>NW_026606776.1:2390000-3790932 GCF_029890125.1 Rhinichthys klamathensis goyatoka
GCAGTGGTGTTTGTTTATATTATTTAACACATTTGTTGTGCACAGAATGTTAGAGAATTGTTTTGTGAAGTTTACTTGTACTTATGAAGAAAATTTTAAGTTAATACGTTCTAATTGCTTAAATACTTATTTAATTAGTAGGCTATTTAGGCTACTTCTAATTTCCAATCCTCTTTTTTAATAATATGAAGTCACATAAATGTAATGATGCATTATAATGTCTCTGCAGTATTTAACTAAATATCATATGATTTTTAAAACATTTTAAAGAAACATGGTACATTTATTAGGTTTTACGTGATAAAACAATATTTATAGCCTAGTGTTTAGAAGAAAAAATGGACACTTTCTGGTTGTTTCCCGTGAGAACTGACTTATTAAACTTACTGGAGGTGAATCTCATGTATAAATTTTTTTAAGTTGCTTAAATTATTTTAAAGAGTTCAAATAAATGTAAAAAAAATTCATTTTACTTATTGATCATATAATTGTTACAGTGCATCTATAATACAATGACATTAGGATATTTTTAATTGTGACTTAAGTGTCCAAATTTCTGGGCACCACTTATAAAATTTACTGCAATATTGTTTCTTGAATGGTATAACAGAGAGAATAGGAAAAAATGAAGATGAAGAATTTAACAGTCAATGTCATAGTTTGAACCTAGAACTTTAAAAGCAAATTTGTTGCTCGTAATCCTTTTGATAATGTCAATATTAGGTGTAGTTTTGGTGCTACGTTTTCATAAGGATTCTCATTACATTTTGGATTACTAAAATGATCAAACTATGTCTCTCTAGTTATCTGCTTTCAGTTATCCATCTGTCTTTCTATCAAAATGCCTTGGCTCTATGTCTCTAAGCAGGTTTATAATTTTACGTTGCTATTGGCACATAGCTTGTGTTTTTGATGGGGGTTTTTTTGTTTGTTTTTTTGGATCAGGAAGATTAATTTAATTGAAAAAGGCTTGTTGTGGTATTGTCAAGCTGAAGGGTGACTTGACCAACTCATTCAGTAGTTACAGGTCAGCTCTGCAGGTGGGTGTCCTTCCATTTGCAGCCCCTCTTAAACTTCCATAAAAAATAATCATGGGGGGAAAAAGTGGAAAATGACTAGCGTCCAACCTCTCATGAAGTTTGTGCTTGTAACTGCTCGTAGAGTTTTGGCAGGCAGTGTGAATCATTGTTGGGGAATAACTTTTTAGTCACGTATGTGAGTGTGTGACAGCTTTTGGATAATTAAGATTTTTGTCTTAAAGGGATAGTTCCCCTAAAAACTCGCCCTCATGTAATTCCAAACCTGTATGGCTTTTTTTCTTCTGCATGTGTAACACAACCGATGTTTTGAAGTGTTTTTGTCCATGTAGTGAAAGCCAGTTGGATCCAAAACAACATTGGAACCCTTTAACTTTCATTGTATGGACACGAAAAACATCTTGTACCATAGAACATACACTCTTGAAAATAAAGATTTCAAATGAAGGTTTTCACAGCAATGGCATAGAATAACGATTTTGGCGAACCTTTCATTTGACAGTTCCTAAAAGAACTTATTCTTTTCTTTTTTTTTAATCTTTAGAACCTTTTCCACTATAAAGAACCAGGCCAGGCGCTGGTTTTAACAGAGATATTATTTAACATAGAAGTTAAAGATTCTTCATAGAACTATCAGTGCCAATAAATAACCTTTATTTTCTAAAGAGTGCGCAGGAGATCCAGTAACCATTTTTAAGCAATTCTTCTGTCATAATTCCTCCTTTGTAGGAGGATGTTTCCCGTTCTGAAGGTCTGCGTGACGGGTCTGGATCCCAACGCCATGTATTCGTTCCTGTTGGACTTCAGCCCTGCAGACGGGCACCGCTGGAAGTACGTAAACGGCGAGTGGGTCCCTGCGGGCAAACCTGAGCCTCACAGTCACAGTGGTGTCTACATCCACCCCGACTCCCCCAACTTCGGTGCCCACTGGATGAAAGCTCCAGTGTCCTTCAACAAAGTCAAACTGACCAACAAACTCAACGGAGGAGGCCAGGTGCAGAAACACTTACACGTATATACACACATTTGCAAAGCATGAAATAGCTTTACGGCTGAAATAAGTTCCACTTCTCTGTCTTTCGCCATTCTCCTTTATTATCTCTCTGTTTGTGTCTGTAGATGTTCCCTGCATTAAAATCTCAGAAAACAAAGACTGCACATTATACACATGTAGTGCTCGTGTTGTGCAGGTGTATAATGCCGTACGTGGCCTGCTCTGTAATCTTGAGTTGCCTCTCAGGTCTCTTGTGTGTCCAAACAGGCCTCTCTGTAGCTTTTAGGAGTCTTGGCCTGCCTTTAATCACCCTGTGCGCTGCCACGGGAAATTTCAAGTGTGCATTTATACAATTAGTGCTCTCCTCGGCATCCACTTCACCTATGGAGCCCCTTTGTTCAGCAGGGACTGCATGTAAACAGGAATAAACAGCTCTTAATTGGCACTTTTCTCGTTTAATGCACTTCCTGCCGTTCAGACAGAGAGTGGTCTACTTCAGCTAGCCATCCTGGCTTTCAGCGAGGCCGCTGCGAGGTGCTCCAGCCCGCTCCATTCGAGTATGACTCCGCCACCAAATTATTATTGGTATTTACATGACCCCTCCCCTGCGCCCTCCCCGCCACCCCATCCTCTTCTCCTGTATTCCTGCCTGGTCCCTATTTACCGGGGTTTTTAAACGCAGAGCTGGCAGCGGAGAGGACGATGAGAGAGAACCAGCTCTAAATGAAATAATTGCTGTGGTTAGTTGTACATTATGGTAATTTCCTCTGTTTTTTTCTATGCAAAATTAATTTAGCCATCAGTCCTTAGATGTTCAAAAAGGCAACATATTAAAAAAAAAAAGGCAAATGGGAGAGAAAGGCACACAAAGCCCTTTATGTCCCCTGTAGCCATGCAGATGAGTACCTGCCCCTCATCAGTCATTGTAATCTGCCAATTAGAGAGAGAAAAAAAATCTGCTTTTCTCTCTCGTTCCGCCTGTCTCTTTCTCAGAATTCGACTCGATAGATTTATTCATGCTTGACGTGGTCACTGCAGTCATTCCAAGAATTTTTTATATAGACAATGCAGTGTGTGTAAATGATAAAAACCTACCAATATGTAGTGATACTGTCAGAATTTAAGAACTGGCTCCTTTTTAACTGATGAGTTGGAATTTGAATTACATTGGCCACGTCCCACAGTGCTATGACATGAATAATTACATCTTGATATAGGAAATAGCCTGTATTATTTCTCATCTGATTAGACATATCAAAACAATTAAACAGACATCAAACTCGTTTTAATTTTGCCATACAGCACTTACAAAATAGCCACTGTTTGTATTGTATAATTTCAGGTAATTTTATACAAATAAGAAAATAAATGGAATGAAATTCCAATATATAGCTGCTGTAAGCGGCTATATTATTAAATATTTTCTGCATCATTACTCCAGTCTTCAGTGTCACATGATCCTTCAGAAATCATTTTAATATGCTGATTTGCTGCTCAATTATAATTCGTGCTAAATTATTAATAATGTTCTTATTAACATCAATGTTGAAATGTTGTTTATGCTGCTTAATATTTTGGTGGAATCGTGCTTTTTTTCAGGAGTCTTTGATGAATAGAAAGTTCAAAAGAACATCATTTATTTGAAATATAAATCTTTTGTAACATTATACATGTCTTTACTGTCACTTCTAATCGTGCACCCTTGCTGAATAAAATAAATGTATTTTTTATTTATTTTGATCTTATCCCAAACTTTTGAATGGCTTTGTATGTTTTCCACAAAACTGTTTTCAACATTGATAACAATAAGAAATGATAATAAGAAATCAGCATATTAGAATGATTTCTGAAGGATCATGTGACACTGAAGATTGGAGTAATGATGTTGAAAATTCAGCCATCACAGGAATACATTTTTTAATATATAAATATAGCCCCAACATTAAAATTGCAATTAATATTTCACAAATTTATCATTTTTTGCTGGGTTTCACTTTATTTCGATGGTCCACTTTTGTAACTTGTCAACTAACTCTTAGTTGAGTATTAGTATAGACTGTAGTCGACTAGTAGACTGTTAGGTAAGGGTTAGGTGTTCAGGTTAGTAGAATAAGTTGACATAATTGCAAAGTTACTTAAAGCTGCTGTAGGTAACTTTTGAAAACATGTATTTGCTAAAACTGTCATTATGTCCTGACAGTAGAATATGAGACAGATAATCTGTGTAAAAATCAAGCTCCTCTGGCTCCTCCCAGTGGTCCTATTGCCATTTGCAAGAAATACACGCTCCCGGTCAGAAACAACCAATCAGAGCCAGGAGGAATGTCTTAGCAGTGTCAGTCTCGCTCGTGTACGCGCTGATCACACCCCTCTCTTGCACAGCGCGTTGCGCGAGCCGTCGTTCAAACTCAAGATTGCTGGCGTGCTGCAGCTGTGCTTATGACGGAGAAACAACCTAAACTGCCAATTCTCGAGTGACACCTGCTCATAAAACAAAGAGGTAAAAGGAAAAAGACTGATGACGATAAACAAGCGAAAAAGAAAGAATTACACAGAGCCCATTGACTCGGTGTCGAAACTCTAGCCGCATAACATGTAGATAAAATGTCACGCACTCTGCTAAGCAACAATTGAAACCTGCTAATTCACTGGCTTGTCATGTTGCTGAAATAATGTACTAGCACACCTTATCTAGCATTATATATCGCTAGAATAATTACTTACATACTGTAACGTTAGTTACCGTTATATTAACGTTATCTTACTAGCTATTTGTAACTTAGAAACAGTGCAACGTTATAAAGTTACATGTAGGCTATTGGAAAATACATAATGATTTGAGGACCAAGTTTGTAGTCAAAGTATGGGCAGGCCATAGTCAATATAAAGCATATTATTGACGTTTAGTCCCTATTAGTGAATGTGCCATATAACTTTTTATCCGCTGTTATCGGTGGCCCTGTTTACTAGCCTGCGCGTTCACGACAGGCTCCGCTGTGGAGGACGAGCTGTGGAGGGAGGGCTGTAGCGCAGCAGAGAGCAAGGGGGTGGGACCTGTAAGTTGTGCTTGTTCAAATTTTCAGGCTAAGTCAACGTTTTCTCAAAACTCCCTACTGGAGCTTTAAAGTCAGTAGAATGTCTGTTGGGGAGCATCAAAATCAAGTGTTAGCAGATATTAAACAGTCAGTCTACTAATACTCTAATAACTGCTACTTGACATGTAGTTGCAAAGTTACTTAATAGTTAGTAGAATGTCTAAAGCAGACCATCAAAAATAAAGTTTCCTTTTGCTGCATGTATGTATTGTTACGCAGAAATTGTATGGATTTCTTTGGACTTCAGTCTGTTTTAATTCTTCTTTACATTCAAAATCTACAGGTATTTGCAATTCTATATCCTTTGTTTGATACCTCATTTTGAATTTTGTTAAAATTCAGTCTAAAAATATATACCGATGCAGTATGGACCTACATTTTTAGCTGTACGCCACCTTACACATATGTTGTAAACTAATGTCCTGTAAAGAGCCGATTTCTTTCTTACTTTTCTTTTGTCTTCTTCTGTTCAGATCATGCTGAATTCTCTCCATAAGTACGAACCCCAAATTCACATTGTTCGTGTAGGAGGAAGCCACAGGATGGTGACCAACATCTCTTTCACAGACACTCAGTTCATCGCTGTAACAGCCTACCAGAATGAGGAGGTTAGAGCATCTACACTAAACATTTAGGATAAACATGCTTAAAGAGAGTTCACACAAAAATGATTTATTCACTCTCATGTTGTTCCAAAAGTCAGACAAAGGTATTTGTTCTGTATTGAAAAGTACAGTTAGGCAGGATGTTTATGCTGCTCTTTATCAAAAAGTGAAAGTAAATTATGACAAGCTCTCCAAAGGAACAAAGCAATGGGAGTTATTCTCTATATCAGTCCGCACTGTTTCTGAAACTCCCTGAAAGTTTTCTTCTGGGAAAATACACGTCACAAAGTTCCTCATTTAATTTATTCCCGCCAAAGGCATACACAAAAAAGGGGACAAGGCCTGGTTGAGTTACTTCAATAGTGTGTTGAAACTCGCAGTTATGGTAAGGGGCGTGACATTTCCCAAAATGTTCCTGAGCGGTTGACCAATCACAACACACTGGTACAGCTGACCAATCAGAGCACATTGAAAGAAAGGTTCTGCAATGTAAAAGATCGGGTAAAATAATGTTTTTGAGCATTCCAGCACAAAAAAACCCTATCCTAGTTGACCCCAAAAATAAGTCCCCTTTAAAGGCGCATTTACACGACAACGATGTACTAAAAGCGGAAAAGGTTTTCCTTTACATTTTCCGTGTACAGATGACAACATTGTCAAAACGATCCCCATTTACATGGATCTGCAAAAACGATTAAAAACGCTGTATTGTGCTGCCAGGCCAGTAGTTGGTGATGTCACTTTGTAAAGAAGAACTACACGGCTATAGACTGAACACGTAATACCAAGGGGGTAATCCATCGACCGGAAGTTTAAGCCGGCCGGGTGCCGCCATCTTGTAGCAGAACTTCACTTGCGTTAGCATTTCCATTGACTCCCATTCATTTTGGCGTTTAAAGACTCCATTTGTCCATTATTTAGTTCTAAAGAAACACGACAATGTATAAAGGGCTCCATTACCTTCTATGTTACATTATGGCCCCGTAGAAACAGATTTTGTAAAAATAGGCTAACGATTGCGTCATAACCACTCGACTCTGTCGCGCTGTACAGAAATTACCGTACAGACAGGAGGAGAAGCTCGCAGGCAATCGGGGGGACGTCCCGTCAAGGGAGAAGCCCATAGATAATGAGTCCATAAAAGCAACGGAATACTTACTCCTGCTCACTCACGCCAAAGAACTCTTTGCTCAAGTTCCCCGTCTCTGCAAGATTAACGTTGGCAATTTTCACGCACAGCTACTAGAAGATTTACGTCTGTCAGACAGGTTGCTCACGTCATCAAGCTTAGTTTGAGTCGGTTTGAGTCTGCGCGTCAGGAACGGAAGTGCTCAAAAATCGCTAAAAATGGGCTTCAACTGAGGTCCATTGAGATGGCTCTGTCCACTTCTTATACTGTCTATGCATAATATGCATGACGTCACCGTTTTCACAAATTTGCATTTTTGTAGTTTACATGAAGACAATAACAGTATCCTTTTTCAGAAACTTGCTCTTTGAAACCCGTTTTAAAAGTTTGCATTTTCAGGCCCCCAAAACGCTGTTGTCGTGTAAATGAACGGCCAAAACGCAGAAAAGTGTTTCATTTTTAGTTGAAAACAGTGTTGTGTAAACGTATAAAATTGTTTTTCAGTGTAAAAAATCTTGCTGGGTGAACTGTACCTTTAAAAAGAAGCTACTTGTTTGTGTTTTGATGAATGCAAAATATAATAGTTTGTAAAATTGTTGAAAATATAATATCAGGAGATGAAAATACGTGAACTCTGGTGTACAAATATTTTATCCTCACAATCTTTCTGGTTTCCTTCCCTTCGCAGATAACTGCACTGAAGATAAAACACAATCCCTTTGCCAAAGCTTTCCTCGATGCAAAGGAAAGGTACAACGTATTTAAATTACATCGAACAAACATTGTCAGTATCAGAAGATAAGTTTTCTCACCAATTTAACAATGCGTATTTCAACTCATAATAATATCATAGCAGGCATTAGCGCTAGTCAAGCTAGCATGACTGTGCGAAATCAGCCGTGATTAGCGACCAATTATTAAACGTTTATGCTTTGAATCGAGTGAGTGTGTGAGTAAAGGAGCTTGTTGGAGAGGCAGTGTGAAGTGAGAGTGAGAGATTTTAAGCGGCTACAGTGAAGAATGTGTGAGATATTACACAACAATGTTGGTGGAATGAGCGCTGAATAATTGTACTCCAGTAAATGTAGTCATAACTTCACTGGAGCAGAGGTACAACACTCCTCTACGTAAATGAGACTCACTCTGTACTGTGTAAATTTGAACAATTACAGGGTGAATCTCATTAAAAGGTTAAAAAAAAGTTATTTTGGTTAAAGATCGATTTGATTAAAAAGTCGAAAGAAAGAAATTTGCATAAAGAAAATGTACACGTATATAATATGAAAATATATTGAATGCATATTTTAGGACCATTTTAATATTTTGCATTGCATTACATGTGTTTATAAAATTCCAGCCCCAAATTATTATTAGTATAATGTGTAATTCTTATTCTCATTGGTGATTTTCATTGCTATAATACAATAGGTGTGTCCCAATTCGCATACTTATGCACTATTCTATGTCATTTGTAGTATAAAGTGATGCACTTAATTAACTGTAAAAACAAACTCTTCATCCGAAATCACGTACTGTCCGAGTAGGTATTATATATTTGAATTTGAATTGACCATGACCGTTAAAAAAGTACGCTCTAAATAGTATGAATATGGGTAGTATGAATGAAAGCCGAACGTACTACATCCTCCATGTTGTTACTGTCATGTGACCGACCAGCGTCCATTCATAAATCTCCTCTCATGCCCTCACACGGGATAGTAAAGTGTCCATCGAATGCGCACTTCAGAATCTTGGCGGAAGTAGCAGGTCATCCGGGGACTTTTCGCCTACTGTTTTTCGAATACTACTCTTTTGGCGTACAGTTTTTCGCATACTATTTAGTAAGGAAGTATTCGATTTCGGACGCAGCTAAAGTATGGCATGTTGGACACTTCATGCACTCAACTGTTGTAGCTTTAATTACGTAGTGGAGGGGGCAGGGCTGTCAGATTCCAACGGTGAATGACAAAATAACCCTATAAAATTCATACACTACACGTTTGGTTTGAGTACATAGTGCACAAGTATAGTGTATAAGTGCATAGTGTGTAGTGCATCATTTGGGACACAACTAATGATGTTAGGCTATTATAAAAGGCGATACAACAAATACTACTTTGAAATATAAAACTTTACCATTTAAATAATATATTGTATTTATTTATATATATTGCATTACAGTAGTGTTCATGATAAAAAAGAAATCCTCCACAGACAGACCATAAACTAGTCAAATATAAATACTGAATTTAATTACAAGATTTTAAGAAAGTTTATGTGATGAAGTGATGAGAATGTGTTGCAGGAACAAATGAAAAGAGAGAGCTAAAGTATGTGAGAGGTTATGTTTACAGGTAAACTTTACAAGTGTCTTTTTTTTCTTCTTTTTTTTTTGCCTGAAAAGAATATAAATAGTGAAAAAGAAAAACTCATGATGATGTAAATGAGGTGATTTTGCATACACCATACAGTTCCAAAGTTTTTTATACTTTAAAACTTTGAACAAACATGAATTAAATTGATCTATAGTGACAGTAACAATATTTATAATGTTTCATCAAAAATTACACAAAAACATTAAGCAGCACAACCTTTTCCAACTAATAATAATATTAAGAAATCTCTCTTGAACATAGTAGGTTTATTTCTGTTGGATCATGTGACACTGAAGACTGGAGTAATGATGCTGAAAATTCAGCTTTGCTGATTTATGGATATGAACTGTTTTGATAGGTTAGTTCTTCATTTGAGGTTTGTCTCATTCACAAAACTTTTTCTCTCCATAGGAGCCATCCTAAGAATCATCTAGAACCTCCAGCTGAAAACCAGCATGTGGGCATACCACACTGTTAGTGATTCATTTTCCACTTTCTTAAAGTTGGCTAAACTAATATTTTTGTCTGATTTATGAACAATGAACATGTTTAAGAAATATTTGTAGCATTATGTTAACAGTGTTATGTGAAGCAGTATTGGTGTCCATTTGTTGGTTTGCAGGCGGATGGTTCATATCAAACCCAGACACTCTCTGTTCTAGTGGTGGCAACTTTCCGTACCCAGGAGGTTTACCGCTTACTCCCCACCATGGGTACAAACACTACCCAAGTCTGCACGGGCACCGAGCAGCCCCGTACCCATCGCCCTACCTGCCCCGCCATCATCACCACCCCCACCACCGGGGCCATAACTCAGGTGACACGTCATAATTTGAATAATGTCTCAGCAATAGCTACAGACCACTGTGCTTTTTGCATTAAGAGAACAAATTAATCTAAAACTGAAAATCCCGTAAATGATTTACACGCCATCATGTCATTCCAAAACCTGTATGACTTTCCTTTTTATATTTCCAGGTTTTCTATTTATTCTATTTTATGTACGTATATTAGGGGAAGATGACCCCCTTAAGAACAATGTGCATTTACTTATAAATTGTGGCAAATTTAGATAAGTTTAGCATGATGCATCAGGGAATGTGTTATTATAGGAAAGAAATAGCACAAAATAAATATATATAGCAAAAAATGTCAAAATTGTGCAAAAGATGTAAGTTGTAGTGTAAGATATATTACCCCAAGGGTCTAATTTTTATTTATTTTTTTACTTCAAAATAAAAACTATATTTTTTATTCAAGTCTAAAAACAGTGATGTGTCCGCAAATCCCTCATTAACAAGCAGACACAGAAAACGTTGATATTTAACATAAAATAATGTCATTGATCACTATTTTCCAGAGGCACAGAAACTGTTTTGACCAACTAAATCTCACAAATGTTGATATTCAGGCAAAATAGCTCAATTAATAATAACACACCAGGTGTTGAAATGAGATTTTGTGCTCTCAATGGTGAAGAGAAAAAGGGTCTAACCCTATATTATATTTCATTTGATTATATTTATTAGATTAACTATATTACATTGTATAATGTTATATTAGAGTATTCTTGTATATAGATAGATATAAAACTACTATTATATTTGTATCCACAGACAAAAAAACAACAACCTATGACATGTCAGTTTTTCTTTGCTAACTCCCTAATTATTTTTGTTTTTCTTTGAAGTGTCTCTATCTGAGAATCTGAGTCCAGGTGCTGTGCAGATGTTCTCTGGTCACGAGAGCTGGACAGGTGTGTCTCCTCCTGGCCCTGCTGCGATGCTGTCTGTGCCTCCTGCTCCAAGCTCACCCGGAGCCAGCAGGTCAGAAAGAGAACTGACTTTATACAGATGAGCCTTAAGTATGACAATATGTCAAACAATAAGGTAAAGCAGTTTCACATACACACCTGAAGTAAAGTAATGTTTGCTCATCATCTGTGATTTTCAGTCAGTATCCATGCCTGTGGACTGTGAGCAGTTGCACTGTATCCTCCAGTCCTCCAGGGGGCATTGTGAGCGCCACACACAGCCAGGAGGAGCCTGCAGGTGGTGGCTCCACTTCTACATCACCCTGCTCCTTACTGCAGGGACACGGACCAACCAGCTCCGAGAGTGGTGTAGATCAAGCCAATCACAGTAGGGTAGGCGGGATGAGCTGGTCTTCTGTCACCACCCACTCATTTTGAGTGCTCTCATTAAATAGCAAAGAACCAGGTGTACGTACATGATATTTGATGAATAGAGTGTACAGCTGGTTTTGAAGTGTTAATAGAGTGCAAAAGTGCACCACTTTTTTAGCGGTGTTGGTTCCGGAAGTAATTTTCCCATTCACTAAGGGGCCTAAAGTGTGCCAGGAAAACATCCCCCACACCATTACACCACCACCACCAGCCTGCACAGTGGTAACAAGGCATGATGGTTCCATGTTCTCATTCTGTTTACGCCAAATTCTGACTCTAACATCTGAATGTCTCAACAGAAATCGAGACTCATCAGACCAGGCAACATTTTTCCAGTCTTCAACTGTTCAATTTTGGTGAGCTCTTGCAAATTGTAGCCTCTTTTTCCTATTTGTAGTGGAGATGAGTGGTACCCGGTGGAGTCTTCTGCTGTTGTAGCCCATCCGCCTCAAGGTTGTGCGTGTTGTGGCTTCACAAATGCTTTGCTGCATACCTCGGTTGTAACGAGTGGTTATTTCAGTCACTGTTGCCCTTCTATCAGCTCGAACCAGTCTGGCCATTCTCCTCTGACCTCTGGCATCAACAAGGCATTTCCGCCCACAGAACTGCCGCTCACTGGATGTTTTTTCTTTTTCGGACCATTCTCTGTAAACCCTAGAGATGGTTGTGCGTGAAAATCCCAGTAGATTAGCAGTTTCTGAAATACTCAGACCAGCCCTTCTGGCACCAACAATCATGCCACGTTCAAAGTCACTCAAAATCAACTTTCTTCCCCATACTGATGCTCGGTTTGAACTGCAGGAGATTGTCTTGACCATGTCTACATGCCTAAATGCACTGAGTTGCCGCCATGTGATTGGCTGCTTAGAAATTAAGTGTTAACGAGCAGTTGGACAGGTGTACCTAATAAAGTGGCCGGTGAGTGTAGATGTTTTTATCTTTTTTACATTTTTGTTATTAAAAATAAGAAGCAAATTATTAACAATAGAATAGTTTTTCAGGTACTATAAGTTTATTTAATATGTAGTTAGACATAGTACAGAAATTAAATAACCGAATGTAAAAATATAACACTCCATAGTCTTGTAATGTATTATTAACATTAACACAGTCACTGTATGTATTAATTTATTCTTATTAAAGCTACAAAAGTTATCCAGTCAACAGCAGTAAGTTATTTTCTATTTGTCTTTTGTTGTTTGATTAACGTTAATGATACAGAGGCTGCTGTCACTTTACGACTGAACGCACGGATCCATTATACTGATACACATCAGGTTTTCACCCAACTGTTTAACTTTACTTGAGACATACCGACTGCGTTTACATACTCCACACATTGGCCATTTTGACATAATTTTGTGTGTATTCGACGACTCAAGTCCAATAAGACGTGAAAAAGAACTGAATTGGCAATCGCATGCTGAGTGACGCGGCTTTCTGTGCACATGATTACGCTGTGTGTCAGTGCGTGCATCGCATTGACTTCTTTTTCACAGCTTATTGCCCTTAATAAGTCTTTATAACATTAAGGATGTCCTAGATTTATGCATTGCATCACTCTAAAGTGTCAATAGTGCTGTGCTACACTTATATATTTACATACCACGATATACTCTATATAGAAAAATCTCTAATGATATACCATCGCCCCGATAGCATTATATCACCCAGCCCTTAGTTTTTCACCACAAATTCCACTGTTAAACACAATTATTTTAAAAATAAGTTGAAATAATTCAGGCTGAAGCTTCAAGAGAAGCAATTATCATCAATTAACAAACCTCGGAAGCTCACAGTAGGGCTGTAATTTATAGTAGGTTTATAAGTTATCATTAAAAATCAATTTTCCTATGGAGAAAATGTATGTTTCTACTTCCGGAACCCAACTGTTGCACTCTATTGCCCTGTCCCAAATGATGGCCCATCTATTATAATAGAAAAGGGGGAACTTTTTGTGCTCTCAGTATTTGTGCTTGGCAGTCTTCTGTCATAATATCGTAATTTGGTATGTTGCGAGTCAATACAATAGATCTGAGCAAAGCTTTAGTGTGAATGTTGTCATCAAGTCAGTGATCATCTAATAAACACCAATTTCATGGGTTCAATATCCAGGGAACACGTACGTTTGGATAAAACCATCTGTCATAAAACTGCTTAACTGTAAATGTACACCTCTGTTCAAAAGTTTGGGGTTGGTAAGATTGCTGATTTGCTGCCCAAGAAACATTTGTATTATTATCAGTGTCGAAAACAGTGGTTTTGCTTAATATTTTCGTGGAAACGCGAATATTTATTCTTTCCAGAATTCTTTGATCAATAAAGTTCAAAAGAACAGCAGTTATTTGAAATATAAATCTTTTGCAACATTATAAATGTTACTTTCACTTTTGATTAATTTAATGCGTCATTGCTGAAGATTTAATCATTTTAAAAAAATCTCACTGACCCCAAATCTCTATATTTTATTTCTCTTCACATACTATTTGTACATTTGTACAACAGTCTGGTCAAAAGTTCAAAGTTGTTATCTGAACACAGAACATCTGACTGGAGTGACTCATACAGAGAGCTTAATACAACTACAACTGAGGTAAAAACTCGAAAATTAGGCCCCAGCATAAATGGTTACTCTAGTTAATCAATTAAAACACTTTGGCATGTGGAACAAGGCAGTTTTTGGCAGGCACAGTGCTTTCGCTCTTGCCTGGACTTTTTTACCTCTGACTGAGCACGCAATCTCTTTTTTTCCTCACACACACACGCATTCATTGCATTCACACTTTCACAGGCAGAAACACAAACACATTACAGTTGCATTCACACCACTACACACACAGTTCTGCTTCCTCCAAAAGCAGGCCTAAATTACCCGTAGTTTTAAAACGTTGCATAAAGAGAAGGAAATTATTCCCCCATCATATTTTCCACTCTTGAAAATGTTATTTTAATTGTGCTGGTGGAGTGGACCACTCTGTTGTTTTCACACGAGTGTAAAAAATAATGACAGCTGTCCAGTGAGTGGGGCCTTGGCATGAGCTTAGACCACTATGGGTATGCAGTAGACTCTCTCTCTCTCACACACACACACACACACACCTCATCAAGGCACATACACAGTGTCTAAGCAGCAAGAAAAAGTTCTTTTTGTGGTCCATCAATCTATAATATTTTTATTTTCCAACACTGACTTGTTTCATATTAGACCTTATATATGGCTTGTAATGGCAAATCTTATTTTGAAGGTACACTATGTAACTTTTGGCCCTCTAATGGCTAAAAAGCAAAAATCGCATGCATTGTTTTGGTTGTGCTTCAGCTCTGAGTGATTGTGCAGCGGAATATGGTTACTGCTCATAAACATTCACTGCTAGGCTTAAGAGATATAACCAGTTTATATGGAAAGGATGTTAAGCTGACTAGCTGAAGGCGTTACTGTAGCTTTAGCCATTATGCGGTACTTCCTTGAAAATAAATTCCAGCACAGCAACAACCCGTAAAGAAATGACCCTTCACAATAAATAATGCTTAAAAATGAACTGTTAGAGGGCAACATATGGCAATTTATCTGTTCAATAAAATACCATACTCACCTGTTAAGTAGTAAGAACGCCATCTCCACGTCGCTTTTACATTTCAAATCCCTCAGTTCTTGCCATCTCTGAATAGCATATGTTGTTTCTCGTTTTATTTACGAGCTCTGTTTGGCTTTTTTTTTTTTTTTTTACGTGAGATTCCCCAGAGGTTCAAGTTTTAGCGGCTCCATGTCAACCTTTCTTGCTTGTTGTGACCAGAGGTGTAGTGGTAAAAAAAGAGGTGGGTAAACTATAAATTTTGGTGGACCACGACGTGGTCACCCGGTAATGTGGGCCACTGCCTGTGTATGTGTATCCTGATGACATTGCTAATAGGCAGGGCTCGACATTAAGCCTTTTCATACGCTTGTCCTTCTTCGAACAAGTAAATCTGTCATTCACGTGTCCGAGTAAAAAAGTTTCTCGTCCGGATTTTTTTGTGTGTGTGTGTTAATTTATTCTGAAACAATATTCTCATCAGTGTTCAATCAGCTTTGATATTTAAATCGGCATATTGTAATATCTGCACCTTTAAAGGGCATCCTCTCCCCCAATATTATGCTTCATCTTTCATTTTAAATTCCTAAATTTGATCAATAAATTCAATTATTTTGAATAATAAGACACAATAGGGCTGATCAAATTAAATCATTTACACTGAAAAATTACAATTGCATAAAATAATGTTATGAAATTGATTTGAATTTACAAATAAGAAGCATTGGAAAGAATGATCTACTTTTAAACATAACACGAAACCGCCAGTAGGTGGCGGCAGGCGGCCGTATTAATGAGTGAGTCATTGATTCATTCATTCAAACGATTTGTTCAAACGGCTGATTCATTCAAGAATCTTTGACTCAATCGATTCGTTCAAAATGCTGAATCATTCAGTAATGAAAACAGGTTGAGTGTTTCTGTGAGATGCGCCGTGCTTCTGCTGTGATTTTTGTTTGGAACTATTTTCGCTGCTGAAACAGAACAAAAACAGCCAATATTGCATCTAAAATGTAAGTGACTTAATTTTAACTGTTTATTGAACTGTTGTAGGAAATCAATGTCACATTTTCCATCGTGATGGTATTGTGACAACTAACCTATGTCACTCCCACACCATACTCACATCAACGTAGCCGGAACAACTTTTCTCTATTTACGCGATATTACTTATTTTTTACAGTGTATGGATATTACAAGACACACACGGGCGAGTGACGTATGTACAGATTTTCCCACAAAAATCATACCAACGACAGGTCTAAAATATAAACAAAACACCTACAATAGGCTTACCATAGTGAATCAGGGTACGACAAAAACACGTTTTGGAAGAAGGATTGATGTATTGACAAAATTTTGTTAATTTTGAACAAAAAAGTTACATAGTGTACATTTAGGCTTTTAAAAAGGATGAAAATGTAAAACAAAACAAAAAAAGGAAAGAAATCAGTAGCCAGCTGATATCTAAACCCCAAAGACCTAAAAAAAAATCAACAACTAGCACTTATGAGAAAAATAGTGACTACAGTAGTCAGTAGTAACCTGACTGCTAGTGTACTATGTACCTGAGATGTTTTTTTTTTGTGTTTTTTAAATACGAACTTGTGTACAAGACAGTGCTTGTATTATTCTGCTGTTCCTTAAAGGGATTGTTCACCTACAAATGAAAATGTACTCACCCTCATATCATTCCAAATTTTGAGAAATGTCTCAGAAGTCATTGGTAACAAACTGTTTGGTTACCAACTTTATTTAAAATATCTTTTTTTTTCCACAGAAGTAAAGGTTTGGAACAAGTCGAGGCGGAGTAAATAATGACAGAATATTCGGTTTGGGGTGAACTATCACTTTAACATGAAACATTTTAAATATGCACAATTCTGTTTTTGTAATTATGTAGCTAAAGGATTCCAGCTTCACTGTATTTGTCCTGTTACTGCATTGTATTTTTAAAATACATGTAATCATATTGGAAGCCCTAGTGTGCTATAAAACCTGTTCAACTACCATTCTTTCAATATACTGATATGAAAGATATACTGCCAATAAAGTCTGAGTTCATCATCTTTTAGTTGCCACCTAGATACAGTGACTCAATGTCCATGTCATAGTCTTTCCTGGGAGGCTCCTCTGGACTGGAGAGCTCCTCTCCCAGCATCCTCCACCACGGGAGACGCATGCTCTGCATCAAGGCATTGTGGGATTGACGGGCGCGTGTGGCCACAGGGCAGGAACGGCTCAGGAACAGACTAGCATCATCCGCTTTGGCATCCTTCAGGGACGGCGCATCTAAAATCAAAAACAAATGAGTGGTTTTAGGGGGTGTTTACAACTAAAAACTGAGACCTTTTTATGCGTTTTGGCCACTCATTAACATAACAATGGCATTAGGGCCTGAAAATGTAAACTTTTGAAAATGGGTTTCAAAGTGCAAGTTTTTGAAAACGATACCGTAATCGTATCCATTTAAACTACAAAAATGCGAATTTGAGAAAACAGTGACATCATGCATATTACATGTTCAGTCTATAGGCCGTAGTGGTTCTTTACAAAGTGACATCGCCTGGCATGCATAATACAGCGTTTTTAATAGTTTTCGGAATCACACAGGCCTTATGCTTTGCAGACTTCACAATCTCATACTTAATTTCAGCAGATCAGCCTTTGATTTAGGTACGTACTTAATAAAAGCTCCAAGTCTGTGTTGATCTGCACAAGCAGAGCCTGTCTGTGCTGCTCCTGTGCCCGATCAGATGCTCTGCTGAGCAGATGCTGGTGGAGGAGACTCTGAGCTCTCTGATGGAGATCCACACTGTCCTCGGCTGACATCACAGATGACTGCACAACAGAAAAACCATCATCATTGATAAGATGAATAACTTAACCTGAAAAGGCTGTGTTTTTTTAATTGATTCTTTAACTTCCAAAGACATTTAACACCAGATTTAATTTCTTCATAGTGACTTACAGGATGTAGAGAGATGTGCTCCTGTATCTGTTGCCTGAGCTCTGTTCTTCTACTGTCAGTCAGTCCTTTGGGTCCTTTCAATGGCATGAGAATATTCCTTTGTGCTTTACGACGTTTTAAAAACAGCAGAATCTGACAAAAAGACCATGGGCTCATAAATGATCAAGATTATCAGGGAAAAACCACTCAACCACTTTAATGTATTAATACACACACTACTGTTCAAAAGTTTGGGGTCTGGGGTCTTACTGACCCCAAACTTTTGAACGGTAGTGTATATGATAAATGACAAGAGACTAAGATCATTTTAAGATTATTTTTCATACAAGTAAAGTGTCCAGGGTTATTATAGTTAACTAAAACCATAAAAATTATTTCCGTTACTTGAAATTAAATAAACATTAATTGGAATTTAACAACAAAAAAAAAACTCAAAATAGATAGTAACATTTCTCATTTTCATTTAGTTTAACTTAATGTACCAAAATAACTAAAACTGAAATAAAAATTAAAAACTATTTAGACATGTATAGATTGACAAAAACACACAACAAAATTACTAAAACTTTCAAATTGAAATAGTTTAATAACTAAACATTTTAATAAAACTAGCCTATAATAGTATCTCAATGATACTAAAATGACACTGTAAAAGGTGTGTGAATCTTTTATTCAGTGTCTCTGTCCACTCACGGCTCTCTGTAGAGTGACAGCTGCTCTGTGCTGTCTGAGAATGTATCTGTGCTGCTGGAAGTTGCGTCTCTCTCGGTGTCCTCTCCACACTCTCTGAATCCGCACGGCTGCCTTGTTCTCCAGCTCGCCCAGGTATTTCTCCAGCTGGGCTGAGAGAGGTGGATAATCATAGCAATTAAAGACCTCATGAAATGGTTTTACGCAGTTTTCTTTCAAGTGTTATTCTTTCAACTGAATCGGTGAGTTGCGGGCAGGACATTTCAAAGGGTTTTTTATAGTCTATAGGCTTTAGTTTACGTCACAGCCATCAACTACAATTTTCTACTTGTTTCCATAAGTGAAATATTATAAACAACTTTTGTTCATTTTTACAATCTGAGGGACAAAAACTGTTTTTCTGTGTTTATTGACAGATAATGCTGATTACACGCACACACAACCTTAGACTCAATACACAAATTTGTTGTTTTAGTATTATTTATATACTATTATATTTATATTTTGAGTTTGAATTAAATGTTACTATTTAGGTTTAATTTATCTTTACTAACTATTTCCATTTAGTAATTTTAGTGCTTCAACTTATACTTATTTCAGTTAGTTGCCAGGGCATCATTTCTAATTTTTGTTTAGTTTACATTTTTCATCTAATATGTGAATTTTATTTTAGCTTTATACCATGGTCTGTCAGAATACGTGATTCTAATTGGCTGAAATTTATGCGCTCAAACCGTGTAATGCGTAGGTAGTTCCAGTCAGTTTAATCATTGTTTTATATTATTGTGCTGCCACACACGCGCCTGATACACACAACAATGGTTCCCATACTCGTTCCAATTTGACTCATTGATTAGGTTTCATTTTGTGTTGTTACCGGCTGGTAGTATCTCCATCAGATGAAGCTGGTGTTGGCGGAACTGTCTCATGGCTCTCTGTCTACGCAGACACACTTGGTGACGTAATTCCTCTTCTGCGCGTTGACTTTCGACGTGTTCCTGTCGCTGTCTGCGCTTTTCCCTAAAGCACATACATAAATTTCATTTACCATAGTGTCACTAAACTGGAATTTCCTTTAAGGAGTGTCTAATTTTACACCCGCCTTGTCGGCAGAGGCTATTTACACTAACTAATGTCTGGTTGAGCCAGAGAAAATTACAAAAGAAACCTATCTGATAACAGGAGGGGTGGTGTGGAGAGTAAGGGCCAGGTTAACTAAGCAGGGAAAATTAGCGTGAGAGTGCAATTGCAAAAAAAGCGCATGATCTACTGACGACGCACAAACTAGAGAACACAGACGCAGCCGGATCATTTCCATAATGACCAACGCAATCTACCAAGAGCAGCGCAAATTAGCGTCTAGTTTAAGACATGCTTTTTTATAAATAATGGCACAAATACAAGTAAATTGACTTTGCATGATTCCTTTAAATAATCTGCTCTAGGGCGGCAGGGTTATTCAAAATTAAACCGCACGCAATTTGGCAATGGCTGGGATTATTTTCTGCGCAGCTTGTCAGTGAAGCACGGCTCTGTTATCAGTAGTAAATGCTGCTCCATCTTAAAGCCAGAGGGCGCTCTCGCACAGAAACTCCAAAATATGCCCTGCAGAAGTACCATAAAGCACGTCGTTTCGGGAAATCCCTATGAGCATCATACTATTGCTGTAGCTGGATAAACAGAAGATTGAAACGCTTTGATTGATTAAACATGACTTAAACTACTACAATATATGGTTTATCTGAGTTCTTCTAGCCTTCTCGGGTATTTTCATGATAAAAAAGTATATTTATACTTCAATGCTAATCGACATAGCCTTTATCACTGTATAGAATACTATGAAATAATATGTTGTGTGCCTTATTCTGTGTAAGAAGCCACATCATCTCACAGTAGGATGCTTTCAAACACTCCGCTGACGTTATGAACTGAGTTTGGAGTAAAAACATGTTATTAAATTTTGTCTTTTGTTGGACAAGAGGTTCATAAATGCTTCTCATGTTGGGAAAGATGTTTGACGCATGTTGCTTTTTCAAATGCAGGTTGTAAGCGATTCAAACATGCTTTCAGTTGGAGCAGCATTTACTACGGATCACAGAGCCGTGCTTCACTGACAAGCTGCGCATTAAAAATAATCGCACTAAGTGTAACGGAGGCCAGCTAGTAGTTGCTGTGCGAGTAAACCTCACTTAGAGCGCCTGACTCTCATGCCGGAGATCCGGGTTCGATACCCGCTCGGATCGGGTCGAGTGGGACCCGGGTGGAGGGGTTACATTGGTGCCGTGACCCGGATGGGAGTGAGGTTTAGGGGGGTGAGTGTAACGGAGGCCAGCTAGTAGTTGCTGTGCGAGTAAACCTCACTCCTCTGATCTCAAAACGCTCTCTAGCGACAGATGCTAGAGGCTGCAGTCTTTAGCCTCCTTATTAGAGCGCCTGACTCTCATGCCGGAGACCCGGGTTCGAGGCCCGCTCGGAGCGGGTCGAGTGGGACCCGGGTGGGGGGGTTACATAAGCAAAAGCGGTTTAAGCGTGATTTCGTGTTAATTGCGATTAATCGTGCAGCCCTAATCTCCTCCCATAAATTTTGCACCTGAAAGGGAAACTCCTACAAATGCAATAAGGTCAGCCGCAAAAATAACGGCAAAAATAGCGTTAATTTTTCACTGCATGTCTTTAGTAAATCCTCCTGACTGTAGTGCTTTAACACCAAAAGAGGGTTTGCGCTGTTAGTAAATCTGTCCTCAAGTCAGGTGGCATTAGCTTAGTGCAAATAGCCTCTGCCTTTTCTTTATTGCATAGTTGTTGTGTTCATCTCCTTTATTCAGAGGGACTTTACTGTATTATTTCCTTACCTGAAGCTGCGCTGTAATGTGCTGACCGCTCTGGGGAGTTTCCTCAGTCTTTTTCTGGTCTGATGGGCTTTCCAGGCTGCCTGGATAATACAAGCTGCTCTTACATACTCCTCAGATGACTCCTGAATATAATGCAGAGTGAAGAATTACATAATGAATCAGAATATGAGAAAACTTCCTCTACAGTTCATCATTAACTATGATGCAAAATTCAGAAATCCTCATGGTATCGATCATTGTTGTCATTTCTACAGAAAAGAGGTTAGACAATTAAAACAGAGATCATTGATAGATAGAAGTATTAAAGGTAAAGTAGAAAAAACAGCCAGTTTAATTCAAAGGGGTCAGAGAGGCGGCATAAAATGATCACGTAAAACTATTTGTGAGTTTTGATGCAAGACACCTTAAAGTATGCATGAAACTGAAGTTGCGATAGGCTTTTTCCTATCCCCTATTGTGACATAAATGAGTGAAGCAGCTTCTGAACAAGTAGGGCGGGACTTGATTTAGTCCATTGGGTATTAATTGGATCATTGTATTATGGTTTGCTATTGCTGTGATGTCATGTGAGTGACAGGTTGTCCCGTCCTCGCTCCAGTTAACATCATCAGAGAAGAGATGATGTCGTTGCAAGAGGGAGGGGAAGTCATTTTGATTAAAGATTACGAGTATGTGAATTTAAAAATAATAATAATTGTGTACATGGATAAATCATCTATAATAAATACTGCAATGTGCCATAAAAAATAGAATTATTAATTTTGTTTTCACGTTGACAATCATTATAGGTGAACTTCTAGGGGGGAAAAATGAAATGCTACCAAATGTAAAAGTTGTCTACATTAAGGTATTTATCAGATGCTTTACGCTGGTGGCTGCTGACCTTAGTGTCTCTCCATGAGACGTCTGACCGCAGGTGATCAATAAGCTGATCCAGAGCAGAGTCAAAGCCTTTACCACGCCAGTCTTTTACAGCTAAATCAGCCAAACCTGCAGGACCAAACAATGAAACTCACTCATTTACACCAAGAACAATAACTACAACGATAACTAAATCATTGTCTAAACCAACGCATGATAACGTCCTGTTCATTATAAGCATGCGCTGCAGTTCTGTCGTCTGCTGCTTTAAATGCTCAAGCACTTTCCAGCAGGATGGATTCTGATTGGCTCTCAATGTTTTTATCAATCATCAGCTAGAAAAAAAATAGCTCTGAAAGTGATTCCAATGATATTATCCCTCTGTGCCGTATTAGAGTGCAACAGTGCATGCCCACTTTTTTAATGGCATTGAAAAAAAACTACAGGACTGTGTACTTAAGGAACCCAACTGTTGCACTCTTGTCTATTGTTATAGTAGTGTGGACTCTAGAATGAATTTTTTAAACTATATCTTTATTGTTATAGTTATTGTCTTTGATATGAACGGGCGTAAAAGTCGATTGTACCTCTGTATCGTCTGTGAATGAGCTGATGTGTTGAGCTGCTGTGGTCCATAATCAGAACAAGGGTCTTTACAGCTGCTCTGCCAATCACAGGATTCGAACTACTGGACATTTTATACACAATATCATCCATGATGTCAGTCAGAGCCCGGTTTCCCATCTCAGCCACTACAGCACTTCGAGAAAAACAAGGGAAAAGATTTCCCAAAGTATGAGCAGTCATGTGGATAACGACTGTATCATGAACCAAGTAGATTTCTGTTGTACCCGTTTGCCCTGAAGATATTGTTCCACATGGAGACAGTAACAATGGAGACGTCCTCGTCTTCACAGATCTGGACACTTTCATAATGTTTAGATCTCAATACTGCAAAGGGAAAACAAGAGTTTCGTTCAGTTCATCATCTTACAATTCATCATCTCTAAACATCTTGCGATGGTCACACGCCACTAAATTTATAGAAGTTGTTTACCATGATGAATGAGATGTCCGTGAGCCCTGAGGAGCCAGCCAATGGAATCAAAGACTCTTCTAAACAGACGAATCAGCTCATTATGTGCCTTGTCCTGTTGCAGAGAGAAATGAAATGATCTGGTTGCTATATATGCAGTCTCTACCAATTCAAATAAAAGTCAGAGGTGATAGAACTACTTAGAAAGGGTTTATTTAGCATTATTAACCAGCTGTATATATATATATATTCATTTATTAATATATATATAAATTTTTTTTATTGTAAACTAATATTTGTTATATCATTATTTTAATGTATTTTTATTTTATTTATATCCAACATGTATTTTAATCTATTTTCATTGGTGGTGGTTGATGAGATCCCCCCCTTACATATGTAAATAGCTTTGAGTACCCCCAGAAATGCGCTATATAAATGTAACAAATTATTATTTTTATTATATTCTATTTATTTTATACTTATATATTACATATTCACACTTTTTTCTTCAAAAATTTCCACAGACCCCATAGCACTTTCTTGTGGCCTCTGGAAGTCCCTGGCCCCCAGTTTTAAAACCCAATTCTATGTGATTCAGGAAACTGTAATATCTTACCCGCAAAGCTCTGTTCATTAGACGGTCTGCAAGAAAAAGAAGACTTTCCACCACCGATGGCAGAAATTCCTGACTGAATGCCTCGACGTGTCTGAAATCACCCAGACCCACACAGCATGTGCTGGACGGATGGAAACACATTAAAACTCTGTGAGGCTGCGAATGAAAGCAGTATTCACTGTGCAATTAAAACAAATCATCTTGAATTTGAGTACCTGAGGAGGTCTGCCATCTGTGTGAGGACTGCATAGCCCCCTTGAATCTTGACTGGACTGAATGTCAGTGAAGATGAGCAGTACTGCAGCACACCATACGAGTAAAGCCTCTGTTTACACGCCTCCAGATCCCTCTGATCTCCTGAAGACTTTCTGTCGAGAAGATCTGTTCGTGTGAAAGCTGTTAAGCTCATTCATATAGGAGATACATGCTTGTGTTCTAGAATACTTGACATGTAACATGTATTTATAATTAGATTAGAATTATTAAACATGCCGTATTACGAGCTCATAATGACCGATTATATTTGACACTTTTAAAGAGCATTTGTCAAAAAATTGTCACTGTTGGTCAAAACCTTTATTTCACTAGTACACGAAAGTATACAGTGATAACCGTTAGAACGGACAGGACTCTACCTTTTAATGCTGAAAGCACGTCGTTAAACTTGTTTTCTGATTTTTCTCTGGTGTTTGCGACCAGACTCTTTAGTTCTGGGTTTATTTCGTCTCCTGATAGAACCATTGTGATCATCACTGGCTCAAAAAAAAACGTTTCAGATTTCAAATATAAGGACGATAAAAGCGCATGTCGAATATCGGTTGTTTGAAGATGTAACTTGCATGATTTTCTGCACAGGAAAAGCGGAAGGACGGACAAGCGCCTGTTTGGTTTCTACGGCGACCTTACGTCATCTCCATGCGACCGTCCGCGCATCTGCTGTTCACATAAATTAATTTCCTGTTATGCTAAAATGTAAGGTGTCCAGATTTCTGAACATTTCTATTTCAATCTTATTGTCTATGAATTGAAAAGAGTGAACTTTTTTCCGTATTTTAAGCAACTTATCGAGAAACAAATCTTTCTTAATGTCTGTCGTTTTTTCCTTGATAATAGCGCCGCCAACTGGCTGAGTCGAGCGTGGTCTAGTTATAGCTAATTAATTTGACATTATTACAAAGTGTAACTTACTTTATTTATTTTTTAAGTACATTGTGTTAACCAAATTAACAGATGGAATAGTAACAGACCAATGATTTTAAATGAAGAAAAAAAAAACTCATACAGAAAAAAAAGGTTTTTGTTATTTTCCCACATACATGCTTTGAAATGTTTGTATATTTTAAAATCAAATTATATAAATATTGTACCAAGATATAAACAATAACAAACCAATAGTTTATTTTAAAATAAGGTAGGCTATATCTTATATAATACATATATTCCAATCTGTATAATGACCAGATATCCCTTCAGTTATGTATGCTACCATTGCATTATTAGACAATATCAGAACAAGCACGTTTTTTTTTTGTTTTTGTTTTATTAAATGCTTGAATCAAGCCTTCAGCGGTGAGTGTGTTTTATTACGTCATAGACGTGTGTGACAGCTTTAGAACGTTGCGCGCCAGAACATGTTTAAAATATTTTGATATTACTTTTGAATCCCCCGCTACCAATTAATGTTTTTCCTTGCTTTGTAATATTTTATGCTATGTTGGTTACTTGTTCTATCTGCAATAAAAAAAAATTTAAAGAAAAAAAAGAAAAGAAAAAAAAGTGGAAAGATGTAGAAATGCTCTACTACAAGAGTGTTTTTGACTATAACACTACATATTGTAATAACTGGTAGTTATCAAATAAAACGTGAGTCTAACCGGAGCTAAGTTATGCTATTTACACTTTTTCTAAGCTAATTCCTAACAGGAGATAAGAACACTCATGTCCCATACACCGCACGACCTAGAGTGTTTCTACAGGTGGAGCATTGGTTAAATAAACCAGCAGGAGGCAGTAATACTGTCTTTTCCTTTTAATTAAGAACACAGAAAGAACTACTCAGGCAAGGCCCTATTGCCTTACACATCTCTCTCCATGACGGTGAGAGACACATTTTTACATTAGGCAGTAAATGGACCAATAACATCTGATCTAACTTGAACATTAACACACATAACTTTACTATCACAAAAACTTAAAGATCTTACTGTAATAACACATAAATCAACTCCCAATAAACAATTACCCATAATGCACCCAGCGCTAGCGCTGACTGCCAGGTCATTACAATAACCCCCACCCAAGAGGGTTAGTGTCCCCACAACCCTAATCTCCCACAACAAAATCTAACAAATGTCCCGGCCGGCGTCGAACACGCTTCGACTTCCCCGGTGTTCTACCCCCAGCGCCAGATTCAACCTTGAGTCCATCATTGTCCGTTTCGGCGCTGGGAGGGGATTTTGCTCCATCAGTCTTTTGCTCTGGGACCAGTGGGTGGTGGGGAGTGGTTCTTGTCTTCTTCACCCCCCATCGCTGGCACACCTCACTGAACAACCGGCTTTCAAAGTTACGCCCCTGGTCACTGTGAAGTTCATCCGGCACCCCAAACCGGGCAAACATCTCGTCCACTAGTCGCTGCGCCGTAGTGGAAGCACTCTGATCCGGCACTGCATACGCCTCCGGCCACTTTGTAAAATAGTCCATAGCGACTAGGACAAAACGGTTGTCGGCATCTGTGATGGTAAATGGACCCAAGATGTCCACACCAATCCTCTCCATAGGCGCCCCGACTAAGTACTGCTGTAATGGCGCATGAGATCGTTGACTGGGTCCCTTCTGTGCCGTGCAAATATCGCAGCAATGAACATACAGCTCTGTATCCTGCCGACATCCCGGCCAGTAGAAACGCTGCCGCAGCCGCCGCACTGTCTTGGAGTTCCCGAAATGGCCGGCTCCCGCTGCCCCATGAACCCAACGGAGGACCTCCGGCCGCAGAGCGTGGGGAACCAGGAGTTGCAACCGGTCGATCCCTCCACCCGGCGCCTGCCACCGCCTATAGATCACGCCTTCGTGGAGCTCCAGGCTGCCCCACTGAGAATGAAGCGTCTTGATCTCGGGCCCCTGGGAGGACACGGCTGGCCAGTCCGGAAATGTTTGGGCCTCTAACCAGCCCCTGACCTTCATCAGTACCTGATCATTCGCCTGCTGTTGCCTCAGCTGCTCGGTGGTGAACGGCTCCCCATCTCAACAGGTGTCACCCGGCCTCACTGCTGCTGACGATGGCCCTAGACATCGTTCTTCCTGGCGACTGCAGTACCGACATTCGTCAGCAAGGCATGGACGTCTGGAGAGGGCGTCAGCATTAGCATGCTGCCTCCCTGGTCGGTGTTGAACCTCGAAGTCGTACTCTTGAAGGATCTCCAGCCACCTTGCCACCTGACCCTCTGGCTGGCGGAAATTCAGCATCCAAGTGAGGCTAGCATGGTCTGTCCTCAGTGTGAACCTGGTGCCCAGGAGGTAGGGCCTGAAGTGACGGACGGCCAGGACCACCGCTAGCAACTCCCGCCGGGTGACGCAGTAATTTATTTCTGGGCGACTGAGGCTGCAACTATAGTAGGCTACCACTCGCTCTCCATTCTCCCCCCTCTGGGATAGTACGGCCCCGACCCCCACGTTACTGGCATCAGTGTCCACAAGGAACGGTTGGTTGGGATCAGGGTATGCTAGGACAGGAGCGTCGATGAGAGCCGCTTTTAGTTGTCGAAAGGCCGCAGCACAATCCTCAGACCACCCAAAACGCCGACCCTTGTTTGTCAGCTGATGTAAGGGGCTGGCAATGGTTGCAAAGTCTCTGACGAACCTCCTGTAATAGGAAGCCAGGCCCAGAAAGCTCCGCAGCTCAGTGATGTTGGTTGGTAGGGGCCAGTCCCTCACCGCGGCCACCTTTGTTGGGTCGGTAGCCACCCCGCTCTCACTGACCACGTGTCCCAGGAACTGCGTCTGGCGAGTGAGCAAGTCGCACTTGGCCGGGTTCAACCGCAGCCCAGCGCTACGGATGGCTGTCAGGACCTCCCGTAAGTTGTGGACAGCCTGGTCAAAGTCTCTGGCATGGACCAACAGATCGTCCAAGTAAACCACACAGCGGGCGCGGGGAATGTCTTTAAGGACCCGCTCCATCAGCCTCTCAAAGGTGGCTGGGGCATTACACAGTGCAAAGGGCATCACTTTAAACTGCCACAGTCCTTGCCCTATTGTAAATGCAGTTTTGGGCCGGGCCTCTGCCGCCAGCTCCACTTGCCAATACCCACTGCGCAAGTCCAAAGAGCTGAACCAACAGGATCCAGCTACATAATCCAATGCATCATCAATGCGCGGCAGTGGGTATGAGTCCTTGCGGGTGACTGCATTTAGTCGCCGAAAGTCCACACAAGGGCACCACGCCCCAGTTTTCTTCCGCACCATGACCATAGGTGCAGCCCAAGGACTGTCCGAGGGCTCAATAATGCCGTTTGCTGCCATTTCTCGGATCATTTCTTCAGCAGCCTGGCGCTTGGCGAGAGGCAGTCTATGGGGGCGCAAGCAAATGGGGGCAGCAGGGCCAGTGTCAATGTGATGCTGCACCAGAGCTGTTCTGGTACAGTCCTCCTCACGGGCTGCAAAAATGTCCGTAAAGTCTCCCAATAGGCGTTGTAACTGCTCCTGCTACGGTGTGCTCAGATGCTCACTGCTTCGCCGCCCCAACTCCTCAACAGCAACAACAGTTTCAGGTGACGGGGGGGCGGATGGAGCATGCGGTCTTATTGGCGGAGATGTACTGGTCTGGGCTCCAATACTCCACCTGGGTTCCTCCTGAGTCTCTGCAGCTCTCATGTGGCGTTTGGGGGTCGGAGCTTTTCCATGACGGCTCCGGCCCAATCGGAGCGGCACGGTCTCATTACCTAGGCATAGGGCGGCCCCCGGCACGTCAACACGTGCTCCCCCAGTTGGCTAACAAGTCCAAGCCAATAATGCACTCATCTCTGATATCAGCGAGCCAGAACTCGTGGCTCGTCTGGATCATCCCCACCACCACAGACAACAGCTTCTTTCCAGGCATTACTGTCCTTTCACCCGTGACGGTGAGCAGTTCAGTATTGGTGGGGGTCCAGTCCTCCGGAAGAGGACCGGCCGTTCCAGACAACAGTCCTTTTCGCAGCAAGCAAATGGTGGACCCCGTATCCACTAGGGCGCTGCAGGGCTGCCCGTCAACAACACAGTCCAGGTACAGTCCTCTGGCAGACCCGCAGCATCCCACAGTAGGGCAGTCATTGTGGAGGGGTACTGAAGAACGGGGAGAGGGTCCCCTCACTCCCTCACTCCGAGGTCGTTTCCCCGGGGTGACGTTGCCCGGGGCCGGGGGCTCGGAGCAGGGCAGTCCCTGGCGAAATGCCCCGGTTCTCCGCAGCGGTAGCAGCGGTCTAGCCTCGTCCTCCGTCGTGGGGTCTCTGCTGGTTGAACCCGGCTGACCTCCTCCTCAGATCGGGCCACGTCTACCTCCCGTTCAGCGGCTCTCGTCAGATGACGCTGGAGTGGAGATCGACCTGTCGCTGGCCGAGCCTGTAGCACCTCCTCAGCTCTCTCAGCCTCTCTCAGCGCCTCACTGAGATCTCGGGGTGACAATAGGCAGACATGTTGGCGGAGCCGCTCAGGTGTAAGACCCCGCAGGAAAGCGTGGAGGCTCAACTCTTCCCTCGCTGCGGCCTGGAAGGTAGGGTAGCCCTTCCGGGCGTAAACCCGGATGTCAGCGGCGAAAGCGCCCACACTCTCTCCTTCACATCGACGTCGGTTAGTTAACTCCTCTCTGCTCTGTTCGGCGGAGGTTCTCTGCCCAAAGCGGCGGTTGAGAGCAGCAGTGAGGGCTTGGAGATCACGCCACTCCTCAGGAGACAGATCGATAAGGACCTGGAGCGCGGAACCCTCCAAGGCGAGGGCCAAGTGAATGGCTGTCTCCTCACAGCTCCATCCATCGTGGACAGCGGCCAGGTCGACTTGTGCCAGGTAGGGCTCCAGGGGCGTCAACCCACTATATCGTGGCAGCTTAGCGGGCGAACGTGTGAGGGCGCCCGGCCGGCCATTAATTTGGAGTGTCGGTGAGGCGACCGGAAGTTCGTTCTGCCTGCGACCAGGAGAGTGGTACACGGCCCGGTGAATGCTGGCGCCGTCAGGCTGGTGCGGAGCCCTGCTCCTCCTCCTCGTCTCGCTCGTCAGACGCTCTAGCATGATGCTGTTCTCTTGAATGGCACGCTCTAATTCGCCTATACTTTGCTCCATAACGACGTCTTTTAAACGACTTTTAAAATCCCACTTCTGACACCACTGTAATAACTGATAGTTATCAAATAAAATGTGAGTCTAACCGCAGCTAAGTTATGCTATTTACACTTTTTCTAAGCTAATTCCTAACAGGAGATAAGAACACTCATGTCCCATACACCGCACGACCTAGAGTGTTTCTACAGGTGGAGCAGTGGTTAAATAAACCAGCAGGAGGCAGTAATACTGTCTTTTCATTTTAATTAAGAACACAGAAAGAACTACTCAGGCAAGGCCCTATTGCCTTACACATCTCTCTCCATGACGGTGAGAGACACATTTTTACATTAGGCAGTAAATGGACCAATAACATCTGATCTAACTTGAACATTAACACACATAACTTTACTATCACAAAAACTTAAAGATCTTACTGTAATAACACATAAATCAACTCCCAATAAACAATTACCCATAATGCACCCAGCGCTAGCGCTGACTGCCAGGTCATTACAATATGCATATATGTAGTGTTACATATTTACATATTATACATATTTAAACCTTAAACACGGTAATATAAATATGTTATATATTTAGAATATACGCTATATATATGTAATATTCTTACAAAAAAACTTGCGAGCGAGACATATGCGTGAATCTACTCTCTCATTGCTTTCTCTGCTGATCCTAAATCCGATAGTGTAATGCAAGCGCACATTGTGATCATGGGACAGAAGAGAAAAAGAAGTTGCTCTCGTAACTCAAAAGCTGAGAATGATTGCGATCTGGGATGGGGTCGCCCTCTCGTAATGTCTCTGTCTGACCCGAGAGCCGGCTCAGGTCAGAAAGTAAAAGTGGAGGACCAGGGTACTGAAGGTGAATCTCATGTGATGTGAATGCCAATGTGGTTTACTGGAGCTCTGTACATCAAAAACCTCGTCTTCATATTCAGCCAAATATCCTTTGAAAGGGAACTTAATTAAGGGAACGTTAATGTCCCTTAGGATGATTTTATCATTAACATCTAACATTTTCCAAACACAGAAGCACTGAAGAATCACTATGAGTATTCCATAAATAATCATCATTATTATTTGACTGAAACTGTTCTGTAGAGAAGCATGATCTTCAGGAACCTCACAGAAGTGGTCCTGATGAGGATCAGCCGGTTCAGCCTCCTCCAGCTCAAGCCCCCAACAGTAATTGACCTTTATATATACTTTATGTCAAAAATGTTCATGTTATTTGTCATTATTAAGATTTTATGTTTAAATTCATGTTTTAGATGCTGTAACATTTCTTTTAGGTTTTTCACAATTTATAATTACGTTTTAGCTTCTTTTTTTTTCCGCAGGTGTGGAAAATAAAAAAAATATTCCTAATATACAAATACTCTAACAAATTACTATTAATACATCAAATCTACAACTTTAATATTTATGAAAAATGTTGTTTATAATGTCAACTCCAATGATTTTTCTTTTTATACATTTTTCTGAAATTTGCCTTGTTTGTTTATTGTGACATGGGAAGAAATCTGAGCCAAATCTTTTCTAAGTGTAATGTATGTAGACAAACCTGATTTGAGTTTTTGTGCGTGTATGTTTCAGTTCACTAAATCAGACATAGTGAAAAAGGGATAATGTAAACAGTGCAAATGAAATATCAATTTAATTTCCCCTATTTACTACCTCAGTTCCAGAACCCTCCAGTCTGGCAGCCTGAAATTAGTATGTCTGGCATTTTTAACTTACCTAGGGATATTTAAATAATGTCTTAAGTGTTCCAGAGGTTTAAGGTTTAATTTATAATGATAAAATACAGGACAAACTGCCCTGTAGAGATTTAATATGGGGCACATTGTTTGCGTAAATACCTGATGATTCTGTATTATACGAGATGGTAGGGAATGTAGTCTTAGGACCGAAGAAAAAAATACAACGAGAAATGTAATATTCACTGATTTTTCACATGATAATTTAATACAAATAAAGAGACATGTAAAAATATCCATTAATTACATGTAATCAAATTAAAAACAACACACTCAGCACACATTGAAATACTAAATTATTTGTTTCGATCAACTCTCAGGGTGTTCTGCAGACTTTCTATGCTGGCGTCTAGTGCTGCAAGCCCATCCCTAAAATTCTGTTCATCCTGAGTGTTAAACGTGGACCAGGAGTTTATGCTCCAATCAGAGGCTAAAGATTTAATATCACAAGAGGAAAAGGTGTTCTCTATCACTGAAGGGCGTCCAAAGTGTGCTGCCTGAACACCCATCCTTCGGGCACGCAGAGATTGCACCGATGGATTATTCAGGCCCTTAATTTTCTGAATTAACTGTAAGGCCACATCCTGATGATCTGAAAGGAAATCTCTGCCATCATTCTTTGCATCCTGAATGTGGACCCCATCAGAGATGTCCAGCTTTTCAAAAGCACGGCCCATATATTTCAGCCCTACATGCGCATCCACTTCTTCCCTTTGATTCTTGGCTGTTATCAGCTCATTACACTGAGTTAGCGGTTTACTATGAGCAACTCCTGAGGGAAGTTGCACCACTAGAGACTCTTTTAAAGGAGCAAACATTGTTCTTTTCTGCTCTTCTGACTGAGGAATGTTCTCAGCTATGGTTTCCAGGGTTGGTTTGTGTATATCCCTATTCGTTGGTAAGCAGACTTTAGCATCTGATGGCATAAAGTGGTCTTTTCCGCCATTAATCTGACCAGGGGAGACTGGTTGTAATGTCTGGGACTTACAGTGAACTCGCTGGAGAGGAGAGGCCTGTCCGATGCCCTCCAGGGTCTGAAGGTAGGTCTTTACAGAGTTTGAAAGTTGATCTGACACAGTGGACTCTCTCTGTGCATTTTCATGCAATTCCAGAACACTCTTAGTAAGCTGAGAGTTAGGTTGGCACAAGTCCGGCTGAGGAGAATATTTGTCTTTTGTTTGACTTCTCTCCAGATTTCTGTGTGCATGAAAAAACAGAGGTTACAATGACCAGCATCTCATCTACATGTTCGGTTACATGCTAGATTCTCAAGATTTCATTTGAAGATGTAATTTCATTATAGTTTAGATGAGTGATATCAAGAGGCAACATGATGGTATCAAAATGGCTGGTCCCACACTTGCAAAAAAGATTAAATGTCATACAACCTGTTCATGTTGGCACGTCTAACTTAGCTTAAAGGGATAGTTCACACAAAAATGAAAATTCTGTCATAATTTATTCACCCTCATGTTGTTCTGCTGAACACAAAAGAAGATATTATGAAGGATGTTGGTAATCAAACAGTTGACAGTAGCCATTGATGTCCATAGTAGGAAAAAAGTACTATGGAAGTCAATGGCTATCGTCAAATGTCTGGTTACCAACATTCTTCAAAATATAATCTTCTTTTGAGTTGAACAGAAGAAAGAAACTCATACAGGTTTGGAACAACATGAGGGTGAGTAAATGACAGAATTTTAATTTTTTGGGTGAGCTATCCCTTTACGCGACAAATGAACGTGCATCAAAATAGCGTTTGATTATCCATGACTCTATCAGAACATACAGTTGCCAACTCATCAGATAAGAAGCACTTATTAATTACCTGATGACTTCCTGCAGTCTGCTGATCTCTGCCTCTCTCTGCTGGAGACTCAGAGACAGTACGGTCTTCTCAATCTCATACTCTTTGAGTTTACTCTGGTAGCTCTGCATTTCAGCTAATGCTTCATTCATCTCTGCGTGGGTAAAATAGCATGACAATCACTTACAGCAAAAAGAAAAGGGCTTGAAATGTCAAATGTCATGTTTTTTATATTTGTGAAATAAAAATATCTTGAAATGTGTAACAAATGTTATAATGCAGTCACACCTGTCCATACAATGTCAATATAGTGATTATAAAGTCAATGAGAACACCTTACAATAAAGTCTAATTTGTTAACATTAATATTTGTAAATGTTGGGCAGTCATGGCCTAATGGTTTGTCGGATTCGATTCTTAATACCGGGCAGGAAAATGTAGGTGGGGGAGTGAATGAACAGCTCTTCCACCCTCAATACCCACAACTGAGGTGCCCATGAGCAAGGCATCTAACCACCAATCGCTCCCTACGCGCTGCAGCACATGGCTGCTCTGGGTGTGTGTGTGTGTACACGGTTTGCAGTGTTTGTGTTCACTACTCACTGCTCCTAATGTGTGTGCACTAACTTGGATGGCTTAAATGCAGAGGACAAATTCCAAGTATGGGTTAACATACCTGGCCTTCACGTCACTTTTTTTTCACTTTCATTAGTTAACAGATAATTCCATTGATATTAGTGCATTAACTTGACCAAACAACAAGCAATATGTTTTTACAGCATTTATTAACTTTTTTTTTAATGTTAGTTAATAAAAATGTTCATGTTAGTGCATTAACTCTTTCCCCGACATTGACAGAAATTTCTGGCTTTCCGTGTTTTCCCTGTTATACAGTAAGGGGCTCTATAACGCATCTTCTGAAAGATTACTGAATCTCCTGATCAAAAATAATGCGAAGATGATGCAGAAACAACCAATCTAATATGTAATCATATGCATATGTAAAATAACGCGATCATCAACATTCAACAGCATATAAATCAAAACTGCCTAATGTTACTGAATGAAATAATGACCCAGGACGAGCTATAGGACTGTGAAGCTTTAGGGGTGTTGATGGACTCGATCTCTGTTTTGATCATCGTTCTGAATCCCATAGTCTTTGACAAAAAAAATATTTTTCTCAGCCTTTTCCTCACAATGTTGCTTTTTATAATGATTTCCATTACACGAGAGTAGATGTTAAAACTTCATGCTGATTTGTACTCGGCTTTCGCCAAAATAAGCAAAACTAAGACGTAGCTTTACAGTAAACTATGCTTCTCCATCCATTTACGCTTCTTTCCATAAGGTGGTGTGACTCCCCTTCTGTCCGGCGTTAACGGCAGCAGGGTACTTGGTGCGTCAGCGCACGCGACGGCTGCAACTACAGGACCAGCACGACAACCGTCTGGATTGAGCCGAGTAGGGGACATCTCTAGGGTCTTCAAGTGGGCACCTTCCGTCCTCAGTGTTTCGTCGACTAGCCCACGACACCTCAAGAGGGCTCGACAGTGACTCTGGCGTCCCAGAGTCACCCCCCTCCGTCCCCCACTCAACTCAGCCCAGCTTACTGACCTCTACATCCCTCCTGCTGCTGAGACCTAACCACAATCTCACAATCTCTCCGCAACCCAACCATACGCGCCAACCCGTTTGACTAAGGCTGTCGAGCCCCACTGATGCGTTAATATGCAGTTTCAGTGGACAACGGTTCCGTATGGCATACCACCTACCGCAAAACACAATATCTGCCCAACCACCCGTCATTCACGCAATATCCACAGGAACGTATACAAACAAACCAACAGACTCTTCAAGTTTTCAAGAATTCTACGAAACCGTAGCGTGGCGGCCTGTACACAGCCAGCAAGAATCTTTCCGTCTCAACCACAGCCAGTTGCTGCTCCTTTCTGCTGCTTCAGATAAGTTCTTTACTGTGCGACGCAACTCTTGGCCGCTGAATCCGATGTCTCTGAGGAACCGGGTTGTAGAGTGTGCCACAAAACCTCGACAAAACTTACCCACATTCAAGTGTTGATAAAAAAGAATCCATGAAGCTAGAATAAAACTAATTTTTGTTTTGCTTAAAAGCAGAGGGTCTGTTCTTTTTTTTTAGATATATTTGTAAGACTGAAGAAAACTGGTTGAAGCTGGAAATTAACATTTGGCTTCCCCCCCTCTTCCCCGGAGACAAAAGTCTCACCTCATCTACATTTCATTCTCTCTCAGTGACGCATAAAAACTCACATAAGAATATGGTTTAATGTGAATGATTATCATTGAGTATTTTCTTTGTTTAGTATAATTTAAACTGCAGGGTGAGTGGTACAGATGTCTCATTTCCAAATTGGTAAAACAAAAGCTAAATATAGCTGCGAGCAGCGATTACGGGCCCAAGCCGGTGGCACCGCAACCCCGGTGCCTTTAGTTACCTAAAGGCACCGGAGTGGCGGTGCCGCCGGCTTTGGCCCTTCATCGCTGCTCGCAGCTATATTTATATATATATATATATATAAACAAGCCGGTGGCACCGCCACCCCGGTGCCTTTAGGGTTACTGTGCATGACGGGCAATATCGTAACTCCGCTTCGACCTTTGAGAAGATGTGTGCTGTAGAGCTTGCATTGGTGTGGGCTCTGCAAAAGTGTGCATTGAGGGCACATATCAACCACAAAGTATGCGTGAGCAACCTTCTGAAACCTAAAATGAAAAATGAGACACCCTACGGTCTCATGGACTTAATGGACACATGAAATAAGTACACAAGTTTGAAAGTTATATATATATATATATATGAAGTGTGCCAAGACAGAATATTTGCCTGATCTGATTAGAAAAATAGTTGGTGTGTGTGTGTGTGTGTGTGTGTGTGTGTGTGTGTGTGTGTGTGTGTGTGTGTGTGTGTGTGTGTGTGTGTGTGTGTGAGGCGTGATTGAACAATGTAGACTTAAAAACATACTCCGTCCTTTTGTTCATACAGGACATTATTCAAACTGCAAAGTGTTTACTTATATTTGTGTACAATAGCAATAAAACACAACATTGTGCTTTTGTCAAACTGTAAACTACAACTGTCACCCAACCAAAATCTCTTACACACACACACACACACACACACACACACACACACACACACACACACACACACACACACACACATAGTTTAAAAGCAAAAAAAATCTTTTGGACATTCATCATATTGCATTGGTTTTCATTTCTTGTTCTCGAACAGAGCCCTAATCTGTTTATTTTTTCAGTTACACATTCTACATTGATTAAAAAAGAAAAATCAAATGTGTTTTTATTTTATACATAAATAAATAATCTATCATTCAGATGAGAATAAAGTTAGTGTTAGTTCAAATTTTAAGGAAAACAAATATATGATCTGAAATATAGCACATTCATTTAAAATTCATTCAGGTTCAATTACCAAACATACAAATCTCAATGTAATTTAAAGCAAACAATACATTTAAAATATATGGGTTGTATGCTATTTTTTTTATATAAAAAGATATATGTCCAAAAAGACAAGGCCTAAACTTTAACAAGGGTTAAACAATCACTGTAACAGACACAATCACACACACACACGTCAAATCACTTACATTTTAGATGCAATATTGACTTTTTTTTCTGTTTCAGCAGCGAAAATAGTTAAACAAAGATCACAGCAGAACCATCGGGCATCTCACAGCAACGCGTTCTCATTACTGAATGATTCAGCATTTTGAACGAATCGGTTGACTCAAAGATTCAACGACCAATCCATAATCTGTCTCATTCATGAATGACTCAGCCGTTCGAACGAATCGTTTGAACGAATGAATCAATGACTCGCTCATTAAGACGGTCGCCTGGCGGCACCTAATGACGGTTTAGTGATATTAAAAGTATCATTCTTTCCAACGATTGTTAATTAACTCATATTTGAAACATAAGCTATATATGTATATATATATATATACACAAAAATAAAATAAAAACACATTTGAAGCGTGTTTGCTTACTAAATTGTGAGCGGAACGAAAGTTGAAGCAGATATCAGCAACAGGAGTCAAATTTCATTAATCACGAGAGTGAAGAGCTGACTGAAAAGATGATGACGGAATAGGCTATTTTATGTAAAAGCCCCTATTTAAGCGAATCTATCATTGTACTCTTTTGTTGTTGTGTTTTCCGTGAAAAATAATAGACTATTGAACTCACAATTCAAGCAATCGGCCCCGTTATTGCACTAATTTTAAAGTGACACTAAAAAGTATGCGGCTGCACTGGCATTCATAATGGTGCGCGTCCATGGCGACGAGCGAGCAGAGCTGAGCGAACGTTTAGTTAATTTCTACTTCCATAGGAATTCATTCGAGCGGTCTGCAAGTGCCACCATTATCAATGTCCGTGTGGACGTCCGTATTTAAAAGCTCTTAGTCCTCAGTCACATGCTTGCCAAATATATGTATAAATATCATTTTGGACACAAGAGGGCAGTATGGCCCTATGTATAATTTTGTGTTTAAACTAACTATCACTCGAAGAGCCCCTCCCCCCTCCCCACACAGACACACACACACACACACACACAGTTCGCCCGCGCCTCTCTCTTGCGCGCGCACAGACACTCCAGCATTGCAATCTTGAGATCGCAGCTTGTTCATTATGCTGCGTTCACACCAAACTTTTATACTCTTTTGTTGTTGTGGTTTCCATGAAGAATAATAGGCTATTGAACTCACAATTCAAGCAATCGGCCGCAGAAAAGACGCTAATTATAAAATGAAACTAACGGCTGCACGGGCATTCATAACGGTGCGCGTCCACGGCGATGAGCGAGCAGAACTTTAGTTAATTCCTACTTCCATAGGAATTCCCTCGAGCGCTCTGCACGTGGCCATTATCAATGTCCCGTATTTAAAAGCTCTCGGTCCTCAGTCACATACCAAATATATGTATAATGTATATATAAATATAATTTTGGACACAAGAGGGCAGTATGGCCCTATGTATAATTTTGTGTTTAAACTAAACTATCACAGGAAGAGCCCCTTCCCCACACAGACACACACACAGACACACACACACGAATGGCAGGGTGCATTCTCTCTGTCAGAGGGAGAGGGAGAGAAAATTCTCAGAAACATCCACATTCAAACTAAAATATCTGACTTCCTCTTGGTCTGAGCTAATGACAGTTAATTAGAAAGTTGTCCGGCTTGATCTGAACAATATGCGTACCGAGTTTTATGATTGTTGGTAAAACTATAAAACTAACACCCCCACTTTTGTCAAAAGGTGGCGCTACTGAGTCCCTGCAAAACGCTGTAAGAGGCCGATCACATGGATGTGACTATTGTGAGTCAAAGTTATAGCGCCACCAACTGGCAGCAGGAAGTGTGTCACTTTCAAAATGCTTTGAAATCACCCTCTTATTTTAACCCGATTTGCTTCAAACTTCATCTGTATAATGTAAATACACGGCAGATGTAGATCTGTGAAAGGATTATTGATATCTTTGATACTGTTGCCGTGGCAACGCATCAAACTTTAAAATTCTTTTAGGATGCTTTTGAGACTCTTAGCATGCCTGAAATTGCTTGAAATTGCATGAAACTCGACAGACAGATCACATTTATTAGCCAGTAGACATGTGCAAAGTTTCAGAAACGGGCGTGGTGCAGGGACTCAGTAGCGCCACCTTTTGACAAAAGCGGGGGGGTTAGTTTCATCTACAGTTACAAAACTTTTTCAACTTGATGAAAATACATTAAAGATGCTAAATTGTGAACGGATATTGAATATCTCAAACGGTTTTGCTATGGCGAGGGATTATGTCAAAAAAAGAATCAGGAAATGTCTCATATCTTTCTAAAATGTAATTATACACCATTTATTTTTCTATAAAATTATACTAATATTAGAACTAAACCCATTGTATTCCTTTTTTTCAATTTAAGATTTATGTTTAAGTTTAAAAACAGTCAGAATGGTTGTTTAGCCAAAAAAAATAAATCATTCATAGTGCTTTACTGCCCTCTTGTGTTCAAAATCAGGTAGGCAAATTGTATTAAATTGTAGGGACGCTACTATGGGAATATTTTCCCACCGTGACACCGCTGGGGGCTTTAAAATCGCTAACTTGAAAGCGAAAGTAACGGACGTCCCCACAAGACATTAACAAGGGTGCGGAGTAAAGCGAGAGTTTTCAATTAAATCCTATGGAAGTAGGAATGAACTAAACAACATTCACTCTGTTCTGCTCGCTCCTCGGCGTGGACGCGCACCGTTATGAATGCCCGTGCAGCCGTGAGCATTTTCGTTTCATTTTAAAAGAAGCCCCATATCGGGGGCGGATTTCTTGAATGTATTTTACAAAATCACAATGTTGTGTTTGATTGCGAGTATCCAAAAATATAAGTAAACACTTTGCAGTTTGAATGATCTTCTTGAATAAAATGACGGAGTAGCCAATGTTTCCACTGTTCGATCGCGGACGTCCACACGGACATTGATAATGGTGGCGCGTGCAGAGCGCTCGAGGGAATTCCTATGAAGTAGGAATGAACTAAAAAACGTTCACTCTGTTCTGCTCGCTCATCGTCGTGGACGCGCAGCGTTATGAATGCCCGTGTGATGCAGCATAACACAGCAGAGAGAGACGCTCACTCTCGACTCGTGATTAATGAAATTTGACTCCGGTTGCTGATCTTTGCTGCAACTTTCGTTCAGCTCACAATTTAGTAAGCAAACACGTTCAGATTTTAATTGTAGTGACTAAATGATTTTATTAAACACACACACACACACACACACATCAAATTGACGGTGGGGGGCAATGGTATATTTAAATCTGCATATTGTAATATATGCAGGGCACCCCAGTCTAGTCTTATTAAATGTATTCTTCATCTTTCATTTTTAATTTGTAAATTTGATCAATAAATTCAATTATTTAAAATGATAAGACACTATATGGCTTTTACCCTAGGTAGGGCTGATCAAATTAAATCGTTTACACTGAAAAATAACAATGCATTAAATAATGTTATGAGATTGTTTTAAATATAAGTCAATTAAAAATCGTTGGAAAGAATGATACTTTTAAACATAACACTAAACCGTCATTAGGTGTCGCCAGGCGACCATCTTAATGAGCGAGTCATTGATTCATTCGTTCAAACGATTCGTCATTCATGAATGAGACAGATGTTTATCGATTGGTCATTGAATCTTTGAGTCAACCAATTCGTTCAAAATGCTGAATCATCCAGTAATGAGAAAACACGTTGCTGTGAGATGCGCAATGGTTCTGCTGTGATCTTTATTTAACTATTTTCGCTGCTAAAACTGAAAAAAAGTCAATATTGCATCTAAAATGTAAGTGACTTGACGTGTGTGAGAGAGATTGTGTCTGTTACAGTGACAAGAGTTTAACCCTTTAAGGCCTTGTCTTTTTGGATATATATCTCTTTTTTTATTACAAAATGTGCATACAACCCATATATTGTAAATGTATTGTTTGCTTTAAATTAAATTAAGATTGTATGTTTGGTAATTGAACCTAAATAAATTTAAAATTAGGAAGTCGGCTATTATGGGTTTAGGAAGGCCGATCAGATGGATGTAACTATTGTGAGTCAAAGTTATAGCGCCACCAACTGGCAGCAAGAAGTGTGTCACTTTCTAAATGCTTTTGACAAAAGTGGGGGGGTTAGTTTTATCTACAGTAACAAAACTCGATATGTATATTGTACTCTTCGAGCCGGACAACTTTCTAATTTACCGTAATTAGCTCAGACCAAGAGGAAGTCAGATATTTTGGTTTGAATATGGTGAGCCTCTCTCTGTCTCTCTCTGAGCCAATATGGCAAGCCGTTTTAACATTTAATCATTTTAACCTACTAGTCTCTATTTTCATGCTACTAGTACTTATTTTTTAGATACTAGTATCTATTCCATTAAGTACTAGTACTTATTCATTAGTGACTAGTGCTTATTCTGTTTAGAATATTCAAAGTGCTTATTCAATTTTTATGCTTATTTATATTTTCAGAGCAGAAAATCCGATTTTTCTGCTTATTCAATATTGCATCTAAAATGTAAGTGACTTGACGTGTGTGTGTGTGTGTGTGTGTGAGAGAGAGAGAGATTGTGTCTGTTACAGTGACAAGAGTTTAACCCTTTAAGGCCTTGTCTTTTTGGATATATATCTTTTTTTTATAAAAAAAAAAAGTGCATACAACCAATATATTTTAAATGTATTGTTTGCTTTAAATTAAATTGAGATTGTATGTTTGGTAATTGAACCTAAATATATTTAAAATTAATGTTCTATATTTCAGATCAATATATTTGTTTTCCTTCATTTTAATCAACACTAACTTTATTCTCATCTGAATTATAAATAACTTATTTCTGTATAAAATAAAAAATCCAGAATAATCCAGACCAACCAGAGCGCACTATTGCTACAACATCATCAGTGCTGAAGCGGAACTACCAGAGCCGTTCGGCAGATAGCGAGCAGATATTTTGTGTCACGTCGTGCACAATAACCCTAAAGGCACCAGGGTGGCGGTGCCACCGGCTTTTTATATATATATATATATATATATATATATATATATATATAAATATAGCTGCGAGCAGCGATGAAGGGCCAAAGCCGGCGGCACCGCCACCCCGGTGCCTTTAGGTAACTAAAGGCACCGGGGTTGCGGTGCCACCGGCTTGGGCCCGTAATCGCTGCTCGCAGCTATATTTATATATATATATATATATATATATATATATATATTTATTATTATTATTCTTTTTCTATCAACCTTTCGGGCACTTTTGGGCACTTTCCTGTTGGGCTGGGGTAAAAAGTAAGAGCATGAAGTATATATGAACCGATGAGATCTATATGTGTACCGAGTTTCATATTATTACATGCAAGTGTGTTTGATTTATGGACCAAGTTTTCGGACCCCGTTCCAGGGGGCGCTGTCGAGCCCCCCTGCCAAGCCCGGGTACCAGCTTCAGCCCGGCCCTGATGGCCGCGGGTTCTGACCTGTGTGCAAAGTTTCAAGAGTTTTCGAGCACGTTAAGGGCCCCAAAACCTTGAAAAACAATTTTAAAAGCATTTTCACTCAACAGACAATCCCCTCACCCCACACACACACACATAGATGCAGAGACAGAGAGAGAGGGAGGGAGAAAATCCTCCTGAAAATCACATTCAAACCAAAATATCTGACTTCCTGTCGATCCGAGCTAGTGAGTGTAAATTAGAAAGTTGTCCGGCTCGAGGAGAACAATATACGTGCCTATTTTTGTTACTGTAGGTAAAACTAATACCCCATTTTTGACTAAAGGTGGCGCTACTGAGCCCCTGCACCACGCCCGTTTCTGAAACTTTGCACATGTCTACTGGCTAATTAATGTGATGTGTCTGTCGAGTTTCATGCAATTTCAAGCATGTTAAGAGTCTCAAAAGCATCAACAAAGAATAATAAAGTTTGATGCGTTGCCACGGCAACAGTATCTAAGATATCAATAATCCTTTCACAGGTCTACATCTGCCGTGTGTTTACATTATACACATAAAGTTTGAAGAAAATCGGGTAAAAATAAGAGGGTGATTTCAAAGCATTTAGAAAGTGACACACTTCCTGCTGCCAGTTGGTGGCGCTATAACTTTGACTCACAATAGTCACATCCATGTGATCGGCCTCTTACAGCGAACACACTGGTGAAGTTTCATCAAGATCAGTTAACGTATGCAGAAGTTATAACACACTTCCTGTTTCCATTATTCGCCATAAATTCGTTTCCTCGCCACGGCCAAACCGTTCCGAGATATCAAAAATCCCCTGGCAATTTTTCATCCTCAGTGTCTTGACTTCATGCACACCGAGTTTGGAGACGAACGGGGGAATTCCCTAGGAGAAGTGTTTCAAATTCCTGAGCATGCGTTTCCAAACAACCCTAAATAGCCGACTTCCTGTTGGGCTGGCGTAAAACTTAGAGCACGAAAGTTGTTCGGCCCGATGAGATATATAAGTGTAGCGAGTTTCAGATTATTACATGCAAGCGTGTTTGATATATGGACAAGTGTTCAAACCCCGTTCCAGGTGGCGCTGTTGAGCCCCCCTGCCACGCCCGGGTACCAGCTTCAGCCCGGCCCTGATGGCCGCGGGTTCTGACCCGTGTGCAAAGTTTCAAGAGTTTTCGAGCATGTTAAGTGCCCCAAAAGTGCCCAAAAGGTAGTAAAATAATAATAATAATAAGTCGGAAGAATAATAATAATCCTTAGGAAAACAATAGGGCCTTCGCCTTTTCAAGGCTTGGGCCCTAATAATAAATAATCCTTAGGAAAACAATAGGGCCTTCGCCTTTTCAAGGCTTGGGCCCTAATAAGGTTTTTTAGAAGTTTAGAGATGACACACAAAGGAAGGTGGACTCTAGGCAAATGGTCTTTCTCCCCTACCCCCAAAATAAGATGTAACCTGAACGCAAATTACCATTGTAAAGAAGTTCTGGCTATTTAATGGAATGCAGCAAGGAATCGTGGCTCTTTCTGTATTTCAGATAGCCCATGAGGTAGCTCATGTAGTTCTTAAATGTTGGGTTTGCATCTACTTCTCTTATCCTAGAGCATTTGATGTTTTGTATTGATGATCTTTGAACTGATTATGAAATTGACATAATACTTTTACCTGACATAATAAATTGTTATATTTGATTATTCTAACAGACTTTGACTTCATTTTCATTGGAGTTAAAAGGAATAGTCAAACTTTAACGTATATTTAATGATGCACAGATATCATTGAAAAACTTTTTCATTTTATGGAGTCAGATGAAACGAGTCAATACATAAGATAAAATGTATTGCATTTAATTAAAAATCCCTTTGCCATGGGAAGAGACGGAACACGCGTGAGACCTTCACCGCTAATTTGAATGCCGCCATTGGATCAAATTAGACGGCCTTACATATTGCATGTTCAGATATTCATACAACAAGATATTCATACAACAAAATATTATGGGCGCCATGAAACTGAGAAAATGATCAAAAACGCTGGCGGTGGCTGGCAACTTTTTTTAAATGCTGGCAGGGAAAGATTTAACTAATGTTTACAGATACAACATTTGATCTTAAAAAAATGAAATTAAGATTAATAAATGCTGTACAAGTATTATTTATTGTTAGTTCATGTTAACTAATGTAGTTAACTAATGAAACCTTATTGTAGTGTTACCATGTCAATTTGAAGATTTTTCAGAAAGGATCATGGGATAATATAAAACAAAACAGAAGGATAACATTTATTAAAATATATAAAATAAAAAAATAACATGAATTTCCTTTCCAAATGCAAACATGATTTAAAGCTAAAATACAACAGTCTACGAGAATACTCTTACCCAGCCTTAGCCGACTGTTCTCTAACTCGCACAACTCTTTGTGCTGCTTCAGGTCACTGTCTTTGTCCTCCTTGGCTTTCTGTAGTCTCATGTTCTCTTGTTGCAGATCATCAAGCTCTTTACGGCTCTCATTTAACTGAGTTTGTAGAGTGAAGTTGAGAGACTGCAACGTAACCACTGTAACACAACCATGCCAATAAACACAAAGGTTGTTTTCATGCCACTCAGCTAGACAGAAAATAAAAGGCTCAATTCTAAAAAATATATTTACATATTTGCACATTTACTCTTCCATATGATGTATTCCTTCTTAAGTCAAGCCCTTTACAGACAGAACAGAGAGACGACAGTATGGCTTCACTCACCCTCCATGTCACATGCCTCCGGTCTGGCTCGCCGCTCTGCTCTCTCACGCTCCGATAACTGCTGATTGAGTATTCGCAAACGCCTGGGAGACATGCAAATAAATACAAATTAGGGTTGTCAATTTAAGTGTGATTAATTATGAAGAAAATAACATGATAGAAAATTAACACATTCTGCATGATCAGGCTTATGTCCAATGCCATGCAAATAAAACAAACAATATATTGACTTCTTAAGCCGCTTTTTGTATGCGATCTCATTTGGTAGTAAACGTCACAATTACGTCACTGCAGTTGTGTGCGCATTATGGTGGCAGAAAAACAGTGGTAACAAATGAAGAAAAATGGGCGAGATCCACGGAATAATGGAAAAAATGTCTTGTATGAAAATGAAGACCATTCTAAAGGCACAATACAATTGTCAAAGACGCCCTTTAAAGCTAACACAGACATTTAGTACAAAACCTTTTTAGACAGACTGGACTGATGAATAAAGCATACATTTGATCTGATCTAAACAATAGATCTACATAATCACAAATACAGTTCATAGAGGGAATAATGTATTCGCCCAACAGTTACAGCATGAAATAAACTTAATTTAAACCTATAACATTTTACATAGACTAGATAGTAGTAGTAGTAGTAGTAGAAGTAGAAGCTCTAGTGTTTTATTGTGAAAAACAGTTGCAAGTGCAAGTGCAGTTCGTCATTAGTATATTGTTGTTTGAATCGTTAATAATAGTCTTGTACAGCTGCGTATTATGTACCTCGGTCCATAATACATTCGACATGACCAAAGTACAAAATGATATGCGTAAAGAGATTTGTATGCCTTGAGATTTTAGACGCTGGGTTCTTCCACAAAGTATACGTAGATGTCCGGCCACTGCAATTTTGGTCATTTAGTTGGTTTCTTGACCCAAATATGACCGTGAGTATGGATCAGGAAAACTTATCCAATTGCTAAAGGTTAGCTTAATTAGTGTATGACAACCTGTCTTCTACTGACAAACCATTCAAATAACTGGAGAAGGTGTCATGTTGTAAATACAAATTCTCACAGATCCTTGCAACACACTGACATGCATGCCTGTAATTGTGTTATATTCTATGCAGCAGTTGTTAAGATTTAGGATTCTATACACTCTCGCTGACCTTCGAAGCTGTACATTCTCACTCCTGAGTGGCTGTACAGCGAGCGCAATTTCAGCCTGGATGTTGGTGCTGCCCACCATGACAGGAAGTAGTGAGATACTCTGCTCCACCTCAGAGATCAGGCGCACAGCATCACTGTCTGCACAGAAGAGAAAACGTGTAATAAAATGTGAAAATAACACACAGAGGGGGAAAATCTGCTTAAATGCCAAGTTTTGAGAATCTGCAAATCCAGCAACTCAATCATTGGGTGTCTTGGCATCTAAAGGTCCCCTTTTTTGATTGTTAAAGAAAGTGAATTAGATAACCCATCTCAAGTTTGAAACAGGATATCAACTTTTATAAACGATGACTTCCAGATGATTGGAAGACAGCCCTGAAATAAGACCCTGACAACGACAGAGAGAAAAAGATAACATTAAAAAAAAAAAAGATATATTGACAAATGTCTTACTGTTTTTGTCTATAACAGTTAAGTCAGTGACATCCAATGTTGTTTTGAACCCTATTTTGGGCAAAAACATTCTTCAAAATCTATTTAAATTGAGTTTCATAGAAGAAAGAACGTCATACAGGTTTGGAAACACTAGGACTTTTAATTTTCTGGTGAAATACCACTCTAAAGTCACCATGAAATCAAAATCGACAATTCTTATTTTTTGTGGAATATTGCAGCATTTATTATAAATGATTTATCCGTGCACATCGTAATATTTTTTTTTAAATCATGTGCCCTCTAATCTTTAACTAAAATAACTTCTCCCACTTGCAGTGACATCTCTTCTCTTCTCTGATGATTAGTTTATTATTGCGAGGATGGGACAGCCTGTCACTCACATGACATCGCATCAATAGCAAACCACAACCATCCAAACAATTCCACACCGACAAAATCCAGTCCCGCCCTACATTTTTACTTGTTTCACTCTACATGTACGTCACAACAGGAAGAAAAGACTATCGCAAAGTTTCATGCTTGAGATTTCCTAAACTCAAGTACTTAAAGGTGCACTGCGCAACTTTTCATGTTAAAAATACCTGTTTTTCTATCCTATACATGCTTAAAGAACTGCCTGATGGGCTGAATGAGCCCTTCTCTGCACACTGAGATTGCCTCTATAATCCTGTACAGTAAAATATATAAGAGGGATTCGGGCTCGAATTTGAGACTGGGCGTGACGTCATGCGCGTTCACGCTCACCAGGCTATGTCTCGCAGGTTTGTGTATTCGCCGGCGCCGCCATTCTCCGCATCAGCAAAGACAACTCGTGCGTCAAAGGTAGAAGATGGATTCAAAGAGACCGGCTCGTAGTCCATTCCAAACCCCAACGCAAATTCCACGTAAAGTAAAGAAAAGAAAAATTTTGTCTAGTGCCACCAAAAGGTCCAAATTGGAGTCGAGAAAAACGAGAGTCAACCTCGGGAAGGCATTCAACAAATGGAGAGATCTCCGGTCTGCTCTTGGTCTTAAACGGGATCCTCAGTTGGCTTTTTTCTTGATAAAACGGTAAGATATAGCCCAGTCTCTAATGTTTGATACGGCCAATCTATGTATGACAACAAATGACGATGCGTAAAATGTGTAATGCTTTAGCGTAAGCTAGATACATGTACAATCAGAATTGGTTTTACTACCATTGTTAGTGAACAGTTTCATAAACTAGGAATTGTGTTCGGAAGAATAGAACAACATGAAACATAAAACATATCCAATAAAAGATGCGTGTGGTCCATGAGCGTGCACAACTCTGGTTGCAGTTTTGCTTGTCGCCAGAGGGGGCGTAGTTCTGCAAAAAACTCAGAGACTTGCGTTTTGCACCTTTAATACGTACATCTGAAAATAAATCAAATATTCTCACCCTGATTAGCAACTAAAGTCTTCAGCTCTCCCAGCAGATATTTAGCAGTCACAACTCTCTGTGCGGTTTTCTCTGGACTGGTAGTAGGTGTGACTTTGTGACTCAGAACTGTTAATTTCTCATAGCTGGTCTGACAGCTGATGTCTCTGACAGGTGTATTGTCCATCCCATCTTTTTCATCTTCATCCTCTGCACTCTCCTCAGAGCAGATCTCCTGTACTGGTCCATTTGGTTCAGGCTGAGTCTGGCTGACCCACAGCTGGTTGGGTGTCTGTATTGCTGAGGGGCACGTCAAGGACTCAGTGGATGATGTCAATTTAACCTGAGGACCACTGCAGACAGGGCTGGTGATTATAGGTAGCCCGTGCCCTACTGAAGTGCAGGATCCATTTTGGACAGGAGATACAGTAACTGGAGACTGTCGTTGGACTGCAGGTGGCATTGAGAAAGAAGCCGCATACTGATTTGGAGTGGCAGACATTTCTTCAGAAGCATGAGGGCAGGAGGGGATGGCAACACTCATGGCCCTCAACTGATGAAACTCTCCAGATGAGCCACCACTGCTCAGTACACACTTTGAAGTACACTAAGAAACAACAGAGAAAGACGAAAGCAAGGTGAATGACACTTTTACTCATTAGATCTGTTTCCCTACTTGTCTCAGACTGTAAAAGTAACCAGAAAATAGACAGGAAGACAGAGAGAGAGAGAAAGAGAGAGAGAGAGAGAGAGAGAGAGAGAGAGAGAGAGAGAGAGAGAGAGAGAGAGAGAGAGAGAGAGAGAGAGAGAGAGAGAGAGAGAGAGAGAGAGAGAGAGAGAGAGAGAGAGAGAGAGAGAGAGAGAGAGAGAGAGAGAGAGCCATCAATTTTAAGTTTTAATTTAGTACAATTAATTGTTTAATTTAACACATCCAGTGTGTATATTCAATAATAAGAATCATCGCAGCATTTCAAAGAAAGTCATCAAAACCATTCAAAAGTTTGAGGTCAATAAGTTAAATTAATACTTGAATCCAGCAAGTATGCATTTAATTGACAAAACATGAAAGTAAAGACTTTCACACATTATTACAAAAAAAACGTTTTCAAATAAATGCTGTTCTTTTCACATTTCTATTCATCAGAGAATCCTGAAAAAATATAACACGGTTGCAAAAATATGTGACACGTTTTCAACATTGGCAATAAGAAGAAATGTTTGTTGATCAGCACCAAATTAGCATATCGCTTAAATTTCTTTGTTTCAAGAAATTATTTTAAACATTAAGTGCTGTTTGTATAAATTCTGAAGGATAACGTGACACTGAAGACTGGATTAATGGCTGATAAAATTCAGCTATGACATTACAGAAATAAATTACATTTCTAAATATATTCAAATAGAAAAAGAGTTGGTTTAAGTTGTAATAATATTTCACAATATTACTGTTTTTCTGTACTTTTTAATTAAACAAATGCAGCATTGGTAAGCATAAGAGACTTCTTTCCAAAACATTAATAAATTCTTAACAATCCTAAACGTTTGAATGGCAGTGTAAGTCCGACACATACTGTATGTACAGTACATAAACCAAAAAGTGAATCATTTACATAGATAGACTATGCAAATGTGTTAAAGTGATAGGCTTATGTTTAGTTATAATAATAAAACAAATAGACTGACTTTTGTCCTTTCTACTAAACGCTTTACTTGTCTGCCAAAGTAATGTTGATAAATTATCTTAATTTGGTTGATTTTATCATCAATAACTGATATATACTGCAAATAATTTGATTAAATCACCATATCATGTATTTTATGCAATTGATCAATTTTTAATTGATCGACAACCCTCACTGTTCTATTTTAGTTTACAAAGTAGTGCAGTAAATTTACAGGTTCACTGTGAGCTGATCCAGGTCTCTGAGGGCTCAGTGCAGGAGTGGATGTAGTCAGCCGACAGTTAAATACAGTGGATGTGTGAACCTGACCTGCAAACAGAGCGAGAAACCATTTGGATATGATATGAGCAGGGCTTAACATTAACACCCAGTGATTTCAGCAGTGTCGTGGAACGCAGTCACTACTACTAGCCACTTTGGCGGGTTGAATTTTATATAACACATATACATTTTTCAAGTCTTTTAAAAAGGAATCTTAAATAATAAACTAAGTGCAATGTAGTGCTGTCAAAAATATTGATTTATCGATACATATTGAAATATCTGATATATTCCAATACTCATTTTCCCCAGAATAGATGCACGATTTACGATAAGAAAAATTGACCAGCTGCGCTTTCCCACTCTCCCATCTCTTCGACAGCGAGTTGGCATACAAACCCGCCTCCCCACACTCACTCGTTTGATTTGCTCCGGATGAATCTAACAATATTACAGGGCTTGAATTTCGATGTGGGATTGAGCGGATTTTACTTCATTTTGTCCTCACACCCAAACTGAGCGCACATAAACCCACTATAATATTATTATTATAATATATAATATTATTAAGCCACGGATAATATTAAAAATATCTATATGGCAGTTTTTCCCCATGGTATGGATGTCAAAAATGCTGAGTGGCTAGTAACTTTGGAAAACCACTGGCCACAGCAGCTGGTGAGTAAAAAAGTTCATGTCAAGCCCTGGATATCAGTGTAGGAAGAAAAGTTATACTGATGACAGTAAGCCATTCTTATAAATGATCATCATTTGAGCAGGCCCTTTACAGAACCCACAGAATTAAATACTTTTTGATACATTTATTGATAGATTTTCAAGTAACAGTTGTTATATAATGTGTTAGTGAGCGTGCCTGTTTACCAGAAGTCTGCAGATCACAGCTAGCAGCAGGCTGAGAGTAGACAAGTGGAACTGAGACTTGCTGGGCATGCTCTGCTTGCGATACACGGGTCAGTGCTGAAGGTTGATCCTGTGATCCTTGTGCCCGTCTGACCTCAGGGTTCTGATCACCACGATAACTCGGCTGCCCTGCTGAACTCAGGTGACAACTGGAGGAACGAATCGTCTTCTGCACTGCAGCTACAGTAGGAAAAATACAATAGGCTGTGAAGCCGTATTTTGTGCTTCTGCAAATGGTCGTTAAAAAGAATCACCTGCTGTGGCATTCAAGGATTTTACAACAAAGGAGGAAAATGAAACAAAGATTGACAAAGATGTCATTTCAAAAACAATGGAAGCTTGTTAAGAAAAAGAGTAATTGTGACTTTTTCATCTCACAAGTCTGACTTTTTTTCTTGCAATTCACGATTCAGACTTTATAACTCACAATTGCGAGTTTATATCTTACAATTCTGAGGAAAAAGTCAGAATGGTGAGATATACTGTAAACTCGCAATTCTGACTTTTTCCTTGCAATTGTGAGTTTAGATTTAAAGTCAGAATTGTGAGAAATAGAGTCAGAATTGTGAGGTTTTTTTTCTCAGATTTGTGAGATAAAAAGTGGCATTTACCTTATTTATTCCATGGTGGAAACCAGCTTCCATAAAGAAAAAAAAACAGATATTCCACAAGTATGTCTAAGATGAAAAAAATATGTACACTATATTAGAGTACATTACCTGCCCTTTTTTTCACATGTATTGCCGTGTTTGTCTTCTTCCCATGCTTTTTCTTGTCAGTCTCGATTTTTCTTGATAAATTCTTGGGTTTGGATTTGAAGGTGCAGGTTTTTGTTCCCTGTTGTTTGGGCTTTGATTCTGTTGTGTGAAGATTATTAATCTCATCACTACTTAAGTGCACTGCTAAACACAGAAAATGAGGTCTGATTTTATAAATACAATACCTGCTTGTTCGGCTTGTAGTATTCCATTGAGTAAAGCAGCACATCGGTCCAGTCCCTTGTGTATTGTTGTCACCTGGAAGCAATTTTCAATGTGAAAGAATGTCACATGAGTTTAAAAATCATGATACTGATTCTTTATACACAACCTCATGTATGTGGCTTCTTTACCTGATCTTCAGAGTCTGTCGAATATAGAGAATACGCTGCTTCAAGAGGAGGCACACATCTTCCAGCAAAACTAAAACAGACAACATTTATGTTTGTTAAATGTGTGCAACAAATAGCATCTAAAATTCATTCAGTTTGGACAGGATTTCTTTTATCCGGTTTGTTACCGTTTTTTGTGTATTTGTCCCCGTCCGGACCCCGTCAGTCTGCCTGATGAGACCACCTAAAAGACAATTGGCTTTAATGCTAAAACAAAACACAGCATAATAACTTACATAGTATCATATATAAAATAAAATAAAAACACATATAATCGTTTACAACCACTACCTTTGGTCTTGATACTCCCTGTCTTGCCATGCGTGATGTAAGTTAACGTTATATTCGATAAAACCTTCAGAATTCACCGTTCACCTTCAGTACATGCAGCAAATATGTATTTATTATGATCATATATGTCTAATAATGGTTTACCATTGCTTCTTGTATTTATTGCGCAAATTAACTTATTACTTATCAAACTGTAGTAATCTAAAAGCTAATGGATGAAAAGCAAAACAAACTGCATCTACAATCACCACTACGCAATCGTTGCGTTCAAAACGGAAGCCGAGTGCCGTAGTCCAATAGAAAAACAGTTCGTTTTAATCTCTGGATTTGATTGGTGAATTACGGTAAAAATCATTGCAAACCTTTCGTCTATTGGTCTCAGACTATGTCAGTCTTATGAACACTAGCCAATCGTTTCCTCAGACTTGGCTAACGCCCACTAAGACTTCAGTTCAGACGCCAAAAGGTGTTTCTATGGAGATGGAGTGGCAGAATAATAAGTACTGATACTTCGCGGTTTTGTAAAATGATAATCCCGCGTGTCAGAGCTGGAGGCAGAAGTCCCTAAAAAGGCCAAGTCAAGTCTCAAATATTTGGGTCCAAGTTAAGTCACACGTCTTTTTCTTTTTTTTTGCGACTTAAAGGGATAGTTCACCCAGAAATGAAAATTCTGTCATCATTTGATTTGAACATGTTTGACTCCCATATAGGCCTATGGAAAAGTCACTGGTGCCCCACAACTGTAACAAACATTCTTCAAAATATCCTCCTTTGTGTTCAGCAGAAGAAAGATTTAGAACAACTTAAGGGTGAGACAATGATGACAGAATTTTAAATTTTGGGTGAACTATCCTTTTAAGTGCGACTCCAGTCCAAGTCGCAGACTCGAGTTTCCATCTCTCTGCCTAGGTGAATGAATTTACTTTTTATTTTGAATTTACTGCTTTGTATGTACTGTATGTAGGCTATGTATGTACCTTTTTTACAGTCTATGGTATGTACGTAACGTATAATTATTTTCTATATTTTCAATAGTAAATATTATTAGCTCAAGTAGTTTTCATCAATTCTACTGAAATTAAATCAGTCACAATAAGTGGTGGTCTACAGTTTTTGTTGATCTGATACTGCTGACCACATATCAGAGCAGATTGAGTGCTGAATACCCTACATTACTTCCAGTCTTGAGTCAGAGCAGATTTTTGACTGGGGTGTTTAAAGGCCCCTGGGAAATGGGTAGATGAGGTTTCAGTCTGTTCTCTTCCTCTCGTTATCCCATTAAATGCTCATCCCAAACACACTTAGGACTACTGATGAAATCAGACACCTCATCATGCCATTATATGCCTTCCTGTGATGAAAGAAATTAGAGATAAATCGATTTATGTGGACAAAAATATTGAGTCAGGGTTCAGGTAGCTACATACATATATACTTAGCTTGTTTATAATTTGTTATCTGTATCGTTGATATCTGTAAAACACACTTTTTTACTTTTTGTGTTTAAAAAAAACAGATATCTGAAATGAAAAATTATTTAATTCCCATTTATGCATCCAGGTAAAAGAGTGCCATGTGATCCCGGGTCTGTAAAACCTCTCTGTCCACTTCTGGCAGACAGATGTACTGTACAGGTCAGAGGTCACAGAACATCTCAAATGGCAAACATGCAGGTGAGCTGTTCGTCGTTCAGTATGCATACATGAGCCATGGCATTTCTGAATGTCTTTATGAAAACAAAAGCAATTAACAACAATAGCATTTTGCAGACAATCATCACTTCAACCAAATTATTGAATTGAATGTAAAACAAAAATTCTGTCAAGAATATGATGACCTGTGCAAGCACGGCAATGAAATGTTCAGGTTTGAGATTCACAAAGTCAGAAATGGTGAGCAGGGGTTTCCCTTGACCAGTGCTCTCTAAAGTACCTCAAGAATTTTAATTATTCCTTATGAATGTTTGATGACTTGTATAGATTTGTATTCTGCTTTCTCAGCAGGTTAAATAAATCTACATAAAAGTGATGTGAAGCTGTTCGTTTTGATCTTCACAGCGCTGCCCACTCAGTGATGTTCTCCGGCAAGGATTTGATGACATCCTTCCGGAGGGATGATCACCTGCTTTGGAGCAAGATACATTATGGAAGTTAAGAGACCAACAAGGATAAACAATCAGGTTCATTTAAATAAGCAGCACAATTATAGAAATAAAGTCTTTCTACTAAAACACTGCGTGCTTTGTTGAATTCAATGGCTGTTTCAGACAAAATACTGAATAACTAGCCTATGTATTTTTGTATGTAAGAAGTTGAGGCCTCTATGACGCCACATTTCCTCAAGAGGGCGGCATTTCACCATCCTTTTTCTAGCCTCAATCTCTCTAAGAAACCATTTCTCAGTCATTGAATTTAAGTTATGCACTAGAATGCTTAATCATTTTAATGTTATCGTACAAATCTGCAAGTCATACTGTGGTAACACAATCATTAAGTATACAATCAATTGTTTTCGCAGATGTTAAATTCACCCATGTGCAAAATCTGAATCACAGGAAGGACTAAATTTCCTGGTTAGAGTCGACAGGGCTATTTAACTTCCAGAAACAACACAATTGTGCCCACGTTCAAGCATACTTTTGATTTCTAAATAAACATTCTCATTCATAAGGGGGTGTGGTGATTGACAGTAGCCTAGTGCTGATGGCAAATTCTCACAAAAAAAAAAAAATATTGTTACAAATATACTAATACTCAGACCATACTGAGAATATCTAACACGATACAATAATGCACTACTTTATTAATCATTACTAATCTTTTTTTTCATAGGCAGACAGGTTAGTTCCATAGGTTAGTTCCGGTCCTCTAATTTGATTGGCTGACTGTCATTCCAGGAACGCTGACATCACTCGGACGTTTAATTGCGTGTTTGTTTGCGAAGTGGGAAGCTTTTTTAGCGTTGTGATTGCGAATTTTAAGCGGAGTTGTGCGGTTTTGCCTTTCTATGGTTTCTAAAAGTTATAGCACGAACTTCACGAAGGCCACGCGCGTTTGGTGTAGGGTTTCTCTCTGCAGCCAGCAGAGAGTGGGAAGTGGAAAACCTGGAGTGGAGTTCGAGCTGGAGGGTGATTACAGAACGCGCTCGCTTTGAGCTTTGAGCTGATCTGTGGCTCCGCTCCACTCATATATGTACTCCAGACCAGTTTTGGTTTCTTTTTTTGCAACCATTTTCGTTTGTTACCTAAAAGTACAAATAAACTGGCGTTTTTTTCTAAAATGCAACATAATTTGATATTAATTATTATTAAATTAATAATTAAAATATGCCAAATATTATATATAAAGCAAAAACATACTGTTGCAGGCTACTGATAATAATAATATGACCAATATTATTTTAAAATAATATTAGTTGATAATCAGCGAAGAAATAACCATTTAAAGAACTGCAAATAAGTTTTAATATAAACGAGGTTCCAATGATAAAAGCGTCCTAACAGACAGCGATTCATTGATTCTAATTAGTAAGCATCCCTTAAAAAGGACCGTATGGTGATGGTAGGGGTTCTCCGGCCTCTTGAAAAATACACACCCCCTATTATTAGGAAGCGCTTGAGCGCATCAGGAGGACAGATTGGTCCAGTTCTCCAGACAGGCTGCACCACAATAAAGAACCCTCGCGCGAACGATATTGTATTGGCTAACTATCTAACGTTACAACAGTCGTTGCATTAGCTGCATTGTTTCATCTGTAATAGTGGGAGGCAAATTGCGGTTCGTTCGGTCAGTGTAGTGGAGCGCTGCCATTATATCCACTGGGTTGTGCGAGACATCGAACGAATGGAGGAATATACTACGGGTGGAGGAGGAACGAATGAATAAGGGATTTTAAAAGAGCTGCATTAACATTGCACGCGCGTTTTTTACGACTCTCTCCCTCTCTCTCTCTATCGGGGTTCCCCCAGCCAGCAGTTCTCTTGCAGAGGCGGGGAGGCTTTAAACAATAGCGCCCGGTGGAGCGCTGGATAAAGTATCGCTGAGCGCAGAACCTCCGGCATCATCATCATCACCATCATCATCATTCACTACTACGAGCGTTCACCAATGGAGACGGCCACGCGCTCTAGTGTTCTTCACACATAGATTACAAAGATCCGTAGGTGTAAAATCTGACCATCATCATAATCATCATCCGTGGAAACATATTCTGCAATGATGAATTCTGCCGAGGCGGCTGAGGAAGGACCGAACGATGCAGATACGGAGCCTTTTTTCAAAACAGGTAGTTTTATTATATGCTTTTGTTACAATGGATGTCAATGAGTTTATTTTACTCATAGGTGCATCCATCCGTGCATACACCTTGAGGTTGCATTACTGAGTTAAACAGGATAGAAGCTGTCTGAATGGCATCATTTAGAGGTTTGGATATGCATCACACGCTTTACATCACATTGCATACATTGTAGAGCCTGCAATGCATATGTGTGATAAAACTGCCGTATTCCTCAAAAGCCAGAGTGTGATGTTCATATAGCAGTGCTTTTTATTGGCACGTTCAACGCCCTTATATTGTGTGTCTGGGTTATTGTGCACAAGAGCAAGGAATCCCCCTGTAAATAGGATACTTCTTCACCTGTCACTTTTTCTCACACCTTCAACACATTCTCTAATTACGTTACTATCACCTCCGGACGCGCCGGGGATCGCGCAGCGCGGCGCCGCGGCGGGCGCGGGAGTGGCTCAGCCTTTTGTCGGTCGTGACATTGATTCATGTTTCAGAGCCTGAAGCCTGTTGATTCACACAAACAGCATATAGTCTCAGTACTGTACTTCCTTTACACGAGAAACAGAAAGGCTCTTTAATGTGATAAGGAAGCGTTTTCTGGCTTGGAGAGAGAAGGGCATCTACTCTTCTGTATCCAGCCAACCCCATTGCTAATGTCAACCCTGACACCTCCACCAGTTGTGGTTCAGTGATTTTATTCACTTTTATTTACTAGACACTTACCAGAGCATGAACTGTAAACTGACCCACTTCTGGTTTGCCTGACAACATAAGCCAATAATGCACAGCTATATTATATGTTCTCTATAGCTCAGTGTTGGAATGTGAACATGCATCTATGTATGTCATGTGTGTGTATGTCCTCATACTGTATATGGCTGTTTTCTGAATACAAATGTCTTGTGTTGTTCACATCTAACCTTATGTGCCACAGACAGTGTTTGTTCATGTGAACTCCATACACTGACATCAGTGTCTGCACATCATGCCAATACTTTTGTCATTTTGCAATTTAGATAATTATTATATGATCAGAGCTGGCTGACCATATGTGGATGAGTGTTTGTGAAGAATTTAGGGGACTCTGGGGCTAGTTGTCACACTTTTCTCCCCTGTGAATATTTCTCAGAGTGGACTTATATTTACACATGCCTCAAAGTCTTGCTATTGATCATTTCCATCATTGTTGGACATAAAAATATACAGTTAATTTAACCCACTTTGACCCACATTTGTGATTATATGCCCCAGTTGCAGTTGAAATTATTTGAGCAAAATTGTCACAATGAGAACCTGCTTTTAAATAGCATATTATAGGCTGTTCAGCACATTTTAAACTGTAAAACATTTATTAAGCTAAAAATGTTATATTGGGATTTTAGTCGAGAAGATAGAATTCACAAAAATGTTCATGTCTTAGTGTTCTTGTCTTGTTTTCCTTTACAAATATTTGAAGTAATTTTCATTTCATGTATAAATTGTGCTTTTCACCATACATATTTCGAAGCATGCTTTACAGAAAATGCATGTTTCAAATGCTACAATCAAGCCAAAATACATTTAATTGAGAAGCAAAATGACTGGAGATATTAAGCTTTTTTTGATAAACAAATATAGATAAATATAATCCTGAAACATTTATCAAAATTAATTGAGTTTATACTTAAAACAAGAAAAACATAGCTGCCATTGATTAAGAAAAATAAACTTAATTCAAAAACATCAAAAGACAGATATTTTTTCTTGTTTTAAGCATAAACTCACTTTTCAGAAAAATACATTTTATCGTGTGTCGTTTTGCTTATTAAGTAAATGTATCTCAATTTAAGAATGCTTACTGTAGATGTTTGTCCTGGAAAACAAGACAAAAATGCTGAGTGAGAAACTCATTTTAATTTAAGACAATTTCGGTTTCAAAGCAACATAAAAAAAAACACTGCTAGAATCAGGCATCCGTGTAATAGGACTTTTGACTCAAAAGCCTTAAGTTGCTCAGTATAGCCCTCGAGACTCCTACTGTCAGTCTATCTCTATGATATCTCATTTAGCAGGAGGTGTGTACAGAGCAAATTCTGTTTGTCTTCACCCTGTGATTCCTCCTATGATGGAGATTCTCCGGCACGTCCCTCCCACACCCCCTGTGCTGTTATCCAACATATTCATAGTCTAATAGTGCCTGTATTTCTGGTCTCTTCATCGGATTAGCATGATCACACTGGGTGGGATAATCATGCACAGGATTGGTCGTCTGGGAATCAGGTTGTCCCTTGTCCGCAAGGATGTCAGACACTGTGAGAGGGCAGCAGAGACAGACACTGCTGTGCCAATGTGGGAGATCACAATCACTGTGTGGGGACGAGCGTCTCGGTCATGCACAGCATCCCTGCAGATGCTCATCTTGTTTCAGGTGTAAGAGGGAGGCAGAATGAAACAGAGACTGGATGTTGGTTTATGAACATTAATAATCTCATTACCTCTTTACATGAGTCGAATTGATTAGATAGATAGATAGATAGATAGATAGATAGATAGATAGATAGATAGATAGATAGATAGATAGATAGATAGATAGATAGATAGATAGATAGATAGATAGATAGATAGATAGATAGATAGATAGATAGATAGATAGATAGATAGATAGATAGATAGATAGGGGGAGAGATAGATAGAGATAGATAGATAGATCTCAACACAATTCGTAACAATTTTATATTTTGGCAAATTGGCAAAAAAAATTATGAATCTGTATACGACCTCATTGTATGTTTTTTGTAAGGATCTGTTTACACCCCAGTGACATGTATGTTTTTACGGATAGGGTTAGGGGTCTTCATGGTTACTTTTTTCTAAAAGTCATTCCTTTTTGTATTATTCACATTGTACGGTTTTATACGAAATCGCCACTTCGTTTTTCCTTGAGATTGGGTAGGAGATAGATTATATATATATATTATATATATATATATATATATATATATATATATATATATATAGATAGATAGATAGATAGATAGATAGATAGATAGATAGATAGATAGATAGATAGATAGATAGGGGGAGAGATAGAGAGATAGATGAACATAATGCAAAAAAAATAGGTGCTATTTGGAATTATGTAAGTCTGCAAATAAGTTGATTTATTTCAAAGTAATTGAATATGGTCAATACCCAGGGTAACTGGGGTTGACAGAGAGTTGGCCTAAAAACCAAGAAGGTCCCTTGTGTATTATAGCTGGAATAATTTTAAGCTGCTTAGCTTGTGGGTTTCTCTTGCTTAGGCTATGGCCAAAATGTTACGCTTGTCTGTAATGTGGTAAAACCACAGTCTCCTTTCTGATAATAAAGGCCAATGAAATCATAGTCAAAAATATATTTTTAGAAAGTACCATAGTGTGTATGTGTGGTCATGTGTGAGGACGATATTTATCTCTCAATACAATGATTTCATAATGATTCCTAATCCTTTAAATGGCTATTATGCTTCTAGTGGTTTATGCTTTGCATAACTTACTTTTTGCAGAAAGTAATAACCCATAGAGTTTTTTTGACATTTAAAGTTTGGGATTTGCCAGAGAATAAATGTTCACAGATCGTTGTGAAATAAATTCTTAGCTCCAACACCCAGATTTTAAAGAAACATATTTTGTACTGTGAAGCAAACAGCTGTTGAATTTATGACTGCTCTTATAATATGTTCATACAAAGTTCATAGATAAAGAGTTTTTCCATTTCCTGTTGGGCACCAATCAGTTTAAAAACTGTAAAAAAAAAAATGTAATAGTTGCACTTGAAAACGTTTTTGTAATTTTTTTACAGGAAAAAAAAGTACAAATTATACAGTAAAAACCTGTTGATTGGTTGATTTGCAAGCTACCTGTAATGAACTCAAATGCAGTCGGTTTTATTAATAAAAACACACAGTCAATAACCAGGAACAGAACAGAATAAATCCTCAGGAACAAAACTGAGTCGCACCAACATGTAGCCAAGTAGGACAAGACCTGACAAAGAACACATGAAACACAGGGGTTTAAATACACAAAGGCTAACAACATAAGACACACCTGGGAACAATCAAGTCTAATGAATGGGGAACCAATCAACAAAAGGACTACAAAAAATGGCACAGAACAGGAAATTACATAAAACTCCACACAAGACAGGGGAACACAGGCTGGGATCATGACACTACCTTACAGTAAAATGGTTTAACATTGCATTGTATGTCATTTTACTGTAAAATACTGTCAAATTTATGTAAGTCAAACGACATTGCCAGAAGCCTGTGACACATCACATATAGGCTAATAATATTTTATTAGGGCTGTGCAAAGATTAATTGCGATTAATTGCATCCAAAATAAAAGTTACATAATATATTTGTGTGTACTGTGTATAATTATTTTGTATATATAAATACACACGCATGTATATATTTAAGAAAATGTGTTATTCATATATAAAATATTTATATATAATATAGAGTATGTATTTATATATATATACAGTATTTACGTGCAAATAATTCTTAAATAATATACATGCATGCATATGTATTTATATATACAAAATAATTATACACATCACACACACATATATTATGTAAACACAAACTTTTATTTTGGAATGCGATTAATCGCAATTAATCTTTGCACAGCCCTATATTTTATATAAATAATTTTGCAATAAAAAACATATAATTAATAATATAGATAACTTGTCTCATTTTTGTTATCAGTCATGTTCATTAGAATGTTTTGTGTAATATTTTACGTTATTTAGTTATTGTTTATTGCGTTATTTTAGTGTTGTGTGTTAAGCCCAATTTATACTTCTGCGTCGACCTCCCGCCGTAGCTACGTTGTAGGCTGTGAGTTGCGTGCGTTAGCTTGTAAAAGCCGGGGAGCCGTTCTAGCAGACCAATCACCGGTATTGCGGTACGCGTAGAATTGACGCTTTGTAACATTTTTGGAGAGGTGCATGTCAGGGTACGCCGAAGGGTACGCGCGCTACACACAGCCTACGACGTAGCTACGGCGTGAGTTCGACGCAGAAGTATAAATTGGGCTGACGTGCACCTCTCCAAAAATGTAACAACGCGTCAATTCTACGCGGACGCAAGCGCTGTGATTGGTCTGCTAGAACCGCTCCCTCGGGTTTCACCAAGGGGGTAATCCATCGACCGGAAGTTGAAGCCGGCCGGGTGCCGCCATCTTGTAGCAGAACTTCACTTGCGTTAGCATTTCCATTGACTCCCATTCATTTTGGCGTCACTTTGACAGCGAATAACTTTACATCTGAGGTGTTTAAAGACTCCATTTGTCCATTGTTCATTTCTAAAGAAACACGACAATGTATAAAGGGCTCCATTACCTTCTATGTTACATTATGGCCACGTAGAAACAGATTTTGTAAAAATAGGCTAACGATTGCGTCATAACCACTCGACTCTGTCGCGCTGTACAGAAATTACCGTACAGACAGGAGGAGAAGCTCGCAGGCAATCGTGGGGACGTCCCGTCAAGGGGGTAGCCCATAAATAATGAGTCCATAAAAGCAACGGAATACTTACTCCTGCTCACTCACGCCAAAGAACTCTTTGCTCAAGTTCCCCGTCTCTGCAAGATTAACGTTGGCAATTTTCACGCACAGCTACTAGAAGATTTACGTCTGTCAGACAGGTTGCTCACGTCATCAAGCTTAGTTTGAGTCGGTTTGAGTCTGCGCGTCAGGAACGGAAGTGCTCAAAATCGCTAAAAATGGGCTTTAACTGAGTTCCAATGAGATGGCTCTGTCCACTTCTTATACTGTCTATGGGTTTCACATGTTCCCTCTGCGTGCATCAACGCGGACAACGACGCAGAAGTATAAATGAAAACCAACGCGTAGTCTACAGTGTAGAGGCTCCGGCGTAGGTCCGAAGCAGAAGTATAAGTCAGCCTTTACCCTGACGGTATTGGACCTTGTGCGAGTATTGGCCGTGTTTTGTAGACAGACCACTTACGCTGAACTCTGGTTCATCATGTGGCTTACTGTTGTACCAACTGTATTATCATGGTGGTGGTCAGTACATTTTAAGGTAAAAACAGATTTTGGTTTTTCAAGTACATTGGTAAATTAACATTTATGCATGACTACGGTTATAAGTTCTATATTTATGCTATCCTGCAATATCTGAAACATTTTTCAGTTTTTCCGTTGTCACGTTCTTGCACCAAATCTTGCCTGTGATCATTTTCTGACAGTGTCAGAAATTTTGCATGATCATCTCACAGTGTGTTTGCTGCTATGACCTACATCTACTGACTAGCCAATAAAAAAGCAACATGAAATGGCTCTAAAACAAAACTACTCACCTCAAGCTCCATTTGTAAGATTGGCATGCCAAGTTGGCCTCTTTTCCCTAGCCATGACTGCATCCATATTCTCTTCTTTCGCTTCCACCTCTTTTTTTCATTACACATACAAACCACAAATGCCAAAGTGCAATTTATCTTGGTCTATTTGTCTACCACTTGCGCATGCTAATGATGTTTTTTTCTTCTATACCTAACTTGTGTCGGTTCAATAGCTGTCATCATCGTACAGTCTACATACATGTCGTACCCAAGTTTATTTGATCCATGTTGTACAGTGTGATTTGTAATGATCTTATAAGATTGCCGAAATCTCACAGTCTTTAGCAGGCATTCATTAGGGAGTTTATGGTCGTGGCTGGGGTGTTTCAAGGTGGTTGCTTACTTACTTCGGCCAGCAGCCATATCACCCTGTAACCCAAGACTGGTTGCCCACTGAAGCTAAGCAGGGTTGAGCCTGGTTAGTACCTGGATGGGAGATCTTCTGGGAAAACCAGGTTGCTGCTGGAAGAGGTGTAAGTGAAGCCAGCAGGGGGTGCTCACCCTGTGGTCTGTGTGGGTCCTAACGCCCCAGTAAAGTGATGGGGACACTATACTGTCAAAGAGCACCGTCCTTCGGATGAGACGTTAAACCGAGGCCCTGACTCTCTGTGGTCACAAAAACCCCTGGCCAAATTTGCCCAATGGCCTCTGTCCATCATGGCCTCCTAATCATCCCCATTTACAGTATACCAATTGGCTTCATCACTCTGTCTCCTCTCCACCAGTAAGCTGGTGTGTGGTGGGCGTTCTGGCGCACTATGGCTGCCGTCGCATCATCCAGGTGGATGCTGTACATTGATGGTGGTTGAGGAGATTCCCACTTCTATGTAAAGTGCTTTGAGTGCCGCGAAAAGCACTATATAAATGTAATGAATTAATGAATTATTACTGGACTGAGTCAAAAAGAGCCCACATCCTATTCTCTATAATATTTGAGTTTCTAGATATTGCTCAATTGAAGTCCATGGGATTTTTTTCATCTGCTAAGTAAAAATGTCGTCTGTTTACATAGAAATGTCCACTAATCACACCATGTTTAATCTTGTTGACTAAGTGACCTCAGTAAATGAGTAATTGTAAAAGTTTTCTTTTATTTTGGAATGAAATCCAGGCTGTTTTGCTTGTGAATGTGTTCTGTGGAGACACATTGTTGAGGTTGTGGCCAGTCAACCAGAAAAAAAACTTGGGAACATGAACTTGGAAACTTGTCATGCAGCTTCCTCTGGATGTGTCATCACACATTGAACTAGAAAGCGTGTCTCCTCTTCCAAGAGTGCAATAGCACACAAGTATGAAAATTAGTGGAGATAAGATGTCGTCTTCCGGGAAATCTGTTGGAACTTGATAATGACGTGACCTTGGGGTCATATAACAATGTTGGACATTGAACATAATTCATTGAAAAGAAATTGAACAACGGGAAAATGAACAGCACAGTAAATAATTACTAGAGTTACTTATAAGATAAAAGGAAAGAAATGAGCTGCTTACTGAACATATTTCACTGAGCACAGATTTGAAAAAGTGCAACTAGATCAAAACCACAACCTATCTTGTGTTATTATGATTTAGCTTACTGTAATCCCTGAACATATGGATTTTACAAGATGCAAGAGTTGCTCTGAACACCCGTTCCACTCAGAAGATGACTGTGCTTAAAATTTGGTCTTCAGAGAGGCAAACTTACCGCCACACACTTCATCCTCAGCAGGCCATTCTCCTGATAGAGGGCCACAGGGGTTGCTGTAGCAACTGTTGCCAAGATTCCTGCTCAGGACTGGAGTTCTTGAGCAGAATAGGTACATTCAGTGATTATGTTGGCCAGGACACATTGAAATCAATTTCAGAAGTATTTTTGGATTATATCCATCAGGGCTAACTCAGTGGCACTTCTTTATTAGAATACTTTTACTTCCTGTCATTTGTCATCACTGCACCAATTGAAATGTTTTCTGTAGAAATTCTTGATGGGAGTCCCAATCTCGAAGTCCCATCAAGATTTTCTACAGAAAACGTCTCAGTTGGTGCAGTGATGACAAATGACATTAGGAAACAAATGATTTGATGGTTGTGGTTTGCTATTGGTCAATCTCATGTGAGTGACAGGTTTTAATGGCTTTGTGCCAGTAAGCGCAGCGCATCATCAGAGAAGAGATGTCGCTGCAAGAGGGCGGGAAAGTTATTTGGATTTAAGAAAAACAAGGGGCACATGAATAAAAAATAATAATGATGTGCAGCAGTGCACAGATAAACCAATAAACACTGCAATTTAATAATTGTCTGTTTTGATTTCATGGTGACTTTAATTTAAGCTTTTATTCACATAAGCACACAGTATACTTCACATATGGTAAACACGGAATCTTGTGCCTTGAATCTTTTGAGCTTCTGTGTTTGCCATATGTGATGTGTACTATGTAAGTGTGTTAATAGATGTAAATAAAATCCTAAAGTATATCTGTTCATCATATAAAGTGATCGTATCTCTTCACAAGTCTTGGATTAAACTGCTCTATTGATGGATTTGTTTTATGACACCTTTATGACATTTTTGGGTCTTCTAAGTTTTGGTTGTGAACTTTCAATGGAGGGACAGAAACCTCCCAGGTTTCATTAAAATGTCTTAATTTGTGTTTCAAAGATCAAACAAAGTCTTTGGGGTTTGGAACAATATGACGGCGAGTAAATTATGACAAAATTTTTGGGTAAACTATCCCTTAATATAAACATACTAAACATAAAAATATTATAGAATTGGTTGATTGTTGATAATGTAAGGTAGATTGTATTCCACATGCCGTTAACCCAAAAACTGTTTGTGAAAATGGGAAAATATGAAATGGAACATGAATGTACATTGGACTAAAAAAAGCCACCAAACCCATGGGACTTCATTTCAGAGGCCCACCACATACCATTGTTATATATCTATGTAATATTTCAAAGCCATCTGCCATTAAAAGATATTATCAGACGCTAGCAGACTGTCTGATCACATTACACATTTCTGCTTTGAATCACAGGCTTTAGCGAGAGTGTGATTTACACAAGTGTTTTAGAGGTTATTTTTAGATATTTGTTGGAATGCGATTCATCTTAAAATATTAAGGCTGTTCATCTCTTCTGCTCACCAAGTTTTTTTGTATTTTTTTGTAGTTGATTTTCATTTATTTGATATTTGATGAGATGTTACAAGTAACAGTTTTTTTAGTCTTGTAGTCCATTTGTGGTGGTATTTCTAAGCACAAGCAACTCTTCTGAAAATAGCCCCCATGCCTCATTCAAACCTACATACCCCTGAATAGCCGGGCACCTTTAAAATTGGGTTATATGAGATCATGGGCCAGTGTTATTGGACTGGGACCAGTTTCTGATCTCACAGCTTAGACTTACACAATAGTTCATACTAACACCAAACCTCAGCCAGAGCCAGCCATTGTTTTCTGACTTCCCAGGACTGTAAGGGCCATAAACGTAGCTTTACTGGCCTTGTCACTGTTCTTGGCGCCCTTGGCAGGATTCGATCCTGTGGGGCCATTTGGCAACTTTTTAGCAGGATTGGTTTCATTTAGTAATTGCAAAGAGCTGGCGATTTCCTGGTTCTTCGATGAGCGTTGTGTTACTGTTTATGTGGATACACCCTGATCCTGTAACATGGGAAATTCTCAAGCTTCATATCACAACCCTCTCGTCAGGTTGTATGGGTGACGTTTCCTGCTCTGTGTTTTAATCGTGATTCTTTTGTTGAAGTAAAATGCACACAGAGTTAGTCTGTATCACATGCATGCTTAAACCTATACAATATGTACCCCAGTGTACTCACTCATAAAACATGCAGGAAACAATGCATGCATGGCATCCTTATGAAATATGGATACAGGACTTTGTATGCTGTGGATAATTTCATGTCCTTTCATCTGACGTCTTAGATGTTACAAAGCTGTCAGTATCCACAAAGCTTGCAACGGTCTCTGTTAGTGCTGGCTAAAACAGCGATCCAGCATTTTCTATCTTATGAACACTAGTCTGTTTTTTTTTGTTGTTGTGTGCAAAATAAAGAAACCGCCTCAAATGCTGTAGGAATACATAATGCATGTGTTTAGGTGCTTCAGAGTTTAATTTTGAAACAACATGGTCGATCAAGTTTAATAATTAGTTGCATCCCAATTTGCATAGTTATATTATGCACGACAAGTACTTTTCTGATGATGGAAAAGTACTGACAGACATACGTGCAATAAAATTGCATCTTGTTTCTATGGACTATCTTGCTATCTATCTTAGCATATAGCTAAATTCATTATTGCATAACTTTTAGATTCATGCAATCTGTAACTGGTTTTTAAAAAATGCCATTTTTCTGCAATTGAAAAGGTTGAAAGAGAACACAATGAATTGCAATGCATTCTGAAAAACTGAATAATACATGTGAAAAAAATATACGGATAAGTATTAATTACTGAATAGTTCAGTGGTAATAAAAATGTGTAAAAAAAATATGCTCTAACATTTTAGCTTAGCAATATGCTAATTTCAAACTCCATTGAAATCAGTTGTGAGCAGAGTCTACTTTGCTTTTTTGTGTGGTGTACGGTGTTCCTACCTATGCAGAGCATTACAAATCAGTCACATCTCAGCTTGGATGCTGCTTTAGAAACAGTATCACAGTAGGCAGTGAGGCAGCTCAGTAGGTTTTGGAACAGAGCCTCTTTTGTTGTGCAAGATGTTGTGGGCAATACTAGGCCAAAAAACATTAACGTACTGTATGCACACTTTAAAATCCAAAAATATTATATAATCTGATTCTGGGCACATTTGATGTATGACATTAACTAAATTTGAGACATCATTTAATAGTCTGACATGCTATTAAGGATACGTAGGCCTATACAGTAGTATTTGAATCGAGTCAAGATGCAGCGTTGCATTTGTTTTTTTAATTAAACAATTAGCCTAGAGAGGTTAGCAAGATATTACTCATATGGGGCTGCAAATAAATACTGCAAGTTTTTTTGTCAATACCTTTTCAAACACATCTTTGCAGATGCAAACACATCTTTCCTAAATACAGATAACAACCAATCTTTTTTTTTTCACTAGAAAATAGAGATTTAAAAATACAATTATTCTGTATTAGAATTTTTTTAAATTTATTTTGGTGTACTTTGGTTTGATGAAGTGTATTTAACTTGGATTGTTCATTCTGACATTCTATGTCAGTTTCATGTATTAGTTCACCCAAAAATGGGAAATGGGAATCATTTTCTCACTTTCATGTTTTTCCAAACCAGTATGGCTTTCTTTTTTTCTGTGGGACACAAATGTCCTGATCTGTGAACTGATCAATAAACTCAATGGCTTTAGAAGACTTGGAATATAGTTGCATGGACCACTTTTTTTGCAATACTTTGTTTGTTTTTTTACTTTTTGGATATTTTTGTGATCAAAGGCATTATTTTTTTTCCACACATCTTTTGGGAGCTTGTTAGCCTCAGTCCTCATTAACTTTCATTAATCAAAAATGATTGAGTTCCATAAAAGGAAGTCAGGAACTACATAAGGTTGAGTCAGTAATGACAGAATTTACATTTTTGGGGCAATATTCCTTTAAATCCACAAATACACTATGGTTTAAAAGTTTGGGGTCGGCAAGATATATATATATATTTTTTTTATAGAAATAAGTTAATACTTTTGTTCAGCAGGATGCAATAAATTTATCAAAACTGTCAGTAAAGACATAATGTTACAAAGATATTTCTATTTCGTTTACTTAAGGAACAATATTAAGCAGCAAAACTGTTTTCAACATTGATGATAATAATAGGAAATGTTTCTTGAGTATCAAATCATCATATTAAAATGATTTCTGAAGGATCATGTGACACCAAAGACTGGAGTAATGATGCTTAAAAATCAGCTTTCCATAATCAGTGTTGTGGGTAATGCAATGAGTTACGTAATCAGATTAATTTTTGAAGTAACATATTGAATTTACAACAAAATATCTGAGTTACTTTTTCAAATAACTAGCACAAGCTACTTTGCTTCCCCATAGACTGACACCTCTCCTGTCCTCATGTTGAGAGAAATAGTGAACCAGAAAAGTGCAGAGGCGGTGTGTGCGCTGTGTGAACATGATGCTTTTTCTCATCTCACTTGCACAAAAACAGATTCAGTATTCCTCAAAATGAATAGAAACAGTGAAATACAAACTCAGAATATTACTCAAACCTGCAGTAATTAGATATGTTAAATTAGACAAATATACTTTATGTAATTAATCTCACTGCTGACCTTTGATGATCCAATTAAACCACATAAGCAAAAATGACTTTAGATAGTCCTAAACATTACAGTTGTGGTTCAGTTTTTTGTTTTATTCCTGAAGTAAAAACTTTCTTTTACTGTGTCATTTCACTAAAGGGCCTTTACATTTGGCAAAAACTGATTTTTTTTTAAATTTGTTTGTTATTAAAAAAACAAACAAGCAAGCCCAGCCCAGGTGAGAAAGAGTAACGCAAAAGTAACATAACTCATTACTTTCCATAAAAAGTAACTAACACAATTAGTTACCTTTATAGAGAGTAACTCAATATTGTAATGCATTACATAAAAGTAACTTCCCCCAACACTGGCCATAACAGAAATATCAAACAGATATTTTGATGATATCAAAATAGAAAGCAGCTATTTTAAATTGTGATAATATTTCACAATATCCCTGTTTTGATTGTGTTTTTGATCAAATAAATGCAGCCTTGGAGAGCATAAGAGACTTCTTTAAAAAACATTAATAAATGTAACCATCCCCAATCTTTTGAACTGATAGTGTAAATTATATTTTGTTGTGGGACATTGTCAGCGCACAATAGCCTAGATTATGTTGTAAATGAAATATATATGTGTGTGTGAGAGGGAGTATGAAATAGTGTCTCCACTCTAGCAGGGGCTGGGGAAAGTCAGTTCTCACAGTAAATTTAACATGCCATGTTCAGTATCATACTCTTCCACTCAGGTTTAATAGTTTATGTAGCCTGCAGACGAGAGCGAGCAAGAGAGATGAAATGCAGACATAAGCAGTGTAATAGGCAGACTCATACAGACTCAACAGATGTACCTTAATATCGGGATATGTGTGCATTTGTTTGTGTGATCAAGTGCATGTGCCACATCTGTGAGCATGCAGCTTGTGTGTATACTGTATATGTTTCTGCTGTCTATGTGTGTTTAAGTGTGATTGAACTTTTCTCCACCGGCTGCCCCGGTGCCCAGCTGTCGGCTATGGGATTACAGAGCAGGCAGATTACACCACTAATGAATCTAAACAGAAGGAGACGTGCCAACAGCTGGGTATCCCTGCCCCCTGCTCGATGACCTACTATATTTTCCATGCAGTCAGTATTATGCTTAATACTGTTGTCTGTCATTCAATGTTTACAGAATGCATGTGTCCCTTGTGATCCTTATACAAAATGTACAGAGCAGCAATGGTAGTAGCACGCCCACACAACATCCCGTTTATTCATATTGAACAAGAACAACAATGTTGTTGTAATGTATTTACCGGTATGTTATATTTGCACACAATCGAAGGTGCTGTAGTGAATACAATGATTAATTCCGCCAGCCAATGTCTGGTTGAGCCACACATAGTACTACAGTCAAGTAAAAACTCGATAGGAAAATCATTTTTTAATGATAACTTTTAAAGACAACCTTACTGTAAGCTACGAGGTTGTTAATTGATGGCATTTGCTTCAGTTGAAGATGTAAGCCAGCCCGCATTATTTCAACTTAGTATTAAAGTCCCCCTGTAGTCAATCATTGTATCCCTTAAAACTCATCTTTGGTCACCAAAATGACATTAAAACGTTTTTTCCTTGAAAAAAAATCTACATGTCTAAAAATATCTTGAATGTAACTCTACACCCTTGCCTCATTTAGTATACGCGGTTCTATGAATATGCAAATTAGCCCCGCATCCACTCACTCACACCAGCTGACGTGATTGGTTACAAAGTAGTTTGTTATGTTAGAAACACCAGAGAAACCGACTCGGTTACTAACGTAACCTCGGTTCCCTGAGAAGAGGGAACGAGTATTGCGTAAGTAGCTTACGCTATGGGAAAACTCCTTTTATCGAGAAATATTGAAGTCTTTATGTAAAACGCATTGCAGCTGCACAGCATACAGCAATGAGCGAGGGAGCTCGGTCATTGGCTTTGCTGCGGCAACTGCACGAACCAATGACGGGGCGACTCTGAACCCGCTTCCAATGAGCGTGCTTCGCACCCGCGCGCGTCAGAGCCCGCCAAGATGGGCGTGGCCAAGGGCTATATATTGAGCGCCCCGTCGTCTGAGTTCTTTAGGTTCAATCGACTGAAGCGAACTGACCAAGCACAAGCACGGCAGCTTACGCAATACTCGTTCCCTCTTCTCAGGGAACCGAGGTTACGTTAGTAACCGAGTCGTTCCCTTTCGAGAGGTTCCTCTTATTGCGTAAGTAGCTTACGCTATGGGAACGCCATGTAAAACGCCGTGCGTGCTGACTTCGCTCTATTAAGCCGGAGGCAGATGCCTGAGCCTTTAAGCAAAGTAATTATCCACGAGCTCTCTGTTAGCGTTAGCCACAGATGGCGCTCAAGGACAGTCAGGTTAGCCATAGCACGGCCGATGGATTGGGCGGTGGCTTTTGTAGCTCGCAGCGCTATGTCAGTGGCGCTGCGCAGGTCCTTGAATGCCTCAGGATCGGGTCCAGACTCGTCCATACTGCGGAGAAGTTTAGCTTGGAACACCTGGAGGACAGCCATAGAGTGAAGCGATGATGCAGCTTGGCCGGCGGCGGCGTATGCGCGACCGGCGAGAGCTGAAGTAGACCGGCAAGGCTTCGAGGGATGAGAAGCTTTAGCTTTCCATCCAGCGTTGGAGGGTGGACACAGATGATTGGCCACAGCCTCCTCGAGGGGCGGAGTCCCCTCATAGCCTCTTTCTTTCGCGCTGTCCACAGAGGAGAGCGACAAAGAAAAAGAAGGCTTTAGGCGAGCGGAGTGCGGGGCTTTCCACGACTTCGTGAGTTCGTCGTGAACTTCCGGGAAGAAGGGGGAGGGCCTTTGTCGAGGGGCCTGCCAGCGCCCCTGCAGGAACCACTCATCCAGTCGGCTGCGGGCGGGTTCTTCCGGGGAAGACCAATCGAGCCCGAGGTCTTCCACGGCCTTAGAAAGGATGCGGACGATCTCCGAGTCCATGCTGGAGCCCGCGCTCGTGCCCGCTAATGTCGATGGTGCGGGGTCGAAGGACGAACCCGGCCAGTCGTCTGATGCAGCATCACAGGAAAAGCTGTCATCCTTGTCATCGTCATCCCCTGACGCGCCAAACGAGACGAGCCCCATCGCTCCGCTGGAGGGGTGCTGGTCCGCCTGTGTGAACTGGACTGGCGGCGGGGAGTCTTCGGGTGGTGGTGAAGCACGCGGGGATTGGCCCGGCGTGACATCACTGCAAAACGCGTGCTTTGGCGGCCTCTGTGAGCGGCGCTTTTTCTTTCGCGGCTCGACCAGAGGAGATGGCAGCACGGAAGAGGTGGGCTCTTTCGCGGTGAAAACGGCGAAGCGAGCGCGCAGCTCGGTGAGGCCCAGGGCGTCACACTCGGGACATCCGCCTCGAGTAAGGGCAGCCTCTTTGTGGTCCGGTCCCAGGCAGCGGGCACAAATGATGTGACGATCCCTGTCCTGAAGAGGGCCTCGACACGAGGCGCAGGAAGGCATTTGAAATAACGCCTTGATAATTTGCTCTTTTAGAAAAGTGTCGCGGGGGCGAACACTGAAAGCTTTGAAAAGGATATAGGATGATGCGCGCCGGATGGCTTAGCAGAAGGCGATCGAAGGCGGCTGAAGGCGCCGGCGTCCTCGAAGCAGTCCTGCTGTAGGCTTGTCGACGGCGGCGGCGAAAAGACTCCAAGAAATCCGGAGGATCCAGCGAAGAGAAGGTTCTTTGCTGAAGGAGATTAAATCTAAAGAACTCAGACGACGGGGCGCTCAATATATAGCCCTTGGCGGCCACGCCCATCTTGGCGGGCTCTGACGCGCGCGGGCGCGAAGCACGCTCATTGGAAGCGGGTTCAGAGTCGCCCCGTCATTGGTTCGTGCAGTTGCCGCAGCACAGCCAATGACCGAGCTCCCTCGCTCATTGCTGTATGCTGTGCAGCTGCAATGCGTTTTACATAAAGACATATATATTTAGCGAGAAAAGGAGTTTTCCCATAGCGTAAGCTACTTACGCAATAAGAGGAACCTCTCGAAAGGGAACGCATTTTTGAGACTGTCTTTGGTTCACTGCAGTTTTAAGTAGAGAATACTCTGCATTTGTGGTTTGTCTTAAAGCATATTAAAAATACCACATAGACATATAAACAACGTTAAAAGCTTGATTTTCACCTCAGGGGGACTTGTGTTTAACAGCCAAATTTGTAGTGAAACACTACATCACCCATGATGCTGTACAGAAAATTCCACCAATTAGAGAGCAAAATACACCAAAAGATCTCGTTATCTCCGCCCACTCCCATGAAGCACCCCAAATGACTTAATCAAGTCTGCCTCCCTACAGTCTCAAAATACTTAAATATTTATTTATATGAATATATATATATATGCATATTTTGCAATAAATTTAGAATATAATATTGTATTGCGAACAGCAAAATTAAAAACTATGGAGAAATATAAAACTACTCATTAAAAATGTTGATTATATATAATCAACATTTTAGGTAGTTTTTTATGTATATAAGTTTGTTATTATATAATCAACATTTTTAATGAGTAGTTTTATATTTCTCCATAGTTTTTAATTATGCTGTTTGCAATGCTTCATAGGATTGTAGTTCTTTCTATCACTAAGCGCTGCCGACTCTCACACATTCAGCGTGAGACTCACGCTATTGACACTTTTCACACGCTCTCACGCCACACATCCATTTTCTCACGCAGAGAAAAATCGCGAAGCAAAGAGGACACCGACACCGACAGACAAAACAGGTTACTTTTAATTCCCCTTTTAGTTGCAAAGTTACTTATATAGCTTTTAGAATGTCGTCGAAAGTGGACTATCGAAATAAAGTGTTACTTGGAAGTTCGTTTCCACCACTGAATAAAAATAAAAAAGATAATTATGACTTTTTATCTCATAGTTCTGAGTTTTTCAGCGCAATTACGAGTTTATATCTCACAATGCTGACTTTTTTTCTCAGAATTGCAAGAAAAAAACTCGCAATTGCAAGAAAATGTCAGAAATGTGGGCTGGCTTTTTTTTCCAGAATTGGACTTTATAACACGGTTAAGCCACACCCTAGAATGTAGATTGACCAAGAACGAGCTCCCACAGAGGTCCGACACTTTTTCACTTCACAGCGCTCCATTGACTTTAACACAGACACAGGCGTCTCATATTTTTGGTCTCGGCAGGCTATTACCGTCGTAGTTTTATCAAAATATGGTTAAACGTTGCGCCTGGGGCATTTGTAACACAGATACGCGTTTCTCAGAGAGGTTGGAGGGGGGTGTCCGTTTTTTTCCCTTCTCGGCAGGCTATTACCGTCGTAGTTTTATCAAAATATGGTTATACGTTGCGCCTGGGGCATTTGTAACACAGATACGCGTTTCTCAGAGAGGTTGGCCGGGTGTCCGTTTTTTTCCCTTCCCGAAGTCAAATCCTGACAAGTGTCGTCTATGGCAAGCCGTTTTAACATTTAATCATTTAAACCTACTAGTCTCTATTTTCATGCTACTAGTACTTATTTTTTAGATACTAGTATCTATTTCATTAAGTACTAGTACTTATTCATTAGCTACTAGTGCTTATTCTTTAGATACTAGTGCCTATTCTTTAGATACTAGTGCTTATTCTTTAGGTAGTAGTGCCTTTTCTTTAGATACTAGTACTTATTCATTAGAGACTAGTCCTTATTTATTAGATACTAGTGCTTATTCAATAGATACTAGTACTTTTTCATTAGATACTAGTACTTATTCATTAGATACTAGTGTCTATTAAATAGATACTAGTACTTATTCATTACTAGTACTTATTTCAATAGTGACTAGTAACTATTCTTTTGTTACTAGTAACAAATTTATTTTTTTGCCATTGACTTCTATGGGGATCTGTCATTCAGATATCAACTATTCAGTTCTGACTAGTATGTATTCCAATTGTGACTAGTACATAGATATTAGATACTAGTAGTTATTCATTAGGTACTAGTGCCTATTAAATAGATACTAGTACTTAATCATTAGATACTAGTACTAATTCATTAGCTACTAGTACTTATTCAATAGATACTAGTACTTATTCATTAGATACTAGTACTTATTCATTAGATACTAGTGCTTATTCATTAGATACTAGTACTTATTCATTAGATACTAGTACTTATTCAATAGATACTAGTACCTATTTATTAGATACTAGTATTTATTCCAAATGTTACTAGTAAGAATTTTTATTTTACTAGTAAGATTTTTAATTGAACTATACAGTGGCCGTTCTGACTAGTCATAACATAAGACTAGTAAAAAATCAGTTGTGACTAGTAACAATTACAAAAGATACTAGTATCTAATAAATAGGTACTAGTATCTAATAAATAGGTACTAGTATCTATTGAATAAGTACTAGTAGCTAATTAATAAGTACTAGTATCTAATTAAAAGGTACTAGTATCTAATGAATAAGTACTAGTATCTAATGAATAAGTAATAGTATCTATTGAATAAGTACTAGTATCTAATGAATAAGTACTAGTATCTATTGAATAGGTACTAGTATCTAATGAATAAGTACTAGTATCTATTTAATAAGTACTAGTAGAATGAATAAGTACTAGTATCTATTTAATAAGTACTAGTACCTTATGAATAACTACTAGTATCTAATATATATGTACTAGTCACAATTGGAATACATACTAGTCAGAACTGAATAGTTGATATCTGAATGACAGATCCCCATAGAAGTCAATGGCAAAAAATTAAATTTGTTACTAGTAACAAAAGAATAGTTACTAGTCAGTATCGAAATAAGTACTAGTATCTAATGAATAAGTACTAGTATCTATTTAATAGGCACTAGTATCTAATGAATCAGTACTAGTATCTAATAATAAGTACTAGTAACTAATGAATAAGTACTAGTATCTAATGAATAAGCACTAGTATCTAATAAATAAGCACTAGTATCTAAAGAAAAGGCACTAGTACCTAAAGAATAAGCACTAGTATCTAAAGAATAGGCACTAGTATCTAAAGAATAAGCACTAGTATCTAAAGAATAGGCACTAGTATCTAAAGAATAAGCACTAGTAGCTAATGAATAAGTAGTAGTACTTAATGAAATAGATACTAGTATCTAAAAAATAAGTACTAGTAGCATGAATATAGAGACTAGTAGGTTTAAATGATTAAATGTTAAAACGGCTTGCCATAGTCGTCTAGCACACGCTGCTAATAAATACAACGTTATACTCGCGTGGTCCGTTTGCTTTGTAATAACGATTATAGAAGTGAATAGAGACCTACCCAGCTTTGCATGAACAGTGTTGCCCCTTGATATTGTTAGTCCCAGCCTCCGTCTCGATTAACGTTAGTAGGATATGCGGTGGTTCATTTTTTGACTGTGACCGGTATGCTTTTGCCTCTATTTGGATGCCTTGTTGTTCCTTGCGTTTCACCTGTGAATATCGTGAATAGCCTTCGAACGTATATTGCAGCCCCTTTTGCCTACTTCTATCGGACACTTTATTTGCTGCTCTATAAAAGTTTGATAAAAATTTCAGCAGGAAGAGCTGTCACAGCATAAGCCATGTTGATACCAGAGCCCAGATGAAGTTTGTTTGATGGACGTAGCAACAGTAACTAAGGGGGGCGGGGCTTAGCCAAAGGCGAATTGCGAGTTCTCACAATTCTGAGTAAAATGTCTGAATTGCGGGATATGAACTCGTAATTGCGAGAAAAAGTCCGAATTGTGCAATAAACAAATTGAAATGACCTATTGTATGTTTTTTCTGTAGCTTTTTAAAAATTATTTTATTCTAAAGACGATTTTTGTTCTTTATCTCTTTCCTCGTATGTTTCATTACAGCCATCGTGACATCCATATTATGATACTACTTTTATGATGCATCAATGTATCATTTATTTTCTTATGTTGACAGGACCTTGCATGGTCGCCATTCATTTTCATTGTATGGAAAAGAGCAGCATGAACATGATATCTAACATCTCTGTAAACAGAAGAAATTAAATCTTATGGGTTTAGATAGAAGGACATATGGTTGAGTAAATGATGAGAATCATTTGAAAAACACTCCTCCTCAGTCAATTAGTCTTCTTTAAATTGGAACAGGTATGTTTCCTTCTTTGTCTAGGTTACAGTCCTGAGTCTGCATAACTTGTATATCCCTTTCTTTCTCTCTTCTCTTTTCTTTGTCTCAGTTCCGTCTTTCTCATCAGGATCTCTTAGGAATGATGGAATAAAGGCGGCTGATGTTCTAACAGTTTTAAGAGAGAAGGTTGCCTTTGTCTCAGGTGGGAAATGTATAATTGCATTGTAAACACACACACACTCACACATCAATTCACTGTGGAACAGCTTTGTCTCACCACCCTCTTAAGCATGCACACACACAGACTCATGGGTATTACCATAATTAAGGCCATTGAAGTGCTTTGAGTAGTAAAATTAGTAATAAAATGATCCTCTTCTTTTCAGGAGGAAGAGACAAGAGAGGGGGACCCATCCTTACCTTCCCTGCACGAAGTAATCACGACAGAATAAAGCAAGAAGACTTGCGCAAACTGGTGACCTACCTCTCCACTGTGCCCAGGTTATAAAATTCCAACATTTATTTGTTAAAATGTCCCTGAAAGATATCCCTGAAGAAAAGTGTCCTGAGAAAGCGTCTCTGTGATAGCCCTAGACTCTGTAAACAGCAAAAAAAAAAAAAAGGCTTGCTTGTGCTTGTTTAGGCTTCAAAAACCTTACCAAAACAGCTCAAATTGCTTTCAGCACCTCTACACTTTATCATAATATAATTGCTAAAGTTTGTGACATAAAGGATGACATGGATGCGTTTAAAGCGTTTGATTAGAGCACGTATTCGATCTTTAGGGCATTCTGATGCAATGTGATGCAAGTCTAAAATCATATAGCTTCCCAGCTAACGTTCTGGCAAGGTTCTCGCAAAGTTATGAACAAACGTTAAAACATTAACGTTAATCGAAAGTTCGTTCTAAGTTATCTGGTCTTCTAATGTTCTCAAAATGTTCACAAAAATGTTATTTATAAATTATTTATTTTTTAGTTGGACATTAGTTTACAGTACTTGATTCAGAATAGTCAGAGAGCGTTCAAAAGTAACATTACCATAATGTTTGAAGATAAGAATAATGAAATGGAAGGTTCCCTTAACAGCTGGTTTTAACACAACGTTAGCAAAATGTTCTTAGGACATATTGGTGTTTGCTAGGTTCATTGATGTATAACTCTGCAAACTTAAGATGTTGCGCAAAAGATTTGCACAGATTTTTATCCCAATATTCCTGGATGGCCTTAAGTTGTTGGCCTTCCTCTAACATTGTCAATCCCTGTTTCCTGTGCAGTGAGGATGTAAGTAAGCGAGGATTTACAGTGATCGTAGACATGCGTGGGTCTAAATGGGATCTAATCAAGCCGTTGCTGAAGACGCTACAGGAGTCGTTTCCAGCTGAGATCTGTGTCGCTCTCATTATCAAACCAGACAACTTCTGGCAGAAGCAGAAGACCAACTTTGGCAGTGCCAAATTCACCTTCGAGGTATAGGAATGGAATGGAATGGAATACATCTGCCATTTGATTTACTTTCATATAGATTTTTTATTTTTTTTTAATTGTTAAGGTCCAATGACTGACAAAATGTTTTGATTTGCCAGTACAGAATCTCCATTGTGTCTGTTTTTGACTTCTCTGACTTATTGTTTTTTATAGCATCATTACTCCAGTCTTCAGTGTCACATGATCCTTCAGAAATCATTATAATATGCTGATTTGCTGCTCAAGAAACATTTCTTATTAATATCAAAGTTGAAAATGGTTACGCTGCTTAATATTTTTTGTCTAAATAATCATATTTTTTTCTTTGATGAATAGAAAGAACAAAGCATGAAAACAACAGCATTTATTTGAAGTATAAATTGTCTTTGTTATAGTGTAATTATACATTTAAGTACTGAGTAATATTAATTAACTACATGTACTTACTATTGGGTTAAGATTAGGTTTTGGTTTGGTTTAGGGTTAGTTGGATGTAGTTACACATAATTTATAGTTATTACTTTAATAACCGCATGTAACAATGTTGTGTATTTATTTGTAAATTAGTTTTACACTGTGCAGTCGATCACTCTCTTAGGCTCTTTTCTTCTCTTAGACCAGTATGGTTTCAGTGGAAGGTCTGACTAAGTTGGTGGACCCATCTCAGCTGACTGCAGATCTAGAGGGGACCCTGGAGTACGACCACGTGGAATGGACTGAGCTCCGCGTTTCTCTTGAGGAGTTCACCGGAGGCGCTCTTCACCTCCTTTCCCGGCTGGAGGAGCTTCAGGAAGTGCTTTCCTGCCAAGAGCTGGCCACTAACGCAGAGGAAGCGCGGAAACTCTTGGAGGAGCACGCTCGACTGAGGAAGACTATGACGAAAGCACCAGTGGACGAGTTAGACCATGAAGGACAGCGACTCCTTCAGAAGATCAGGGACGGAGGAGACGGAAGGCTGTCTGGTGGGGCCGACTTCCAGAGTTTGGTGCCTAAGATTTCCGCCCTGCTGGATAAACTTCAAGTTACACGGCAGCACCTTCTGCAGGCCTGGCTCAACCGCAAACAACAGCTGGACCAGTGCTTTCAGTTACGGCTGTACGAGCAAGATGCAGAAAAGGTTAGAGGATCAGTATGACATACACTCACCTAAAGGATTATTGGGAACTCCTGTTCAATTTCTCATTAATGCAATTATCTAATCAACCAATCACATGGCAGTTGCTTCAATGCATTTAGGGGTGTGGTCCTGGTCAAGACAATCTCCTGAACTCCAAACTGAATGTCAGAATGGGAAAGAAAGGTGATTTAAGCAATTTTGAGCGTGGCATGGTTATTGGTGCCAAACGGGCCGGTCTGAGTATTTCACAATCTGCTCAGTTACTGGGATTTTCCTGCACAACCATTTCTAGGGTTTACAAAGAATGGTGTGAAAAGGAAAAAACATCCAGTATGCGGCAGTCCTGTGGGCGAAAATGCCTTGTTGATGCTAGAGGTCAGAGGAGAATGGGCCGACTGATTCAAGCTGATAGAAGAGCAACTTTGACTGAAATAACCACTCGTTACAACCGAGGTATGCAGCAAAGCATTTGTGAAGCCACAACACGCACAACCTTGAGGCGGATGGGCTACAACAGCAGAAGACCCCACCGGGTACCACTCATCTCCACTACAAATAGGAAAAAGAGGCTACAATTTGCAAGAGCTCACCAAAATTGGACAGTTGAAGACTGGAAAAATGTTGCCTGGTCTGATGAGTCTCGATTTCTGTTGAGACATTCAGATGGTAGAGTCAGAATTTGGCGTAAACAGAATGAGAACATGGATCCATCATGCCTTGTTACCACTGTGCAGGCTGGTGGTGGTGGTTTAATGGTGTGGGGGATGTTTTCTTGGCACACTTTAGGCCCCTTAGTGCCAATTGGGCATTGTTTAAATGCCACGGCCAACCTGAGCATTGTTTCTGACCATGTCCATCCCTTTATGGCCACCATGTACCCATCCTCTGATGGCTACTTCCAGCAGGATAATGCACCATGTCACAAAGCTCGAATCATTTCAAATTGGTTTCTTGAACATGACAATGAGTTCACTGTACTAAAATGGCCCCCACAGTCACCAGATCTCAACCCAATAGAGCATCTTTGGGATGTGGTGGAACGGGAGATTCGTGCCCTGGATGTGCATCCCACAAATCTCCATCGACTGCAAGATGCTATCCTATCAATATGGGCCAACATTTCTAAAGAATGCTTTCAGCACCTTGTTGAATCAATGCCACCTAGAATTAAGGCAGTTCTGAAGGCGAAAGGGGGTCAAACACAGTATTAGTATGGTGTTCCTAATATTCCTTTAGGTGAGTGTATGTAGAAGGGAAAATAATGCTAAGGAAAATTGGGAAGAACTGTCTGGGATGAACAAACAAGGAGAAATAATGATATACAATGACGATCATAAAACAAAAATTGCAAATGTGTAACCATGATGTGATAATGACTATACAACAATAATAGTAGTAATCATTATTATTTATAATCATTTATTATTATTAGTTTTTAAAATTAGTTTTAAAAAAATGATTAAAAAAATTATCAAATTTCATTTATGCAATAAATTATTAAAAAAATATACAATTATAAAAAACAATAAAGAAATATTTACTTAATCATTTAATTATTTACATTTTATTAAAATTTTACTAAATTAAACATTTAAATTAATAAAGAATAATTTACTATAGTAATAATAATATTGAAGTGTACATTTAAAAAAATTAATAATAATAATAATTATTATTATTATTAGGACTAATACAATTACAATGCTAATATTTATGTCTGGATTTCTTTGCTTCCAGACATTAAACCATAGATGGAAAAATACAGGGCATAAAAAAGCTTTTGTTGACAACAGATTTATAAATACGGACCCCGCTCATTACATGTGGAAGAAAAAATTAATATTGTGGAAAAAAATAGAATTCATTTCCACGACATCGTAGCCATGTTGCACTAATTTGTTCCCTTTTACGTTAGCCAGAGGTGCATACTCTCATATATATATATATTGCACAGGTAAACACCACTCACATTTTTAATAGCATGTTTCGACAAACAATTAGCTAACGGTAGTCGAGTAATATAGTTGAAGGTTATATGAAAGTGTAAATAATAAATGATCGTAATGATAATGGAATGTTCACTGTGCTCCCTTCTGTGGGCTGATGTCGGCGGGAGGCCTTGTGTTCCGTTTAAGCCCAAACGGAGAGACAGTCTCACACTCCCTGGTCCTGCTGACTGAGCCCATCTGTGCTCCACAAGAGCCAGAACACTAAGGGCTATTGCTTGTACAGCAGCCAAAGAGAAAATCTGTGTATATTAAGGTTCACGTGTAGATCACAAGAACACTAGCAGGGATTCGAATCACCCAAAGCCCTAGAATGACTGTTAAGCAAATTTGCCTGGGCCTTTGTCAATATTTATGCAGAAATATCCATCTTGATTGGTCCAGTATGGTAATCTTCAGCCTGTGGTCATAGTTTGCTACTTTATGTGTGTGTCTAAGAGTTTTTTCTGTGAATGCAGCATTTCTCTCTCGCTCTCTTTTTCGCTCTTCGTAGATGTTTGAATGGATCGGACACAATAAAGAGCTGTTCCTGCAGACACACACAGACATTGGAGTGAGCTACCAGCATGCAGCAGATCTACAGACCCAGCATGACCACTTTGCCATGAACTCAATGGTACGATGGGGAAATTGTACAAGAAAACCGCCTTGATACACACTCACTAGACAAAATGAGACAGCCTTTGTGTCTTCTTGTTACTCATTTAATGGTGTCATCCTCTCTCATCCTGTCTCTCTTTTCAGAATGCATATGTGAATATCTCGCGAATCGTCTCGGTGGCGACGCGGCTCTGTGAGGCGGGTCATTACGCCGCCGCTCAGATACAGCAGATCTCTGGTCAGTTGGATCAGGACTGGAAGAGCTTTGCCTCGGCACTGGAGGAGCGCAGTGCCATCTTGGCCATGTCCTCGGTGTTCCACCAAAAAACCGAACAGGTAAAACTGGGCTGTTTGGTAGCTTATTGTTTTTAAGAACACATTTATCAAAATCAGATTTTTGATTTTAGAAATTATTTATTGATGCCCATGAAGCTTATCCAATTTTCCCCTGTTATGCTTTTTTAAAGGTGACCTATAATTCAAAATTGAATTTACCTTGGTATAGTCAAATAACAAGAGTTCAGTGCATGGACATGACATAGAGTGAATCTCAAACTGGACTGTTTTCGCGTTCTCATTTAATTCACGTTTATGAAAAACACCCCTGAAAAACGGTCGGTTCTCCACACAATACCGACTGTGACGCAATAGTCGGGATCATTAATATGTACGCCTCCAAATATTTGCATAATGCCAGCCCTCAATGCCAGGCGGAACTGCGCAGCCGAAGCATGGCAGTTGCTCAGTGTGGATGTACACATGAACACAAAAGTATTTTTTAGTTCCTTCATCTGAGCCTCTGAAGAAACAATGGGTTAATTTTATTTTCTCTGGAAATTTCCAAACATTTCACCGAGTGTTTCCTCAACTTGGGCCAATACAGAGCTGGCCTCGGATCGAGCTACCAAGCAACACTTTCTGATGTGTAATTGTTCAAGTTCAGACAGGTAATCTTTCTCTCAAAATCGTTCAATACTGTTTATGCATCAGTAAGTCAATCCAGTGACTAAAATATCAGCTTCACATCGTTTCTTTTAGTAGGATGAAAATAATCGTATTTAAATTGTGAACAAATTATTTACAGAAAGCGATCAAAGAACAATCTTTCCACACAGCGCGAATTTATCTGGACACTTGCCAAACTCGATATGAAATCAATGACGCACGTTACTGCACAACGAAGCTCTTACTGTATTTACATCATGGTGTTTGCATTGGGGAAAGCAGAGAGAGTGCAGAAACTTCTTTGCAATGATAAGATCTTCATTCTCGCGATCAACACACTGTCATCTGCTCAATGCTCATCACGGCAACATTTTATGTGATGGGAATAGATCTAAATACTTTAAAAACATCTCACGATTCGTTAATCTCGATAGCTGTCATAGTAAAAACGTATAATAGCAGTAGTAAAAGTATTCGGGAGAGAGTTTCACATGTAATGCGTACTAGCTATTTCATATGCAAGCATGTCAGCCAATCACAGCAGTGGCCGCGGTTACACTGAATCCCACAGCAGACACGCCCCTTCAAACAGAGTGTTCAAATCAGAGGCTAAAAGCAGGCTAGGAAAAATGCCATTTATTTCTAAATTATGAATATTTTTTATCTAAAAAACATACTAACATTATAAGGGTAACCCAGGAAACATTATAAAATAATAAAAAAAAACATTCTAGGGCACCTTTAATTTTGTTTTGCTGCTCTCTTACAACAGGTTTACATGCATTCAAGGTCAAAAAAACACTTTAATTTTCTAATGATATACATTGCACATCACATCATTTGTCAAAGAATCTGAAAAAGGCGAGTTTAAAGATTTAGACTCTCTAAATCCCTCCTTACCACGTGCCTACTCTGCTCTGATTGGTCAGACGGCCCAGTCTGTTGTGATTGGTCTACCACTTACAGCGCGTGTCAGAAACTCAATGGCGATTACTACGGTATATCTGAATTTCAGCTCCGAAGGCTTCCTCAGCCCTTGTACACACAGTGATACGAACGATGGCATCGGTTTCTCCATATCAATTCCAGCGCGATTCTTCGTCCTTTAGTAGTGTATGCAAAGTGGATTCGCTGCACAGAAAACATGTCGATAACACGACCCGAACTCTTCCAGGCCTCAGCTACATCTACAGTGTTTGAGAGCGGGTCAAAGTAGACGTCATTCGTGGGCAGCCAATGAAGACCATAGGATGGCATTATGCAAATGTTTTGAATTTTAGTGATTTTGTTTTTGCCTATGTTCATGCCTATGTAAATTTAGTTACATAGGCATGTAACAAGAAGTGAGACTGGAATTGAGTCGTTTCAGTAGTTCAGAATCGATTCTGTCTTAGGAGACAATAACTTAATTTGTTGTGCACTTTGATATTTGAAACTTTGCAGACCTTTTACATTCACAAGCAGTGAATATATATATATATTGCAATATATATTTATATACAGCATGAAAGGTAATATTTGAAAAAGCACAATAGGGGGACTTTAATAAAAAAAATTAAATGTCAGGTGGTGATTCTGGGATTTTTCCCCAGAAAAACTAATATTATTATTATTATAAAATTGTATTGTTTCTTACAACAAAATAGTAATTATTTTGTTTTAAATTACCTTTTTCATTATCATTAAAATGATTGAGGTTCAGTTTAAAATCTGTTGCAGCTCCTGTCTGTGTCACAAGTGACATTTTACACTTTATGAGTAATAATGCACTTTAATGAATCAGACATTTTTGCTGATTATTTTCTATATTTGGTGGACTAGGGACCGAACTTTGCAATGTGAGCATTGTCAAACTCTATTATTTTAAAAGAGCAATCAAAATGTGTAAATTAAAAATATTCTAAAACCTTTTGCACATATTGATCCTTTTCCATTAAATGAAAAGATTTCAGTTTATAAGTATAATTTTTTTGTGACAGGTGGTCATTTTAATTGAACTTTTTTAATGTTATTAATTTAAAAAAATTCATTTATTATGATTAATTATATTATATACTATGTCATTTTATTTTACAGTATTAGCAAAAATGAGCTCTGACAACAATATTAGTATTATTCTTTATCAAACAATGTTATGCATTGTGAAATCTGAAATATGGCCTCAATTTGATTTGATTCGGGTCGATTTAGTTATTTCGTTGTTTCATAACAATTTTTCAACTAAAATCAAGTATTGTATTCTGAGTGATATTTGAATGTGTACGATTGTTTTGAATGCATTCAATTTTTATTTCCAGATCGATGTATTGTGATGCATCATTTCAATTTTATACCATTAGTGTAATGATTTACCCTGTGTGTTTCTAAACTGTAAAACTGTTTTGAAAGGTAACCTAAAATGTGGTGCAGTAAGATTAAATGAACTGGATTTATTTAAGTCAAAAATATGATTTAATATCACTGATTCTAACTATGACTGCATTAGACTACACCAAGAAAAGTAGCAACTGTAACTACTTTTTAAAATCCAACTTGCTAATGCTTATTTAGTTGATGTTATATTTCCTACATAGTTCCTCTGTTATCAGTCACTAATTCGGTTCCTTGATTTATTTGATCCTTTTTTTAAGTAATTCCTGATTCCTGTACTCTAGGCTCCTCTATCAGCTTCAGTCTGATTCTTCATTAATAACTCATTTATCTAAATGTGCACACATAGCTTCTTCATGCCTTTTTGATTTATGACCCCAATTTGTATGATCTTCAGCAACTCTGTTTAATTATGTCTGAGCTTGTTTTTAATGAGTTTGTGCGACCGTGCACCTCTGTCCTCTCTGCTTTTATTACATGGACCTTTTACACTGTAAAGTTTGAGAGTGTGTTCTCTCTCTGTGTTCTTAGTTTCTGTCCAGCATGGAGGGATGGGTGAAGTCATGCGGTGAGGGCGGATTGCCAACAGCAACACAAGAACTTGAGATGGCCATTCACAACCATCAGAATCTGTACGAGCAGGTCACCACAGCATATACAGAGGTGACCATTGTCTCATAAAATGTACACTTTTTAAATATGAGATGTAGCCTATACTATGTTTGTGGGCAATGCATTTCAGAGTTGGTTGGTGCAATGTTGTGGATCTGGGCTGTAGTAGTTTTGTATCTTTTGAAATGGCTAAGACAGTGGAGAAGATGCATTAGGCAATTGTTTTTTATTTTTTTGCTCTATTCATTGTTTAGATGTGTTACATAAAGTAGCCTCTCATATAGACGGTGATACAAGTGGACATACATACACTGCAAAAAAAAATATTGTCGAAGTTGTAAATTATTCATATTGAGTATGTTTTGCAATAATATACTATTTCAGTCTTTCTACTTTAAAATTTCACATTTAATTCAATGTTACTTGCAGTTTCTTTTAATTATTTGTCAAATTTACTAGCAATTTCTGAGTGAGAATAAATTCATACATTGATGCATTTCATACTGTACAATAAGCTTAAAACGCTTGCCCTTGTAGAGCAGATTTAGTTCACAAACAACTTTTAGTAGTGTACTGTATAGCCTAAATATGATTTTTATTCACGATAAACAATGCTAAAATTTGGCATTAGCAACTTACTCTTCGTGCCATAACTCAAATACTCTACACACTTGAGCTTGAGGGTCATATTCATTCTGATTCTTGATTCATTTCGAGTCTGACAGGACCAATTCAGTGATTTGTTAACAGGGCTTGACATTAACTTTTTTTACATTGACTATGGCTAGTGGTTTTCCAAAGTTGCTAGCCACTCAGCATTTTCACTGGCCACAATTTTAACATTGACAACAATATTCATCCGGAGCAAATGAAACGAGCGAGTGTGGGGAGGCGGGTTTGAGAGATGAGAGAGTGGGAAAGCGCAGCTGGTATTGTGTATCTATTCTGGGGAAAATGAGTATCAGAAGCATTTCAGATATAGCTCAGTATCGATATGTATCGAAAAATCTATATTTCTGACAACAGTACATTGCACTTAGTTTATTATTTCAGATGCCTTTTTACAAGACTACAATTAAAAAATGCATATATTATATACAATTTAAGCCTCCAAAGTGGGTAGTAAAGTGATTGCGTTACACGCCACTGCTGAAATCCACCCGCATTTGGCAGGTTGGTGGGTGTTAATGTCAAGCCCTGGTTGTTAAACACAAACTTGCTCCGAACGAATCATTGAATCAGTGATTTGATTTGAGAACAGCTGCAACTTGATCAGTCATTCGCAAATGAATTGTCCAGAGCAATTTGTGAAGCGATTTTACAGATTCATTGAAAAGAATCAAAAGAATGATTTGTTCATGACACGAGGAGACACGACTACATCAGGTTTGAAATAATAAGAGACTATGATTTTATGAAATGTAGAGGAATAAAAAAGTAAGATATTATGCTTTGTAATGTAGTAATCAGCACTTTAAATCACAAAAAGAAACAAAGTAATGCATTTTATATTTTGGATTGCAGGTCAGTCAGACAGGAAAGACCCTACTGGATGTGTTGCAGAGGCCTCAGCCCCCGGCTGACTCAGGGTCTCTGACGGCAGGGGCCGATTATAGTCAGGCGGTGAGGGTGGTTCTGGAGATGGTCCATGAGGTAGTTATTCAGTATCGCAGACTGGAGGGTCTCCTGCAACATCGCAAGCTTCGGCTGCACCAGAGACTTCAGCTGTGTGTGTTTCAACAAGACGTGCAGCAGGTATATCACACATATGTGCATGTCCACACACACACACACACACACATGGAAATCACTCAGATATGCATGCACTCATATGTGCACATGCATGGATAGTGGATACAACACACACACATACACTATACCCACATAATTCAACATCTGACAAATTTGACCTAAACTCTCAACCTTTCAGTTGCTGTTTTTAGATCTTTGCATGTAACGATGTTTCTCCTACGGCAGAACAAATATCAACTGCACAGAGTATTAGAGGAAGTGACAAGGAAGTGACACGGACTCTGACTCATAGAGTTGACTGAGATTGCCTCAGCATCCTCGAGGGACGGCAGTATTGTGCTTGGCCTATAGTCACTTCCTCCAACAATACACTCCACTTCCTGTGGCCGTCGCCTTCAGGGGCTTTTTGTTGTACCTTCACCGGTTCTCTGTCAGGACTGTGTTGTTTCTTTGATGTGACTGGATCCTTTCCAGGGACTCTTTAGACAGAAATGAGGCCTACTCGAGCATTGGGCTTGTGCAGTGAACTAAAGAACTTTGACTTCTTACTGATGAAGTTTGTTGAACCTTTTCAAAATCAACTGAGCCTCTTTACAACAAATTGTTTAAGCTCTGACTTGCTTTTAGGATGTGTAAAATGTTTCTATAGGAAAGAAACATTACAAATTAGGCAACTCATGTGAAAAAGAAGTAAACTTTTGCATACTTATTGCAGAAATAATATACTTAAGTGAAAATATTTAAGTGCTAACTGAATGTAATGTTTTCTGACAACTTAATTGCATATTATTTGAAAATGAAATGAAAGTTTATATTCTATTATATTAAGTTTATATTAAATGCAATTAGTTAAACTTAAGACTGCTTTTTGACTTAATTAGAACTTAATACGTCTTTTTATGTCATTTCGTAATTACTTCTAAAGTGTACTGCCGAATGTCATTTTTATTGAAACTTTTATTTAAATATATTTGTAATTACACATTTCTAATGATGATTATACAATTTAGTACATTTAAAATATTACATTTAAATATAAAATCAAATAACACTCTACAGTTAAAATTGTAATCAAGTACTATTATGCTTAAGTTTGATAGTCAACACATCAAAATAAGTGTATTTCTTTTAAGCACAACAAACGATTACTATTACTATTAAAAATGATATAAACTGTACTTTTAATTTAACATGATTACAAAGTGCACTTTTTTAAAAGTGTACTGAAGTGTTAAGAAACAGTTATTAAAGTTTATTCTCTTTAAGTACACTTAAGTGGCATATTATTTCATTAATGTTATATTTTCTGGATGTCCAGTTTTTTTTTTTAAAAGAAAACTTTAATTTTTATATGTCAAGAAGATTTGAAGTACGCTACAAGTGCACATTCAATGCAAATAAGCATACTTCTTTTTCACAAGGGAGGAACTGGAGATATCTTAATCTGGAACGTTCCTTTAAATTTGGAATAGACAATCCAATGTTGGTGTGTGTGTGTGCTTAGGTATTGGACTGGATTGAAAACCATGGAGAGGCATTCCTCAGTAAACATACAGGAGTTGGGAAGTCTGTACACAGAGCACGAGCACTACAAAAACGACACGATGACTTTCAGGAGGTGGCACAGGTTAGAACCCACTCTGTTTATGTTGTGTATATTTTTTTTCCTGATGAGAGAGGAGCAAATGAGCATTAGCAGTGATATCGTTTCTTCATGCTATTGATTCCTGTTAATATTCATGGAAGATGTTTTTAATGTACTTCTCTCTCTCTCTCTCTCTCTCTCTCTCTCTCGCTCCAGAACACTTATACTAATGCGGATAAGCTCTTGGAAGCAGCTGAGCAGCTGGCTCAGACGGGAGAGTGTGATCCAGAAGAGATTTACGCTGCCGCCCATCACCTGGAGGTCAGAGTTCAGGAGTTTGTGCGGAGGGTGGAGCAGAGGAAACTGCTGCTGGATATCTCAGTGTCTTTTCACACCCACACTAAAGAGGTAGTGCACCCACACACACTAAACAGTGCTTTCCAAAAAGCTAGTTGTGAGTTATCTCTGTTCATGCGTGAGAGATTTTGTTAATAGCTCTCAACTCCACTTACTGACTGACTGCACTAATTAAATACTAAACTAAATAGACAAAGTCAACATAATGAGTTGCTATTTAACAACTTCTTATGAGAGCAGTATTTCGAAATATAAAGGAGTAGAGAAACCAGCTTACAACACTGTAACAACTGCCTAGCAACACCCCTGCATCCACCTAAAACACTCTAGCAACACCCTAGTCACTCTGTTCTAGGTGGTTGCCAGGGTGTTTCTAGGCAGTTGTTATGGTATTGTGGGCGGTTGCTAGACAAAATATCCAGAACACCTTGGTAACTGTCTAGCAACAACCCACAACACTGTAACAACTGCCTAGCAACACCCCTGCATCTACCTAGAACACTCTAGCAACACCCTAGTCACTCTGTTGCTAGTGTTCTAGGTGGTTGCAAGGGTGTTGCTATGCAGTTGCTATGGTGTTGTGGGTGGTTGCTAGACTAAATATTCAGAAGACTGTTGCAGCTGCCTAGCAACAACCCACACAACACTCTAACAAATGCCTAGCAACACCCCTGCATCCACCTAAAACACTCTAGCAACACCCTAGTCACTCTGTTTCTAGAGTGTTTTAGGTGGTTGCAAGGGTGTTTCTAGGCAGTTGTTATGGTATTGTGGGTAGTTGCTAGACAAAATATCCAGAACGCCTTAGCAACTGCCTAATGCCATAGCAACTACCCTGAATACACCCTAGTAACCTAGTAACCAAACAACTGCCTAGCAACACTGACAATCAGCTATCAATATAGAAAGACTCTAAAAAAAATTCCCAGAACATACAGTTACACAAACAACTATCTGTCTGACTTATGTGTCTGTCTATCTATCTGTCCTGACTGTTTCTAGCTGTGGTCATGGATGGAGGACTTTCAGAAGACTCTTGTGGAGCCGGTGCTGAACTCTGAGTCTGTGGATGCTGTTCAGGAGCTGATCAGACTGTTTCAGCAGCAGCAGAGCAGCACTCTGGATGCCACAATCAATGTCATCAAAGAGGGGGAGGAGCTTATTCAGCATCTGCGGTGAGTTTAACAACACGCTCCTATTGTACAGCATTTCATCATAACCCAGTTATCAAAATTATTCCTAACATGATACTTGCAGCAGCCTGGAGACCAAATCTGGTAACCACTAGGCTACAGCCCCAACATTTTTTGGTTTGCAGATCAATTTTAATAATATTCGGTAACACTTTATTTTGATGGTCCACTTTAGACATTCTACGATACGATACGATACGATCAGCCTTTATTTGTCTCACAAGTGAGAAATTTCAACATTACAGCAGAATGTGGATAGTATAGAATAGGGTAGAATAATAAGTTACATTAAGATAAATATATGCATAAGACATGCTATTCTTAACCTTAAAACAGATAAAAACAAATACAATTCCCATTTAACGATACAAAGTGACATTGTGCATTGATTTATAGCGTAGTAGTTTCTGTATAATGCCTTAAAGGGACAGTACACTTCGAAATCAATCCTCCATACAACCCGGATGCCCTTGAGGTAAGCTTTAAAAAAAAAAAAAAAAAAAAAAAAATTTCTAAGTGAACAATCCCCTCACCAGTACTGATTATAAAGTCTCACAGCCGCCGGAATAAAAGATCTTCTGAATCTTTCCTTCACACAGCGTGGATGTATCATTCTGCCAGAAAAAGAGCTTCTCAATGATGTAAGTATCCCATAAAGGGGGTGGGACGAGGTCTACAACATGGATGAGAGCTTAGCTCTCACCCTCCTCTCCCCCACCACCTCAACTGGCTCAAGTGAGCAACCCAGGACAGAACTTGCCTTTTTAATCAGTTTGTTCAGCCTCATCCTGTCTACCGTTGTGATGCAGCTACTCCAACATACCACACCAAAGAAGATGGCTGACGCCACTACAGAGTCAGAGTCACTGTCACTACTAACTATAAGTAACTTAAAGTAACTACATGTCAACTAACTCTCATTAAAGTATTAGTGGACTATCTGCTAACTCTTTATTTTGATGCTCCCTAACAGACATTCTACTGACTATAAGTAACTTTGCAACTACATGTCAACTTATTCTACTAACACCTAACCCTAACCTAACAGTCTACTACAGTCGATCAATACTCTAATGAGAGTTAGTTGACCTGTAGTTGCAAAGTTACTTATAGTTAGTAGAATGTCTAAAGTGGACCATTGAAATAAAGTGTAAACTAATATTCTTTTTAGATTTCTTCTGAACATGTCTTTACATGTGATGGCATGCTGGTATATACTGGTTCTGGATTAACATGCCCTCTACTGATATTGATTTGCTCTTGGATGTTTTGGCGTGGGTTTGTGTGTGCTCAAACAGAGACTCAGCGTTGGCCTGTAATAAGCTGCCTCATGCCAGCTCCGTGGCTCATATCGAGGGTGTTCTACAGCAGTTGGATGAGGCTCAGGCTCATATGGAGGAGCTTTTTCATGAGCGCAGGATCAAACTGGACATCTTCCTGCAGCTCCGTATCTTTGAACAGTACGCCCTGGAGGTGTGTCAATGTGTGTGTGTGTTTGTTGGCCATTCCTTATTAATGCAACTTTATTTCAACAGATATGCTTCTGTGCCATTTGCATTTGCACGTCTGTATATATGTTTGTGTATTATGTAAAATTTGTTTCAATCTGTAAATCAGTTTTTGGATTTAGGAGTGTTGTTTGTCTTACTGTATATACTTTATTTCATAGTTCACCCCATAAATTCTGCCATCATTTACTCACCCGCATGTTGTTCCATACTTGATTGGCTTACTTTCTTCTGTGGAACACCAAAGGTGATTTTTTGGGGGGAAATATCCTGCCTACTCTTTTCAGTATGCTGAAAGCAAATAAAGACTAGGGCTGTCAAGCTTTAAAAAAAGAAAAGAAAGAAACAAATGCACCGTCCATTACAGTATCACAGCAGTGGTCCATCTGACTAATACACTGTCTTCACTTTAGTCTTCTGAAGCCATGCATGCTTTGTGTGACAAACGTTTTTATCTACTGATAATCTTTGCTTTATGTGCAATGTTATTTTAGTATTATATACAGTATAGTATTACAGTATTTATTAATATTTTAATGGGGTTTTATTTCATCTTTATATATATGGATTTAGTTTAAGATTTGGGGAATTTTGTCATTTTGATCAGTTTTCTTTTTTTAAATCTGTTTCTGGTCTGTTTCTCACACAACATGAATCATATTGGACTTTAATGATAATTTAATTGAGCTTTTCACACACTTTTTTCATTATATTGAATAGATGTTGTTTATTATTTCATGAATATGAGTGTAAACTGGTAATAAATGGCGTCTGTTTCGTAGGTGATGGGTGAGCTGGACGCATGGAAACAAGATTTGATGCGACAAGCTTCTGATTTCAACACGGAGGAACTCACACTGGCTGAACAAAGACTACACAGACACACTGAGCGCAAGCTCGCCATGAACAACATGACCTATGAGGTCATACAGCAGGGACAGGATCTCCACCAGTACATCATGGAGGTCCAGGCTTCAGGTGAGGAGCTGCTCAGAGATACTAGAGATGTAGAGACAGAGTAAAGGGTAAGAGAGAGAGAGTAATAGTTTCATACTACAGTTGTAAGGTTCTGTTGAATCAGTGCTTTAACACTTTTGGTGTTTGTTGGCAGTTTTTGCTGTGCTGGTGTCACCATTGGTTTCACGCTTGGTTTACCGATGTTCACTTTGTGTTTGTCGGGTCATGGAATCTTTGACATAATCTCACTTATAGTTACATAATTCAATTAATTACATAATATGCTGATTATTTACTCAAACTATTAGGAATGAATCACTTGAATCAATATTTATGGATATTGAAGATGTTCATAAATAATCTAAAGACATTAGCGTGGCAGATTGTGCAAAATCATTGAATAGACATCACAAACCACGACTTTAGAAGTCAATGCATTGTTTGTTTTATTTACATGTAATTAAACATAAGCCTATCACAAGTGTACAGTCCACAGCAATCCATATCTGTCTGCGGTAGACAAAAGGCCCTTCACACAGAACATGTTCTTGCATTCCTTTTCAACACCCCGCGTTCTGTCTCATTTTGTGCTGTCTGCTCTCTGTAAGTGTGGTTTGTGTGGCGCGTTGCCTGTGGAGAAAAACATGAAGTTGGTACTTCAAGCTTTATTGGCTTTGATGGTAAAAAGACCCCTTATACTGGGATCCGTATTGTATATGGGTCTGGTGCAATGTTGTTTTAGTATTATTTTTTATATACTATCATAGTATTTATTAATAATTTGAATTTCAGCTTTTATTTTCATATTTTGTTTTCATTTAATTTTAGTTTTTGTAATTTTGTAATTTGTATTACTTTTTCAAATATTTCATTTATTTCAGTTTTAGTTTCAGTAGCCTAATTTTTGTAGTTCAACTTAAGCTTACTTATTACATTTTCATCTAATATATTATATATATTTCTGTCATGACAACTCTCTGAGTGTTTGGCATGGTAATGGGTATGACAATGTTGATATATTTGGTCTTGGCGGAATGGATCTGTTACACTTCTGCTGCTGCAGAGTAAGTACGGGACTTGCTACTGCCAAATTGCCAATACAAACACGACACGCTGCTGTGAGCAAGTAAGACATGCTGCTGCTGTACAATATAGCGTACATGAATTACCCGTAGCAGATCTATACAGGTGGAGCTGGGGAAGGTGGAGGGTTTCTGAAAGCGCTGCACAGCTAAGGCAAATGCTAACCAAGTATTTGAAGTTTGAGCATGCAAGGTCATTGGCTACTGATACAGCAGGAACCAATCAGCTGTGCCCTATAGATAATGATGTGATTGCAAGCAGTTTGAGTTAAGACCTATCAGCCTGCTCCATATATTCAGATTTATTTAACTTAACCAAAAACATTGTTTAATAGTTTCAGTTATAGTTAACAATAATTGCATTAATTATGCATTGCATTAATAAACTACTTATAAGTAATCGCATTACATTTACCAAATTATTTTAAATTGACAGCACTAACCCATTTATTATAACTATATATATATTAGGGCTGTCAAAATTACCGTGCACATTTTTTTCAGTTTTTTGCGTTAAAAATATTTAATGCAATTAACAAAGCATCCGTTTCTTTCCGTCATCCCTTAAATACCATTTCAATTATATGTCCATGCTCTTATTCATGCAAATGCTTTTAAACCATTCAAGTGCATTGAGACAAGACACAAAAGAGAACTCAGTGCGTTACTGGAGTGCGTCTGTGAATCTCCTGTCTGTGTGACACATGTGACTCATGCATACAGAATGCCGTTTCAGACAGCTCGCAAAAACACAAAATTTTGCCAAAATGCCTGTGTGAAATGATTACAAAAAAAAAAAAAAAAAAACTGTAATGTTAGGTGCGATTAATTACAGATTTCTTTTACAGATGAATTACTTAATTCATGAATTGATAGCACACAGCATATATATATATATATATATATATATATATATATATATATATATGTGTGTGTGTGTGTGTATTTATCATATATTGATAAATATACACATACCTGTGTATGTATATATATATATATATATATATATATACAGTATAAGGATATAATATCTTGTAACATACATCAACTTGATGCAACCTGGACACATCATCAGTGATGTTACCTGGGGTCACAGAGTGTTTCGGGTCTTTCAAGCATCATACACTCTCACCCAGGCGACCCAGCTGGGGTTGATCAGGGTCCAACTTGTGTCCAGGTAGCCCTACCTCACCCATGGTTCTCCTCTCCTTATCCACAGCCACCTTGAGGCAACTTCTGCTGACTCCGTGACCTCTTTGATGGCCCTTCGCTTAATGGCCCCTATGATGCCAAGGATGTTGTACGCCCTGCATAGAGATTGGCCAGCAAACCCTCTGCATCCCACCTCGATGGGCTCACACCGCGCTCGCCACCCATTGTTCCGGCACTCCTCCACTAGCTCAGCATATTTTGCCCTCTTCCTCTCATTGGCCTCCTCGATGCGGTCCTCCCAGGGTACGGTGAGTTCCAGGAGAACGATCTGCTTGGAGGTCTTTGAGATGAGCAACATGTCAGGCCGCAGCGTTGTGGTGGCGACAGTTTCTGGGAACTTCAGTTGCTTCTCCAGGTCAACTTTCAACTCCCAGTCTTGTGCTGTTGCTAGCAGGCCAGATGAGGTGGCCCTGGCAGCTAATGGTGGCTTCTCCCCAGCCCGGATGAAAGCAATATTGTTCTTAGCTGGTCGGAGGCGTTTGCAGTGGCCAATTCCACAGCTGATGGTATTTGCTACGGCCTTCAGGACTTGGTCATGGCGCCAACAATAGCGCCCCTCGCCCAGTGCCTTCGAACAGCAGCTGAGGATATGCTCCAGGGTCCCCCTCTTCAGGCAGAGGTTGCAGGCTGGTGACTCTACCAATCCCCAGCTGAACAGATTGGATGGGCTCGGTAGTACATCGTAGACAGCCTGGATCAAGAACCGTATGCGATGGGGTTCTGCTTTCCATAGCTCTGCCCATGAGACCTTGCGGTCCACTGCATGCTCCCATCTTGTCCAGGCTCCCTGCTGCCGCATTCCAACCATCCTGCTGGCTCGCTCCTCCTCTACTCCTGCCCGCACCTCATGCTGCACCAGTGATCTCCTGTCCTTCCCATGTGCCTTGTTGTAGCGAGATGTTGTACCGCTGCCCAGGCCAGCTCTTCCATGAGTCACTGCTCCCACCAGTGCCCTATGCCGTAGCCGCGACTCAGCAACATTCACCGCCTCTGCTGCCCTCCACCTCCGCCCTGTCCTCACCTCGATCCCAGCCTGGGAGACCTTTGGGTCCTGTGACTCTCTGTATTGCAGCACCTCCCTGGCACGGCCCACCTTGAACTCCTCATTTAGGCTTCTGATAGGGAGCTTCAGCTTGTTGCTCTGGCCGTACAAAGCGATGCTGCTCAGGCTTCGAGGTAGACCCAGCCACTTCCGTAGAAACCTGCTGACTCTCCTCTCAAAGCCCTCGATGGTGGAGATTGGAACCTCATAAATCAGGAGGGGCCAGAGAATCCGTGGGAGGATGCCATGCTGGTAAATCCAAGCCTTGAACTTGCCAGGTAGGCCTGACTTGTCCACTGCGGCTAGCCAGCCTTCCAGTTCAAGGTTGGTTGCACGGATGGCTGCCATGTCTTTCAGGCTGCAATCGAACACCTTTCCCAAGCTCTTCACTGGTTTCTCAGATATATATATATCCTTTATGGATATGGATCTTCATCCTTTATGGATCTTATTATCTTGCACGTACAGACAGGCCCGCCTACAGAAATGACTGGGCCCCTGAAAAGGTCCAGTGAATGGCCCCTCCCCAAATCTGCTATAGGCTACCTACATCATGTGTGTGCTCTCTCTCTCTCTTTCTCTCTCTCCCTTCTCTCTCTCTCTCTCTCTCTCTCTCTCTCTCTCTCTCTCTCTCTCTCTCTCTCTCTCTCTCTCTCTCTCTCTCTCTCTCTCTCTCTCTCTCTCTCTCTCTCTCTCTCTCTCTCCTACATTAACACATACATTTAACTGAGAGAGACTTACTCAGTGATTGGGGCTACATAGGTACACACACACACCAAGATGCAAAGTCCTTTATAATGTCTTTAAAGTCATTAGCTGTTACATTAGGCTCCTGGCTATCGTTAGCCTGACTGGGAGCAGCTTTCTGAGCTGACTTAAACAAGTTGGTCAATACATTATTATTTGGGTCTAAAGCCCTTGCCAGCTCCCTCTTTTTCTTCTCCTTTCTTTTCTGGCACCCTGATTTATGTGCAGGCCCTGGCATAGCAAGGAAATTGACTCCAACATTAGCTATTTTTTTCAGGTCACTTGCGCTGCTGACCGCGAACTGGCGCGAAGCACTGCCGTTTTGACATTGTGTTACGTACAACAAAAAATAGCCTACTCAGACCATTTTCAGGAGAGGGGTGTTTCATTATGACACAGGCTACATTTTACTCAAGCAACATGAAATAAAAAGTTTTTTTTTTTCTCGCTTTCAACAATTAATGGTGCTATTTTGGTTCAAAATAAAATATGGTAACCTTTGCTTATATTTAGGATGAACATAATTATTGCTGGACTGCTTTACCCCACCTTATGGTCGGCCTTGCGTACAGATGATTTTATCACTGACCTGCTGTCCTTCATCCACTGTCCGTTTTTATTTGTGCACATGCTAGTGTGCTTCTCTTTTATTATTAGCTTCTTCTCTCTCACGCCATGTGATGAAAACATCATTTTTGTTTCACCATTAATGATAACCTTTTAAAACAAAGCTTGTTGGAGTAACGTGAACACTACATCCAACAGCCGACTTTACATTGTTTAAAATTGTGCTGTTTGTTGAGTTAGTGTGAACAGCCTTTATGGCAGTAAGACAGTTGGCTAATATCTGCTGTAGGGGCCAGTGAGAGATGAGAAGAACGCAGGAGTGATGATGAGTTAGTGTTCAGTGGAGAGATAAAAGAGTGTGAATCAGTCATCGCTTCACTCCTCCGTGCTCTGTTGTATTTTATTGACAGTTACCACGGACACACCCGCAGAAAGCTGCTACCCACATTATGGGCTGTCTTAGATACGTGTGATGAAAGAGGAAGAGAGAGAAGCGGAGGATTGGGTGGAAAGATAAGGATGGAAAATGTGTGTATGGCAGCAAGAGAAGATGAAATGGATTGGAAGAAGTGGAGAGAGACGGAGCTCCAGACAGCTCTGGGATCTCTCATACTATTAACTCTGTATGCAGGGGTGAGGTTGCTATGGAAACCCCCCTTTACATCCCCTATACCAAGGTTTCCATGGTGACGGGCCTTCGCTCGTCACTTTGGGGTTCCTCGGACACACTCCATCGCTCATTTTTGGGTTGCCGCGAGGATGCTCGGCATACTGCAGAGGCCGTCCTGTCACTCACACATCCCGTTCCCATGGGAACCGACTCCTGTGGCCCGCTGTGAGGTTGTCATGGAGACAGCCCACGGGCAGGTAGCTGAGGATAAGTGGGGTGATGTAAGGGTTAGTAGAAGGAGGTTAAAACGCCCTGTGTTGTATCTGCAGAGAGGAGTCTCTGTCTCACAAGCACTTACACAGACGCTGGTTGTCTGTCACGCACTAATGCAGTTACAGACACGCGCGTATGATCGATGCCATGCATTTGACGCTCTGCTGGGCAGCTGGGACATTCCATCACACAGCTCACCTGTCTGACACGTTCCCCGCTCACATGCCATAACTCCTCGCTGAGACGGAGACCTTCAGAGGAGGGCTGAGACATAGTTGTCCACAGCACGGCGCCCCTTGCTGGACAGAGGAAAGAAAATGAACTACTTGCACAACTGCTCCCACATTATACTTATTACAACTCTGGAGTTTCCGGTAACAGCGTTCAGCACACATACATACATGAGAACGGGGATTATTACTATGGTTGTCAATTGATTAAAACAACGAATCATGTTCTCTGCGTTAACATGAATTATCTTGAACCTGCTGAAATGTTCCTATAAATATATTTTCTTTCCAACTGTGCATTCTGAATAATAAATCAATATATTTCCCCACTAACCAGCAGCAGTCCAGTGCTCGTCTTTTCATTAACAGCGTTTTTCTCTTACTGATCATGTTTCATATCTGTCGAGTTTCTGAAATACCTGTCTCTGAAAATGTCTTTTTAAATCTTCTTGCTGACACTGCCAACTAGGTGACTACAGCCAAAGACTGTAGAATAACACAAGACGCGCCACTCGTATTGTTTCGAATGGGGAAAAGTGAAACGCTTTCTTTGGCGGAATATGTCCCGGCTTCTAAATACTTGAGTCTGAACAAGACTGGACTCAGACTTAAGTCTCAAAAATATGGTCTTGGACTCAGACTTGAGGTGAACTCGAGTACTACAACACTGAACATGTATAGCACTTTTCAAGCAAAACATTTTACAAAAAAAGTTTGTTTGGTGATGATAAAGATGAAATGATAGTACAAATATACTGCTCATAAAAAACATAAAACAGTATTTGGAGACTTTCTTGTTGTGGAACATGATATTTAAAAAAAACCAGCATCATTTGTTTACAGATGCATCTTAGATTGATATTTTATTATTGATTATTATTGAATCATATTCACACCGTGTTCGTTCGTTGGCCAGAGGAGAACTAGCCCCTGAATACGTTTTTTTCTCCATTCTGTCACCTGATGGAGTTTGGGTTCCTTGTCACTGTCGTCTCTGGAATGCTTAGTTGGGGACACTTTATAGTCAACAATGTTATTGACCTGACTGTACTGACGCTGCTGTGTGATAACTGAACTGAGCTGGAAAATGACATCATTTTTTGCAGAACTGCTTTATAGATGAAATTAACTAATTTAATAATTGATGATCTCTACAACTGAATCAACGCTGAACTGACTTCAGCTGAACAACAGCCGAAATGCGTCATTTTTCAGTTATCACTGTAAAGCCGCTTTGAAACAATCTGTATTGTATAAAGTCCTATATAAATAAAGGTGATTTAACTTGACTATTACACTCACCGGCCACTTTATTAGGTACCCCATGCTAGTAACGGGTTGGACCCCCTTTTGCCTTCAGAACTGCCTCAATTCTTCGTGGCATAGATTCAACAAGGTGCTGGAAGCATTCCTCAGGGAGTTTGGTCCATATTGACATGATGGCATCACACAGTTGCCGCAGATTTGTCGGCTGCACATCCATGATGCGAATCTCCCGTTCCACCACATCCCAAAGATGCTCTATTGGGTTGAGATCTGGTGACTGTGGAGGCCATTTTAGTACAGTGAACTCATTGTCATGTTCAAGAAACCAATTTGAAATGATTAGAGCTTTGTGACATGGTGGAAGTAGCCATCAGAGGATGGGTACATGGTGGCCATAAAGGGATGGACATGGTCAGAAACAATGCTCAGGTAGGCCGTGGCATTTAAACGATGCCCAATTGGCACTAAGGGGCCTAAAGTGTGCCAGGAAAACATCCCCCACACCATTACACCACCACCACCAGCCTGCACAGTGGTAACAAGGCATGATGGTTCCATGTTCTCATTCTGTTTACGCCAAATTCTGACTCTAACATCTGAATGTCTCAACAGAAATCGAGACTCATCAGACCAGGCAACATTTTTCCAGTCTTCAACTGTTCAATTTTGGTGAGCTCTTGCAAATTGTAGCCTCTTTTTCCTATTTGTAGTGGAGATGAGTGGTACCCGGTGGAGTCTTCTGCTGTTGTAGCCCATCCGCCTCAAGGTTGTGCGTGTTGTGGCTTCACAAATGCTTTGCTGCATACCTCGGTTGTAACGAGTGGTTATTTCAGTCACTGTTGCCCTTCTATCAGCTCGAACCAGTCTGGCCATTCTCCTCTGACCTCTGGCATCAACAAGGCATTTCCGCCCACAGAACTGCCGCTCACTGGATGTTTTTTCTTTTTCGGACCATTCTCTGTAAACCCTAGAGATGGTTGTGCGTGAAAATCCCAGTAGATTAGCAGTTTCTGAAATACTCAGACCAGCCCTTCTGGCACCAACAATCATGCCACGTTCAAAGTCACTCAAATCAACTTTCTTCCCCATACTGATGCTCGGTTTGAACTGCAGGAGATTGTCTTGACCATGTCTACATGCCTAAATGCACTGAGTTGCCGCCATGTGATTGGCTGCTCAGAAATTAAGTGTTAACGAGCAGTTGGACAGGTGTACCTAATAAAGTGGCCGGTGAGTGTATATATGCAGTGAAACTCATATACTAGGAATGAAAATATGTATGTGTATTTTTCAGGTATGGAACTCACCGGAGAAAAAGACGTTGATTTGGCAGCAAAAATTCAAGAGCTGCTGGAGTTCTTGAATGAAAAGCAGCATGAGCTGGAAGTGAGCGCAGAACACACACACAAACGTCTGGAGCAGTGCTTGCAGCTACGACACCTTCAGGCGGAGGTCAAACAGGTGTGTGTTTAAAGGGGTCATATAATGCCATTTTTGTACAAGCTAGTATGATTCTTTAGGGTCTAAATTAAAAGTTTGAAATATACTTTAATTAAAAATTCTCATTAGTATTGTAAGAAAACACTTATTTTACTTGGTCAAAAACAGCTCTGTTTTCAGCACGCCGTTTCAGTGCATATGACTTTAAATGATAATGAGCTTTGCTGACTCCGCCTCTCTGTTCTGTGTGTACACCGTTTGTAACACAATAACACAATAACCATAACGCGTTGTTGAGTATAAACGTGGGATTATGAATTATATTGAGAACATCATACATAGAAAACAAGCCGTAATGTACCCTAAGTGTAAACCTTAGACGCATTCATTGTGAAGCGTGCAGCTAGCGATTTGCAAAGATTAATATAAATATTAATATAAAGTTTAATAAAACGTTACACTCACTTCAGTTGTTCTAGAGGTTCAGCAGGAACACGAATAGCTGGTACCGATCCTTTTTTCAAACCAGCTTTATACTGACCCTCGTTTATAAGCATTCTGGTGAGAAATGATTCGCACAAACATAAGAGCATTGACGTCGCTCGTGGGGAATATTCCCTTCGAAAACAAACTCAGCCACTGCGTCTTCAGGGGTTCGGATTTAGGAACATTAAAATGACTGCTGTGTTCGTTATTGCACCCAAGAACAGAACACCACAATCGCTTAGACGCCATTCTGCTCATAGACAGTGCTCCAGCATATCAACAATGACCGCGCCGGTCCGCGCAGACTATGATTGACAGCTGGCTCACGAGCGAGGGCGGGTCTGTGTTGAAACGCTGCTGTCATTCAACAATCGTGGGAGGGGCTTCCGACGTCACACGCTCGAACGGCTTGATTTGAGACAGGGGAAAACATATAAGGAGATTAAAATAAAAACACTGGATGTATTTTTATCATTTTATGATGGTTGTGTACAGGCACTGCCAACACACATTTCAGTACAATCAACTTGTAAAAGTGCATGTACCATTATATGACCCCTTTTAAAACCAATTCCTACATCTCAGCTCATGCTCACATTTTGGGACCCTACTTAAAAAGTCACACTCATTGCAATGTCATGAGTAACGCCTGATTTCTGGGGGGAAAGCCTGTGCTGTGCTAATGTCCAAGATTCTGACTGATGCCATTAGCCCTGAGTACTGAGTGCCCAGCTAATTGCCTTTATCGTTGACACTTTGAGTGCGCACACACACACTCACACACTGTCGCTCATATCCAGACTCTGGCAGTGCGTGGGTGCAGACTGCAGCCCTGCATTTCAGAAAAATGAATCAGTCAATTCACTTGCAGTATTTCATAGACAGCATTGCTTTCTTACTGGCAGTGCTTGTCAACTCGGGGACCTCTCAGCTTTATCTTTGCTCTTTAATTAATTATATTGTATCTTATTTCTATATGTACTTTCTTGCACATCAGTTTGGTTAGAACATGAATGTAAATGTAGGCAGGGTGTTACATAATGTGGGAGTGGGGACTCCCTCCAGCTCAGCTTTAATGTTTCTGCACATTTCACTGATTCTTGAGATATGGAACGAAGCGTTGAACAGTTTGCCATTAGTTTTGAAACAATTGCAGCATTTCCACTTTGATATGAATCAGAGATGTTAACTAGAATGTTCTTCAAACAAATCATCTTATTTACTGACCTCAGACCATCAATAAATATTTAAAATAAATAAAAAGTACAATAAAATGAACAAAAGTAGACGTACTAAATAGTCCTGAGAGAAGGAAAAGAGTCTTTAAAAACCCCAAAATTGTAAAACCAGCAATAGTTTTGGATTAGATTTGGAATAGATTTTATTTCAACCACAATGTATTTATTTTGCAGAAGTCATGCCATACGTCTGTTCAAAATACTCCAGTCTTCAGTGTAACAAGCATACACACACGCACACAAACACACACACACACACACACGCACACACACACACACACACACACACACACATACTGTATGTATACACATACATACACACTGTAAAATGTAATCAGTTGACTTAACTTAAAAAAAAGTGAGAAAACCTGTTGACTTAAACCGGTTAAGTAAATAAACTTCCTGCGTAATTGAAAAAATTAAGTTATGTGAACTTGACAATTCCACACAACTTCATTTTTTCAATATATATTATTATTATATATACAGTGTGTATTTATATATATAAATATAGCTATTAATTAGACATACTTAAAATTAGGCATATATATATATATGCCTAATTTTAAGTATGTCTAATAAATATATATATATATATACATATGCCTAATTTAAGTATGTCTAATTAGTAGATAACAACACCAGTAAAACAAAATAGCTGCTGACAGTGGCAACAATTCAATAGATGGAGCTGAAAATCGGTTGGGAGCCATCCTATAGTGTAAATTTATAGTTGAATGCTAGATTTGCAAATATTTATTATTTGACATGGCACATTATTTTTGTGTCTGACAGTGTTGAGACATTGAGTTACAGCAAGGAAAACACATTTCTCAAATTTTGACAGAAAATGGAAAAAGCAGGAGGCTGCACCAAACCCTAAATGAATACTTCTGAATATGTTAACAGATTCATCCGAAATAATTCATTGCCTTTCATGTTTCACTTCTGTTGCCTGTTTTGTCACATGGCCGTTTGTGTGTGTACATTTGCATACATGTGCATGGGTATTTACATGCGTGTGGTGATCTGTGCAGGTGCTGGGTTGGATCCGTAATGGTGAATCCATGCTGACGGCGAGCACAACGAATGCTGGTTCCCTGTCTGAGGCGGAACAACTTCAGAGAGAGCATGAACAGTTTCAGCTCGCCATCGAGGTACACACACACACACACATTTGCTTAATAGATTCAGCAGGGGGCAGCTGAATCTGCTATAATATACTGTAATATGAACATTAATATTAAATATTAAACCTTGTGTACATTATTACCTGCAATTAGGGAATCATTTTTTCTGCTAATATAAAACAGATAATTTATTTAACCCTGCAGGTGGTAAAAAACACATTTTGGGGAATGTTAGTATGGGTTCTCATTGTTGTTGTAATCTATCATAAACAGAAGATAAATTGATCTATAAATTATAATGCCTCCCTTCGTTATATTCATCAAAGGCATGGAATACCAAACAGCTGAGTTGATTTTTTCTGAGTTTAAAAAAACAAAACAATTACTCAGAAAATTTATGAGCAGTAAGAAGCACATTAGTCCAAAATGAAGACCGAGTTTTAATTCAGCAAATTGCTGCGTATAATTCTCCACTAACGATAGCCTCTGTAAATCAAAGGAAGTCCGTGCTGAGTATTGGCCAAATTTTCCCTTCCGCCAAATATATGTTTTAATCATCTACAGCAGTGGTTCTCAAACTTTTCAGGCCAAGTACCACTTTTCATCAACTCATATTTGCGATGCCAAACAAATGGGCGAATTTAGGCTGCTAGTTTTATTCATCCAGCATGTGCTCTTGTGAAAGCATCAGACTGCGCTTCACCGCTGATTGTTTTGGCTTTGAACGGCAGGACGTCTAACTGAATGTGTCTTAATTGCCCTCCTAAGGAGCCCCTCCGTGACCTCTCCCGCCTCTTCTGCGGTCCTGGCTGTTAACAAAATTAATTTAAGTACACCTCAGGAATTAAAACGAGCCACTTCTTGAAAGTAAGGGTGTGCAATTGTGAAAAACAAATACATATATGTCTATATTTTCTGGAACAACGATAATTTTCCTATTTAATTTATTTATATAATTTTGATTTTTGCTTATTAGATGTTTGCATGCATCATCTTATGTCAAATTCTTACATTTAATCAATAAATTCAATTATTATAATAATACACTGCAGAAATCTAATTCTAAGGTCACAGTCTTAATGAGTGAGTCATTTATTCAACCAATTCGCTCAAATGGCTGATTCATTCAGCAAGTGACTGTGTTCGAAATCGCCCCCTATACCCATATTCACTATTCCCTACATTACTCCACTAATATAGTCCACTTTAAGGAGTGAATGAAAACGAGAGAGTGAATTCGGACACTGAGTGCGTCGGAGGGGCTGCCGCTTTTGCATAGTTTGTATTTATCTTTTAAGAATCATTTTAAACGTAGTAAAAAGATTTATCTTAAGCTCTGTCATGCAAACTTGCATGTATAAACCTTAATTAAACAATTTAAAAGGAATTTATACCTGTATGATATTACGCTGTACCCACATTAGAAAATAGATGGATGGATGATTCAGTCGTGAACGCAATCTTCTGGTGAGACCAAGAATTCATTCGGCATGACCCTCACAATGCATTGTGGGTATTCTCTAGCCGTTGAGCGTACATCGGTTGTACCTTATTGCGGTGCATTATGGGATTGAAAGAGTGCATTCGATAACGTCCACTGTTGTTTCAAACACCACTACAAATGGCTGCCCCCTCAAATAGTGCCCTATTGAAGGGAGCTGTGATTTCAGACACAGCCTGTTGGATCATCATAAGCGGATCATTGAATCAATGATTTGTTCAAATACGCTGATTCATTCAGCAACAAAGCGCCACTGTGTGTTGCTTGGAGACGCATAACAGTTTCGCAGTGAAACTCAGTTTGGTACTATTTCAAATTGAGCGAAAACCAGAGTGTCTAAAATGTAACTCACAATATTTACTTCTTGTTTATTACAAAAAATCAATATCTAATTTGCAATCGTGTTGATATTCTGAAAAAATTGCATGCTTGTTTGTATGATATTGCTTAACTACGGTATATTACAGAAAGATAACACCCCCATATATTGATTTTCATTCTAGGCTACATCAGTAAGTGAAAGTGTGAACTCAAGACATGTCTTAGCTATTTTAGTTTTTTTTTTTTTTTTTTTTTGCAAAGCGAGTGACATGTTTAGTGTCAGCTTCCACATTGTTAAATATCGTTAATTATTTAGTCCTATTTGAAAGTCCCTCTCTTTGCCCCCAGTCTCTGCTCCACGCCGACTCCCTCCAGCGCACCCATCAGAGCGCCCTGCAGCTCCAGCAGAGAGCGGAGCTGCTGTTGCAGGCGGGTCACTATGACCCAGACGCCGTCCGGGCCTGCGCCGAGACCGTGGCCCTGCACTGGCAAACCCTCATGCTGAAGATGGAGGACAGATTAAAGCTGGTTAATGCCTCTGTGGCCTTCTACAAGACATCTGAACAGGTGGGGTTGTCATGGTTACCATCAATGCCAACAAGTGTTAGTGGCTGAGATTGTGGTTGAACTAGTGATAAACCTGTAAATTTCCATTTTTATTGGTTATCAGCCTTTTTTTAGATTAAATAATTCTATGTACATGTGAACCAGATTGCAGAAAATGTTTTTTTCAGTGCCTCACACCATGAGCGCTGCATTTTTAAGATGCGCTGTGAGGTTTTTAGTAGCTCATTTGAAAATTTCAAGACTCCTTTTGCAGTATACATTGAGTTCACCTTTGAGTTGTAGCCTTCATTTAAAGTAATATTTTAAGGGCATAAGAAGCTATATATATTAGCCACTACCGTTCAGAAATGTGGTCTCAGAACTATTTTTAATGTTTTGAAAGTCTCTTATGCTCACCGTGGCTGCAGTAAAACAGTAATATAGTGAATTATTATTACAATTTAATATGTTAAATTGGTGCTTAAGTATAATTTCTTGAAAATTATGTTGAAAACGTTTGTGCTGCTTAATTCCTTTGTGGAAACTGTGATGCATTTTGTCCATGATTCTTTGATAAATAGAAAGTTCAGAGAAACAGCATTTATTTGTTTGTTTTTTTACATCTTTACTGTCACTTTTGGCCAGTTTAATGCATCCTTGCTGAATAAAAGTATTCATTTCAATCAATTAATCAATCAATCAATCAGTCAATTAATGAATCAATCAATCACTCAATCAATTAAATCTTACTGTCCCCAAACTTTTGAATGGTAGTGTACATTAGTCTAACCTGTGGTAATAAAGTCTGCTTTTAAAAATGTAAAAAATAAATATAGATCATATATAGAGCCCATATGCATTGCTGGCACCTCACATGAGATCCTTTGAGATAAAAGAGCCATTGGCATTGAAGAACGACTTGCCTTAAAGGTACATTGATTTGGATATTTTGATATTATCGCCCAATAATAATGCTCATTTGTACCTAAACAGAAATGTTAGCTCCCCCTAGTGTCAGTTCCAACATCTTTCGAAAATACACACCATTATCAGATGATGAATGTCATCTAATGAATGCAAAAAATGAATGCAAAAAATATTTGCCAAATGTTTTATTTTTCATTTAATGGTGGCAATTTTATATATGTCTCTTTACTGTCATTACATTGTATTGTATTAAATATATTAGCGTTATATCTGTGATTGGCCACCCTGCTCTCTGACTGGCTACTGTAAACCATACAGAGACTTAAATTAAGCTTTGTGATGCTACTTTGTATGTGTGTAACATAGTGTATGTCTACCTCAGGTATGTAACGTGTTGGAGAGTCTGGAACTGGAGTACAGGAGAGAGGAGGACTGGTGCGGAGGTCATGATAAATTGGGCTCAATGGCAGAGACTGACCACGTCAGCCCTCTCATCAACAAACACCTGGAGCAGAAAGAAGCATTTCTCAAGGTACACCTCACACCCACACATGCACAGACTCAAAACACCTGCAACAACAGAAGCTCATCGGCTCTCTCACCAATTTGTTCTTTTCATATTTTTAAAAACTGCATCTGCAGCAAAATTTCACCATATGTGACCACATATGTGTCAGGTAAAATAGGTCACAGCATGTAAAAAATATTTTCATTTGTAATAAAGAAACCTTGACTAAAATATTTCCTCAACACTCCTAAAACTTCACTTGCTATCAACATGGTAAATGAAGAAGTCACTGTACAGTTTAGGCTTATGTGCACTAACTCTATGGAATGTTTTATTTCTCTGGTTCTAGGCGTGTACTTTAGCACGTCGTAACGCAGAGGTCTTTCTCAAATACATCCATCGAAACAATGTGAGCATGCCTGGGGTCGCCACCCACAATCGAGCCACTGAGTCCCAAGTCAAAGGTCAGCACTACTTAAAGCGATTGTACCTGCAAAATATACAGTTGGTGTGTATGCGATTGTGCCTGAATGTTTGTAACTGTGCATTGATGTTGTCTTGTGTGGTTTTTTATGTTTAGCCATTCTGAGTGAGCTGCTACAGAGGGAAAACCGTGTCCTTCATTTCTGGACTCTGAAAAAAAGACGTTTAGACCAGTGCCAACAGTACGTTCTGTTTGAACGACACGCTAAACAGGTGAGAGAGAGAGTTTTATACAGGCAAATGTTTTGAAGCATTCGATAACATTGCTGGTTTTGGTTTTGTCTTCGAAGAAAAAGAACTACACTTTAGCATACTTTTAAAAATAGTATTTGTTATGGAAATAATATATTTAAGACTATAAAAGAATATACTTAAGTGCAAACTTAAAGGGATACTTAACCCCAAAAATGAAAATTCTGTCATCATTTACTCACCCTCAAGTTGTTGCAACCCTGTATGAGTTTCTTTCTTCTGCTGAACACAAAGGAAGATATTTTGAAGAACGATTGGAACTTTGGCACCATTGACTTCCATAGTATTTTTTTTTTTCTACTATGGACGTCAATGGTGCCAAACAACTGTTTGGTTCCAATCGTTCTTTAAAATATCTTCCTTTGTGTTCAGCAGAAGAAAGAAACTCATACAGGTTTGCAACAACTTGAGGGTGAGTAAATGATGACAGAATTTTCATTTTTGGGTGGAGTATCCCTTTAATGTAGTGTTTTTAACCCACTTAATTTCATCTTTATATGTAATTTCATAATGACTTTTATTGTCCTTGAAATATGGTTATAGTGTACTGACAAGAATTTATGGGAAAGTATTTAATGTCATTTCTATTGAAACTTGTATGTCATGTATTTTAATATATTGGTAATTGTACATTTGTAATGATGAAGTTGCAATTTAGCACATTTACAATGTATTAAATTTAAATGTAATATTGAATAAAGCACTACTTGAATCAAGTACTTTACATGTGCTTTAGTTTGTTAGTCAACGCATAAAAGTGGTTCTTTAAAGCACAACAAAAGATATTTATTTCATTAAAAAAAATGTAATACAGTTTTAAAAAATCATTATACTGTACTAGATTTGAAGTACTGTACAAATGCACATTCAATACAATTAACGTACTTCTTTTTCACAAGGGTTAGGAACTTTTTGATTAAACCATTAGTTAGACATTTATCTAGTACAAAATGGAACTATGCTTGTCCGATGAGAGGAGAGATTGTGAATAAACACATGAAATGACTTTTAACTTTTTCAAACTCTGTCCTCTACGCAGGCCATTGACTGGTTACAGGAGTCAGGAGAATATTTTCTATCCACACACACATCGCCTGGTGATACCAGCGAAAAAGCTCAGGAACTACTAAAAGAGTACGAAGATTTCCGTGTGTCCGCTAAGGTAAAAACATTGACAACAGTCAATGATGACGATAATTGAAAATTTATTCACTGTCATGTTGTTTCAAACTTGAATGCGAACACAAAATCAGAATTTTCATGACGATTATCCTTCTTCACTTTCAGCAAACGCAGGAGAAGGTGAAGCTGTTGATCCAGCTAGCTGGTAGTTTAGTGGAGAAAGGGCATGTCCATGTGACCGAGCTCAAGAGGTGGGTGTCCACGGTGGACAGACGGTACCGAGACTTCTCCATGCGGATGGGTCAGTACCGCTGCACCTTGGATCGAACGCTGGGAGTGTGTTCTGAGGTGAGATGCCAAGCAAAGCCAGTTTATGCATCCTATTTATAAATCATAATTTTATATCATGAGGAATCAAAAGTTTAGATCAGATTTAAAAAAAGCTTAAAAACACTTTAAAAATATATTTTTTTAATGTTTGGTCTATGTAGCAGAATGTGATTTCACCAAGTGCAACATATTCCTGGATCGACATCTTTGTGATTCCCTCTGACCTCTCCAACAGGACAATAAAGATCTGGAGCTGGACATTATTCCAGCCAGCCTGACCCACCCTGACCCAGAGGTCAACCTCAACGACCCAGACCATGAAGTTAATGAGGAAAAGAAGAAATCTGCCAGAAAGAAAGAGTGAGTGATGAAGATTTTAAATATGACTCAGAATCCTTATGGTGCGTGCCAGCTTCCTGTGCGCAGGTTAAGCCGAGAGTCTCACACTAAATCACAGCATCAATAGCTTCAAAATCCTTTTTAATCGAAACCATTTCCTGAGGAATTAGCTTTGTGTTATGAAGTGCTGTCTCAGACGTTCTTTGCATTTGAATGTCTGTAATTTGCTGGGCTTTCAGTGGGGCGTTTTGGTCTCTCTGTAGGTATATTATGGCTGAACTGCTCCAGACAGAAAGAGCTTATGTACGAGACCTACAGGAATGTTTGGAGGTGAGAGGTGTTTCTTCTGCCAAAGAGAAGCTTTAGAGGTTTTCTCAGTGATCTCAGACAGTCATGGCTTTTGATTGCAACAATAATCCATGGCTGCATAGTTATATACTGTACAAGAATTGTGAACAAAGGATAAACTACCCTTCCTTGTGCTTTTATGCGCAGACTTTTCACTGGGAAATGACGAGCGGTGCAGAGATCCCATCTGGAATTGCGAATAAGGAACATGTGATATTTGGGAATATTCAGGAGATTTATGAATTCCACAACAAGTATGTTTTCAAACAGGCTTTACATCCAGGTTTATGTACATTGATTTGCATATGCACTATAGCTTAGCAGTAAAGCTGTCATTTTGATGGCTCGTAAATCTGTAACTTTGATGGTCTGTGTAAGTATGTGGGTAATTAGTAGTGCTTGCCAAGGAGATCTAGCATTCCCATTCTTCTCAATGGCAGTTGCTTAGCTGGTGCATTTCCACCCTAAAGTACGGCACTTACTTACTACCATCTTTGCAAATGAGACTCAGATTTTTCCTCAAATAGTGTTGTTATTGTTAACTCAAACAAAAGCATGTACAATTGTTTTTGTTAATTGATACAATGCTGAAATAAATATTATATAATTAAAAAAAAAGACATAATATTAATAAAATATAATAAATATTTGTTATTTAATATAACATATTATATTAATAAAATAAATATTATAAATATTAGATGAAAAACTTAAACTTAAAAAACATAACTGAAAATTAGAAGTGGTACCTTGGCAATTAACAACTAAGTTGAAGTTAAACCACTAAAATTACTCAAACTAAACTGAAATAAAAAAAAACTTTAGAATTTTTTTAAAGCTAAAATTACATAACAAAATGAACATAACAATATTCCTAAATTAAAATGAAATCTGAAAAATAAAAATAAATTCAAAATATTAATACATTCTTTAATAGTATATAATATTACTATAATAACACTCTCAAGAGCAGATTGGCTGATGCAAAATGCCAAACTATATTTAATAGATGCAATTTAATATTTCATCCTTTCAAAAGAACAGAGTGATCATGTTCATCAGTGTTGTTCATTGGCCAATGCTGATATTCTCAAAATGACCAAATATTGGTCTGACGACATGCACATTCATATTTTTTCAGAAAGTGTAAAACAAAACTAGTTGTGTTTTACCATAATTTGTTGTTTTTGCAGCATTTTTCTTAAAGAGCTGGAAAATTATGAGCAGCTTCCAGAAGATGTGGGCCATTGTTTTGTCACATGGGTGAGATACAGATGAATCATTGTTTTTTTTCCTCAACATTTTCTTTGTTAGGAGAACATATTGTGATTTCAGTATGGACAAGACGTCATCATTTTACTCTATTTAAATATTTAAAAACCAGTGTGTGCTAAGAGGATTTAAAAATGGGAAATTTGCCCACTCTGCATTTTGTTGATCATTATTTAAAGCATGAAAGGTCTAAAATACCAATTAAGCTGTGAAGTATTAATGTTCATAAGCAGTTGCTTCTGGTACTTTCAAAATCCGGTGAGGTTGTTTGCAACATAAACAGTGATTGTGTTTATTTTTTTCCTTATTCTGAAGGCTGATAAATTTCACATGTACGTCACCTACTGCAAAAACAAGCCTGACTCCAGTCAGCTCATCCAGGGCCAGGCCGGGAGGTTCTTCGATGTGAGTCGGCTCTCTTTTTTCTCTCGGTTCATTTTGGAGGTTTGTGTGGCATGTGAGGTGAGAAGCTAGAGATAAAAGAACAGACAGGGGGTGCTAGAGAGCTGCTGTCACCCACCCTGACTACTCTCCCAGCTAACAGAGAATGTTTTCAGAACTTTAGCTAATGTTCTTTCAAAGTTATGAACAAACGTTCTTCCAGTAATGTTAATAGAATGTTCGTTCAAAGTTATCTGTTCTCAAAATGTTATAGCACAAAAAACATTTTTCTAATATTTTTTAAACTACTTGTTACAGAATGTTCATGGAAAATTCAAAAGTAATGTTCCCATACTGTTTGAAGAATGATAAGAATGGAATGTTTTCTTAACGTTTGCATATCCACGCCTTTAAGACATTTAAAAAACCTCTCGGGTTACGACTGTAACATGGTTCCCTGAGAGTGGAACGAGACGCTGCGTCATGATGATGACGGTATGGGGAACTATTCCACTTCTGTTTGGCGTAACATCATTGGCGTGTGACGGCATACTGCAGAAGCTATAAAGGATACACTATATAAATAAAGGTGACTTGACTTGAGGCGGATAGACCAGCAGAAAAACGATCCTGAAATTACTCCAGCACTGAAGCCATCAGGCAGTTAACTGGGTCCAACTGGTGTCCTCTGCACCATAAAGTGAAGACTCTCCACTTTAAATTGTACAGTTTCTTCATGGGGTCAACTCTCTCAACAACCTTGTTGAGAGACAAGAGTGTAGGGGTTGATCTCACTCAGGGGCCAAATCCACAACTTCCACTTCTCCGGCTGTGGGTGATAGATTGTGTCCCCTGCCGGCGATAGAAGGTCCCTTCTGACGGGAATCTCACAAGGAGAGCCGTCTAGGAGATATATTAGGTCCATGAACCATACTCGGGCTGGCCAGGACGAATCCCATCCTGGCAAATCCTCTTTGGAACCTCCAGGAGCAGAGCGATCAGGGGACAGGTGTACAGACGAAGCCTTGGCCATGTCTGCACCATGGCATCCAGCCCCAGTGGAGCTGGATGTGTGAGGAAAAAACAGAGCGGTCGTGCCGTTTCCTTGAATGCGAACAAGTTCACTTCCGCTCGCCCGAACTTCTTCCAAATCAACGCCACCATTTCGGGATGGATTCTCAATTCCCAGGGCCTCAGCCCCTGCCTCGACAGGATGTCTGCTCTCTATAGGAATACACTCTATGGAGGGGCCTGCCCTCAGAGGCCTGAACACCCTGGTGTCAGGATCTTTTTAAATTGCAAAAATTCACAGAAACACATTTGGCAGAAATTGCCATGCTGCCAGTCTGAGAGAAAGGGAACTCCTGTCTGCTCAAAGTTTCCTCCAGTATTATATTGTTGCGGACCCGTAATCTACAGGTAAAGATAAAGATCTGAGCTGCACGATTCTTGTATTGGATAATATACTAACTTTGTTTTCCTACAGGACAAACAAACACCAAATTAGACAGACAATGTTACACAGAGCGCTTGCTGAAGACACAGAAGCTGATGTTGCTTTGTTCCGGGTATCCTTTATAGCTTCCGCGGTACACCGTCACATGTCACGGGGTGAATGGGAATAGTTGCACACATGCTTCAGACGCAGTCAAGCTGAGGCGTTCCTCATAGTGTTGTCACAGAACGCTCAGGAACAGGTAAAATGAACTTAGGCTTTATTTATACACGGTATGCAGACTCCAAAATAAAAGGTAAAACAAATGCTCAGAAGATACTTAGAATACCGAAAATACCAGAAATGTCTCTTGAAGATTACTCGGGAACCAGGGACCAGAATTGACGAGATCGGACCAGGAGTGTAGGGTGACTGAGGTTTTTATGCAGCATGAGTGGCGATCATGAGGAGACGAGGTGCAGGTGATAACAATCAGGGAGAGTGCGTGGAGGTGAGGATCCAGGGGAATGCTGGGAAGTGTAGTGCGGGACAGGACCAGGGGAAACCGTGACTAATGTAGTCATCATGATGCAGCGTAGAGTTCCCTCAAAAGGGAGCTGGATGTTTTGAACTTTCAGAGAACAATCAAAAATAACGTTTTAATTCTTTTAATGGGAACGTTAGCAAAACGTCTGTCGAACATATTTTTCTTAGCTGGGCTGTTCCAAATCAGTACATTCTATTTAGATTATTTCTCATTAAATTACTGTAAAATGTCCTTACTTTCCTGGAAATGCACAAATGTGCTCTTCACACAAGCATTTCCGTTTTTTCCATTCACAAATCACCAAAAATACCGGTAAACTTTGTGATGTCAATCATAGGAAATTACCTTTACCAGCATAGTTAAACAGGTCCTAAAGGATTTTGGGTACTTGTTTTGGGGGCAGACCAGCTGGCCAACCAGTAAACCACCAGAATGGAAGACCAGCTGCATAGAATCTTAGACTTACCATCTTACCATCTTTGTATAGCAATTACCACAGTTTTAAAGCCACAGGATTATTGATGTTTTCTGCTGTTTCTCACAGGAAATACAGCGGAGACATGGGCTGGCCAATTCAATCTCATCGTACCTGATCAAGCCCGTTCAGAGAATTACCAAATACCAGCTGTTGCTGAAGGTGGAGACTCAGTGTTTTTGTTCAGTCTTTACCTGATGTGATGTAATAATTATGTCCTTTTAAATACATTTTGAATCAGTTTGCAGCTCTAAATGGGTGTGTTTGTGAACAGGAGTTGCTGACATGTTGTGAGGAAGGGAAAGGAGAAATAAAGGAGGGTTTGGAGGTGATGCTTAGTGTGCCTAAACGCGCTAATGATGCCATGCACGTCAGCATGCTGGAGGGTGAGCGATGATTACGGCAGCTGTGCTGAAAACGCAACTGTGTGCACAAGGGTTTTTTCTTTTACAATTAGACTGTAGAATAAGATTTGAAAATACGATGAAAATTTTCTTGCTTGATGAAAAAAATCACTGACCAAAAAGCCAGATTCTGAATTTCAGAATCATTTTGCGATGTAGTTATGCATCTGTTTATCTGTGTGATTGTTGTTGTGGTTTCAGGTTTTGATGAGAACCTGGCCGTACAGGGTGAGCTGATCCTACAGGACACCTTCCAGGTGTGGGACCCCAAATCCCTGATCCGCAAGGGCCGGGACCGACATCTCTTCCTCTTTGAGATCTCCCTCGTTTTCAGTAAAGAGATGAAAGACTCGTCTGGACGCACCAAATATGTTTACAAGAACAAGCTGTTGGTAAGGATAACACATTGTCAAGAAGTGTAAACACCATCAGCAAAATGAGGTCTTTAGTGACTTTTCCCCACTTTATTAGTAAGTCGCTAGTGGTAGTGTGAATTTAAATGTGTTTTGACAGACATCAGAATTAGGAGTCACCGAACACATTGAAGGTGATCCGTGTAAGTTTGCTCTATGGGGCGGTCGGACTCCCACATCTGACAACAAAACAGTTCTTAAGGTAAGATATATATATGTGTATGTCTGTGTGTATCAGTGTCAGATAAACCTACAGAGATGTCAGAACGACACCCTAGTGGCTAGTGCACGTCATAAATTAATATTTCTACCTTTATGAGGGTACTTTTTTTTTTATAACACTGTATCCTAAACAGACATGACACCTGAAACACGATATATTTTTGCCCATATACCATATTGCAAATATCTGCGGTATTTTTGTCACACTAATTCCTGACCCTGGTGCACATGCTTTAGGCCATTGTACTCAGTTGGGTGATGCAAGTTCAAATCTCGCTTCTGAAATCATGTATTTTCTCTTCTCTGTCTCTTAACACATCGTCTCGTCCACCTGAAGGCCTCCAGTATAGAAGTGAAACAGGAGTGGATCCGAAACATCAGGGAGGTGATTCAGGAGAGAACGGTCCACCTGAAGGGGGCGCTAAAGGAGCCCATACACCCTCCCAAAACCCCAGCCAGGCAGCGCAGCATCAGCAAGAGGTATTTCACCTCCTCCACCTGCTCTCTTTTATTCCCTGCTCAGATTCTTCTCTAATCTGTATTAAGAGAATCAATAAAGCTGTACTCCCAAAATGCACAGCTCTAATCCCTTTTCTGCTTGGTGTCTTGTTAATATTGTGTATGTGATTATATTGGAAAAGAAATTAGGTTAATAGTATTTATTTGATCTCTCAGGGAAACTACTGAGGATGCGGACAGTCAGGGTGATGCCAGCAGCCAGCCGGACACAATCTCCATCGCTTCCCGCACCTCCCAGAACACTGTAGACAGTGACAAGGTAGAACTACACTGCAAAAACACACATCAAGTTTAATTGAAATGTAATCATGTCAACAAGTTTGTGTGAGGATTAAGTTTCAAATATGTTTGAGTGAAAAATTATTTCTGTCCAATGGTTGTTACTTCCTCTATGGAAAATCTAGTTCTCTCGTAGACACGTACGCTGTTTAGACAGCAAGCAGCTTCCTCCTCTTTAGTGTGTGTGTGTTACACTTTTTTTTTTTTGTTGAATAGAAAAGTTCTTTATTTATTTGAAATAGATTTTTTTTTAAACATTGTAAATGTGTCTTTGTGACTTTTGATTAATTTAATACATCCTTGCTGAATCGAGTATTAATTTCTTTAAAAAAGGAAAACCATTCTAAACATATTCCAAAAGATACTGTATTCCCTCATTTGGTGTTTTGATGTCTAAAAACACCAGGAAAACGGTCCAAAATCTCCCCTAGATCTTCCTTTAATTTGTCTCACGCCTGTGTGTGTGTGTATGAGTTCATTACTGAAACTTAAAATTTTGCTGAAGTTATTTTTGTCTGTATGATGATTCATTTGCTCGCTTTCTTTTACCGCCTTTCTTGTTGACTTGTTTTTGTTATATAATTTTTTATCCCTGTCCAACTCAATTTGATTCTGATTCGCTTTTATTCCTTCCAGTACGCCTGTGTGGCACAATCTGTATCATTGCTCTTCTTCCCTCCCTCTGTCATTTCTCTGTAATTTTATGATTACTTGCGCCTGCGCTTAACCTCAGGCCAGTCTCTCCGCTCTTGTTTCATTCATCCATCTAATTACAGACAAAAAAGCTCAGTCAACATCAGCGCTTGTTTCCTAGAAACACTCTTTCAAGCATGCGCTCCTGCCATTGGTTGTTTTGCAGTGGTTTGTGTGGATTACATCATGACACAGACTTGTCTCCATCTTAGATGGCACACCCTGACCGTTCACTGACTGTCTGACACTGCATGTTACACACAAAAAGGCGAGTGTTGGCGGTAACCGCCTGCTCCAATCTGATTGGCTGCTTAGGGGTGGGTTTATTTGCAACAATTGTATAGGAACAATAGTTTGCGAGGTTAATGGCATCCATATTTTTTTAAAGAAAAGAGTTTTGAGATACTTTGTATTTAAATAAACATGGCATTTTTAGCACAACTGCATGTATATCTTTAATACATGATTAACTAACTGTATTTTTCTATGTACATTTCTGAAATGCACTTTCTGTAAAGCTGCTTTGAAACAATATGTATTGTGAAAAGCGCTATACAAATAAATTTGAATTGAATTGAATTGAATCTTGCTTAGACAAGTGCTTGTAAGTAATGGGAGTAAAAGTAAGAGTCTGAAGGATCACAGTCACTTTATATGTCAGTCCTTCTGTATAATTTAGTTTGTCAGAATTTGCTGCAATATAAAAAACACCTATTGCTAGTCAATAGTTGTACATTTTATTAAAGGGATAGTTCACCCCAAAATGAAAATTCTGTCAGTAATTACTCACCCTCATGTTGTTCCAACTTGTTTCCTACTTTTTGTCAAAGCAACTCGCAAATCACGCGATTAGTCATAATTACACACATACAGTTTTCTTTTTTCTTTCTCTTTTCTTTCTCTTTGGAGTTATTGTACAGCTAGGCCTTCTTATGTCATTGTGGTTTGAGGTTTGTGAGTTTGTGTGCATGTATGACTGTGCGTGTGTGGGTGGCTCAATGGACATTCAAATATAGAACTATATATAGGCTTCTCATTTTGCTTATTTTTTACAGACTAGACATTTCTTGACTTGTTTGTGTCTCCGTGTAGTCTGGTTTGGCATGTTGACATTTGTCCCCAGAAGTTAGCTAAATCTGACAAAACCTCAATTTTGACGTCATCCTCAAAGGTTACAATAATTCAAAAACATAGCAAATGTTTGTTTTTATTTTTTTATTCCAAAATAACAATAATATTTAAGGAGTTGCCTTAAAGTTTAGTCTATGGAATGTCCCTATAAAACATGGAAACCCAGTGTGTGTGTGTGTGTGTGTGTGTGTGTGTGTTGCAGTATTATTTGCTCTCTGTCTTCAGATCACAAACGTGTGCACACACACACACACACACACACACACACACACGCACACACATAAACACACACCTCACTCTTTCCTTGCTTAGTATGGAGTGTTGCGACTTTTCATTTCATTTTTTCCTCTCTCACTTCTGTCTGTCCTGTTGGAGTCTCTGCTTGTTTTTCTCCCCTTTCTCTCAGTCTCTCCCATATGGGCAGAACCCTCTCAACACTCCTCAGCTGTGCAGAACTATATGACAGCTCAATATCTTTTTTCCGTACTCTTAAGAACATGTTGAGCATGAGTGCAGTCTCTAGCTCTATGTGAGGCTCTTGGGTTAGACAATTTTCTACCTGAGTGTCAGCCAATCAGAAGGCGAATTTGGTTGGCAGTCTAACTTCTGGTTGGTTGTATTGGCGGTACAGATAGAGTCATGCCCAGGTGGAGGAGTTTCAGACTACCCAAGAGAACCAGACCTGTGAGTACACATGCTTCTGATGGATTTAATGGGGATTTGTGGAAATTTGACAGTATGTTTTTTTCGATATTGTTTGGGATTTGCTGCACAGCCGAAACAAACTTTGTTGCATTATTTTCCTGTTATCACTGTAAAGCTGCTTTGAAACAATCTGTATTGTTAAAAGCGCCATATAAATAAATGTGACTTGACTTGACTTGGTATATACTTCGAGATTAAAGCATAATTTTAACGGTTTATTTATGTTTTTAATGATTTATAAAGCAATTTGTTTGTTTATTGACTCTCATATGTGTGTTACCAGTACAGTGTGTTTGTACCAAGATCCATTTAAATTGCCTCTTGTTTTACAATTGAAAAAAAAAATGCTTAAGTATCAAAAAGTACATTTAATAATGCTTTTTTAGACATCAGTGGCTGTTTAATCAGGCTCTAGCTAGGTTTGAGCCCAACTATTAAGATGGCCCCTGATTTAAATGCAATAGTACTCTGTGTTTTCCCCATAATCATTCTCATATTATTTCATGTGTCTCTGCTGAAGTTTGCACTTTAAATGTAGGAGTGTACTTACACATCTGGCTGCGTGTGTGTGCGCGCGTGTGTGTGTGTGTGTGTGTTTTCTGTCCCATAAGCATGAGCTCACATTTGGACTGTGTTTTTTGGGTTGCTCAGGAGGGAGTGGCTGTTCATATTTTACTCCATGTGTTTGTGTGTGTCAGATTTTTAAATCCGAAACCTACCTAATATATTATAATTAGTATCAGAAATAATATCTGGACTCCTGATTTCAAAACCAAACAACATTAGAAAATATATTATAATAGTGTACAATATTTTTAGTAATATTTTTTAAAAATAATTTAAAATACAGTCATTATTTAAAATATATAATATAATGCATAGACTAGTTAATATTCAAAATTAACGTGTAAAAATGTAAATTAATATTTCTAATTATTTGAATGAATATTACTGATTTACAGATTAGAATTGTATTCATGATTTTAAATTACTTTATAATAGTCCAAGTTATCAAATTGATACCTATTATTATTATTATTATGTTATAGTGACTAGTGCAAAATATGATAAAAGTAGTTCATCAGTAGTTACAGCATATCTGTGTGTCATCTACTACAAGTTATTAAATTGACTAGAATTGCACGTTTATGTTACTAGTACATCTCGAATTCAGTCTGTATGGCGTCTGTTGTGAATAAAGGAAAAGTGTCAGCATGGCACATGTAACACCCTGTCTCATTGCTGGGAATTCTGTCAGTATGGAATACTCTGTTCCATATGGTGGGAATTCCTGGCCAGCTGTAAAGAATCAGGGAGTGAAAACACCCCGCATTTCCCCTGAGGAGGGCGTATCTCTCTCCTCCGCCCAATCACACACTCCTCCATCTCTGCTTCGCTCTACAGGGACTCTACAGTTGAAAATGTAGAATTATATTTCTTGTATTTCTATTGTAGCTTTGAGGACAGAATTAATTACATACACACTCACACTCATAAGAATAACTCTCACAGATGCATCACAGATATTCAAGACAATTAACACAAATAATTGCAAGACATCGCACACATGCATAAACATACAACCATTTAGATGGTAATGGAAGCACATAGATAATTATTCTTGTACCATGATGCTTCAGTAGCTTATAAATTAAGATAATTATATTTATTACAGACTAACCCTAAACAAAATATTTGGGTGTTTTTTGTGCAGTTCTGTTAATTTAACATGTTGATTTTTGAACTTTTTTTGCTATTAAATGATTTACTCATATGTATTGTATATACTAAGGTATTAACATGGTACTTTGAGGAAGTCCTAATAGTACCACAGTAAATGTCCAAAAAGTCTCCCAGAATTTTTTTTTTTTACTTTTTTGTTTCACGCTCTATGATAGCAAAAACCGACATGAACCACTGTTTAATATGGAAGACTGTGAGTTTTGTTTTAGTTGATCTTTCAGATGAATGTGTGTTTTGACCCTCAGAACAGGGGTAGTTCAGACATAACTACATTCAGGGGACGGCGCCGTCTAGGGTGGGACGCTGGGTCAGAACAGAACCTGTGTCGACACCCAAAAGCTCAAAAGTCTAAAAGTTTGATGTAGTCAGGAAGGAGGTCAGAGATGGAGAGAGAACAGCTGTTTAGACCTGCCTTTTCCTCTCTTACTCATCCTGTTTCTCATAATCTTTAGCTGAGTGTCTGTTTCAGTGGGTGTGTTTGATGGAGATTAGAACCTGTTTCTGTGTGTCTGCAAATGTGTGTGCAGATGAATTGATTATCTGTCACTGTAGTGTGTGTGTTTGACTCAGGTGGTGATGTGTGTATTTGTTCAGTGAGCTGGTTGCTCTTTGCAGGCTGGCCATCCTTCATTTCTCTCAGCCTGCCCTGTTTTTCTTTTCGTCTGGGACGGTTTCATTAAGTTCTAAAAAAAATCTTGAGAACATTTCCTCTATGAAATTTTGCTTGAATGACTTAGAAAATCGTTTTGCTTTTGATCAATTGAATGCGTCCTTGCTGAATAAAAGTTTTTTTTTTTTTTTAATCGTACTTTTCCCAAACTTTTAAACGGTAGCAGCAAAAACTGTTTTAAACAATAATAATTATATGAAATGTTTCTTGAGCTGCAAATCAGCATATTAGAATGATTTCTGAAGGATCATGTGACACTGAAGACTGGAGTAATGATGCTGAAAATACAGCCATCACAGGAATAAATTACATTTAACTAATTTATTGAAATAGAAAACAGTAATTTATTTCTACAATATTACTGTTTGTACTGTATTTGTGATCAAATAAATGCAGCCTTGATTAGCACAAGAGACTTCTTTGTGTCCTGTAGTGTATGTCCAAATGAATTAAGATATTTACACTACTGTTCAAAAGTTTGAGGCCAGTAATATTTTTTTATAATGTTACAAAAGATTTCTATTTCAAATAAATGCTGTTCTTTTGGACTTTCTATTCTGAAAAAAAAGAGGTTTTCACAACTGTTTTCAACACATCCATCACATACTTTCTTCCTAGATAATAGTAGAGGCTTCTTTAAAAACCTGCATCTCTCTCTCTCTCTCTCGCTCTCTCTCTCTCTCTCTCTCTGTAGTTGTCGGGTGGCTGTGAGCAGACTGTGGTTCTGCAAGACTTTGTTGCGGGCTCAGTGGGCGAGTTGAGCATTCAGTCGGGTCAGACCGTCGAGCTGTTGGAGAGGTCTGGAGAGCGTCCCGGCTGGTGTCTAGTGCGGACCACCGAACACTCGCCCCCTCAGGAGGGTCTGGTTCCCAGCAGCACCCTGTCTGTGTCTCACTCCCGCAGTAGTGTCGACATGGACTGCTTTTTCCCACCTGGGAAAGGTGAGTCACACACACACAAGTATCCACCGCCCACAAACACAGGTCATATTTCTTATGGCTACATTCCGCATTCTGCTTAGAAACAGCCAAAGCCGCCACTACTTGTTCATCAGTAAGCACCACTTGGTGAAGTAATATGGAATTGTAATGCAGTCAATTTATGAACAAATTAATACTTTGATTCATTTGTTGATCAATATTTGTAATTTGTAACAAGATACTTTCTGATATATTCGTGCCCAACTTTGACATCCTTTTATCCAAAGCGACTTACATTGCATTCAAGATATATATTTCATCAGATCATGGTAATCGAACCCATGACTTCAGCATTGCTTGTGCCATATTCTACTATTTGAGAAATAGGAAAGCTTGATACATTTACAAAAATCCATTTTACGAATCAGTCAATTGCAAAACATTTATTATTATAACATAAAAAATGCAAAAATAATGATTTTGTCAGAAATAATAATGTATAGCTTATCCAAAAATGAAAATTCTTCTTACATTTATAGCAGTGGTTCTCAACCAGAGGCCCGGGGCCCACAAGGGGTCCTCAGCAAGCTTACGAGGGGGGATGCATGGATGGCTAAAAATGATTTCAATTACTATTATTAATATATTAAAACCTTCTACCGTAATAAAAAATGTACAATAATGACTGATAGAATTTATTTTTCCTCCTCAGTAACTTTTTTAAAACACGCAGTTCTTGAAAAGTAAAACAATTTCTATCTATATCAACACTCCCAGTTTATGTTAATAATATATTGTAGTTATAGTAACTTGGACATTCTGTTCAATAGCTACTTTTGTGTTCTGCAGGGAAAAAGCCATACAAGTTTCAAATAAAGTATAATTAGTATAAGAATTAATATTTTTTGGATGATCTGTCCCTTTAAGCTGTTGTACACGTGCCCACGGCTCTCTGAACAGCATGAGCTCTGGCTTCTTCCAGGGGAGCCAGTTCTGCTCTCGGTGGTTGAGGCACAAATAGGGTTTGATCATTAATTAGCAGGGTGCTAGTGATGCTACGAAAGGCTTGCGTCCTGCTTTGATCCAACTCAGGGGATTGGTGTATGTGTTTGGTGAGGCTTCAATCCTGGGACTCTCACAGGCTTATGAGATGTTTCACACAATAGATCCACACTGAAACCATGCAGAACCATTTTAGCTTTCAATTGTCCTCATTTGAATTATTCATCTTTCTATAAGAGGGTTCTTTTTACTTTTAATAGTTAGGTGTGGCTCTAGGGCTCCGCCTTCTTTGACGTGGAAATGTTCTCCGGTCCAGTTCTTCTGTTCAGCCCGTTGAGGTCAGAGGCGAGTAAACATGAACACACTGGAGAGCTGCTTCATTGTATAAGTTGAAGTTATACTTTAATATTGTAAAGCTGCTTGCTTTCTGTTGCATCCCAACAGTGTGGGATACCGCTACAAAGGTATTTTGAACTTCTTTTTACCCCTAAAAAGAACTTTGCCGTGAGTATATTGGGGTCTTTAGAGGGTCCATATACTTCAAGTAAGCACCTAGCTTTGGTTTTTGGGTCAGGGTGGTGTTAAAGTGTGTATTTAAGGCCCCATACTGTCTGAAGCGGAACACTCTGTATTGTATAGTCCCTTTACTTCCTGTTGTCTCCCTGCACTGCACTTCCTGTGTTTAGAAGAGCACATTTCTAAACATCCCAACCAAAACCCCCTGACCTCATGACTGTTCAGGCCTGGATCTAAGAATAGACAGAGGAAAGGGGGAGTCGACCTTTTCCAGGTAGGTTTCAAGAAAAATAAATGAATAGAAATCAACTGAAGAACTGACTGGTCAAGATGACTGCTGAACTATGACAAGCTGTGTTGTCTTGAACTTTTAATTCTTTCTACAACTCAACTGTAAATTGTCCACTGCCCTGTGAAAAATGAATGTTTACATGGTGTAAACTTCATCGACAAGAATTAATATATGTAACACATAACCAGAAGTTCATGCACCTTGAAAATTTAGATAACTGTGCAGTCAAAACGTTTAATCTGGAATATTTCTTTGAATGATCTCGGTTAATTGTCATTTGGATTTTTTCGATGCCTGTTCACATTTCTGCCTGTTTGTTGTTAGTCGGTGACATTGCTGTGGGTATGTGGAGTGTGTGTATGTGTGTGTGTGTGTGCTCTCAATGTGTGTGCTATATCTGATGCAACAGGGTTATAGTAAACAGAAAGAGATGCATAGAAACATGGAAAATCTTTAGTCAGGCATGAAGGATTCTGTCCTGACAGTTAACTGTACGCTATGCTACACCTCATTCTGTTGACTGGGCTTTTTTCAGTTCAGTTATTAAAACTTCAACCGAAATTGATGTTCTTGGAACTTTGTTTCCAAAAAGTTGCCCTGCCGGTTGTCACATACAGTAGTTAACTTGTACAATGTAGGTATATAATTCCAAGTTGGGCCAACCTGTAGAAAAGAAAATATAATATACTGACTGTCCTCCATGAGATAGTTATAACATTTGAAATATATGTGAAGTATACCTTTCTCCTCAATTGAGCTGTACTCAAACGTTTCACATTTTCACTTAAACACTGAAAAAAAATTGGTGTTGAAACAGATTTCACAAATAATTACAAAGAAATGGCAAGTAACACACTGAATTAAATGTGAAATTTTTAAGAAGAAAAACTAAAATAATATTTTCTTATAAAACCTATGCTCCAATAATCAAATATATATATATATATATATATATATATATATATATATATATATTAGGGCTGTCAAATGATTAATCACGATTAATCACATCCAAAATAAAAGTTTTTTTTTACATAATATATGTGGGTGCACTGTGTATAATTATTTTGTATATATATAAATACACACACATGCATGTATATTTAAGAAAAAAATATAATTTATATATAAAATATTTATATTTATATATAATATAAATTATATATAAATCTATGTACAGTATATACATGAAAATATTTCTTAAATATATACAAGCATGTGTGTGTATTTATATATATAAAATAATTATACACAATGCACCCACATATATTATGTAAAAAAAACTTTTATTTTGGATGTGATTAATCACGATTAATCATTTGACAGCCCTAATATATATATATAGATTTTTTTTTTTACAGTGTAGCGTTTGAGTTTTTGCAAATCAATATTACAAAACTTTTGTAATATTGTTAATTTACATCATATTTTAGGCTCTTGGTGGGCGGTATGACCAAATTCTTTTTTCACATGTAACGTTATATAAATCATAAATCATGCTCTGACACGCAAGGTTGCACTCCAGGTACCCCGAGTTCGAGTTTTGGCTTGTGTCCTCACAAAGACTTTATATATACAAAGAAGGTGCACTCATATTACTTATGAATGGGAGAAAGTGCAACGTGAAATATGGCAAAATAAGTCCCGCCTTCTATATAAAAGAGCCAATCGCTAATTGTTAAAGTCATCGCTTCACTGGAGCTGTTTTTACTCAAAATGATGTGAAATTTCTTTTTTTATATAATAAATAACCATGAGGTAATGTCTATTTTTCCATTGATCAACTGAATAACCTTACAAATTAAAAGTACTTCAGTTTATTTGATAATTTTCTTAAAAATAAAGATTCTTTATTGCCATTGATGGTTCAATGAAGAGCATTTAACATCCATGGAACCTTTCCATTACACAAAAGGCTTTTTATAGTGAAAAAGATGGTTCTTTAGATGATTAAAATGTTCTTCACAGTAAGAAGAAAACGGTTATTTTAAGAACTGCTCACTGAAAGGTTCTTTAGGGAACCAAAAATGGTTCTTCAGTGGCATCTCTGTGAAAAAAATCCCTTTTGGAACATTTATTTTTAAAGGTACGCTAGGAAATTGCGGAGAGGCTAGCAATAGCAAGTTTTGAAAGCATAAGATCCCACCCTCCCTTCAGAGCGTCTCCAAAGCCACTCCTCCTTCAAAACACATGAACACGCACAGCCAGAGTCTGCAAAGCGTCAAGTGAGACGGTGTTAAATTACCTCATGTCTCACAGCACATAACAGTACAATAATGACATATATCACGTAAGCAGGGTGCACAGAGGTATGGAAATACATATGTGGACAGGCAGGTATCCTATCATTGCATTCAGACAAACATTTTTTGGTCCTGAGACTTCCACAGAAGATATATATACATGTTTTTATATTTAGACCACTTCTATTATTGATTGCTATCAGAATGTGAAGAGAGTTTCAACCAGAATAACAAAAAGTGTTTATAAAGCAAATTGCCTACCCTACCTTTAACAGTGAAAACGCAGGTTATTATCGTGAAAGCTTTTCTTGCTTTTCTTTTCATTGATGTTTGCATATCTTAACTGTGTCTGTTATTCGATGCTTAAGATATGTATGTGTATAATATGACCATTTAGTTGTATGTATGTTTGTGTTCCTGAAACTGCTGAAGTGGGGATGGAGATCTTGTGATATAGACACACCCTTTCAAAAATGGGCCACTGCAGCATGCAGACGTAGCTGATGTAAGGATTCACACACACACACACACACACACACACACACACACACAATGAACTACACTTAGAATACTACTTTGCCTTTCCATGGAACAACTGAAAAACTGTGACTTCTGCTTTTTTTCCTCCAGTCTCGTTTGAGGAGAAAAAAAAAATATTTTTGCATATTGGATTTTGCAGACCTCAATGAATTCAGTGGAACCTTTCTGTATCCCTTTGAATGTGTGTGTGTGTGTGTGTCTTAGTGGCCCCTGGCCCCGCCCCCTGGCCCCTCCTCTTTATTGTGAAAAAGAGTAGCGCTGAACTTCCAGCTTAGCTTCAGTATTAAAGTGGACTGAATCAAAGCGTCCTCCACCTCCCATACCGCCCTTCTCCCTTTCTCCTCCTCTGTCTCTCACCTGTCTCTGGACGCACAAATGAGACGGTGAGCGAGCAGCATGCGGAGTGGGAGGTCGTGTTGCTCTTGTGGAGTTTGTCTCAGTTGGATTTTGGGAAAGATTTGCTGTTGTGATGGCGCAGGTGCGTAACTCAAAACAGTCTGTTTGCTCGTGGAATGTATGCAGATGCATTCAGTTGAATTTCTTTTCGCAGTGTGTGTCTGTTCATGCCCTGTGGGAGTTGGGTGTTGTGTGTCTGGGTTAATGATTATGATTGAGTTTTGTGTGTTTAATGGAATTTGTTGTTGGTGTATGTGCATCTTTTCATCTGAACTCTGGTATTTAATGTAACGGTTCACTGATCTGAATCCTGGAGATCTCAGACGAGCTCAAGGGTGTTTGGAGTGATTCAACTTACAATTATTTATAGATAACAGGGTTTCGTGTTAAATGCAAAAGCATTGATGATTTTTCTTTCAGCAATCTTGTCTTTTTGGGAGCATTTACATTGTCAAAAGTGAAAATCTGCAGTTGTTACATACTTTTATCTGAAGCAACTAACAGTGCAATTAGTGTATATATTTTGTGTATATAGTGTATATATTCCATGTGTTGCCTAAAAATTGAACCCATGTCCTTGGTGTTGCTAGCACCATGTTCTATGGATTGCGCTACAGGAGCACCTCAAGAGCTTTTGTTTTACCCATCTTGCCCTTCGAAATGACTTTCTGCTGGTTTAACCTCATGTATTCAGCTTGCAGTTGTATTATCGAAAATAGGATTTTTGACATAAATAAAAATAGATAATTTAGCGGTTACCTATTTTTTACGTTATAGGGTGATTTGTTATTCATAAATATATAATTCAAATTTAAATTGTATCCCTTTTTTTTCTCCACTCTTTTATGTCTGCTGTGTTTTTGTTTTTTAAAGCATAATTAATGGGAAAAAAATAGCAAAGCTGTGTGTGTGTGTGTGTGTGTGTGTGTGTGTGTGTGTGTGTGTGTGTGTGTGTGTGTGTGTGTGTGTGTGTGTGTGTGTGTGTGTGTGTGTGTGTGTGTGTGTGTGTGTGTGTGTGTGTGAGCGATACTGCCCCCTCAAGCTTCTCTGTTTTCCTGTAACCTAATTTCTCCATCAACAAACCAATGTGTCTGCTGTTCCCTCAGCTTTGAAGCTCAAATCAAGTTCTCTGCTCTGTTTGATCATTTCTTGCCCTTTTTTTTTTAAGGATAACATGCTCTTTGAAGGTTCTGCACATTTTGGCTCTTAGCAATTGGCTGTGTGAATTAGGATCAGGGGTCTTCGAACTTTTTTTTTAACAAGAACCTCTTATTGGACAGATTGATGACACTGCACACTTATTGACCGACTTTTGTATCAGATTTTATGCCTGGGTTATATTGTGAATAATGCCATATTTATGTATTTACATACATTGCATAGATATATGGAATGGATAATGTACATCCAACTGGTTGTTATCGCAGAATAAACCCCGACAGGGTGATCAGGACCCCGACGTGAAGCAGAGGTTATATCTGTTAATATTATTTAATGGACCTGAGCTAACATGAACTAACAGAGAACAGTTGTATGTTTATTCACAAATGTTAACCAAGATTAATCAATATGGTAACAACTGAATTGTTCACTGTTAGGTAACCTTACTATATTAAAATAGTCATTACTACAGTGTCACATTAATTAAGTATTCTTTAGCATTGGTCAATGTTAAAATTTTAATAGATTCATATTTTTTCCTGTTTTTGTTTTTAGTTTGAGATCCAACAATAATTGGAGTACTGGAGTACTGCTGCTGCTCACCCTACAAAGTGTGAACACAATACATTTGTTCCTGCATTTTCTACAGGACTTTTAGTCCTTCTTTTTGTTGTTTTTGTTCTGGATAGAATGTAGCATCAGCAACTTGTGCACGAGTGTGGGTGACTGGTTATTTCAGGTGGGTGTCTCATCTGATATTGAGAGAGAAATTTAGATAAATAGTAGCAGTGTGAAGATTCAGTTTGTCTGTTGCTAATGTTGGAATGTTTAACCATCAGGCGCCTGTTGTAATGACAGCAGTGAAACTTAAGGAAATTAAGCATAACTCTAACAAAGGAGCATTATCCCCGCACGTGATCAGCGTGGATCCTCCCTGAGGCTGTCAGGACAAGCAGGGCGAGATCTCATTGGTCAATACCTGGGAGGGGGTTTTGGCGGGGAAGTTTCAAGGGGTGGATGGGGGTAAATGGCTCTTTGAAGAAACTCGTAATAAGGAAGTGACCTTTGTCCCATTCTCACCCCATGGGAAGTCACTTACGCAATGTCTACGGTAACTCAGTATTGCAGTGTCTCTGAACCAGCATTGAGTTAATGATCTGCACTGAAGCAGACAGCAGTGGGCATGAGGCATCAGGTTTGTTATCTCAGCCCATCCTCTAAGGATTCCTGGTTATTTGCTACTTACACAAATATCTATGGACGCTGTTAATTAGCACAGAAAATCATTTTGACTCATCCCTTAGATCCTAAAAACAGATAAAATGCAAATACTCTTACAGTGGAAGCCATGGCGGTGGTACTGGTGGGTTTTAAAAAGCACAAACCTAAAGCTCATAATTTAGTTAAAGCACTTACATGAATTCCTCCAGGGGGGGAAGAATGTTGTTTGAGCTGTAAAGTTGTCTACATTGTTTCTATGAGGAGGGAATAGATGTCCAGGAGGATAAACTTCTGTTCTGTTTTGTGTTTCTGATGTAATTCCTGGTTTTAGTTTGCAGTCAATTTAGCAGTTTGTAGCAGCTTTGTAACTCAGAATTTTGAAGGATTATTTGAGGACGGTATGGATAGCCAGGATATTTAAATGCAATCCAATTGCTTTTCTTACCACATTTTGCAAGCATTAATCTGCAAGATGCAGCACGAAACACTGTAAAATTTACACCACCCTTTTTTTATTTTTGGAAAAAAGTCTCTTGCGCTCACCAAACCTGAAAACCTACAAATACAGTAAAAAACGGAATATAGTGAAATATAATTCTCTGCAATTTTAATATATTTTAAACTGTAATTTTATTCCTGTTATGGCAAAGCTGAATTTTCAGCATCATTACTCCAGTCTTCAGTGTCCTTCAGAAATCATGTGCTGATTTGAAGCTCAAGAAACATTTCTTATTATTGAAATGTTGAAAACAGCATTTATTTCAAGTAGGATATTTTTTGTAACAATGGAAAAGTCTCTATTGTCAGTTTTGATCAATTTAAGCTTTCCTTTCTGAATAAAACACCTAGGAGTTATCTAGCATCCCTTCCATGTGCCTTTGTGGTATTCTGGATACCAAGTGAAAGAAAGCAACTGGCTTTACCTCTTTTGCCAGTCATAACATGAGTTGAAAGACTGGGAATTTAGCAGATCTATTACACCAGTTTTATGCTAACACGAAATGTTTAACTGTTATGTACTTCAGTAGGATAGTTTAATAGGTGACTAAATATTCGATTTTACAATTTTAAGGACAAGTACATTTTTCTGTTAAATTCCACGTGCTGTTACGTGCAGTTTGCCTTTGTTGTGATGTGTGCTATGTGGAGTCACAGAAGGCCTTTATGCTCAGATCAGGTCAAGCTGGTTTTTTCACTCTACAATTGTCAGCTATACCAACTAGTGGCCTATAGACTAGACGATTGCTTTTCCTTTCACCTCAGAGAGGCTGATGTCCAACATTGCGCTCAGTTTCTTGGCTTTCAGCGGTTGGATTTGGTTCTGCGGGTTTTTGATGTTTCGGCTGCAGTGAACATCTCTGAGCTGGTATAAGGACTTTTTTAATGTTCTATATATTATGCAAATTTTCAGGGGTTAAGTGGCATGGTCTAAATGTTCTGAGGTTGTATATTACATGCCGATTTCTTAGGTTATATATTATGTCAAAATTGTGATTGCCTTTATTGGTTATCTGTTACATCCATTGTAGAATTTATACATGGCGAAAGCCACTAAAAGATTTGTTTAATATTTCTGTGGAAACTGTAATACATTTTTTCAGGATTTTTTGATGAAGATAATGTTCCAAAGACTTTGAAATGGAATATATATATGTATATGAAGACTTCAGATGCAAAAGCCTCTAAGTGCCATCTGAAATTTTCTTCTAAAATGAGCATTTTTATCAAGCTCGTATATTTAAGTTCAGTAATTTCATTTTAAAGACAATTAATAGGTAATTGTCATTGCCATTAAAGTGAAATAACTAAACATAAACATACAAGCTTGATAAAAAGGATCATTCTAGAAGAAAATTTCTTTATTATACAAATCATTATTAAACAAAATAATGTAGTTATCTGTAGTATAGTATCTGTAGAGTAGTATAGGCTATCTAATTATACTAAAATAACACTGATGCCAATTTTATTAACTTAATGTATTCTTGCTGAATAAAAATATTAATTTATTTAAAAGAAATCTTACTGACCCCAATCAGAATTGTGTTTGTCAGAATTGTGTTTACTTTTTATTGGTTGTCTATTAATTCCATTGTAGGATTTCTGCATGGTCAATACCTCTATATAATTTCTCTGTCATTTTTATTCAACAGAAAACTATCCTGTGGGAAGTTCAGAGGTCAAATCGGAGTCCTCCGCATCACTGCAGCCACAGACATCGGTGACTTCTTTGCCAACCGGTTCTCCGGGACCCAAACGCTCTGGAACTACTGGAAACACATTAAAAAAATGGCTCACCAGCCCCGTACGGCGTCTCAGCCACGGCAAGGGCGACAACGCTAACGCTAAAAAACCCAACAATAAGCAACGTAAACGAGACGGACGCAAAAGTGTAGAACTGGGGCCGTCACACCAAGACAGCACCGAAGAGGTACGACAACCATTAACTATTTAGGAAATGTTCTAACATCAGACTGCAGTGTTTCAACATTCCAGCGGTAATAATACCACATACCAAACGATGTGCAGAAATGCTTTCTCCTTTTATCTGGTAACACACCTAACATATTTTAGTGTAGTAACCTACAAATCTTTGTAAAAGAGCTTCCTGTATAGGTGCATGTTTGATGAGGAGCGTGCCTGCTGTTAGAAGTCATGAATGATAGATTCCTGTTGGCTCAAGGGTAGCGGTTTTTATTTAAATGGGAATGACTCTTTCTCCAAAGAGAGGAAGACGAGGAGTGAACAGCGGAGGAGAAGAAGAGGCTGAAGACGAGCCCCACACACCCCTCCCTCCCCCCATGGAGATCATTAAGGACTCCTCCGCTCAGGAGGAGAAGGTGAAACACAGACTTTCGTTAATTTTTTATTGTTGTTTTTTCCTTTTCTTTTCTTGTTTTTTTTTTTTTTTTTTTTGCATCCTTAATCCTTTTTGTTAAAGGAGCAGTTTACCCAAAAATGAAAACTTTGTCATCATTTACTCACTCTCATCTTGTTCTAAACCATGTTTTTTTTTTATCAGCCAAACTCCTTTAACATAACTTATTTATGTTAATTGCGCCTTTTCACATTTCCGGGTTTCTCAGAAGTGTTAGTTGGGTAGACTAAATGAGATAATACATTAAATATATATTTTTTGTGTTCCCATTTGCTCAGATAGCAAAAGAAAAACTCCACAATAGTGTTTTCACAACTTCAAAAAGAGGGGGAAATAGAGAGAGATTGATAACGGCAGTCAGAAGAGAGAAAGATGTCAACTTTACCGGCACTCCCACAGCCGCTGTATTAGAAACAGCCTCACAGCAGCGTTTACTAGTTTTTTTTTTTTGTAATTTTATGCAATTTTACATATACATACATTTTTATAAAAAATAAAAAATATAAAAAACATCGCAGGATTTACTTTGCTGATGACCTTTAAAACGCATGATCACAGTCATTTCAATAATTCAGAAACACATTCAGATGTTCACAGTTCTCTGATGTTAGCTAATGGTCACATGACTTGCAGGTAAACAAATAAAATGTCCTCTTTTTAGTAAGTGTTTATTTCGATTGATATCAATCAAAAAACACTCAAAATATTTTTTTTATCTGAAGATAGCTAGAACAATAACTATATTAGCGTCCACACCAGTGAACATTATCGTTCTGTTTATTCTAAGTGTGTGCTTCAGTTTTGTGTCTATATGTAGAATTCAGAATCCTTGTTGTTAGTGAACTGCAGCCAATAACTTATTGCTTGTGCTCACTATGATTGATAGCTCGGTAACCATAGCAACATTCTGCACGAATGAGTCTTTTAATGACGCAGTTAAATACGTCATTAACAATAGTTGTTCAGTTTGTTTTTGAATTTTTGTAAACGCGGTTGTCACTACCTGCATTATTCAGGGGTTCGTTTGGTTGTAGAATGCGGTTGTCACTCATTGTTTATTTTACAGTTTAAAATGAACTTAAATTTTAATTATTTAATTATTTGTTAGCTTTTCATCAATTCACCAACCCTCTGATATTCCTTCACTTTCTTCAGTAAACTCATGACTTTTTTTTTTTTTTGATCTTTAAATGAATAATTTAATTTAGTTCACCTAACCAGTTTGAACATCTTGTTCATAGAAGAAATAATTCATTTGGGTTTGCAAATAGCAAAATGCATTTCTTTACACACTTTGTCCTCATTGTTTGTGCGTTCCCTTTCAGTTTTGATTCTTATCTCTCTCGCCCTCTTTCACTTTCTCTCTTTCAGACTCCAGAGCCTGGCTCTTTCCCAGTGTTGGGTAGCGTCTCCCCGTCTGATCAGGCGCACAGAGACCCAGAAACAGAGCAGAAGAACAAGGCCATGAGAGGGCGAATGTAAGTACTCATCTGACCTGCTCAAAGCCTGAACAAATGAATTAAACAACAAATAAAGATGCAAATCTTAGTATACAGTACTAGTTGAAACATGTTGATGTTATGGCGTATTCTGATATCTCTCGTATTTCTACTATCTACAGGTTTGTGTTAAATGAAATGGTGCAGACAGAGAGAGACTATGTGAAGGATCTGGGTGTCATAATTGAGGTATGTGACAGATAACAACAAAATCATTCAGAAAGGTGCACATATGTTATCCGTTTCATGTTACAAGATGTTTCATGTTACAAATTTAGATGTCCTGTCATGACACAGCACATTTTCAACATTTGGTTAAACCTCTCTGTGATACTTTTGTTCACAATCCAAAAAGCTGATTTGCATTAGTCACCTTATATATTACTTGCAGGACAAAAATGATTACAGTGATCTGAAAAACATTGAGTATAATGTGACATCAAGAACAGTTTTTTCTCCAGAGAACCATATACAGTGCAAAGGGGTTATTGATAAGACTTTTCCTAAAATGAACCACAGAGGAACATTTATTATTAAGTAGAGTTTCCAAATGTCTGTTTTTCTCATTATTCCCCAGGACTTTATGAAAAGGATTGGGGAAAAAGGTATTCCGGAGGACATGACGGGGAAGGATAAGATCGTATTCGGGAACATTCATCAAATCTACGACTGGCATAAAGAGTAAACCACAGCTATTTTCTTAAACAAAACCTAATGCTGGGCTAGAAATATTTTTTGCAGCTGGTCAAAAACTAATAACTTAATTTAATAAAGGCACTCAAATACTCTTTATTTAAAGGAACTAACAGGAAAAAAAAAAATCTCATTAAATAAGAACTACAAAGTACAAAAAAAATCCTTTTTGTGTAGTGTTGATTTATAAAATAATAGAATTTGATATATTTGGTATACTACTGTTCAGAAGTTTGAGGTCAGTAAGATTTCAGTAGATTTTTTTAGGAAAGAAATTAATAATTTTTTTAATATAAAAAAATGCATTTTTAATGTAACAAAAGATTTGTATTAAATTAATTTAATGCTGTTCTTTTGATCTTTCTATTCATCAAAGAATCGTGAAAAGATTCATAACTTCATCAACTATTAAGCAGCATAACTGTTTTCAACATTGATAATAATAAATGTTTCTTGAGCAGCAAATCAGCATATCAGAATGATTTCTGAAGGATCATGTGACACTGAAGACTGGAGTAATGATGCTGAAAATTCAGCTTTGCCATCACAGGAATAAATTAATTTTTTTCAATATATTAAAATAGAATACAGTTATTTTCAATTGTAATACTATTTCACAATATTACTGTTATATTGTTTTGTTTTTTTGTTCAGTAAAAAAAATCTTACCGACCCCAAACTTTCAAACTGTAATGTGTATTCACTCTACAATGTTGCCACAGTCTTTCACACTATTTTCATAATATGGTGTCTTTTTCTAGATTGTCATTTTTGATACCAAATAAAAATAATCAGCATGCAAAACGTATGCATTAAATTTCCTTGTTGATATATCAACAATAACGCACACTGAAGAAGGAAACGGACTGAATTTCTGATGAGAATCTTATTCAGTTTGAATGAGGGGAGTTTATACACATCACAAAATGTTTTCTGTTCTTATTTTTAAAGGTTCTTCCTCGGTGAACTGGAGAAATGTCTGCAGGACCACGACAGACTGGCCGAGCTGTTTATCAAACATGTGAGTTCGACAGAATAAACTCTTGTGTGTTTGTGTGTTTTAGTAAACATCATTCTGAATGTCATCCTCTATTATGCAGGAGAGAAGGTTACACATGTATGTCATCTACTGTCAGAACAAGCCCCGCTCAGAGTTTGTTGTGGCCGAATATGACGGATTCTTCGAGGTGAGTGTGATTTGAGCAGCTCAGTTCTGTCTCCTGAAGTAAAGTGCTTGTTTGCTGATGTTCTTGGAGTTTCTGTCAGGAGGTGCAGCAGGAGATAAACTCCAGACTGTCCATCAGTGATTACCTGATCAAACCCATCCAGAGGATCACCAAATACCAGCTCCTGCTCAAGGTATTAGCCACTGAATTACACAGTCATGATGAGACTTATACACTAAACATAAGGGCTTTTCTCACTTGAAACAGTTAGATCTGGGTCATTCTAAACCCCGGGTAAACAGAAATCCTCATAATTTACCTGAGGTTAACAATCAATCCTTGGTATTCATAAACTGACGTTTCACACTGTACTTTCATGGTTTGGTTAACGTCCTTATTTGCATATTTGCGGTGTCAGTGTCACTAATTGGACAAACGCTGTACACAATATGTTTGCACAAATGATTACCAACTTTGCGCATCCTCATTATATACTGACAGCTGTACTATCAAGTTTGTCCTGAATGGACTTTTCGGACTATAAAGGTAAGAATGAAACAGTCTCTTCTTCACTCCAATTGTCACGTTTTCTGTCGCCGTTTCACATTTTTCCCCTCAAACGCTAAAGCTACTGTTTATTCAACGTGCATTGTTTCCGTGACTGTCCAAAACATGTGAATGAGGCACGCTATTGGTTGAACGTTGCTAAGTGTATTGGACGTTGAGATAGTAAATGGGATAAGATTGATATTAAAAAGAAATATAAAAAAGCCACGAAAGCTACTGACAGGATACTTTCTGTTCGCACGCTCCGACCCAGACAGCAACATGGTGTCGGCTCAGATCCGGCCCACATCTGGTACACGTGGATTCCACACGGCCCAGATGTGGGCCGGATCTGGGCCCACATCTGTCTGGGGAGCGGAACACAGACAAGCATAGTAGCCACAGAATATGTCAAAATGACCACCTTGGTGAGTATTCATGTACACTTCCGACCGTAAGTACTTATGCAACTCAGTTGGTAAACTCAACCTCTCAGTGGAAGCCCTTATTTATTGTTTGTTGCATATTTGTTTGTTTTTAGTTGTCTGTGGACCTAATAATTGTAATAAATGTACTATTATTTAAATTTAATTGAAAAGAAATACATTTTTTCTTTGTATATATATATAATATAATATTATTTTTTTGCTGTGGCTCTTTTGGAAAAATGCATTAACCCCCCCCCCCCCCCCCCCCCCAAAACCCCCCCCCCCCCAAAAAATTGCCTCTTTGGGCCAAAACATTGTCCGACCCGTTGACAGTAACATTGGGGTTAAACTGAGCCATATACTACCGTTCAAAAATCTGGGGTCAGTACGTTGTTTTTTTTTTAATGTTGTTGCGTTAAAGTCTCTTCTGCTCACCAAGGCTGCATTTATTTGATCAAAAATACAGTAAAAACATTAATATTATGTAAAACTATTACAATTTGAAAGAACTGTTTTATATTTTAATAATTTATTTTAATTTAATTTATTTCCGCGATGGCAAAGCTGAATTTTCAGCATCTTCACTCCAGTCTGATCCTTCAGAAATTGTTCTAATATGCTGATTTTTTTTTCTCAAAAAACATTTCTCATTATTATCAATGTTGAAAACAGTTGTGCTGCTTAATTTCTTTGTGGAAACCATAATTCATTTTTTTCTTTGGTGCAAAAAAAAAAAAAAAAAAATTTAATGTCTGTCGCTTTTGATGAGTTTATTGAGTCCTTGCTGAATAAAAGTATTCATTTCTTTGGAAAAACAAATCTTACTGACCTCAGACTTTTAAATGGCTGTGTATTTAGGAACCATAATAATACAGACATTTGACTCAGCAACAATCCAGAATACCCTAGCCACAACATAGCAGCACACTAAAAACTCCCAGAAAACCTTATGTCAGCATCACACTTTGATTTTCAAGCCTCATTTACATTGTTGTGGAATCAGGGAGTCTGTACCCACACACACGTCTCTCAGCGCAGCGGGTGGGCGTTAGCACATGGTTATTGTTTACAGAGGGATTTTGTCAGGTTCTTATTCACTTAAGGGACTAATAAAATAAGAGGCAGAGTCAGAACAGTGTGTGTTTATTGAATGTAAATCCCTTTCTCGCTAAAGCTGCGCATAAACATATACTCTCTACGGCAAGCCCTGAAGGAACAATTACGCATTCATAATTCACTCTGAATTGTCTCCTAATTCAGTCTATTACAGTTTATTACAGTGTTCCTGTTTTTCTTTTTTTGATGGGTAATTTAAAAACAAAAGTCAGTTTTGTCTATCCCCCCTCTTCCATTCTTAAAGGGATAGTTCACTTTGAAATTAATTTTTGGTATGTTTTAGCTTACCTCAAGAACATCCAAGATGTAGGTGTCTTTGTTTCCGCGGTAGTTTCAATTTTGATATTTTTAGGTCAAACCGTTCTTGTCTGTCAGTCATATAATGCAGGTCTATGGTCACCACCTCAAAGAGCATGCACAGAGAAGTCCAAATTAAACATGATTTAATGACTCGTAAATGTAAGTACACATTGATGGCCTAAGACACGAAACGAGCAGTTTGAGTGAGAAAACGAACAGTATTTATATCGTTTTTACCTCTTGTAAACACAGCCACGTCCAAGTGATCTGAGGGCGCGGGCGCTTTGGTCTTTTCCGGCAAGCGCCAGAAGTGATCTCTCGCTCGTGTACGTCACGTGCGAGACGTCTTATGTTTACAAGAGGTAAAAACGATATAAATACTGTTCGTTTTCTCACACAAACCGCTCGTTTCGTGTCTTAGGCCATCAATGTGTACTTACATTTACGAGTCATTAAATCATGTTTAATTTGGGCTTCTCTGTGCATGCTCTTTGAGGTGGTGACCATAGACCTGCATTATATGACTGACAGACAAGAACGGTTTGACCTAAAAATATCAAAATTGAAACTACTGTGGAAACAAAGACACCTACATCTTGGATGCCCTTGAGGTAAACTAAAACATACCAAAAATGAATTTAAAAGTGAACTATCCCTTTAAGAGTGTGAGAGATGGCAAAAGAGATTTTAGCAAAAACAGACACACACACAATGCCCAAGTAAAACTATGACTACAATTGTACATTTTTCTAAAGGTATTACTACTCATATTATTATTATTATTATTTTACCATATGGCAGTGTTATTTTAGTATCATTAATATACCATTATAATATACCATTTTAGTATCATTAATATACCATTTATTAATACTTTGTCTATTAATATTAAAATTGAGTTTATTTCAGTTGTAGTTTGAGTAATTTCGATGCTAAACAGAAATTATGAATGTTGCTAACTGAAGTAAAGTTTTTAATATTTTATTTGAGTTAACGTTTATTTTATTTAAATGTGTATTTTTTAAAATATATTTTTAGTTTTAGTTAACAAAAACAACATTGCTGTATGGTCAAATTATTATCCTATTTTAAGTTGCTTGTCTTTGCTTTATTTGTGACTTGAAGGACTTTTTGAAGTACAGCACTAAAGCAGGTCTGGACTGTAAAGAGTTAGAGGTAGGTGGCCTAAGCAATTCTTTATGAACCTAAATAAATTCTCTACATCTCATACGCGTCTGTTTGAAGTGTCCAGTGCTGTATTGACATTGCTGCTCTGTGATTTCTGTCCTGAAGAAAGCAGTTGAGCTGATGTCCCTGGTGCCCAAACAATGTAACGACATGATGAATCTTGGACGATTGCAGGGCTACGAGGTAAACTCACCTCTCACCGAGAACAGAAACACTTCAGGAAAATAAACTGCTAATTTGTATTTATTGTAACTGTAATTATTATAATTACAAATATATGTGCAGAGATGAATTACATTTGGTTGACTGCCAGAAGCAATAAATGCTTCAAATTTAGACTGACAGTTATTATTTCACAAATCAGCATGATGCATCTAATAGTATAATTATATAGTATTATTATAATCCGAACATCAGGTTTATATTGGAAGCATAGTGGAAACTTGAATCTCTATAAACTGGAAGCGCTAAAGCACTACGTCACCTTAGAATATTCACTAACAACGGACCAATCAGCTGTAAGCTTTGAGGCTAGACTTCAGTAACATACAGTAGTAATAGTAACATTAAAGGGATAGTTCACCCAAAAATGAAAATTCGGTCATCATTTACTCACCCTCTAGTTGTTCCAAACATGTATGAGTTTCTTTCTTCTGTTGAACATGAAAGAAGATATTTTGAAGAATGGCTTCAATGGCTACCATGAACTGTCTGGTTTACCGACATTCTTCAAAATATCTTCTTTTGTGTTCAATAGAAGAAAGAAATGATGTAAATGATGACAGAATTTTCATTTTTGGGTGAACTATCCCTTTAACATACTTTATTTACAACAGAAATCCATTAGTAAAATGTGAGTTTAGAATACATACTTTTACACATGTAAATATTGCTACAAAAGTGTATACATATGTTTAGAAACAAAACTATGATAAAATGTGGCGTCCGTCAACTGAACTGACTTTGAACTGTTTTGAACTGTGTGCTGTGCAGCACATGATGTAATAGACTAACTAACAAACGAATGAAGTTCCAAATAATTGGGGCAGAAAACTGCTGTTATTTTATATCGAGAGGAATTTCAGAAAAATTGCACAAACTGCATCCAAAAAGAGTAAACTGCTACCTAAAGATGGCATATAAAGTCACAAAGACAGGCCATGTACACACTGCAGCTAAATGCAGTCTACAACCGCTCCCAAAAAATGCAGGTATCTTGACTTGATCTAGAAGATCACAGAAACAGAAGTGCGTGCTCGGATGAGTGCTCAGGATGGCTTGTGTTTCTTTGCACAGGGGAAGTTGACAGCTCAGGGAAAGTTATTGCAGCAGGACACGTTCTTTGTGACAGAGCAGGACTCTGGCGTTCTGTCCCGCAGTAAAGAGCGCAGAGTGTTCCTCTTCGAACAGATCGTCATCTTCAGCGAGCTGCTTCGGAAAGGCTCATCTACACCAGGGTACCAGTTTAAAAAGAGCATCAAGGTACATTCAGCACAAGTTGATCCAAGTTGAGTAAATAAATGTGACCCTGGACCACAAAAACAGTCACAAGGGTCATTTTTTTTAAATTGAGATCTATGCATCGTCTGAAAGCTGAATAAATAAGCTTTCCATTGATGTATTGTTTGTTAGGATAGGACAATGTTTGGCCGAGATACAACTATTTGAAAATCTGGAATCTGAGGTTGAAAAAAAATCGAAACATTGAGAAAATCACCTTTTAAAGTTGTCCATTTATGTTAGCGATTTTGCTGCATCCACTCACAAAAATTATTTTTTATATATATTTGCGGTAGGAAATTTACAAAATATCTTCATGGAACATGATCTTTACTTAATATCCTAATGATTTTTGGCATAAAAGAAAAATCGATAATTTTGACCCATACAATACCCGTGCGAATTGTGACTGGTTTTGTGCTCCTGGGTCACAAATAACTATTTATGTTGTGCAACTTTGTGTGTGTGTGTGTGTGTGTTGACCTTTGCAGGTGAACTTCTTGAGCTTGGAGGAAAATGCAGACAGCGACCCCTGTAGGTTTGTGCTGTTATGTCGTGGCTCATCTGAACGACTGACGTTACAGGCCGCTAACATCGACATCAAGAAAGAGTGGGTCCAAAGCATCCAAAAACTACTGGACATGCAGATCAATTTCCTCACCGGTGAGCGCATTATAAAAGGGTTAAGGGCCGTGGAATTTGGTATCTTGGTAGTTGCTGAACAAAAAACAAGCAGATCTCAGTGCTGTTTATTTCCTTTTTCATTTATTTTTTATTTCCGGCATCGTTCATAACCTGCTGCTCATCTTTTTCTGATCAGCTCTTCAGAACCCACAGGAATACCACAAGAAAGAGAGTGGAGGATCTTTGACCAGGCAGCTGTCCAATAGCAGCCGTTCCTCATCCTCTCACCCCTCCACCCCACTCAAACCCAACACCGCCCCCAACGGAAGCCCCGCCCACAAGCCCAATAAACATGCAGAGGTGAGCATGATTCAAAAATATAACACAAATCTACATATAAACTAATAACTAGGGCTGTCAATCAGTTAGCTTTTTTTATGTTAATTAATCAAATTGATAATATATCAATGTTTGCTGAAAAAAAGCACCCAAATTAAGATTTTCAAAGACATAACATTATGGTGGCAGATGACAAAAAGTGGCTTTAGATAGGCTTATTGTTATTTTTATATTGCTTTATGTCCGTATCATTAAACATAAGGTGGTGCTTCAAACTTGAATTGCTCTGAATGTAGGTAGGGATCACTGGAAAAGTTCAAAGAAAAAAAAACGTAAAAATATCAAATATTTTAAATTACCATTATTTCATCCTGCTTTCTAAACATTGCTCAGAAATCATGAGATTAATCACAAATTCTGTAAAAAAATAATTTAATTTATTCCTGTAATACAAAGCTGAATTTCCAGCATCATTACTCCAGTCTTCAGTGTCACGTGATCCTTCAAACTGACTTCCACCCCAAAAGTTCTAGTGTGAACGCACTCTAAACAACCTGTGTGACAGGAGACCAATTATCTCAATTGGATTCTGTGCTTAAATAGTATTGCGTATTATCTAACAAATTCAATTAGTTTCCCAGACCTTTTTAATTAGCGTCTCATCTAGGCCAGATAGATGTAATTAAACATAATTAGATCACAGTACACTAGTCTCTGCAGTGTGTATGCGTCTCCTCGCTGAACTGAATGTGTCCGTGCTGCAGTGCTGTGAAGTTCCAGTCTAATTGTCTTTGAGGGGAGGAGAGGTTCCTGCTAGTTATTCTTAGTGGGGAGAATGGCCTAGTTTTGCAGCTCTGCCTGTGTTCTGTACCTGTTTCTCTTCTCTCTGCAGGGTCTCTTTCTTCCGTTCTACTTTCTCTCTTTCAGTCTTTTCTTCTCGCCGCAGTCTCTCTCTCTCTCTCTCTCTCTCTGGTGAGCTTGTAACTTGGCCTTGGCACACCCTGCATTCTATGTCCCTAATAAATCACACTGTCACTGAATACCAGACTGGAGGAGCCACTTGCTACTTTTTATTTTTAAGTGTCTCGAAGCTAAGCTTTTCACCCAGCTATTTATTTCTCATGCCAGTAGAAGGTCAAGGTTGGCTCTGGCGGAGACAGTGAGGAACAGACTTTTGTTCTGATTTGTCCTGAAGCGCTCGGCCGAATGAAGAAGGACATACGTTTGAAGTCCACATATTTAATTTGCATACATTACCAGTCAATTTTTTTTTAAATGTTTTTTTTTCTAATGTTCACCAAAGCTGCATTTATTTGATTAAAATGACAGTAAAAGATGAAATATTACAATTTCGAAGAACTTTTTCAATATATATTCAAATGTATTCCTGTGATGCAGTCTTCAGTGTCACATGATCCTTCAGAAATATAATGATGTAATATGCTGATTTGGTGCTTATCAGTTATTATTGGTACTTAATTATTAATAACGGTTCTTGAAAACAGCTTAATATTTTTGTGAAACATTGAAATTACATTATAACATTGTCACTTTTGGTCAATTTAATGCATCATTGCTAAATAAAAGTATTCATTTATTTATTTATTTTTATTTTACTATACCCACATTTTTTCAAATCACGGTTTCCACAAAAATATTAATCAGCACAACTTTTTTTTACATTGATAATAATAATAATAAACGTTTCTTGAGCAGCAAATCAGCATATTGTATGATTTCTGAAGGGTCATGTGACACTGAAGACTGGAGTAATGATGCTGAAAATTCAGCTTTGCATCACAGGAATGCATTATACTCTATTCAAATAGAAAACAGTTCTTTTAAATTGTAATAATATTTAGCAATACTGTTTTTTACTATATTTTTAACCAAATAAATGCAGCCCTGGTGAGTATGAGACTTTTTTCAACAACATAAAATCAACTTTTGACCAGTTGTGTATTCATAATGAGAATGTTTAGACTAATGTTTCATTTGTGTGCGTGTGGTTTTGTCCTCCAGGAGCTGGACGAGGGGGAGTGTAACGGCCTGTCTTCGGTGCTAGTGCTGCAGGATTACAATGCCGTGAAGGAGGACGAGATCTGCGTGGTGGTTGGTGAGACGGTGCAGATCCTGGCGTCCAATCAGCAGAACATGTGCCTGGTTTACCGACCTGCAAACAGCCAATCACCTGCTGCAGAGGGCTGGGTACCGGGTCACGTGCTATCCTCGACTCGGTAAAGCCACGCCCCCTCAACGCCTCGGAATATAACCACTACTCGCGTTCACCCTTCAGTTTCACCAGCCTACTCTGGGAAAGCTTGCTGACACATGCCACTCAACCTCCTGTTAAGCTACAGAACAGGAAGTCCCGCCCCTTTCCCTTCTGCCGTACAGTTGAGGACTACAGATGCACGCTACGAAAAACGGTGCGACTTCACCTCCCATAGTCGATATGGGCGAAAAAAAGAAAACAATAGAAAAAAGGAAGTTCAAGAAAATATATTATATTGCTAATAATTTAAAAAAAAAATGATTGTGTTGTATAGAGAGGAAACTGAGGTGAATTTGTCAGTGAATTACGTGTGGATGTGTATGGATCTTAACGTCATCCTTTCTCATCAACACGCTCCATTACGCGCAACGGACTGTTTTCTAATGGGGCTCCCCCTTTTCCCCCTGTCTGTCTATGCCAAGTCATTTGCACACTGTGTATATTTTCTTTTACTGAGATTTTTATTTTTGGAAAGGTTTTTTTTTTCCCCAAGTGTCTTATTTTTACAGCTGTTAGGCGTGGCAGATTTATTATTTTCTTTCAGTTCTGTCAAGCAGTTCAGTGTTCTGTACAAAGTATTCTGCACTTTTCCAACAAATAGTATCGCAATGACGGCAAGTTGTGCAATATCACAATCGTCACAATGCTCATAACTGTACTTGTAACTAAAGATTTAAATGTATTATTCTGTATCATTTTAAATTTGTACATAATATTTTTGACATTGCCATAATAGATACACAGCAGAGGAAAACGGTCCCTCTATTCCTGTCAGGCTAAAAAACAACAACTAAAAAACTAAATCCTGGTAGTCAGCACTGCCTCCAAAACCTGACCCTCTGATTTTTACATTTGACATCATCAGATTTAGTATGTAATAAGTTAATCTGAATCATATCAGACCAGATGTTTACTCAAATTAGTCAATTAAAAATGGATGTTGTTGATTTCTGAAGAGTAGTTTCTGCTGTCAGCGTTCAGATCTCAGAAATACGTGTAAATAAACATAATAAAAAAAAACTAATTCTAGCAGGTATTTCACTTGTTAAACTGGAATGTTGTTCATAATAAAGCTGGCAATTTTTCATCTTGGACATAATGTGTTCTGTATCGTTTGTTCATCTGTGCATCTGTCATCTGAACAGTATTGTGTTTTAAATGTGAATATAAAAAGTAAATATTTAAAAACAATATTCATGCAATCAACATCAAGCATATACAAATCATCTCAATGTTACAGTATACTGTATGTACAGTGAGTTCTCCCAATGAGATGCAATTACATGCAGTATGTATGAGTACACATGAACAGTATAACAAAGCATCCAAACCACTAGGTGTCCGTTTAAATCCAAGATGGCTGCCATATTGGCCAGTGCAACCCTGAGTGCAACTACTTTGCACTGTGATGTTACATCCAAACCAAGTCGCTTTAATAATAATCATAATAAGACTATGTTTGTCCGAACCACCAGGCATGATTGTTACCTATACAGTACCTATACACTATAATACAATTGTAGAACAACAGGCCACATATGTAAAAATACTCTCTCAAAAATACATAATTAAAAAGATTGGGGATTATTTATTTTAATAAAAAGAAGCCGTAATATTTCTTTATCCTTTGGGTTAATAATGCATGCATCAGACGGTTAAATTGGCTACAAGACAAAACTATGAAATATTTACTGTTAGTGTTACCTCAACAGAAAACAGAGATGTGTGTCCACTTCTATCCATTGAGGTACTGTGGATATTATAAAATCCAGTAGCCTATTCTTCCAATCTCTGCTATCGGATCTCTCTTCATTGTTAATGAGATTGGTGAAAGTTACAAATGTTGGTAACACTTTATTTTACAGTTATACACATCTTAGCTACTAGGTAACAGCAAATGCGCAAACAAATAACCCTGAACCAAACCCAAAAAAACCTAATTATATAACAAATGTTGTTAATTAATAATAATAATTATTTGTATAATCACACTGTAGCAAAGGCATCCTAAAAAAAAAAAAACATAACCCATGTTTTTATTTTTTCTCTCTTTTTTTTTTAACCATTTAGTAATGCTACAATGGGTTACTTTATTTTAAGGTGGCGTAGTGACATTGTACTTACTCAAGTAAGTACTGAGTAACATTAATTAACTACATGTACTTATTATAGAGTAAAAAAAGACAACAAAAAAAACCAGTCGGCTGCAAACAGATTGAAGTACCGTTTGGTGCCGCTAAAAGCGTAGAAAGACTTCACCTTTAAATGTACCTGTAGTAAATCAAATGACCATGAGGGGGCAGCAACACTTTAATATGATATCTAAAGAGTCAAGATTTAACGGAAGCCATTTATTTCAAATTTTCGGAACGCACTGTAAAATTATTAAATAAAAATGCTCTAAACATTCTGTATCATTTGCTGCAATATTTCCGGGTGTATTGGATACAATTTTAAACACATAAATAATAAAATGTCAAGATTTTATTTTTAAATATGGGAAAAAAGACACCTCTGAGTTATCATGTAAGCTAACTCTCAATCCCTCACTGAGGAATGGTTTTAGCATTTTACTTCCCTCCTGCCTGTCAATTTAGTTGTCATTGAAAAAATAATAATGATGTTAATAATTAATAGTGCCAGACCTTGAAAAGTCAGAACAAAGTCTTGTACACTTCAATAGAAATACTTCCAATTACAACACAAGTTTGTACATGGGAAATTGAACGTACCACAGGTACAACGTGACAGGAATCACCATGTCATTCTGTTGCTCAAGAGTTTTGCACTCATCCAAGTGGCTTCAGAAGCGGACATGAACTGTTGAGCAACAGAACCGCACGCTTGACTAGAATTACTGCTGTAATAGAGAAAGTGCACTGCAACCGAGACAGACACTAAAATTGCTCTTTATCTACATTTGGTCTATTTAGTGTTGTAGTATCATTAATATCGTTAGTCTTCTAAACGTCAGAAACGTTAATATCGTTATCAATATTTCTCGATCATTAGTATCGAGAAATATATTGCCTTGCTAGCTGAAATACATGTTTCTTTCTGTCAGTTATCTTGTTTTATTTCAAGTAACGACTTTTTTTTTTTTCTGGTTTTATTTTTTGTTTTAGTTATCTATAATAACTTCAGGTCTATTACAATGATATATAGGCCTACAGGATAAAAATGGTTATAATTTTCGAAAAAGAAAGAAAGAAGTCAATATGTGGGTGGTTTCGGCAACAGATTTATTTACATAAATTAGCATTTCTGGTTAATTCTGTGATTTGCTTTCAGTCTGGCCTGCAGAATCATTGCCCCCAGGCACCAGTTCATGAACAGAAGATCTTTGTTTCCATCTCTCTCTCCTCTGGCAAAATTACTGATGCTCTTTAAGAGTTTGAAGGGAAAGCAGAGAGTCAGTGCACATAGCGCTCCGTTGGACTTGTTAGATTGTTCGCAAATTCTTATTTAACAGTGCGACCTCACCCAGACGATGCAAACATCTCAGCTGTAAATATCTCTTATGATATTTCAGCTCAGTTGATATTTATTTGGAATGATGACCCACTTCCACCTTCTACCCTAGATGACCTCACACGGTATTTCACAGAAACAGGTTTGTGGGTAGGGGCCCTCGGGCATTTAAGGCAAAATGATTTGAATTAGAAGTCCTCATTTTGATTAGAAAAATAGATTGACGGGAGATGGCTGGTGTCAGGCTCGAGGGATGAACTGTAGGTTGATGGGTTGGGAGGGAATGAGCAGTGTTCGGGTTTTGGGCTGTATCGATGGGGACCCCTCCTCCGTCCGGACCTCATAATGTTGCATCAGCTGTGGGGCAAAAGGGTCAAGGGTTAAATTAATAAGAAAGGGGGATAGCGATAGTTAAATGAAGTATAAATATATAAATGTAAATGTATATATAGTATAGTATAGTAGTATATATAAATGTAGGTGACTGAAGATTAAACATCAACTTCAAATTCGATATTAAGTGAAAAGTTTGGACAGGACAGGTGACAATTTATTTAAAAAAAAAAAAATAGTGCTGTCAAATTGATTAATTACACCTAGTTTTTGTATATATAGATATATATATATTTACACACAAACACACGTGTATACACACATATATATTTACAAACTTTTATGTTAGATGCGATTAATCGTGATTAATCATTTTGACAGAACCCCTAAAAACCTTTTAATCCAAAGGTGTATGCTTAAAATCAGTTTTAGAGACAAATCTCAATTGTGCCAAAATGTAAATTACAAACTTAAATTTAAAAGGATGGGTTGATGCATATATATATATCAAATGAAAGAACAGAACCTATGCTTTTAAACAAAAAAACAAGTTTTATTCTAGCTTTTTTATCAACACTTGAATGTGGGTAGGTTTCATAAAAAAGCAACAATTTGAGCAAAAATCTGAGAAAATCACGTTTTTGTCAGATGGGATTCAGAATGATGATCAAAACATAGATGGAGTAGATCGAGTCCATCAACACCTCTATGCTCACTCAGTCCTACAGCTCGCCTGGGTTGACATTTCATTCAGTAACATTTGAGATATGCCGTTTAATGTTGATGGTCACGTTATTTTACATATACATATGATTTCATATGAGATCGCTTGTTTCTGCATCTTCCCATCTACTGTATAATAGTAAAAAAGAGTTAAGAATCAATATCAATTCATCAAAATGAAGATTGATTAAAATCGATTAATCGATATTTTCAACCCAGCCCTTTAAAGGCAAGTGTTCTTGGTCCAACCGAATATTTTGACTAATGTGTGTGAAAGCATCATACTCACTCTACTCAGAGCAAAGTACATCTCCAGCTCTGCTACCCTCTTCCCCACACAGGCTCGCACACCAACCCCGAACGGAACTGAACTGTAGGGGTGGTGCTGAGAGCGAGACGGGCTGGCCCTCAACCAGCGGTCTGGAACAAAACGCTCCGGATCTGGGAAATTATTCTCATCGTGACTAACGGCGTAATGACAGAGATGGAACTGTGTCTGTGAGGAAAATAGAGAGAAAACACACAAAGACTGGAATTAGGCTATTATGTTGAAATTTAATGAGAGATTAAATATTTTGAGCTGTGTGTGTGTACCTTCTTAGGGAACCAATAATTATCCACAATTACTTCCGAATCCACAGCCAGACGTCCATTACCAGGGACAACAGGATACATTCTATGATTAAAATGCATCATATTGTGAGAAATTAAATGTGTAACTGAGCATCCTGTAAGTGAAGTTTATTTTTTTAACAAGATCGCTGAACATTTCAGTCCAGCCTGAAAAGATTTAGTGACACATTTCAAGGCAGACGGCATTGTAAATCCACCACATGATGCAGACAATAGGGACTTTTATGTAAAAACAGGCCAGCACCAACAGAACTGGACTTGACTGGAACCCACAGCTGAGCTCAGATGGTCGACCGATATATAGACCAATATTTGGCATTTTTAATGAACCATTTTCACATACACAGTGATGTTCCACAGTTATTAACATCGTAAATCTGGCAAAGTGTCACATTTTGAGTTTGTCTTTGATCTGTTTTTCTGTTCTGTTCTGCGTTTACACTTGGCATTAACATGCGACCTGTATCCGGATGTTGTCCACAACACCCCATACACATTGAAAAGACAAGTGTAAACGCGCTTCTGATCGGAATGTTATCCGAACAGCGTGTCCAGGTTCGGAGGTAGTCGAGGACGCATTGTGATCGGATCTCAGTGTAATGTAAACGCTATCCAGCCATCGTGTCTGCATTCAGTGTACGTCATATAAATTCCCGCCCAGTCTCCCCACGTGGCTGTCAGAAAAGAATGGCCAGACGCAGATTAGACAAGAAATTAAACTTATTTGAACCTTACAATAAACGTCAATCTTTAAAACAGTTTATTTAGACTTGCATGATACTATGTGTGTCATTTTTCATTTTAATTGTGCAAGATTATCCGAACGAGGCGATCGCCTGCACAGTCAGTCATGAGATCTTAATGAAGAGCTGCACGCTGCTTTGCCAAAGGAATAATCGGATTTTTTAATGTTTTAATGTTGAATGTTTTTATTGTTTCAGCATGTTTATCAATCTCCCATTTCTGTCAATATAGTCATTGCACGCTAAACCCAGATGATGATATGACTTGTTTAACATGATCAACCCAGTTATTTTTGTATCATCAACTCTGGAAGTATTCCTTCGTTCAAAAAAATTTGATCTAAGACTGGAGATTGCACAGGAAAGTAAGTGAGTGAGTGAAAGCAATTGGTAGCCTACATTGTTTAATTTGTATCATCTTTACTCTTAATCTGGTGTCGTGCCACAGACCTAATTTAAATATTATGCAGAAAACAGAAATCCGATCGGTTATCCAGATACAGAAGTTAGATTGTGAACAAATGTTAACGCACCATGTCCTGATTGGCTAATGATCGGATCACGGTGATCGCATGTTAATGCAGAGTTGTGTCATATCGACTCGGTTACTAACGTAACCTCGGTTCCCTGAGAGGAGGGAACGAGTATTGCGTAAGCTTACGCTATGGGGAAAACTCCTTTTCTCGAGAAATATTGAAGTCTTTATGTAAAACGCATTGCAGCTGCACAGCATACAGCAATGAGCGAGGCAGCTCGGTCATTGGCTGTGCTGCGGCAACTTGCACGAACCAATGACGGGGCGACTCTGAACCCGCTTCCAATGAGCGTGCTTCGCGCCCACGCGCGTCAGAGCCCGCCAAGATGGGCGTGGCCAAGGGCTATATATTGGGCGCCCCGTCGTCTGAGTTCTTTAGGTTGCAATACTCGTTCCCTCCTCTCAGGGAACCGAGGTTACGTTAGTAACCGAGTCGTTCCCTTTCGAGAGGTTCCTCTTATTGCGTAAGCTTACGCTATGGGAACGCCATGTAAAACGCCGTGCGTGCTGACTTCGCTCTATTAAGCCGGAGGCCGGTGCCTGAGCCTTTGAGCAAAGTAATTATCCAACGAGCCAGCCGAAGGCGGGCTTTATAAAAGGACAACGTGGAACGGCCCGATGGGCGTCCAGAGACACACACAAGCACATTTTTATGTACTGTCATGTATGAAAAATCCTCCACATCAGTTTCAAAGATGTGATTCTATGAGGGAGGAGACAATGCTCAGCATGTACACACCCTAGCCTATGCATAGTTAGACCGACAGTATGTTAGAGTGCAATGAGGGGACTTGTAGGTTATAAAACCTGATAAATGTGGACGGTGAGGCCCAGCCTGCAGCCGCACAAATATCTTGAATGGGTATCCCACTCGACCACGCCCACGAGGAGGCCATGCCTCTCGTAGAGTGAGCTCTGATGCCCAAGGGGCACTGAAGGCCCTTGGCTTCATAAGCCAGCGCTATAGCATCAACTATCCAGCGCGATATTCTTTACTTTGACACAGCCAGACCTTTAGTGCGGCCGCCAAAGCATACGAACAACTGCTCTGTCTGTCTGAACAGGGCAGAACGTTCCAAATATACTCTGAGTGCCCTGACCGGGCAGAGTAAATTAGCGTCACTTTCGTCTGCTGGGGACGATAGCGCGGCCAAAGATATCACCTGTGCTCTGAAAGGAGTAGAGAGCACCTTAGGAATATACCCGTGTTTTGGCCTGAGGACAACCCTGCTGTCGTTAGGTCCAAACTCCAGGCAGGTAGCGCTTGATGACAGCGCGTGCAGGTCGCCCACTCTCTTGACCGAGGCGAGAGCCAGCAAGAGAGCAGTTTTGAGCGAGAGCTGTTGGAGGTGCACAGTTCGGAGGGGTTCGAACGGGGCACGCTTAAGTGCGTCCAGGACCGTGGCCAGGTCCCAAATCGGCACCGAGGGGGGGCGTGGGGGATTTATCCTCCTGGCGCCCCTCAGGAAACGAACAACTAGGTAGTTTTTCCCTAGTGTGCGTCCTTCGACCGGTTCATGTGATGCCGCTATGGCAGCCACATATACAGTACTTTGAGCGTGGAGGGGGTGCGGCCTGCCTCCAACAGCTCTTGTAAGAAAACGAGCACACTCGGTACTTCGCATGTCTCAGGATTCAGGTTCCTGGATTTACACCAGTCACTGAACACCTTCCATTTCTGGGCATATAAGCGCCTCGTAGAGGGCGCTCGCGCCTCAGTGATGGTTCTCAACACTCCACTGGGGAGGTTCCCGGGAATCCGTTGAGGGGCCACGCATGGAGGGCCCACAGATCGGGGCGGGGATGGAGGATCATCCCGTTGGCCTGCCTGAGGAGATCTAGCCTCAGTGGAATCGGCCATGGGGCAGATTGCATCATCTGCATCAGTTCTGGAAACCACGTCTGGTTCTTCCAGAGTGGGGCTACCAGGAGTACTGCACATTTCTCCTCCCTGATCCGACTGATGACCTGAGGTAGCATCGCGACCGGAGGGAAGGCATACAGCGGGCGGCTCGGCCAGACTTGGGCGAGCGCGTCTGTGCTCTTTGAAAAGAAGAGAGGGCAGTGCGCATTTTCCTTGGAGGCAAAGAGGTCGACCTCTGCTCTGCCAAAGGTTTGCCACAACCACTGAATCGTCAGGGGGTGGAGAGACCATTCTCCTGGGAGAACTTTGTCTCTGGACAGCATGTCCGCTCCCTGGTTCAGAACACCTGGCACATGCGCTGCTCTCAGCGAGCGCAGGTTGCGCTGGGACCATAGGAGGAGCTCCCTGGCCATCGAGTGCAGGGAGCTCGATCTGAGTCCACCCTGACGGTTTATATGCGAGACTACCGTCATGTTGTCCGTTCGGACTAGGACGTGCTCGTCCTTCAGGTACGGGAGCAGGGCTCTGAGAGCCAAAGCGACCGCTTTCAATTCCAGACAGTTTATATGTAGGCGCTTCTCCGGGTTTGACCACAAACCGGAGACAGGCCTGCCCTTGTAAAGGGCCCCCCAACCTATTTTGGAGGCATCTGTCGTGATCATTTTTCTCCTTGTGTTCACGCCCAAACTCACGCCGGACTGATACCAGTCGACAGCTTTCCAGGGTGTCAGGGCTTTTATGCAGCCGTGATTTGCTCTGATTAAAAAGTGGCCCCAGCGCCACGCGTGAGTGGGGACACGGCTTTTGAGCCAGTGTTGGAGAGGACGCATGTGCAACAATCCTAGCTGGAGTACAGCTGATGCTGAGGCTATGAGACCGAGCATCCTCTGAAATCGCTTGACGGGGGCGCGCGCACCCGCTCTGAACGATGTTGCAAGGCGCCGGATAGTGAGCGCGCGCTCTGATGAGAGGCGCGCAGTCATCTGCACTGAGTCTAGCACTATTCCCAGAAAAGAAATATTCTGGCTGGGGGAAAGCATGCTCTTTGCAAAATTGATTTTTAGACCTAGGCACTCTAGAGTGACTGATAATCCAAGACCTGTGTGTCACTAACTGGCTCTCTGATTGTGCTAGGATTAGCCAATCGTCGAGATAATTTAGTATTCGCACTCCCCGCTGTCTCAGGGGGGAAAGTGCTGCATCCATACATTTCGTAAATGTACAGGGTGCCAGTGACAGGCCGAATGGTAGTACTGTGTACTGGTATGACTGTCCCTCGAAAGCGAATCTCAGAAATGGCCTGTGACGAGGCGCTATTGGAATGTGAAAGTAAGCGTCTTTCAGATCCACTGACAGAAACCAATCCCCCGGGCGAACTTGCGCGAGGATATGCTTGGTTGTTAACATTCTGAACGAGCGAATCATTAAAGCTTTGTTCAGATGTCTGAGATCTAGAATGGGGCGGAGACCGCCATCCTTTTTCGGGACGAGAAAATAGCGGCTGTAAAAACCTGCCTCGCTCATAGAGGGGGGGACTGTTTCTATAGCGCCTTTCTCTATCAGTTTGAGCATCTCGGTGCGTAGAACATGTGAAACATCTTTTCTCACTTTCGTCTCTACCACTGCTGTGAAGCGGGGCGGTCTGCGAGCGAATTGAAGCGAGTAACCGTGTTTTATTATGTTCAAAACCCATTTCGGCATGTCGGGGATATTTTCCCAAGCTTTCGCTCGCACAGATATGGGCTGAATGCTGGCCGGGGGCGTGTCGCAGTGACGTATGGCTCCCGCCAGCAAATCGTTCTGTGTTAATACCGAGCTTACAGCTCTCAGCGGCGCGGGTGCGCGCTGAGCAGCTCTGTTGAATGCCGAGTGCAGGGGTGCGTGTGAGATTACAGGCACGCTCGCTGTAATGCTCACAGAGTGAGATGGGGAAATGTTTAACACTGTGTGCATAGTGCTTATGGGTGGGGGTGCATAGACTGTGGTAGGCACGCGCGCCACTTTCATAAAACTTCCCGCTCGTGGCGGGAGGTTTTTGGCCATATAAACAGTGTTTGTGAGTTGGGGTGCGTGCATAACAGCGGGCACACGCGCTTCTCTTATACAACTTCCCGCTTTTACTGGGGAAGTGTTTATAACTGTGGGAACAGTGCTTGTGTGTAGTGGTGCATACGTGACAGTTGGCACACAATCTACATTTATGGGGCGTCCAGCCTGAGCTGGGAAAACATTTGGCACTGCGTTGACAGTTTTGATATGTGGGAATGCGCACTTGTGGTGTGGACACGTGACCCTTTAATGACACAGGCAGAAAATAGCTCTTTATGTGATTTCTGTGTGTCGCCGTAAAAACGGCGTTTGTTTGCAGGTGGGCGAGCTGTGTGGCTGGCACATTGGCTGCTGTATGGACATTTCCAGCCGCCTGTAAGGGGACTGGGTAATGCTTTAAACGTTTTGGAGAGAACGGTCCGGCTCTTGCGAGACACGCGCTCTCCCTTTTCCTCCCTGTAGCTAGGAGGACTTACGAGGCTCTGGGTTCAGCACAATCTTGGGCCGAGGTCCCCGTCGCTCGGGCGGTTGTTTCCTGTTGGCAGAGCGCGAGCGGCGGCGAAAATCCGTTTCAGGTTTGGGCTGAGAGACGGGGGGCGCCGTCTTAGCTCGCTGCTGCTGAGGCGGCCGTTGGCGGCTCTGCGATGAGCTAGATCGCTTGGGCAGGAAGTGACGCATAGCCTGTGAGTCCTTACGGGCTTCGGTGAAGCGCTCGGCGAACTCCTTCACCGCTGGTCCAAACAGGCCGCTTTGGGAGATAGGCGCGTCGAGAAATGACCCCTTATCTGCATCCTTCATCTCTGTTAGCGTCAGCCACAGATGGCGCTCAAGGACAGTCAGGTTAGCCATAGCACGGCCGATGGATTGGGCGGTGGCTTTTGTAGCTCGCAGCGCTATGTCAGTGGCGCTGCGTAGGTCCTTAAATGCCTCAGGATCGGGTCCAGACTCGTCCATACTGCGGAGAAGTTTGGCTTGAAACACCTGGAGGACAGCCATAGAGTGAAGCGCTGATGCAGCTTGGCCGGCGGCGGCGTATGCGCGACCGGCGAGAGCTGAAGTGGACCGGCAAGGCTTCGAGGGATGAGAAGCTTTAGCTTTCCATCCAGCGTTGGAGGGTGGACACAGATGATTGGCCACAGCCTCCTCGAGGGGTGGAGTCCCTTCATAGCCTCTTTCTTTCGCGCCGTCCACAGAGGAGAGCGACAAAGAAAAAGAAGGCTTCAGGCGAGCGGAGTGCGGGGCTTTCCACGACTTCGTCGTGAACTTCCGGGAAGAAGGGGGAGGGTCTTTGTCGAGGGGCCTGTCGGCGCCCCTGCAGGAACCACTCGTCCAGTCGGCTGCGGGCGGGTTCTTCCGGGGAAGACCAATCGAGCCCGAGGTCTTCCACGGCCTTAGAGAGAATGCGGACGATCTCCGAGTCCATGCTGGAGCCCGCGCTCGTGCCCGCTAATGTCGATGGCGCGGGGTCGAAGGACGAGCCCGGCCAGTCGTCGGATGCAGCATCACAGGAAAAACTGTCATCCTTATCATCGTCATCCCCTGACGCGCCAAACGAGACGAGCCCCATCGCTCCGCTGGAGGGGTGCTGGTCCGCCTGTGTGAACTGGACTGGCGGCGGGGAGTCTTCGGGTGGCGGTGAAGCACGCGGGGATTGGCCCGGCGTGACATCACTGCAAACCGCGTGCTCCGGCGGCCTCTGTGAGCGGCGTTTTTTCTTTCGCGGCTCGACTAGAGGAGATGGCAGCACGGAAGAGGTGGGCTCTTTCGCGTTGAAAACGGCGAAGCGAGCGCGCAGCTCGGTGAGGCCCAGGGCGTCACACTCAGGACATCCGCCTCGAGTAAGGGCAGCCTCTGCGTGGTCCGGTCCCAGGCAGCGGGCGCAAATGATGTGACGATCCCCGTCCTGAAGAGGGCCTCGACACGAGGCGCAGGAAGGCATTTGAAACAACGCCTTGTTAAATTTGCTCTTTTAGAAAGTGTCGCGGGGGGCGAACACTGATAGCTTTTGAAAGGATATTAGAAGATGATGCGCGCCGGATGGCTTAGCAGAAGGGCGATCGAAGGCGGCTGAAGGCGCCGGCGTCCTCGAAGCAGTCTTGCTGTAGGCTTGTCGACGGCGGCGGCGAAAAGACTCCAACAAATCCGGAGGATCCAGCGAAGAGAAGGTTCTTTGCTGAAGGAGATTAAATCTAAAGAACTCAGACGACGGGGCGCCCAATATATAGCCCTTGGCCACGCCCATCTTGGCGGGCTCTGACGCGCGTGGGCGCGAAGCACGCTCATTGGAAGCGGGTTCAGAGTCGCCCCGTCATTGGTTCGTGCAAGTTTGCCGCAGCACAGCCAATGACCGAGCTGCCTCGCTCATTGCTGTATGCTGTGCAGCTGCAATGCGTTTTACATAAAGACTTCAATATTTCTCGAGAAAAGGAGTTTTCCCCATAGCGTAAGCTTACGCAATAAGAGGAACCTCTCGAAAGGGAACTGTTCCCTGCCTGTTTGTCACCATGGTTTCTGAATGATTTGAGTATTATTTTCAGGTGTGTCTTGTTAATTAGCTTCTTTGTTTTCAGTGTATATAAGCTCTCAGTTTCAGTTAGCTCCTTGTCCGGTTTAAGCTGTTTAGTTTTCCTGTATTTCAGTTGGTAAATTTAAATAAAGGTTTTCTTTGGATTTCACCCTTTGGATTTACACTACAGTGTGACACAAAGATTTTTAGAATTTCTTTTTTTCTTTTTTTTTAAATGTAATGTAATCTATAACGTTATACTTTGTCATTTTATGCCAAGGTAATAAAACACAGAACTAGTTAACACTGCTTTTTCTTTGCAACATCTTATTCATTATCTTTAAAATTATATAGTGTGATATATATATTTTATATTTATATCATAGATTCAAGTACAGTGAAAACATATATCACTATTTTTAACAAGACAGACTGCTGTTACAACACTAAGCTTACAACTGCAGCTGCAAACCAAAACGAATCCAGAACAGAATTCCTCTAGAAATATCTCTAGAAGGCATCTTTCCAAGATAAATGTTCCCTGTATCACAGCAAAAACAGTTCTCATTCCATCTCTGCTTTCCAACTGTTTTAGGGCTGTTTTTCAGTGCTGTCATTTAGGAGACTGACTGTTAACTCTTTACCCGCCAGCGCTTTTGAAAAAAGCTGCCAGCTTTTCTTTAATCATTTTCACAAAAGCTTCATGGCCCGCAGAATATCTTGTTGTATAAATATCTGAACATGCAATATATCAGAAAGAACAGGCCCTCTGCTCTTATCCAACAAAAACAAACAAAAAAACGTTTTATTCTAGGTTCATGCATTCCTTTTTTATCAACACTTGAATGTGGGAGTTAAAAAAAAAGCAACTTTGAGCAAAAAGCTGAGAAAAACACGTTTTGTCAAAGACTGTCTGGATGGAATTCAGAACGATGATCAAAACACAGAGATCGAGTCCATCAAAGCTTCACAGAGTCCTATAGCTCGTCCTGGGTTGACATTTCATTCAGCAACGTTAGGCAGTTTTGATTTATATGATCGTGTTATTTTACAAATGCATCAGTTTACATATGATATCCCTTGTTTCTGCTTCTTCTTCGCCTGTGTTTTGAACAGGAGATTCAGTCATTTTTTAGAAGATGGGTAATAGCAATTTAAAATATCGTAAAATTAACATAAACCATTACTAGTGTCACTCTTTACGTCTGTCTGTGGTTTTTGCAAATATTTAACCAATGAGAAGTATTAAAAAGAGCTTGTGACCAAATCTCATAACTCCATTGGCTCCTCAAACTGTCCGTCAAACCTCATAACTCCGCCCCATCTCTATCGTGAATGAAGTGCCACAAGCTGTTTGGAGCATCTCTGCTTATTTACGATGCAAGGCCAGGGTAAATAAAGAACTGTTCCTTTGAATAAGTTCAGCATTTTCTTTACTTAAGAAACACTTTACTTTATATATAAAAGTATTTGAGGAGTGGTGAAGAGCGTCTTGCATTTGTCGTCGAGTCACAGCAAAGATAACCTTTGCTTAGCGCTTCATTATAATGTGAGATTTTGGCCAAATGACAAAAAAACGAGCGCCCACATAGCTTCAATAATCTTCATAACCTTTAAGAAGCATCGTCTTACAATTGACAGAAATTTCCGTGAACGGCGGGGAAAGAGTTAACTAAAGCTAACCCACACTCATTTCCAATGAACTAGAGTATCGAGTTCATTGTTTCTCCAGAAGAAGTCTCTGTGTTTAATCACAGTGGAGGAGATTATTGATGTGAGTTGGACTGTTTAAATAAGGGCTGTGCAAAGGTTATTGTGCTCAGCATAAACTGAGTAATGTTTGGCCACTCCTGCATAATGTAGAAAACATCTGGTCTCTTTCACCCACTTTCAAGATGCTTGAACAATAAATTAGTGCTGTTTTCCCCACAAAAGGTGTTTGGGGCTGGACTATTGCGCATATCCCCTACCTGAGAGTTTCTTTGATGACAGCCTTCATGTAGGGCATCCTGGTCAGGTGTTCGGCGTTCGGCTGCTCTTTATTAGGACAAACAGATGCGATCTCGTTATAGAGGCGGTTCTGTGCCTCTGCATCACGTGCAAGGTGGTACAAGGTCCATGATAGTGTGTTAGACGTCTGTCAAGGACAAAGAAAAAAAGAAAGATTGACTATCTTATCAAATAATGCATTCATCGATCTCAGCTGATGTTATGATAGAGACACCTGATTGGCTAAGTTAATTATGTCCAGAGGGTGAGGGGGCGGGGCTAGAGTGCTCTGTTTAAGGGGAGCTTTCTTTTAAAAAACGAAAAACTTTATGCATTTTCGTCGTTCATTTACACGACAACGGCGTTTTTGGGGCCTGAAAACGCAAACTTTTGAAAGATTGTGCAAGTTTTTGAAAATGATACCGTTATCGTCTACGTGTAAACTACAAAAACGCAAATTTGTGAAAACGGTGACATCGTGCAAATGTGTCTCACGAGTTCCGTCTTTAGGCACGTAGTGTTTCTTTACAAAGTGACATCGCCAACTACTGGCCTGGCATGAATAATACAGCATTTTAATCCTTTTTGAACGGGGATCATTTTAACAACAAGGTCGTCTGTACGTGAAAAACGCAAAGGAAAAACTTTTTAGTACATCGCTGTCGTGTAAATAAACCCTAAATCCTCAGCTATGTGTCGATAAAACAGGTCAAGACATCAGCAAAGAATGCTAATTAACAGGTTATCAACCCTGTCTGTCGTTAAAAGTGGGACACAATTTAGCAGATAGCTCTGGAAATCCGATAAACGGTAGCCTTGACAGACCTTGACAGACATTTACACAGAGATTAGGAACATAGTACAGCATGTTAAAGGTCATTATTGTATCAGTTAGGGATGGGCAGGATAGTCAACACGTTCTTGTTGTAAGTTCATAGTTAATGGGATTAATGTGTAGACCTGGGGTTACTCAGCAAGGACACCTGTGTGAACTCACCTTGACCCCAACTGATTAAAACTACAAAGATGGATCACAAAAATGCGTGAACACCACTAATCTGGAGGACCCTAATCATTCAGGGCTTACTTAAGAATGACTAGAACTCAGACAAACCACCTTATTGTACACTTTTAGTGTACTTCAAATCTTAACAGTATATTTTTAAGAACTGTACTTACAGACAATATAGTTTTAATTAAATACAAGGCCACTTAAGGGTCTTGAAGAGGTTTCACTTTCATGACTATGTTTCTCAACATGCTTAAGTACAGGTTTAAAAAGTGCACTTTGTAATAATGTCAATTATAAGCTTTGCTTTAAAGTACATTTTAAATCATTATGTTTTGACAGTCTTTTGTCAGACTTTAAAAAAAAAGTACACTTGTTTTGATTTGTTGACTAACATACTAAAACATGTTAAGTACATTATTATCATTTTAACTGTATGCTTCATTTGATTTTACATCAGTTAACATTTTAAATGTACTAAATTATTATGCGTTACTACATGTACTCACTATGGAAATAACAGTAAATTATACTAACCTTAAACCAAACACTAACCGTAACTGTATACTAGTTAGTTAATTGAAATTACTCAGTACTTATTTGAGTAAGTACAATGTAACTACATCACCTTAAAATAAAGTGTAACCAAATATATTTAAGTTTACCATAAATGCTTGTCGGTGCATTCAGCACTTTAACCATTTCAAAGACAACAGAAATAATTGTGAAAAAAATGACATAAAGATGTACTTATGTCCTACTTAATGGAGTAAAAAAAAAACACTGTAAAGTTCAGCTATTGCATACAATTTTAAACTATAATACATTTTAATTTAATTTAATGAAAATTATTTCTGTAATAAGCACTCTTAAAAAGTATGCTAAAGTGTACTTTTTCACAAGGGAAGTATCACCTAGGGATGCACCAATATTAAAATTCTGGTATGGTTAATAAATAGTTTCATATAAGTTTGTCTCGTTTCTTATTTTCACAGGAACTTAATATCTCTCTTGTTTTCGACAGGTAGATAGAAAACACTCCCTTATCACAACAACTGAACCAGAGGTGCAGGACATTGTTTCTGAAACATAATTAACTTCTGAATAATAAATCCTCTTCTGAAAAAACCTTTTGACTATTAGCAGATCATATTGTTTAATCTACTTCCTGTCTGACTGGTTCCAAATAAACATATTCTTACTGTGTCGACGCCTCCCAGCAGAAGTTCAGTGAGGCTGATGTACACCTCTCCTAAGCTGAGTTTATCGCTGGACAACAGGTAGGTGAGATACATGCCCTCCACTTCCTCTCCACGCTCAACCTGATCATGTATCTGCTTCACCTTTTTATCAATCAGATGTCGGGCTGGACAAAAGTACAACAGACACAGACAGAAAGGGCAATCAGTTACGCTGTTGTTTCAAAATATTATTTATGTCCAGCAACTCCACCATATCAGATATATGTCAGACAGAGACTACAGGTGCACCGACATGTGTAATAATAATTATATATATATATATATATCACATGATTAATCCATTCTAAAATAAGTTTGTATTTATATAATATGTATGTGTATATATATCTATACACACATACATACAGTTGTAATTAAAATGATTCAACCCCCATTGCAAATCAGCTTTATTGCCAAAAATGTACAGACTTTCAGCTGTTTGCAATGAACAAAATCAAACAAAAGTTATTGAAATAGCTCAACACAACAAATGTTTCAAGTGGTTTCCACAAATTCAACTGAAAATGCATTTTTTAATGACTTCTGCAGTCTCAAAATGTCCATCCCCATGATGGCAAGCATCTACTTAGTAGAACACACTTTTGCTGTAATGACCTGCTGCAAACAAGATGTATACACCAGCTTCTGGCAGCGTTTCCGAGGAATTCCTCATGAACAATGGCCTCCAGTTCAGTAATACTCTTGGGTTTGCGTGCTGCAACCACCTTCTTCAAATTCCACCAGAGATTTTCTTTGGGGTTCAAGTCAGGTGACTGATGGCCACTGTAGAACCTTCCAGAACTTCTTCAGCAAACAAGCCTTGGTGGAATTTGAGGTATTCTTGAGATCATTGTCCTGTTGGAAGGTCCAATGATGCCCAGAGCATCACCGAGCCCCACCGTGCTCAACTGTAGGCAGTGTGCGCTTTTCAGCATATGCTTCATTCTTCTTCCTCCAGAGATACCGCTGATCCATAGGGCCGAAAAGCTCCAGTTTTGTTTCATCGCTCCACAGAACAAAATTCCAAAACTTCTGCGTCTTATTTATATGATTTTGTGCAAATTGGAACCAACTTTTCTTGTGCTTTTGGGGTCAGTAGTGGTGTACGTATCGGATTTCTGGTATGCGTTAAGTCTGTTCCTTACTGTGGAGCTGAAACCTCAGTGCCTGTTGCCACCAAGTCTTTCTGCAGAACTTTTGCAGTCACTCGAGGATTTTTCTTAACCCGTCTTCTCAGAAATCTGGTTTTAGCCGTTGATAGCTTCATTTTTCCACCCCGTCCAGGTAGTGTAACCACTCTTCCTTTAACTTTGAACTTGCAAACTATTTCCAACTGTGTCTCTAGGGACATTTAGTGACTTTGCTAATTTTTTTTAGTCCTGTTCCTTGTTTATGAAGGGCGATGATATCTTCTCTTAACTTTTTGGACCATTGTGTACCATGTGTTCTAGCTCAAGCACACCTGGTGCAACTAATGAAGACCTTGATTAGTTGCAGCAATAGTGCTTGCTTGAGACAATACCTGTTCTGCAGATTTGTGCTGTTGTGAAAGATTCTATTCAGGGGGTTGAATCATTTTGAGACTGCAGAAGTCATTAAAAGTTGAATTTTCGGTTGAATTTGTGGAAACCACTTGAAAATGTGTTGTGTTGAGCTCTTTCAATTACTTTGGTTTGATTTGTTCATTGCAAACAGCTGAAAGTCTGTAAATTTTGCCAATAAACCTGATTTGCAATGGGGGTTTAATCATTTTGATTACAACTGTAATATATATATAAATATACACACACATATATTACATAAACACAAATTTTGATGTAAAATAAAACAAAAAAATTTAACAAAGATAAATTATCAGAACTTTTGCAAGTATATATAAGAACTTTTTCCAAGTTTTTTCAGTAGCATTACAAAGTTTGTGATTTTTTGCAAAAGTTCTGATGTGATTTATCAACTTTTACATAAAAATACAGCAGTTTGAACAGGTGTGTGTAGACTTTTCATATCCACTGTATATTGTGCATCCCAAATGCAGACATTGAACTTTAGCATACCTACGTCATACAAGTCATCCCAAGCCTGGACAAACCGTTTCCAGAACGGGAAGATGTGACGGGTCCAGCGAGGGAAAAAAAGAACCGTCTCCGAGAGTGCCAACATGTCATTAACGGCAGATATAAACCGCAGAGTTTCTGTGGGAATTTCCTCCTGTAAACAGCCCAGCCTTGTTTCGAACAGGATAGAGGAGATTCCTGAATAGTGAAAAAGACAATCACTATGCTGCTGTTTGCTCACATGTCACTGTAAACAGCTCCAGGATATTGTAAGCCATCTACATCCATACAAACCCTCAAAGCCAAATTTGTAGAGCTCAGAGGCGAGGTCAGTGACGGTGGCCTGGTCTTGACTGCGCAGACGCAGGAGTTCCACGCGCTGTAGGAGATCAGACACAACCTCGTGAATGATGGGTGCGTATGCCGTTACTTCCTTCAGTTTAAGCATCTTAGGGTTCAGGGCACTACGAATACGATACCACTCAGGGCCTGTGCTGAAACACACACAAAAAATGTTTTAAAAAGCCCTTTACTCACCCCAAACTTTTGAACGGTAGTGTAGTTCACCCCAAAAATTTAACTTTTGCTGTCAAACTCCAAAATGACAAAAATCTTCTTAAGTCAAAAGAGAGCTTTGTGCAAGGAACAAACCAACATTTATTTTGTTATTATTGAGATCCACAGTTTATGAGAGTCATGACAGAAATAATATTTTCAATGAATCATCTGATGCTGTTCACAACACTACTGAATGATGTGTTCATGACTAGAACTGATTCAGGTCTCATCAGTGAATAATATTTTTTTGTACTTTTTGGCACACAGAGGTATTGTATCGCTAATGGACCACTTTTATCACACTTTCATGGTGTTTTTGGATATATTTTTAAGCTCCATTCTCCTTTTGTGTTCCATGAAGGAAAGTATAGAGAAAGACAATGGGTGAAGGGGAGAAGAGCTTACTCTACATGAATTCCATATGCTTGTCCTCTCATGTCTCTGTATTCTTTCCAGTGAGGCAGATCAGTACGCACTGGGTGTCGTCCCTCCTGTCGGATCACCTGTGCAAGCAGTTCTGCCGTCGCCACATTTACCACATCAAACGGCCCAAAGCGTGAGCGCCAGATTGGACCATACAGGCGCTTGTGCTCCACCTGCATAATAGATGTGGGGGGGGATCATTGTGTGTGTATATCAGCAATTGTTTATCATACACATTTAGCTATAAATAATAGAGGGACAATCCCCCTGAAGTAATCTAAGGTTAAATACTGTATGAGGTGTGTCATTCTGTAAAATGTTAAAATAGCCATTTTCATTTAATGCAGTGGTTCCCAACTCAGCAAATGCCCAAGGGGGCTTCAAGATGACTTAAAATGACTTTTAATGCTTGTTTTAAGACTAAATAATAATATTCTTTGGGGAACCAAAAAGGTTTCTTTTATGGCATCGCTGTGAAAACATCCATTTGGAATCTTTATTTTTAAGAGTGTTTGTATGCGTGTCAATCATTGTTTAGATGTAAATAAAAGTGATAAATTAGATCATCTTCATTTAAATCGATTATATCTCTTCACGGGACTTGGACAAAACCACTCAAATAATGTGGATTCAATTTAAGACGCCTTTATGGCCTTTTGGATCTTTCACAAAGTTTTTATTACCCGTACTTTCAATGTAATAAACAGAAACTGCTCATGTTTGAATATTAAACAGGCTTATGGCTTTAGAATGGCACGAGGGTTATTACTGTAATAGCTAACATTATTTTGCAACATTGTATTGTTACCACAATAATGTCTTTTCTGTCCTTTTTTTCTTTTATATGCGTCACTAATATGGATGTAATTTCTGCTCCTCCTATTTTTTTTTCATCCAATATCCAGTTGTTGATCGTCTTTACTAAGATTTCAAGTACCATCCAAATGTAAGGGAATGTTGAAATTACAAACAGGTATATTTGCCCTGAACTCACACCATTAATTAAACCACAAGTTGACACATTGAGCGCCACACAGATAGCAATGTTTTGACAGAACAGTTTTCTGATTGGCCAAATCCCGTGGGTCGCACTCATATTCTTTTTGCTGGCTGACACACAGAGATAAGTGACATTTCACAGAAACTCTGTTACAGGGATTTGTATCTGGAAGTGGGAACATTCTATCCGTGCAATGGCATTCAAAAAACAACCGTTAAAGAAACTTTGAGTGCTCTGTAGTTTGACACCATGGTAATCCAGAGCTTAAGTCAACCTTTGGAATACAAGCCTGAATACAACATCTGACCTATAAAAATGTATCTTTATGGCAAGCTGTTTTAACCTTTTTTCCTTAAAACTAACTATTAATTTTATGTTACTACTACCTTTTAAATTCCTAGCAAGCAATTCAGACTATACTGGTACTTATTTCTTTGTTACAAGACACAAATTAAATATTAGGCACTACTGAATTAAAGTACTTTTATTTGTGCCTTTATACCTACCAGTAACTATTCAAATAGTTTAGACTTTTTTTTAGAAACAAAAATTTAAAAGATAAAAAAAATGAAGAATTAGAGAGAATCAATGAATTCTGGCATTTGGTGAATAAGAAGTAATTGTGTAATTAATAAAAAAGTCACTGTAGTCTGATTATGAGTAGCCTATTTTAAAATGTAATATAATCTTATTACAAGCACTTATTTTTGGAATTTGATTATGTAATCCTGATTACATAATCAGTTACTACCCAGCAATGGTAATAGGTGATATCTAAAGCACAGAAGCCCATGAAATTATTAAATACAAGGACTGTCTAAATAATTACTAGTATCTCGTGAAACTGGAAAAGTAACTAATCACTTTTAGATTACTTACTAGTGGCAAAATATAAAGAGCCTGCTAGTAACACATTTAGATGGGTCTATTAGTTTGTTTTAAGAAATACATGTTAAAATGGCTTTTTCATAATATCTTTTTGTTCCACGGATATCAGCTGTCAGTATCAGACAGGATTTCCAGAGTCTCCAAAATCAAAAGCCATTCTACAGAATTGGTTCAAAGTCAGAGTTGGAAACGTCTTGAATCTTTTTTCACAAATTTTGTATGTATGCAAATTGTATAATTTCCAAGGTAATAGTAATTGTGCAGTTAATTATCATATTGTATTTTCAGAAAGTTTTGGAATATTTTTCCTCTCCCCAAATTTGTCACTACCGAAACACAATAATAAATAATTTAATAAGGAGACTTATACTGACCTATTATTCACATTTTCGCTAGTGACAGTAATGTTTTGGTAGCGACCACATCTCATTACATAATTTGAACTCGCATACTAAAACATACTAAGATACTAATGATTTACATAACTGTACTCAAATTTAGTTTATTTCCCTCAAATAAATGATTATGTGTTCCCTTTTGTCACTACCAAAACAATGATGACATGTTTCGATTATGACTGTTTCATTAGTGACAATTTTAGGATTGCCATTTGTTAAAGACTTGATAAAAATGTAACGTTAATCCTTGAATCATTAGTTACATGCACAAATGGTTATCAATGTCTCAAAATTTTGCTTTAATAGGCTAGTTTAATATAGCCTATATTCATAACTGAATGAACATTTGATCTATAAATAACTGTTTACATCTTAAAAACACCCCCCAAAGAAACATCTGTTTACATTTAGCAGCTGTTTACTTGCAAATTCAAAACAAATGCATAGCCTACAAATGTTGCCCAAAAAAGGGTGTTTTACCTGCATTGCATGACTTTTATCAGCGTATCCTTTAACGAAGAGCCAGTATGCGGTTGTGGCCAGACTGGGTCCCGGAAGATCATCGATGGTTTTGTATTTTCCCGTCACAGCTGTTGCGCTCTGCAAGTCTACATCCCCTGTTTGAGACTTAAGGGTTCGTGCGATCAATTCCTGAAATGGCGCATATTTTCTACCAACAGGAGTTGCGATACGTTCAGCTTTCACTAGCGCGGAAGACAACATGTTTGGCGTGTGTCGCTAAAGCGATCTCTGAATCTGGTCGAACGCATACCAGCACATAGTTCATGTCAAAATATTGGGCGGGATTTGTTTTCAGCTATGGCTCTAAACCTAGTGAGCCGTATGTATACCTCATCATCTTGAGACAACGGGCCATTTGGACATCATAGGCGGGCCATCGAGGTATAGTCCAGTCATTTTAAGCCAAAATGGGGGTCAACCTAGAACAAATTGCAACAGAATCAAACTCTTTGTATCCTCAATATGTCCCGAGGGGGTAAAAAAAAAAAGCCCCGAAGAATTCAATTAGGGGAAAGTTTCGAAAAAGACCCAAATATAGCCAATTCCAACGCCTATTATTTCCTTTTCTCACGTGAATAGGCAGGGTTAAGTTTTTAACCTTTAGATATCACCATGAAAATTACTGAGTTTAGTACTAACATCAAGACAAACAGAAAATGTAATAGGCCTACAAGTTTTTTTTTAATTGTTTGTTAACATGGGCAAACGTGCATAATCCAATTACGTATACGTGCTAATTTGCATAAATGCCACGACAGATCTAAACATTGGGTATAGCGGGTGAAAATGTCTTGTTGAAACTTGTTGACATAACAGTAAAAGACTTAATGTTAAGGTCTGAATGGAACCCATGTAGGCTAACCATGAGCATTAATACATAAAGGCAGGAAGAAGTAATTTAAACCAGCCTTTATTAATTATTATTGCAGAGATGGGGTTTGGGCCTGGGTCCGTGGGACTGTTTCTGGGGGATGAGTCTGAGGGAAGAACAGGAGACAAGGGTAAGGAGAATGCAGAAGACAAAGGTAGGTAAAATAAAAAGTGGCTGGATCAAACAATCAAATTACGTGAACAATGCACCAGAGAGAATCTCTTCTTCATTCGCTAATCCTAAACTTGACATCGTTTCACCAATAATAGTCGTAACACAGCTCAACACACATCCAGATGTCCCCAATAAATTGTAGTTGGTCACCAGGTATGTTTTCTTAATGTATAATGTAGGTTGAATAATCCATGTAGGAGAAACAAAAGGAAATCTTTCTTACCTGAGTGACAGCTTAGTGACAGTTGAGTGGACCTTGAATGAATGACTGAATCTCTGCCCCTTTGGTGACATTTGTTTGCCTCTAGTCTTTTACTGTAAGATGTCAACTAGATCACAAACAGAGTTTACAATGAAAAACCTGGAGGCGTAACTGTTTGAAGGTATATTATACTTTTGAGTGCTAGTGTTTTAGCCGTTTAACTAGTTAGTTTTAAAAAAAATTAACACTTTTATTTAATCAATGACCTATAAATGTGGTCAAAAATGAGAGGAAAGACATTTATAGTGTTACTATATATATATATAGCCTATATTTCAAACAAACTTTCTATTCATCAAAGAATCCTGAAAGAATGCATCAAGGCTTCCACAAAAAAATAGTAGTAGGCTATCTTCAGCAGCTATTCATATTATAATGATTTCTGAAGGATCATGTGACTGTAATCTGACATCTGAGAGTAATGATGCTGGAAATTCAGCTTTGCATCACAGGAAAATAATTACATCTTAAAATATATTAATACAGAAAATAGTTATTTTAAATTGTAATAATATTTGACAATGTTACTGTTTTTACTGCATCTTTGATCAAATAAATGCAGCCTGTGTGAGCATGAGACTTTTCAAAAACATTTAAAATATAGGCTTTCACTTTAACTTTTGAACAGTAGTGTATACACACACACACACACATACTGTATACATGTTAATTACATATATTTTTTAAATGAGATAAGGATGTTAAAATATAATTTATAGATATTGCACTCACAAAGAGCAATTTCTAGCTGTAAAAATATTTCACAGCTGAAACATGCACCAAATTTCCAAGACTTTTTCCGTCCTTTTCCCTGATAATTTTAGGCCTTCATTGAGATCTAAACGTAATTGATAATTGTATTGAGACACAGCGCACTGCATAATCTTAATACCAACATCAATAGAGCACCATGAAATGTGAAATAAATATCTTTTATTATTTATTTTCATCATCATTAGCAACACTTTACAAAGTGCCAGCCGTCATAGACAATCTCATAATGTCATCCTGCAAATAGCCCGATCAGTGCTGCCATCAGCAGACCACAGAGATGCCAATCATGCGTAGAATTTGAGTAAAAAAAAAGAGAGAAAATAAAAATATATATATAAAAAAAATATGCGTACCACTGATATACAGATTTGATATAAACAGGCTTATTGGTCACAAACCAAATTGAATTATAAACATGGCTTTTCTCATACAATAGACAAAGAGAACAAACAACAGATACAAGTTCTGTACCAGATAAGTGTACTGTCTACAAAAACGTACATTTCAGAGTTCTTATCTTCTTTTGTATTTCCTTTTTTTTTTTTAAATAACTTTTCTGTCATCAGTTGTACAAGGCGCAAGGCATTGAGTGTGCTGGCAATAATCTCACTCAATCGGCACACAGAAAAGGAGTCTCTTTGAAACACAGACAAACACATACAGACACACTCAGACAATATAACACCCACACAAACAAATACAAAGTGCATTCATGACCCTGGAGTGGCAGCAGTGGCGTGTTTGAGTTGACGGAGAACTTCCCGTAATCACTTATTATCATAAATTAAACAGAATGCATTCTGCAGCTACGGGACTCTATTGTTAAGTCGAGAGATATAAAAAAAAATTAAAAAAATCCAACATTTTATATACAGGCAAATAGTTATATGATGCCACCTAGTGGTGGAAACAAAATCTGACATTACATTCCAGTAGGAAGATTCCCGATTTGCATTAAACCATCCTCTAACCAGGGTACCAGTCATGTTGGTCTAAATCAGTTTCTTTGGCACTGGTCAGCATTTAGACATTGGGCTCTCATTATTTAAATCTGAATTCATAAAAGAACCAGCCATCGTGTGTGTGTGTGTGTGTGTTCATTTCACAAGGATAAGAGCATAGCGGTGGCAATGAATTTACCACAGACAAGTGCCAAACGTGAGCCTCAGGGAGTGACCAACTTAGCCAACAAAGCTGGTAACCAGGGCAACCGTTTTCTCAGATTCTCTGGAACAGAAAACAAGCATTCAGACTCACACAAGATCGCTCAAAAACAAACGCAAAATGACTGACGAACACTGGCAAAAGTATTAAAATCAGTGTAAAAATCATGGTCTCAAAATGTGCAAACATTTCAGCATCAAAAGAAAATTAACAGTACATACATTACAAACAAACACTGCCTACTTTTCTTGTAGTATGTCTGTACACCATCTGAAATAGTAATGCTTTCGCTGCTTAAATGAAAATAAATGTGGATTTAGTTCTACGAACTGGCACTTTAAACCTATACAGAGCAGAAATTTAGCTCATTATACTGGGTGCGGAGAAATTCCTTCAAATACTGCCACAGCAACCCAAGGTTGGCAACACATGGCATCATAAAAGAAAAACCAAAATAAAGCTGCACGGGGCTTACAAAGTGGGCCTGCCCCTTTTTTAAATGGCTGTAGGCCAAGTTTGGACTCGGATCGAGAACTGCTAATACAGCTGGTCTATTGTGTGAGCGGGTCTTCCATGTTTTTCGTTCCCAGATATCACGATCTGGAACAGCCGCATGAAATCATTCCAAATTAACTCAACACAATGGAGGTAGACTCTCTTAGTCACCAACAGAAAACAAAACTGTAAACGTTTGCTTGGAGTGTAATCATACCATCTGAGTCCCGTTACTATAGCTGTACCTACTGTACCTACTGACAGCAAAGCTAGTTTCTCTGTTATCACAATCTTTTGGCCCTGGCGTTCATACAGGACACGTTCTTGTGTTAAAACAACACAACAGATCCCATTCGACCAGAATGGGTTTTCATTGGTCCATTGTTTTAAAACTAACAATGATCCGTGGACACATGGGTCAATGGCAAATAATAGCCTCCCATGATTCTTAAAAATTTACTTTTTGTTGGTTTCATATGAGTTTAATGACTTTAAACACAGTCTTACCAATAACTCTTCAAGTTAAAAAGATTTTTATTAAATTGTAATACTTTTTTTTATTAAGCTTGTATTAAAGTAAATATCATAACACATTTTACTACCTGAACTAACCTGTCATAAAAATAGGTATTGTCATAAATTATATAATATTTTAAGAGACTTGTTGACCTTGGCACGCAGTCATGATTGTGCAAAGGCCCTCTATATGATATCGGCATGTTGATTTCAGCACGACTTTGATTTAGCCGTTCAGATATTAAAAAGCAGTGAAGCATTTATTTTAATGTGGCTTTTTTTCATCATTATGATATCAGGATAGTTGTATCACCCTGACATATTTGATAGTATTCTCCCAAATATATATATGTATCAAAATAATTTTAATTCAGAAGTTAAAAATATTCTCATCACAGTATGTGCTAATGTAATATATGAGTATGTCATTGAACCAAATGTATAAATTTGACCGATAATTGACAGATTTACACACAAGAGCGTGTCCTGTTCGAACGTGTTCTGTAAGTACGGAGCTTATTTTTATTCTTATACTCAGGTCACTACAAGCAAGCAATATGAAATCACTGCTTGAACTTTAAATGTTCGTTTCCATTATACGACTATTAAATGAACAGACGTGTATGTTAAATTACAAGTACCATACTCTCATATTTATGAGAGGGGAAATCTATAACCTTTGAATTAGGAACGGCAGTTTGTGACGAGGAATAAAGAAAACAAACCCAATGGATTATGGGAGGAGCAAGGGTAACCCCATAAATGCATGTATTCACCTACATGAAGGCAGGCACTACAGCACTACGTGAAGGAGAGATCTTGAACAGCAACGCGACTGCTCACTTAAATGCACTAGCAGAGAGTGTGTAACCAAGTGCTTCACAAGTCCCAAGGCATCGTGGGATAGCGAGGTTAATTTACAGGCAAACCGTTAAGTACTGTCAAGTGCTGAGTATTGTTATGATCTGTGAAATTCTGCACATTCTGAAACCTGCAGAAACACATTAGAGTGAGAAACTCAGATGAGAACAACACTGCTGATGAATTACAACATCAGACTTCTGGCATGGAAAATATCAGCAGAAAGGATCCAGGTTGTGTTGTGTTGACTGGAAGTGCACTTACAGTTTCACCTTTCTTGTTGAGCGCAATCCATTTCTCTATTCCAATCTAACGCTCTATGTTCTTGAGTTTTATAGTGGAATCAGAGCGATTCATACTGTAAAATGTTGGTGAACTAATGTCCAGGCACTAAACCCTGCCTGTGTGGTTCAGGTTTTTCGCTTTGGTGAGTGAGTGTGTATTCAACCTGCCTACCTGATCAGATTGAAGTGTACGGCACTGTGTTGAAAGAATGCACAGGTGAATCTGACCCGAGATCAGTTTGCCAGCAGAGGGACCAAAAAGGGGAAAAGGCAGAGCGGAGCTGCTTATGCTGATCTAGAAACAGTATGAAGAGCCGAGCTGTTCTAAATAATTCCTGTACGGACCAAAAGTCAGAAAGACTTGTGAGTAGCTGTGCATTAAACCTAGAAAATTCTAGAAAAATGATTGGACACTTAAGACAGAGCTGAATACAAAAAAAAAAGAGGAAGGAGATCAGATGTTTGTAAAAAGGCACACAGTAAAAACAGAACCGGAGCAGAAGGTAGAAAGGAACGGGTACAAGAGAGCCTGACGAGTTCTAGAGCTGGAGAGAGTGAATACACTCCGGTATATGTGGCTGCGATCGGAAGGTGAGAGAGAGTTCAAATGTAAATGTTTTTACAGCATAGTGAGTAAATATTCTACAGTAGGATCTTCGATCAGAGTTCATGTGCGTGTGTGTGTGTAGGTTCTAGGAGGACTGTGCAAGAAAATGAGAACTTTAAGGAGCCATGACAGCTGAGTCCCATACATCCTGTCATCTATTCTGTTTCATTTCATTTTTTTTTCCTTTTACCCTTTAGCAGCGTATTGGCGTACCTGTTCTGGGGTTGACATTCCGAGATCTTCCTGCATTAACCCAGTGCATCCAGAACCCAAACGGACTCCCCAGAGCCAAGGCTCACAATCATGGGGGATTTTAAAACATTAAAAACAAGGAAATGAAAGTCTTTAAAAGACAACATCCTTTAGTCTTTTGGGGTACCGATATCCATTAGTCTTTAGGGGTACTTACCCCAGAGTGAAATTAAGGTGCAATGTTTTCGTACGGAATCAAGCTGCTCCAAATCACCGTCCTGCCCCAGCAGAGGTGTGAGATTAGGCCATTGCCCTTTTCGCTATGCGCTCTGGTCCAGTGGGGGCTCTTAGGCCTGCTGGGAGGAGTCTCAAAAGGGGATGGTCCTACAGACACTTATATGGAAGTCTCTGATTGGTCAGAGATGGAAGGGGGAGTGGCTAGTAGACAAAAGTGTGCCGCAATAGGTCCTCAGCAGCGGGACGCTGTTTAGACTCCACAAAAATCCGTTTAAGGAAATCGCGGCAGTGGTCCGACACGTGAGCCGGCAGAGTCGGGTTAGTGGGCTGTGTGGCGATTTTAAAAATGGCTGCCATTGCTTCGTACTCCGCCCAGGGCGGCCGCTGAGTCAACATCTCCACCACGGTGCAGCCGATGCTCCTGGAATCAGGGCGGAATTACCATCACTATGATGAATTGTTTACAATAACATCATTTTTTTTTTTTTTTTTTTACACAATGTGGAGGAATTTTGCACACTTTAAGGGCTTACCAGATATCAGCTTTCCTGCCATACCCCTCTCCGCTGATGACCTCAGGGCTCATCCAGTACGGTGTACCTGTCACTGACTTGATGCCCGTACCGGACAGGCAGATGGTCTGAAGCCGCCGACTCGCGCCAAAGTCACCCAGCTTCACATTACCTGCAGAGTCCCGAAGGATATTGGCACCTACATGAATAAAAGAACAGAGAAACATTTTTTTCATTATGGGGGGTGGGGGTATCTTGACCTGAAAAAAAAAAAAACCTTGTAAGATAATAAATTAAATATACGATATATATATATATATATATTATATTTATAAGAATGTCAAAAGTACCATTACAAGATGTAATATAGGCCTAAGTCTCAGGTGTCCCCAGAATGTGACTGAAGTTTAAGCTCAAAATAACCCACAGATCATTTATTATACCATGTTGTAGATGCACCTTTTTCAGCGAAAGCAAAAATATGCTGTTTTCGAGCATTTATCTTTAAATGCAAATGAGCTGCTGCTCTCCACCCCCTGTGCCTTTACACCTCGTGCCTGGATACATCTGTTTGGTTTTGATTATAATCTATCGCAGCCACGTGACTTTGCAGTTGTTCATCATCATGAAAGTTTACACGTTTAAACGCCATTTCATTTTAAACTTCTGATGTATGGTTTTCTGAGCGCACAGAAAGCTGGCTGTCAGACGGCGCATCCCGTGAGTATTAAACTAATTTCTCTTTTGCGTCTTATTGTGCTTAAATTGTCAAATACACACAAGGCTATGTCAAAAACACACAAAGTTCACAAACACAGCCGGTCATGTACGTGAACGTAAACAGCAGGGAAATAAATCGCATGTGTATATTAGATCTGTGTATTAAAGTGGCAGCAGTTGAATGTACAGTACCTACTGCAGCTATATATGCTGTTAATATGACTCAAACAACAGAAGAAAAACAGAAAATCACTCACTGCTCTTGACTGAATAACTTAAGTAGCTTTAAAGGGGTTCTATAATGCCCCTTTTTACAAGATGTAAAATAAGTCTCTGATGTCCCCAGAGTGTGTACTTGAAGTTTTAGCTCAAAATACCCCACAGATCAGTTTTTATAGCATGTTAAAATTGTCACTTTTTGAGGGTGAGCAAAAACGTGATGTTTTTGTGTGGGTCCCTTTAAATGCAAATGAGCTGCTGCTCCCAGCACAGAGGGCGGAGCTTCAAAAGTTTATGTGTTAGTAGCTCTGATAATGCAGTTGGCTCACCTTTGATGTCTCTATGTACAATCATGTTACTGTGCAGGTAGCACACGCCTTCTAGTATCTGCCGTGTATATTTACGTGTGACATTCTCCGTCAGAGCACCGTACGACTTCAGCTGGTCTTTAATGGAGCCCTATGGACAAATATTCAACATTCCATAAATAAAAAGACAAAATACTAGCAATCTGACTGTAACTTGTCAAACTTTCTCTCACAAAAATAAAAGTTTTGACAGGCTGACTGGTTGCACAAATCCTTCACTAAATGAACTCACTGAATCTATTGGGGCAGTTCAATTAACATCTCATTTACTGATCTTTTCAGTCATGCCCGACTTGTGAAGAACCAAGAGCTGTCAGTGTGTTATGTATATTTACTGTTTTTGAGATTAACAACATTGTAATTAGGTGCTAATTACAATATAGTTACACAAACATTCAAAATTATATTTTAATTTTAAAAATACTATCGTTTAGTTTAGGAGCTTCCACACAGCAAAAACTCTAAGGGGAAACAATCAGCGCTCAAGAATGTGTGTTCCAAGTCAGTGAATTAACATGCACTTACCCCAGGCATGTACTCCATAAAGATAGAAAGCGTTCTTTCATGCGTGTCCCGCAAGCAGCCATAGTACTGAACAATGCGCTCATGGAAAAGATTTTTCAGCAGCTGAATCTCACACTCCAGGGCACTCACCTCCTGAACACAAACACAAACAAAGTGCAAAAGTTCACTTGACACCAAATTTAAAGTCGTCTACCTTACAAAGCCTGAAAAAACAGTTCACCTTGCTGGTTTCTGGACTATCCGGGTCAAACTGAACCTGTTTAACTGCCAGTTCTCTGCCTGTGTCCGCATCGTAGCATAGAAACACTCGCCCGAACGCTCCTTGCCCCAAAAGCTTCCCTAGACGCCAGTTTGTAGGAGCCCGAGGGGCTAAACACAGAGAAGAGAGAAGATTAAACCAAGAACAACACACTATACAGTTTCCCATCCGGTTTTTAACCAAATAATTTAAATTACTTTTCTAGCTCTTCATGCTTGTCAGATTTGTAATTTATAAAAAAACTATACATTTTCAAAAAGCAATTCATAGCTGAGTACAGTAGGTTAAGAAATTTTGTAGGACAGGACTTTGATTGGATGGAAAAAAGTAGGCTAAGAGATTACTGGTTGGTTGCATCAGTACACTACATTGAAAACGTTTGGGATTGGTAAGATGTCTTTAATGTTTTTGGAGGAAGTCTCTCTTATGCTCACAAGGCTGCGTTTATTTGATAAAAAAAATTGAAAAATTTCACAATATTGTGAATTACTACTTTGATAAAATATTTTTCTAACATTCTATTTTTTTCCAAGACTCGGATTCATAGAAATCTCAAAAGAACAGCATTAATTTGAAATAGAAATATTTGGAACAAATGTCTTCACTGTTCAATTTAATGCATCCTTGCTGAAAAAAATCTTACTGACCCCAAATTTTTTAATAGGAGTGTATACATTGTGCACAAGACGACATTGAAATTATTGTGTTACTGGAAACAAAGCAAAATAAATTTGCACCTGAGCAAATTATAAATGCAAAATGTGTTACTCTCAAACTCAAGGACATTTAGTAATGTCACATTTGACAAATCAGAACAGAAATCAGAATAAGTTTCATCTGCTTATAGAAAAACATCACTCTGTGATCACAGGCCGACAAGTTCAAGCATGTAAACACCAAGATCATCCACAATGGGAACAATGTTAGTACAAAGTAAACTGGTACAACACAACATGTGCCCTAAATCCACTCACAGCGGCTGGGAGGGCTGATGTCCATGACTGATAGAGTAGGGTTAGAGCTGGGCTCTATATCGCTGCCACGGCGTCTGCGCCCTGGTTCCTCTAGCTCGGGAGTGAAGATGCTGCTTCCACTGCTAGTGCTGGGGCTCTGCTGCTCTGTAGGACTGAAGTTGACCGGAGAACGGAAACCATGAGCCTGTGTCCGCCGCGCCCTTGGAAAGGTCTTCCGTCCTGAGTGGAGAAAGATGATCTAATTTAGTAACAGCACGTGCAAGTTCGAGGGTGCCTGGTTTTGCTTTTTAGAAAGATGACTAAAGCATCCATTTTTACAATATAACCTCACCATCGCTGTAGTCCTGCAAACCAAACGAGATGTGATATCGCCTAGGATAGGTTCCTCCCTTCCCTGTTTTTTCAAACACTGGTATATCGTACTCTGCGAAACAGCAGCACAGAAACATGATAGATTGAGGAGTTCAAACTAACGCAAGCTCTCATGTGACATCAAAGCAGAATGGGCAGCAAGAGCTTACCAGGGAACTCTTGATGGTTATCTGGGTAGCTCAGGGCTCGAGGCATACGAGATTTGGGATAGGTTTCACTGTAAGAGATGCAGTGAAAGAGTCACTCAGTATTCTTAATCTAAGTACAAACGTGAACTGCACACTACCGTTCAAAAATGTGGGGTCAGTGAGATTTTGGGCTGAATTTATTTATTTAAAAACACAGTAGTATTGTGAAATATTATTACAATTTAAAATAACTCTAAATAAATAATATTTTGATATACATCAAAATTTAATTTATTCTTGCAATTGCAAAGCTGAATTTTCAGCAGCCATTACTGCAGTGTAACACGATCCTTCAGAAATCATTCTAATATGATGATTTGGTGCTTAAGAACATTTCTTATGTTGAAAACAGTTATGCAGCTAATATCATTTTTTTGGAAACCATGATACATTTAAAAAAATAACAATTTATTTGAAATAGAAATCTTTACATTATAAGTAGAACTATTACTTTTGAACTATTTCATGCACCTAGGCTGAAGAAAAACATACATTTCTTAAAAAAACAAAATCTTACTGACCACAAACTTTTGAACAGTAGGGTAAGTCTGTGAGATCAAAAGTTTCTGTGATTGTCACTGGATGCCTGGTCATGTCATGTGGCATCCTGACACAGGTTAAAAGAATGCTATTAATACAAGTTCAAATCTACCAACAAAATCTGTGAAATGCTGTCAAATTTCACAGAAAATACATGATGAACTCATCCTTGAGTTTGTAAAAAAGCACAAATTGCATTTACAGTAATCCACCTATACAAGACGCCTATCGACAAGGCACTGATTTCTGCAACAATTTGATTATGGGATCTGTATCAGTTAGTTGTTTACCTATCAAGTGGACTGTCCAGGGAAGGACAGCTGCCTGATGCTGAATTCTCAGGACTGCTCATAGACAGAGGGTCCAGCATCTAAAGAGAGAAAGACAGAAAACGATTAACAAGCCATCAGGACACTGGACACGGACTCTTGCTTTAGTACACCCACATCAACCAAACCAGACGTGTTATCAGACTATGTACCTGGTCCATGCTCTCTGGTATGAACTCGCCCTCACTGTTGATGCTGGTGAAAGAGCCGTTTCTGGCCACTTGCTGCAGAGCATCAGGAATATAGCCTGGAGGAGGGGAACTGCGATCGGTGGACTGAGAACCTGAAGAGGGAGAGGACACAGACAAAATGCTGTTTAAAATGTCATTTATGTTGTGGTTTTATTTGAAGAAACATCTTACTTGAAAAATCTGAACAGAGTAGTTTCAGTTATTTGGAGCAGTGGGGTTGAAAAAGTATCAGTCCAGTCATTTGAAAGGTAGAGCAAGTCATTATATTTTGATAAAAGATTTAAGTCATCATTAAATGCATGTTGCACTAGTCTTTTCTTTCCTATCGTGACGTATATACAAGTGAAACCGCTTATCGAGCAAGAAAAAAAAATTTAGTACGGGATTTGATTTTGTCCATCAGGATATGATTGGATCATTCATTGGATTGGTGTGGTTTGCTACCGCAGCGATCTCATGTGAGTGACAGGTTGTCCCGCCCTCAAGCCAGAAAACATGTCATCAGAGAAGAGAAGAGATGTCGCTGCAAGTGGGAGGGGAAACTATTTTGATTACTGATTAAGAGGGCACATGAATTTAATGTTTTATTGTCAATTGTGATTTTATGTTGACTGTGAAAAATTCACCAATGAATTGTGCACAATAAAGGCAAGAACATAAAATGAAGAAAGTAAATTTTGGTTTTATGTTGACTTCATGACAAGGATGCAATTCAGAAACACTGAATGCAACCCACCTATGAGTGCCAGCATGCTCTTTTTATCTGCAGCACTGAAGTCTGTGTTGTCCAAGTTCTCATGAGCAGGCAACATGTCTTTACTGGAGACAGAATTCTGAAAGCGCAAGTAGTAAACATCTATATTACATTTAAGGCATTTAGCTTTTATATTAGATCACAGGTCTCGGACTAACACTTTCTCTCTGAGCATGGTTTATAATGATCACTGACCTGAGTGCAAGAGGGGAGCACCAGCAAGATTTTTAGGCTCTTCATATGCACTGAACGATCCAACAGCTCCACAGCTTTATCCAGATCATCCTGAGTACGCAATGGAATCACAAGCTACAGGAAAGAGAAAAGGTAAATCGTCAGGAAAACAAGAATTATGGCAGCCATATATCAAAACATTCTAATAAATACAGTATATCTTAAATGTGATAAAGCTGTGGATTCTGTTACCTCATTATTGGTGTAATGCAGGTCCATGCTTTGCCCAAACGCTACTTTAGCTTTGGCGCTCAGATCTTCCAGACTGACAGGTCGAGGGAACTGCAGGATCCTTAAGTAAAAGATAATACATTATAAATCATCACACCATCATATGCTACTTTAACAGAATCAATCAAAAAGTTCCTTCAAATGCATTCTGTAATTACAATAATTACATCATTAGCATCGCATTTAAGTTATAGTGATTACATGAGAATTCCAAAGAAAAAAAAAAGAACATTATTAATTCATATTCCAACTCAAGGAGTCTTTTCTGGCAGTTTTAGGTTCTTAGGCTTTATATACAACAACCCAGATGCATTGCACACAACCACATGACAATTCAAACTACATCACTAATTTCCTTAGTTCATTTGGCTTAGAGCAAAACATCTTGTGTGAAGTGATCCTCAAGGACTGGGAATTAAAACGCAGGTTTGGACAAACTAAAACAACATCCATTACACAGTGACTACAGGGCATGGTCGGACAGGTTTAATTACGAGAAACCTCAAGAGGGAAGTGATAAAAATAGGAAGTGGAGAGCAGAAGAGCAGAAGCAGGACTTGTGGTTATTACCTCTTCTCTCCTCTGTACTCAAACTTCACCCGCACGTCATTCTGTGGAGAAGCAAACACAGTTTTACACGCATCTCAAAGCACATAAATCATATTCACAACAGTCTGAATAGAACTGGGAAACCCACTGCATTGATTTTTGAGCACTTTTTATTTTCCCTGTGACTACATCATTAGATTAGTTTCACATTCCTTCCTTGGAACGATGTTTTAATGATGCCTCTTATTGAAACTTCAGTATAAAAAGGGGAATTAAAGTAGGTAACTGTCACGAATCAGTTCAAATTGTCCGTGTGGTATATTAATATATTATTAAAATGTTTGGTTTTGTTAAAACTATATTTAAAATATTAAAATGTTTTTGAAAAAATAAATCTGATAATTTTCCACTTCATATTGGTGAATATATATATATATATATATATATTATATATTATGATTGGGGTGTAGGGTGTAATGATACATTGTTATATCAAGATATCACGATATAAAAATGCGAAGATTTGTATTGATTTCTGTCCCTCTACATTAAACTACTGTATAATGTTGAACATAATGTAAAATAATGCAATGGGGTAATATTTGTGGGTCCTGACAATAATAAAATAATAATAATAATAATAATAATAATATTATTTTAATAAAGTAATCATAATAAAAAAGTTTCGTATCACGAGTTCAGTACCATGATTTGTATCGGTTGGTGAAATTAGTGTATTGTTACACCCCTGAAACAGAATGGTTCAATTTGTGCTACTGAATTTATTTTCAGTATTTTACATCTTACATTAAACATTTTGAATCTACTTAGGCTCAGTTCCTCAGATGGAAAAAAAGTACATAAATATTGAGAAAACTATTGCATATTTTTAAAAAGCTGAAAACTACTGAGACATTTTAAAGTCAGCATGAAATGGAAATTGGAATAGTCTTTTCTTCCCTATATTGAAGTATATGAGTGAAACAGCTTCTGGAATGAGAAAAACGTAGGGTGAGACTTAAATTTCATCCTTCAGGAATTGATTGTCTCGTAGGAAGTTGGGTGTTGCTAACTAACTGGAAGCAGATCTGAACGCCACTTTGCAGTCAGTTGTGGAGGATATTCAGGGGTGGAAAGAGTACTGAAAAAATATACTCAAGTAAAAGTACCATCAGTAGCGCGAGTGGAGTAAAAAGTACTTGTCCAAAGGTAAGAGTAAAAGAGTAGCTTATTTAAAAGTACCCTGAGTAATGAGATGAGATTCGGATTCTGCCCCCTTATAATAAACACTTGCTCGGCCAGAATCGACTCAATGTCGTGCAACTTCGGAAGCGGAGCCACACGCAAAGATACAAAAAAAATGGCATCCACACACCACGTGAAATGGGGTCTCGTGCACTCAACGTGCGCAGCACCCCACACCGCAATGACGTCATTTTTGCAGTGCACACCATACGCTCGTGTGGACGTGGCGAGTATAAACCAGGCGTAACCCTATGCTATAGTATGTGTAAGTGGTTTGCCTGTCTACACTGAATGATGTCATCATTCCCCTTATTCAGCTGTGGTCACATTTACAGTACATGCTCTGTTTGCAAGTGACATAAGAGAGTATTAATGATTTATTAGGCAATGTTTAGTTGACGTTTAGCTCCAACTAATTTCTCTGGGGGAAAAAACACTGTAAGCAGCTGGTGCTGATGTGAATTACAAGAGGCAATGCAAACCTGGTTCTTTGGAGAAGAGGCCTTGGGTTTGCTCAGGTCAGACAGACCAGATGGTCGACTGGACCGATGCAGCACCACCAGGTCTTGCATGATGGAATTCAAGGCCTCCTGTTCATCTGCAACATATTAGTAATAGTATTACAAATTCTCATTATAATTATTATGTATGCTACCACTTTATAGTAAGTGTCTTTAACTACTTCGTATTAATATTTAAATTAATCATTTGATGCAATGCACTTGTGTTTTACATTGCATATACATTTAAAAATTCCTACTTGTAAATACAAATGTAATTAATTACACTGTTGACCCACCATTAAACCTAACCATAACCGTGTCAATAACCTTTTTTGCAGTAAAATAAGAACATAAGTACATTAACCGTTTTTTTTTAGATGCAAGTATATAGCAGTTAAAGACATTTTTTACTACTAACAATTAACAAATAAAAAAATCTGTATTCTGTCTAATATTTACAGAGTACATACCCATTTTGACAGATCACCGGTTCACCCAGGAGTAAAGGAAAGAGGATTCTCCCATGAAATGGGATCCTTTCTCCTGTACAAGAGAACAATCCATTTATTACATAAATAATTGCATTAATTAATAATGAAATAATTCAAATATTTGTGACAATAAACCATTGTCGATCTATTAAGACTGGTGAAACCACTGGCACTATATTGTTCTTTGTTGGCACAAAACAGCAAAAATCTTTATATAGCAGCACATTAGAAACCAATGCTTTAGTCTAGGACAAGATATTACCATTTTTCAATATGCACAATCTCTCATTAAAAGACCCAGCTAGTGTCCTTTAGCAGGCAGCTGTCAAAATCTGAACTGAATAGGGCAGGATGGCAGCAGCTTGTCTGACACTGAGGTGTTTACACACACATAAACATCTATATTAAACTCCTAAATTCAAGACAACTACAGTACAAGTAAACATCAATAGCTTAGATAAATAGCTTATCAGTGCATGTCACAAGTCAAGACACTGTCTTACCACATTTATGACTATGTATGATAGTTTGAGTAAAACATTAGCAACTCAAAAAATTATATATATATATATATATATATATATATATATATATATATATATATATATATATATATATGACAAACAGTAAAAGGAAATGTCAGTTAAAACTCTTAACGGCACCCAAAGCTAATAATCAAGCTAACTAACGTTAGATAGCATACATACCTGTCAAAACTAATGGCAGGTCAAAGTAACCAAATGCGATGACATGCTGATATATAATTAAGGTCATAATGGCATTTAGGCATTCGATTTAGCCTTGTCTGGAGCACGACACAATGTTAAGAAGAACCTAAATTATATTTATCAACACACAGTTAGCCGCTTAGCTCTCTAGGCCAAATTAGCATTGCGTCAGGATGCTAACGAACCGCTTCGCGCTTTAACAGCTAACAGAGAGATTCTTACAGACTTATCTGATTAAAATGTCTTTGTTATGCAGTCACCTAATAAAACAAATAAATAAAGAGCATTTAATCACCTGGGTGAGCTCGGTCCGTTCACTTCCTCATCCACAGATATGAGGCCTCGATACGAATCTGACACTCTGACACTCAAATAAATGGCTTTAACTTCAGTCCAAGGCCTGGCTAAGCGACCAAATCATCTCGCGCTGTCTCAAACACACTTTAAAGGCTGAGTGAAAGCCACTGACGATGATTCCAGGTGAATTTGTGGATAAAAACAGCTAATCTTCGACCGCGGACCGGGGTTTGTTTACATTGGGTTCTACGCGCTGGACCTGACTATCAACTGTTGTCAATTAGACTGAGAAGAATTTTGAGAATCACGAACTAGGACGATAACAATGCACAAACTGAGAAGGTCTGTTCAGAAAATTAATCCAAAAGAGCGTAACGACACATTTAGCAAATATATGTTACGTATTAAGTACACTTAAAAACACTACACAGTGCACACGCAGACACACACTACTTTGGAACAGCACCGCGGTCCTTTGACTCAATCAACTCACGTGTCTCCACAGCGCCATCTGTCGACTGTCATCTAATGCTTCGCATGGCCAGAGACTCGCCAGTGTCAAGTTGTAGCCAATCAGAGAACGTGGTTCGCTTGTTCTCGACCAATCAGAACAATGAATGCTCAAAGAATAACTCCCATTTGATTTACAGGCACATGTTTGCTGCGTGCGCGAGTGCACCTACTCGCTTGCCTTTGGCATATTTAATTGGGTAATTTTTAATATTGATAATTCAGTCTATTTGACTAAACGACAAACGTCGCATTTTTAATGACTTTAAGTCTATATATAAATGCTAACTATTTGACCTTCTCCAGTCGTTTTCATGTTAATCAAACCATTATGCCATCTGGTGGATAAAGATGAGGATTACATAGAGTTGTATATATGGGTAACTTTTTTTTTTACTTTCTGTGTTTGACTTTGAAGAGTCATGTGTCATCACCACCAGTATATCAAAGTTTTAGTAAATAAATGAATTCTCAATTAGAAGGTCAAAAAGATCATCTTTATTGACTCAAAGTTCTATACAGCATTGTAGTGTTAAGTTTTTGAGAGGCACTTTGTGTAGTTCAGGTAAATTGTGATAGATTATGATTTTTTTTCTTCTTAAATAGTGTTTTGAACAGAACAAACAACACATGAATTAGTGAAGTGTAATTTATTCATACAAAGTTCAGTAACTTATTCAAAAGCCTGTTTCCACATATCAAAAACTTCCAAATATCACACAATGTAATACTTCACAACCATCAAAACCAACATTCATGTTATCCAAAAGCAGTTCATTTTTTAGCATGTCCCATTATCCATTCGTTGCCTATAAGGCTAGTGCACAACATTTTGCATTTGGCATTAAAATCTTTTCAATTACAGAGTTTTAGTGGAACCAACACAAAATCATCACTCTTGAATATCAAATGAGATAGCCACATTCAAATAAAGATGGGCATTGTTGTGATTAGATGTGTTTTCTTTAAACGATATTTAATATTAGTGTCCACAGGACAGGATATTAGCATGATCTTCTAAAGTAGCTTTGTAGTTGTAATAGGATTTACTCACTCATGTTTGCTTTAGGAATTTCCTGTTTGTAAGCTAGAAGTCTTTGACTGTATATAAGCGTACAATGTTAAATAAATAATGAGCTTAGCACTAAAGCTAACTTAATAGTAAAACAACTATATACAAGGTCTTTTTGACCATATTTCACAATGATTTTAAGGCGGAGTGAAACCAAAAAAAACTATGAGAAAAAGTTACACTGCTAGTATGATGTAAATGCATGTGAAGAAAATGAGAATTTGTCAACACAATTCTCCAAGTAATTCGTATTGATCCGACTCCATAAAATAGTGTCTGTTTAAACATTTAAAAAATATTTGGTCAGCTGATTGGCTATAAATATTCAAACAAGAAAACTAACAATTATCTAATAAAAATGTTCTTAGAGGTACTCTACACAAATAAAAAAAAAATATTGTTTGTTAGATAAAAGCTAGAAGAGGCACTGTTATACACAATGGCATCTTTAGACTTCAAGAAACACAGTGTGGATTATGGTTTACATGAATACATAGTGTAATGACAGATTACTTTCGGTCCACAAATCTAAGGTTGATGGGTGCTCCTGGACAGAGCAGGCCATGAGTCTTAGCATGCACATCAGTGGTCTGGGAACACACCTCAATGTGGAACTTCTGCAGGAGCTGTGATAGACAAGAACATCAGTAAACCATTAGACAAGGGAATTACAATTCACATATATGACAGCAGTAATGACAACAAATTACACACCTGTGTGAGAGCCAGGTGCATCTCGAGCTCAGCTATTCTCCTCCCGATGCAGCTGCGGATGCCGTAGCCAAACGGGATGGAGCCGAAGTTGTCGACGCGGTCAGAGGCATCCTTGCGGATCCAGCGATCTGGACGGAATTCTCCGGGACGGGGAAAGTTCTCCTCATCCACTGAGGTGGAGTAATGACACAGAGCCAGCTGAGTCTGCGAACAAAGGAAGTTGTTGGTTATTGATTTTTATTTAATAGCTATTGATAGTTTGTGTTTTTAGCATTTTACTGAGCCCCCCTAGTGGGTTATTCACTTATTGCAGAACAACCGTGTCATCTTTTTAACGCGATTAACAGTGAAATGCAAGTCAAGTGTGTGTTTTTTTTCTAGGCACATCCTATCTAGGTAAAGGTAATTTATAAATCTAGAACTGCAGGAAAGACATGAAGGCATGAAGCAATTCTCTACTTTTTGTGGCATGTTTATGGCACGGGCATATCAAAATATGCATACACATAGTCAAATGGTATATGCTCTTACCCCTTTAGGGATGAAATAACCTCCGATGATCAGATCATCCTGTGTAACGCGTCCGTTTCCAGGGAGAACAGGGAAAAGCCTGGAAGAGGGAAGTGTGTATGTAACAACACCATGCATTCTGCAGATCTCTTGATCTGATAGTGTTCATTTCTTGATTACTGTATAAATAACCAGAATTTTTATTTTTGGGCCTTTTAACAGTGGTGGTCATAGCTTACCTGAGTGTCTCTTTGACAAGCCCTCTAATAAGGGGCAGATACGCAACATCCTCTCCAGTTGGGACGCGCCCACCCAGCACTCTGTCCACTTCCTCAAAAATCTCCTGCTGTATTGTGGGATGTCTTGCCAGAAGGTATGTGCTCCATGACAGTGTGAAAGAGGTCTGCAGAGGGTAAGAGAGTACACAATTTCAAGACTTATTAGAAATTAGTAATATCAACTCTATTAGATTCCTTTGTCTGCTGAAGAATGTCTCTACTACAGGGTCGGAAATTAACAGGGGCTTGGTGCAAAATGACATCAAAATGAATAAAAATACCCCCATAATTCAAGATATGGGGGAAAATGCCCCTGTATTTAGTTATTGTTTTATTTATAACATATGATAAGCTTGTTGTTTTTCCTAAGTATGAGCATGATGCATGTGTGATATTGATTTATACAAGAGTTCAATAAACAAGAAGTCACATTTTAGACACAATATTGTTAGTTTTTGCTCTATTTCAGCAACTAAAATAGTTCCAAAGCTACAGTAGGACTGTTGCACGTCTATTGCACAGTGTTTCTTTACTGTACTTTAGTTTAATGACTGATTTAATATCTCACACTTGCATTGTTCCTGATAGAATGAATCAACCATTTTAAACAAATCGGTTGAATGAATGATTCAATGACTCACTCATTAAGACTTGCCAACACTTATGGGCAGTTTTAGTTTAATTTCCCCATAAATAATTTCCCATAATTTCATATTTCTTCATTCACAATTTTATATTTAATACATTAACCTCATAACATTAATTATTATGAAATTGGAATTGGAATGAAAATTCATCTAAATGCCAATTCAGATGCAGCTTCTGTGCCACTTTACATCTGGCAGTGCAAAGAGGGAATTTGTTGATGCTGGTTTCATTTGATTGTTAAAATTCAATTAGAATAATAAGACATTGTGACTGTTAATTTTTTTTTTTTTAAAGGACTCTAAAAAGGTCAATTAACCACTGATACCATATCACCCCCCACCCCAAACACACACACACATTTTGCTCCTTCATCCTGTAATGAAACACCTGCCATGCTTCCCTCCATTCATCATTAATTCAGATAAACTCAGATAAATCCGGGCTTAAAAATGCTGCTGTCATGTGTGTTCAGCTCCAGTGATCACAAAGCCTTTTCTTTTTGGGTGACTGATTCCTTTTTTAAGCATTAACCCATACCAGGCGCCTTGCCTCATAGAGGTGAACAGCGAGACAGACAGGCAGAAAGGGAACGATTACATGACAGGTTTTGGCTCACGATTGCTAATCTGATCCTACGGCTGAAAGAGAAAGAGAGGGAAAGATCAAAGGGAAGAGGACGCCAACAAACACGTCAGCGAAATGGGAGAGTCTTGGCGGGTCTTGTTTATTGTGGGTGAGACGTATGGGGAGAGGTCAGCGTGAGGTCAGGTGAACACTGAGGTTTCCATGGAGACCACGGACACCCGTTACGATCTGACCATTTGAAAAGAGTTCACGGGAAGAGGAAGAGGCGCCTAAGACTCATGAGAAGGTTTGTTTATCATCACCATTAAGTGCAACCGTTTTTCCAGCTGTCTCAAAAACACAATGTGTTCTGGATTCTTGAATCACCACACACACATTCACTGCTTGGAGATATTACAGCATTACTTTACTGAAGGCATGAGAAACAGTGTATAACTTGATTAATTTGGCTAGCCGACATGGGAACTAAGTGTCTACCAATTGTCAGATGAGTGTGACATAGTAGTGATGACATATTTTTGTAGGCAAACCCGGAAGTTCCCTCGACAAAAACCCAATAGGATTTCTCCATTGGCTTTTGGATTATTGCAGAAAATAAGCTCTGTTACTAACAAAAGTTGTTGATTTTAAAAAGCCAGAAGTAAAAAGCTTCGCATCCCCCAAAATATGAGTCATGAACCACAAGCTGAGAAGCGCTGACGTCTTATCCCCTTCCCAGCAGCCCTTGGACAGGTTCTTACCGTGTCCACTCCAGCCAGAAGCATTTCAGTCATGTTTGCGTAGATCTCCTCTAGATTCATCTCTCTGGTGACCAGCATGTGAGTCAGCAACCCTCCTTTAATCTCTTCGCCTTTATTCATCTTCGTTTTGATCTCTGAAAGCCTCTTGTCCACGTGGATCTGGCCTAAAACACACATTTGTACAAACTTTTAAAAAAAAATATAGTGAACAGAGTTGTAGAAGACCAACTTTGTCACAATGACACTGAACCCCACCACGGTTCCCTCTGCTCTTACTGAATTTAAAGAGTCCGTCCCATGAGCTGCAGAATTCCTCCCAGGGTTTGGGAATTATGGAACGCAGCCATTTAGGAATTGCACCGGCATACATGGTTGTCTTGAAAGAGCTGAACATGAGGTGCAGCGCAGCAATGTACTCTTGACTCATCTTGGGAATTTCATTTTCCAAGCAGCCCAGGCGAGTCTCATACAAAATGGTTGCAACACCTAGGAAGGAGTTAAACATTTAAACTGGGTGATTTTTGTATCATATTGCTTCACATTTATGTACTTAGCCTATTGAAAATGACCACCTACAATTAAAATCAATTACTTGCTAAGGTTGTCATGTGTTAATCTGAATCTGACCGGAATATTCAGATCACTGTTCTGGTGAAATCTACAAACTTTCAAACTAGAGAGGGCTGATCAGAGGGCTATGTAAGCATTTAGTTGGCGGTTTTCTTTAGCAGCAACAAAAGACAAATAAAAGAACATTAATATTCTCTACAGACACAATCGGATGTGAACACAAATCTGAATTGAGCTAATTAATGACACTATTGTAAATTGAAGTTGTTTCATCATTGATGAACTTTGCAGCATTGATTCATTTATTGATTCAGTGATGCTCAATTTAGTTCACTATAGTGTCAATGTTGCAAATTTAGTTATTTCTTGATGAACTTTGCAACATTGACACTATTATTGAACTAAACTGAATCAATGAACAGAATTGAGTTGATCAATAACACTTTGTCTTTTGTAGAGCTGCTTTATTGTTAAAATAGACGTTTTTATCATCGATTAACTTTGCAACAGTTATTTTACACAGTTTATTGTATAAATCACTATTTAAATAAATGTGAAAATGTGACAAAAAAAATACTGTATTATAAATTCCAAATCCAAAAACCCTCATCTGTCTGTGGAACATCTGATTAACACCAAGACTCAAACTCCTCAGCTTGATCTAATTTCATTTATACAAAGGCCTCATATTCCTTTCTAGAAATGGAACCTTTCTCTTAATTAAAAAAAAATCCCCATGTTAAGGGTAGCGGAAATCAAACCCCTATGAAAGGAAAACCCCGAGTCATGTTGACTGAAATCCAAACCCTGTCCTCTAATCAAATCATGAGTGTAAAACGTAATATATCACACCAGGCCACCTTTAGTACATAACAACTAGATTTTTCCACAAAAACACACACACACACACACACACACATACACAATGCCCTCAAGCTCACCTTCCATGGCATAGTTGAAGAACAAGTCATTGATGTTAAGGACAGTCTGGCCATCGTCCTGCTGGCTGCGCAGTGTCTTGACTCTCTTCACCAGGTCGACCACCACATCATTAACATCAGGGGCGAAAACAGACACATCTTTGGGCCGCATAATCAGCTGTCGCAGAACACTGCGCATCTTCAGCCACTCATCCCCCTCGCTGGACAGAGAAATCATCAGATATTTGTTAGCACAGGCAGGAATCAAAATAAACATATTGACATTACTAATGTGTCATTTACCTATAATACCATCTAAACGTTTGGGGTCTGTAAGAATGTTTAATGTTTATAAAAGAAATCTCCTGCATTTATTTGATTAAAAATACAGTAAAAACAGTAATATTGTGACATTATCACAATTTAATTTAATAACTATTTTGTATTTTAATTAGGGCTGTCAAACGATTAATCACGATTAATCGCATCCAAAATAAAAGTTTGTGTTTACATAATATATGTGTGTGTACTGTGTATAATTATTTTGTATATAAATGCACACACGTATATATTTAAGAAAAATATGTTATTTATATATAAAATGTTTATATTTATATAAAATATATATTATATATAGGCTACATTCAGTCTATATACAGTATATACATGCAAATATTTCTTAAATACACATGCATGTGTGGGTATTTATGTATTAAAAATAATTATACACAGTACACACACATATATTATGTAAACACAAACTTTTATTTTGGATGCGATTAATCGCGATTAATCGTTTGACAGCCCTAATTTTAATGTAATTAAAAATGTACCCAGCTAACAAAAATATATATTTCTTTAAAATATCCAGTTTTTTTTTAATATTTAAAAAACTTTTTGTTCTTGGTTATGCAAACGTTAAGGGAACATTCCATTTTCTGTGTTCTCTGAACATTTAGAAAACTAGTAACATTTAAAAAACATTCACCCAACCAAATGTTTTAGGTAAAAACAAAAACAAACAAAAAAAGGTAACATTTTAGTTTAAGGTCTTACTTAATTCTCATAATTAACTAGTTGGTTATTAGCATGCATATTACTAAGATTTTGGCTGTTTATTAGTATTTATAAAGCACATATTAATGCCTTATTCTGCATGACCATATTCAACATCCCTTAATCCTACCCAATTCCTAAACTTAACTACTACCTTACTAACTATTAATAAGCAGTAATTAGGAGTTTACTTAGGCACAAGTCATAGTTAATAGTTAGTTAATAGTGAGAATTGGACCCTAATATCCTGATTAAGTGCTCAAGAAACATTTCTTACTATTATCAAAGTTGTGCTGCTTAATATTTTTTGTGGAAAGCGTGGTCCTATATTTCAGGTTTCGTTGATGAATAGAAAGTTCAAAAGACCAGCATTTACTGGAAATATATATATATTTTGTAACAATGTAAAAGTTTTTACTGCCAACTTGGATCAATTTAATCTGTCCTTTCTGAATAAAAGTATCAAAAGTCTTATTGTCTTATAAAAAACATTTTAATCCAAAGTGACAAACGGTTACTAGCCCAGATTTGAACCTCTACCGTTGAGAAAGCAGTCGGTACTTACGCTGAGATGAGTCCAGTGGATCTTCCCCTCATATCTCTGTACTCCTTCCAGGACTCCATGTTTCCTCTCTGAGGAGTCGCACCTTCAGACCTGAGAACATGTGCCACCAAGTCTCTGTCAGCGATGGACACCACCAGCTGAGGTCCGAATCGAGATTTAAAGATCTTCCCATACTTCTGCGCATGCTCCGTCTACAAGAAGATTTGTAAACTTGATTAACATGGATCTGAATCATTTATAGCTTGCACACTAGTAATTTAAATGTTTTTTTTACTTCCAATGGATTTTTTTAAGGCTGAGTTTAGGCTAATCTACATTAGACACCTCAGAAATAGTGAAAGTAGAGAGTAGAGAGTTGTGATTGGGTCCCAACGGTCATTTGTTTAGATCAGTTTGAGTACTTACTGTTACTGACGTACTTTATGTACTCTAATGCTGGCTTTCCTTTAATCTCTAAATGCATCCGTGAAATAAGAACAGCTATATGGGAGACAACACAACCATGATCCAGCATTAAACTATTTTTTCCCATATCACATTAGTCATTTCCTGACTGACAATATCTCCACAAAGACCGTATATGGCTATTCATCAACTGTTCGGTATGCATGGGAAGACATTTCCTGGTATAGATGGCCCATTTGCAAATACTTGAAGCTGTTTGCAAATACAGCCTTTAATGTGAGCTTGCCCAATTTCATCCCCCTTCTCAAGTCGCCTGCCCTGTACCATTCCTACTGAGACAGCACAAAGGCACCTCTGTGTCTCCTCAGCGATCTGATTTTTCTCACTGTCCAAAGACGACTGAGGCACAATTGCTGATCCCTCATGTACATGTAAACTAATGCCAGTCATTATTGCATTAGTAGGGAGCATAATGGCTCCATTTCATTTCATTGTATATATGTGTGTGTGTGTGTGTGTGTGTGTGGGTGTGTGTGTGTGTGTGTGTGTGTGTGTGTGTGTGTGTGTGCTCAGAAGTGACCAAAACCTAACAAAATCTTCAAAAACCTCCCTCATTTGTAAATCTGCTATAAAAATAAAGCAATTAAAGGTTTTTAAAAATGTAAAAAAAAAATAATAATAATAAATGCAGAAAGTTTTGTGTGATGGGTAGGTTTAGGGAAAGGGTTAGTGTATGGAATGTCCCCATTTAGATAGCTAATTAAACGTGTGTGTGTGTGTGTGTGTGTCATTTAAAACATACTTCCTTGAAACGCAGTTCTGCATCATGGTTAATACTCCTGCTTATCTAATGGCGCAAATGCAATAATAATTCATGCATTTCAGAGAAATAATTCATGCATGCAGAGTTGCAGACTGCGTCTGGGTTAAAATCAGTTTTGTAACTGTCCCTCATGGTGGGGTGGAGACTCAACTCGCTGTTTTATGCAACTCCAAAAGTAATTCAACACCTCACGTGTCCGCGCTGCACATTACGTGTAGCCGAATTTTGGCTATGTTCCAATCAAATCAAAGTTTATTTATCATTCTTGCAACAGAAATTGCTGACACTGAAGGGTATTTCTGCCAGCTCGTAAAATATAACGTCTAACTTACATACTTGCGTCTGGGTATGTTCCACTGAACGTGTATTGAAGGTGTAAATGCAAATGCAAACACACAAAGGGCTCTTTTCAACTACAACGCGTCCCATCTGACATCTACCGTCTCCACTCACCTGGATCTCATGGATGCGGCTGAATCCATCCCGGTAGAAGAACTCAACGAGGTTCGAGAAAGTGCTGGGTCCGGGCATCTCCTGGAGGGTCTTCACTGTGGTCTCCTTCAGCCCCTCCACGGCCGGACTCACCTCGTTCTCTTCCTTCAGTTCCGCCTGACTGTGCGCCGCGATCTCCAGAGAGCCGCTCGCCGTGGACTTGTGCAGCCCGCGGGCTTGGATGAGAAGCTGCTTGCATGACTCCTGGAGCAGATTCGTGCGGGCCAAGTGTAGAATAGAGCTTTGGAGAGCCATCTGAAAGACTGTGCCACCAAGTTGAAGTCAGGAGGTTCTTGTAGGTGTGGAAGTGCTCGCAGACTGGAGTGAGTGAGCATTGATGAGTGGGGCGCAGCGGCTTTTAAAGGGTCCACGGGAGATCTGCGGGATCAGAGAAGGGGATTGGACACTGGATTTTGGCACTGGGATGAACTGCGGTCCTCACGCATCAAACACGAGGCATTGGACGGACGTGTGCGATGAAAAGCTGAAGTGAAGGAATTTCTATTGTTGCTAAATAAATTGGGGATTACATAAATCGATTGTGGCTGGAAACACTTAAGCTGACCGCATTAGTAGCCAGACTCTTGCCTCGTTTAAACCCAAAGTGAAATTAGTCAGAAATTGTATTACAATTAACAATTTTTAATTAATTAAATGTAGCCTAAACTTTGTCGTTATTGTAATGTTATAATATTTAGTGCAGGCAATTAGCTTATTTTGTTATAAATAAAAAAGGGTGACAATAATGTCACTGATAGCCTATGGCATTCTCACTGACATGCCCCAAGTTCGTAAACTCAAGGCTTAAAGAAAATCCCGAGCTTCCTACTCGTATTTACGACTTTGTTTATTGGTTATTCAACTCGTAAAATATGATCTTTCCGACATGACTTGAATGAATGCACTGTAAACAGTAGCTAAAACCTGCTATCTTTTTTTCTTTCATTATATATCAGAGCGCTGTTAAAATGTAGCCTAACTTAAAACTTTTTGTTCTCCTAGGCTAGCAAACAGAGAGGTGTGTAGGATTTCAGCAGATATTTGTCATGATTCTGCCATCTAGTTCTTGTTGTTCTTTAATTCTTGAGGCAGGATCATGACAGAACCAAGGTTTGGGTGCAAGCACGTGGCCTTTGGTTTGGGCCATGTGCTGGTTGTCTCGTCCTCTGGCCCCGCCCCCTTGTTATCCTCGTTTTGTCATTATTGCTTTACCTGTGTCACCTGTTGTTATCATTAGTCTCTCTATTTAATCCCCTTGTGTTTGCTGTCTTGTGCCGGTTCACTGTGATTCTCAGTGTGTGTATCCAGTGATACCATACCTGTGTGTTGACCCTCTCGTGAGTATCTAGTGAAGAACTCTGTCTTGTACAATCCTGATCTTGTTGCTGTTATTAGTTATTTGTCTAATTACCTGTCAAGTCTTAGTGTTGTTAGTCTTTGTTTTTGCCCTTCAGTCTTGTTTTACCCCATCGTGGGTTTTGTTTTCCCTTTTTTGTCAAATAAACCTTGTGTTTTCGCAAACTGTCTGCAATTGGGTTCGTCCTTACAAAACCCTCACAATGTTAAGATTGTACAATATAAGATATTAGCAAATATCAAATGGACAATTGTATAATCCACAGGTCCATACACCACCACCTAGCAAATTTTGCTACATCAGAGAAGACCTGATTGAAACCTGAAACAAACACGTCCAAAGAGACCCAAGACTTCTATACTGTCATTGCATGTGGGCCACATAGGGGCCGTTAGATTTTAACAGATCGCAGCCATACTAAACTTGCATACAAGGCTCACATCGCCACATAAAATTGTAGCCTATTATTTGGCTCATGCTTGGTGGAGTTACAACTTATCCCTAAAATGAGAGAGAAATTATAGGTGCACAACACTGATGTAGAAGCACATAACCCTGGTTTTAAGCCTAAAATGTATTCCAAGAATAAACTAAACTATAAACTTGTCCCTCAAATCCGATTGGTTGCTTGGAATGTGTTGTACTTGGTGAACCTAAAAAGGTCTACAGCTTGTTCCCCTCATGAGGGGAACTGCTTATATATTTTATATATATATATATATATATATATATATATATATATATATATATACATATTTCCACTGCACCAGCTATGACATTGTACAGAAGAGATTAAGTTAGTTTTAAAATATAATAATAATAATAATCTTGTGGTGTATTTTGTAAATACAATATCATTTCCACTTCAGTGTCAATATGGGGATCCTGACATCCAAGCGGCATTTGGTTCTGTTGGTCCTACTTGTCATGTGTTTTCAGTTTGAGCACATGATGATGGAGGTCATTTGCCATGTGCTCTCTTGACTTGTGTTTGTGGAACACTTTTGTTTGTTGTCGTTTGCCATGTACTATTCTGTTGGTCTCATGTTAGGCTCTGCCCCCTCATTACCTTGTTATTAATCTTACCTGCTCCACTTCATTTCCTTCCCTGTTTAGTGTCCTGTGCCAGATTGTTAAACCGCTTGTTGAAACGCTGCACCTGGGCCCATTCCGCTCCATGCACGCGAACCTAATAATGAAAACGCTGCATGATAAAACAATGAAGGGAGATTAAAGGATTATTAATATGATTATGGTTGAGTGTGGTCAGAAGCCTCATGCACATGGTTGCCAAACAATGGTATTAGAACACAGAGGCAAAACAATCTTTCAGAGAACTATTGTGTTGGCAAAAATTGAGTCTGCTGAGATGGTGTTGTTTGAGGCTTTTCCCTTATAAGTAACTATCCACTTGGCTCAGAGTCGTCGGTTTTCACCCAGAAACCATGTGAATTTATTAGAAAAGATAAGCAGCGGGCTTTCCTTCTGTGTGTTTGCATGTGCAGGTGCAAAATGTCTAAAATGAAGGATAAAAAAGATTTAAATAAAGGCAGGTAATGCAACGCAAAAGTTCTTTTCTGAAAGAGTTAACAAAATTTGAATCGGTGGTTCAAGGATAGGGTGACCAACAGTCCTGTTTTCCCAGGACCAGTGGCGGTTCTAGACCATTTCAACTGGGGCCAAGCTGGGGCCAGTTGTACTGTTAGAGGGGCCAGTTACATTTAGACCTTATTGTTGTCATATCATTTTCTGCTCTACACTGCAGGCATAAACAGGCAAAATACCATGTTTATAATAATCCAACAATGCATTTGCATTTCCATTATATTTTTACATTTGCATTACATATTCAGTATTAGTCACAGTAACTGTATTTGCATTTCCATTATATTTTTTACAATTGCATTACATATTCAGTATCAGTCACATTAACTGTATTCCACTGTTTTTGTGGGGGTTTTTTGCAAAAAGATCAGCAAATTATTCTCTAACCTGGCCTTTTTAGGCAAGGTTAAGATGAGAATCTGGCATAAACATTTTATTCACTTGTACTTGATTCTCTCTTTTCTTTCAAAGAGGATCAAACAGAGGGTCTAGAATAAAAGGCCTCAAACATAAAGGACTCCGCAAGTCTTTTCACACAGTTTAAAGTTGCTTGCTTTAATGTACTTAATAAGTAATGGGGTATTTATATTATGCAGGTTATTTAGGAACATTTTGGGGGAATATTCTTTGGTATTCTGTTGTATTCCTCGGTACAACCCAAAGCAGTTCCAAGGGGATGAACCCCCTTTTATTCAAGGATTTCAAAAACAAGCCAGTAGGAAAGTGGCCAACTGTGTCCTGCCCAGAGCTGAGGAATGTTCCGATGAGATTTGTATTTGAGTAAAATAGAGGTTCTTACCCCCAGGTGGCCCCAAACAACACACTTGCTTCACAGTGCCTGGACTGACATGAATTCAAAAGCCACAAACATTTGTTCTAATACAATCTGAAGAATGAGACTTGGCCCGTGAATTATGATACGATCTCCAAACAACAAACAAACACGCACTTATGGAGGTTTATAAAATACAAAAGCTTATTTTACACCATACCGTCTCCAAGATGTTTTTTAAAGAGCACTTGATCTGGAAAATATCTGATAAACATCTTTTAAAAAGCAGTTTTACATACATTCTAAATCATAAACATCTTAAAGATATTTTCAATATATATATATATATATATATATATATATATATATATATATATATATATATATATATATATATATATATATATATATATATATATATACAAAACTATTCAATATAATGCTATATTGTTAATAAAACTGCCATTTCCCTACACATCTCTGTCCATTACGTTTTATCCTTTTTATATTCTGTATAAAATGGGTATGTTTAGGCTTGGAAGTAGGATTAAGGGATCTTACATTTATCTATAAAATGGTAAAAGGGAAATTATACAGATATCTTTATGATATGAAATATACTGGCGTATATCGTTTTGTAGCTGTAAAATCGTAATAATGTTACGTTTAAATGTTGCAGATACGTTCATATTATACGTTTCAGCATCTATCCAAACGTATAAAAAAGTAAGTTTTCTATCCCCTTACGAAAAATAAGTTTATTCAAGTGTGCTATTAGTATACTTTTTTTAAACTAAAAATAAGAAAGTATACTTTCAGTCTACTTTTTATGTACTTCTCAGAAATATATTTTATGTACTTCAAAAAATATACCTCAAATTGCACTTAAGTATACTTGACTTATACTGACAGAAAAGTCTAAGTATTTGGCCTATACTTGTTGATCGAGATATACTTAAAAGTATAATTAAGTATTCTAAGTATTCTTGGCTTGTACTTGTGTTTACTATTTTGATTGAGTAGCTTATTAAATACTTTTTTAAAACATAATATTACACACTTATAAACTAACATATTCAAGTTTATATAGTAACAAGCTTTCGGGTGGAATGGCTTATAGAGTAAATTAGATAAGCATGGAACTGAACCTGATCTTGAACACAGCGATAATAATTATCCTTACGAAAAATAAGTTTATTCAAGTGTTCTATTAGTATACTTCTTTTCAACTAAAAATAAGAAAGCATACTTTTTATATACTTATACCATCTATATTTTATATTTTAAATTCTACAGAAAAAAACAATGTGAATTACATGGAAAAGTTAGTTCAGGTAAGAATTTAAAAAAGTAAGTAAATTCTATAGTAGTACTCAATTCAATCGTGTAGAAATGAAAGCGTAAATATCAACATTATAAAATTAAGTAAATTTACTCAACTTTTCTGATACTGGTGTTCCCGTCATGCACTGGGCCTTGAATAATTAATGAGGTTGATTTTTCACTGTTTTCCAGCTGTATTTACACTATTTTATCATTGCGTTTGTTGTTAGGATTAGTAACTTGCCATTTTGTGACATTTGGAGTTCATTTTCTACTTATTACACGATCCATAAAACGTAAAAACGATCCATCAAATGTTACCGTCATTGTGTATTGTCTACCAAGTATTGATGTCTCTGCATTCACACAGTTTCCATCTGAAACGAGGGTGTGGTGCCACACACTATATCTATTGAAGTGATTACTTAGATGTATCTAAGAAAATCATATACTTAAATAGTGTAGTATATTTCAATTTTATATTATTCGAGTGAAATGTATTACAAAGAAAACTTATAGTATAAAACTAGTACTTTACTGAGAGTAAAGAAAACTTGCAAGTATACTCGCAGTATAGAACTACTAAACTAGTAGTTTACTGAGAGTGTACTTTCATAAACTAAACATTTTCTACAAGTATTAAAATAGTAAACTACTAGTATACCCATAAGTTCACTTGCAGTACAAATGAGAAACGTAATTATGAACTAGTTGTGCACTTAAAGTTTACTACTGGTACATTTATAGTACACTTAAACATATACTTTTTATATACTACAAGTGGGCCAATTTAGTCCCAAGCGGTATTAAAATAGTAAACTTACAAGTTTACTACTAGTACATATTGACATTAGTATACTTACTACATAAAGTATACTTAAAAATATATTTGAATATTACTTAAGTATACTTCATAAAATGAACTTGAAGCATACTTCTTTTTCGTAAGGGTCTTTGAAAAAAACGTATTAATACCTACGTATTAACAATGAGACAAGGCTGGTTTGTTATTTTAACATCGTATCCTAATTCCTTGGCCAAGTCTCATTCCTCTGATGGTATTAGAGCTTGTGTGTTTTTTGGCTTTTGAGTTCATGTCAGTCCAGGCACTGTGAAGCAAGTGGGTTCTTTGGGGCCATCTGGGGATAAGAACCTCTATTTTACACAAATACAAATCTTTTATAATTATTTTATTTTAAAACCAACATAATATCTTTTGTATAATGACATAGCTGCTGCAGTGAAAATAATGCAAACAAGGTGAATGCAGGTAAAGTGGGCTGTTCTGATATACTGTGCTCAATAGGTTTACACTTTCAGAGCATGGCAATGGTCTTCACTATTTCTGTAAATGCTAAAATCGTTTTGGTTGATGCAACATGACACTGGTGCGTGTGGCCACATCTCAAAGGAAGACACCTTCAAGGAGAAAGTAACCCTCTGACATAAGATTTTATTTTCTAACTTACAAGGTTTCTCACTAAATGTAAACAAATATTATTGTGACGGTTCCTGTTTTGTTAAGTTAACAGGGAATAAAATGCAGAGAATAAAATGTTTAAGAATTTGTTTCTTGTACGGTGTTTAAATATTGCTGGCACACTTTGGCTGAATTTGTTAGATAAACTAGGCCAGCTGAATTCAGGTAAAGTGGGCGACCTTTAACCTTCAGTAATTATACTCAAATTCATTAAATAAACTGACATTCTTATAGTTGACATGTATACTCTCTTTTAGAAAACAGAAATGAGTGTGCCATTAGGAAATTCAAGTTATAAATGGACCAAAGGAAAGAAAGAGCAGAAAACAGAAAAAATGACAATATGGTTACGATTTTAAATGTTCCTCTTGTTTCATTTTTGTTAGTCTATTTGTTGCTGCATGTGTTATAGTCCAATTTGTAACATGTCCCACTATAAAAAAATGCTGGGTTGTTTCAACCCAACTTTGGGTCAAATATGGACAAACCCAGCCGTTGGGTTACATTTTTAAATTGCATTTTTAATCCAACGTTTGGGTTTGTCCATATTTGACCCACAATTGAGTTAAAACAACCCAGCATTTTTTAGTGTTCATTCAATCAAGATTTTTAGACCACATTTCAGAAACCATTCATTCTGAAATCCAGATTATTCAAATGGATTCACATTGAAAAGCTGTTCTGTGAACAAACGCTTTTGAAACGCAACTGTACTCGTACTCATATTTTGTATACACTATAAAAATGCTGGGTTGTTTCAACCCCAACTTTGGGTCAAATATGGACAAACCCAGCCGTTGGGTTACATAAATTGCATTTTTAATCCAACGTTTGGGTTTGTCCATTGACCCAAAGTTGGGTTGAAACAACCCAGCATTTTTTAGAGTGCAGAGTTAGTTTTCATCTATATTCGGATTTCTGAATACCGGTATTCTGATATTCAGATTTCATTCAATTTCATGGTAACCCAAAATGTTCAGTGGTTTTTAATTTTACACATGCATTGAGTGAACAGGAATTTTACTCAAAGCCTATGCTTTTGGTTTAGTTAAATATGTCGTTGAATATGTTTGTTTGATAATACGTTGTAATAAATCATGTGCTTTTATTTATGATACAGGATCATTTTTGATAAATCGGGGCTGGCCCACTTTACCTGAAAACAATCTCAAAATGTTTATACCTTGCAAATAACACATTATATCAAGTGTATTCAAAGTGAAATATTATAGCTTGACCTTAAAGTTAACAAAAGAAATAAAGAAAAGAAGAAAAAAAAACATCTAGGAATCTAAATTACACATTTAACAAAAATTGGACCATTTTACCTGCATTCACTCTATATAAACATAAAAAATGTAAAAGTATGTACATTTTAGATGTGAATTTCTATTATACCTCAACTATTTTAGTCACTTTAAGCAGTTAGCGTCAATAATCTTGTGGTGTGACAAAGTATTTTTTTATGTTATGTCTAATCTCTAAATTAATGTGAGCTCATAAATTCTATAACTATTATAAAGGAATTAGAAAACTGTTGAAGTAGTGCATCACACTGAAAGACTGTTGCTGAGAAGTGTGAACTTTACTCTCTTTGTTCAAACAGTTTGGAGTGATGCTAAACAAATAGTTGACAGTCCTAACCAGGCGGGTCATGTGTAGGCTAAACGTGGACTTCTTAAGGAGGCTTTATTTTGGTGCATGATGCAACAAGCTCTGCACACCTGGAAAACAGAGAACAAAACATCTATAATATCGTCGCTGTGGGCAAGAAACCTCGTATTTCCAAAAACACTACTTTTCAGGACATTGGAAAAAGAATGAATGACAATTAAACAATGACAATTAATAGGCCTAATTAAACGTATTGTCAAAGCTGTGGCTTTATGTATGGTCAGACACCTGCATGTGTCAATATATTATTCAAATTTGACCAAAATCAAGCTCAAATATGAAGTTACGAGGTTTTGACCAGTGAATTTCAGACAGACAAGAATTTTCATATTTATATATGTGGATTGTGATAAAGTTCATTATTTTCCATAATGTAATGATACAAATTAAACTTTCATATATTTTAGATTCATTGCACACCAACTGAAATATTTCAGGTCTTTTATTGTTTTAATACTGATGATTTCGGCATACAGCTCATGAAAACCCAAAATTCCTGTCTCAAAAAATTAGCATATCATGAAAAGGCTCTCTAAACGAGCTATTAACCTAATCATCTGAATCAACTAATTAACTCTAAACACCTGCAAAAGATTACTGAGGCTTTTAAAAACTCCCAGCCTGTTTCATTACTCAAAACCGCAATCATGGGTAAGACTGCCGACCTGACTGCTGTCCAGAAGGCCATCATTGACACCCTCAAGCAAGAGGGTAAGACACAGAAAGAAATTTCTGAACAAATAGGCTGTTCCCAGAGTGCTGTATCAAGGCACCTCAGTGGGAAGTCTGTGGGAAGGAAAAAGTGTGGCAAAAAACGCTGCACAACGAGAAGAGGTGACCGGACCCTGAGGAAGATTGTGGAGAAGGACCGATTCCAGACCTTGGGGGACCTGCGGAAGCAATGGACTGAGTCTGGAGTAGAAACATCCAGAGCCACCGTGCACAGGCATGTGCAGGAAATGGGCTACAGGTGCCGCATTCCCCAGGTCAAGCCACTTTTGAACCAGAAACAGGGAAGAAGCGCCTGACCTGGGCTACAGAGAAGCACCATCACTGACTGTGGGTACTTGAAACTGAACTTCAGCCATTTTGCCATTTCCTTCTCCCCAGTCTTCCTCCAGACTCTGGCACCTTGATTTCCGAATGACATGCAAAATTTGCTTGCATCTGAAAAAAGTACTTTGGACCACTGAGCAACAGTCCAGTGCTGCTTCTCTGTAGCTGCTTCTCTGTAGTTCTCTTCCAAGGTCTGGAATGGGTCCTTCTCCACAATCTTCCTCAGGGTCCAGTCACCTCTTCTCGTTGTGCAGCGTTTTTTGCTACACTTTTTACTTCCCACAGACTTCCCACTGAGGTGCCTTGATACAGCACTCTGGGAACAGCCTATTTGTTCAGAAATTTCTTTCTGTGTCTTACCCTCTTGCTTGAGGGTGTCAATGATGGCCTTCTGGACAGCAGTCTTACCCATGATTGCGGTTTTGAGTAATGAAACAGGCTGGGAGTTTTTAAAAGCCTCAGGAATCTTTTGCAGGTGTTTAGAGTTAATTAGTTGATTCAGATGATTAGGTTAATAGCTCGTTTAGAGACCCTTTTCATGATATGCAATTTTTTTGAGAAGGACCTGAATGTATATATATACAGTATATATAACAAATGAGACCTTATTGTAAAGTGTTACCTTTTTTTGCAGTTATCAAATAATGCTTCGATGACAAATTAAGTATATTAGTAGCCTACAAATAATTCATAGTCTCTCAGTTAACATGATAATGGCGTCCAAGAAATATTCCACTGCCGCATGCCAACTCATGCGTCTGTACATTAGTTTCTAAATGAATGTGTTGAGTAGGGTAGTTGTTGAACAAATAAATGTTTTAAAAAAACTGCACCTCAAAACTGTTTTTTTTTTTTTGTTGTTGTTTTTTTACATGTATTTGTTCAACAACTATAGCCTAACTCAACACATTCATTTCAAACCACAGGGACTGAACCTGAAACATCTTCTGGCAGGATGGCATTAGTAGCCTATGTAATGTTCAATATTTCATATATGATGAATCACCTTAGATTTGCATGGCAAGAACATTCATTTAAAAATGATAATATGTTCCTGTAGCTCAAATGGTAAAAACAACAAAATAATTGATTTAAATTCTAAAGAACACACATAGGCCTACTGCACTGTAACTCTGTAACCAAATACATAAATGTAAAACCCATTCCTGCCTTTCAACACTTTGCACACTGAAGAATATCCAGCTTGTTTAATACCCATCTATAATAAGATTACAGACTCTGAATGGGGATTCCGGAGTCTTTCTGTTGTGGGATTATTTATGATCCAGGAAATCACATGAAGTTACATGGGGACAAATGTCTGTGCTGACTTGTGGATAAACAACTCAGTGGGAAGGAGATTACACATTGGACAGGCATCAACAAAGCTCATTGTGAAATAACACGGCATTCACTAGACATACAGATAAACAACAGACTCCACTCCACCAACACTGGTGCAAGTAACACTTTACAATATATCTGTAGGCCTATACATTAACATGCTATGTGAGCTAACATTGAAGAGCAGCCTTAAAGCATTTATTAACCTTGATTAATGTCAAAGGAATAGTTTACCCCCCAAAAAACATATTAATCATTTACTCGTACCATTCCGAAAATGTATGATTTTCTTGCTTCTCTGGAATATAAAAATAAAGAAATTTTTAGCAATGTCTTAGTGTTGTCAATGGTAGAAAAAACTAATTTACCAGCATTGTTCAAAATATATTTTGGGATCCACAGAACAAATAATGTTTGGCTACTACGGGGCTGTTGCATGCTCGTTTCTGATTGGTTGTAGGCCTACTGACGTTCAAATTTAAACACTGCATCAAGTCCAAAATGAATTGAGTGAAAGTAAAAAGGTAGCGTTTTAAACTGAGTTTTGAAAACAAGAGATAAGAATAATGAGTTTTTACAGTGGTTTCACATTTGAATATAGTGACTTTTAGGCTAATTAGACTTTTAGGCTTCTCTCTCAGAAGAAAGTTTCATCTATTGATTTTTATTGGCAAAGCACTAATGGGTAAATTACCCATTTACATTTCAAATTTACTTACTTACCAAAACGGTATTTACAGAACAAGGTCGTCAAAAAAAATATTATTAATTATTCCATCAACAAAAACAGAATTTGGAAAAAAAGCTTTTTCATCATATGCACCAAATGTCTGGAATTAACTCCAAAACACCTTAAATTTAGAATCACTTCCATCTATTCATATTTTTAAAAACCTTTTAAAGTCAACTTTGACTGAACGGTGTAATTGTTTTTAACTAGGTACCCTTTAAATTATATGTTTGTATTTACTTAAAGCTGCTGTCCGTAGCTTTTTTTGGGTTAAAAATTATCCAAAATACATATTTGATAAAATACATAACCAGGCAGTGTTCACAACTATCTGCTTGCCTTAGCTCGATGCAAAACGGTAAGCTTGTAATAATGTTTTTAATTTTAGTGGTACTGGTGGATTTCCGCGGGAGATTCGAGCATGTCTTTGCGTCATTACGTCACATCTGTACACATAAAGAAGGAGTCTCGGCTAGTATAAACTATATTGCGTGTGAGGATGTTGGAGGTAGAGATTTATAGCCTTTTCTCACAGCACTTGATATAATTAAACTTATCAATTTGATGGCGGATCCAGAAAGGTTCAAACGACGATCATCATCAGTGACAACTAGAGACTCACCCGCTGTAACATGCAAAAGACTTCGTTAGGACTTCGGAGTGGCTACAGAAAAAAAGAGACTGCAACCGGACCCATGCGAAAACAAGGATAATATCGGAAGGACATTACATGATGTAGTCACGCAATGCTTGCTGACGTTGTTAACATTAACAATTAGAGAACATAGTATAGCTACTTTGCACGGTTTTGCGTGAAATGATAACTTATAAGCAATTGTTAGATTTAATCAGCGCGATTTACTGCAATGTCAGAACCAGAACAAAAGTGAATGTTTCTTACTAGTTCAGATGACATTTCCCGGTGAAAATTCTTATGTTGGTCATACTTCCAAAAAGAATAATCTGTGATTCTGAATGGCAATATCCACATCGGCGCGGTGACTGACACACACTCTCTCCTCAAACACTGTGTTCATCCGCGCTGTGCCGTGTCGAGGGTGTTGAACTACAACCCACGTAAAGTTGATAATTCCGCGAATGACTGCAATTGCAGATTTCGAACAGAGATGGCGACAAAGAGGAAAAATGCCGGACTGCAGCTTTAAGTTAAACAAAATGTCTTGTTTGTATATGTATAGTCTATGTATAGAGATTTGTTGTGTAGTATGTACATTTACATTTAGTCATTTAGCAGACGCTTTTATCCAAAGCGACTTACAACTGAGGACATGTATGTAATTTTTTTAATGTTTCATGTATGAATGTTTTTTTCTTTGCAACTTTTTGGCCGCCTATCTTGGCCAGGACTCCCTGGGAGAAGAGTTACTGTAACTCAATGGGACTATTCCTGGTTAAATAAAGGGTTAAATAAAAAAATAAAAAATCCATCTTATTATAAAAACAGTCTGAAAGGGATACTTCACTGAATGAAATGAACATTCTGTCGTCATTTACACACCGATCATCTTTCAAAGAATGAATGACTAACTTCCATGGAATACAAAATGAGTATAATGTACAGCAGAATGTCCAAACTGCTTGCAGTCAGTCAAAGTAATGCTGTCAAGCTAGAGTTAAAGTGAATAAACAACATCAATTTCAAAATGATCCTTAAGCCTCATATGGCTTCGTAAGACTTGGAATACAGTGCATGACTTGTATGGACTTTATGATGAAAAAAAATCCACTTTCATGATGGTCAGGAAAATCATGAAGATTCTTCAGGACTTCTCATTTTGTGATCTATTAAAGCAAGTCATACAGGTTTGGAATGACAATGAAAGTGGGAAAATTATGACATTTACTTTTTGTGGTGAACCATTCTTCTAAAAAAATGCATCCTCAGTACTTTTAATTAGCTGTTCAAATAGAATTAGAGTTACATTTATGCGAGCATGATGACATATGACATGTTTACTTGTAAGAAATTGTAATGGAGTTAAAAGCATTCTTTTTTTCCTTGTAAATGTAATAGATGCATAAGAAAAAGTGTTAATATGGACAAAACCCTGCAAAATATGTGGAATATGCACACCACCATCAATTATTCCTGTTTCATTGTATACATTACTGTTAATTAATGCATTGTGAACAATAAAAAAAATCAATACAGATTAATACATGCTGTAAATATTGTTCATTGAAGTAACCTAATGCAATAATGTAAAAGCATAAAATCTTATTAGTGCTACCAAAGTATGTTTAATTGATAAAAGTTTACCTGTACATTTCAACAACAGGTTCTGTTTGGGCTTTTACATACTGTACAAAATTCTTCTTTCTTTGCAAATAAATTTCTCATAACAAATTCAAACAAATCACAGTATATTTACAAACATCCTGTTTGTAATACTACAGAAATTAGATTCATGAATCTTTCTGAAAGAAAGTCTTTAAATGCCTCTGTCTGAGAAAACAGCCATAACATGTCTTTTATGAATATGCCGGCCGTCCTGCTGCTGGAAGTTCATTATTTGGTCCTGGTGCCTCCAGATGCTGTCGCTGCTTCGTTCGGTCCGTGAATATGTTCACTTGCGGAAGCGTTTAAACAGTGGATGGATGTTCTTGATTCCCGAAGCCTTGCTACTGCGGGACGCCTGGTATTCCATGTAGACTGCGTCGTCTGCACCAGACATGGAGCTCATAGTTCCCATACGGCGAGAAAACTACAGAAAAACAGTTCTTAATTAAAATAATCTTCACTGGCACATTAAGCAGGGTAACATAAAGCAGGTTAACGTAAAGCATCTTAACGCATTTACAGATTAACACCGTGATCTGTTCTGATTGGCTGTGGGTTATGATTGATTTTTACGCATTTCGCAGTCGCGTTTAGTGTGGACAGACAAATTATTTGTCGCTGAAATCGCATCGCGTCTGGTAAGGACACGGTGTAACACAATCCTTATGATGCTTAAATGTACATCAGTGCTATAAACCTGTTCTCAGTTGACCTAAACATTTAAATTACTCACTCTTAAGCCAGTTTAAAGCTTAAGGGGAAAAAAGGCACAGTTTGGAAGAAAGTTGTTTTCTATCCAAACTATATAGAGCCGCGCGATTAATCGTTAAAAGATCGCAATCTCGATTCTAGGGATGGGACGATTACCGGTTTCACGATAAACCACGATAAAATATACTGACGGTTAGTATTATCGTTTAAAATTTAATTATCATTAAAACCGTGTTTGATTATCGCGATTTTAATAACTCACTGTAAATCCTGTCAAGCCAGCAACAGTCTGACGCAGGCGCAGCGCACAATGTTTTTTTTTTTATTCGAGAAGGAATGGCGGAAGGCAGTGAGATTTTTCGTGTTCGGGAGATTTTTCAGCCTTTTAAGAGGACGAAATCTGAGGTGTGGTCATATTTTGGCTTTTACAAAAGTCCTGAGGGAAACTTGATCGACCCTGTCTGCCGAACAAAAAGTCGCTGCAATAGAAACACTTCAAATCTTCCGAGTCGTCTTGTGTGACCATCACATCACCCACTGTTGTATAGCGAACGCAAGGCAAGTTAACTTTGACCTCAATACCAAAACTACGTCTGGGAAATAATTGGGCACGAAATGTTTTTTTGAGTTGAAATATTTTATGTCACCCACTTAAAATAGACGTGAAGCATCCGCGAAGAAAAGTTCGCAGCAAGTGGCTTTGAGCCAAAGACGAACGAACAACTTCAAGCAAGACTATTATTAAGAGTGACATTTTAAGGGATAGTAATGTATAGTTTCATTGTACACTTGTTACACCGATTTTATTTTTACCACATAATTACGGGGACATATTGAATTGAGATTAATGTTTTAAATCTTACTCGTTTATAAATCCATTTTGTACAGCGTACAAAACAATCGTCCAGACAAGATGATCACAACAAAATGATCAAACTCTGTAAACAATAAATCAACTCCGATAAAACGGGAGACGCAAGACGGCAAGTTGTATTTGAATGAAACAAGAGCGCGCGTCCGTTAATTGTGATACATGGATGTGCGCCGTGTAATAATGCGTTGCTATTGACGACGGTCATTATAAAGAAGGAAATGCCACAGAATAGAATCTTGCTTAAAAAACTGCATAGAGCTGCTTGTTTTATTTGTTGTTTGTTGATTTTCAAATATAAAATTTGTTGAAATGTTTTCAGTGTGAGCATCAGTTCTTTTTGAACACTTTCATCTAATTTTAACAAAACCGTGATAACATTGATAATCACGATAATTTTGGACACTATAATCGTGATATGAAATTTTCATACCGTCCCATCCCTACTCGATTCAAACCATTAAGACCAGTGTTTGCCGTCTCTGTGGTTAATGATCAAGATCAGCTGAGCCAAGAATACAACACGGACACAGACTGAGCAAACAAATGAGGCAGCAGAAAGAAACAAAAACGAGTGGAGATACCTGCAGCTTCCCTCCCACTTCTCCTATCACCACTTCCTCTTCTGCGTCAAGATCAGATGCTGCCAGAACCTTGTGCAAGAGCTGCTGCTGTTCATCACGAGAGGAAAACATCAAGTCTTCCTCCTCCATCCCAGCCAACTTTGTGATCACCTGAAAAGAGACGAAAAGAATATGTGACAGACCAAGACCCAATTTAACTTCCGGTTTCGTTAGCATTCCCAATCAAAATAATCAAATTTTTTTTGGCGTTCACATATAGCCTTGAAACCTTGAAACTGTAACCCTGGTCCACCAGGAAGCGCTGTCTCTTGGTGGAATAAGCCATTTCCTGTGTGTCCTGAGAGACGAGCGAGTAGAAATAAGCATTGTATTCCTCCGCAACCATACCTATTAAAAAAAATATATATATTATATACAGCTTTTGAGTATTATATACAGCTTTTGTTTGACATTTTGTTGTACGATTGGTTAAATGGTTAAAGGAATAATTCATCCTAAAATATTTCACTGAAATTCCTTCACTATAAATTCTAAAAGATCTCAGAAAACATCTAACAATTTAGAACTAGACAGTCTAAATGGTCTATCTCCCATAATGATGGTGGAAGTGTTGCTACCTTTCTTGGCTCGCAGGACTCTGCCCAGTCTCTGAGCTTCCTGACGACGGGAACCGCCGTGAGAGGAGATCTGGATGAGCACGTTTGCCTCCGGCAGGTCAAATGAAGTATCTCCTACCTGACGGAAGAAGAGAACGAGAGAAGACAGGATAAGGGTCCATTCACACAGAACGCAATTTTCCATTCCACTGCGCTTCTTTCCCATTGGTTTTCAAGGGACGGACGTGTTTGACAGTTGCGCATCGCATCTTTTGCAGCGTCTCGCGCTAAAACGAAAGCTGTTCGTGTCTCTAGACAAAGTCAAAATGGCTAAATCTTTAACGTGAAACCAGATAAAGGGAACAAATATGAGAAAAAGTCCTTGACCTAGCTACACAAGTTCAACTTGGTGTGTTGTTGCATTTCAAAATGTAAAACACTGTAAGTACGTTTCAATGCCTTTCAGTTAGTGCAGTAACACTAGTAAATCCTTAATTTCCTGGAGCTAAAACTAAAAAGCATTTTTATCACTAAATGTTTTCTGATATATTCTGTGATATGAACAAAGTCAACACACAGTTTCTTGATCATTTTGTTGACAAGATAGAATGCTTTATCATAATTAAACAAGCTTATACTTTATTGCAGAACAAGTCAAAGGCATTTAATGGGGATCAAAAATAAACAAACAAAATAAATTTGGTGTTCTTCATAATTGTGCTTTTGGTTATTCAAAGGCTTTTAAGGACAACCGTAAAAATGTACTTCCGTTTTTGTAGTAGCTCTTTATATTTCTATGGCGTCATTGTCGAAGAGTTGTGGAAATACAAACCGGAAGACAGAAAGAGTGCAGCGCTGAAAAGGGGCGGGGCTATTATAAGGTCTATTACATACCTTCTTTAAACACCCTGCCTACAGCCCTTTCCCCATGCAGATACTCTTATCTTATTTGAATAGCCTGACTTTTAAGGACAATCATATCAGCACATGTGCATCACTTTCCCCACTAAATCATTTCCAATCATTTGCATTAAGGTAGAATGTAAAGTTAATAAGGTCAGAACAGCATCCCCAAAATCAGTTTCTCATTTAACCCACATGCATGTTTCTGACCATGCTTTTTTTTTAATGCCCATCATTTTGTTGGATATTTGATCTCTTGGTATTTGCTCAAAATGAGTAATGCATTTTTCCATTAGCCTGGGAAAACCCAGACAACTTCCGGCAAATTTAGATTTGCTCTGAAAGTTAGTCTGGCAAAGAGCTCATTCAAGCCCATTTCCAATCCGTCGAAATCGAGGCACCAATCAGAAACGTTGGGGCGGGCTTTACACGATGACGACAGCGCTGGGATTTTGAAGCAGATTTTGTAGCCTACATTACAAAGATGGATGCCGCCGTCGAACATCACTCGTTCGAATCAGCTATCGTGTCTGTTTTAAGTGATTTGAACGTTTCGTTTTTGTTAAAAACCGAGCAAAGAACAACACCCGCTCTACATACGTCATCTCCTTCATCGCTCTGATTGGTTTTAGGTCTATCCGCGACGTCCGTTGGTGATGCCCCTCTGGAAATGATTTGTCTATCTATGACGCTTTGCCAGACCATAACTCAGTTACAACTGAGAATGGTCTGGTTTTAACCAGGCTATTTTTCCATATAAATTAAAGCTGAAGTGTGTAATTTCGGCAACATTAGCATCCCCCCCAAAAATTACTTGATTTACTTTACCATGACTTGTGGACACAAGGGTTTAATCTGGACAAGATTCAGCAATGAAATACAAGTTTAAAGACATTTAGATTTATGATGTTTTGGACATCAGATTCAGCAGAGAGGCTCAGTTTGTTGGCTGATTTAGATAGAAGTATGTATGATAAAAAAAAAAAGCTTGTCCAATAATTTGCTTTGTCAGGTCATCATGACAAATGATCTTAGACACAAGAACGTTATTAAACCACCTAAACTGCAGAAATGTGCTTTTCTTGTAAATGGGTGGAATGTCAAGATCTGAAAGGAATTAAAGGGCCACAACAGTGCCAGCCACCTCTGCTGAACTCTCCTTTACAGCAACACCTGACTGTGTAAAAGGGCTGTTGATATTTCATTAGATGCCATTTAAATTGAATAGCATTACTGATTTCCATCGGTTGCAGACTTTTTTACTTGTGTAAAAGATGCTAAGAATAACACCTCAAAAATTTAAATTAAAATACTTATCCACAGTTTCACAAGGAAATGGACAGAGAAAGGCAGTTTACCTTGGAGATGAAGATGGTATTGATTTTGGGATTGTGTTTAAAGTTTTGAAGGATCTGCATACGTTCTCCTTGAGATGTGGGTCCATAAATATACGGTCTGAAAAGAGAGAGTGTAAGAGAGATGTACTTCCATTTTTGCGGTAGCTCTTTATATTTCTATGGCATAATTGTCGAAGAGTAATTAGCTGGTGGTATGTGTGCATTTACACATAAATCAAAAAAATCATACATACCATATTTTGTGCTTTGAAGGATACTTTAACCCTTCATACACTATTATAAAACTGTTATTTGTTGACATTGATGGTTCCACAAAGAACATTTAATATTCAGGGAACCTTTCCATTGCGCAAAATATTCCGATTTTTAAAATGTTTTATTTTTATTTTGAATCTTTATTTTTAAGAGTGTACAAAGGGGTTTACATGTTTAGAAATTTGTTCAAATTTGATTAGTGACCTATGCAATGGAATAGCACTGCACACAGCATATTTCTAGCAGAATCACACTGACATGTATTATACTATAAACTATAAAATTCTAAAAAAAAAAAAAAAAACGTTTGCAAATTTCACCTCACAAACCCTCAGGCTCCTGCTGAGTCCCCGAAAAACCTCTCGGGTGAGCAAGAGATTTAAGAGTGTAGCCTTTCAATTTCTTTGAAAGAAGGCCTACTTTGCACACTTTACAAGGAAAAGCCCATTCATTTGGCAAAGTTAAAGTGATTAACAGTAAAGCTGATTACAGGTTGCGCCAGGGGCAGTCCAATAGAACTTTTGCTGCTTTCTAGAGCACCCAGACACAAACACACAGGATTGGTCTTACTCTTTTTTTCAGGTTTGCATCATGGCCTTACAACATACAATCAAAATCCTTTTTTGGAACATTTGAGTTCATGCAGTGTGTGGATCTCTTTTGTAAAAGCTGCTCCTTTCCAGGCTTTTAGTAAGCTATGGCTTTGTTGATTTTACTCTAGTACAAATCTTTTACTAGTCCTCAAAAGATTTCATTTAGCAATACTGCTTAAACTTTTCAAAATGGAAATAGCATGACCTCTGAGGTTGTTAGGTGATGGTATATGCTTCTGTAAAAGAGTGATTAAAAATCATGTTTAATTGCTGAATTCTCAATGAAAAACTACACCACCTAAAAGCTCCACCAAAAGAGAAACCACCAAAAAAAGCTGTAACTTGGACGAACAGCAGATTTTCAATCTGGCAATTTTACAGTAATTTAGCAAGCGTTATGTGTGAAAACCAATAACAAGTAGTTAATTTATGCATAAATTAATTAAAATACATGTAGTATTTTTGTCTTGATTTTCAAATACATCTTTGCATTGAATGTAGGTCAATGGGTGATATTTCTACTTTTATCTATTTGGATGAAAAAAATTCTGTATTTTTTTTTTTAAAGAAAATTATATTTCACATCCTGCCCAGTGTTATCCTACAAACAATGTTCATATTGAAGCTATGAAAACAAATATAGTGAATGTAACCATGTAGGCTATACTAAATATTATGTACAAAAAAAGGGTTAAAATCACAATACATTCTAACAACTACATTACAATACAAAAACAAAAAGAATACTTTTTAAAGCAAAAGTTAAATTCACTAAAATAAAAATGCAAATAAATAAAAACAAAAGCACAGACTAAATGTAAAACTGGTAAGAGGAACTAAACGCGTTACCAATATCTCACGAGTTATTAATATAGCATGTCTCATGTTTAGTACCAATTGGATTATGCACTTTCCCCGCAGCAGTCCTCCACTATTTTTCAATGCGCTCGTAATATCAAAACGGTATTGCCTCATCCTATATTGTTTATAAGATAATCTCAATATATTGCCCAGCCCTAATTGAATCTAAGTTTTGTTATGGAGCAGGTTGGTTTGAATCATGGCTTAGAACTCAAAACATTTCAAGGCTATGAAGCAAATAAATGGGGGAAATACATATAAGAGGCCAATGAAAAAGTTGAGCTCTACAACAAACTTTATAAAAAAAATAAAAAAAAATTTGCAAGCACAATGTTGGGGTAAAAGCGCTGGTGTATGCACGAGTGTGTGACCGTGTACAAATAAAATAAGGCATTACTTGTTCAGACGGATGGCGTATTCTTTCAGAGCAAAGACGTTGTCGGCAAAGACGATGATCTTGTCGTTCCTCCGCTCGTGGAAGCGGATCAGGAACTGACATGCACGGAACTTGTTGGGATTCATGGTGTAGAACAGAATTCTCTTCTTCGTCTTTATGGCCACATATTCACGATAAAACTCGGGAGACATGGGACACCATACCTAGAGATACAGGGACTGTGAACACTCAAGGGAAATGTAGGTTTTAAAGCACACACAGGCAAGCCCCATTCAAAAAACTAATATATAATACATACAGCTTTTTAAATTTTCTATACAACACCCAAAAAGTCATCTGAAAGGACACAAATGCACATACATGGAGCACATGTACAAATAACGGAAGCTCAAATTATGGATAAGAACAAACCTCACTGGTTCATGCAAATATGAGCTGCTGTTTACTATATTTGATGTGCTCTATGTATGTGAATAGAAGCCGAAATTAAACCTGTTCATAGTCTACAGTAGTGATCATGTCTTTTAAGTACCGGTACATATAGGATTACTTCACCAATAAAATAAAGGGGATTAGTTACATGGATGAGCTCCTCACAAGGTTTATCCCATAAACTCTCACTGTCACTAATACATGAAGCTTCTATTTGATTAAACATTTAAAAGTATATAGAATATATGGAGTTTATTATCGGTATATTATACATTAAACATTATATATATACACTCACCTAAAGGATTATTAGGAACACCATACTAATACTGTGTTTGACCCCCTTTCGCCTTCAGAACTGCCTTAACTCTACGTGGCATTGATTCAACAAGGTGCTGAAAGCATTCTTTAGAAATGTTGGCCCATATTGATAGGATAGCATCTTGCAGTTGATGGAGATTTGTGGGATGCACATCCAGGGCACGAAGCTCCACCACATCCCAAAGATGCTCTATTGGGTTGAGATCTGGTGACTCTGGGGGCCATTTTAGTACAGTGAACTCATTGTCATGTTCACGAAACCAATTTGAAATGATTCGAGCTTTGTGACTTGGTGCATTATCCTGCTGGAAGTAGCCATCAGAGGATGGGTACATGGTGGCCATAAAGGGATGGACATGGTCAGAAACAATGCTCAGGTAGGCCGTGGCATTTAAACGATGCCCAATTGGCACTAAGGGGCCTAAAGTTTGCCAAGAAAACATCCCACACACCATTACACCACCACCACCAGCCTGCACAGTGGTAACAAGGCATGATGGATCCATGTTCTCATTCTGTTTACGCCAAATTCTGACTCTAACATCTGAATGTCTCAACAGAAATCGAGACTCATCAGACCAGGCGACATTTTTCCAGTCTTTAACTGTCCAATTTTGGTGAGCTCTTGCAAATTGTAGCCTCTTTTTCCTATTTGTAGTGGAGATGAGTGGTACTCGGTGGGGTCTTCTGCTGTTGTAGCCCATCCGCCTCAAGGTTGTGCGTGTTGTGGCTTCACAAATGCTTTGCTGCATACCTCGGTTGTAACGAGTGGTTATTTCAGTCAAAGTTGCTCTTCTATCAGCTTGAATCAGTCGGCCCATTCTCCTCTGACCTCTAGCATCAACAAGGCATTTTCGCCCACAGGACTGCCGCATACTTGATGTTTTTCCCTTTTCACAACATTCTTTGTAAACCCTAGAAATGGTTGTGCGTGAAAATCCCAGTAACTGGGCAGATTGTGAAATACTCAGACCGGCCCGTCTGGCACCAACAACCAATTGGTTGATTAGATAATTGCATTAATGAGAAATTGAACAGGTGTTCCTAATAATCCTTTAGGTGAGTGTATATATATATATATATATATAGTTATATATATATATATAAAACATTTAAAAAAATTATATAAAAAATATATATACAGTATATATATTTAATCTAACAATTTTTTTTTTATATTAGATTCACGTTTCTAAACACTTTCTGCAGTTAAGATCTATAAGATCTATATTTGTTTTTAGATTAACCAGACACTCTTATTCACATAGCATAAAACTGCATAGTAATACTTAACTTCACTAGAATAAAAAGCATAACCAGAAACATTTACAATGAATATAGAAATTTCCATGAAAATACTTTTTTGAAAGTCTGTAGGAATTTTGTATATTTTTAGGCTATACGTCTAATTTATATATTTGCCTCACTGACTGATTTGACAGCAATATTTTTTCTTTTAGTTAAACCATGCTAAAAGATTTACCAAAAATGTGATAAATAGCCTGATTTGCATTGGAAGTTTTACTATTTAATAGAGCCTCTTTGTGAAGACTGTGTTCAGAACTCAGTGAACAATGCATAGGTGTGCAAAACATGTGTTTTTCTGCTTCTGTGGCTAAAGAGTGTGCTGGGTTTGTTTAGTACGATCAAAAATATTCAGCAATATTGAATAACAGTATTGTATTTTCTTTGTGCACCAGACTCCAAAGCCTCTAAATACAATGTTTCATAAGTTCATACACCCTGTTGACCCCCCGACACGATTCAGAGATCAATCTAACAATTCACATTGTGAAATTTATATTTTTGCCAGCTCACCTCAGCACACTGGACTTTAGCAATGTAACCATTGTTCTGTAGTTCCATCCAATTGGCCTCAAAGAGCTTCGGCCCGATCAGGAAGTTAAGATCGACAATCTTATCGTCCTCTCTCACTAGTGTGGCAGTGAGACCCAGTTTACAATGAGCCTGGACAATCGTCAGAACACGACGGAACATCTTTGCTGCAAGACAAAGCACAAAAGAGTCAAGAATCTGTTTGGTTTTCATTTACATTCCATTTGTGTTTCAAATAATTTCTCTGTCCTCGTTGAAAGAATGCTGAGCAAAATGACAAAATTCCAGCCAATCAGAAGATTCCTCAAATATTCAATTTTATTTTGCTGCTCCGTGATTTTCTGCTTGAAATTGAGCTTGAAGTTACATTAGAGACATTAAAACTTTGTTTTGCTGTAAATTTGATATTAGGTGGCTGCTTTTGGTTTTTCTAAACTAAGAAATTTGAAGGGGACATGACATGAGAAATCAAATTAGCATTGATCTTTTGACATATAAGAGGTCTTTGTACCAAGTTTCATAGCTTAAAACATTTAAAAATTCCATTTGAAAAACAAGCTTGAAAAACAGCTTGTTTTGATATTGGGTGACCTGTGACATCACATGATCATATACATTTGCATATGCCTGCCTCCAGAGCAAGACATCGACAATGGTTATACATCATAGGCCCCACCCACAGGCATTCAGTCGTTTAACGGCAGGCATGTGCCTATACACTGGATGTGAGCATCACGTCAAAGGCAAATAGAACCCATTTTAATCACTGACGCTGTCTACACTGGATACACTATTTACAGTACAGTAATTATTTTATCTTTTTTTTTAAACAACACGAGGATGAGTCAATGATGACAAGATTTTTGGGGTAAACTAACCATTTAAGACTGCAAATTGAAAATTTCCCATTGACTTAAATTGTTAAAAATATTCGCCATTTAAAATCTAACCAAAAGCAGTGATGACTGCATTACGGATTGTTTTCTGTCTTGACATTTCACTGTGGGTGGAGCTAACTATTGTGAAGTGAGGAAAACAAAAACAAAGTGACCAAAAAATGAGCATGGAAGATGTGATTTCTTGCTTGACATTTTGTCAAGTTGCACTCCCAGACACAGCCTACCTGGGATTGTGTGCACCTCATCCAGAATAATAAGCCCCCACTCTTGACTTTTCATCCACTCCATGACCCTCTCAGCTTCCCATGAGCGTTTGGTGGTGTGGCCCAGCATAGAGTAGGTGCTGATGGCCACTGAGCAGCCGATGGGTTTGTCCTTAGCGTCTGAAGTGAAACGGCAGATCTGGGAGTCATCAATGGTGGACCACATCTTAAACTGAGCCTTCCACTGTTCCACTGACACAGAGGAGTTTCCCAACACCAGGCAGCGCTTACGCACTGTGCAGGCAGCAGTGACGCCTACCAGTGACTTACCAGCACCTGTGGGAAAGAAGAGTAGAATAACAAAAGACGTCAATGTAGATTCAATTTATTTTAACTCAATAATACCATTCAAATAGCTTCTAACCCCGAGTTGCTCTGGTAACTCAATCGTAAATTCTTTGAGTTTTTCATGCTACTAAAGTACACTATAAAGTTTCTAGATTGACAACCGTATTTTATTGTGCAATTGAATTGGAAACTGTGATGTAGGGGTGGGCGATATGACCAAAATCTTATTTCACGATATGGGTACTTTTATTTCATGATAACGATATATATCACAACAATATAGTTATATTTGCTTTAAATAAGGTAATGATATCAAACATTTTTATACCATTGAAATTTCATAATTCTTATCAATTATCGTCTTTCAGTATAATAAAAAAAAACGAATAATAGCCTAAAAAAAACCTCTTAATCTAACTGAAGAAAGGTAACTGATTAAATAAGAGCAACGAAAACAAACTACCATCTCTCAGAGAGCGCGCACATATACTGAAATGAGAATCTTTCCCTGCTACTTGCTCTTCAACAGTTTCAAAGCACTTGTTTTTAAACCACAATGCTTAAAAACGCATGCAAACAATAAGCTTTCGTGACCATGCAGCACAGAAACGTCCGGTACATCACCCACCCCTACTGTGATGGTTGAAAGTGATAACCAAACGGAAGAGACTAAACGTGACAAAAAATGTTAAAGTACTTAATTCAACAGTTTTTATATGTATATACATTTGTATTTTTACTGATCACAAAGAAATACTTTATTGAAGTAAAATTGTCCTGCTGGAAAATGAATATTTCATTAATAATTATTACAAATATCCATCCAGGCTGAGGCCCCATCCACACTACTGCGTTTTAGTTTAGAAACAGATAATTAAAACGAATACGATCTCCGTCCACACCAGCGTTTTAGCTGCGTGTTAGAATTGATCTCCGTCCACATTAAAACGACTGAAAACGCGGATCACGTGACCATTCACCAACACTGGGCATGCGCGTGCCGGTGTAAACACAACTTCATTGATAAAATTATCCCACCACGCTCTGGGTTAACCCCAAACCGACGCTCCATGTACGGTCAACGCCGCCGCTGCACACGGGAATTGTCACAGATCGCTCGAATAATAGCTTGACTAAGGCGCATGTAGGCAGTTATAGCGTTGTAAAATGCAGAATTTACTTGTACAACAGCTGCTAGCAAAGATATATACGCCATGACTGATGACACCCAATCATAGAGCCCAGCGTGAGCCTCTACTACGTCATCGTTTCTAAAGTCCTCCGTTTTGACCCGTCTACACTAAAACGCCCTCCGGAGATTCGAAACGAAAAACGGATCGGATCATATTTATTGTGGCTAAATAATATCATTTAATTTTGTAATTACATAATCCAAAGTCTGTACCGGACTAGGCATCACCTGCTTCTGGGAAGAAATAATTCAAACACTGTGCAGATGTTCAGAGACAGTTTACCGCAAGGCAGGACGATGACTCCAGATCGAGCTCTACCGTTCCCAAACATCTTCCTCAGACTCTTCTCCTGGTATGGTCTCAGCACAGCGGTGGGCTTCAGGTCCATGTTAATGTCAGGGTTCACCGTGTCATTACGGAAGTCGTATTCTGCCAGAAGGGGATACTCCAACTGAATGCAGCGCTTCTGAATTTCCTCAATCATTTCCTACCAAGGTTCAGCAGAAACAGGAAGAAGGAATTCGATTATTGTGCGTGAAATTGAATGCTCTAATCTAACGATTGGACAGCCAATACACATTTTTTACACTCGGGGGTGAAGGAGGGACTTATTTAGAAGGCGGGGCTTATTCCGCCATATTGCACATTGCATTTTCTCCCATTCATAGTAATATGAGTGCACTGTCTTTGTATATCTAAAGTCAATGGAGGAACTGTCAAGGTAAACAAACTATAAATTCACAATGAAGTAACATCTCATTCAAGTCAGACACACACCTGACGGATCTCAAATGACACTGTTTGCGTCTCTTCCTCCTCCTCCTCCTCTTTATCCATCTGTTCGTAGTAACTGAAGATGTCCTCTGGCACCTGAGTTCCTGAGCGCTGCTCATCTGCAGGCTGGGAGGTGGATGGACCACCATTGTCCTGCTGAGACTTTGAGATCTGGACAGGATGACGCAACAGGTTTTGGTACCAAAAAAGAGCCTTCTGCTTTGCTATAATGGCTCGTTTCCACTGAGTGGTACGGTACGGTACAGTTCGGTTCGGTACGCAATTATTTGCGTTTCCACTGTCAAAAGTTGTGAATGGTACCAAAAAGCCGAACCGTACCGTACCACTTTTTGGGTACCCTTCCGTTGGGGTACCTAGCACAGTGGTACGGTACTAAAAGGTGGAGCTAGACTCACTCCAGAACGTTGATTGGTTGACAGAGTATCGTCACTTGCGCGTGCTACAAGGGCATTAGAAGCATACAGTTGAAATATAATACTACTGTTATTGTGTCACGAAATTTAGTTTTAAGAGTTTTTCAGGCGAGAAAGTAGTTTTTTATAGCTCAAATCTGTGGTTTATTTATAGATTTATGATAATTTGAAGATCCATAAGCAATCACCGGACGCTCGGCGCTCGTGCACCCCGCCTGGAGCAGCCTTTCCCCGGCTAGTCATTCTGATGTTTGCCGCTGACTCTGACGTCTCTGTAGTGGTTAAACATGAAATATAATTCGTCTTGTACAGACCTAACAGGCGATCTTTGGTCTCGTGAATCTATAATTCGTTCCCTGGCCAATAGTTTTGGCAGAAGGCTAAGTGAAGTTTCATATATTTGAGCCCTGAATTTGTATATTTGACTGAATTGTTTGCTCTATGTTATTAAAGCTTTACTGTATATCTTTTTGTACCTTTTACTTATACTTTTATAATGGCTATTATTGATAAAAACTGAAATTCAACTAAAATAGATAGTTTTGTCATTTTTTTATTTTATTACAAGATCTGTAATGTTGTTTATTGCAACATTTGTACCAATGCAATATGCAATACATTGCCTGGAATATGTTTCATATTTTTTAATTTAAACGAAAAGAGGCAGGGTTGTGTTTTATATTTAGTTTTGTTATAAATATAACGTTACATACATGCAGTGAATATAGTCAATAGGCCATGCGTTGCCTGAACCACATTTGTGTGCTTATAATGTTTAAAATGTATTTAAATTAAATCGAAAAAAAGCAGAGTCGTGTTTTATAACATATTTCGTTTTATTGTTGCCTAAAATGTACATAACCGGAGTAGCAGAGCGAGCTGAGTGGCGCTTTCAAGAACGCGCTGTTCCATCAGCAGAATTACTGGACTCGCATCCTCGGGATCATTCTCCTGAGTCGGACTTTGCGTGGCTACTTGGTATTGAGAAACGCCAAATGCCAGCGCTTGTTTCTTGTGACAAACATGCCGAGAAGCAAGAACAAGATCTGCTGTCTGTCATCCATTGTTGTTTAATGTCGCTTTCTTCGCGCGAAAATGACGTCGATCTCTTCTTTCCGGCAAACACCACGCCTATCAAGTAAGGGTACTGTTGGCAGTGGAAACGCTAGCCGGATCATGCTGTACCAACCCGTACCGTACGCCTCAGTGGAAACGAGCCATAAGTGTCTTTATGTCAACATGTTTTTGTGCTGTATGCAAAATTGAGACTGTGTATGTATTCATACTCACTGCTGATTTGCTAGAGATGACCTCAGTGATGAGCTCAGTCTCCTCACCATCAGCGGACCGAAGACGGCAGTCCCGAATCACAGGGTCCTGTAACAGCCTCTGAATGACATCAGGGAACGCACTCTCCACAAAATACCTGTTCTCAACACACACACACAGGTTCTCATTCACTAACTGTGCATACGCGGACATGGTTTTGGTGTGTTTTATGCAAGTGAGTTAACTTGGGCATGCTGTTGCTCATTTAGAATACTCCAAATTCATTAACGGTAGGACATCAAGAACGAACTCATGTGCGTACACACGTACTCAATTAGGCGTTAGAAGTTCTATGTCTTCTAAGTTAAGACCCAATGTCTTAACTTACTCGTCTGCACTATTAATGCCCTGTGGTTGTTGCACAGTCTAGTTTATAAGGACTCATAGGTGGCATACATAAGTGCATACACTACCATTCAAAAGTTTTTTAATACTAGAAATTAATACTTGAATTCAGCAAAGATGCAATATATTTATCAAAACTGAGAGTAACGACATTCACAATGTAACCAAAGATTTCTATTTTAAATAAATGCTGTTTTTTAACTTTCCATTCATCAAAGCATGCTGAAAAAATTACGGTTTCCACAAAAATGTTAAAAAGAGAAACCATTTTCAACATTGAAGATAATAAGCGTTTTATGAGCACAAAATCAGCATATTAGAATGATTTCTGAAGATCATGTGACACTGAAGACTAAAATTCACCCTTGCCATTAGAGGAATAAATTGCATTTTAAGATTTTTAAAATAAAAAAATAGTTATTTCAGATTGTAATAATATTTTAGATCCTAAGCTTTTGAGTAATAGTCGACAATAAAGTTATCTTTCACCATTAAAGGAACAATTAAGTTTCAGGATCAAGAACATCCAATCTCAAGATTCAAAACTAACAATTTTCATTCAAGTTCAAGTAAATCCAAAGAGTTTATGGTCAAAAAATTGTTTACAATTCACCAACTTCCCCTTAACTACATACTACCAGCTGCTCAAAATGCCACCCATTATCCAATGAAATGACAGCAAATCATTCAATAGGCTATATATTCAATAAACAGAGTTTTCAACGACGTAACTAACTTTAGTGAGAATTAAATAATAAACAATGTGTAAAAAACAAACTGACCTGTTGTGTTTCAGGACCATTTTGACTTTACCGTAGCTTACTGTGCACAGCTGCAGAAGAACAAAGAGAGAGAAAATAAGTGGCTTTGGTATATATATATATAGAAATTGTTGAAATTGTAAAATTCAGACAGATTTGACTGCCAGCTCACACACACACCTTAATAAATTGCACTATGCCATCAGGCACAGAGGTCTTGCTGAGTTTCTGCAGGTACTCAATGATGTCAGAGGTCTGCAGGCCGACGCTCACGGCGGCGTAGAGAGAATAGGCCGTCAGCTTGTACTCGTGCGCATGAATGGGTCTGCACACTGGCTCTGATATCGCCACCAGGAAGTCCTGAGCGTATTTATACACGGGAGAGAAAGCCTCTAGGAAGATGTGACCATCAGGAGCCTACAAGAGTCAGACACACAGATAAAGGGATAGGGACCCTCTTAATGGTGGTGGCTTCTGTTGTAAATGGCTAATCGATCAAGGATTTTTAGTCTTACCACCCAAAGGGGTCGTGAAGAATGGTCGTTCTTGAGAAGCATCTGTAGTCTGTAGTCTTTGGCTCCATATTCATCCAGTTTAGTGCTGGATTCCTCCACCTGCTTCCCAGCAGCTGCTGGAATGGCCTCCTGAGACTCACTGCCTACCAGCTCTTCATCCTCCTCTTCCTCATCATAATAACGCTTCTTGGACTTCTTATCTAAAGTGAATAAACAACTACTTCAGCAATTTAAACAGGTGATGATCAATCCTGCTATTGAATTTTAGTTCAAATCTTGCTGGTTTAGGTGTCCTTAGTATAGTTTCTAACTTTTGTTGAACACAAAAGATGATGGGGTTTTTTTGTGATCAAAATTTTTATTTTATTTACCACATCAGGAGCATATCTGAGTTCACATAAACTATATACAGACAGATGCCATGAAAACTGTCCACATATAAACAGAAAAAAAAAAACTTAAAAGGGATAACGTTATGTACAATACGGAGGGGAAAGGAAAAAAGATGATGTTTTGAAGAATGTCGATAACCAGACAGTTGACGGTAGCCATTGACTTCCATACAATTTTTTCTTCGAGTTACCGTTACCGACATTCTTCAAAATATCTTCCATTGTGTACAAAAGAGGAAAGAAATTCATACAGGTTTGGAACAACTTGAGGGTAAGTAAATTTGGACAGAATATTCATTTTGGGGTGACCTATCCCTTTAATAGTATTTAGAAGCAATATCCACACTGTAACCTTTGTGAAAAAGTACACGGAAATAATATACTTTGTCTTTGAAATACGGTTCAAGTGTACTGCATTTTGGCTAAATAAAATACACTCTGATGTGATTTCTATTGAACTTGAATGTAATGTATTTAAACATTTGTTGAGGGTTATTAACAAAAATAAGCTCATGGTTATCTTTTAACAATCATGCCACCGTAATGTTCTCTGCTACATCAGTTAAACATGGTACTTAGATATCAATAACAGCACATCTTGCATTGGTCCATCAAACTGTTTTGATTAAATTCATGTATTTATTTCTTAAGAATGGCGTCTATCTTACCTCGATCACTCTTATCTTTCTTTCCCATGGTGTCAGCCCTAGAAAACACTAACCTATAGTGAACTGGGTGATGGTTTAACACATTTTAATAATAAAACTGCAAGAGGATTCATTACGACGTCACTGCTGTAGCGGCCATGTTCAGCACGCTCTTTCTCTACGGAAAAAAACGATCCGAGAAATGTAAACCAACCCCGGACACCTACCGCCACCTGCAGGCTGCACGTGTAAATGCGCAAACTATCAAAGAGCTACAACTTAAATATCAATATCATTCAAAATACAGTGAAATAAAACACCGTTGGCGTTTTAACTTAGAATTTATTTCCATACAATACAGTCCAAAGTTCAACGATATCTGGAAAGGTATAATATTTAATGACAGAACGTTATGTGTGGAAGAACTCACATTCAAAACATATAACTTCTAAAGTAAATAAAACTATAGAACACTTCACAATTTACCAATCTCAAACAACAGTAATTTAATATTTGTTCTATATGAAAAGGCAACAGAGTAAAAACAGACACATGACTGGTTTCAGACACTGTATTGAGCATCATAGGATTAAACACTGAATATCAAAGAAAACAAAAACATAAGACTATGCCTTACATATAAACCATGAGCAGCACTTATGTGTAGATCATTGGTAAACCCACTCTTATGTAAATTGTTGCACTGAATTGAATTAGATAATTTACTCAAGAACTGAATGAGACAATAGGCCTTAATCGTGAAACAGAAGAACAAATTTGTGCAAATCAATTCTTAAAACTATTCATCCATAAATCGACCCATTGAATCAGATGCGAAACCGAGCATAAGAATGGTTTTACACATGAAAAATGGTTTTACACTTGTCTCTCTAAGGCTGTAAGGTGGTCTTTGTCTGTTTGTAGCTGGTTTCCAGAATACAATTCCTGTTATAAAGCAAAGGAGACGCTGCTTATGTTCCCATGGCGGTCTTGGCAAGAGAGAAGACAGTTCTATGCCCCTGCATACGAGACGCAGGCGGAGTATCTGTATGTGTAGAGTTTGTTATCTGCTCCTCCGCTCAAAATCAACTAGAGAGAAAAGCAGACAAAGAAAAGAGAGATTGAGATACACCCACAGAAATATCCTCCAAGTTTAATCACAGTTAACTCTTTCCCTGCCAGGTGAGGAAGCTTCCAGAGGAGCTATGAGCGAGGATGCACAGGTGTATCCTATGAGGAAGTCTTTCTTGTCGAGAAACCTGACGCACGTATACATTCTCCGCCCACTTCACATCTGTCACAATTTTAATTTATGCCTTACTTTTGCAGTTTAAATAAAGCATACATCTCACATATTTCAACAGGGCATCTTGCTTTATGAATTTCTTAAATAACTAAAATTCAACAACATAAGGGCAGATCCTCTGAGCGACGCTTTAAAGTGACGCTCAAGTGATCAAGGATATTCCAGTATACAAAAAAGGTTTCCTTGATTCCTTCATCCTAATTTTCTTTTCTTGCATCCCTCCCTCGCATCCTACGGGGGGGTGGAGCTGAGACGCGAGGAAAGGAAGCGAGGATGCACAAATAAGAAATGAGAAACCTGTGTTTTGATCCAGAGATTCTGTACTCTTTCAGAAGATGCTTAAAGCTCCCTCTACCATATAACAGTGAAAGGGTTCTGTCAATGGCGGGGAAAGAGTTAAAGACCCTATGAAATAGTTTATATGCATTTAAACCATTTTCCATGTTCCCATCTTCTGCTATCTAAGCTGATGTACCTCTGGTACTTTTGTTGTAACAAAAACAAATAAACTCAAAATGTGTCAGTTTAAAGTAAATCTTTATTTTTAGAGTTTTAAATATTTGAATGGTTTGACGTACCCCATTCTCTGTCCAGTCAGCACACAGTACTTTGTCTTCATGGGCAGCAAGATCATACAGAGGAGCTTTACAGCTGTAAAGAAGAAACCAAGACTGTTAGGGACACACATGCAGGAACAGGACGGTATTGTGGTACAAAGTCTCTGTGAGTCACACACCTCCTGATATCCCACAGTTTGACCACATTATCTAGAGATCCTGACACCAGCTGATGCTCATGAGATGGAGACCACCTGACCACCGTCACCCAACCATTATGGGACGTCAGTGACAAGAGAACTAGAGAGCCATCTGGAAGAAAATAAAAAAGTGAGATGAGCAATTAAAATAGCTGTTAGTTTGAGAGGGCATCATTATACAGAATCTCTGAAAGTCACCTTTAGACCTTGGGTCCCATAGACGCACATGTCTGTCGGTGCTGCCCGAGGCCAGACGGCGACACAGAGGAGAGTATGAGATAGAGTTGAAAACCTTACTGCCCATCTGCAATACAAGAACACCAGTCTCTAAATCCAGCAGCCCTTAACCTGTTAAGCTGCAAGCCCACTTTTGAAAAATCCCCAGAAATGGCATTCCCAAACTGAAACAGATACAGTTCATGAACCCTTTGCACTAAAAGCACAAATCTCATTTGAAAGCTTACACCTGGTAGTTTATTGTAAATGTAGAATTAATTATTGTCATAATGAATTTTTTTTTTTTTTTAAATAGCTTCAAAGTTTTGTAAAGTTATTAGAAATTTATTTTTATGAAACATCTTCATGAAAATAAAATTGAAGTTGGCCCTGGAGCAATCTAGAAATGCACTGCAGCTAAAGCCATATGTGTGACCATTTTATATTTAAAATCTGAAAATGATAAGTCTAAAACTCTGTATTTAGTTAAATGTTTTTCAAGATCATGTCAAATTACTTTATTTTGATTAGACTGATTTAGTATCTTCAATGCAAACTGATGTTTAGTCATCTATTCAGTCTATTGCCTCTATTGTTTTTGTGGTGCAAAACGAGCCCCATTCAGTCTCAGTCTCCCCTGCACACATTTACACCTCTCCAGACTGGTTATGGTTCTAAATATATGCATTTCTTTTGTCTGCATTATAGCTACTAACGACTGGCTATTCACAGGCTATTCATAGGGTTTCAAACCCTAATTTCTTTTATCAAAGTTCTCACTAAATATTTGAAACTGGTATCAAATGCACTGAAACATTTCAGTAAGCATTCCTATTTAGAAAAAAATCATAAAACAATAACTGCTGGTATAGCAGGTGCACCTGGGCTAGCTAGCATGTTAGCTTAGCACACCATCAATACACGACCATTTATGAGATTAAAACCATGTCTGTTCTCCAAACTTACTTTATAACGCAAGTCGAGTGTTTTAAATAATCTTCTGTGATCTGATTTGGCTTCAGATAAAAAAAAATCCGACCGAAAATGTATTTATAGTGTTCTGCACGATGATGAAATCTATATCGATTAGCATAACATTATAAATATAATCTATTATTATTAAATACCTGGCATGGCTTGAAGAACACAGGTAACTCAAATATCATTGCAATCATGTTTGTTGTCTTCAAAACATCTTTATCTGCACTTTACAGCGATCTCTGGAAGCTTTGTTGTGGCAAGACTTCCTTGTCACATGATTATGGCTCTTCTTCATGTGATCCATATATGGACTTTACTGAACAAACAGCGCCCTCAGACTGCCAGTATGAATTAAAAACACAGTACATCAGACTATCCAGCGCTCATAATGATTACATCGACGCATTTGGGTATAAATTCAATAAACATTATTCCTGTCTATAGAAATCTGATGTAAACCGATGAGAATCTATCAATATTTCTCCAAATCTGCACATGTTTGAGCTAAAAGCCCTGAGGGACGTTATTTTGTCAAGCGCTGTCATGACGATCGCACGGGAGTTTTTTTTTTTAATGAGAGCAGCTGACGCTCATAATTCATATTAAAGGTAACGGCTCATTTTTTAATTTCATAACTCCTGACACAAATTAAGACATAACTGTCACTACAAGTTTCTCAGAATACAATAGTGGTCAAATACTGAAACTTGAGTCTTATATCTTTTTAATGATGTAAAATTTGTCAAGTTAATAACATTAATTATGATAGTAACTTTGAACTATTTAAAAAAAAAACGCTTCAGAGCGCCCGTGCTCTGGTGAAGCTTAACAGGTTAAAGATTATGCGTTTATTCCACTAGTCTTGTGGTGAAAAATTCTTGACTCCCAACTCTATCTATTACTACTTTTATGAAGAACTGGTGTCACTCACTAGCGTACTCTTCTGCCCGCCAGTCTCTGCATCCCACAGACGGATGGTGTGATCCCATGATGCACTGCACAGTTCCTCTGCATCCATCCAGAGCACTGAGGACACTGCCTCATTATGGCCAGAAAGAGTCATGAGGGGAGTCTAGAGCAGAACAAGAATTTATGAAACTGCAAACCATTAACTGATAGCAAGGGTCTTTGAGTCAAGAACATGTTCAGATACTCACCCGTGTGAGCCCCATCTGCTCCGTTTTCTGTTTTTTGCGTGGCCTGTTGGGTTCCTCTATTTCATCCTCTTCCTCTGTTGGCACTGAGGACAACAATACAAGCCGGTTTATATAAATGTATTACTATACAACCTTTCATTGGTTTCTTTTTTTGATGGTGGATGTTTTTCCTTGTGTAATTCAAAAGGACATTTCACAGAAAAAAGGTTTCTAAAAACGTACCTGCTGACCATATCTTTAGCATTTTGTCCCATGAGCCACTGCAAAACTGAAGAGAAAAAAAACATGAGACATAACTAGCCAATCAAATATGTTACTTTTGGTGCAAATATTAATATATATATATATATATATTATATATATATATATATATATATATATATATATATATATATTTATTAAAAAAGCAAAAATATACATAAACTACTGTTCATATTTTGGGGGATGGTAAGATTTTTTAAATATTTTTATCTCTCGAAGGCTGTTTATTTTATCACAGATACAGTAAAAACGGTAATACTGTGTGAAATATCATTAAAATGTACAATAACTGTTTTCTATTTTAATATATTATAAAATGTAATTTATTCCTGTGATGGCAAAGCTGAATTTTCAGCATCATTACTCCAGTCTTCAGTGTCACATGATTCTTCAGGAAATTATTCTAATATGCTGATTTGGTGCTCAAGAAACATTTCTTATTATCAATGTTGAAAACTGTTGTGCTGCTTAATATTTTTGTAGAAACCGATTTGAAATTGAAATCTTTTGTGTCATTATAAAATGTCTTTAATGTCACTTCTGATTAATTTAATGCATATTATGAATAAAAATTCATTAATTTAATGAATAAAAGTACTTATTTATAAATAAATATGTACATCATACAGTTAAGTCAAACAGACAGAAAGACTAACGAACACACACAAACCTTTGTCCTAGTGGGGTCAACGGCAACCGTGTCTACACTTCCTGCGTGTCCTCGGCAACAGTGTCGTCCCTTCACTTTATTCCGTTCGGAATTCCACTCCCACAACATGATTGTTTGATCAAGAGATGCCGTCAGGAGCAAAGAGCTCAGACCATCTAAAAGCCACAGAACCATCAAATGGACAAATTCAGAAACCTCATGCAACATTAGTTCTCCTAAACATCAATACATAAATACACTCAGATTCACACATAAATGCATATTAGGCATCTCATACTGGTTATCTATCAAATAAACACTTGTACGTTTCTTACCCCTCTTCACCCAGGCTACATCCTTCACAACATCAGTGTGTCCAGCCACAGTCATCACAGCTTTCCCTTCCATTGACCAAATCCGTGCAGTCTTATCGTAAGAGCCTGTGAGGATCCTGGGCACAAAGCAGAGAACGACTTGAATAGATCAGCCACAAAACTGTCCAAGCAAATACATTTTTGACTTCTGTTTAGAATGTTTTGGATGAAGCGCACCATTCAGAATCTGCCTCCACCGAGCTGATCCAGTCATCGTGCATGATACACTCCTCTGGCTGTGGGGCTGTGAACTTCTCTACATATTCTATCTCCACCACTTCTTCCTGTAAACACACACACACGAGCATCATATATGTTTTAGCATGTTTAACAGATTAGCCGTTTCACTTTCATAACAGTTTAACCGTTAAACACAGCTTGAAAAAAGCTAAACGTCACACCAATTCATATGGATTACTATTACAATGTATTTGTGCTTTCTAAAGCGTGAAATTTTTAGTTGCATGGATAAAAATAATGAGAGAATCTTTAAAAACAAGTTCCCAAGACAAACAGAAGTGGTATGGGTTTGAATGGCACGAGGGCAAATAAATAAAATAAAGGGGAGAATTTTCATTTTTAGGTGAACTACTAAGCTTAGTCTCACATAGGCTGTGTCCCGAAATCGCAGAGCAGGTACTTCTTTTGAATAAGTAATTACTTTGTGACCATTAAAAAAGTATGTTCTATATAGTACGAATGTGTATATTATGAAGGTACCCCAGACATATTTGTCATGTTGTCATTGGTCTACCATTGATCACTGTCATTCATAAATCCTTTCCTGTGGCCTCATGGGATAGTAAAAGTGTCCATTGTATACACACTTCAGAATCTCGCCGGAAGTAGCATGTCATTCGGGTATATTTTGTCTACTGTTTTATGTATATGAATTTGGACTCTTTTCTCAAAGGCTACATCCAAAATCGCATACTTCCCTACTATATAGTAGGTGAAAAACAGTATGTGACAAAAGTAGTATGTCTAAATTCACAGCACTCATAAAAGAGAAGGCAAAAGTACTCTGAAGCGTGCATACGATGGACACTTTAATATCCCATGAGGCTACTGGAGAGGATTTGTGAATGACAACATGCCGAATGTAGTATGTCCAGATTATGTTTACTACACAACATATTCATACTATATAGAACATACTCTTTTAGTGGTCGTGAAGTGATTACTTATTTAAAATAAGTACCTGCTCAAGAGAGTATGCGATTTCGGATGCAGCCATACTGATTTTTTTTCCTGCTATATAGTAGGGAAGTAACATGTGATAGTTTGTGCTGTTCACACTGTCATGACAATGTCACTTATGGGCAAAAAATTATAATTCAGATTTTGGGCCATTTACCTGCAGTCTGAACATAGTCAAAGGGTCAGTGAACAAACTGTAGGCGGTCTATAGATATGTGTTGGTGAGACTACATTAAATGCAATGACATACCGTTGAGATGTTCTCTGTCTCCATGTGATTGGCCAGTGAAGTGCGGAGAAACTGTCCCCGAACCAGAAAATCAAACTCAACATGTTTGTGTCCAGCTGGAAAAAGAGACATCAATAATGTGAATTTAAATGAAAAATAAAAAAAATACAAGAAAAATATAATCAAGCGCTGCAGCTTCAAAAGTCAGAATCTAATCATTAAATCAACAGAGAGAATCGGTAACACTTTACAATAAGGTTAACATGGACTAAGAAAGAACAATACCTCTACAACATTTATTAATCTTATTTAATGTTAATGTCAACGTTTACTAATACATTATTAAAATCAAATGGAGTATTGTTAAGTTAACATTAGTTAATGCACTGTGAACTAACATGATCAATCAATAAACAGCTGGATTTGTATTAACTTACATTAACAAAGATTAATAAATACTGTAACAAAAGTATTGCTCATTGTTAGTTCATTTTAGTTAATACATTAGCTAATGTTAACAAATGAGACATTATTGTAAAGTGTGACCGGATATTATAATTAGATTACACACAATTTTGGGAAAATGATTTTTAATAAGTCGTATAGTGGGCAAGTATGCTGCACCATAACAAGATAAAAACACGTCTAAATGAATGCCTGGTATTAAACAAGCTCACCATTCTTCGCTTCCAGCAGCTTGTTGATGACACCACTGAGATCCGCCACCTCAGAGGCAGCAGGGATGGAGAACGGAACATCATCTATCAGATGCCTACAGGGAAGAGCATATTACAACTGATACATACACACTCTACATCTACCATCATTATGAACACTGCAAATACTACTAAGCAAATTCAGCTGAATATCTCTTATCTAGCTACAGCTAAACGTTTCAGCTATTTGTGTTAAGCACACTATATATACTCACTTTTTGTTTTCGGTGAAGAACCGGGCCTGTACCTGCGACATTTTATTTTGTTAGACGGCAAAACTATATAGAAAACACATCTGTATACAGGCGAACTTCACTCTGTGTGGAGACACTTTCCCACCATGTGGTTCCCAATGCGTGCGGATGGAAGACATGACAGTCATTCGCAGAGCAATCGATGACTGACAAATGTGCTCGCAACTAGTTACGTCTGAGTTGAGCTCCAGTCCAAATTGACTGAAGTTTCTTCGGATTTCTAGAGAGGAAAAGATGGTAAAAGTTTTTTTCAAAGTGAGTTTGTTACAGTGCAAACTCATTTAAACAACATTTTCTGTAAGGCAAGGCAATGCAAGTTTATTTAGGCCTATATGGCACATTTCATACACTATGGCAATTCAAAGTGCTTAACAAGGAATTAAAATAATCACAAAATAAAAGCAAGGAAAATTAAAACAGTTATAAAAGAAATTAAAAGAGATGTATTGTACAGTAATAAAATGAATTCAAAGAGTAAAAACATGATACATAGATAAACTTCTCATCTGGCAAAACACCGCTGTATCATATTTTTCCACAACTCCCAGTTTTATTCTTGAGATTTTCCCATGCTGATCACACTGTGTCTGTGGTGTTTTTTCTGCGCGCCCTATAAATCTGACCCAATTTCCCCCTAAAATCGGACAGGAGGAGCTCTGACTGACTCACGGGGTAACCTCGGGTTCACTGCCTCATCAGTCCGCACCCCAAAAACCCATTTGTTCGGAAGCTCTAGGAATGGAATCAATCCAGTCCACACCCCACAGAACCTCGAGTTTAATCACACATCAAACTCACTACTCCACCACAGACCCAGGTCATCAGCATGGTTTCATCTCTCAAGTTCCCCAAGTAAGTAATTTATGTTTGTCTCTTGTCTTACCCAATTTTCAGTGCCATTTGAGTTCAGTTTAGAATCAAAAGGAGGAATACATTGCAATCAGTCGGATATACAGTGGACACAGTTATAAAAAGAATTTAAAAAGTAATAAGATTATACATAAATAAACTTCTCATCTGTAGATATGTTTAATACTTCGGTTATTCCACTAACACAGCAATGAGATGCAGCACAATAAAAAAAATCCCTGTTCTCTCCTGCTTCTCAGATCTTGTTTTCCTAAAAAGCACAAATAATCTCACATGTCTAGAGTTACAGAAGAGATCTGAACAATGTATCGCATTATACCAAAGTCTGTGATCAAAAATCTGAATTTAAATTTGATTTCTCATCAAATTCTTCTTAAACCAAATTTTATGGGTGAAACACTTTCACCTAAAAAAACAACTCTTTTTTTAACTCTTTTTTATCATAAGAGTTAAGTAGTACAATCATACCCCCAATATAAACATTGCATTTAACATTATATATATATATATAATTGTTGAAATATGACCCAGACATACTCATTGCCAAGTTTTGTGATTTCTCTCATGCTCTTACTAGGCATATGTTGACATTTTTTCTTATTTCATTCTATTGTTATTTCCCCTAAAGAAGAATGAAAGTATAAATATGTGTATATATCTTGAGAACTTGAGCTATGAACATTTCCTTTCGGGGAAATACTATTTCGAACATTAACATAGATTAGATGGAACTAGTCTTTTTTATGCGTTTTGTGACTAGAAACACCAAATCCATAGTTCAAGAAATTGTGCAAGTACAAAAGAACTTTGTTCCATTTTCCTGCATTCTTTTCAAATACGTGATGTCTTGTCAGCCAGTAGCAGTTAGACAGCAGATGTGATAATACCCATGTCCTTCTACATCACTGGTCTAGAGTAACAGCAATATCTCATGTTTAAATGTATCATCACGTCTCTTTATCCAGATATCCTTGACATACTAGTCCCATGCAGTCTGATCAACACCCATCACGTTGACAGCCGACACAGTAACTTTTCATTGTTTTAGGTCACGTCGCCCCAGCAGGCCGAGGGGTCAAGGTTGCGTCTGCTGTGGGTCCGCAGCTGCAAAAGGTCTCTCTGTTTTTCTCAAGACCCTCCGCTGCTGCCGACCTGCCTGGGGACACCATGCAACTCTCCTGAGTCTGCTCCCTTGGCAGTGAGCACCCGTGGGAGGCAGGGCGAGAGATAACGTACCGCTTGAAGATCCCCACATTACCTCACCAGATAAGGCAGAGGGAGGGGATGGAGCCGAGCGCAGTGGACATTGGGCCTTTGGGTGGAAGAGCCCCTTCACGCAGCTCGAGGGAGACACTAAAGTGCTGTCATTTAGAGACCGGTTCGGTGGCCTCGCCGCTGGTTCCCATGGCTGAGCGAGCGGTACGAGAGGATGTGGCACAGGAGCGGGGAGAGATGGGAGGAAAGAGTGTGAGGACGCACAGATGGACACAACCATGCGTAAAACAGGCAACGCATCGAGAGCCAAAGAAGTGGGTGAGTGAACGGAGTAGCGGATGGTTATAGCGCTCAAAGGGATTTAAAATCATTTGGTTATAAAGAGTAATGAGAAATCATCAGTTTGGTTTGTATTGTGTATTAACATGCACATCAAACGTCAATATCTTGACTTTTCACATAGTGTGACTGTTTTCAAAATTAGTCCCACAAATAGTTTAATGCAGAATGTTTGATTTTTTTAAATAGAAATTCGTAAATAAATATTAATAATTCAATTAATATATACAACAATAATATTATAAATTATAAATAAAACTATCAAATAAATATTAATTTTAATATTATTACAATATATGCTAAAAAAAATTGCTAACAATATAATCTGTGATGAAAAAGTTTGTCAAAAAAATCAAAATAGAAGCGTTTTTGTTAGTGGTTTCTTTTTGGACCCTATACTGTATAACAGATTTCAGACCCACTTTATGTTAGTTTCAACTACTAATATTTCAATTAATAATTAGAAACAATGCACTTATTGTGTTACCTATACATATATATACACAAAAAGCTTTTGAGGTGCATATATATATATATATATATATATAGGTACATGCACCTCAAAAGCATTTTGCAATACAACATGAAAACAATAAATAAGTACCTAACAACTGTTTTTTTTTTTCAAAGTACATAGAAGTTAAAGACACGGACAACTAATATAAAGTGGGACCTATACCCTCTAAAGACTCACAAAACATAACAAAAAGTTTCCCCTCATCCCTTTGGATTGTCTTAGGCAAAGTCTGGGCCGACAACTCCATCCAGGGCATATAAGAGCCAGAACTCTCCTGAGAATGCAGCGAGAGAGAGGAGTCGTGTTCGAAACCTCAGACAAGCCTTCCACAGCCTGCAGGCGGCTTTACCCTCCGTCCCTCCCGACACAAAACTCTCCAAGCTGGACGTGCTGGTCCTGGCCACCAACTACATCGCCCACTTGACCGAAACCCTGGACCAGGATGGGATGTTGGGGGACCATCCCATCCTGCAGAGAGCAGAGTACCTGCATCCTGTGAAGGTGAAACCTATCTATCTATCTATCTATCTATCTAGAGCAGTGGTTCTCAACCAGGGGGCTGCGGAACACTAAGGGGCCTCAACAAACTTCTAAGGGGTCTCAAGATGACTTAAAATTATTTATAATAAGGCGAAACAAGCATGAAATTATGAAAAATTCAAAATGCTAAAACCGCTAAAAATCAAGGCATTTCTTTTTTACAGTTTTTCTCAGTCGCTTTGGTACATTTCTCGAATCCTCCTTAAGATTGGCAAACAATTAAGTGCATTTCTCAAAACAATTCATACAAGCAGCATCACACAATGGATTACCTGCAATAGCCTGTAACTTTCTCAAACTCCTTAGTTCATCTCTCAACAGTATTTGTCAATGAACATATCAGTGCCATTAGAATGACAAGTTGTGTCATTGTTTACAATCAAAAATGCTTAGTCATGTTGTCAATATAACAGTGTATTCTGTCAGTATTTTCAGATGTAAACTATGGCTAAGATTTTGATGACAATGGTTAAAAAAAAGCTCAAGACTTTACAGCTGTATGGCATTTATAAATTTCAACAATACAAATTTACATATTACTCGTGGGATATTAATTGCAAGAGACTGGACAGGATTCACTGTTACAAAAATGACAGTCTCTCTCTCTCTCTATATAGATACACACACACACACACACATACTATGTGTACGTGTGTGGTAGTGTGTTACATTATGTCTCTTTAAAGTATATTTAATGTATAATGTCAAATGCAAGTGGACTACAGTAATATAGCATTACAGTAAGTATACAGTATTACAGTGAACATTGTCTGATTACATAACTGTTCTGCCTACAAACGTTTGAATGATTGAGGACACGGTTGTTCTCCCAACATTTGGCTGTACCTTTCGACCTGCCTCGGCCATAAGGTCATGATTGAGAACATGGTTTACTAGCAGCCCTTATCATTTTGCATTTAATGACTCTTGCAAGGAACTAATGCCTAGATATTTTGAGGAGTAAGACTCATCAAGAAAACATAGAGACATACAACATTCTATTATACAGAAAAGTGTAATATATTTTGATCAACGTGACATTAGCAATTGATAGGTAACAGCAGACATTTGTACATAATCAATAGCATTAATTTGTCCAAAAGAATGAGAAATTGCTTTTATGATGTCCACAAGATGATGTGGAGGTTGAACAAGTAGTTTTGAAAATTGCAGTTGTGGTCTGAGAAAAGCGACTTAGAAAAACTGTATTTGGTTATTTTTATAATGAAAATACATCCTTCTAGTTATGCCAAGCTCCAAAATATTTTATTGGGTAGAAATTGTGAGTGAGGGGAGGGCTCAAATATTGTTATGGACAATGGGTGGGCCTTGTAGACAAAAAGTCTTGAGATTATTTTACAGTTCCATATTGTGTAACATTCTTCCAGGTTTTTTAAGGATTTATTTGGATATTTTTGATTAACTAAGCCAATCTATAAGCATTCTGAAGGTATCCAAGTGATGTACTTGTATCCTCTTCAACAGAAATGGCCCATGCGTTCACTTCTCTACTGTGGGAACATAGGAGAGCGACTAGCGGGAGCTCAGATCAGTCAGGAGGGATCTTGCCCACCTAAGGTGAAAGCAGACTAATGGACTGAAATACTGAGAATTGTTGGACAGTTCCATTTTTTTGTGAATGGAAAATATAGATTTGAGCACAATTTTTTAAGTACGATCTCTTTTATCAGTTATGTTTCCACATTATTTACCTTTTATTTTGATAAATCACTATATAATTGTTTACCCCACATATATACTGTATAGTCAGTTGTTCACTTGTCCCAGTCTTCCATAGTAAGTGCATAACTGTCAACTAATTTGTATTCGTTTGTACAAACAAATTATCTGTGGTAATATCACATCAGTTTTAATTTTTCATTTTAGGATATCACTTGATTAGGGTGTGTTTAATTATGTAGAATATTTGTACTATTTGTTGGCGACTTTATTAAGTATTAAGTATTAATAATAGGAATACAAAAAAAATTAACAAGTATTTTACAAGAACACAAAAAAGTTAACATTATTAAAAATGTTAAGAGATAAAGTAAATAATTTAGGTCATGGGATAATATCCCATCATTTTGAACAACTTATATTGATTGTAGGGAAGAAAAGTTAGATAAGTATATTCCCATTCAAAGCTTAACTAAAAGTTAACAAATCGCTTTATCTCTGCAGGCTGCCCGTATCCTGAGTGTTTGGGTTTAATATGCATGTTTTGCGCTTGATAGTAATAAAATGAATGTCTTGATTAGTGGGAAGGGAGGATTGTTATAGGGAACATTTGGTAACCACACATGAGTGGACAACCCCCATGTCCTCTTAATCATGGGTAGCTCAGCAGATCGTTTAAAATTATTACAGGCAGTAAAACCCATTCAAGAATACTTTTCCCCTTCAAAAGTTACAGTGTTCTCTTACGGTATTTGCTCGGAAAACAAACCATTTACTGAGCACTTACTCTTAGGAATGAGGATGCACTGCCGTGTTTGGTATTGTGCAACTATAGCATTCTATAAAGCATGCATGTCTTTCAAGATAATATTCATCCAGGTTTGGACCTCTGTACGTTCTGCAGGTCATCATTACGTCATCATGTGGGCCACTGATCTGTATGACAGCTATTGTGAACAGATTGAGGTTGATTAGACTCTATGATTGTTAACTTTGACTTAGTTGAACCTTAAGTCCACTGCTTTACCCTCTTTTATTGATGAACAGGAAAATTCTAAATTCTTAATGAGGGAAATGAACACTTCCAGTCAAATGTTTGCACACACTGAATTTATGTCTCTCGTTATCTTAAAAACATTTTGGTCTAAGCTAATTCTTAAATGGTTGAAGTTTATTTGGGACCTCCTTCAATACTGTTTAACCCATGCATGGATAAAACATCTTCATGTTTCATTTTATTTCAAAACAAGAATAAAACGAATCTTTTATCAAAATAATGTGTTTCGAGGCGTTTGTTGCAATATAGATAGAAAATGTACTTCACTTTCATCAGTCACGTTGAATTTATGTTGTTATAAATAAAAAACACAATGACATAGAGAAGACAGACATGCAGAGTTATGGGTAGGGGTCAAAGGTCATCATCTATGGTGGTTTGCATGTAACTTCAGAACCTGAATGGTTAAAAATGTCTTCCTACTACACTAACATGCATCAGCATTTTTGTGGGTAACACATTACAAGTTACGTAATCTTAGATTACTAGATAGATTACTTCTTTCAAGTAACTATAAAGTAACGCTACTACAAATAAGTAACGCAAGTTACTTTGTTTTCCCATTGACTGACTTTGCATTTCCTTCAGCCTGAGGCTTATTCATTTCACTTTTTGTGCCAAAAATGTAACTTTTGTTATTAAAAAAACAAACAAGCAAGCCCAGCCCAGGTGAAAAAAAGTAACGCAAAAGTAACTTTCTATAAAAAGTAACTAGGTAACAGTTAGTTACTTTTTTGGGAGTAACGAAATATTGCAACACATTACTTTCCCCAACACTGTGCATCAGAGGGTTAAAAGCATCCCAGGATGCACCTCATAAAGCTGGTTGAGAAAATGTCCAGAGAATGCTGGAATCTAGACCAAGGCTGTTGACTTTGAAGAAAATTAAATATGAGACAGAATTTGTTTTTTATTGGTCACTACATAATTCCAGTTGTGTTATTTAATAGTTTTGATGACTGTACTAAAATGTGGGAAACAATATAATTATAATGTGGAATATAATAATAATGTGGAAATTTAACAAACTAATTCTGTGTTATTAAATACCCACATTATTATTATCTAGATAGATTCTATCTAATCTTATTTTACTTTTAATATCCTACAAGTATTAGTTATTTTTACAAAATGAATGGCATTTCTGGGAAGACACCGGTTAAAACATGTCAACCACCATATACGTGTGTTGTATTTTTGTGGTGTGGAACATACATGCCTATCCTCAATTATTCATATTCAGAGCTCCAGGTCTTTGGGCTCCCATCCATATGAAATGGTCAAGGCTAACTCTATAAATCTGTCTATGTTCCTGATAAAACCTTTTTCTCATGTTAATAGCCAAAATGGACCAGAGAGAACTGCGCTACTAAGGCAAGGGTTACGGAGCCAGAGAACGAGGGCAAACGTTTGCTGCGTTAGAATCTCTGCCACCGCAACTCGTTCTCACCATTTAAGGAGCGATCTCAGCAAGAAGCATTGAGGAAATTCTGGGATCTTTGGGGAAAACATGTCAACACTTAAAACGAAAGGCTCCAATTAGAGCCAAACGAGTATTACAGCCTGATACAATATTAGCTCTTTTTTAATGGTCTCCATTATTTTCTTGGATTTTCAAGAAAATAACCTTTGTGCTCATTCTCCAAAAACCCATGATGATTATAATGAAACATCAAGAACACCTTTAATATCCAAGGAAACATGTAAACTCAGCAAAGAAAGAAATGTGCCTTTTTCAGGATACTGTATTTTAAAGATAATTTTGCCCAAATAAGCTTTACAGATCTTTATTAAAAAGGGCTTAAACAATGTTTTTCATGCTTCTACAATGAACCATGACCGATTTTTGCACTTGCACCTGTGGAACAGTCCTTAAGAGACTAAGGCCTTTTCACCGACAGGGTTTAGATTAAGCCACGATTAGGCCTTATTGCCCTAATTTCAGGAACTTTTATATACTGGTGTGCATCCTGAGACAAAACAATGGCACTGACATGTTTTAAGATTTGTCTTATTTTAAGGTGTGTTGCTTTCAGTTGAAACAGCTTAAACATGCATTTTAGCCTGGGACTATAGGCTTAAGCTTGGTCTGTGAAACCGGGGGTAACAGTGTACAGGCGGTAGACAGTTAAAGTCCAGTTCCAATAACTTAGGACACTAAGGAGACCTTCCTACTGACTCTGAAAAACACCAGGGGAAAGAGGTCCAGGGTCCCTGATCACCTGTGTGAACATGCCATAGTCCTGCTGCAAGAGCCATGAGGACTGCACATGTGAACACAGCAATAAACTGCAATGTCCTTAATGTAAGACACCTAAGACAGTGCTACTGGGAGACAGCTGATCGTCCTTGCAGTGCCAAACCGTCTACCAGCCATATTCGAGAACTTGCAAGTGCCATGGTGGAAGAGTGGAGTACTGTACATCTCACATGCAAGAACTGGTGAATCTGCTAGTTTATGAGGACGATATGCACTGCAGTTATTTAAGCAGCTGCTGCCACAGATACTGACACTTTTAATATAGACCCCCCTTAGGGACTCGTCATTCCATTTCTGTTTGCCAAATGTTCAAACAAATATTTACAAAATAAGAAATTTGCTGGAAAAAAGCATTTGGCAGTGGGAGGCAATTTCTTTTATCTTATATATACACACACACACTTATAATTTATTTTGCCAAGTTCCGATCAGCGGTTCTCAGTCAGGGGGCCTCAAAACAAAAAGTTTTTTTTTTTTTTTTTTAAATAAGACAAAACTATTAAAGTACACCAAAATAAAATTCACTCCATCACTCAAAAAAATCTGCAAAAATAGGGCACAATGTACTGTTTTAATTTGAAGGAATTTTCCATATTTTTTGCAGGTGTTTTACCAGTATTTTGAATTTTATTCTGCATTGTCCATAAAAATTACAGATAATGTCTAAGTAATGAGCTGCGGGTCATTTTTCTGTTATTTTACAGATTTCCTACGGTGCATAAATTTCCCATTGTCTTCAGTTTCCAGCTAAGCAGAGCTCTAAAGCATTTTATAGGGTAAAAATAAGAGTATAAAATATGTATACGCATCTTCATCCTTATCCAGTAAATCATGAACAACTAGAAAAGTCATGGTGACTTTGGACAATGTGGAGCCTATGATTTAAAAGGTTGAGAATAACTGATCTAGATCTTGAGAGCCACTCACAATGTTCTTTAGCTTTTTGCCTACGAATATTAAAAATGCACTGCTTTCTCCTTAAGAACAGTGATTTACTGTATCTTGGCTCAGTGATATCCAGATTCTGTCACTTCCTCTCATGTTAGACAGATAATCAAAATAGCTGCTCTATCTCCTGCTCATTAGACCTAGTGCATGCTGATGGCTGGCTAAATTTATGCTGTATTTTGGCCAAGTTTCTTGACTTGGCCTGATCTTACTGGAACAAGGAAAGAGGAGGAAACACAGTGGAATGTAAAACACACACACACACACACAATAAAACATGAAATACTCCATCCTAAGATTTGGCTAAATGTCCTCATTGTCCAGAGTTTCATCTCCACTAAATTTGTAAGCAACATTTTTCTTCCTCTTTGGGAAGGAGATCATCCTGGAATCAAATACATTGGATTTGAATCTAAACATTTTTAAATAAAGTGCAGCATTACAGATTTTGAAAAGCAGTCCTTTGGTGAAAGTTCAATGGCCAATATCTTTCTAAAACTTGTATTTCAATCCAACAACAAAAAATGAGTCCACATGCTAGAAACACAGTATTTAATAATCTTGAGACACAAATGACTCAGTTTTACATGACAAAACTGACTCCTCGCAGAGATTTCTTTTATGTGACCCTGTTCTCACTTTAAACTAAAAACATTCACTTATAAAAGACAAACTGAACTGAATGATCCAGTACTATTCAACACAAGGAGCATTGAATCATAAATCTTATGAACTTTTCTCAATCAAGCTATATGGAGAGAAAATGTCCTATAATTAAAAATAATCAATTGCCTAAAAGAAAAGAAAACAGTCCGCTTGAACTGGTGAATGTGAACTGGGCCAGGCACAAAATAAAGGGATGTGACCATCATATGATGGCCAAAACTCTATAAAAGTAATTTTATATACAACAAAGTTCATGGAAAAGAAGTCCCATTCATCTATTCATCCTCTTCTTTAACCTTTTTCTTCTTTTTCTTCTTTTCTGTTGTCTGTAAAGGGAACAAATGTGTTTTAGGACTTACAGAAGTATAAAATATAACATGATTGTATTTGTCATCACGGCTCTTACCTCTTCTACTGGACTGACTGCTGCTTCTTCCAGCTCTTCCTTCGGCTCCTCCTCCGCTGCTCGTTTCTTTTCCTTTTTCTTTTTTGTCATCTATAAAGTAAATGCAGCAATAAGAAACTGCAAGATCTACTTAACACACATCATCAGTAAAATCCAGTCCGTAGATAAGCTAAACGAATTAAAAAAAATAATAATTCCATGTGGGAATATTAATGATTCAGAGAATTAAATGCACCGTCAACCAGAGATGAATTTATCATTCCACCCCCTCACCTCTGCTGGGGCGGCTGCAGTCGTCTCCTCCGCTTTCTTCTCCTTTTTCTTCTTCTTCTTTGGTGTCTCTGTTTCTGCTTCTCCTGTGATTAATATTCATTTTATGTTTATCTGCATTTAACAAGTGTCTGGAACACCAGTCATCTCAGTGTTCTGCTGTATGGATGTTTACCTTCTGCGGGGGCTTCCCGCTTTACTTTCTTGGCTTTAGCCTCTACTGGCTTCTCCTCCTCATCACCCTCCTCTACCTCTTCAATCTTCCTCTTCTTCGAGGTGGTGGGGAGTGTTGAGTCACCAGATGGGTCGTATACCTTTACATCACTGGCAGGAAGTAAAAAGAAGAGACTTAAATCCAGGGCTGTCACAATTTAAGCTTGGCTGGTGATTAAATGTCATACAAAAAATTGCAATAATTTTTTCTTTGAGTATCAGATGGTTAAAGCAGAATGATAATGAATAAATACTTTATACTAATACTATAAATAAGTTTAAAAACTATAAAATATTAACTATCAAGAAAGTACTCATTAAATCTTTGTAACAGCCAAAATTGTTCGGAGAGTGAATACACAAAACCCTGCCAGTGACTAAAAAAGGTGACAGGGATTTAAAATAATGACAAGCCTGTATAAATTCCTTGCAGAAATTTACAGATTTTTTTAATCAAATAAGAGTAAAAACAGTCATATGGCTTAATATTAAAGCAATTTGAAATAATTTAATATATTTTAAATTGCAACTTATTCCCATGATAAATGTTTTTTTTTTTTACTGAGCATTTATTTAATATAGAATTTAGTAACAACGTAAACGTCTTTAAAGCAACTATCAATTTATTGCATTCATGCTGAATGAATGTTTCTTTCAAAAAAAATAAAATAATAATAATTCTTACTGACCCAAAACAATGTGGATGAAGGAAAACTCACCTCTTGTGTTGATATTTATCAGCCCTTGCCAGAGCCTTGCCTGACCCGCTGATGCGTCTGATCTAGGTCAGAAAATAGACAACTAATTATCAAGGATTTATCATTCTGACTGCAAATGCAAATATTTACACTGAAACTTTAGCAGAGTGCTGTATAAAATAACAACATATAAAAGATTAAACAAAACCAAGCTCAGAAGAGATAGTGACTTAATGACCCACATGGTATTTTCAGGACTGTGACATAAAGTCATCCTCATCATTGCTTGTGACATGATTAAAGATCAAATGCATCCCATATCAACTAACCCCTTTCTCCTCCAGGTAGCGTAATCGGACTTCCAGCTTGGCTCTGTTTTCGATTCCCATCTCTGAATTGGTGTCTTCCCCCAGGGCGTCGTAACGGATGGCAAGGGACGTTTTAGCGGCCAGCATTCTGGAGATTTTACCCTTATTCTTGGCTGTGGTCTGCCCCACCAGAGAGGCGTGGTAGATGAGACCGTATTTGGGCGTATCCCGACGGGTTTTCAGAGCACGGAACAGAGCTTTCTCTGCCCCTAGAATCTGTACGGTGGACGCGGGGTGCTTGGCCAAGTTCAGCAGGGATCCTGATGAGTAAAACAAATCAAGTTTAAAAATATACATGTTATATTAGACACTGTGTAGAGGTTTAATCACAAGTAACTTAACCTGTCAACTGTCAAGTTAAGAGTCAAAGCTTTACTTCAGCATTTCATCTTGTGTGACCAGTGGCATCATGTTACAGACCAAAGAGTGCTCACCTGCATGGGATATGAGACGGGCTCCCACTAATTCTCCCACCATGACTGTCAGGTTGGGTGCAATCGCCATCATACGATTCTTCAGATAATCATACAGCTGTGTGCGATACTCTGATATTTCTATCACCTAGAGGTTGAGGGGGGGGAAATTCACAAGAGGTGACGAGTTTCCTTAAAGAATGAGATTTAATTTCCAGTTTACAACGGAACTAATCATGTAAACCATTTAAAGGCAACAAGGTGACAAACTATTTATACTAAACTTGTTTTTTGTTCAACAAACCTGATCGCACAGGTGCATGATGTTGGCAATGTCCTCTTCGGACACCTCCGTTCCCATGGAGATCTCTGCAGCTAGTTTAACCTCCGCCTCAATCTCCTCTGGAATAACCTCAGACAAGTCTGTTGTTGCCACATTTGTGCGAACACCTACATGGTGGAATTATGAATACATAGTATATCAAAATAGACAATTCTTGTTTTTTTTATGGAATAGGGCAGTATTTATTATAAAGGACTTTCTGAGCTACATCATTTTTAATTTCATGTGGGGTTTTGTTTGTAGTAAATATTTTTATTCAAAATAACTTCCACTCCCTCTTGCAGCGACATCTCTTCTCTTCACTGGCGTGAGGGCAGGTTAACCACTCACTCAAATGAGATCGACCAATAGCAAACCACAACCATATAAATCAATTACAGATGGACAAAATCCCACCTTGTGTTCTTGATCGAGAAGCTCTTTTACTTATATATACATCAAAATAGGGAAGAAAAAGACTAGCGCAACTTCCGTTTCATGCCAACTTTAAACATGTGAAATATTTATTTTATTCATATAATATTTAATTATTCCTCCCACAAAAAAAAAAAGTTAAAATTAAAAAAATGTTAAACCCTAAAACATTTAATTTGAATTAAACTTATTCTTTTAAGTTTATATAAGCTGTTTATTTCCAGGTTATTTTACATTTAATCTATGACTTTTAGACCTCAGTGTACATCACTGTTCATAAGGAAAACTGAAATTACGTTTTTCTTTCCAACAAAAGGAAGAGCATCTATAAGATGTAATCTAGACATCCTCATCAAATGCTTTCGAGTGTGTACTAACCAATCTTGCGGACAGTCTTGCAGTAAGCCAGGTTATCTGTGACGATCTTGCCAATCTCTGGGAAGTGCCAGCCGTACCATTCCCTGCAGCGCATGATGTAGTTATTGAGCTCCTTATCCAGATCATCCAGCAGAGCTGCAGAATATGGCAAGGTAAGAGTGAACCAGGGGTACAGCTGTTTAAAGCACTGCCATCTATACATGTGCTCAAGTATGTGCAAATATATAAACAAAAGTATTCCTTACAAATGGCTTGAACAATCATGGTGTCCACCTTGTCTGGGCTGAACTTCAGCTTGTAACGTGAAAGACTGAGGAAAGAAATAAAAAAAAACCCAGTCAATTGCTGTACTAAAGCATGAATGTTGAGATTGATGTAAATATCTGCTCAGAAAGTCTCAGTGGTAGTGACGAATGCTGATTAATATCCTCACAGAAGTCGGTCAGCAAAAATAATCATTGACGTGAACCAAGAATGGTTTAAATTGAGATTTATCATTGATTTTCAAGTGCAAACTAACCTGTGAGCCAAACCAAGAGACATGGCACTGATCTCTCTTGCAGAAAGACCTGTGATAAGCCCCTCCATCTGGTTTCTGATGCCCCTCATGAGCTCAGCCACAGCAGGGCTGTGCACACAGCTCAGGTTCAGCTTCTCCTGCAGGGGGCGGCAGAGAGTCTCAGCTATTTTGTTTTAATGAAGCTTAGTGCACCACAATATTGAAATTCCTGGAATGAAACCTACAATCTTTGCATTACCAGACCTGATGCTAAACCATAAACCTACCAAATGATTTTTCCAGGTATAAACAAGCTCAGATGAGGTAGTGACAAAAATGCCTCATGATTTTTCAGCAACATGACACAATGGTCATCATCATCACAGCTTGTAGTGTTTCATAGGGCAAATATCAGTAACATGATTTCATTTGGAATGCATATAGCAGAGCTGATTTAAAACCGCACTGGAATGTACTGACATTTCCCCCAAAAATTGTGGAAAACCCGCCATTTACCTTAATGACTCCTCCTAGCTTAGCATCAGTGATTGCCAGCTGCTCGTGAGCCTCTTTGGCCACAACTTTCTTGAGAACTTTTTTCAGACTTTTCCCCAATTTCCCCTCCACCATCGCCGTGGCCGCTGATACAGACATGAAAAAAAAAGAATTTTGAATGAGAGTTTTTCCTATTTTTATGTTGCCTTTAATTTTCAATCTCATATTTAGATTAAGATAAATAAAAGGAAATCTGTGGTCTCAGTGGTAGTGACGAACTACTGTTTGACGACCTCATGCTTGAGTCAGATACACAGATACATCATAGACACACAGCTGATGGACATTTAAACTGCTTTGCATATATGAATAAAGCTTATTAAGGACTACAGGTGTCAAAGTTTCAGTTCAGCATAGTTACCTGCAAGAGCTTCTGTTGTATCCTGGAATTTCTCAAAGTGCTTCAGTTTTACACTGAAAAACAAAAAGGTTGTTACTGAATGCACACTCAAGGAAAATGTGTGAAACATTCAAAGACTGGGAAACCGTGAGATAACAGATTTTTTCCCCCTTTCAACCAAGGAAATGCAGTGAGATTACCAATTTGTGGTTAATAAATAAGGATTTTGAATACATTTATGATTAACTGTCCAATAAAATATCTCAATCTAAATGCATCAAAAATATTTCTAAAGACTAATACTTCTATTAAGGGATAGTTTTCATTTTTGGGTGAACTATGCCTTTAATGCCCAAGCTTTTTCCAGTCCTTTTTACCATTTTAGAGTTCCCTGATATTTCCAGGTTTCCCATGAAAGTGGGAATGGTTAAGACATGTAGTTCTGCCATAAATAAATACTATATAAATCACAGGCATTTCAGTGACAAAACAACATGGACAAATCATATATTCTCAAAAGTACTCACACTTTGTTAGCTTTTTCTGGTGTTTCAAACTCCTTCCACAGGCTGTCCACCTGCTGGAGTTTCTGTTCATCCAGGACCTGCACAACAGAAGAATGTTTATTCTCACAACTGATGATTAAAATGTACTTACACAATCTCTGTCACGATTGAAATGCTTAAATTGCCTCAAAACCTAAAGTTCTCGACACGAGAGACCATGTGGACCCTTGCCCCAGTAAAAGCATGCCGCATTTAAAGTCTAAATAGCTTCTTAAAAGTCGTTTATGTATGTACAACAGCATTCTTCGGTGATGTACAATGTTGTGCATTAACGTTTTGCACTTCTGGTTGATTTGAAAATCGTCTAAACGCGACTAACAGTCAGTGAGCGAGTCCCGAAGACACAACGTGGCTATTCTGCAGTGCAGGCCACACGACACACGCTGAACCGTGACTTACTAGCCTCGCTTTACAAATTGGTTATGTATAGAGTTACAAAGAAAGATAGCACATGTATTCACGAAAATAGTAAGAATATTTAACTTCAGACTTTCCGAGACTCTGATGGCATTGCTAACTACGCCGGCTAGCTAACAGAAACCTCAAAATCTGACTACTAATGAAAAAAAAGTCACGATATCCATTTTCTCAACATAATGAATATGCTTACCTTGAATATGGCATAGCCGGCGGCAGTTTCAAATAACACTAACATTATGAAATAATTTTTCTAGCTCTAAAACAAGTTTATGGCTGCGCTCCCCACATTGAGAGCTTTCCGCTACCGCTACAAGGAGTCTCTCTCCACCACGAGGTGCACATGGGGACAGTGTGAGCATGCGCAGTACTACCATACAACATTGCGCATGTGCATTACCGTCTGATCTGAAGGAATCTTTCTCATGTTCTTTTCATTGTAATTTACAGGACCACGTGTACATGTTATGCACTTAAAACTAACTCCTTACTGTTAATTTTTAAGATGTTCAGCTCCATGTGCTTATATTGTGTATTCATTAGTTTTGGTTAAGTTTGAATACGCACAGTCTAACATGAAAAAAAATGGTTGTTCAGTGGATTAACAGTGTTTATGTGTTTTTTAATCTTTCGAATCTTTTTGTAAAAATGGATAAGATCTCTCTGCCTTGCACAGTACATGCCTCCCCCACGTTTCCCCGAAGTATCGAACAATATTCTCTTCGAAGTTCGACGGCAAATGGAACCAATCAGAAAGAGCGCGATGAGAAAAACAACGCTATTTGGGTCAACGATCCTCAGGAAACCCCGCCCCTTTCCAATGACGTAAACGGCGGTGTGTTGTGAGTCTGCTAGCAAAACCTCACATTACTGCACATTTTACTTCATTATTTATATCAAGCAGTGTTGTTCCAAAGGAGGGCTGCATATTGCGGAATATCATGTCAGATACGGTGAGTTTAAACATATGTTGTAGAATCGAACTTGTTTGGGAGAGCAGAAGAGAAAGACGGACTTGTAGAAAATGAAAATAAGAGGGCCCATCTTTTAGCCTGTCTGTTTCCATAGCTTAGCTAACTGACTGTGGATGGGAAAGTCTTGCTGAATAAACAGCCAAAGTGTTTAACCCCTATATTGTCTTTGGTTCAGGAATTGTGTACATTAGTCCCGTTTACTCTGTTTGTAAACTTGAAAAAGAGGCGAATTTCTTTCTCAAATCTTTCACTTAGCCTGGGTGCTATAGTTAGCTGCTCTGGGCCCTGAAAGCAAAGTTCATATAGGCTTGAGCTGATGGACCATGCTGAACATTTGAGCCATTGTTTTTTCATTCATTTTAGAAATGTTAATTAGGAAAAGTTGTGTAACATTTGGACATGTTGTTTTTTGTTTTGTGGGCGCATTATCAGCCCTTGATGCTTTACTGTAATAGGGCTAGTTGTGTGTTTACTGTTAAAGGACTGCTTGCTTATTACAGTTTCTTAGATATTAATGAAATACTGAGCAAACAAACTACATCAGGCTGACAATGTTGTTCTGCACTAATATAACTTATTAAAATCACATCTATCTAGTAGTATAATATATCCTAGGAATGTTTTACTGAACCCACTCCTTGAATAATTATTAGATTCATATGATACAAAACAACATGTCATGCAAAATCTAATGACTCTTGTTTTGTTTAAATAGGAGACCAAGCCCTCAAGTGATGGAGGCGAGAAGAAGGATGGAGAATATATTAAACTGAAAGTGATCGGTCAGGTAAATAGAGGCGCTTTCTAGTTCAGGCAATTCAGGTTATCAGATCACTATTTGGTAATATTAAGTCATCTAGTACTGTCCAAGCTGACATGGGCTGCTAATATAGTTTCTAAGTAGTAAACAGATTTTATTTCATTTCGTTTTGCAGGACAACAGTGAAATTCACTTCAAAGTGAAGATGACGACACATTTAAAGAAGCTGAAGGAATCCTACAGTCAGAGACAGGTGAGTGATCACCTGCACACATTTGCTCAAATTCTTTTCCAAATCAGGGATTTATTAAATCTATCTGCACCATTGTTCAAAAGTTTGGGTTTTTAAAAGAAGTCCTTTTTGCTAACCAATCAATATTGTGAACTATTATTGCATTACTATTTTATTTGAATATATTTTAAAATGTAATTCCTGTGATGACAAAGTTGAATTTTCAGTCTTCAGCGTCACATCCTTCTAATATTGTGCTCAAAAAAACATTTCATTTTATAATCAGTGTTGGAAACAGGTGTGCTGCTTAATATTTTTGTGGAAGCCATGATAATTTTTTTCAAGATTCTTTGATGAATAGAACGTTTAAAACAACAGCATTTATTTGAAATAGAAATCTTTGGTAACATTGTAAAAGTCTTTACTGTTACTTTTGATGAATTTAATGCATCCTTGCTGAATTAAAGTTTTAATTTATTTTTAAATAAATCTTACTGACTTCAACTTTTTAAGGCTAGTGTATGTCTATATCAGAGCTGCACTGCAGTAGACAGGAAAATATCCTATACATGGCTAGTGTATGCTGGTATTCATTTAGATACGTATTCAAATTTTTTTTTTTTATTGCAGGTGTAATTTCCTGTTTTGCATTTTTTTGCAGGGTGTACCCATGAACTCTCTAAGGTTTCTTTTTGAGGGACAGAGAATTGCAGACAACCAGACCCCCAAAGAGGTACAATATACAGTTCTATGAGTAAAACTGCAACAAGTTAAAGAGATCCAATCAAACTCTGTGGTATTTTGCCATAAATCATCCATCACTTTGTAGAAGCTAGCCAAATTATGCAGATGCCAACATGGACAGGCTTCATCATGATATATAAGGGGTTCAATAAATAAGGGTTTATTTTCAATGAGGATAAACGTGGTATGCTGTTTTGGGTCACCACATGGTGTCCGATATAAAATCTGGGTATTGAAATATAGTTCTTTCCTCACAGGTGTTTACATAAAGCCTTTTCTGATCCTAGTTTTGTTTTGCAGGTTTCCTACAATAGGTTTACATGCATCCAAGGTCAAAAAACATAAAATTTTCTCATAATATACATTGCAGCATTACCTCAGTGTCTGAAACAGTTCAATCAAGGATTCTTTCTGTCTCTCTAAACCCCTCCTTTCCGAGAGTCTACTCTGCTCTGATTGGTCAGATGGCCCAGTCTATTGTGATTGGTTGACCACTTTCAGCATGTGCGAGACACACAACAAAAAGTGCTTGTAAAGTGGATTTGCTTTTGCGGCACAGGAAACGGTGTCTTCTCGACCAGGCCTCAGCTACAACTACAGTGTTTGAGGGTCAAAGTAGACGTTTTTCAATGGCAGCCAATGAAGACCATAGGCTGGCATTATGCAAATTTGTTACAAACCTACGTAGGTTTGAGCAGGAAGTAAGACTGGATTAACTCGTTTGAGGCCGTTCTGAATCGGTTCTTTCTTTTGGGAGACAATAACTCCATTTATCGTGCACTTTGATCTTTGAAACTTTGCAAAACTTTTACATACACAAACAGCTATATTACACACTGCATGATAGGTTCCGAAAAAGCGTAATAGGGGACTTTAAAAGTAGCTCATTTCTGTTCTGTGACTGAATGAAAACCCAACATTTTTTGACAGATGATGTATTACAACGGTATTGACCAGCTGGTGGCCATAACCACAACTGCTGAAAACTTCCTTTCAGCTACACAAGAGGAATCAGTCATGATCCTGCTCACCATGTTTGTCTCTGTCTGTCTTTCAGCTGGGAATGGAAGATGAGGACGTGATCGAGGTGTATCAGGAACAGACCGGTGGCTGTCGGAATGACTAGACCTCTATTTTTCATGCTCTTTATTTTTATCATAATTTTGTATGTATGACATGTATTTCATCTGTTTCCTTTTGCTGTTACCTCAAAGGGAAGCAGAAAAAAACCATCTGGATCAAATAGATAATCTGGTAGGACTGCTGAGTTTGAAAGAGTTGGGGTGGGAAATGTTCTTCCCCTCTGCGTTTGCGCTAACCAATCCCTGCCTTCATGCGCCTCTTTTAAAGGATTCTGGTCACGGTTTCCATTGACACATGTTTACATGTTGTGTTGTGCCCTGAGCTGATTGAAAACAGTCTTGCTTATCCATAAAGCAATGCTAAAACCTTTACATTATGCTGTTAAATCCAATCAACAAATCAAGACAAATTTTTGATGGCAGCTTTGGTGTTCCTGTTGCTCACTTCTGTTTATGTATTTGGCCATCGTTAAGAGTTCTGTTTCATTGTTTTTGAACATCTCCAAAACTGACTCGTTTAATGCTAGTGAACATGCATACATGCCATTAGGAAACCTTTCCATTCTGAGATGTTCAGAGGTGGTTTATTTGTGCAGTTGTCGTCTGATGTTAGAAAAGTGTCAAATGTTTCTTCCCTTTTCTTGCATGTGTCTTACGGGATATTGCAAGAGGGAGGTCACTGTGTTGTTGTAAAGGACAGGTAGGGTTTTGTTTTGCATGGTTTTGTCTAATGTATAAGAATTTGTGCTGCCCCTGTTTGAATCTGTGCTGTCACCTTCTATTCTGCCGTGTCTTGAATATTTGGCTCCCTTTTAACCTCAATAATGGATTTCAAAGCCTGGAAATAATGGGTAACCGTGTTGTTTGATTAGAACTCAGGGGCATCATTTACATACACACAATAAATACGGCCACAGTGTCACTGTACTCATGTTTCGTTTCCTACAATTTTATATTTTTTTAATGCTATGAGAGAGGCGAGGGTGTTTGGTCCAGATGGTTTTGTGGATATAGAAGAATTATGACTTTGCTTTTGTCTTGTTTTTTTTTTTTAAATAAATAAAATGTGTCATAAAACAGTTTGTGTTCACATGTAAATCTTGTAGGAAATGATCTTGGGAATGTTCCATTTATGAACACTAGATGGCAGCAACACCTTTCAAGTCTTAGCTGAGCTACTTATTTTAAAATAAATAAATATCAGTTGGGAAATACAGCTGATAACAATAAACATAATATATAAAAAGGAATATCATATAGAAATGTAAACTTACAGCACTTTGGTATTTATATATCAGACCAGTCTGAGGACGGAATCCGAATAATAAAAAATATATATATTTAAAAAATTTCAATAAATATCTTCAATGATTTCTGAAGGATCATGCGACACTGAAGACTGGATTAAGGATGCTGAAAATTCAGCATTGAATCATAGAAGTAAATTACATTTTAAAATATATTCAAATAGAAAGTTATTTCAAAATGTAATAATATTTCACAATATTACTGTTTTTTTATCTGATAATTTCAGCCTTGGTGAGCAGAAGAAACTTCTTTTTGAAAACATAAATCTTAATAACTAAAAACGTTTGAACACCAGTGTATAAATGTAAATGCATATATATAATTTAATAACACTTCCCCTTAGAAAAAGCGACATATTGTTTTGTTTTGAATGTTCTTTTTGGTACTTTTTGTCAGGACATAGAAAAAATAATTATGTGGCCTTACAATGTAAAACTAAGCTTAACTTATCTTGATAGACAACTTTAAAATACCGAAATCCAAAAATTTTGATATTTATCAAAATATGACATGTGGCTCTTTGTTTGTGAATGCTGTGACTATACTTAAAGATTCCAATTTGATCACAGGATAAATAATTTGAGAACCACTCCTGTAGCACAATGTTATTATCTAAAGCAATTACTTTGAGGATCTCAATGTTATTATGGGATTGATCCACTCTGACCTGGACACAGATGAACATCCGGAACAACTTAGTGTGTGTGATGTGATCATTCTAATGTTAATTCTATACGTAAAATTTGAAATGTTCCTTAGACTGCAGCTCTAAAAAGATGAGTTTTCATGCAAAAGTAACATTATTCCCTATGATTTGGTGTGTTTTCAGTTACAGTGTTGATGATCCTGGTCTGCTGAATGTCAGTGTGGAGTGAGAGAGGGCCTTTCTATGCTGTACAGAGAGATTGTTTATTTTAAGTGTCTGATTCCAGGAAGGGCCAGATATTAAGGCAGGAGGAAAAGTGAAACATGGTGTTGGAAAAACAGCAAAGGGTGGATAAAGTTATGAGATTGAGAGAGAGAGAGATGAGATACAAAAGAGAGAGGGATGTAATGAGAACGGTTCTTGGAAAGAAAGGGAACACTCATAAACGGTGTCCATTTGAAGCTACATGTTTTTTCAAAGTTTCAGCTTCAGACCTTCAGATTCAGTCATCATTGTTACCTTGAGGACTTGAGAAGGCCGCTGTGTTTGTGGTTTGTGTGTCGGTGTATAAAAAGTATAGCAAGGCGTTGTGTCCTACAACAGCGTTCAAACATAATGCGTGTAATTAACATGAATAATGTGCATGCTGGTTGTTAGGCACAAAGTGTTGCTGTGGGGGCCTCTGCTATAGCCGAACCCCAACGGGATGATCCAATTTCTGTGCCTGGGATACAGCACCTCCGAAAGCCTAAACACTACCAGATGAGACCTCGCAAAAAAAATGTGTGTTTATTCAGGGGGGAAGGGTGCAGATCACCTATGAGCATACATTTTCATTAAAGTTTATGCGGTAGAACAAAGCATTTGTCTCTGTTACGTGTACATTTTGTTGAAAGGATCATATCAAGAGTTGTACTATGAAAACATACTGTAACTTTTAGAGGTCCTCCCAAGTCCATAAACATCATATACGCTAGGCTACATTTCAGCTAAACTGCAAAAACGTCTCGTGTTGACTGATGAGTAGCTTTTGCGTATGTTTACATAATGCCTATTTGAGTAAAGAAATTCGGTCCAATTAGTCATGAAAGGAATACTATTAAGAGAAATGAGGGTTATTTATGCTAAAAAAAATCTTGCTATTGCTAATTGTATAAGGATCTCATGACTCAAGCACAAGCAGGTCGTTCATTTAAATTGGGCAAAAAGGGTAAATTTAAACTACTAAAAATGCGTTGTCAAAATGACCCCGTTCACAGGGATCCGTGAAAACGACTAAAAACCCTGTATTATGCATGTCAGGTGGGTCAGTAGTTAAAGTCACGTTGTAAAGAAACACAACACGTCTAGACTGAACATGTATTACGCATGCGCATGACGTCACCGTTTTCACAAATTCACGTTTTTGTAGTTCAAAAACTTGCACTTTCAAACCCGGTTTCAAAAGTTTGCGTTTTCAGGCCCCCAAAACATTATTGTCGTGTAAATTAACGGCCAAAAGGCATAAAAAGTTTTCAGTTTTTAGTTGAAAACGGTGAGGGAAAACGGCCCCTAAAATTCTTCCCTATTGTGAAGTGAAAAGGCTTCTTGAACAAGAAAAAAAAATAAGGCAGGATTTGTTTTTGTCCAATGGGCATTGATTGGATTGTTGCGATCTGCTATGGACCCTTTTCACTGTGATGACGCGTTGTAGCGGTCATCCACATAGTAAATAGTACGTTTAAATATATATATATATATATATATATATATATATATATATATATATTAATGTATGTATAACACTATACTTTGTATTATATTACCTTTGCATCAAATTACAAGAAACTACTTAACGATGCACGGAGGGTGTTTCTAATACTGGGACGTAGTTGACGTCTTTCTCTCTCCTGACTGCCGTTACAAACTCTCTCTGTGTTTTATTCCATCTTTTTAAATTTTCGATTTGCTATTTAAGCAAATGAGAACACAAAAATATATTTAATATAGTCTCTCATTCACCGCTATAAAAGTTTACCCAACTATGAAGACTTCCGCTTACCGGGCGTATAACGGTGTAACCGGGCGGAAATGTGAAAAAGGTCCATAGCTGTGATCTCTTGTGAGTGACAGGCACCGCCCTCGGGACGGTAAACACGCAAGAGGGAGAGGAAGTTATTTTGACTAAATTATAGCACAACTTGCATTTAAAAAAGCTTATTTTATGTACAGCTAATCATGCGTTGTGCGTAGCAACCATTAAATATTCTTTGGGTTAACGCAGACAACGCGATTCAAACCATTCATGAACAACGGATGTGTTTGACGGATCGCTCTGACTGTTTGGTGCAGCAACCTTGACTAAAGGTGATGATACACAGGGCAACTTTTTGAGCAATGTTGCTGGGCAATGTTGCCATCAACTGGCAACCAGATTAGACACAGAGCCCACGACCGACCTAAAGTATCCAGATAGAAATGTATTGCCCATTTTCAATGGGAAAGTGCCCAAGCAACAATCGCTCGGCAAGATTGCCCAGCAACATTGCTCAAAATGTTGCCCTGTGTATCATCACCAGACTGTAATTGGACCTCAAGGAAGAAAATAAAATAATACAAATACGAGTCTTTAAGGGTGCATATAATATACCTGATACACAGAAAGAAAAAAGAGCAGAAAATGTAGCAACTCAATCCAATATTTTTTGGCACAAATACTCCCTGATCTGTACTGTGGGAAACTAAACTGAACCGGGGGAAATATTATGTATCTAGAAGGAATGTTTCCCTGGGCAACCCCACCGACAACTTCCTTTTCATAGCCTATTTCTATCGAGGTGAGAGCACAGAATAGGCATCAGATACCTCAACAATCTGGGTGATCTGCTGAGACAGCTCTTTACACAGGTAAACATTGTTAACACCTTGAAAAACATAGGTTAAAGCTTTGTTTGTGAGCTGAGTATCGATACAAATTCAGGTAATTGTATCTCAAGGGGCTGAAAGACTGTTCCTGTAATGGGTGTGCAGTTACCTGGGAAAACATGTTTCTTTCAGGAGGTTGAAGGCACCTGGGACACACAGCAGGTAACAGATTTCCACAAAAAATGTGCTCAAAATGCTCAACACAGATGAACACAGAATACCTATTAACCAAAAAGGCTTAACTGTGGGTGACCATAAATTGTCAAGGTGTGGCCATATTCAGAGAACCTGTGGGTTCTTTTGTTAAAGTCACCATGAAATCAAAATGGACAATCCTTATTTTTTATGGAACACCCAAGCATCTACAGTCGACACTTAATATATCTCAACCAATCGACACCCAAGCATCTACAGTCGGCACTTAATATCTATATCTCAACCAATCGACACCCAAGCATCTACAGTCGGCACTTAATATCTTTATCTCAACCAATCGACACCCAAGTGTCTACAGTCGACACTTAATAATATCTTTATACTCTAGCTCTGCGTCTACAGTCGACAACTGGCTTCGAGTTCGCAATCCCTAACTTGTTCCCCTAACTAACTTGCTGCGCATGCATTAGACAAACAATGCCTTCGAATATGTTTTAATCACGGCTGGAGGATCCCAGATAAATTTCAGAGAGAATCCCATCAGCAAAAGGAATACAACAGTTTTTTTTAGAATAGGAGCATGGCAAAAATGACATGAAACATTACATCATTTCCCTACAATTTGATTGGTGCTTCATATGCAAACCCTTCTGTTACTAGGTAGAAACTTAGATCTCAAATAATTAAAAAAATAGAAAAGGGTTAGAAGTTCATTTGATTACTCAATATGTCATGAGACTATTCTAGAAAGTATATTTTTGATATTGTCTAGCCAGCATCTCAGAATTTTTCTCTGGTTTCGACACAATCTTCAGAGTAGCACATTTTGTTCAAGTGTTAGAATGTTAGGCCTAAAAGAGAAGTAAGGTTAGATATTAGAGTTATGATTAGTTTGATTTACAGTTTACTATTTTATTCATTAAAAAATCCATAACACCCTACATTTTTTTCTTGTTCAAGACATCGTTTCATTCAGATATACGTCACAATAGGGAAGAAAAGACTATCACAACTTCCGTTTCATGCCGACTTCAAATGCTGTGCAAACAGAGCTGTTTAGCGTCTTGTTATTTCTGTACAATATATATTCTTGAGCCTAAAACAGGCATTCTTCTTGTGTTGTATAAACGTTCATTCACAGACAACCTGTTGTAATGACAAACACATCAGAATTTTGTCCTAAGAATGATTTTTGCACTAATATATGGGTAAGTCTCAATAGACCGTGGCATTTGTGGCTTTGTTGCTACTGTTGAAATTCAAAGAAACCATTTTCCCCATCTTGTGGCCCAAACTATCATGCCCTGACCAGCGAAAAACAATACAATAAGGATATTCATTCAATAAGGACATTAATTTTTCCAAATATTTAGAATAGTGCACAACAAATATAACTTTTTTAAGTTTCATTGAAATGGAGAGACCGATCTTTTTTTCTGTATTGGGATGTGTATCCGAGTGAAACGACTTGGCTCGGTTGTGGACTGAATTTTGAGATTGTGCAAGGCAGATCTGAATGCGAGCTTGCAGTCAATTGTAAGAAAAGGGCAGGGTTTAAGAGGACTGAAGGATTGGAGAAGTCTAATATGTCACAAGAGAGACGTCTGCCGTTTAACCGGAAAACCGAGTTACCATATTTTTAAATAAAAAGGACGAGGTCAAAAAAGTCAACATATGCACTGATGAATCAATCACAGTAAAATGAATAACAAGCATTTCGAAAAAAGGGTGAATTTTCCTCCTGCTTAATGGACAATTTTTAAATTTTATTCCCTGTCTTAAAATATATGGTTACAGCCTTTTCATCAATTTTCACACATTACGCACATTAAATCACACATTACAATTTAAATAACCCTTGACATTCATCTTTCAAAGTTTGATATCTACCCGTTTTATTGTTTTTGGGGTTGAATGTTGAAGGAGTTTCAGATCAATGCAAAAAAAGTCTTAGCTTGCAAATATTGTCAAGACCATCTTGCCCAAAAAAACAATTTTTTACCATAAAAGAGCTGAACTATTGAGCTTGACAAGGCAATGTGTACACATAATGATATATTGATAACTGTATGAGAAATTTGCCTCTGTTTTAACTATGTGGTCATTTTTAATGTAACTTCTCTAAATTATTTCACAAAAATCTGTATTTTTAAAGGGGGATGTCACAGCAAAACATGAGTGAACAAAAAATGCCAGTGTAACCGGTCCTACTGGACCCGCTCCAAGCGGGATTCGTTCCGGGGCCTCCGGCACGCTAACAAGGTCGCTAAAGACCTCAGCCTCTTGCGTCAGTTGTTTGATACCACTTGAGGCCAGGAGTGAGGTTTACACGCACAGCTCTTAATGGCCTACGTCCATTTTCACACACACTGGCACTCCCCTAAACCTTACTCCTATCCGGGTCACGGCACCAAATGTAACCGGTCCTACTCGACCCTCTCCGAGCGGGATTCGAACCGGAGTGAGGTTCACACTCACAGCTCTTACTGGCCTACGTCCATTACACAAAGTAAAGTCAGGACAAAGTAAAAGGACAAATTTGATATTTTCTTTGAGTTAAATGTATTTAATAGTGTGACTTATGCTGCCATGTCATCGGAATTATCGTAAATATGAGTTTCCTAGTTGGAAATTGGACATGAATGCCCTCTCAAGTCGTATTTACTACTGGGAAACTTGGAGATAATTTTGACACCCAAGTTAAGGTCCTTGCACAGTGAGTCCGAAATTCTCGTCCGAAATTTTCGCACGTTAAAAAATAAACACGACCCCACGTTGTGTCAATCACGTTTACAATTTTTTTACAGTCTATGGTTTACACACTGCCTCTGAAACTTTCGTCCGTCATTAGAAAATCCGGGTCGGGTTCGATTGTCTGCGTTTTTCGCATCCGTAGCAAGCATTTTGAGAGGTGTTTGACAAATAAGAGCCACCACATGACGAATACGAAAATTTAGGACTCAGTGTGCAAGGACCTTTAGGCATGCCATACATTTTAACATGGCGGAGGGGAGAACGATTGCTGCTGTGACTGGTATTATTTATTAGTTTTTTCCAGAACAGCTACATCACCTTGCCTTGTCGTTTGAAGCATATTCTATGTTTTATACTCAGCGAAAATAGCATTTATTTGACCAAAATTCCAAAATCGTCTGCAAACTGACTATCTAGACAGGTTGTTTATTGTCAACGAATAAAGTGCTACATTTTATATGCTACTTTTCAATACATTTTGGCTTTCCCCAAGAAATAGGCATAAATAAACCTGGGGCCTATGAAGCCGGTTTAGGTGGCTAGCCAGGTATGTTTCAGTTTAGTTTGCGCCAACCCTGGGTTTTAGGCACCATAAAAGTGGTTTGGCTTTTAGCAGTGTTCATCGCCATAGTAACTTACGCTCCACGGCTAACTTGGTCCGGGGCGCGATATTTTTTTTCACAGGATGGTAGGGGAAGACTCATGAATATTCATTAGGGAACTCATCCCTGATTGGTCTGATGACCTACACCCTAACCCCGCCCCTAAACCTACCCGTCACTGGGGGTCTGATGACCTACCCCTAACCCCGCCCCTAAACCTACCAGTCACTGGGGTTAAGACCAATCAGGGATGAGTTCCCTAATGAATATTCATGAGTCTTCCCCTACCATCCTGTGAAAAAAAATATCGCGTCCGGGGCAGTTTATGTTCCAGGTAAGAGGTAAGAGGTTGCAAAACGAATTTGGACCAATCAGCTGTGAGCAAAGTGGCACATGTCTGACGCGATAAAGTCACTCCACCTGTTTACTCCAAATTAAAGGTCACTACATAGCAAATGATTTTTAAAGACAAAATCGTCTGGCTTTTAGCAATGCTTATTTAGAATAATAAATGTGTATAATTTAGAAATTATTTATGTAATTATTATACCCTTAATCGATCACACATGTACAATTTTAGTTCATCAATTGTTATTACGCAGATTTTAAATGAATAAATATATAAAGGTAATATAAATACGCATTTTATAGCTTCAATAGATGAAGCTATAAATTGACTACATGTGAGCTTAAATGTTCAATTCTCTCTATACCTTTATCAACTGTATAAACTAACTTCACTTTTACTTGCACTGATATACAGTAGCGAGACTTTTTCTTTTAGTTGTCCTCTTTCATAGACAGCTGTTTTCTTCTTGCTGTGTAAATTTGTTTAAATTCTTAATATTTTAATACTTTTCTTTAATAAGTGAATTGCGCTGCTTCTCTCTTTCTCAGCATGTGATTGGCTGTTCGCTACTGATGTCGCAACTAAACTCAGGATCAAAGCCTGAGTTGACAGAGACAGTTGATGATCAGCATCATGGTACCAACAAAGCCTGGTTGGATTGGTTTGGTTTCGTCAACTCGAAACTAATCGTGCAACCCTGAGTTTGTTCAACTACCATCATGGTACAGCCCCCGGTGTCCTCCATGATTCCTGTCTTTTGTGACAAAAAAGCACTTGAACGCAATGGGCTCTATATTAAGACTCCGAAGTCGGAAGTAAGAAATCTTCGATAGCATGTGAACTGAAGGCAACATAAATTCAGCATCAGTTAATTATATCAGTATAGGGACACATAACACACAAAAGGCAGTGTTTCCTGAAAATGCCTCATTTTTCACCTTATAAACATGTATGAGTGTGTGTGTATGTGTTGGCAGCAAATCAGACAGTGACAGAAAAAAATCCATTAACCCAACCGTCAATCCAAGTCATGGATGTTTCTTGGCTGCACACGCTGTGAATTTTACACACTTCACGTCCCCCGAGGCACTGAGTGCCAACAACACCCAATCAGACACTGGGGTGCATGTACTGCACACAAATAATCATATTATACTGGAAAAACAACTGCACAATCTAAGGTTGGTGTGAAGTTTCTTTGATTGCTTTATGAACATTATTGTTTAAAACAGATTAAAAATATGTTTTACAGAGGAAGTTTTGTAGCATTATGTCTCTTTGCCATGTACCGGTAATCATAATCTGTGTTATTTCATTAGTGCAGTATCTACTGTATTCTCACAGATACTGTAACCCCACCCACCCCCATCACCTTCCAAATGCCCTTACTGAGAAACATCCCCCAACAGGAGAAGGGGATGTGGGATGGGGCGTTTCCCTCACCCTAAAGAATGAAGCGGTATCTAGTTTCATCTGGAGAAGGGAGGAGATCTTATGTTTTGGTGCATCTCAGGGCTTCCTGTTGTCCCAGAGGCAAGGTGACAAACTTCACACCATCCGTGATTATATCCTGTTTTTGTAGGCCACTTTAGTTTTTTTCTTTCTTAAGAGAAATGTTTACTCTTTCCCCATCAAAGACACCCTTGATTCTTTTCTTCACCCATTTTCTGTCGTTTTCCTTGATTCAAGGCAAGCTACACGCCGAAACCATTAATGGACTCGAGACACATGGAGGGCTACTCACTTGAGGCCTGTTTTTGTAGTAAATTATGCTTCTATCAGTTTCAACTACTTGTTAACAACTGTTTTGGGAGAAAAATCTAAGTGTCGTCAGGGCAACGACAAGTCACCATTTGTCCAAACAAATTCAAGCAGCTTTTAAAAATCTAATCACTTTATTAAGTGAAATTGAAAAAGGCCTTAAACAAAAGTAATCTGCTTAAATACATCATACATCTTTTGACAGAAATGTGATATTTACAAATAATGAAATATGATAACATTTCCTCCTGTTCATACCTCTTATCTAAACATTTTTCATCCTGTCAGTCACTTTCACTCCGCTAAGGCCTTTAAAATGCCGGAATATTAAATTACTTCATGAGACCTGACTTGATATGGCAACATGGATGAATAAGCAACTCATGACCATAGAACATTAACTTTAACTAGTTCTAAAATCTAAATAAATGGCCATGTGCAACCAGATACTAAAATATGTAATCTATGAGCAAAAAAATGTGGTAAAAACAAAACAAAAACAAAAGAGACATTCATTCAACAACAGGAATTGATCAGTACTGCAAGGCACAAGACTAAATTGCAGACATTTCTGGCCGCCGTCGGGTGAAGAAATCACGGCGTAAACTGATAACAAGTCAGCATTAAAGTTCCCACATCAGTATAAAAGAGAAGAGTTATGCCAACTTTTCCATAAAAAATCATTAGTAGGATTTCCAAGGCTCAAGGTTGTAAAAACATTTTGAAATTTAGTCCATTGGAGAAATGCATGTTCTTTGGAGTTGTGCTTTCAAAAGTGTTGGCAAAGTCTGGGCACTTTATACATTACATCGCTTTAAATGAGAAAAGAATCATGCTGGGCTCACACAACAGTGTCTTTTACCATCAGCATGGTTCAACGTACTATGTTGTGTGACCTGATCGCAGTTCACGTTTCCTTTCAATATTGACCTGTATTTCTCACATGCAGTCCACAAAGTTCAGTTCACACTGTTGTCTCCCCTTGGTTGTTGCCCAGCCTTTTGTAAAACCTTCGCCACGACTGTAGAGTTTTTCCAGACCATATCCAGAATCCTGATGTGATTCCTACAATCATAGTCATGAGGTACTTGATCATGAACACAGTGAAATCAGGCGTCATGGGCGCAAAGTTGTTGGCCGGGCACGGCACGGCAAAGCGCTTGCATGTCTGCATGTGCCAGGTTTTTTCCCACTGCTCACGGAACGCCTGTTCGTAGAAGTAACATGCAATGACGATGGTAGCCGGAACGGTGTAGAGGACGCTGAAAACGCCAATGCGCACCATCAACTTCTCCAGTTTTTCTGTCTTGGTGCCGTCGTGCTTCATGATGGTACGGATGCGGAACAGCGAGACAAATCCAGCTAGAAGGAAAGACGTTCCGATGAAGAGGTAAACGAAGAGCGGGGCGAGGACGAATCCACGTAGGGCGTCAATGTTGTAGATGCCCACGTAACATACGCCGGTCAGCAGGTCACCATCCACTTGTCCCAAGGCGAGGATAGTGATGGTCTTCACAGCGGGGACGGCCCATGCTGCCAGGTGGAAATATTGAGAGTTGGCTTCGATAGCTTCGTGGCCCCATTTCATTCCAGCAGAAAGGAACCAGGTGAGAGACAGGATCACCCACCAGATTGAACTGGCCATGCCAAAGAAATACAGGATCATGAAGAGAATGGTGCAGCCCTCCTTTTTAGTTCCTTGTGCCACAGTCCTATAAGCATCATCCTTGAACTTGTCAATGCAGACCACCTTGTCCTCCAGCAAAAACCCGGCTGCATAAGCCACTGCCACCATAAAGTAACACCCAGAGAGGAAGATGATGGGGCGTTCCGGGTAACGGAACCGGCGCATATCCACAAGGTAAGTGAGGACCGTGAACAGGGTACTCACACAGCACAGGATAGACCAGATTCCCACCCAGAGCCGACCGAATCGGACCTCTTCCTCCTTGAAGTACATCAGCCCATAGGGTTGTTTGTGCTCGCAAGGGGCGCCACAGTTTTTCGCCCCCAAAAACTGGTAATTGAGGTAGGTAGGGACTGTGAGTTGAAGTGGGCAAGAGAAAGCCTGACTTTGGCGTGGAAAATGCAGGCGTGGAGTGAAAGGGTCTGGTATATGTGGCGTGGGGTCTGTCGTCGGGATGTCGGGGTCTGATTTGTTCTGTCCCACACAGATCTCTCCGGCTCCATGCACGGGAAAGTTCTCACAACGGAGTCGTTCGGGCCACTGGAAGCCGAACTTGTTCATGAGGGCCTCGCATCCTTGTCTTGCACGCTCACACAAGGAACGACAGGGTGGAATTGCCTGTTCTAGAACTGTACACACTGGCGCGTACATGGAACAGAGGAAAAACTTCAAATCTTGAGAACATTGAACTTTGACCAGGGGGTAGAACTGGTGCACCTCCAGTCCTGCATCCTCCTGGTTGGTGTGTCCCAGGAGGTTTGGCATGATAGTTTGGTTATACTGAATGTCTGTGCACAGGGGGATAGATATGGGCTGGCAGAACCCGTGATCTGGGGTGGAAATACCCTTCTCTCCCTGATACTGGGCTGAACACAGTCCAAGCAGAAGTGTTGTGATGAACATGTTGCGTACCGCCATGATTGTCGTCTGGAAAACACCGAAATATGGAAAACCATTTTAACATTTATTCTTCACAAATAATTAGTACCTATTTTTAAGTTTCTAGTACTTATTTTAACTGTTATTAAGAAATCCAATAGTGACTACTATCAATGTCACTAGTAACAAATCATTGAATATGCACACTTTTCTAAATTATCTATTCAGTTCATTGTTATCCAAATAGCATAAACTACTCTACATTGTTACTGGAAGCAAATGGATTGGAACTTCTGAGGGGGTTTACATTGCAACTATTCACTTCTGACTACAATGCCTTATTTTGTTGCTAGTACCCATTTTAACTTTACTATTAACTATTCATTAGGTTGTACTAGTACTTAGTATTTAATGCTTAACAATTCAAATTTACTAGTATCTAGTCTCAGTTTTCTCAGAGTACTACATTTCTAGTAACAACATGAGTAACACCCATCTCTTACTAGTAAAATGTGTTATTGTATCTATAAAAAAAAGTAGCCATTCTGACTAGTCATTACAAACAACTAACTACTGAGCTAGTGTAACTAGTGAGAAAAAAAGTTAGGCTACTAGTTACATTAAAGACCACCCCCTAGAATTCAGTAGCAAAATCTGCAATTTGTTACCAGTAACAATGGGAAAAGTTACAACGTCAGTATGGGGTTCCAGTAGCAAATTAAAAACTACTAGTATGCCGTGATTATTATTGAATAATTAGATAAACACTATTCAATACTGGAATAAGTGTCTCTAACGAACAATTAAAATTAACCATTAAAAAAGTCCACCATTGGATTTCTTAGGAGCAATAAAATAATACCAAACATAAAACGTATAGTAGTAATAAGTTTAATGAAAAAGTGTGAAAACAAGTTTTGGGGAAACTTTTTAAACAAAGGAATGTTTCACTGACTAAGACTAAGTCGTAAGATATATATCTACACAGATAAAGCACTAAAAAGAGACTCAATCTTAATCTATTATCGCATGGAAACCGAACACAAGCAAATGTAAACTTACTGGGATTGAGGTGTTCCGCGAAACTTGTGCAACAATGTGATATTCCTCCAGACGTGACCGATCACTCGTACAAGGCGAGTCACAAACTATCCTCCAGTCTTGCGTTCAGGTATTCATGACCCCTTTTTCGAGACTCATCCACATATTTCATCATCAGAATTCCCAAACATCTGCCTCCTTTTACGCTCGGCCCTCCTCTCCCTTAAAACAATGTAAGAAACTTTCTCCGCCACTCCTGCTGAATCTGCAGCTCTATCTCTGTAAAGTTGATACGCTGACTCCACATTGCTCCACACAGTAATGATAAAACGGTTTCAACCGGCCCTTCATTCAAGGCCACTAGCACCTCTCCGCGGGGCGCCTTGAAACCTCATACCTTCCGACCAATGGGAAGATGTGTTTTTCTTAACGAAACGTTCCTTATTGGATTGGAAGGAATATTTCAGAAAAAAGGTGGGATACTGGGATTACAGTGTCTTCCTCACCTAAATTAATTTCCTTTCATTTATTTTAAATGTATGAATATGTAGGCATGTCTCTGGAATATTAGAGAGGAAGTGAAACGAGTGTTAAAATGCTTAGGTTCAAAGTCAAAACTTTTTTGCTAAGGTGATTTAAAATGTCCAAATAAAAAAATGGTCACATTTAAATGTTTTTCACTTTTTTTTTTTTTTTAGCGATCTGGGATTCTGGTGCAAGAAATTTAGAAATAGATGCTTGTGTTGTTAAACTAATAGATTTATAGCAGTGACTCCTCAAATGAATGTGATTTCTGCCACATACATCATAAAGCCATTTGGTGATGAAGTGGGAGCCGGACTGAATTATTAATCTCAAACAAATATAAGAGGACATTCAACTTGTGAAAATGTTAAGTTTGGTGATTTGTAACCTGAAAATGGGCAGAAAGCCTGTGCATGTGTATTTATGATAAATGAGAAATCTGTTATGAGAAAACGCTGGCCAAGGACGGGTTGAAAGCCATAGGCCAAAGCAATGACATGCTCCTGCCAGGGGCGGACTGGCCATCTGTGTGATCTGGAGAATCACAGAACGGCCGGTACTCCAGGACGGCCGGTGGGCCGGCCCACCACCCGCCACACACGCAGTCACAGACATCCCAAGTCTCCCGGAAGTTCCCCGCATATTTATAGCGGCTCACTGATGCCCGCAAATTAGTTAAAATCTCTCGGAATCTAGAGCGAATAAGATTGCGCATGCGTAGCGCGCGCACGGCAGAAAGAGGGAGCGAGCTAGAGACCTTGCGTGTGTGTGCTAGTGTGCGCGTGTGCCTCACGAAGCGCATGTAAGGACCCAACCAATCAAGTGCGGGCGGGCTTTTATCTCTACTACTGCATACCTGTCAAGTATCCCGTTTTGGCCGGGAAAGTCCCGTATTTAACCCTTCTTTCCCGCCGTCCTCCCGTATTAGGATTTTCCCGTAAATCTCCCGTATTTTTGCATTATTGAAAAATAATAATACCGCGGGCGGAGTAAAAAAAAAAAAAAAAAAAAAAAATCCAATCTGAGCTGTCACTAGCCTCGCGATAACTAACGTTCCAGGTACTGTAGGTGGCAGTTGTCGCGATGTTAGTGTGTGAGGTCAGATGATGAGTGACAACGCGGGAAAAAAAAAAAAAAAAAAAAAACAGAGACGGATGATGGACGCCATGACAGAGCAAGGTACTCTTGCCAAAAAAACAAAACCCTCATGTACTAAATACCGCGATCGATCAATGGGATAGCGAATTTACTTTTCTGAAGAGGAGCAGGGTAGGGGACAGTCACGCGTTTTGTAAGTTTTGTAACTGCGACTTTAGTATCTCACACGGGGAAGGAATGATGTATGTCAACACGAGAAAGGGTGATTTAGCATGGTACGAAAGATTGTTACACAGAATAGGATGACGTTAGACAACAGAACTGTTTGCTCTACTCTCATGTAAAATTAACCACTCTGGCCCAGCCCACAAATACACTCCTTCCAAAACAGGTAATTACAAAGTCTGCAACAATTTTTTTTTCAATAACTCACTAAAAGAGTAAAGAAAAGTTATGTGAAATGAAAAGAAAAACTGCAAATGAAAAGAAAAACTGTAAAAGAAAAGCAATATGAAATGAAAATGTGTGGAATGAAAATAAAATGTAAATGTAAAGACAAGCAATGTTAAATGAACAGAAAATATGCAAATAATCCTTTAAATAAATGCTCTTAATACCCTATAACGTTACCATACATAGGCCTATTAAGACAGGTGTTATAGCCTAAATGAAAAAACACACACACACACACACACACACACACACACACATATATATATATATGTGTGTGTGTGTGTGTTTTCATTTAGGCTATAACACCTGTCTTAAAATGTAAGGGATACTGGAGCTTGGTTGGGGTGGTGGGACTGCTCGCGGTGGGCGGCGGAAAATTTCCCTTATTTTCAAATCTAAAACTTGACAGGTATGCTACTGACGAACCGAATTAATCAGAAATTACTTTGCAAGTTACTTGCTAGGGATGATGTTAGGAAGTGATATTCAGCTTGCTACATTTTTAATGATTACAGTAGTTAAAACAGCTAAACTTCAACATTTTAGCTGTAAAATGCCACATGCAGTAGCTAATATTAAGAAATATGTTGTGCTTTTACTTTTAAAAATGTTGGTAACGTTACAGTTAATGCTTACAAACTTTGAAGATTTTGAATACAGAAGTTACATTTGTAATGGTGTAGCCTATTTTCATTTAGATGTGGTATTATTATTTGTGCAGTAGCTAAGATTAATTACTGCATAAATTAATTAAGATTATTAAGTAATAAATTCATTTTAAGACAGCATGGAATAAATTGTATAATTTGCTGTTAGCTAGGTATAGTATTATGAGCCACAATTAAAGTCTTGTGACACTCATGCCAGGCAGCAGGCGTTATTGTTGTTGTTGTCGAGTTTCCGCGCGCCGATTGCTTTGGGCCGGGCCTAGTCAAAGTCCAGGGCCGTTTTTTAGTCCCAGTCCGTCCCTGGCTCCTGCTGTAATGGCCGTATTTATGGGGATGTTTTAGCTCAGAGTTGTTGATAAATCTCGGTGGTATGTGAGCTTTGGAGATTTACAGCCAGAAACATATGATGATGAAACCAGGACGAAACTTACAAAAGCATATATGGTGACACACTATAATATTCTTTTTTTGAACCCCTATTTCTGTCTAAGCCAAAAGCAAGGCATATAACAGATGCTTTTGAGACAGTATTATTCAAAGCATTTTTCAGACATGCTTCAAATAGTTTTTCCATGTATCTGCCTGACGAATCTGATAGCAATCATCCTTTATCAGAGTTTAAATAAACCTGATCAATGATTCTAAAGCTTATCATTATGTTAGTTTTTGCTTATCATGTCTGGCAGAAAGATGTTTGGAGTTAATGTCTATTACAAACACCTGAGTATATTACCTGAGTATTTTATCAATCTGTCAGTGTTCCTTATCTAGCTTTCTCATGAATTAATGACAAATACACAGTTCAATATCAATTCAAACTGATTCATTGATCTTTAAAGGAGCAGTTTGAACTCTGGACTCACATCTGAAAGAAAGTTACTGATTAAAACTGATTATGTGAGAGTAGAGCAGTCTATATTGTTTCAAATGCAAAATTTTAACAAAATATGACATTTCTAGTGTTTAAGAATACATTGAAGTGAAGTAGTTTTGATCTTACACCAGGCCATAAGAAAGACATATCAATATTCCACTCAGATAATGTCTAACACCTAATTACTTCAATGTTTATCTCCTTTCTTTCTCCATTCTTTCCTCTCTCACACACACACTCTGACAACAATTTGTCGTTCCTAACACTGTGTTGTGGCTTTCATGGTGCCAAAGAAGCATTTGGTTTTCTTTTGCTGTGTGAGAGAGGTGAGACACTTCACGCAATTCACATCTGTTTAGCCTAAAATAACAACTAATTCAATTTAATGAATGGTAAAATAAAAAATATCTTTACAAAAGGGCTAATCTAACTTGAATCGGTTAGAATCCAATTGTTTCTCATGCCGAGGATAAAAACTGCGGTGTGGAGAAACTCCTGTTTCACAGTTTAGAGATTTAGTGATTGATTCAGAGCATCTTGTACACTAGAAATGCTGCCAGTGTGAAAGCACAATAGACACACGCTGCTCACGCGCCACTTACTTATTATGCTTTTTTACGCTTATGTATTTAGTGTGGAACGGCCCTTACATTAAAGGGATAGTTCACCAAAACATGACAATTTTGTCATCATTTACTCACCCTCAAGTTGTTCCAAACCTGTTTGAGTCTCTTTTTTTCTGTCGAACACAAAAGAAGATATTTTGAAGAATGTTGGTAACCACAATTGTCGGCACCCATTGACTTCCATAAATAAAAAACTATGGCGACCGTCAACTAATATTCTTCAGAATATCTTCTTTTGTGAATCTCATACAGGTTTGGAACAACTTGAGGGTGAGTAAATGATGACAAAATGTACACATTCTACAGGCTTTGAAGTCGAGAAAGGTCTTGTTTTTAAAGTTTTGTTACAAACTGTTCACTTATTGGCAATAAAAAGCGATTAATACGGAAATTCTTATATGCCTATTATATAGCCCCTTTAATTATTCCATTATTTTAGTGTCATGTGATGGTGTTTTGTCTTTGTTTGTATGACCCTGTGCATCTATATGAAACTCGGCCATGTTTTACCTTGAACTCTGATTCATCAACTTTCTGTTTTGCCACCTATTATTTGCATGGTGGTAATCAGTACATTTTAAGAAAAAAAGCTGATTTTGTTAATCCAAGATGGGTATAGTAACATTATATCAATTAATGAAATATAATGTTATATAAGTTGAATTATGCAGCCATCCTGAACGGACATTTTAGGGTGAATTTAATGGAATAATTTTTTTAAAGTGTGTGCCATTTTTGGTTTGTTTTTTAGCATCTGTCAATTGGGTACAAAAGTCAGATTGTTTAGAAAAGAGGTCATGGAAAAGTCTCAAAGTCACTTAAAGATCAAATTATCACATGATCGCCATATAAGAATGTTATCTGAATTAAGCTCCTCATTAACTTAACTCACCTGACCTGATCCTCAATAATCCCAGCTTTCATTGCTGTACAGCAATATTTTTTCAAACCTGTGACTAAACTAACATGGGGAAAAATGTTCATCAGAATAATACTTCAGTGTGTGCCTGTGACACTCTCTCTCTCTCTCTCTCTCTCTCTCTCTCTCTCTCTCTCTCTCTCTCTCTCTCTCTCTCTCTCTCTCTCTCTTCTCTCTCTCTCTCTCTCTCTCTCTCTCTCTCTCTCTCTCTCTCTCTCTCTCTCTCTCGGATACTCACTTATTTAACAAAAGAATGCTTAGGTGTTTCATAATGTGCAGCTGTTTCTGGGGTGCTTTTCAGTCATTGTTAAGTCCTTTCATTAATTTCCTTGCTTGTGGTGCATGAGTCCGAGTGAGAGCAGACCAGGAAAGTCAAACACTAATACCGTTTAAGAAAAACACCACATGCAACCTTGTGTCTGTGTAGTGTACAGCACCGCTAATGGGTTGGTATACATTTGACTTGGTCTGGTCTCAAATGGGAATCTTCTCTCAAATGGAGGAAAAGTACATTTACACACTCCTGCTGCTGATACACCTCATCAACGGCTCTCTGATGACCGAACGCAGGGAAGGTTCATTCTAAATGGGTGGTTGTGTTAAAAATCGGAATCAGGAGGGGTGAGTGCAAGAAGGAATGCAGGAAAGAGTAGCGCTCCAGTTGGCCTGAAAATGACCACAGATTACTTAGTGCTTAGATGCAGTCTAATGGATTCAGAGCAGTGTCAGGTTTTTTTTTTTTTTTTTTTTTAAATTATTATTAAGAGGTAATATTTTCACCCTGGAGTCCATTTTCAGGGGCATTTTTTTACATGCTGACAATTTTTTTTAAGCAAATAAAACATAGTGCGTAATTATTTTTATTTCAAAACATATCAAATGGCTCAATTAGTTTTGGAAAAAAATTGTCTATAAAATTCTGAATTTTTTTTAAATATAATAATATAGCCTATATTTCCCCTTGGAGTTGATTCTCAAGGCCAAAATAATAATATAATATAATATATATAAAATGATTCATAATAGGGAAAAATATTTGCCCCTAATTTTTTTTCCATTTTTGATTTATGTCAATTTCTGAGCCTCATTCAGAGTCTGGATTCATTTTTACTTCAATTTACTTACATTGTTTTTGAAAGATTTGTTTGACCAAAAATGTTTTTGTACTGCTTATTATATTTATATGGGTTATGCCATATTAAATTGGATGCCATAAAAATGTGTTACATTTATGCATTTAGAAGACGCCTTTATCTAAAAGGAGCAAATGTTGGCATCTTGTATTGGTTCTTCCAGTCTTTCCCATTCAGTTCGTCAACTGTTACAAGTTTTCGACAATAAGACTTAGCACATATTTATCTGCTCTTTCCTGATTTCTATCTTTCTTTCTTTCTTTCTTTCTTTCTTTCTTTCTTTCTTTCTTTCTTTCTTTCTTTCTTTCTTTCTTTCTTTCTTTCTTCTTCTTTCTTTTTCTTTCTTTCTTTCTTTCTTTCTTTCTTTCTTTCTTTCTTTCTTTCTTTCTTTCTTTCTTTCTTTCTTTCTTTCTTTCTTTCTTACTTTCTTACTTTCTTTCTTTCTTTCTTGACAAAGTGCAGCTTACAAAAACCACGCAACAGTCTCCTCAATGAGCATTTCTTGATCATTTTGTCAAAATCCCTCACATTTTCACGATCTCTCATTTTATTAATGTAATGTTTGCGTGAACTGAGACACTAACAGTGGCGTTTGGGCCTCTCTTGTGTCATTCCTCTGAGCCCTGTGTCTGTGTTCTTAATATAGCAGGAAAATCCTGCCTAATACCTCCAGTGCATTTGATGTACCTCGTGGTGGCTGTGACTGGCCTGGTCCCCCATGTGCTGCCCTACTTCCATGTAATGTAAACTATACTATATCAAACTACACAGCCGAATTCTTGATGGGTCAGAGTAAAGGAGAACTGGAGGATGGGGCAGCGTTGCTTTGCTGATGTAACATGTGGAAAGACAGAAGACATCAGATGCTGATTGGTGTAACAAAGTGTTGGGCTATATACAGTCCATAGTTTAAACTTTTTTTGAATGCACACACTTCGACAAAGATTAAATTAATGACAAAATTAAGTTGAATATTACATTGCACGTTATGAATCTGTAGAGTGATACAACTGCAAAGTTACACTACTTTGGGGGTCTGTAATATTTTTCTTTATTGTTTTTAGAAGAAGTATCTTATGCTCACCAAGGCCATTTATTTGATTAATATACAGCAAACAATCATATTGTGAAAGTTTGTCCATTTTAAATAAGTATTTTCTATATTATATGTTAAAATGAAATCTGATTTTTTTTCAGCATGATTCCTACATGATCTTTCAGGAATAATTCAAATATGCCGATTTGGTGCTCAAGAAACATTGATTCTTTTTTAAACTTACTATGGCAAACTGTTAAAAAATACTTGTGCTGCTTAATATTTTTGTGGGAACGGTCATACTTTTTTTCAGGATTCTCTGAAAGTTCAAAAGAACAGCATTTATTTGAAATAAATGTTTTAACAATTTTAAACAGCTTTACTGTCACTTTTGATCAATTTAATGCATCGTTGCTGAATAAAGTATTAATTTCCTTAAAAAAATCAGCATGAGCTGTTAATTTCTGCTTGAATGCCTTGATCAATTGATACAGCTTGTTTCGAACCTGGAACATTCCTTTTAGCTTTCTTCCGAGTCCTGACTGTTAAAAAATGTCCGGTGTGCTCAACTAAACTGTTGTCAGAGGTGGTTTTGCAGTGTGAACAATTGCTTGAAAATAGCATGTGCTCAAAGCATTTTGGAGACAAAAAGTTGACAGTTTAACAGGTTTACCTTATCAACAAAACCCAAAAATTGAAGGGTTTCAATGAGCTGCCAAAAGACAATAGCCCCCTTCCCCCTGTTGAAATCCCATTATGTTAAAGGAAACCCACACTCCTCCAGCAAGACCCCCCACTGGGCCTCACTCTTTCTCTCTCTTTCTCCAAATAACTAGATAATTTGCATGCTAAGTATGGGTGGCTATTTTGTTGATAATGGTCAATGGAAGAGTGATATGCAGATTAAATGAGCAGGCAGAGGGATTTATTGTTTGAAGACTCAATCTCACATGGAGCAGGGAGGAGAGGAAGACAGGAAATAAAGAGCAGAGCGGGATGGGGAGGAGGGTAAGAGGAAAATATTTTCAATAGGAAAAAAGCCAGTGTTTTATAAGATTCCAGATAGTTGCACAAGGTAATAAAGTAGTGATAGTGTCTCTTAAAGTTCCCCCCTCCCACTTAAAAAAAGAGACTTTTGAATTGATTCAAGGCCATTTTAATCAAATAAGGAAAAATTCAAGACCGTTTTGATGGAATATTCCAAACTTGTTTAATTCACTCCATGCTCCAAAAGCACAAATACATCTATCTATCACCTTCCATTCTGCAATGAATAATAAAAAGTTCTGGTGACAGCTCCCACAAATCCTCACGCTCCACCCCTGATACAGTGACACCTATCTGGCTGGTGTGTGTAAATCCAGCCCCAGGCTTGTGAGGCCTGCATGGAGGTTGGCCGTAACAGCTGTCTCTTGCATGTGCTTGAGGAGCCATGAATAAACAGAGAGAGCTACAAAAGCCGAGAGAGCCCGAGACCACACACGCACAGAACCCAAAACACTCTCTCACACTTCACAGTCGCCTTCCTAAGCTACACATGCTGCCAAACAAATGCTACTGCAACCTTGAAACGTTACCCAACCGGCCACATGCCTTTCTCATGTTTATCCTCAATGTAAAAGCCTAATGCAAAATCATGACACATCGCATTCATGATTTAGCGCCTGTGTCATTTCATATAGCCTGTTATGTGCATTTGATTTGTTTTTCCTCTCTTTATGTACAATCACCACATAACATAAAATTGATGATAGTGAATTATAGTAGAAAGCAGACTTTTTTTCAAAGCAATTTGCAATCAAGCTATGCATTTTTTTTCAGTCCATGAATTGAACCCTTGACATTGCCATTAACATCATGCTACATGAACGCCATTGACTGACAGTGAACCAAGTGCAACATGTTCCTGAATCAACATCTTTGTTCATCCTGGAACAACATTCCAATCAACCAATCAGATTTGAGGGACAAGTTTGAAGTTTATGTCAAGTTTAGGCTTACAAGCAGTTTTAGGTGCTTCTACATCAGTGTTAATCATAATTTCCCTTCTGATTTTAAGGATTAGTTATGAGTAGGGTTAGTTTAGGGGTAGGGATATGGTTAGGACTAAATGTTCAGAGAGGAATGTTGTTTCCAGGATCAACTAATTATGTTGAACCAGGAACCTGTCTACTTGGCAAATTCACAGAAAAACTCATTTTAGTTGTTTCATATAGCTCTGCTATTTGCAATTATGTTCTGAGGAGATTACTAGGATGTTACTATGTGTTTTGAGTGGTTGGTAGGGTGTTGTTGGGGTAGTTGGGAATTGCTATAGTGTTCTTTTTGTTGTTGTTGTTGCTAAGCAGTGGTTTGCATGCTCTTACTGGTTGCCAAGTGTTGCAATTAGGTTTTTTAGTGGTTGTCAGGCAGTTTGATAGCAAAATATCTTTGGAATAATTGTAAGTAATCGATCTGATGTTGGACTGATAAGATTTCTATTAAGGAATGGACTATGCACATCTACTGAGAAGTATGACTCAAGTTTTCTTTCCCCTCAAACAAATCATTTTTAAGTGGAGAGAGTGTTTTAAGGAGCTCAGAGGAGAGCTCAGGGTGTTAGACTGGAGATAACAGTAGTTATTCAGTATCCTTCAGTGGGTGGAGTGGGTGATGAGAGATGAATGGTTTAAATGGAATGTCCTCATGCATTCTCAAATCATCAGGATATCGGATGAGATGCCTGAGCACTGGAGACAGACGGCAGATTCATTTTTCTTCTTTGTAGTTAAAGATCCTGCGTTTCTGTAGGAATAAACTGGAACTGACTCTCCTCAAATTGCACCCTTAAACACACTCACATGTGAAACGAGTATGTGCATGATCACAGATCGCTTTAATTTAGCTGTGAGTAATGGATCTCCACCACTGTATTGTGCACACTTTATGAGTGAGTGTTTGTTAGAGTACTTTTGTGTGACGTTTTTGGCTTGTACGTGTGTTTATACAGACCTATACTATTTTATATCTGTCAGAGCTTTACCGACATCAGTAAGCACTTAATAGTAACGGCGGTCTTATGACCTTGTGCTTTGACATTAATTAATATCATAAACCCATATAAAACCTTGCTGGCGCTGCTGCAGTAACGTTAACAAGACCACATCAGAGTGAGTTAAGCCTTGGAAAATACATACTGAGAGAGACCATCTGAGCTCTCAGCTTTTCATTTCATGGCCTTGAACCACTCCGTCAAAACTCTCTCCACCCACTGACTCCTGTGATGGAAACCAACACATACATTTAACAGACTTGCTGAATTCAGCTTTAGGGAGAAGGTGTAGGACACTAAAAAAGTCCAAGGCTAGTTGTTACCATTTTTACTCAAGTGAAAATTTCTCATGGTGTGTTTATTTACCTTAAAGTCCTAGCAAAAAAAAAAAAAGTTGATTAAAGAGTTCTCTATTGCCTAAAGAAACTAGGGAGATACAGTGAACTGAAAACATATTGACCTATTGTGACACCATGCCATGTTGTTTAATGGCAGCGTACATTGTGACAACGTAAAGGACCAAAAAAAACAAAAATGTTTCTTCTATAGAACCTTTAAAGAACCTTTTGTGCAATGGAAAGGTTTTATGGATGTTAAAGGATCTTCATGGAACCACTGATGCCAAAAAATAACCTTTTTTTAAGATGATAGGTTAAGCACATTTTTAATAATAAATGATGAAATACAAAACAACAAATAAAAATATATTGTATTATATTGTGGTCATTTGCCTGAATGTAACCAATGTGGTGTTATTGTGTTCATTTGAGTTTTGTATTCATTATAATATTTTCATTTAAGAGAATATTTTATTTGACGGGTTTGCAACCAACATACAAAATCAGCGCTAGAGAAAATACATGATGTTTGTTTAACTGAGCCCCTGTGACAACTAGCCCCGGCGTGGATAGTCGTGCTACTGTTGGGTGAATTTGTGAGAAATAGGGCGCCCTATCGTGGCTGGTGAAGGAACTGCATGAGTGCTGCATTTCAACAGAGCCAGATGGAAAATGAGAGACGCAAGAAGGCTGGAGGAAAAGAAGAAAGACAGAGAGGTTTGATCTTCCTGTGTGTAGACTGTGTGTGTGTGTGTGTGTATAAAGCCCTTCAGGTTTAAATGAAATTCGATATCTTGAGAGCTTGTTGGAGCATTGTGTTGCCCATTCACTGCTTTCATAACCAGAAAGGAAGTTTCTCTTCGTACCATCTTCATACAAAACTCCAGAAGTTACACAACACACCTGAAACAGCACAATGAAAAGACACTCCTCATTTGTACCAACAGGTTTTTTTTTTGTATTATCTTGTCACGTGTTTTGCATAGTGACTGAAGAACTGGAACATTCATTGTTTGTTGTATTGTTGATTTCAGATTCAGCTATAAAACAAAACAAACTGGTCAGTCACTGTACATGTCGGTCAGATCAGGTGGTATCTTCTTGTGGAAATGGGTGGTTACTTAGCCTACCAAAAGCTGCTAAGTGGACCATATGCTAATAGTAAAATGGAGGAAACTTTTCCAGTAATAATTGTATATTTATGAGCTAAATGTAAAAAACTATATCAGACCCATTTACATTGTAGAGTAAAAATATCCTGTAAAAATGTATATTATAATTTTTAAAGACACACCGTTTAAGCATTTGTATAGGTTAAAACTACCTTCCCTCTGGTGGTCCCCTGGAGGAACATGGGTAAAGTATTTTGTTCATGGGCAATAGGTGAAGTAAACCACTACTTGGTCAGTGCTCTTTAAGTTGTTTATGTTCATTATTATTGTAATGTTATGTGCTTTGAGACATGAGGTTTAACGCCGTCTTTCATGACACTTTTGTTTGCTCCCTGCTGTTCGCGTTCATATGTGTTGAAAATTGCCTACCCTACCCTTACCAATGTCGTTTTTATGGTATTTATTCAGAAGTCAAGACACAGTGGGATTGTATACAATTTTATCAACACGTACACAATTTTCACAGTATTGCAGATTATGTTGAAGTGTGTGGATATGTATGACATCAGCATTGAGTGATTGTTTCTATTATTTGAAGCTGTTATTTGTTGGTGACGATTATTGCTGTGCATCTCTCACTTAGAACATTGACTTAGAAGCAGCACATGTTTGACTCTCTGCATCTTATACATACATAGCTAATATTTCAAATGTAAATACTGACACTATTAATTATGAACTTGATACAAACTTAGCTAAAAACAGTACTAAACATGTCTTGACACGCTGGCCACAGAAATATGAGTATGTGCTGTACAAAAACAGGTAATTTCAGGAGAGACTCTCCAGGTGTTTTATGAACGCACACAAGTCATTTTTTCACCTGCACACTATACAATAGAGCTTTGAAATATTAGTAGGTATTTTCTTCCACGCATTTTCATATCACATTCCCAATTCAACACTCTCACTCTTTTCTGTGCAATATATACAAAAAGTTATTACATATCAAAATGAATAAGTGCATTTAATTCAAACTTATTGACAATGAAAGTGTGCTGTAAACATTACTTTGCTGAGAGGCAGGAAAGCAGACATATCTGATTCTCTCTCAGTGAATATGATCTCAAAATACAGTGTTTAAAATGTGGATCCTGGTGATAAATCAGCTTCCATTAAACTTTCTCTTAGCTATTACTGGTCCAAAATGTAAAAACATGATTCTTATGAAATTTAATCTGATATTCCCTAAGAAATATATTTGATAAAGCTGATTTAGACCTGCATATACAAACTGACCGTCATGCTGCAACAGTATCACGTTTACTCATGCTGGCGTGTTTTTGGTTTTCATAAGGACACCAACTATTTACAAAGACAAGTCTTTCACCAGCACTTGGCCAGCGGAGCAAGAGGCGATTTCATTCGTCTGCTGGGACTGAAGATATCCCTCGCTTCCGGCTCTAACCTCACGCCCGGCACCTTAAAGATGGACACGGCTGACGGAGAAAGAGAGAAGGTTAGGTAAAGAGAAATGACCGAGTGACAGGAGGAAAAATACATTTCTAAGATTGCATAATCTCTTTTCATCTTGAGTCAGTGTTGAAAAAGGTTGCCAGTTTTGACAGAAACTAAAGAGGGATTTAACTTTGATCTTGTCTGAAACGGGACCAGATTAGCCTTTGAAGCTGGAATTGCGTGCATTCCGCTCATATAGTGAAATTCTCCAGCACTTACTGTCCCTTAGATGCATTAACGGAGGTGGAAGAGTGTTGAAATATGGGTGCAGCAATGCATCCTGGGCTGAAATCCTGTCCTTTGGAATCATCATCAGCATCTGCTGGGCCAGGTCCTCTGTCTTATAAGGTAACTGAGCGAGTCTGGGCCAATGTACACACACACACACACACACACAGAGAGAGAGAGAGAGAGAGAGAGCTATGGGTCAGACATCCATTAGAGGGGGTTGGTGGAGGGGAGATGAGGACCGCAATACAAAAACCCTTCTGTTCCCACTCGGAGCCAACACACACACACACACACATACGCGCGCAAGCATGAATGCATGAACTGGTCTTACCTTTTCCAGACATCTCGAAATTGCCGGGGCTTGCAGGCCAGGAACCACTCTACAAGAACACAAAGAGTCCTCTTTTAGCTTAATAGACCTCTAAAACATCCAACTATGATCAGGTATCTTCACTCAGAGCATGTTGAGACAATGAGACAATCTTTGAAATCCGTCATCATTTACTATTCCTTGTGTTATTCCAAACCTATATGACTTCCTTTCTTCTGTGGAGCACAAAAAGAGATGTTTGGCAGAATGTTCACGCTGCTCCTTTCCACACAATGATAGTGAGAGGTGACTTGGATCATTATTTAAGCCAGAATGAGATGAAAATTCAATATTTATTTTGTAAATGCATGTTATAGATCTTAAGGTGAATAAGTTATCCATGTATTTAAAACAAAAAAATTGAGCTTGTAATATTAAATCCAAATGTCATAACTTGACCTTCTGGTGAAATGACTGACTTCTGTCTGGTGACAAATGTCAGACTTCTCTAATCATTTACAGCAGTTCTCTTAAACCCCGCCCCTTCACAATTGACTGCAAGCTTGCATTAATTCTTGAATGAAATGTCCACATCTCAAAATACAATGATGGATAGAATCAAGTTGCTGCTCTACATTTCTTTCTTTCACGATAATTCATTACACGGTAATTTAAAGTACCATAAAATATAGTGTAACTCTAAAGTTTCAATTGGGGTTCTCATAACTGTTTATGAGCTGCAACAGAACCAATGGCAATTGCTAATATCAGACCTTTGCACAACATGTCTCGATTTACTCTTGGCAAATGCTAAGTTATGAAGTTATTAAAGAAATGGTATGTCTTTGTTTTTTACAAAGTTTTTAATAACACAGGAAACTGTCAATGCTGTAAAAACCTGAAGCATCTGAAATAACTTTATAAAAACATTATTGCAATATTTTGCAATTTAATATATATATATATATATATATATATATATATATATATATATATATATATATATATATATATATATATATATATATATATATACATATTGCAATTTAGTTATTCATTGTCTGGGTTTTAATGTGTTGTTTTAGAACAGGCTTATTTGCAATGTGACACATTTTGACTAACATGTAACTTAGTTCAAGTTCACGCCTGATTAATCTCATGTGTTAATTAACCCGTAGACAAAACTTTTAAGTTTACCGATGTTCATTCATAACACCAGTAAACTAGACTTCAATACCACAAGAGCTGTGAAGGCCACTTTTATTGTGCTTTTTGTCATTTTTTGGAGATGACAGGCCATCATCACTGTATGCTTTTGTTACATGGAAAAGAGCAACATGAACATTCTGCTGAATTTCTCCTTTTGTGCAATTTTGTCATTATTAACTATAACTATTAAAGGAGCTGTATGTAAGATTGTGGCCAAAACTAGTACTGCAATCACTGTCAAATTACTGTAGAGTGGTGTATCCCCTCCCCCTCCTCCCTGCCTCGAGGTTGCCAGATCGGCTGCAGGATCCAGCAGGAACGTGACGAGCTGCAGCTGTGGTAACTAGAGCAGAGCTGGCAACCCGGATGCCGCAACACTACTGACTTCGTGATTGGTAGATAGGTGGAGGGTGGAGCATCAGACCAAAACACAACATGACAACATCAACATAAGTTGAGGGCTGCAACTGCACTTTTTAAATGACAATATCCTGGCCAGACTACTGTTGTCAGTGATATAAGTATTTGAAATGTACATGATTTCTTAATGTCTAGTGACATATCAGGGCCATTTCATGATTAATTGAAATAAATTTCTTACATACAGCTCCTTTAAAAATAGTATACGTTCATCAATTGAAATAAAGCTCAAATAATATAAAATATAAATATTAAATGAAAAACTTTATTTTGAAACAAAAGTAAGAAATGTTGTCTTGGCAACTAATTGAACTAAAATTAAATAAATAAAATAAAAAAGTTGCTAAAACTGAAATAAAAATGAAGCAAAGCTAAATAGAAATATTAAAAAACAAACTAAAATGCACATATCAAAGTTGCTCAAACTTAAAATGAAAAAAAAAGAATAAAAAGAAAGCTAATTCAAAATATGAAATAGTATAATAGTGGAGCTAAACGGTATGATGATAAATATCACGGTGAAGATATAAAGTGTCTATCAATAGAGATTTTGCTATATTGTGTATATCAGTATGCAAATATAGCTGCGCAGAACAAAATTGCTTAGTCTTTCACACTTTAGAGCAATAAAGAAATATGTATGACTGAGAAAATAATGCGCGGTTTGACGTTAAAAAGATTTATCAAGCACATTTTTTAAAAATTCAATGCAGTACTGATGCTGACTAACATACCTGAAGTACTAATTTGCATTTTTGTTCCGTTTATTAATAACAAAGATCAAATAAAATAAAAATAACTATATTGTGATAAATATCTAGTTCAGTCATGAAACTCTAGAGGGCGCAGGCTGATAGGTCTTTTACATGCAAACTGCAAGCAATCACATCATTACCGCATGGCATAAGCTGATTGGCCTCTACTGATCCTGCAGCCAATGAGATTGTTTGCTCAACATTTAAATAGTCTGAATCATTGTTTGCTGTAAAATTGTCCTGCAGCATGCTATCGGAGTTCCTCTGAAAGCCTCCACCTCCCCCAGCTCCACCTGCCTAGATCTGCTACAGGATTTATGTATGTCTATTTATGCATATCTTACATACTTGCCGTCAATACTTGCTCTGCAGCAGCAATAATCATCAATACCAAATACACTAACATTGGCATATTTAATAAAATGCTAAAACTATTCCGAGAGTTGTCATGACTGAAATAAAATTATGTATCGTGAAATAAGATTGTCATCATTTTGCACACCCCTATATAAGAGTAGCCTATATAAATAATACTAAAATAACACTGCTTTTTAAAATACTATTTTCGGGTAAACTATTAATTTAAGAACTTTAATTAACATTTAAGGAAACATTCAAACCACTCAGAAATGTTTTTTTTTTGCTATAAAGAACTTTTGAGGAGCCTTCATAGTGTCCCTCTGTCAGTGGCTGTGGTCACGGGCCACCCGGTCATTCTTGGCTGAAACCTGAAGCCACACTTTGCTTCAGCACACCTGGATATACCTGAGAGACCACAGCGGGTTCATGTAGCTTCTCTCCAACACATGGCACACACACATACAGAGCAGCCTGGGGCTTGGGTAAACCCAGATTCATGGAGAAACACAGCCAGGAAGGCCTGCCAGCAGTTTACCTACCACACACATCATCTCCATCAGTACCCACACACTCTAAATGAGGCATATTTCCCAAAGCCACCTCACATTGCTCATTTGTGCACCTGTGTAATGAGTTTGCACTTTATTTCCAGGACTGCAGTGGAAAGACATCAATCCCTTTCCTGCACGAGTGTGTGAAGGTGTGTGTTTGTGTCTGACTCGAAGGTGTGATGGCCAACAAAACCGCTAACAGAACACCTATACACACAAAATGATTTATGTTGGAAACAGAGCTTCAGCACGACTTTGTGAATTTGCTCTAGCGAATTTCTGTTTGTATGACTGCATGTTATTAAAACGACAGACCCTTGGCAACAAGTTTACACCCACACATAGCCAAACACACACACACACACACACACACACACACACACACACACACACATTGGGTTTTCATGTTTTATGGGGAATTTCTATAGACATGATGATTTTTATACTGTACAAACTGTATATTCTATTATTCTACGCCCTTAAACTAACCCTACCCCTAAACACAACCCTCACAGAAAACTTTCTGCATTTTCACATTTTCAAAAATAAACATAATTTAGTATGATTTATAAGCTGTTTTCCTCATGGGGACCAAAAACACGGTTTAGTATGTTTTTTAAGCCATTTGGTTTACGAGGACAGAGGAAGTGTCCTCATAAACCATGTTTACGTTGTAATACCCATGTCATTCATTATACACATTTATGACCTCTAAACCATATAAGAACACGCACACAATGCATAACGGTGTCTATGTGAAGTTTTAATTCTAAATGAATGGGTATATTTGTATTTACTTGATGTTAAAAAATAACAAAGAAATCAAGTCTGTAAAAAGTGAGGATGTGCAGGAAAAGTTCACTAAAAAATAAAAAATCTGACATCATTTACATATGACTTTCTTCCATGGAACACAAAAGTAGAAAAATTCAAAACTTCTGCGGTGCACAAAAATACAACTTTGCATAGCAAACTTTTTTTTACAATGCAAAAGTAAGTCCTTCTCCTGTGAATGTGCCTGACTTTAGATTTACTAGCTGCTGTAAGGTCAATAACTAGAAGAATATAAAAGTGCAGTAACCAATTAAAGTAATTTGCGCTACAACCATTTGTTTATTATTACAATAAATTAAAATTGTATAATGATAAATACCAGTTTGCAATGTCAAGCAGCATAACAGACATTAATTATACAGCTAAAATAACTGGAAGCGCTTGACACGGAAGTCTTGCACATTCAAGTTACTAATCGCCGCACACACTTTTACGTTACAAATAATGCGTATTATTGTATTGTATATGTTACAGCTGATTATAAATAGGCAATATATTAAAATTCTACACAATTCTTTCAGAATATATTAAAACAAAACACTAAAAAGAAATGTAATTTTTTAAGTGTAATTTCTAGGCCTGCAAATGAATACAAATTTTATAATGAATATACATTTTTCTAGTTATGCCAAGCTCTAAACTATATCAGGTTTTATCAGTTAAGTAAAAAACAAACAAAAACACGTATCCTTAATCCTAATCCAGTAAATCACAATCAACTGAAAAAGTCATGGGGCCTTTAAATATTGTTGTGGACAATGATGGTCAAAAGAACCACTAATGTAAAAGGAACCATAAAAGTAGCCCATATGATTTGTGGGTTAAATTTCACACTTTAGAGGCCATGAGATGAGACATGCAAGAATCAATGGCGTTGACTCTACCGACATCAAAACTAGTGTGATGCACCTGCATTTCAAAAGTCTGAATATATGCATCATCATGAGTGAATGAGATCTGAGAGCTATGATTCAGGGGAAGATTATCAATGAATATCAACTTAATTTGAACATAATTCAAATAATCATTTTGTGTTCCATAAAAGAAAGAAGCTGCACAGGTTTGAATGACATGACGGTGAGTAAATGATGACACAAGTTTTCATTTTGGGGTGAACTATCCCTTTAAGGACCTATTTCTTCCTGATCTAAAAAGTCCAAAAATGACTTTCATTGCTGTAACATAATATCATCGAGCTTATTCAATCATATTTAAACATTTCGTTCATTTAGATGTTACCACATGAAGTACATTTTTATGTAACTGACATACCCTGACACAAGCATTTAATGAATGAGACAAATCTGTCAAGACAGGAAATCACCTCTCATAGCAGACACATCTGTGAGATTACAGCACAGGGACGGATGAAAGAAGGATTTAGCACACACCTGGTTTGTAGTTCGGCAGATCACTGACACCTGGCCAGCTCTCCTCGGTCGGGACCCCGAGGACCTCAGAAGGAAAGAAGAGGAGAGATGAATAATGGGAGGAGAGGAGGATAAATAAATGGATAGAAGAGAAATTTCACACAATTATAGTACAGACTCACTGTCCAAATCTTCAGCAGCTGCTCAAAGACATCAGCAACTCCAGGAAACGCTGGTGACCCCTGTAGCATCTCAATAAAAATGCAGCCGGCTCCCCTAAAGAGACATTTTGAGTCACAATTATGAATCTTTCTAAGAAGAATTAGTGTGTGTGTGTGCAGGGACTCACCAGATGTCCAGGGCTGTGGAGTAATCAGTGGAGCCCATGAGAACATCTGGCGGGCGGTACCATAAAGTCACGACCTCGGCAGAGTACGTCTGGCACGGTATGGACTTAGATCGGGCCAGACCTGAAGCAACAAGAGGCCCACAATAGTTTAGAATGCATGATTAGTTATCATGTGAGAGTTTGCATGTGTATAGATTAAATGAAACCTACCAAAATCGGCTAATTTGAGTTCTCCCAGATAGCTGATGAGCAAATTCTGAGGTTTGAGGTCTCGATGCAGAATTCTTCTGCTGTGAATGTAAGACAATCCTCGGAGCAACTGAAACATGAAGAGCTGAACAAACAGACAGAGTGTGAGAAAGAAAGACAGCTCATTATTTCTGCCCCCGTTGCGTCTGTGTGCGTTTACGGGTTTGTTTACCCTGATGTTGTACGAGTGAAGTCCGCCAGGATGCTGAATCATATATTGAGCCAAATCTGTTTGCTGAAAGAAAAAAAGATGTGAAATAGGTCAGACAGACAAAAAAACCCCTAAATAATCTTGGAAGGTGACTGCTAAAGTCTTAGACTCACCATGTACTCAAAGACAAAGGTGAGAGACTCTCGCGTGTGAATGATGTCGTGGAGCAAGACTATGTTGGCATGTTTGAGGCCTTTTAACAAGGAGGCTGGGAATAATCACAAATAACATGGGCGTACGGCATTAACAAGTGCAGTACAATCACATATTTAGAGGAGACTGGGGTGAGATGAGCCACTTTTCACTCAGGCAAGGGGAAATTAGTTATTATATACACCAGCGTTCAAAACTTTGGGGTCGGTGAGATATTTTAATATTTTGGATAGAAGTTTCTTATGCATTTATTTGGTCAACAAAACAGTAAAAACAGTAATATTGTGAAATATTATTACAATTTAAAAGAACTATTTTCTATCTTAATATATTATTCATTATATATATATGTATTAATATTAATTTATGTAATTTATTCCTGTGAATTTTTAGCTGCCATTACCAGTCTTCAGGATCACATGATCCTTCAGATATCATTCTAATATGCTGATTTGCTGTTTAAGACACATTTTTTTATTATTATCAATATTGAAAATAGTTGTACTGCTTAATATTTTGTGGAATTCATGTTTTTTTTCAGGTTCCAAAATAAATCTGAATTATTAATGTCTCTACTGTTATTTTTGATTAATTTAATGCTGAATAAAAGTATTTATTTCGTTAAACAAAAAAGTGACCTCAAACTTTTGAATGTCAAAATGTGAACATAAATATGTTATTTCTATAAAAACAGTTTATTAATGCACTATTCCATCATATTTCAGTCACAGACATCTATATATAATGCTTCCCATATATATACCCCATATAATTTTTTTATTATTTATACAATTTATACACACACTGGCACATTTTTCCCACTGCCCTACGTGTGTATGAGCAGTTTTGTTTCTTGGCTGTGTGTGTATGTGTGTGTGTGTGTGTGTGTGTGTGTTATGCACTTGCAGTACCTTCTCTAATAGCTGTGAATGGAATTCCTTCTTCAGTTTTCATGTGAATCACCTTTAAAGCCACAAGATGACCATTTATCCTGCCAGAAACAGAAAAACCTCAGCATAATCCACAAACATGCATCTGCTGGTAAAAGTTTATCTAAGAAAGTAGAATAAACACCGTCACAAGCTCTTCCTTTTGAAGACCTTATGACATCTGAATTGGAGTTTTGTCCATTAGCCGTGAAGTTATTTATTAGCTAGTGTACTCTTAAATATGAAGAAAACACACATTTAAAATTTCAGCAAAAGTCTTTATCTTCTATTGTTTGTCTGATTAAATATGAAGAGAATGTGCAAATCATGGTTCATGTCTGTGAGGTAAATTAAAGCCTATTGGCTATCAATAAAAAGCCTAATAAATTTGAATGGAGGGACAGAAATCTCTAAATTTGTGTTTCGAAGAAGTCTTATAGGTTTGGAACGATATCATTTATTGTACAATTTATGAAAAAAGCATTTCATCGGCTGGGAGGTTTAACCTGTAACTGAGGTAACATTGTTCCTTTAACCACATAAACAAGCACAAATGTTGCTAAATGTAAAGCTTTCTATCCTAAAACAGCTGTACAGAGATAAATGGGAGCTGTTTCTCATTAAAACGCATTTGTTGTTGTACAACAACATCAAACTGCCTATCAGTTGAGGCCTCAGGCGGGTATCCATATGTTGCAGGATGACCTTATAAAACGAATCCATGTAAAACAAGCTGTTACAGAAGAACTCAAGGAATGCCTACAGGGAGGCAGTGAAAAGAATCATTTGCTGTCTATTATACAGAGGAACAAAGCCACAGGGTGGTGTATCTGAATAATGTGCTTGGCAACTAAATGCTGCCATAAAGGTAAAACATTAATCTCGCCTCAGTGAATGAATGTCCTACAGGCAGTGGCGGTTCTAGCCCATTTCAACTGGGGGGGCCAAGCTGGGGCCAGTTGTACTGTTAGAGGGGCCAGTTACATTTAGACCTTATTGTTGTCATATCATTTTCTGCACTGCTGCAGGCATTAACAGGCAAAATACCGTGTTTATAATCATTCAACAATGTATTTGCATTTCCATTATATTTTTACATTTGCATTACATATTCAGTATTAGTCACAGTAACTTTAATAGACATGATGTCCTTCTTTCTCTTCATTTTGAGAACTATAGAGCAAAAGCAATGGGGACCAAGAAGCTTATTAATTCATTTACTGAAAATAACTGACTTGATATGTCTAACCGTTTACAGGGTTCCTGCACACTTTTTAAAGTCAAATTTAAGGCTTTTTAAGACCTAAAGAAATCAAAATTAATACCGTACATTAGGGGTGTGCAATATTGACAAAAATATATTTCAATATTTTCAACATTTTGTTAATAATTAGATAATATTTTACTGATTGTGTTTTTGTGCTGGTGCCTGGTTTAGGCCTGTTGTTGACAGCTGACTCACAAAGATATTAATATTTCTCATATTCTATGCAGTGGTCAGTTCACAGCAGTGACAGAAATACATTTTTTAATTAAGAGGCAATATTTGCCACCTTAAATTGATTTCCAGGGGCATTTTCACCTATATATGGACATTTTTTCTAAACTTATTTAGAGTTATGCATCACCTTTTATGTCAAATACTAACATTCAAATTATACAGTAATTATACTTATTTATACAATAATACTTAATTATGCAATAATTATACAATACCACTGTTACCAGTCAAATTAATTAATTCAATCAAAATCCATCTTTGCAGTGCAGAGGTGACACAGAAGTGGCATTAATATATTTACACTCCATTTACAATTGCATAAATAAAGCTATGAGATTTTTTTTAAATCAATATAAAAAAATGAAATTATTTCTAATTTTAACGTTTTAATTAAAGGATACTTTAAATATGAAACTAAAACCGCCAGTAGGCGGCGGCAAGTCCCTGTAAGAGGGATTCATTCATTCAAACGATTCGTTCAAACGGCTGATTCATTCGGGAAAGAAGCAAGTGATTCGTTCAAAACGCGGATTTCAGTCAATAAATCATCGCTGTGTTGCATTGAGACTCTGCTACGGTTTCATTATGAAATTCTAGTCGGCGAAATAAAGGGAAAACAAACAATATTGACAATATTGTGTCTAAAAAGTAACTCCCAATGTTAACTTATTGTTAATTTAACTGTTGTATAACATAAATATCACAGTTGCAATTGTGCACGGGAAAACGGCACTCTTGCTGATGTGATATTCTAATATAAGAACATAATATGATATAAATATAAGACAAAAACTAATTTGGGGACATATAGCCTACCTATGAATGAACTGCACATAGCAGTGAAAGGACGATAGACAAATGATATGTCAGCTCACAGTGCCTCGTACATAGTTAAAACCATAGACAGTATAAGAAGGTTAAAACAATGATTACAATATCATAATAGACAATACACATCGCACACCCCATACGCACATAAAGAATGAACTTACAACTGAACTGACATTTACCAACTTTCTTCTTCTCTCCTCTCTCGCGTGCAGGAGACAGGCGTTATTCTGCCGCGATTCCCGCGAATGTGATGCGAATTGTCACGTGAAAATGCAAATCCACAAAGATATATAAAAAAAAAAAAAAAATACGCATACGATAGCAAAAAAAAAACAGTTTTGTAAAAATTATTTCAAACTCCACATTTAGGGGGGCCACAAGGGGGGCCAAGCTTTTTGTCACAGGGGCACTGGCCCCCCTGGCCCCCCCTCTAGAACCGCCACTGCCTACAGGCAACATCTAACTGAGCTCTATCAATTACACTATTGATTTGTGTGTATGTGTGAGTGTTTACATATGACTACTAACCTGCTAATTCCTTTGTAAACTGTGGCATATGTGCCCTCTCCAAGTTTTTCAAGATTAAGATAAGATGTTGCATTCCCAAACTGCAGGCCAGTTTTCTGTGAATAAAACACACACACTGTTATTTCACCAGGCAACAGCCATTGAAATGAAGGAACATGTTAACTGATAGCTTTTCCAGGTAGCTATTAGACCCTATTTGGTTTAAATTTGGAGCTAAAAACAACTAAACAATAAATTAGTTAAATTTGTCATGTTAGAGCCTATATGTCATTCTATGCAAACTATAAAAATAGCACTTCCAAAGTAAAAAGAAAAGTTTATTTAAAATATATAATAATATAAAATGATAGTTTTATTATTATATTATTTAATAATACTTTTTTTAATGGAACAGTTTGTTGTACCTTTAGACAAAATATAAAAGTAAAAAAATAATAATTGCATATGTATTTTGCCATGGAGATGAATGGGAAACATGTCCCAGTTATCTTGAATTAACCCTATGTGTTTCATCAGGCTTTTATGGCCCGTTAAGTATGATAACGTGAGAATATGGAGCTCATACTCAAGAAGAAAAAACAAACTGAGCCAAAATAATGCATTTTGCTGCAGATGTTGTTATTTATATGGCCAAAAAGTAAGATGAAATTATGAGACTATACATGCATATAAATATCAGTTGTCAATCTATATCTACCAATAACTTGTCTTAGTAATATATTTAAATGTTTAGTTTTATGATCAAAGCTCTGTAGTTTTTACTGTGGGGCGCAACACATATAATGTAGAATGATTGAAGCGTTCCTCAAAAGACTGATGCATCATATTTGATAATCACTTTAGAACATAATTTACCTAAAAAATGAAGTATAGGGATACTCGATTAAATCCAAGTTGATTCAGCCCAGTAAATGTACATCTTGAAAATTTAGTAACAATATAAAATGTATTCTAATGTTTACTTCATAAACATCATTAAAGATTTCAGAGCAAATAGACGTGTGATATGACCTGAAGGGGGACGTTTTTACAATACTTAAAGGCATTTTACTTGCTAAAAAAGTATAAACCATCAATCAAATGCCAGAAGGCATGTAGTAGATTGTGCACAACAGTTTTTTTTTTCAGCAAAGTTTTGATCATGTTGATAATTCAGAGGTCTTATAAATGAATGTATCTAATATAATGCATCAGCCTTTATAGGGTTAACATTCCTTTCAATGTGACATTACAGTTTGTAATAAGTAACGCAATATTGATAGTTACTGATAACATTTCTCAACACTGTGCATGGCTGTGTATGTGGACATGCTTAAATCACATGTTGTGTATTGTTGTGTGTCTGAGTTGTATTGGTGTGTCCCTCACCCACTGGAACTCTTGCTGGAAGCTCTTTCCTCCCATCGGATCGCTGTTACTGCGGCCCCTCTGAACTCTGAGCCGTCGCACCTGCAGCGTGTGAAACCAGTGCGGCTGTGGTTTCTCCACCCCGTCCAGCTCACCCAGCTGAAATAGGAGACAAAGATAGAGAGAAAGACAGCTTGATCTATGTTAGATACAGTTTGAGATGTTATAACACCTTGTTTTGCTGATACAGCCATCTTACTGTATCCATATATCTGTCTGTGTGTGAAGCGTGTCCTCATATTCAGGTCTACATGGCTTCAGGATTTTTATTTATTCCAGATCAGAACTGTACATGCAGATTAGCTGATAACAGACCTCACATATCTTCAGCAGGGAGAAAAATGCTCTTTTATATATATATATATTTTTCTTCATGTTTTTAAAATAAGTCACCATCTGTCACCAAGGCTGATTTTATTTGATTAAAAATACAGTACATGATCCTTCAGAAAACATTCTAATATGCAGATTTATTGGTGCTCAATTATTAATAATGGTTCTTATTATCACTGCTGAAAACAGTTTGCTGCATAATATATTTTTCAGAATTCTTTGATTTATAGAAAGTTTAAAAGCATTTATTTAAAATGGAAATCGTTTGTAATATTATAAAGGCCTTAAAGGCAGGGTAGGCAGTTTGTTTAAAAAACACTTTTTTCCCAAATTTGTTTAAACTGTCTTTATATACCAATACATATCTAAAATGTAAGTACTCTGAAAAGGAAAGTATACAAATCGAGAGTCTGTAGTCCTCTCAGGGCTGCAATAAACACAGCTACTCTTTCCATTCGGAACGGATGCAATGATTGGCTGGGCGACTGTCACTCTTCCTCGCAACCATGGCTACCATCCCTGCTGCTACAGGAGCTGCCCACATGCGCACTTGGTTGACTAGCTCATTTCGAAAGAGGAGAGGCACGTACCGGCCGGAAGGTAAGAAGTCTCACAATTATGGCAAAGAAAGAGCAGTCAAAATGCCCAGTACCACCTGTACCTGCATATACAGCCAGCGCAGGCAAACAAGGCAAAAAAAGGTGATGTCACTCCATGCACTGCGCTCCTCTCCGCTCGGCGCTGGTAAACGCGTGCTCCAGCTGAGCGGTCAGCATCACACGTTCATGTGTTTTGGGGGCGTGGCTTTGGAAGGAGCCCAGAAGGGAGGGGGTGGGAGTTTCTCAGTTGGATACTTTCAAAATCCAGCAGTTTTCTGCTAGTTTCTCAAACTTACCTACCCTGCCTTTAACTATTACTTGAATCAATTGAATGTGTCCTTGTTGAATAAAAGTATTCATTTCTAATAAATAAATAAAAAATCTTACTTGCCGAATATTTTTTATATGGCAGTATATCATGGTTTCCACAAAAATATTAAGGAACACAACTGTTTTCAACATTATAATAATACAAAATGTTACTTGAGCAGCAAATCAGCATATTCAAATGATTTCTGAAGGATCATGTGACACTGAAGACTGAAGTTATGATACTGAAAATTCAGCTTTGAATCAAAGAAAAAAATTACATTTTTAAATATATTCAAATAGAATACGGTTCTTTTAAATTGTAATAGGCTAATATTTCACAATATTACTGTTTTCACTGTATTTTTCATCAAATAAATGCAGCCTTGGTGAACATAAAAGACTTTTTTCAAAAACATTAAAAAATCTTAATTATTCCAAATTTTTTACCACAAAGAACACAACCAACTATCATAACTTTAACCTGTTAACTGTCACCCCCCTTTTTTTTAATTGACATGAAAATGCACATTTCGAACATAAATGGTTGTAATTCAAGAATGCTTTGGAATATAGACGTAAGATTGGTCTTGTTTTAAAGAAGACATTTGGCAGATTTATGTAGAAGTGAAATAAATTAAGAAAGTGAAACAGAAAAAAAGTTATAGAAGTTTGAGTTTATGGAAATGTACAATGTAAAAAAATTAATTATTCATATTTTATATAAAATATATATTTTCAAAACCTGGGCTACTCTAAAACTGCAGAAAAATCAAAGCCAAAAATCTGAACAAGTTGTGTTTCAAATTTTAGGTTGATATCTCAAAAAATGAGCTTTCAGTAAGATTTTGTTTGGGCGCAGTACCAAACTTTTTCACTAGGTCACAACCAGACTCCATTACTGCCCATATAAGGGCGCCTCCATTTCCAAATGTGTTTTGAGTGATATGAACCATTATTTCCACAATTTTCATACAATTTATGAAGTAGAGATCCTATTCAGAAGTAGTATGGGAAAGTTTGGCAGATTTTGATATGAATTCAACCTCTAATAAACACATACAAAGAACACGCATGTGCGTCATAGCTCGCTGCCACATCACAAATGGTGAATTTATTATTTTTTTCTTTATATTTAAAACATTTTCAGACCTTTTTTTCTAAAATAATTGAATGGATGCTATCTTTTGAACTCTTGGCATGAAAACAAACTAGGTTTCTACTATTTTTTTATGATTTTTCATGTTCATTGCTATTTCAAAATAAAGGTCTGAACACGCCTAGGAGTATGAAAATATTATTGTTGCAAATTGATAAATTACGGCTCCTCTGTAATTTATTTTGAAAATCAATCACCAAATATGGAAACTAGAGATTGTAAGCTTTCAAATGATATATAGTTTGTCAATATTACTTAAGGTTTTAACTAAGATATTATTGTTTTAAAAATATAATGGCAAACGTCCCACCTGTGGGACGGTGACAGTTAAGGGGTTAATGCAAACACAGAAGAAACAGGTCAAGTTGAAAGCGTGTCTCTAGCAGAGGAAGAAGGGAGGGGATCTGGAGGAGGACGAGGAGTGGGCAGAGGAAGACCCCAGGAGATGACGAGGGAGAAGAAGAAGGTGGGAGGAACCAGAGGAAGAGGAGCTGCAGGTGGGTGTGACCAAGGTGGAGACGTGTGCTTGGCAGACCGGGCCGGAGACGACGGGAGTGAGGACAATGGAGGAACCGGAGTGAAGGAGGAGCCTGGCAAAGACAGAGCGATGATGGACCAAGGTGGAGCCATAGGGACCAGGGAGCCCAGCGAAGCCTGAGGGAGCATTGAGGCATGGTGGAGCCGACAGTTCGGAGGGCTGGGCAGAGCCAATGGCGATGAAGGAGACTTAGAACTGGGCTTAACCAGCGATGACTGAAACGACTTGGAAACGTCAGCGATGACTGAAACGACTTGGACCTGGGCTTAACCAGCGATGACTGAAATGACTTGGAACTGGGCTTAACCAGCGATGACTGAAACGACTTGGAACTGGGCTTAACCAGCAATGACTGAAACGACTTGGAACTGGGCTTAACCAGCGATGACATAAACGACTTGGACCTGGGCTTAACCAGCGATGACTGAAACGACTTGGACCTGGGCTTAACCAGCGATGACTGAAATGACTTGGAACTGGGCTTAACCAGCGATGACTGAAACGACTTGGAACTGGGCTTAACCAGCGATGACTGAAACGAATTGGACCTGGGCTTAACCAACGATGACTGAAACGACTTGGAACTGGGCTTAACCAGCAATGACTGAAACGACTTGGAACTGGGCTTAACCAGCGATGACATAAACGACTTGGACCTGGGCTTAACCAGCGATGACTGAAACGACTTGGACCTGGGCTTAACCAGCGATGACTGAAATGACTTGGAACTGGGCTTAACCAGCGATGACTGAAACGACTTGGAACTGGGCTTAACCAGCGATGACTGAAACAAATTGGACCTGGGCTTAACCAGCGATGACTGAAACAACTTGGGGCTTAACCAGCGATGACTGAAACAACTTGGACCTGGGCTTAACCAGCGATGACTGAAACAACTTGGACCTGGGCTTAACCAGCGATGACTGAAACGACTTGGACCTGGGCTTAACCAGCGATGACTGAAACGACTTGGACCTGGGCTTAACCAGCGATGACTGAAACGACTTGGACCTGGGCTTAACCAGCGATGACTGAAACGACTTGGACCTGGGCTTAACCAGCGATGACTGAAACGACTTGGGCCTGGGCTTAACCAGCGATGACTGAAACGACTTGGACCTGGGCTGAACCAGCGATGACTGAAACGACTTGGACCTGGGCTTAACCAGCGATGACTGAAATGACTTGGAACTGGGCTTAACCAGCGATAACTGAAACGACTTGGACCTGGGCTTAACCAGCAATGACTGAAATGACTTGGAACTGGGCTTAACCAGCGATGACTGAAACGACTTGGAACTGGGCTTAACCAGCGATGACTGAAACGACTTGGACCTGGGCTTAACCAGCGATGACTGAAACGACTTGGAACTGGGCTTAACCAGCGATGACTGAAACGACTTGGACCTGGGCTTAAGCAGCGATGACTGAAACGACTTGGAACTGGGCTTAACCAGCGATGACTGAAACGACTTGGACCTGGGCTTAACCAGCGATGACTGAAACGACTTGGACCTGGGCTTAACCAGCGATGACTGAAACGACTTGGACCTGGGCTTAAGCAGCGATGACTGAAACGACTTGGAACTGGGCTTAACCAGCGATGACTGAAACGACTTGGACCTGGGCTTAAGCAGCGATGATGAAGACGACTTGGAAATGAAAGCTTTAGCGTAAGTTCTGCCAGGAAGACTCAATCAGTGTGTCACGTATTACCTCACTTCTAACCAATCATGTGCTAACACTCACAGTATAAAAGATTGGTACTTACATTTGTCTCAGTTCGCAGATACTCACGCTGCCAATTACCTCCATCCTCCCCAACCACCACCAGGATGGTCCCTTCCTTTACCTCCAGGGGGGTCGGCTGCGCCTTCATCTTCAGGCAGGACATGCAGATTCCACTACCCTCGCATTGCTCGCTAAGGACGGGGCCTACGCCAAAGAACTTTATAAATTCATGCTTGCTGAGCTGTTAATAAATATACGCTTGTTACATCAATTTATCTCCCGAGTCTTTCTGGTAGAACTGGGCTTAACCAGCGACAACGAACACAACCTGTAGTTATCCAGCGATGATGAAGACGACTTGGAACTGGGCTTATCCAGCGATGATGAAGACGACTTTAAACTGTGCTGAACCAGCGACAACGAAGACGACTCGGAACTGGAGTTATCCAGCGATGATGAAGACGACTTGGAACTGGGTTGAACCAGCGACAACAAAGACAACTTGAAACTGGGCTTATTCAGCGATGATGAAGACGACTTGGAACTGGGTTGAACCAGCGACAACAAAGACAACTTGAAACTGGGCTTATTCAGCGATGATGAAGACGACTTGGAACTGTGCTGAACCAGCAACAATGAAGAAGACTTGGAACTGGAGTTATCCAGCGATGATGAAGACGACTTGGAACACGGCTTATCCAGCGATGATGGAACTGGTCTTAACGAGTGATTACTGAGACGACTTAGAACTGGATGGAACCAGTGCTGACTGTAGACTAACAAATATTTCCTCATCCAGCTCATACAAAACCGATTACTGTACGTCAAGCTCCAGCTTTGTTTACGCACCTTTTTTAGCTGTGGTGCTGTAATTTCAGCAATTTCATGCTATTGGAACAAGTTGTACAGCAGATGATGTCAGAATGTCCTGCCATAGAAGTCTCTTTTAGTGCTCATGTTCCCTATTTCTGTCTCTTTGCCTAAATTCGGTTAATCTGAGTGACAACTGAGACGCTCAGAATGGGCTTAGCTGTACAGAATGTGCTGTAACCAGGCAATAATATCTTCAGTTAATTTGGAACTAAATGGCTGTACATTATATCTTAAGACTCCCCTTCAATCAAATACAGTACTTTTGACTCTCAATATTTGCTTGGCAACAGCACAAGAACTATTTAAAATGTAAAAAATCGGAAACGGTAAAATAGTTTAACCCTTTGACATTACAGTTAATTAGAGACGCTTATGATACAGTTTTCAAAATAATCAGACCTATTTTTCAAAAACATTACAAAGATAGTGACATTTTTATGAGACATTATTCTATGATATTACAAATGTCAATATTATTGTAATTCAAATGACAAGACATCATCATTTATCCCTGTTTGATGTCACACACACTCTCTGTCTCTTTCTCTCTCTCTCTCTCTCTCTCTCTCTCTCTCTCTCTCTCTCTCTCTCTCTCTCTCTCTCTCTCTCTCTCTCTCTCTCTCTCTCTCTCTCTCTCTCTCTCTCTCTCTCTCTCTCTCTCTCTCTCTCTCTCTCTCACTCACACACACACACACACACACAACACAAACCCATCTGACCTCAGCGACTGGGAGGGAGGACACACTCCAAGTCTTTGATGGTTTTTCTTCCGTTTTCATTGTTTCTTTTATCTCTTCTACTCTCATCTCAAACATTTCCTCTTTTTCTTCCCTTCTGACTTTTTTATCTCCACAACACCAACAACATTTCCTCAAGCACACGGACGCCCAGACCCGCATTCTCCACAGGAAATCCTCCATCTCCAATTCTCCTCCGCTCTCACTTACTCTCTCTCTCTATCTCTGATTAAGCCCTAAAACTCATATGACTAGCATGGGAAAGTGTGTGTGTGTGTGTGTGTGTGTGTGTGTGTGTCTGCAGGCCTGGTCTTATGACTCCATCTCCCATCCATGAAAGCCAAACACAAACAGCCATGTTATACTTGCTAAGGGGAACAAATGCATCCATTCATCCGCAGGAGAGAAAAGCATGATGGGACAGACAGTGAGAAATGGTGATTGTGAGAGAGAAATAAGAGAATAAAAGAATGTGAGTGTGAGAAAGAACCCATAGCAAACAGTCACATCTATACAGTGGTTTTCAGACTTTCTAAAGACGTTTCTCATCAGACTGAGGTGAACTGCAATGTTGGTCGTGATGGAAGTCAGCTGGATCTCTTTACTCCGTCCACACGCTATGGTTCATCGCTCTCTAAGAGGAGCTTTTCTAACTGTGGCTATCTTATCTTTCACCCACATTCAAATTATATTATATCATATTATATAATATTTTATATTCACTGTAAAAAAAAAACTCAACTCATTATTTTGTTTCTTTTTTGGACTTTGAGTTTTACCTACTCCCAGAAGTTGAAATAACTTTTTTTATTTTGTCAATTCAATTCGTCAATTCTATTTTTATATACATTGGACAAATGAATTGGATAAACACAGTAAATTAAGTTTAGTTTATTTAAATCAAAAAAGATTTTTATGTTTTACAATGTTATATTATTATAATATTATTACCCCAGTCTTCAGTGTCACATGATCCTTCGCTAAAAAAGAAGAAGATTTTTTTTAATAATTTCATTAAATTACATGACATTCATTCACATGTAAGTGTCCAAATATTTTTTTTCTATATTTTGTTTATATATTATATAATATTAATTATATTATATTCACTATAAAAAAATCCCAGCTCATTATATTTTGTACCTACTCCCAAAAGTTTTTTATTTTGTCAAATCAAATACATTGGAAACATAAATTGAATAAACGTGACATGATCCTTTACTCAAAAAATTATTCGATAATTTTTTTAATTACATGACATCCATACATATGTAAGTGTCCAAATTATTATTTTTTTTGCAGTCATTATGTGTGTTTGAGTGTGTGATTTTCTATGCCCTGGTGAGGCTGGCCATTACATGTAGGCAACTATGGTTGCTGGAGTGTAATCATAGAAAGAGAGAGAGAGAGCATGATGGATGTTTTCTCTGTTCTTTATTGACTTTGGCTATCTGGACTCTGTGCCCAGATGGGACATTCTCGGTTGAGCCAGGAATGAGACACCAATTACTGACAGGAGAAAAGTGTATGCTGTGTGCAGCTACACTGCCTCTCTCTATAATAACATACTAGCTTACTATGTACTAAATTATGTGCAGTATATACTGTATACAGAATTCTGTAATAGTATGTAAAACAACATATTTTGCAATAATAAAACATGCTGCATTGTTGTCACATGTTGATCAAAACAAAATGGTTATTAAGCACCAGTTGGGACAGGGTATATTTGGCTCTACTGTATACTGAATATTTGAGCAAATATAGTAGATATCAGACAGAAAATGTGCATGTACTATATACTGCAGAACTAAGAGTAGAATGGTAGCGTGTCTTTCCAAACATAGCCTATCTCTATCTTTCCCCCAGTAGAGGGCAGTGCTGCATTTCTTTTCCTCAACTCTTTTGTTCTTTTGCCTCTTCTCTCCTCTCTCTCTCTTCCTCCTCCTGTAGGGGGTAATGCTGTATTTCATCTGTCCTGCGTCTGTGGGTGGAGGGATGTTTGTTTGTGCTCATGTAATGTCATATCAAAGGTTCTTACCTCCTCATAGCCCAGATGTCTTTGCTTTAACCCTGTAAAATAAAAAAGAGACGTTTAGATGGACCACAACTATTTAAATGTCAAATACATAGTTTCCACTGTGGTACGCTTCATGTGTGATAAATGGCTTGAATGTTTGTAATGGCTTTATGATATTTTAAGAGCTTTTCATTGAAACTATTATGTCAGAATTTTTATCATATTTTGTTTTTAATTATATTGAATACATTTACATACATTACTTCCATTTAACATATTTTAAAAAGACAACTTTCATTTGATATATGGAAGAACACATAATTCTCAGTATATAACTGTGTGTGTGTGTGTGTGTGTGTGTGTGTGTGTGTGTGTGTGTGTGTGTGTGTGTGTGTGTGTGTGTGGAAAAAAACAGTTATTTCATAATGAGTTTCGCTCCACTTTCAATTCTTTTAATTTACTTCAATGAAAGGTTAGATTTTTGTGTGAATTTTTGAATGAAAGATCAAAATGGATAAATAATGCAATTTATTTTTACTTTGATCATATTTACCAGGGGTGCCAATAATTCTGACCACAACTGTATACTAACACATACTGTGTGTGTGTGTGTGTGTGTGTGTGTGTGTGTTTCTGTGTGTGTGTGTCAGTGTGTGTAATATGTAATGTATTATAATATGGTCCCACTTGTATGGTCCCACAGTGTAACGATAGATGTAATTACAGTAATCAATTGCAAATGTAATTACATGCAGGTTTTTAAAAATGATAAATAAGTAATAATGTAAATATATGTAAATACAAAACATGTACACATTGCATTGTATCAAATCATTAATTTAAATGTTAGTACATAGTAGTTAAAGACACTTAATATAAACTGTCCTATAATGTAATATATAAATTAAATACAAATTAGGTATAAATATAATAATTTTATCATATTTTGTTTTTAATTATATTGAATACATTTACATACATTACTTCCATTTAACATATTTTAAAAAGACAACTTTCATTTGATATATGGAAGAACACATAATTCTCAGTATATAACTGTGTGTGTGTTTGTGTGTGTGTGTGTGTGTGTGTGTGTGTGTGTGTGTATGCGTGCGTGCGTGTGTGTGTGTGTGTGTGTATGTGTGTGTGTGTCTGGGATGAAAAAGCATGTAAAAGGTGAGTCACGCTCAGTGTTTAAGCTCCCGACGGGAGAGGCGAACAGGAGCAGGTGGTTGTGTACAGGGGGTCTGAGATTTACCCTTCACCTTCATTTAAATTTAAACAGCAAATACAACACTAAATGAGATCAGCGAACAGAGAGAGAGAGAAATGGACAAAGACGGGAAGAGAAAGACCCCATGATCACAGTTCAGTGGATGGGTGCTCTGTAAAACAGCCCACGGCTATTAAAACGTCCATTTCGGTGATGTACATTTGAACGGTGTCTCTAAGAGGTGGAGTGCATCTGCTATGTAATGTGTGATTCGATATGTTCTGACAGCCAGTCACAATGAAATGAACTCCATTTAGGCAAAAGATACAGGAAATATAAAAATAAGCCCATCTTTGTAATTTTGAAGGATCAATGTGACTGCAGGAAGACAGTCCTGCCCTAAAAATGTCAGACAACTTTTACCATGTCAAATAACATCTCGGTTCAGAAGAGTGTTTTTAAAGATAACTTTTCTTTAACGCTAGGATGATTTAAAGCCCATATCAGAGACTAATACCAAAAATAGTTATTATGATTTTTATATATCAAAGGCCACCGTAAGTGTTGATTGCATTAATGTTGAGATAACTACATCCCATTAGATGAATGAATTGCAATGCCCCGCATGTTGACCCAGAAGACTGTATGTCTCTGTTGGATTGTTCCAGATCTAATTTGCTAAAACCCCTTTTTGGCACTGCTGCAGGTGTCACCCTGAGGAGCGACTGATGCCATCAGATTAGCATCGTCCTTGACAGGAAAGAAAGGTCATCATAAAGGGCCTTTCAGCTGTGACCAGTCTCCATTAACCATAACCTGCCATGAAACTGATTCATGGAGGTTGTAGGGAGTCCATTTCACATCAAGCATCTCATCAAAAATGTATTTATAAAAAATGCATGCCCAGGGAAGCACTATTTCTCATACTTGATGACAACGCTAATATGGATTAATACATGTATTTAAGACAAGGGGGTAGGAATGCACTGAAAAAATTAAGCCAATATGCCAAGTTATTTGTTGATAACTGATAAATGGCCAATATAAGAACTGTATACTGTTTGGTCTAAAATAAAACAATAAAAACAATAAAATAAATAATAAAATAACCAAAAATATTTTTAAATGCTACAAGTGAATTTAGACAACACAACATTATAATGTACAAAATTAAAAAATGGATAACAATTTCGAGATTTGCTAAAGATTATATTTAAATTACAATTATTCAATTATTAATGTTTTTAAAGATTAACTTTAAGATACCATTAGATGATGCCAAAGGTAATCTAAACGTAAAAATAGAAGAAATGAACATGCACAATTAAATATCAAGTATCAGACGATAACGATATACAGTATATTAAAAACATTTGATGTTTTTAATTGTCAGCTGATAACCAATATCGTACTGATATATTGTGCATCCCTATTTCCAGTAAGAAACCACATAGGACACGCAAGCAACTACCTAGCAACCACCTAGCAACACCCTAACAACCATTCCTGGCTATTTCTCCACCTAGTTTTTAACATAAGAACGGGTACGGCCATTTGTGATTGTATTGCAAACTGGTATTTGTTATCATATTATTTACATTTATTTTCATAATCATAAACAGTTTATAGCAGTAATAGTTTTACCGTTTACTGCACAAAAATGTCACTCACACAGGTTACTGTGGAGATTTCTTATAGAGTATATTTGTGCCTGTCAACCAATGATCTGTGCTGTGAGTTTCTGCTTCCCCCGGAGAATTTATCGCACAGATATTTATGAGTCAGGGTAAGGGAGGGCTCAGAGAGCTCATAACTCATGCTCAGATGCATCAGGGCTTCTCGTTCTCTCTTTTCATCCTCTCATCCATCTCTACACTCCGCCCTTTCTGTCTCTGCACAAGTATGTTTCCTTATTCCATCAAGATCGTTTTCTCCTTCATCACCACTTGACATCCTTTTCTTCCTGTTGCCAATTCACGTTTTCCCTCCTTCCCTCTCTCTCTCTCTCTCTCTCTCTCTCTCTCTCTCTCTCTCTCTCTCTCTCTCTCTCTCTCTCTCTCTCTCTCTCTCTCTCTCTCTCTCTCTTGCTGATCTGTATTCTGTGAGCAATGTGTACAGCCACCCATCACTCACGTGGGCTATCAGAAAAGTGCAGATAAACAAGCTAAACAAGTCAAGTTAAAGACCCCAGTAAATGTCTGTTAGCTTTGATACCATCTATAAGGTAGCGTATATAAATTCAGATATGTGGATTTAAAGTCAGTCACCATGAAATCTAAATTGACAATTCAATTTTCTTTTTTTAAATGGAATATTGAAGTATTTATTATAAATGATTTATCCATGCATATCATTCAAATATGTTTTTATATTAATGCACCCTCGTAATCTTTAATCAAAATATCTTCTCCTCCTCTTGCAGTGACATCTCAAGGTCAAAGTGTCTTTATTAGTAGCTGTGGGTACATTTGTTGTGCAGACAGGAGATTCAACAATCTATAATTAAGACGAAATCATAAAACATCAGAACATGCATTAAAACATATACCATTACAATATATAATATCAAAAAGGTAAAATAAAAATATTAAAAACTCCTAAGAAAAAGGTCATGACAATGTGCCTATACAAACACACACTCACCCACCCCCTCAAAAGCATTAAGTGCCATGCATGGCGAAGTATGTCATTTCATACTTTTTTAATTTAATAATGTAATTGCTGCAGGTATCAAAGTATTCATATCACTTTGTTCTTCACCTAGGGGCCACAAACCAGCAACAGGAACAGAGTAGCTGAAATTCAACATGTAAAAGAAGGGAATCTCTTCTCTGATGATGTGTTTACTGGCGTGAGGGCGGGACAACCTGTCACTCACATGACATCACAGCAATAGCAAACCAAAACCATCCAAACAATTCCCAGACAAAGTCAAGTTCTGCCCAACATTTCTTCTTGTTCGAGAAGCAGTTTTACTCGGATATATGCCACAATAGGGAGAAAAGACAATCGCAACTTCTGTCTGCCGACTTTAAATACATAGACTTTCTCTTCTTGAAAAACAGACCAAAGTATTGATAATCTTGGAACCAACTTTTTTTTTCAATAAAATGTTCTCTAGACTGAAATTTGAGAATGTCTCTCCTGCCTCTGACTAGCAATGAGCATCAAATCATAGTTCATGATTGTGACATATACACAGAAGGCTATTGGCTATTAAAAGACAACCTCTTCAATATGTCCCACCCTAACCCTCACCCTCACGTTGTTCCAGACCTGTATGAGTTTCTTTCTTCTGCTGAACACAAAAGAAGATATTTTAAAGAATGTTGGTAACCAGAAAGTTGACGAAGCCATTGACTTTCATAGTAGGACAAAAATACTATGGAAGTCAATGGCTACCATTAAATGTCTGATTATCAACATTCTTCAAAATATCTTCTTTTGTGTTCAGCAGAAGAAAGAAACTCATACAGGATTGGAACAACTTGAGGGTGAGTAATTTTTTTTTTAAACTATTCCTTTAAGTCAAGTCAAATTTATTTGTATAGACCTTTTTTTATTATAATTCTTTTAAAGCAGTTTTACAGAAAATAATGATAAATATAGCTGCGAGCAGCGATTACGGGCCCAAGCCGGTGGCACCGCAACCCCGGTGCCTTTAGTTACCTAAAGGCACCGGGGTGGCGGTACCACCGGCTTTGGCCCTTCATCGCTGCTCGCAGCTATATTTATATATATATATATATATATATATATATATATATATAAAGCCGGTGGCACCGCCACCCTGGTGCCTTTAGGGTTATTGTGCACGACGTGCAAAAACGTAACCCTGCTTTGACTGTCGAAAAGAAGTGTGCTGTAGAGCTTGTATCAGTGTGGGCTCTGCAAAAGTGTGCATTGAGGGCACATATCAACCACAAAGTATGCGAGAGCAACCTTCTGAAAGGTCAGGTCTACATCCAGGTCTACATCTGCCGTGTGTTTATGTAGCCGGTTCGGGCTCGCGTGTCTCTGCTATTACGACTCGGCTACCCCTCTGCGTTGTGTTGTGTTGTGTGATGAATAAAGACTGGAGTCGAATCGCTGGTTCAGAGGTTCTTTATCTGCATGAGTTGAAAAATGCAGTAATTATTTGTTGCATTCAATGTAGTGTGTTTTTAATCAGCCCTCTCCTCGCTCCGCTCAGACCTCCCGCGGACTGAAGCGAGCTCACATTGTACAATCTCATTTACAGTCATAAAGAATAAAAAGAAAATAGTAATAATTAATATCACATCAGATGTATCAACAATATACAATATATATATATCTATATATATATATATATATATATATATATATATACATCTCTGAACATACATTGACACTCATCAAACTCATAAAATATACATCTTTAAATCACCCATATTCCAGCATTTTATATAACCAATACGGTTGAACACAAAGAAATCACAAAAACAATTTATAACCATACCTGCATGAGTTGAAAAATGCAGTAATTATTTGTTGCATTCAATGTAGTGTGTTTTTAATCAGCCCTCTCCTGTCAAACATTTGAACATAGAAAAGATATCAGCAGACACGCTTCACAGGCCTACTTTCACACTAACATACTAACAGCGTGATACTGCATTCACTCGGTTAAACTTTCACTTATGCAGGAAAAACAGCTTAACAAGGAAAAATCACATACTTGTACATACTCCTTAACATTTTAACGAAATCAAATCACATTTTATTAGGGATTATTTTCACTTATAACACTCTTTTGAACAGGAGTGCACACATTACATACCTCGCTCCGCTCAGACCTCCCGCGGACTGAAGCGAGAGCGCGCGCAACGCGACAATGACGTCACAACTGCGACGAACGCAAACCTCATAGATATATATATATAAATTAATTCTTTTCTTTTCTTACATATATATCTAACAGAAAAATTTGGATTTTGTGTGAATTTAAAATTAAAACAAGTTATAATTAATACCCGTTACATTCACCCCCTTCTGAATTCACCAAAATCCCAAAGACTCAACCAACTTCACTCATACACTTGACTGAGGTCTCCAAAATGTCTCTACCCATTTCAGCCTGAAATTGCTACCTTCTTAAAAGGTTGAGAGAAATTCAAGGGTGATCAGGCCTTAAAAAACTCCCAGAATAAAATGATGCCTTTTACACCACACCAGGTTTCAAACCATAAATCCAAGTCAAATGTATAGCATCTATATCACATCAAATGCATTACTCTACAGTCACAGGGATAAGACTCGAGTGTATCAGAGAATATGAACTTAGACTATAGAATAACTCTTAAAACAAGGTGAGTAGTGACTGGGACTTTCTACCCAATGTGTTTGTAAGTGATTTAATATTTAACTGTCTTTGTGCCATAGATTCAATAAGACGATTGACCTTCTTAACCACTCTTCCAGCACGTGTAACTCGTTCTTGAGTATGCTCTACACCCTGAGTGTCTTGGTCTCTAGTCTCTGAACTAGGCTGTTCTGTATTGGACATCTCTCTTTCCTCCACTATGGGATTGTCTCTTTCCTCCACTATGGGGTTGTCTCTTTCCTCCACCATGGGATTGTCTCTTTCCTCCACTATGGGATTGTCTCTGTCACAATCAAGACTAAAACAGTCTGTCTGATCATTAAAAGGCTCTGTAAAATGCCTGCCATCATCACAAAGCTTCTCAGGACAATCACCATCTTGACTCAGCTGTTCACCCTCAGTATAGAACTGCACAGATCCAGTTTCACTTTGTGAGCTTTGACCCAAGAAATGTTCTGTTCCGTCTAATACCCAGAGGCTTGTCCGTCTCTCTGAACTTTCACTTTCCAAGGAATCTGCAGAATCCTGGAGCTGCGGATGAGCAACTGACTCCCCATCATCATCACAGTCATTGAGATACGGGTTACTGGCTCTTCCAAGTTCCGTCTGAATGGGTAAGAAGCTGATATTCAACAAAAGATTGCGATGTACAACTCTCTTAGCTCCTTTTTCATCCTGTACCATGTAGGTATGTGTCTGGGGATTCCGGTTGATGACAACATACAGGGTTGACTCCCACTTGTCGGCAAGTTTTCTCCTTCCCCTCTCTCCCTTATTAGCAATCAGCACACGATCTCCAACACTTAGGTGAGTGCCTTTTACTCTCTTGTTATATCCCTGAGCTTGTTTTTTCTGTTCTTTGACAGCATGCTGTTGCGCAATAGTTGCTGCTTCATGGAGATGAGAGATTAGTGTCTTGGCGTGACTACTATAATCAACCACCACAGGATCTCGGAGTACCTGTTTGAACATCACGTCTACCGGAAGTCTCGGCACACGGCCAAACATGAGATAAAAAGGTGAGAAACCTGTTGTTTCATGCACAGTGGCATTATAAGCAAATGTTAGAGTCTGAATTTGTTGCGGCCACTGATGTTTAGCATTGAGGGGCAAAGAACGCAACATAGCTCCTAGAGTCCTGTTAAATCGTTCAGTTCCACCATTGCCCATTGGATGATATGCTGTGGTATGCGACTTAGCAACTCCTGACAATTTTAATAGCTCTGCGATCAAACCACTCTCAAAATTAGCGCCCTGATCAGTGTGTATACGCTCAGGAAAGCCATAGACGCAGAAAACGTGATCCCACAGCTTTCTGGCAACTTGCTTAGCCGTCTGATTTGCACATGGAAATGCGTGAGCTAATTTTGTAAAGTGGTCCGTGACCACCAACACATCAACAGAGTTCTGCCTAGAGTCTTCTGCGCTCCAGAAATCCAAACATACCAATTCCATGGGTGCTGAAGTTCTGATACTCTCCAACGGGGCTCTAGCGGATGGCTCAGGCGTTTTAGCGAGGATGCATCTTTGACAACATTTAACATAAGACTTGATGTCCTGCTCCATCTTAGGCCAGTAAAATCGTTGCCTCGCTAAATGAAGCGTTCTTGCCTGCCCTTGATGTCCAGCGAGGTCATGAATGCCACTCAGCGCTTTGGCTCTAAGACTCTGAGGGAGCACAAATTGATGTCTTCTGTGCTTACTCAACGGGTCCTTGCTCACTCGATAAAGTATGCCATCCAGGAAGGTAAGTCTCTCCCATTGTTTACTGAGAGAAAGTGCACTTGGATTGAGGTTTGCTTTCTCACGTCTGGAAGGTCTTCTCCTGCGAGTCACAAAAGGAGCGACCACAGATATGGTAGGATCCTGTTCCTGTCTTTGTTGAAGTTCTAATAGCGAGAGTTCAGGTAATGTGTCCAGACTTGATGGTACAAACTGTTGAACAGACTGGATCAACTGCACTGCCCTAGACTCTGCTGCCCGTTCCCAGTTGTCATGAGCTTCACAAATGGCATGAACGTCGCCAACACTGCATGTACCTGGGCTAATCACTGGAAAGATCTCTCCTGGGTCAGTCTCCGACCCTTGCCGCTGACATTGAACTTTTAGTCGGAAAGTATCCTGAATCCCTTCCTCACTAATACCCTCAGCTTCAGACAACAAACTCTCATATTGTTCATTGAGCAGCCTATGGCCAATTGTCTTTGAAAAGGGGTCTCGACTGAGAGCATCAGCCACAATGTTCTTGCTGCCTGCTATGTGGCGTATCTCAAAGGTATAAGGTGCGAGCTTCGCGACCCATCGCTGTTCACAGGCATCAAGCTTCGGTTTAGTCATTATATATGTCAGAGGATTGTTATCCGTCCAGACAGAGAATGTGTGGCCTTTAAGCCAATGGCTAAACTTTTCACAGACGCTCCACTTGAGGGCCAAGAATTCTAGACGGTGAGCTGGATATCGCCTCTGCGAAGCACTGAGTGTTTTACTTGCAAAAGCGATGGGCCTTGCTTTGTCCTCGCCCAGGGGTATTTGAGACAATACCGCCCCTAAACCATCTAAAGAGGCATCTATGGACAGAATCAGGGGCCTTGAGAAATCAGGATGTGCCAGGACTGCGCAGTTCAACAGCTTCTCCTTTAGATCGCTGAAACTTGCATCACACTCGAGTGTCCAGTCGGAGGGCTTTAGTTTTCTGAAAGTACCAGCCTTTCTTGTGACATTTCCTCTACCCTTTCTCTTCTGTCCAGCAGTGAGGGCAAACAATGGTCTGGCAATGGCAGAGCAATTAGATATGAAATGTTGATAATAAAAGACCATACCCAGGAAAGACTTTACTCTTTTCACAGAAGGAGTGACTCCGTCATCCTCCATAAGATCATCTTTGGTCATGCGGGAAATCACACCCACCTTTTCTGGGTCCACAGCAACCCCACCCCCTTCGATGATGTGTCCCAAAAATCTCACAGAAGTGCGCATAAGATGACACTTTTTCGGGCTCAGCTTCAGATTATGTTGGCGGAGTCTCTGGAATACCACGTCAAGCCTACTTAAGGCCTCCTTCTCAGTGGCTGCAATTACCAGCAAGTCATCCAAGTAACACAATAGCTGGGTGAAGTTCATGTCACCAAATATACTCAGCATCATTCGCATAAACGAAGCCGGACTATTGCACAGACCTTGTGGCATACGATTGTACTCATGCAATCCAAGTGGTGTGGTGAATGCTGTGTATTTTTTATCCTCCTCATGCATGGGAATGTTATAGAAGCCAGAGGTTAAGTCCATAGTACTAAAATAGACATTTCCGCCCAGAGCTGCCAGACAATCTGATTGATGCGGGAGTGGGTGCGCGTCTTTTAGAGTCCTGGCGTTGAGCAACCTAAAGTCAGTGCAAATTCTCAGACTGCCATCCTTTTTCCATACCATGACCAATGGTGATGCAAATTCACTGATGGATTTCCTTATTATGCCTTGATTCTCCATCTCCGTCAAGACCTGCCTCAGGTTTTGGTAATGAGCTGGTGGAACTCTCCGGTAAGGAAGGCGGAATGGTCGTTCATCCATCAAGCGGATACGATGAGAGAAGCCCTTCGCCTCACCACAATCTAATGCATGTTTTGAAAAAATGTCATTATAGCTAACTAAAAGCTGAACTAACTCTCTTTTGGTAGAATGACTGATTTGGCACGAACTGAGGTCTATATCTTTCAAACCAACTTCTGCAAGTTGCTTCCCAAAATCTTCACTGTCTGCTTCTAGATAACTGATTACTTGTTCACTAGCCTCAACATGACTGGAGTTCTGGAAAACTGTAAAATCTTCAGCAGCGATACAGGGCGATACATCAGCTAACTTGCAATTCCTCTTCAAAGTCACAGGGCGATCAGAAAGATTCACTATCTTCATGGGGACGTATCTGTCACCCCACATAGGTGTAACCACCCGACCAACCAGAATATTTCGCGGCACGGATCTTGAAGATGTAGGTTCAACAATCACTGTGCTTCCGGGGGACATAGGGGTGTTGGTCGGCAGCCTGCCCCATACAAGATGTTCATGTCTAGCCAAAAGTGTTACAGCTTGTGTCAGCTTCACAGTCCCGATCTTGTTAGGAGTATCGACACCCTGCCATCTTGTCAACCCTGCCATCATATCAAGAAATTGAGAAGCGTCAGGAGACAACGACATATCACAGGCCTGAGTGGTCACCTTCCAATAGTCGTCACTGCTCTTCATTTCATGCATGAGATACTTTATGACGTTAGATCCGAGAATGAGGTCATCTTTCTGCCCTGGGACCACAAGAATGGGAACGAAACACTGCACACCGTACACTTCTATCTCCACCTCATACACACATTTAGGATGAGTCTGATGACCCCCACAGCCAATCAGAATGACTTGCTCCTTTAACTGCTTGCCTGTAGTAATTACATTTTCTTCAATCATCTTAGATACTGTTGCTTCGTTTACTGTACAAGCCATGGAGCCGGAGTCTAACATTCCCTTGACTCTGAATGTCTTATTCACGATTACTGGAGCATAAAATAGTTCACTAAATAGTTCAATTCTTTGTGAATTCTGCAGAACTACTTGAACACCTTCTGATTGAGATGTGTGCTCATACCACTGCTCCCAATCATCATCATCTTTTTCGTTGAGGGTTTGATTTTGTTCACCCGCACATTCCCTCTCCATATGCAGGCTTGTTAGTTTAACGGTGGTTGTTCCTGGCTTGAATGCATACCAGGACCACTGGCTCCAGATCCTGCCTTACGACACTCTCTCTTCCAATGTCCTGCTTTGAAGCAATACAAACACAACCCATCTCGCCTGCAATGCATGGTAGTAGAGTGGTCAGTCGCTTTGCAAACTTTGCATGGCTTTCGGAAAGACTGGAATCCGCTTGACATGTATGGTGCCTTAACTGCTGCTTGATGGTTCTGCTTTAACACACGATCAAGTTGAGCTATGAGACTCTGGATGCTGATATCATCAGACGATGTGCCAACATCACTCACAGCGTCCATTTGGCTTTGTGGTCTCATTGAAGCACCCACCAGAGTTGATTCATCAATTGCAGCAGCCTGGACGTTTGTAGAAGCATATCTCTCAGCACCTGAACGTTTCGATCTGGCTCGTTGCTGCTGAATCTTCAGTTGTGTCTGGTGATCATCGAGGCGTTCCTGAATTTCACTAGCTTTCCACTTGTCAGCAGTTTTGAACTTGAGCACTGCAGAAAGAGCTGAGTCTGGGCAGTGCTTAACGAACATCATGGTTACCTCTTTACTTGGATCTTCAAGGTTGCGTCCCTGCCTCTTCAAGCACTCCTCTGCCACGTCAACAGCTTTATTCAAGCGAATCCAGTAATCCATCGCGTTTTCTCCCACTGTGGGTAGGGTGTTGTAGAAGTCAGCGAGTGGCATTGAAGAATACGTCAGTTCACTAAAGTGTTGCTTTAGGATATCAATAATAACTCTTGGGTCTTCACCAGATTTTAATGATGGGTTACTGCGTAATGTGATTTTGATTATGTCTCTCGCTCTCCCTCCAAGTCTTGACATAATTTCCTGAGCCTGTTCTCCTGTCGGCACACCTCTCTTTCTTAAATAGAGGTCAATCTGCTCTTCCCACTCGTGGATAGAAAGTTTATCTGTGCTATCGCCACGAAAGCTTGGTGGCTCTTTCACATCAGATTGCATCACCAATTTTACACCAGTCATGGTTAGTGAATGAGGATCAGCAGAAAGTGGTCCTAACCCTACATTTTGGCTGCTAGTCATTCTCTCCTCATTCTCACTTCCCTTCTTTAGCTGTGCTGAAATGGACTGTCCTATTTCATGTGCTAACTGTGTAATGAGGTTGCTTAAATCAGTGGAAGTTGTTTCTGACTTGGGAGCCTGTCTATCAGTTTGTATGCGTGTGGAGCAAAACACTGGAGAGTCAGCGATACCTGCGGCTCCAGGAGTGTGAGCCATATCCCTAAAGAACTGCCCTCTCCCCCCACCAATGTATACTTCATCTTGCATATCTTCCACAACATAAGTATAAGACATTGTTACAAAAACAGTTAAAACAATATGACAATGAAAGTTTTTTTTTTTTTTTTTTTTTTTTTTTTTTTTTTTTTTGGTATTGTAATACTCAGTCTTTGTACCTCTCTCTCCAGCAGATTAGACAGGAAAAGAAGAATTCAACTCAGTCCAAAAACGAAATATGTTGTACTCAGCAACGACCGGCGGTCAATCTGACGTCGATCCTTCTGGGAATCCGGGTCACGGCACCAATGTAGCCGGTTCGGGCTCGCGTGTCTCTGCTATTACGACTCGGCTACCCCTCTGCGTTGTGTTGTGTTGTGTGATGAATAAAGACTGGAGTCGAATCGCTGGTTCAGAGGTTCTTTATCTGCATGAGTTGAAAAATGCAGTAATTATTTGTTGCATTCAATGTAGTGTGTTTTTAATCAGCCCTCTCCTCGCTCCGCTCAGACCTCCCGCGGACTGAAGCGAGCTCACATTGTACAATCTCATTTACAGTCATAAAGAATAAAAAGAAAATAGTAATAATTAATATCACATCAGATGTATCAACAATATACAATATATATATATCTATATATATATATATATATATATATATATATATACATCTCTGAACATACATTGACACTCATCAAACTCATAAAATATACATCTTTAAATCACCCATATTCCAGCATTTTATATAACCAATACGGTTGAACACAAAGAAATCACAAAAACAATTTATAACCATACCTGCATGAGTTGAAAAATGCAGTAATTATTTGTTGCATTCAATGTAGTGTGTTTTTAATCAGCCCTCTCCTGTCAAACATTTGAACATAGAAAAGATATCAGCAGACACGCTTCACAGGCCTACTTTCACACTAACATACTAACAGCGTGATACTGCATTCACTCGGTTAAACTTTCACTTATGCAGGAAAAACAGCTTAACAAGGAAAAATCACATACTTGTACATACTCCTTAACATTTTAACGAAATCAAATCACATTTTATTAGGGATTATTTTCACTTATAACACTCTTTTGAACAGGAGTGCACACATTACATACCTCGCTCCGCTCAGACCTCCCGCGGACTGAAGCGAGAGCGCGCGCAACGCGACAATGACGTCACAACTGCGACGAACGCAAACCTCATAGATATATATATATAAATTAATTCTTTTCTTTTCTTACATATATATCTAACAGAAAAATTTGGATTTTGTGTGAATTTAAAATTAAAACAAGTTATAATTAATACCCGTTACATTTACATCATAGTAGTGAAGTTTGAAGCAATCAGGTGATTTCAAAGCTTTTTGAAAGTGACAGAATTCCTGCTGCCAGTTGGTGGCACTATAACCGGGGTGGCGGTGCCGCCGGCTTTGGCCCTTTCATCGCTGCTCGCAGCTATATTTATATATATACACACACAAACACACACACACACACACACACATATATATATATATATATATATATATACATAAATATATATATATTGTTTTTTTAAGAGACAAGACAGAATATTACTTGCCTGATCTGATTAGAAAAATAGTGTTTGTGTGTGTGTGTGTGTGTGTGTGTGTGTGTGTGTTTGTGTGTGTGTGTGTGTGTGTGGCGTAATTGAACAATGTAGACATAAAAACATACTCCGTCCTTTTGTTCATACAGGACATTATTCAAACTGCAAAGTGTTTACTTATATTTGTGTACACTTGCAATAAAACACAACATTGTGCTTTTGTCAAGCTATAAACTCTTGTCAAACTGTAAACTACAACTGTCACCCAACCAAAATCTCTTACACACACACACACAGTTTAAAAGCAAAAAATATCAAACAATCCTATTTAAAAACAGTCTGTGGGAGCCATCTTTTGGACATTCATCATATCGCATTGGTTTTCATTTCTTGTCATCAAACAGAGCCCTAATCTGTTTATTTTTTCAGTTACACATTCTACATTGATTAAAAAAGAAAAATCAAATGTGTTTTTATTTTATACAGAAATAAATAATCTATCATTCAGATGAGAATAAAGTTAGTGTTAGTTCAAATTTTAAGGAAAACAAATATATGATCTGAAATATAGCACATTCATTTAAAATTCATTCAGGTTCAATTACCAAACATACAATCTTAATGTAATTTAAAGCAAACAATACATTTAAAATATATGGGTTGTATGACTATTTTTTAATATAAAAAGATATATATCCAAAAAGACAAGGCCTAAAGTTTAACAAGGGTTAAACTCTTATCACTGTAACAGACACAATCACACACACAATCACACACACACACACACAAGTCAAATCACTTACATTTTACATGCAATATTGACTTTTTTTCTGTTTCAGCAGCGAAAATAGTTAAACAAAGATCACAGCAGAACCATCGCGCATCTCACAGCAACGCGTTCTCATTACTGAATGATTCAGCATTTTGAACGAATCGGTTGACTCAAAGATTCAATGACCAATCAATCCATAAACATCTATCTCATTCATGAATGACTCAGTCGTTCAAACGAATGAATCAATGACTCGCTCATTAAGACGGTCGCCTGGCGACACCTAATGACGGTTTAGTGTTATGTTTAAAAGTATCATTCTTTCCAACGATTGTTAATTAACTCATATTTGAAACATAAGCTATATTTATATATATACATACATATACACACACATACACAAAAATAAAATAAAAACACATTTGAAACGTGTTTGCTTACTAAATTGTGAGCTGAACGAAAGTTGCAGCAAATATCAGCAACAGGAGTCAAATTTCATTAATCACGAGAGTGAAGAGCTGACTGAAAAGATGATGACGGAATAGGCTATTTTATGTAAAAACGCCTATTTAAGCGAATCTGTCATTGTACTCTTTTATTGTTGTGTTTTCCGTGAAAAATAATAGACTATTGAACTCACAATTCAAGCAATCGGCCCCCGAAATTGCACTAATTTTAGTGACACTAAAAAGTATGCGGCTGCACTGGCATTCATAACGGTGCGCGTCCATGGCGACGAGCGAGCAGAACAGAGCGAACGTTTAGTTAATTTCTACTTCCATAGGAATTCATTCGAGCGCCACCATTTCAATGTCCGTGCGGACGTCCATATTATACTTTCGCTTTCAAGTTAGTGTTTTTAAACCCCCCAGCGGGAGGTTTACACAATTGGTTTACACAATCACACGTTGATTAACCGGTGGGAAAATATTCCCATAGTAACATCCCTAATATATAAATATATAAATTCAATAGGCCTACCTGATTTTGAACACAAGAGGGCAGTATAGCACTATATATGATTTGGATTATTATTATTTTTGACTAAACAACCATTCTGGCTGTTTTTAAACTTAAAAATAATTCTTAAATTGAAAAAAAGGAATAAAATGGGTTTAGTTCTAATATTTGTATAATTTTATATAAAAATAAATGGTGTATAATTACATTTTAGAAAGATATGAGACATGCCCTGATTCTTTTTTTGACATTATTGTCCTCGATCAGAGCCCTAATCTGTTTATTTTTTCAGTTACACATTCTACATTGATTAAAAAAGAAAAATCAAATGTGTTTTTATTTTATACAGAAATAAATAATCTATCATTCAGATGAGAATAAAGTTAGTGTTAGTTCAAATTTTAAGGAAAACAAATATATGATCTGAAATATAGCACATTCATTTATAATTCATTCAGGTTCAATTACCAAACATACAAATCTCAATGTAATTTAAAGCAAACAATACATTTAAAATACATGGGTTGTATGCTATTTTTTTTATATAAAAAGATATATATCCAAAAAGACAAGGCCTAAACTTTAACAAGGGTTAAACAATCACTGTAACAGACACAATCACACACACACACACACACACACACACACACACACACACACACACACACACACACACGTCAAATCACTTACATTTTAGATGCAATATTGACTTTTTTTTCTGTTTCAGCAGCGAAAATAGTTAAACAAAGATCACAGCAGAACCATCGAGCATCTCACAGCAACGCGTTCTCATTACTGAATGATTCAGCATTTTGAACGAATCGGTTGACTCAAAGATTCAACGACCAATCCATAATCTGTCTCATTCATGAATGACTCAGCCGTTCGAACGAATCGTTTGAACGAATGAATCAATGACTCGCTCATTAAGACGGTCGCCTGGCGACACCTAATGACGGTTTAGTGATATTAAAAGTATCATTCTTTCCAACGATTGTTAATTAACTCATATTTGAAACATAAGCTATATATATATATATATATATATATATATATATATATATATATACACACATATATATACACACACATATATATACACAAAAATAAAATAAAAACACATTTGAAGCGTGTTTGCTTACTAAATTGTGAGCGGAACGAAAGTTGCAGCAAATATCAGCAACAGGAGTCAAATTTCATTAATCACGAGAGTGAAGAGCTGACTGAAAAGATGATGACGGAATAGGCTATTTTATGTAAAAGCCCCTATTTAAGCGAATCTATCATTGTACTCTTTTGTTGTTGTGTTTTCCGTGAAAAATAATAGACTATTGAACTCACAATTCAAGCAATCGGCCCCGTTATTGCACTAATTTTAAAGTGACACTAAAAAGTATGCGGCTGCACTGGCATTCATAATGGTGCGCGTCCATGGCGACGAGCGAGCAGAACAGAGCGAACGTTTTTTAGTTCATTCCTACTTCCATAGGAATTCCCTCGAGCGCTCTGCACGTGGCCATTATCAATGTCCCGTATTTAAAAGCTCTCGGTCCTCAGTCACATACCAAATATATGTATAATGTATATATAAATATAATTTTGGACACAAGAGGGCAGTATGGCCCTATGTATAATTTTGTGTTTAAACTAAAAGAGCCCCTCCCCCCCTCCCCACACAGACACAGACACAGACACACACGAATGGCAGGGTGCATTCTCTCTGTCAGAGGGAGAGGGAGAGAAAATTCTCAGAAACATCCACATTCAAACCAAAATATCTAACTTCCTCTTGGTCTGAGCTAATGACAGTTAATTAGAAAGTTGTCCGGCTTGATCTGAACCATATGCATACCTGTGTCTGTCGAGTTTCATGCAATTTCAAGCATGCTAAGAGTCTCAAAAGCATCAAACAAGAATATTAAAGTTTGATGTGTTGCCACGGCAACAGTATCTAAGATATCAATAATCCTTTCACAGGTCTACATCTGCCGTGTGTTTACATTATACACATAAAGTTTGAAGCAAATCGGGTAAAAATAAGAGGGTGATTTCAAAGCATTTAGGAAGTGACACACTTCCTGCTGCCAGTTGGTGGCGCTATAACTTTGACTCACAATAGTCACATCCATGTGATCGGGCTCTTACAACGAACACACTGTTGAAGTTTCATCAAGATCAGTTAATGTATGCAGTAGTTATGACACACTTCCTGTTTCACGTTTCTCGCCATAATTTTGTTTCCTCGCCACGGCCAAACCGTTCGAGATATCAAAAATCCCCTCGCAAACTTTCATCCTCAATGTCTTGACTTCATGCTGACCGAGTTTCGTGCCGTTTGTTTGAATTCTCTAGGAGGAGTATTTCACATTCCATTGCGTGTGTTTTACCAACAACCCTAAATAGCCGACTTCCTGTTGGGCTGGGGTAAAAAGTAAGAGTGTGAAGTATATATGAAACGAGGAGATCTACATGTGTACCGAGTTTCATATTATTACATGCAAGCGTGTTTGATTTATGGACCATGTTTTCGGACCCCGTTCCAGGGGGCGCTGTCGAGCCCCCCTGCCACGCCCGGGTACCATCTTCACCCCGGCCCTGATGGCCGCGGGTTCTGAACCGCGTGCAAAGTTTCAAGAGTTTTCGTGCACGTTAAGAGCCCCAAAAGTGCCCGAATAGTCGTAAGAAAAATAAAAGAGGAGAAAAAAAAAAAAAAAAAATATAGCTGCGAGCAGCGATTACGGGCCCAAGCCGGTGGCACCGCAACCCCGGTTCCTTTAGTTACCTAAAGGCACCGGGGTGGCGGTGCCGCCGGCTTTGGCCCTTCATCGCTGCTCGCAGCTATATTTATATATATATATATATATATATATATATATATAAATTATATATATATATATAAAAAAAAAAATATATATATATATATATATATCACTTGCCTTACCGGATTAGAACAATGAAAACAATAAAAAAATAACTAGGGAATCACTAAACCGAGAGAATTAATCTGTTTTGATGATACACTCAAAATATTACACAAGCAATTCTTTAAATTTAATGATATTCAGAACAGAACAAGAATAAAAAAAAACTATAATTAAGAAATAACCGAAATAATTGAAAGCGAAAGTGAAAGTAGGTGGTGTTTGGCTCACGTAACTCTCTCATTAGAATCAAACTGTTTCAACATTTGCGATGTATTTGGATGCTAAACTATTCTTCATTATGGGCTTTGTACTTCACTCAGGTTTCAATATGTGTGTGTGTGTGTGTGTGTGTGTGTGTGTGTGTGTGTCTGTGTGTCTGTGTGTGTGTGTGTGTGGGTGAGGTGCGGGTGCGGGTGCGGGTGCGATTGAACTGTTACACATAAAAACATACTCCGTCATTTTGTTCATAGAGGACATCATTCAAACTGCAAAGTGTTTACTTATATTTGTGTACACTCGCAATAAAACACAACAAAGTGCTTTTGTCAAACTATAAACTCTTGTCAAACTGTAACCTACAACTGTCACCCAACTAAAATCACACGCACACACTGTCTAAAAGCAAAAAATATTTATCCAACCCCATTTAAAACAGTCTGTGGGAGCCATCTTTTGGACATTCACCATATCGCATTGATTTTCATTTATTGTCCTCAGAGCCCTAATCTGTTTATTTTTCAATTACACATTCTACATTGATTAAAAAAGAAAATTCTAATGTGTTTTTATTTTATACAGGAATAAGTTATTTATAATTCAGATGAGAATAAAGTTAGTGTTAGTTCAAATTTTAAGGAAAACAAATATATTGATCTGAAATATAGCACATTCATCTCAGGTTAAATTACCAAACATACAATCTTAATTTAATTTAAAGCAAACGATACATTTAAAATATATGGGTTGTATGCATATTTTGGAATTTAAAAAAAAGATATATATCCAAAAAGACAAGGCCTTAAACTTGAACAAGGGTTAAACTCTTGTCGCTGTAAGAGACACAATGATTCAGCATTTTGAACGAATCGATTGACTCAAAGATTCAATGACCAATCCATAAACATGTATTGTCTCATTCATGAATGACTCAGTCGTTCGAACGAATCATTTGAACGAATGAATCAATGACTCACTCATTAAGACGGTCGCCTGGCGACACCTAATGACGGTTTAGTGTTATGTTTAAAAGTATCATTCTTTCCAACTCATATTTAAAACAATCTCACATTATTTAATGCATTGTTATTTTTCAGTGTAAACGATTTAATTTGATCACCCCTACCTAGAGTAACAGCCATATAGTGTCTTATTATTCTAAATAATTGAATTTATTGATCAAATTTACAAATTAAAAATGAAAGATGAAGCATACATTTAATAAGACTAGACTAGGGGTGCCCAGCAGATATTACAATTGGCAGATTTAAATATACCATGGCCCCCCACCGTCAATTTGGTGTGTGTATAATAAAATCATTTAGTCACTACAATTAAAACTTGAACGTATTTGCTTACTAAATTGTGAGCAGAACGAAAGTTGCAGCAAAGATCAGCAACAGGAGTCAAAATTCATTAATCACGAGAGTGAAGAGCTGACTGGAAAAATTATGACGGAATATTTTGTGTAAAAGCGCCTATATAAGCGAATCTGTCATTTACTCTTTTGTTGTTGTCTTTTCCCTGAAAACCGGAAGCAATCGGTCCCCGATATGGCGCTAATTTTAGTGACACTAAAAAGTATGCGGCTGCACTGGAATTCATAACGGTGCGCGTCCATGGCGACGAGCGAGCAAAACAGAGCGAATGTTTTTTCATTTCTACTTCCATAGAAATTCATTCGAGCGCACTGTGAGCGCCACCACTATAAATGTCCGTGCGGACGTCCTTACTTTACTTTCACTTTTAACTTAGCGATTTAACACGTTTTACACGTCAAATAACCGGTGAGAAAATATTCTCGGAGTCACATAGGCTACCTAATATATTTAAATACAATAGGCCTACCTGATTTTGAACACAAGAGGGCAGTATAGCCCTATGTATTATTTGATATATTTATTTTTTTAACTGAATAGTGCATCCTGGCTGTTTTTAAACTTGTACATTACTCTTAAATTGAAAACAAGAATAAAATGGGTTTAGTTGTGATATTTGTATAATTTTATCTAGAAATAAATGGTGTATAATTAAATTTTTAGAAGATATGAGGCTTTTAGTGTTTATTTTTTTTTACATGATTTTAATCCCTCGCCATAGCAAAACAATTAGAGATATTCAATAGATATTCACAATTATGCTTCTTTAATGTATTTTCATCATGTTGAAAAAGTTTGGTGGGAATAAAATAAACCACTTAAGAGGAGTGGGTAAAAATGTAGAGCCTGGTTTTGCAAAACATCCACATTAAGACAAAAATAGCCCACTTCCTGTTGGGCTGGCTTAAAGTTGTTTGGCCCGATGAGATCTATATACCGAGTTTCATAATATTACATGCAAGTGTGTTTGATTTATGGACCAAATTTTCTGACGAAGTTTATGGACCAAGTTAATTTAATTAATAAACTAATTATATAAAACTATTTTCAATGCACTACAATTCAACTGGTTATATGCCTTTACTTATTAATACAACTTATTTAAAAAATACAAGGCGTAAGACATTTATTTTCTTTTTTAATGCAGGCCAAACAACACAGCAGTCAAATGGTTAATCTAGCCCCCCTCCCCCTCCCCACACTCACAGACACACACACACACAGAGACGTAGGCTCAGAGAGAGAGAGAGACATAAAATGACAATTTTCAAACCAAAATATCTGACTTCCTGTTGGTTGGAGCTATTGAGTGTAAATTAGAAACTTGTCTGGCTGGAGGAGAACAATACACATACCGATTTTTATTACTGTAGATAAAATTAATCCCCCCACTTTTGACAAAAGGTGGCGCTACTGAGCCCTCAACACGCCCGTTTCTGAAACTTTGCACATGTCTACTGGCTAATAAATGAGATGTGTCTGTCGAGTTTCATGCAATTTTAAGCAATTTCAGGCATGCTAAGAGTCTCAAAAGCATAAAAAAAGAATATTAAAGTTTGATGCGTTGCCACGACAACAGTATCTAAGATATCAAGAATCCATTCACAGGTCTACATCTGCCGTGTGTTTACATTATAGTAGTGAAGTTTGAAGCAAATCGGGTAAAAATAAGAGGGTGATTTCAAAGCATTTAGGAAGTGACACACTTCCTTCTGCCAGTTGGTGGCGCTATAACTTTGACTCACAATAGTCACATCCATGTGATCGGGCTCTTACAACGAACACACTGGTGAAGTTTCATCAAGATCAGTTAATGTATGCAGTAGTTATGACACACTTCCTGTTTCACGTTTCTCGCCATAATTTTGTTTCCTCGCCACGGCCAAACCGTTCGAGATATCAAAAATCCCCTCGCAAACTTTCATCCTCAATGTCTTGACTTCATGCTGACCGAGTTTCGTGCCGTTTGTTTGAATTCTCTAGGAGGAGTATTTCACATTCCATTGCGTGTGTTTTACCAACAACCCTAAATAGCCGACTTCCTGTTGGGCTGGGGTAAAAAGTAAGAGTGTGAAGTATATATGAAACGAGGAGATCTACATGTGTACCGAGTTTCATATTATTACATGCAAGCGTGTTTGATTTATGGACCATGTTTTCGGACCCCGTTCCAGGGGGCGCTGTCGAGCCCCCCTGCCACGCCAGGGTACCATCTTCAGCCCGGCCCTGATGGCCGCGGGTTCTGACCAGTGTGCAAAGTTTCAGGAGTTTTTGAGCATGTTAAGGCCTCCAAAAGTGTCCAAAAGGTAGCAGAAAAATAATAAGAATAATAATAATAATAAAATATAGCTGCGAGCAGCGATTACGGGCCCAAGCCGGTGGCACCGCAACCCCGGTGCCTTTAGTTACCTAAAGGCACCGGGGTGGCGGTGCCGCCGGCTTTGGCCCTTCATCGCTGCTCGCAGCTATATTTATATATATATATATATATAAAGCCGGTGGCACCGCCACCCTGGTGCCTTTAGGGTTATTGTGCACGACGTGACACAAAATATCTGCTCGCTATCTGCCGAACGGCTCTGGTAGTTCTGCTTCAACACTGATGATGTTGTAGAAATAGTGCGCTCTGGTTGGTCTGGATTATTCGGGATTTTTTATTTTATACAGAAATAAGTTATTTATAATTCAGATGAGAATAAAGTTAGTGTTGATTAAAATGAAGGAAAACAAATATATTTATCTGAAATATAGCACATTAGTTTTAAATTTATTTAGGTTCAATTACCAAACATACAATCTTAATTTAATTTAAAGCAAACAATACATTTAAAATATATGGCGTGTATGCACTTTTTTTTTTATAAAAAAAAAAAAAGATATATATCCAAAAAGACAAGGCCTTAAAGGGTTAAACTCTTGTCACTGTAACAGACACAATGTCTCTCTCTCACACACACACACACACACGTCAAGTCACTTACATTTTAGATGCAATATTGAATAAGCAGAAAAATCGGATTTTCTGCTCTGAAAATATAAATAAGCTTAAAAATTGAATAAGCACTTTGAATATTCTAAACAGAATAAGCACTGGTCGCTAATGTATAAGTACTAGTACTTAATGGAATAGATACTAGTATCTAAAAAATAAGTACTAGTAGCATGAAAATAGAGACTAGTAGGTTAAAATGATTAAATGTTAAAACGGCTTGCCATATTGGCTCAGAGAGAGAGAGAGAGAGAGAGAGAGAGAGAGAGAGAGAGAGAGAGAGAGAGAGAGAGAGAGAGAGAGAGAGAGAAAATTACCTTTTAGATACTAGTACCTATTAATAGATACTAGTATTTAGGCTCTAGATCCACTCCGAAAGTCACTTCGTGATCATTTAACCGCTTCATTTGAGAAAAACTATCATTATGACATAAACAAACAAACTCAAAATGTCTTCACGGCAACCCGTCAAAATAAAAGTTCGGTTTAACTTGACAGAAATATATTACCGGTGTACAGTAGAATTTAGATATGTCCCAATGTAATAATACTAACACTAATCCAAATAAATTATCATCAAAACTGAATTTAAGGAATAATCCATGTTTTAATTTTAACAGTAAAGCTCATTGTGCAGCACGTTATTTGACAAAAAGTTTATTTAATTTCATATGATTAAAATTGATGATAAATGATAAAATTTGTGTTTTATGTCTTCATTTTATTACCAGAAAAAACACAACACAGAATTAGTGTGACATTTTTTTTCATATATTTTTTTAAATATTGTATACGTTTAATGATTCATAATACACTATTTCAATTAATTAGACATGCTTTTTGATTGCTAAAAAATTTACACCACGTATTCGTAATACACCTGCTCCGCAACACTAGCAGTTCCCCCAATCCCCCACCCCCCCCCCCTGAAAAAAAATCCTAGGGGAAACACTGGGCATTCATAACGGTGCGCGTCCATGGCGACGAGCGAGCAGAGCTGAGCGAACGTTTAGTTAATTTATTCATTCGAGCGCTCTGCAAGCGCCACCATTATCAATGTGGACGTCCGTATTTAAAAGCTCTCGATCCTCAGTCACATACCAAATATGTATATAATTTTGAACACAAGAGGGCAGTATGGCCCTATGTATGAGTTGGTGTTTAAACTAAACTATCACTCAAAGAGCCCCTTCCCCCTTCCCCCTTCCCCCCACAGACACACACACACACACACACACAAACAGAATGGCAGGGGGACAAGAAATCCATTCAAACTACAATATCTGACTTTCTGTTGCTCTGAGCTAATGACTTTAAATTAGAAAGTCGATTGGCTTGATGAGAACAATATGTGTGGCAAGTTTTGTAACTGTAGGTAAAACGAGCAAAGTTATAACACACTTTATGTGTCCTTTTTTAGTCATAAAATTAATTTCCTCGCCACGGCCAAACCGTTCGAGATATCAAAAATCCCTCCGGAATTTAGCATCATCAATGTCTTGACGTCATGCTGACCGAGTTTGCTTGAAATCCGATCAATTCCCAAGGAGAATTAAATAGAATTTCAGGGGTATGCGTTTCCAAACAAACCATGATAGCCGGCTTCCTGTTGGGATGTCGTAAAACTTAGAGCACGAAAGTTGTTCAACCCAATGAGATCTATAAGTGTACCGAGTTTCATATTATTACATGCAAGTGTCTTTGATTTATGGACAAGTGTTCGAATCCCAGTCCAGGGGGCGCTGTCGGTCCGCCCTGCCACGCCCGGGTACCAGCTTCAGTCCGGCCCTGATGGCCACGGGTTCTGACCCGTGTGCAAAGTTTCAAGAGTTTTAGAGGATGTTAAGGGCCCCAAAAGCCCCCAAAACCTTGATCAACAATAATTAAAAGCTTTGTCACTCAAACAGACACATCCCCCTCCCCCCACAGACACAGAGGTATGCAGAGAGAGGGAGAGAGTGACAGAGATTACTCCAAAACATCCCATTCAAACCAAAATATCTGACTTCCTGTTGTTCGGAACCAAAATCTGTAAATTAGAAAGTTGTCCGGCTTGATCTGAACAATATGCCTACCGAGTTTTAAGATTGCAGGTAAAACTATGAAACTAACCCTCTCACTTTTGTCAAAAGGTGGCGCTACTGAGTCCCTGCACCACGCCCGTTCCTGAAACTTTGCACATGTCTACTGGCTAATATATGTGACATGTCTGTCGAGTTTCATGCAATTTCAAGCATGCTAAGAGTCTCAAAAGCCTCAAAAAAGAATTTTGAAGTTTGATGTGTTGCCACGGTAACAGTATCAAAGATATCAAGAATCCATTCACAGGTCTACATCTGGCGTATGTTTACATTATAGTAGTGAAGTTTGAAGCAAATCGGGTAAAAATAAGAGGGTGCTTTCAAAGCATTTTGAAAGTGACACACTTCCTGCTGCCAGTTGGTGGCGCTATAACTTTGACTCACAAAAGTCACATCCATGTGATCGGCCTCTTACAGCGAACACACTGCTGAAGTTTCATCAAGATCAGTTAATGTATGTAGAAGTTATAACACACTTCCTGTTTCACGTTTCTCGCCATAATTTCGTTTCCTCGCCACGGCCAAACCGTTCGAGATATCAAAAATCCCCTCGCAATTTTTCATCCTCAATGTCTTGAGTTCATGCTGACCGAGTTTCGTGGCATTTCTTTGAATTCTCTAGGAGAAGTACTTTAAATTCCATTGCATGCGTTTTACAAACAACCCTAAATAGCCGACTTCCTGTTGGGCTGGGGTAAAAAGTAAGAGCATGAAGTATATATGAACCGATGAGATCTATATGTGTACCGAGTTTCATATTCTTACATACAAGCGTGTTTGATTTATGGACCAAGTTTTCGGAGCCCATTCCAGGGGGCGCTGTCGAGCTCCCCTGCCACGCCCGGGTACCATCTTCACCCCGACCCTGATGGCCGCGGGTTCTGACCCGTGTGCAAAGTTTCAAGAGTTTTCGTGCACGTTAAGAGCCCCAAAAGTGCCCGAATAGTCGTAAGAAAAATAAAAGAGGAGAAAAAAAAAAAAAAATATAGCTGCGAGCAGCGATTACGGGCCCAAGCCGGTGGCACCGCAACCCCGGTGCCTTTAGTTACCTAAAGGCACCGGGGTGGCGGTACCACCGGCTTTGGCCCTTCATCGCTGCTCGCAGCTATATTTATATATATATATATATATATATATATATAAAGCCGGTGGCACCGCCACCCTGGTGCCTTTAGGGTTATTGTGCACGACGTGCAAAAACGTAACCCTGCTTTGACTGTCGAAAAGAAGTGTGCTGTAGAGCTTGTATCAGTGTGGGCTCTGCAAAAGTGTGCATTGAGGGCACATATCAACCACAAAGTATGCGAGAGCAACCTTCTGAAAGGTCAGGTCTACATCCAGGTCTACATCTGCCGTGTGTTTACATCATAGTAGTGAAGTTTGAAGCAATCAGGTGATTTCAAAGCTTTTTGAAAGTGACAGAATTCCTGCTGCCAGTTGGTGGCACTATAACCGGGGTGGCGGTGCCGCCGGCTTTGGCCCTTTCATCGCTGCTCGCAGCTATATTTATATATATACACACACAAACACACACACACACACACACACACATATATATATATATATATATATATACATAAATATATATATATTGTTTTTTTAAGAGACAAGACAGAATATTACTTGCCTGATCTGATTAGAAAAATAGTGTTTGTGTGTGTGTGTGTGTGTGTGTGTGTGTGTGTGTGTGTGTGTGTGTGTGTGTGTGTGTGTGTGTGTGTGTGTGTGTGTGTGTGTGTGTGTGTTGTGTGTGTGTGTGTGTGTGTGGCGTAATTGAACAATGTAGACATAAAAACATACTCCTTCCTTTTGTTCATACAGGACATTATTCAAACTGCAAAGTGTTTACTTATATTTGTGTACACTTGCAATAAAACACAACATTGTGCTTTTGTCAAGCTATAAACTCTTGTCAAACTGTAAACTACAACTGTCACCCAACCAAAATCTCTTACACACACACACACAGTTTAAAAGCAAAAAATATCAAACAATCCTATTTAAAAACAGTCTGTGGGAGCCATCTTTTGGACATTCATCATATCGCATTGGTTTTCATTTCTTGTCATCAAACAGAGCCCTAATCTGTTTATTTTTTCAGTTACACATTCTACATTGATTAAAAAAGAAAAATCAAATGTGTTTTTATTTTATACAGAAATAAATAATCTATCATTCAGATGAGAATAAAGTTAGTGTTAGTTCAAATTTTAAGGAAAACAAATATATGATCTGAAATATAGCACATTCATTTAAAATTCATTCAGGTTCAATTACCAAACATACAATCTTAATGTAATTTAAAGCAAACAATACATTTAAAATATATGGGTTGTATGACTATTTTTTAATATAAAAAGATATATATCCAAAAAGACAAGGCCTAAAGTTTAACAAGGGTTAAACTCTTATCACTGTAACAGACACAATCACACACACAATCACACACACACACACACAAGTCAAATCACTTACATTTTAGATGCAATATTGACTTTTTTTCTGTTTCAGCAGCGAAAATAGTTAAACAAAGATCACAGCAGAACCATCGCGCATCTCACAGCAACGCGTTCTCATTACTGAATGATTCAGCATTTTGAACGAATCGGTTGACTCAAAGATTCAATGACCAATCAATCCATAAACATCTATCTCATTCATGAATGACTCAGTCGTTCAAACGAATGAATCAATGACTCGCTCATTAAGACGGTCGCCTGGCGACACCTAATGACGGTTTAGTGTTATGTTTAAAAGTATCATTCTTTCCAACGATTGTTAATTAACTCATATTTGAAACATAAGCTATATTTATATATATACATACATATACACACACATACACAAAAATAAAATAAAAACACATTTGAAACGTGTTTGCTTACTAAATTGTGAGCTGAACGAAAGTTGCAGCAAATATCAGCAACAGGAGTCAAATTTCATTAATCACGAGAGTGAAGAGCTGACTGAAAAGATGATGACGGAATAGGCTATTTTATGTAAAAACGCCTATTTAAGCGAATCTGTCATTGTACTCTTTTATTGTTGTGTTTTCCGTGAAAAATAATAGACTATTGAACTCAGAATTCAAGCAATCGGCCCCCGAAATTGCACTAATTTTAGTGACACTAAAAAGTATGCGGCTGCACTGGCATTCATAATGGTGCGCGTCCATGGCGACGAGCGAGCAGAACAGAGCGAACGTTTAGTTAATTTCTACTTCCATAGGAATTCATTCGAGCGCCACCATTTCAATGTCCGTGCGGACGTCCATATTATACTTTCGCTTTCAAGTTAGTGTTTTTAAACCCCCCAGCGGGAGGTTTACACAATTTGTTTACACAATCACACGTTGATTAACCGGTGGGAAAATATTCCCATAGTAACATCCCTAATATATAAATATATATAAATTCAATAGGCCTACCTGATTTTGAACACAAGAGGGCAGTATAGCACTATATATGATTTGGATTATTATTATTTTTGACTAAACAACCATTCTGGCTGTTTTTAAACTTAAAAATAATTCTTAAATTGAAAAAAAGGAATAAAATGGGTTTAGTTCTAATATTTGTATAATTTTATATAAAAATAAATGGTGTATAATTACATTTTAGAAAGATATGAGACATGCCCTGATTCTTTTTTTGACATTATTGTCCTCGATCAGAGCCCTAATCTGTTTATTTTTTCAGTTACACATTCTACATTGATTAAAAAATAAAAATCAAATGTGTTTTTATTTTATACAGAAATAAATAATCTATCATTCAGATGAGAATAAAGTTAGTGTTAGTTCAAATTTTAAGGAAAACAAATATATGATCTGAAATATAGCACATTCATTTATAATTCATTCAGGTTCAATTACCAAACATACAAATCTCAATGTAATTTAAAGCAAACAATACATTTAAAATACATGGGTTGTATGCTATTTTTTTTTATATAAAAAGATATATATCCAAAAAGACAAGGCCTAAACTTTAACAAGGGTTAAACAATCACTGTAACAGACACAATCACACACACACACACACACACACACACACACACACACACACACACACGTCAAATCACTTACATTTTAGATGCAATATTGACTTTTTTTTCTGTTTCAGCAGCGAAAATAGTTAAACAAAGATCACAGCAGAACCATCGAGCATCTCACAGCAACGCGTTCTCATTACTGAATGATTCAGCATTTTGAACGAATCGGTTGACTCAAAGATTCAACGACCAATCCATAATCTGTCTCATTCATGAATGACTCAGCCGTTCGAACGAATCGTTTGAACGAATGAATCAATGACTCGCTCATTAAGACGGTCGCCTGGCGACACCTAATGACGGTTTAGTGATATTAAAAGTATCATTCTTTCCAACGATTGTTAATTAACTCATATTTGAAACATAAGCTATATATATATATATATATATATATATATATACACACATATATATACACACACATATATATACACAAAAATAAAATAAAAACACATTTGAAGCGTGTTTGCTTACTAAATTGTGAGCGGAACGAAAGTTGCAGCAAATATCAGCAACAGGAGTCAAATTTCATTAATCACGAGAGTGAAGAGCTGACTGAAAAGATGATGACGGAATAGGCTATTTTATGTAAAAGCCCCTATTTAAGCGAATCTATCATTGTACTCTTTTGTTGTTGTGTTTTCCGTGAAAAATAATAGACTATTGAACTCACAATTCAAGCAATCGGCCCCGTTATTGCACTAATTTTAAAGTGACACTAAAAAGTATGCGGCTGCACTGGCATTCATAATGGTGCGCGTCCATGGCGACGAGCGAGCAGAACAGAGCGAACGTTTTTTAGTTCATTCCTACTTCCATAGGAATTCCCTCGAGCGCTCTGCACGTGGCCATTATCAATGTCCCGTATTTAAAAGCTCTCGGTCCTCAGTCACATACCAAATATATGTATAATGTATATATAAATATAATTTTGGACACAAGAGGGCAGTATGGCCCTATGTATAATTTTGTGTTTAAACTAAAAGAGCCCCTCCCCCCCTCCCCACACAGACACAGACACAGACACACACGAATGGCAGGGTGCATTCTCTCTGTCAGAGGGAGAGGGAGAGAAAATTCTCAGAAACATCCACATTCAAACCAAAATATCTAACTTCCTCTTGGTCTGAGCTAATGACAGTTAATTAGAAAGTTGTCCGGCTTGATCTGAACCATATGCATACCTGTGTCTGTCGAGTTTCATGCAATTTCAAGCATGCTAAGAGTCTCAAAAGCATCAAACAAGAATATTAAAGTTTGATGTGTTGCCACGGCAACAGTATCTAAGATATCAATAATCCTTTCACAGGTCTACATCTGCCGTGTGTTTACATTATACACATAAAGTTTGAAGCAAATCGGGTAAAAATAAGAGGGTGATTTCAAAGCATTTAGGAAGTGACACACTTCCTGCTGCCAGTTGGTGGCGCTATAACTTTGACTCACAATAGTCACATCCATGTGATCGGGCTCTTACAACGAACACACTGTTGAAGTTTCATCAAGATCAGTTAATGTATGCAGTAGTTATGACACACTTCCTGTTTCACGTTTCTCGCCATAATTTTGTTTCCTCGCCACGGCCAAACCGTTCGAGATATCAAAAATCCCCTCGCAAACTTTCATCCTCAATGTCTTGACTTCATGCTGACCGAGTTTCGTGCCGTTTGTTTGAATTCTCTAGGAGGAGTATTTCACATTCCATTGCGTGTGTTTTACCAACAACCCTAAATAGCCGACTTCCTGTTGGGCTGGGGTAAAAAGTAAGAGTGTGAAGTATATATGAAACGAGGAGATCTACATGTGTACCAAGTTTCAAATTATTACATGCAAGCGTGTTTGATTTATGGACCATGTTTTCGGACCCCGTTCCAGGGGGCGCTGTCGAGCCCCCCTGCCACGCCCGGGTACCATCTTCAGCCCGGCCCTGATGGCCGCGGGTTCTGACATGTGTGCAAAGTTTCAGGAGTTTTTGAGCATGTTAAGGCCTCCAAAAGTGTCCAAAAGGTAGCAGAAAAATAATAAGAATAATAATAATAAATATAGCTGCGAGCAGCGATTACGGGCCCAAGCCGGTGGCACCGCAACCCCGGTGCCTTTAGTTACCTAAAGGCACCGGAGTGGCGGTGCCGCCGGCTTTGGCCCTTCATCGCTGCTCGCAGCTATATTTATATATATATATATATATATATATATATATATATATATAAACAAGCCGGTGGCACCGCCACCCCGGTGCCTTTATATATATATATATATATATATATATATATATAAACAAGCCGGTGGCACCGCCACCCCGGTGCCTTTAGGGTTACTGTGCATGACGGGCAATATCGTAACTCCGCTTTGACCTTTGAGAAGATGCGTGCTGTAGAGCTTGCATTGGTGTGGGCTCTGCAAAAGTGTGCATTGAGGGCACATATCAACCACAAAGTATGCGTGAGCAACCTTCTGAAACCTAAAATGAAAAATGAGACACCCTACGGTCTCATGGACTTAATGGACACATGAAATAAGTACACAAGTTTGAAAGTTATATGAAGTGTGCCAAGACAGAATATTACTTGCCTGATCTGATTAGAAAAATAGTTGGTGTGTGTGTGTGTGTGTGTGTGTGTGTGTGTGGCGTGATTGAACAATGTAGACATAAAAACATACCCCGTCCTTTTGTTCATACAGGACATTATTCAAACTGCAAAGTGTTTACTTATATTTGTGTACAATCGCAATAAAACACAACATTGTGCTTTTGTCAAACTGTAAACTACAACTGTCACCCAACCGAAATCTCTTACACACACACACACACACACACACACACACACACACACACACACACACACACACACACACACACACACATAGTTTAAAAGCAAAAAAAATCTTTTGGACATTCATCATATTGCATTTGTTTTCATTTATTGTCCTCGATCAGAGCCCTAATCTGTTTATTTTTTCAGTTACACATTCTACATTGATTAAAAAAGAAAAATCAAATGTGTTTTTATTTTATACATAAATAAATAATCTATCATTCAGATGAGAATAAAGTTAGTGTTAGTTCAAATTTTAAGGAAAACAAATATATGATCTGAAATATAGCACATTCATTTATAATTCATTCAGGTTCAATTACCAAACATACAAATCTCAATGTAATTTAAAGCAAACAATACATTTAAAATATATGGGTTGTATGCTATTTTTTTTATATAAAAAGATATATATCCAAAAAGACAAGGCCTAAACTTTAACAAGGGTTAAACAATCACTGTAACAGACACAATCATACACACACACACACACACACACAGACACACACACACACGTCAAATCACTTACATTTTAGATGCAATATTGACTTTTTTTCTGTTTCAGCAGCGAAAATAGTTAAACAAAGATCACAGCAGAACCATCGAGCATCTCACAGCAACGCGTTCTCATTACTGAATGATTCGTTGATTCGTACTGATATCGAATCGTTTGAACGAATGAATCAATGACCCGCTCATTAAGACGGTCGCCTGGCGACACCTAGTGACGGTTTAGTGTTATTTGATTATACACTCAAAATATTCCACAACAAATCCTTTAAATTTAATGATATTCAGAACAGAACACGAATAAAAAAATAACTATAATAAAGCCAAAACGAAATAATTTAAAACAAAAGTAAAAGTAAGTGGTGTTAGGCTCACGTAAATCTCTCTTTAGAATCTAAATGTTGCAACATTTGCGATGTATTTGGATGCTAAACTATTCTTTATTACAGGCTTTGTACTTCACTCACGTTCCAATATCGACGGAAAAAATCATCCTCTTCACTTGTGCAAAAATGTGCTTGGAAAAATCACAGTGGAGCGGTGCTTACTGTGAATGATACAAATTGTACTACTGACTATTTCAACATAGCAGTGTAATTTGTATATGTTAGGTTGAATGTTTTATTATTGTGTGTGTGTGTGTGTGTGTGTGTGTGTTTGTGTGTGTGTGTGTGTGTGTGTGTCAGTGTGTGTGTGGGGGTCTGGGTGGCTCAGCGCGATTGAACAGTGAAACATACTCCGTCATTTTCTTCATACAGGACATCATTCAAACGTCAAAGTGTTTACTTATATTTGTGTACACTCGCAATAAAACACAACATTGTGTTTTTGTTAAATAAATTAAAGTAATACGTCCCCCGAAATGGCGCTAATTTTAAAATGAAACTAAAATGCTCACGGCTGCACGGGCATTCATAACTCTGCGCGCCCACGGTGAGGGACGAGCAGAACAGAGCGAACGTTGTTTAGTTCATTCCTACTTCCATAGGAATTAATTGAAAAAGCTCACTCTACTCTGCACCATTATTAATGAATTGTGCAGACGTCCTTATTTTACTTTCGCTTTTTACCTGATTTTGAACACAAGAGGGCAGTATAACACTATGTATGATTTGGAAAAAAAAATTTTTTGACTAAACAACCATTCTGGCTGTTTTTAAACTTAAACATTATTCTCTAATTGCTCTCACCATGCCCGTTTCTGAAACTCTGCACATGTCTACTGTCTAATAAATGTGATGTGTCTGTCGGGTTTCATGCAATTTCAAGTATGTTAAGAGTCTCAAAAGCATCAACAAAGAATAATAAAGTTTGATGCGTTGCCACGGCAACAGTATCTAAGATATCAATAATCCTTTCTCAGGTCTACATCTGCCGTGTGTCTACATTATACACATAAAGTTTGAAGCAAATTGGGTAAAAATAAGAGGGTGATTTCAAAGCCTTTAGGAAGTGACACACTTCCTGCTGCCAGTTGGTGGCGCTATAACTTTGACTCACAATAGTCACATCCATGTGATCGGACTCTTACAGCGAACACACTGCTGAAGTTTCATCAAGATCAGTTAATGTATGCAGAAGTTATAACACACTTCCTGTTTCCTTTATTCGCCATAAATTCGTTTCCTCGCCACGGCCAAACCGTTCGAGATATCAAAAATCCCCTGGCAACTTTTCATCCTCAATGTCTTGACTTCATGCTGACCGAGTTTCGTGGCGATTGGTTGAATTCTCTAGGAGGAGTATATCGAATTCCAGGGGCATACGCTTCCAAACAAACCATAATAGCCGACTTCCTGTTGGGCTGGGGTAAAAAGTAAAAGTACAAAGGATATATGAATCGATGAGATCTATATGTGTACCGAGTTTCATATTATTACATTCAAGCGTGTTTGATTTATGGACCAAGTTTTCGGACCCCATTCCAGGGGGCGCTGTCGAGCCCCCCTGCCACGCCCGGGTACCAGCTTCAGCCCGGCCCTGATGGCCGCGGGTTCTGACCCGTGTGCAAAGTTTCAAGAGTTTTTGAGCATGTTAAGGGCCCCAAAAGTGCGCTGAGAGTCTCAAAAGTATCCAAAAAGAATATTAAAGTTTGATGCGTTGTCACGGCAACAGCATCTAAGATATCAACAATCCTTTCACAGGTCTACATCTGGCGTGTGTCTACATTATACACATCAAGTTTGAAGCAAATCGGGTAAAGCCTGTTTGATTTATGGACCAAGTTTTCGGACCCCGTTCCAGGGGGCGCTGTCGAGCCCCCCTGCCACGCCCGGGTACCAGCTTCAGCCCGGCCCTGATGGCCGCGGTTTCTGACCCGTGTGCAAAGTTTCAAGAGTTTTTGAGCATGTTAAGGGCCCCAAAAGTGCGCTAAGAATCTCAAAAGTATCCAAAAAGAATATTAAAGTTTGATGCGTTGTCACGGCAACAGCATCTAAGATATCAACAATCCTTTCACAGGTCTACATCTGGCTTGTGTCTACATTATACACATCAAGTTTGAAGCAAATAGGGTAAAGCGTGTTGGATATATGGACCAAATTGTCTGACCCGTTCAAGGGGGCGCTGTCGAGCCCCCCTGCCACGCCCGGGTACCAGCTTCAGCCTGGCCCTGATGGCCGCGGGTTTTGTCCCGTGTGCAAAGTTTCAAGAGTTTTCGAGCACGTTAAGAACCCCAAAAGTGCCCGAAAGCATAAAAAAGCATGAAAAAGCTTAAAAAAAGGAATATTAATGTTTGATGCATTGCCATGGCAACAGTATCTAAGATATCAATAATCCTTTCACAGGTCTACATCTGGCGTGTGTCTACATTATGCACATGAAGTTTGAAGCAAATCGGGTAAAAATAAGAGGGTGATTTAAAAGCATTTTGAAAGTGACACACTTCCTGCTGCCAGTTGGTGGCGCTATAACTTTGACTCACAATAGTCACATCCATGTGATCGGGCTCTTACAACGAACACACTGCTGAAGTTTCATCAAGATTAGTTAATGTATGCAGTAGTTATAACACACTTCCTGTTTCACGTTTCTCGCCATAATTTCGTTTACTCGCCACGGCCAAACCGTTCGAGATATCAAAAATCCCCTGGCAATTTTTCATCCTCAGTGTCTTGACTTCATGCTGACCGAGTTTCGTGCCGTGTGTTTGAATTCTCTAGGAGGAGTATTTCACATTCCATTGCATGTGTTTTCCAAACAACCCTTAATAGCCGACTTCCTGTTGGGCTGGGGTAAAAAGTAAGAGCATGAAGTATATATGAATCGATGAGATCTATATGTGTACTGAGTTTCATATTATTACATGCAAGCGTGTTTGATTTATGGACCAAGTGTTCAAACCCCGTTCCAGGGGGCGCTGTCGAGCCCCCCTGCCACGCCCGGGTACCAGCTTCAGCCCGGCCCTGATGGCCGCGGGTTCTGAGATGTGTGCAAAGTTTCAAGAGTTTTCGAGCACGTTAAGGCCCCCAAAAGTGCCCAAAAGGTAGTAAAATAATAATAATAATAAATAAATATAGCTGCGAGCAGCGATTACGGGCCCAAGCCGGTGGCACCGCAACCCCGGTGCCTTTAGTTACCTAAAGGCACCGGAGTGGCGGTGCCGCCGGCTTTGGCCCTTCATCGCTGCTCGCAGCTATATTCATATATATATATATATATATATATATATATATATATATATATATATATATATATATATATATATATATATATATATATATAAACAAGCCGGTGGCACCGCCACCCCGGTGCCTTTATATATATATATATATATGTCTACATTGTTCAATCACGCCTCACACACACACACACACTTTTGCAGAGCCCACACCAATGCAAGCTCTATAGCACACATCTTCTCAAAGGTCAAAGCGGAGTTACGATATTGCCCGTCATGCACAGTAACCCTAAAGGCACCGGGGTGGCGGTGCCACCGGCTTGTTTATATATATATATCGTATTATTCTAACTTGTAAAAAACTATTAACTTTTGTTAATATTCAACCATTTCACAACTAACTTTTTTCCATAGATCAAACACAACATAATTATATGGTGGACTGAAACAAAAATTATTAATTAAATAAAATTATTGTTTTCCTCTGAAATAGCAAAAGCATCACACACTAGCTGTACCTGCTCTAAATAAAAAATAGTAATTCAATAAAAATACAAAATCGAACTAAATAAAATAAATTATTACAAAAACAAAATCAAACCAAAGAAAATATATCTTCGAAAAAAAAAGCGAGTGTCATGAGGAAAGGCGCCTCAGGAATCGTCAGGATTAACTCCATGTGTAAGGAATTTTGATTGATTTTATTTGTCACTTGAAAATTATTGTTAAATGTGTGCCTGCATAACTTTAATAAGATTTATTTTCTTTGATTTGATTTTGTTTTATATAATTTATTTATTTCGATTTTGTATTTTTATTTAAATACTATTATTTATTTAGAGCAGGTACAGCTAAGTGTGCGATGCTTTTGCTATTTCAGAGGGAAAAAAACACATTTTATTTCAAAAAGGCTTTTCAATTAAATAAAATGTTCAAGCTTTGTTTTCGTTTTATTATTTTGTTTGTTTTAAGCTTTGTTTAATTTATATTGTTAATCATCTGACACAAAACAAATGCATAAAGTATCATTTTAACTTTTAAAAAACTATTAACATTTGTTAATAGTACATTGCCTGTCTTTTGTTAATAGGACAAAACATAGTTATTATATTTTATAATATTTTATAAATATATAAAATAAACATTTGTAATGAAATCGTTCAAAAAAATGATATTAGCATTGTTTTAAACTTTGAAATAGAAGTAGCGCAATGCCTGGCCACTCCCGCGCCGCCTCCTTTTCACAATCCGAGGGAACCGTCTCCGGAATATTAACCTCACTCCTAGAAGTCCAATTCTCATTATTCATGCCTCTTACCTGGGATTGATTGCACACACACACACACACACACACACACACGCACGCACGCACGCACGCACTCACACGCACACACACACACACACACACACACACACACACACACACACACACGTGTCAAGTCACTTACATTTTAGATGCAATATTGACTGTTCTTCTGTTTCAGCAGCGAAAATAGTTAAACAAAGATCACAGCAGAACCATTGCATCTCACAGCAACGTGTTTTCTCATTACTGAATGATTCAGCATTTTGAACAAATTGGTTGACTCAAAGATTCAATGACCAATCCATAAACATCTGTCTCATTCATGAATGACTCAGTCGTTCAAACGAATCGTTTGAACGAATGAATCAATGACCCGCTCATTAAGACGGTCGCCTGGCGACACCTAGTGACGGTTTAGTGTTATTTGATTATACACTCAAAATATTCCACAACAAATCCTTTAAATTTAATGATATTCAGAACAGAACACGAATAAAAAAATAACTATAATAAAGCCAAAACGAAATAATTTAAAACAAAAGTAAAAGTAAGTGGTGTTAGGCTCACGTAAATCTCTCTTTAGAATCTAAATGTTGCAACATTTGCGATGTATTTGGATGCTAAACTATTCTTTATTACAGGCTTTGTACTTCACTCACGTTCCAATATCGACGGAAAAAATCATCCTCTTCACTTGTGCAAAAATGTGCTTGGAAAAATCACAGTGGAGCGGTGCTTACTGTGAATGATACAAATTGTACTACTGACTATTTCAACATAGCAGTGTAATTTGTATATGTTAGGTTGAATGTTTTATTATTGTGTGTGTGTGTGTGTGTTTGTGTGTGTGTGTGTGTGTGTGTGTGTGTGTCAGTGTGTGTGTGGGGGTCTGGGTGGCTCAGCGCGATTGAACAGTGAAACATACTCCGTCATTTTCTTCATACAGGACATCATTCAAACGTCAAAGTGTTTACTTATATTTGTGTACACTCGCAATAAAACACAACATTGTGTTTTTGTTAAATAAATTAAAGTAATACGTCCCCCGAAATGGCGCTAATTTTAAAATGAAACTAAAATGCTCACGGCTGCACGGGCATTCATAACTCTGCGCGCCCACGGTGAGGGACGAGCAGAACAGAGCGAACGTTGTTTAGTTCATTCCTACTTCCATAGGAATTAATTGAAAAAGCTCACTCTACTCTGCACCATTATTAATGAATTGTGCAGACGTCCTTATTTTACTTCCGCTTTTTACCTGATTTTGAACACAAGAGGGCAGTATAACACTATGTATGATTTGGAAAAAAAATTTTTTTGACTAAACAACCATTCTGGCTGTTTTTAAACTTAAACATTATTCTCTAATTGCTCTCACCATGCCCGTTTCTGAAACTCTGCACATGTCTACTGTCTAATAAATGTGATGTGTCTGTCGGGTTTCATGCAATTTCAAGTATGTTAAGAGTCTCAAAAGCATCAACAAAGAATAATAAAGTTTGATGCGTTGCCACGGCAACAGTATCTAAGATATCAATAATCCTTTCTCAGGTCTACATCTGCCGTGTGTCTACATTATACACATAAAGTTTGAAGCAAATTGGGTAAAAATAAGAGGGTGATTTCAAAGCCTTTAGGAAGTGACACACTTCCTGCTGCCAGTTGGTGGCGCTATAACTTTGACTCACAATAGTCACATCCATGTGATCGGACTCTTACAGCGAACACACTGCTGAAGTTTCATCAAGATCAGTTAATGTATGCAGAAGTTATAACACACTTCCTGTTTCCTTTATTCGCCATAAATTTGTTTCCTCGCCACGGCCAAACCGTTCGAGATATCAAAAATCCCCTGGCAACTTTTCATCCTCAATGTCTTGACTTCATGCTGACCGAGTTTCGTGGCGATTGGTTGAATTCTCTAGGAGGAGTATATCGAATTCCAGGGGCATACGCTTCCAAATAAACCATAATAGCCGACTTCCTGTTGGGCTGGGGTAAAAAGTAAAAGTACAAAGGATATATGAATCGATGAGATCTATATGTGTACCGAGTTTCATATTATTACATTCAAGCGTGTTTGATTTATGGACCAAGTTTTCGGACCCTGTTCCAGGGGGCGCTGTCGAGCCCCCCTGCCACGCCCGGGTACCAGCTTCAGCCCGGCCCTGATGGCCGCGGGTTCTGACCCGTGTGCAAAGTTTCAAGAGTTTTTGAGCATGTTAAGGGCCCCAAAAGTGCGCTGAGAGTCTCAAAAGTATCCAAAAAGAATATTAAAGTTTGATGCGTTGTCACGGCAACAGCATCTAAGATATCAACAATCCTTTCACAGGTCTACATCTGGCGTGTGTCTACATTATACACATCAAGTTTGAAGCAAATCGGGTAAAGCCTGTTTGATTTATGGACCAAGTTTTCGGACCCCGTTCCAGGGGGCGCTGTCGAGCCCCCCTGCCACGCCCGGGTACCAGCTTCAGCCCGGCCCTGATGGCCGCGGTTTCTGACCCGTGTGCAAAGTTTCAAGAGTTTTTGAGCATGTTAAGGGCCCCAAAAGTGCGCTAAGAATCTCAAAAGTATCCAAAAAGAATATTAAAGTTTGATGCGTTGTCACGGCAACAGCATCTAAGATATCAACAATCCTTTCACAGGTCTACATCTGGCTTGTGTCTACATTATACACATCAAGTTTGAAGCAAATAGGGTAAAGCGTGTTGGATATATGGACCAAATTGTCTGACCCGTTCAAGGGGGCGCTGTCGAGCCCCCCTGCCACGCCCGGGTACCAGCTTCAGCCTGGCCCTGATGGCCGCGGGTTTTGTCCCGTGTGCAAAGTTTCAAGAGTTTTCGAGCACGTTAAGAACCCCAAAAGTGCCCGAAAGCATAAAAAAGCATGAAAAAGCTTAAAAAAAGGAATATTAATGTTTGATGCATTGCCATGGCAACAGTATCTAAGATATCAATAATCCTTTCACAGGTCTACATCTGGCGTGTGTCTACATTATGCACATGAAGTTTGAAGCAAATCGGGTAAAAATAAGAGGGTGATTTAAAAGCATTTTGAAAGTGACACACTTCCTGCTGCCAGTTGGTGGCGCTATAACTTTGACTCACAATAGTCACATCCATGTGATCGGGCTCTTACAACGAACACACTGCTGAAGTTTCATCAAGATTAGTTAATGTATGCTGAAGTTATAACACACTTCCTGTTTCACGTTTCTCGCCATAATTTCGTTTACTCGCCACGGCCAAACCGTTCGAGATATCAAAAATCCCCTGGCAATTTTTCATCCTCAGTGTCTTGACTTCATGCTGACCGAGTTTCGTGCCGTGTGTTTGAATTCTCTAGGAGGAGTATTTCACATTCCATTGCATGTGTTTTCCAAACAACCCTTAATAGCCGACTTCCTGTTGGGCTGGGGTAAAAAGTAAGAGCATGAAGTATATATGAACCGATGAGATCTATATGTGTACTGAGTTTCATATTATTACATGCAAGCGTGTTTGATTTATGGACCAAGTGTTCAAACCCCGTTCCAGGGGGCGCTGTCGAGCCCCCCTGCCACGCCCGGGTACCAGCTTCAGCCCGGCCCTGATGGCCGCGGGTTCTGAGATGTGTGCAAAGTTTCAAGAGTTTTCGAGCACGTTAAGGCCCCCAAAAGTGCCCAAAAGGTAGTAAAATAATAATAATAATAAATAAATATAGCTGCGAGCAGCGATTACGGGCCCAAGCCGGTGGCACCGCAACCCCGGTGCCTTTAGTTACCTAAAGGCACCGGAGTGGCGGTGCCGCCGGCTTTGGCCCTTCATCGCTGCTCGCAGCTATATTCATATATATATATATATATATATATATATATATATATATATATATATATAAACAAGCCGGTGGCACCGCCACCCCGGTGCCTTTATTTATATATATATATATATGTCTACATTGTTCAATCACGCCTCACACACACACACACACTTTTGCAGAGCCCACACCAATGCAAGCTCTATAGCACACATCTTCTCAAAGGTCAAAGCGGAGTTACGATATTGCCCGTCATGCACAGTAACCCTAAAGGCACCGGGGTGGCGGTGCCACCGGCTTGTTTATATATATATATATCGTATTATTCTAACTTGTAAAAAACTATTAACTTTTGTTAATATTCAACCATTTCACAACTAACTTTTTTCCATAGATCAAACACAACATAATTATATGGTGGACTGAAACAAAAATTATTAATTAAATAAAATTATTGTTTTCCTCTGAAATAGCAAAAGCATCACACACTAGCTGTACCTGCTCTAAATAAAAAATAGTAATTCAATAAAAATACAAAATCGAACTAAATAAAATAAATTATTACAAAAACAAAATCAAACCAAAGAAAATATATCTTCGAAAAAAAAAGCGAGTGTCATGAGGAAAGGCGCCTCAGGAATCGTCAGGATTAACTCCATGTGTAAGGAATTTTGATTGATTTTATTTGTCACTTGAAAATTATTGTTAAATGTGTGCCTGCATAACTTTAATAAGATTTATTTTCTTTGATTTGATTTTGTTTTATATAATTTATTTATTTCGATTTTGTATTTTTATTTAAATACTATTATTTATTTAGAGCAGGTACAGCTAAGTGTGCGATGCTTTTGCTATTTCAGAGGGAAAAAAACACATTTTATTTCAAAAAGGCTTTTCAATTAAATAAAATGTTCAAGCTTTGTTTTCGTTTTATTATTTTGTTTGTTTTAAGCTTTGTTTAATTTATATTGTTAATCATCTGACACAAAACAAATGCATAAAGTATCATTTTAACTTTTAAAAAACTATTAACATTTGTTAATAGCACATTGCCTGTCTTTTGTTAATAGGACAAAACATAGTTATTATATTTTATAATATTTTATAAATATATAAAATAAACATTTGTAATGAAATCGTTCAAAAAAATGATATTAGCATTGTTTTAAACTTTGAAATAGAAGTAGCGCAATGCCTGGCCACTCCCGCGCCGCCTCCTTTTCACAATCCGAGGGAACCGTCTCCGGAATATTAACCTCACTCCTAGAAGTCCAATTCTCATTATTCATGCCTCTTACCTGGGATTGATTGCACACACACACACACACACACACACACACACACACGCACGCACGCACGCACTCACACGCACACACACACACACACACACACACACACACACGTGTCAAGTCACTTACATTTTAGATGCAATATTGACTGTTCTTCTGTTTCAGCAGCGAAAATAGTTAAACAAAGATCACAGCAGAACCATTGCATCTCACAGCAACGTGTTTTCTCATTACTGAATGATTCAGCATTTTGAACAAATTGGTTGACTCAAAGATTCAATGACCAATCCATAAACATCTGTCTCATTCATGAATGACTCAGTCGTTCAAACGAATCGTTTGAACGAATGAATCAATGACCCGCTCATTAAGACGGTCGCCTGGCGACACCTAGTGACGGTTTAGTGTTATTTGATTATACACTCAAAATATTCCACAACAAATCCTTTAAATTTAATGATATTCAGAACAGAACACGAATAAAAAAATAACTATAATAAAGCCAAAACGAAATAATTTAAAACAAAAGTAAAAGTAAGTGGTGTTAGGCTCACGTAAATCTCTCTTTAGAATCTAAATGTTGCAACATTTGCGATGTATTTGGATGCTAAACTATTCTTTATTACAGGCTTTGTACTTCACTCACGTTCCAATATCGACGGAAAAAATCATCCTCTTCACTTGTGCAAAAATGTGCTTGGAAAAATCACAGTGGAGCGGTGCTTACTGTGAATGATACAAATTGTACTACTGACTATTTCAACATAGCAGTGTAATTTGTATATGTTAGGTTGAATGTTTTATTATTGTGTGTGTGTGTGTGTGTGTGTGTGTTGTGTGTGTGTGTGTGTGTGTGTGTGTGTGTGTGTGTGTGTGTGTGTGTGTGTGTGTGTGTGTCAGTGTGTGTGTGGGGGTCTGGGTGGCTCAGCGCGATTGAACAGTGAAACATACTCCGTCATTTTCTTCATACAGGACATCATTCAAACGTCAAAGTGTTTACTTATATTTGTGTACACTCGCAATAAAACACAACATTGTGTTTTTGTTAAATAAATTAAAGTAATACGTCCCCCGAAATGGCGCTAATTTTAAAATGAAACTAAAATGCTCACGGCTGCACGGGCATTCATAACTCTGCGCGCCCACGGTGAGGGACGAGCAGAACAGAGCGAACGTTGTTTAGTTCATTCCTACTTCCATAGGAATTAATTGAAAAAGCTCACTCTACTCTGCACCATTATTAATGAATTGTGCAGACGTCCTTATTTTACTTTCGCTTTTTACCTGATTTTGAACACAAGAGGGCAGTATAACACTATGTATGATTTGGAAAAAAAATTTTTTTGACTAAACAACCATTCTGGCTGTTTTTAAACTTAAACATTATTCTCTAATTGCTCTCACCATGCCCGTTTCTGAAACTCTGCACATGTCTACTGTCTAATAAATGTGATGTGTCTGTCGGGTTTCATGCAATTTCAAGTATGTTAAGAGTCTCAAATGCATCAACAAAGAATAATAAAGTTTGATGCGTTGCCACGGCAACAGTATCTAAGATATCAATAATCCTTTCTCAGGTCTACATCTGCCGTGTGTCTACATTATACACATAAAGTTTGAAGCAAATTGGGTAAAAATAAGAGGGTGATTTCAAAGCCTTTAGGAAGTGACACACTTCCTGCTGCCAGTTGGTGGCGCTATAACTTTGACTCACAATAGTCACATCCATGTGATCGGACTCTTACAGCGAACACACTGCTGAAGTTTCATCAAGATCAGTTAATGTATGCAGAAGTTATAACACACTTCCTGTTTCCTTTATTCGCCATAAATTCGTTTCCTCGCCACGGCCAAACCGTTCGAGATATCAAAAATCCCCTGGCAACTTTTCATCCTCAATGTCTTGACTTCATGCTGACCGAGTTTCGTGGCGATTGGTTGAATTCTCTAGGAGGAGTATATCGAATTCCAGGGGCATACGCTTCCAAACAAACCATAATAGCCGACTTCCTGTTGGGCTGGGGTAAAAAGTAAAAGTACAAAGGATATATGAATCGATGAGATCTATATGTGTACCGAGTTTCATATTATTACATTCAAGTGTGTTTGATTTATGGACCAAGTTTTCGGACCCTGTTCCAGGGGGCGCTGTCGAGCCCCCCTGCCACGCCCGGGTACCAGCTTCAGCCCGGCCCTGATGGCCGCGGGTTCTGACCCGTGTGCAAAGTTTCAAGAGTTTTTGAGCATGTTAAGGGCCCCAAAAGTGCGCTGAGAGTCTCAAAAGTATCCAAAAAGAATATTAAAGTTTGATGCGTTGTCACGGCAACAGCATCTAAGATATCAACAATCCTTTCACAGGTCTACATCTGGCGTGTGTCTACATTATACACATCAAGTTTGAAGCAAATCGGGTAAAGCCTGTTTGATTTATGGACCAAGTTTTCGGACCCCGTTCCAGGGGGCGCTGTCGAGCCCCCCTGCCACGCCCGGGTACCAGCTTCAGCCCGGCCCTGATGGCCGCGGTTTCTGACCCGTGTGCAAAGTTTCAAGAGTTTTTGAGCATGTTAAGGGCCCCAAAAGTGCGCTAAGAATCTCAAAAGTATCCAAAAAGAATATTAAAGTTTGATGCGTTGTCACGGCAACAGCATCTAAGATATCAACAATCCTTTCACAGGTCTACATCTGGCTTGTGTCTACATTATACACATCAAGTTTGAAGCAAATAGGGTAAAGCGTGTTGGATATATGGACCAAATTGTCTGACCCGTTCAAGGGGGCGCTGTCGAGCCCCCCTGCCACGCCCGGGTACCAGCTTCAGCCTGGCCCTGATGGCCGCGGGTTTTGTCCCGTGTGCAAAGTTTCAAGAGTTTTCGAGCACGTTAAGAACCCCAAAAGTGCCCGAAAGCATAAAAAAGCATGAAAAAGCTTAAAAAAAGGAATATTAATGTTTGATGCATTGCCATGGCAACAGTATCTAAGATATCAATAATCCTTTCACAGGTCTACATCTGGCGTGTGTCTACATTATGCACATGAAGTTTGAAGCAAATCGGGTAAAAATAAGAGGGTGATTTAAAAGCATTTTGAAAGTGACACACTTCCTGCTGCCAGTTGGTGGCGCTATAACTTTGACTCACAATAGTCACATCCATGTGATCGGGCTCTTACAACGAACACACTGCTGAAGTTTCATCAAGATTAGTTAATGTATGCAGTAGTTATAACACACTTCCTGTTTCACGTTTCTCGCCATAATTTCGTTTACTCGCCACGGCCAAACCGTTCGAGATATCAAAAATCCCCTGGCAATTTTTCATCCTCAGTGTCTTGACTTCATGCTGACCGAGTTTCGTGCCATGTGTTTGAATTCTCTAGGAGGAGTATTTCACATTCCATTGCATGTGTTTTCCAAACAACCCTTAATAGCCGACTTCCTGTTGGGCTGGGGTAAAAAGTAAGAGCATGAAGTATATATGAACCGATGAGATCTATATGTGTACTGAGTTTCATATTATTACATGCAAGCGTGTTTGATTTATGGACCAAGTGTTCAAACCCCGTTCCAGGGGGCGCTGTCGAGCCCCCCTGCCACGCCCGGGTACCAGCTTCAGCCCGGCCCTGATGGCCGCGGGTTCTGAGATGTGTGCAAAGTTTCAAGAGTTTTCGAGCACGTTAAGGCCCCCAAAAGTGCCCAAAAGGTAGTAAAATAATAATAATAATAATAATAATAAAATATAGCTGCGAGCAGCGATTACGGGCCCAAGCCGGTGGCACCGCAACCCCGGTGCCTTTAGTTACCTAAAGGCACCGGGGTGGCGGTACCACCGGCTTTGGCCCTTCATCGCTGCTCGCAGCTATATTTATTTATATATATATATATATATATATATATATATAAAGCCGGTGGCACCGCCACCCTGGTGCCTTTAGGGTTATTGTGCACGACGTGCAAAAACGTAACCCTGCTTTGACTGTCGAAAAGAAGTGTGCTGTAGAGCTTGTATCAGTGTGGGCTCTGCAAAAGTGTGCATTGAGGGCACATGTCAACCACAAAGTATGCGAGAGCAACCTTCTGAAAGGTCAGGTCTACATCCAGGTCTACATCTGCCGTGTGTTTACATCATAGTAGTGAAGTTTGAAGCAATCAGGTGATTTCAAAGCTTTTTGAAAGTGACAGACTTCCTGCTGCCAGTTGGTGGCGCTATAACCGGGGTGGCGGTGCCGCCGGCTTTGGCCCTTTCACGCTGCTCGCAGCTATATTTATATATATATATACACACACACACACACATATATATATATATATATATATATATATATATATACATAAATATATATATATTGTTTTTTTAAGAGACAAGACAGAATATTACTTGCCTGATCTGATTAGAAAAATAGTGTTTGTGTGTGTGTGTGTGTGTGTGTGGCGTAATTGAACAATGTAGACATAAAGACATACTCCGTCCTTTTGTTCATACAGGACATTATTCAAACTGCAAAGTGTTTACTTATATTTGTGTACACTCGCAATAAAACACAACATTGTGCTTTTGTCAAACTATAAACTCTTGTCAAACTGTAAACTACAACTGTCACCCAACCAAAATCTCTTACACACACACACACACACACACACACACACACACACACACACACACACACACACACACACACACACACACACACACACACACACACAGTTTAAAAGCAAAAAATATCAAACAATCCTATTTAAAAACAGTCTGTGGGAGCCATCTTTTGGACATTCATCATATCGCATTGGTTTTCATTTCTTGTCATCAAACAGAGCCCTAATCTGTTTATTTTTTCAGTTACACATTCTACATTGATTAAAAAAGAAAAATCAAAGGTGTTTTTATTTTATACAGAAATAAATAATCTATCATTCAGATGAGAATAAAGTTAGTGTTAGTTCAAATTTTAAGGAAAACAAATATATGATCTGAAATATAGCACATTCATGTAAAATTCATTTAGGTTCGATTACCAAACATACAATCTTAATGTAATTTAAAGCAAACAATACATTTAAAATATATGGGTTGTATGACTATTTTTTAATATAAAAAGATATATATCCAAAAAGACAAGGTCTAAAGTTTAACAAGGGTTAAACTCTTATCACTGTAACAAACACAATCACACACACAATCACACACACACACACAAGTCAAATCACTTACATTTTAGATGCAATATTGACTTTTTTTCTGTTTCAGCAGCGAAAATAGTTCAACAAAGATCACAGCAGAACCATCGCGCATCTCACAGCAACGCGTTCTCATTACTGAATGATTCAGCATTTTGAACGAATCGGTTGACTCAAAGATTCAATGACCAATCAATCCATAAACATCTATCTCATAAGTGTTTACTTATATTTGTGAACAATCGCAATAAAACACAACATTGTGCTTTTGTCAAACTGTAAACTACAACTGTCACCCAACCAAAATCTCTTTTTTATTTTATACAGAAATAAATAATCTATCATTCAGATGAGAATAAAGTTAGTGTTAGGTCAAATTTTAAGGAAAACTCTGAAATATAGCACATTCATTTAAAATTCATTCAGGTTCAATTACCAAACATACAAATCTTAATGTAATTTAAAGCAAACAATACATTTAAAATATATGGGTTGTATGCCTATTTTTTTTTTATATAAAAAGATATATATCCAAAAAGTAACAGACACAATCATACACACACACACACACACACACACACACACACACACACACACACACACACACACACACACACAGACACACACACAAGTCAAATCACTTACATTTTATATGCAATATTGACTTTTTTCTGTTTCAGCAGTGAAACTAGTTAAACAAAGATCACAGCAGAACCATCGAGCATCTCACAGCAACGTGTTTTCTCATTACTGAATGATTCAGCATTTTGAACGAATCGGTTGACTCAAAGATTCAATGACCAATCCATAATCTGTCTCATTCATGAATGACTCAGCCGTTCGAACGAATCGTTCGAACAAATGAATCAATGACTCGCTCATTAAGACGGTCGCCTGGCGACACCTAATGACGGCTTAGTGATATGTTTAAAAGTATCATTCTTTCAAACGATTGTTAATTAACTCATATTTGAAACATAAGCTATATATATATATATACACACACATATATACACACAAAAATAAAATAAAAACACATTTGAAGCGTGTTTGCTTACTAAATTGTGAGCAGAACGAAAGTTGCAGCAAATATCAGCAACAGGAGTCAAATTTCATTAATCACGAGAGTGAAGAGCTGACTGAAAAGATGATGACGGAATAGGCTATTTTATGTAAAAGCGCCTATTTAAGCGAATCTATCATTGTACTCTTTTGTTGTTGTGTTTTCCGTGAAAAATAATAGACTATTGAACTCACAATTCAAGCAATTGGCCCCCGATATTGCACTAATTTTAAAGTGACACTAAAAAGTATGCGGCTGCAGTGGCATTCATTACGGTGCGCGTCCATGGCGACGAGCGAGCAAAACAGAGCGAACGTTTTTTCATTTCTACTTCCATAGAAATTCATTCGAGCGCACTGTGAGCGCCACCACTATAAATGTCCTTACTTTACTTTCACTTTTAACTTAGCGATATAAAAGCCCCGGGTGTTACACGTCAAATAACCGGTGAGAAAAAATTCTCGGAGTCACATAGCAGCTACCTATATTTAAATACAACAGGCCTACCTGATTTTGAACACAAGAGGGCAGTATAGCCCTATGTATTATTTGATATATTTATTTTTTAACTGAATAGTGCATCCTGGCTGTTTTTAAACTTGTACATTATTCTTAAATTGAAAACAAGAATAAAATGGGTTTAGTTCTGATATTTGTATAATTTTATCTAGAAATAAATGGTGTATAATTAAATTTTTAGAAGATATGAGGCTTTTAGTGTTTATTTTTTTTTACATGACTTTAATCCCTCGCCATAGCAAAACAATTAGAGATATTCAATAGATATTCACAATTATGCTTCTTTAATGTATTTTCATCATGTTGAAAAAGTTTGGTGGGAATAAAATAAACCACTTAAGAGGAGTGGGTAAAAATGTAGAGCCTGGTTTTGCAAAACATCCACATTAAGACCAAAATAGCCCACTTCCTGTTGGGCTGGCTTAAAGTTGTTTGGCCCGATGAGATCTATATGTGTACAGAGTTTCATAATATTACATGCAAGTGTGTTTGATTTATGGACCAAATTTTCTGACCAAGTTAATTTAATTAATAAACTAATTATATAAAACTATTTTCAATGCACTACAATTCAACTGGTTATATGCCTTTACTTATTAATACAACTTATTTAAAAAATACAAGGCGTAAGACATTTTTTTTTCTTTTTTAATGCAGGCCAAACCACACAGCAGTCAAATGGTTAATCTAGCCCCCCTCCCCCTCCCCACACTCACAGACACACACACACACACATAGACGTAGGCTCAGAGAGAGAGAGACATAAAATGACAATTTTCAAACCAAAATATCTGACTTCCTGTTGGTTGGAGCTATTGAGTGTAAATTAGAAAGTTGTCTGGCTGGAGGAGAACAATACACATACCGATTTTTATTACTGTAGATAAAATCAATCCCCCCACTTTTGACAAAAGGTGGCGCTACTGAGCCCCTCACCACGCCCGTTTCTGAAACTCTGCACATGTCTACTGTCTAATAAATGTGATGTGTCTGTCGGGTTTCATGCAATTTCAAGTATGTTAAGAGTCTCAAAAGCATCAACAAAGAATAATAAAGTTTGATGCGTTGCCACGGCAACAGTATCTAAGATATCAATAATCCTTTCTCAGGTCTACATCTGCCGTGTGTCTACATTATACACATAAAGTTTGAAGCAAATTGGGTAAAAATAAGAGGGTGATTTCAAAGCCTTTAGGAAGTGACACACTTCCTGCTGCCAGTTGGTGGCGCTATAACTTTGACTCACAATAGTCACATCCATGTGATCGGACTCTTACAGCGAACACACTGTTTCATCAAGATCAGTTAATGTATGCAGAAGTTATAACACACTTCCTGTTTCCTTTATTCGCCATAAATTCGTTTCCTCGCCACGGCCAAACCGTTCGAGATATCAAAAATCCCCTGGCAACTTTTCATCCTCAATGTCTTGACTTCATGCTGACCGAGTTTTTGTGGCGATTGGTTGAATTCTCTAGGAGGAGTATATCGAATTCCAGGGGCATACGCTTCCAAACAAACCATAATAGCCGACTTCCTGTTGGGCTGGGGTAAAAAGTAAAAGTACAAAGGATATATGAATCGATGAGATCTATATGTGTACCGAGTTTCATATTATTACATTCAAGCGTGTTTGATTTATGGACCAAGTTTTCGGACCCCGTTCCAGGGGGCGCTGTCGAGCCCCCCTGCCACGCCCGGGTACCAGCTTCAGCCCGGCCCTGATGGCCGCGGGTTCTGACCCGTGTGCAAAGTTTCAAGAGTTTTTGAGCATGTTAAGGGCCCCAAAAGTGCGCTGAGAGTCCCAAAAGTATCCAAAAAGAATATTAAAGTTTGATGCGTTGTCACGGCAACAGCATCTAAGATATCAACAATCCTTTCACAGGTCTACATCTGGCGTGTGTCTACATTATACACATCAAGTTTGAAGCAAATCGGGTAAAGCCTGTTTGATTTATGGACCAAGTTTTCGGACCCCGTTCCAGGGGGCGCTGTCGAGCCCCCCTGCCACGCCCGGGTACCAGCTTCAGCCCGGCCCTGATGGCCGCGGTTTCTGACCCGTGTGCAAAGTTTCAAGAGTTTTTGAGCATGTTAAGGGCCCCAAAAGTGCGCTAAGAATCTCAAAAGTATCCAAAAAGAATATTAAAGTTTGATGCGTTGTCACGGCAACAGCATCTAAGATATCAACAATCCTTTCACAGGTCTACATCTGGCTTGTGTCTACATTATACACATCAAGTTTGAAGCAAATAGGGTAAAGCGTGTTGGATATATGGACCAAATTGTCTGACCCGTTCAAGGGGGCGCTGTCGAGCCCCCCTGCCACGCCCGGGTACCAGCTTCAGCCTGGCCCTGATGGCCGCGGGTTTTGTCCCGTGTGCAAAGTTTCAAGAGTTTTCGAGCACGTTAAGAACCCCAAAAGTGCCCGAAAGCATAAAAAAGCATGAAAAAGCTTAAAAAAAGGAATATTAATGTTTGATGCATTGCCATGGCAACAGTATCTAAGATATCAATAATCCTTTCACAGGTCTACATCTGGCGTGTGTCTACATTATGCACATGAAGTTTGAAGCAAATCGGGTAAAAATAAGAGGGTGATTTAAAAGCATTTTGAAAGTGACACACTTCCTGCTGCCAGTTGGTGGCGCTATAACTTTGACTCACAATAGTCACATCCATGTGATCGGGCTCTTACAACGAACACACTGCTGAAGTTTCATCAAGATTAGTTAATGTATGCAGTAGTTATAACACACTTTCTGTTTCACGTTTCTCGCCATAATTTCGTTTACTCGCCACGGCCGAACCGTTCGAGATATCAAAAATCCCCTGGCAATTTTTCATCCTCAGTGTCTTGACTTCATGCTGACCGAGTTTCGTGCCGTGTGTTTGAATTCTCTAGGAGGAGTATTTCACATTCCATTGCATGTGTTTTCCAAACAACCCTTAATAGCCGACTTCCTGTTGGGCTGGGGTAAAAAGTAAGAGCATGAAGTATATATGAACCGATGAGATCTATATGTGTACTGAGTTTCATATTATTACATGCAAGCGTGTTTGATTTATGGACCAAGTGTTCAAACCCCGTTCCAGGGGGCGCTGTCGAGCCCCCCTGCCACGCCCGGGTACCAGCTTCAGCCCGGCCCTGATGGCCGCGGGTTCTGAGATGTGTGCAAAGTTTCAAGAGTTTTCGAGCACGTTAAGGCCCCCAAAAGTGCCCAAAAGGTAGTAAAATAATAATAATAATAATAATAAATAAATATAGCTGCGAGCAGCGATTACGGGCCCAAGCCGGTGGCACCGCAACCCCGGTGCCTTTAGTTACCTAAAGGCACCGGGGTGGCGGTGCCGCCGGCTTTGGCCCTTCATCGCTGCTCGCAGCTATATTTATATATATATATATATATATATATATATATAAAGCCGGTGGCACCGCCACCCTGGTGCCTTTAGGGTTATTGTGCACGACGTGACACAAAATATCTGCTCGCTATCTGCCGAACGGCTCTGGTAGTTCTGCTTCAACACTGATGATGTTGTAGAAATAGTGCGCTCTGGTTGGTCTGGATTATTCGGGATTTTTTATTTTATACAGAAATAAGTTATTTATAATTCAGATGAGAATAAAGTTAGTGTTGATTAAAATGAAGGAAAACAAATATATTTATCTGAAATATAGCACATTAGTTTTAAATTTATTTAGGTTCAATTACCAAACATACAATCTTAATTTAATTTAAAGCAAACAATACATTTAAAATATATGGCGTGTATGCACTTTTTTTTTTATAAAAAAAAAAAGATATATATCCAAAAAGACAAGGCCTTAAAGGGTTAAACTCTTGTCACTGTAACAGACACAATCTCTCTCTCTCTCACACACACACACACACACACACACACACACACACACACGTCAAGTCACTTACATTTTAGATGCAATATTGAATAAGCAGAAAAATCGGATTTTCTGCTCTGAAAATATAAATAAGCTTAAAAATTGAATAAGCACTTTGAATATTCTAAACAGAATAAGCACTGGTCGCTAATGTATAAGTACTAGTACTTAATGGAATAGATACTAGTATCTAAAAAATAAGTACTAGTAGCATGAAAATAGAGACTAGTAGGTTAAAATGATTAAATGTTAAAACGGCTTGCCATATTGGCTCAGAGAGAGAGAGAGAGAGAGAGAGAGAGAGAGAGAGAGAGAGAGAGAGAGAGAGAGAGAGAGAGAGAGAGAGAGAGAAAATTACCTTTTAGATACTAGTACCTATTAATAGATACTAGTATTTAGGCTCTAGATCCACTCCGAAAGTCACTTCGTGATCATTTAACCGCTTCATTTGAGAAAAACTATCATTATGACATAAACTCAAAATGTCTTCACGGCAACCCGTCAAAATAAAAGTTCGGTTTAACTTGACAGAAATATATTACCGGTGTACAGTAGAATTTAGATATGTCCCAATGTAATAATACTAACACTAATCCAAATAAATTAACATCAAAACTGAATTTAAGGAATAATCCATGTTTTAATTTTAACAGTAAAGCTCATTGTGCAGCACGTTATTTGACAAAAAGTTTATTTAATTTCATATGATTAAAATTGATGATAAATGATAAAATTTGTGTTTTATGTCTTCATTTTATTACCAGAAAAAACACAACACAGAATTAGTGTGACATTTTTTTTCATATATTTTTTTAAATGTTGTATACGTTTAATGATTCATAATACACTATTTCAATTAATTAGACATGCTTTTTGATTGCTAAAAAATTTACACCACGTATTCGTAATACACCTGCTCCGCAACACTAGCAGTTCCCCCAATCCCCCACCCCCCCCCTGAAAAAAAATCCTAGGGGAAACACTGGGCATTCATAACGGTGCGCGTCCATGGCGACGAGCGAGCAGAGCTGAGCGAACGTTTAGTTAATTTATTCATTCGAGCGCTCTGCAAGCGCCACCATTATCAATGTGGACGTCCGTATTTAAAAGCTCTCGATCCTCAGTCACATACCAAATATGTATATAATTTTGAACACAAGAGGGCAGTATGGCCCTATGTATGAGTTGGTGTTTAAACTAAACTATCACTCAAAGAGCCCCTTCCCCCTTCCCCCTTCCCCCCACAGACACACACACACACACACACAAACAGAATGGCAGGGGGACAAGAAATCCATTCAAACTACAATATCTGACTTTCTGTTGCTCTGAGCTAATGACTTTAAATTAGAAAGTCGATTGGCTTGATGAGAACAATATGTGTGGCAAGTTTTGTAACTGTAGGTAAAACGAGCAAAGTTATAACACACTTTATGTGTCCTTTTTTAGTCATAAAATTAATTTCCTCGCCACGGCCAAACCGTTCGAGATATCAAAAATCCCTCCGGAATTTAGCATCATCAATGTCTTGACGTCATGCTGACCGAGTTTGCTTGAAATCCGATCAATTCCCAAGGAGAATTAAATAGAATTTCAGGGGTATGCGTTTCCAAACAAACCATGATAGCCGGCTTCCTGTTGGGATGTCGTAAAACTTAGAGCACGAAAGTTGTTCAACCCAATGAGATCTATAAGTGTACCGAGTTTCATATTATTACATGCAAGTGTCTTTGATTTATGGACAAGTGTTCGAATCCCAGTCCAGGGGGCGCTGTCGGTCCGCCCTGCCACGCCCGGGTACCAGCTTCAGTCCGGCCCTGATGGCCACGGGTTCTGACCCGTGTGCAAAGTTTCAAGAGTTTTAGAGGATGTTAAGGGCCCCAAAAGCCCCCAAAACCTTGATCAACAATAATTAAAAGCTTTGTCACTCAAACAGACACATCCCCCTCCCCCCACAGACACAGAGGTATGCAGAGAGAGGGAGAGAGTGACAGAGATTACTCCAAAACATCCCATTCAAACCAAAATATCTGACTTCCTGTTGTTCGGAACCAAAATCTGTAAATTAGAAAGTTGTCCGGCTTGATCTGAACAATATGCCTACCGAGTTTTAAGATTGCAGGTAAAACTATGAAACTAACCCTCTCACTTTTGTCAAAAGGTGGCGCTACTGAGTCCCTGCACCACGCCCGTTCCTGAAACTTTGCACATGTCTACTGGCTAATATATGTGACATGTCTGTCGAGTTTCATGCAATTTCAAGCATGCTAAGAGTCTCAAAAGCCTCAAAAAAGAATTTTGAAGTTTGATGTGTTGCCACGGTAACAGTATCAAAGATATCAAGAATCCATTCACAGGTCTACATCTGGCGTATGTTTACATTATAGTAGTGAAGTTTGAAGCAAATCGGGTAAAAATAAGAGGGTGCTTTCAAAGCATTTTGAAAGTGACACACTTCCTGCTGCCAGTTGGTGGCGCTATAACTTTGACTCACAAAAGTCACATCCATGTGATCGGCCTCTTACAGCGAACACACTGCTGAAGTTTCATCAAGATCAGTTAATGTATGTAGAAGTTATAACACACTTCCTGTTTCACGTTTCTCGCCATAATTTCGTTTCCTCGCCACGGCCAAACCGTTCGAGATATCAAAAATCCCCTCGCAATTTTTCATCCTCAATGTCTTGAGTTCATGCTGACCGAGTTTCGTGGCATTTCTTTGAATTCTCTAGGAGAAGTACTTTAAATTCCATTGCATGCGTTTTACAAACAACCCTAAATAGCCGACTTCCTGTTGGGCTGGGGTAAAAAGTAAGAGCATGAAGTATATATGAACCGATGAGGTCTATATGTGTACCGAGTTTCATATTCTTACATACAAGCGTGTTTGATTTATGGACCAAGTTTTCGGAGCCCATTCCAGGGGGCGCTGTCGAGCCCCCCTGCCACGCCCGGGTACCATCTTCACCCCGACCCTGATGGCCGCGGGTTCTGACCCGTGTGCAAAGTTTCAAGAGTTTTCGTGCACGTTAAGAGCCCCAAAAGTGCCCGAATAGTCGTAAGAAAAATAAAAGAGGAGAAAAAAAAAAAAAATAATCCTAAGGAAAACAATAGGGCCTTCGCCTTTTCAAGGCTTGGGCCCTAATAATCCTTAGGAAAACAATAGGGCCTTCGCCTTTTCAAGGCTTGGGCCCTAATAATAATCCTTAGGAAAACAATAGGGCCTTCGCCTTTTCAAGGCTTGGGCCCTAATAATCCTTAGGAAAACAATAGGGCCTTCGCCTTTTCAAGGCTTGGGCCCTAATAATCCTTAGGAAAACAATAGGGGCCTTCGCCTTTTCAAGGCTTGGGCCCTAATAATAATAATAAATAATCCTAAGGAAAACAATAGGGCCTTCGCCCTTTGGGCTTGGGCCCTAATAATCCTTAGGAAAACAATAGGGCCTTCGCCTTTTCAAGGCTTGGGCCCTAATAATAATAATAATAATAATAATAATCCTAAGGAAAACAATAGGGCCTTCGCCTTTTCAAGGCTTGGGCCCTAATAAAGGCACCAGGGTGGCGGTGCCGCCGGCTTTGGCCCTTCATCGCTGCTCGCAGCTATATTTATATATATATATATATATATATATATATATATATATATATATATATATGTATATGTATATGTATATATATATATATATATATATATATATATATATATATATATATATATATATATATATATATGTATATATGTATATATATATATATAAAAAGCCGGTGGCACCGCCACCCTGGTGCCTTTAGGGTTATTGTGCACGACGTGACACAAAATATCTGCTCACTATCTGCCGAACGACTCTGGTAGTTCCGCTTCAGCACTGATGATGTTGTAGAAATAGTGCGCTCTGGTTGGTCTGGATTATTCGGGATTTTTTATTTTATACAGAAATAAGTTATTTATAATTCAGATGAGAATAAAGTTAGTGTTGATTAAAATGAAGGAAAACAAATATATTGATCTGAAATATAGAACATTAATTTTAAATTTATTTAGGTTCAATTACCAAACATACAATCTTAATTTAATTTAAAGCAAACAATACATTTAAAATATATTGGTTGTATGCACTTTTTTTTATAAAAAAAAGATATATATCCAAAAAGACAAGGCCTTAAAGGGTTAAACTCTTGTCACTGTAACAGACACAATCTCTCTCTAATATATAAATATATATAAATTCAATAGGCCTACCTGATTTTGAACACAAGAGGGCAGTATAGCACTATATATGATTTGGATTATTATTATTTTTGACTAAACAACCATTCTGGCTGTTTTTAAACTTAAAAATAATTCTTAAATTGAAAAAAAAATTCTGCTCTGAAAATATAAATAAGCATAAAAATTGAATAAGCACTTTGAATATTCTAAACAGAATAAGCACTAGTCACTAATGAGTAAGTACTAGTACTTAATGGAATAGATACTAGTATCTAAAAAATAAGTACTAGTAGCATGAAAATAGAGACTAGTAGGTTAAAATGATTAAATGTTAAAACGGCTTGCCATATTAGCTCAGAGAGAGACAGAGAGAGGCTCACCATATTCAAACCAAAATATCTGACTTCCTCTTGGTCTGAGCTAATTACGGTAAATTAGAAAGTTGTCCGGCTCGAAGAGTACAATATACATATCGAGTTTTGTTACTGTGGATAAAACTAACCCCCCCACTTTTGTCAAAAGCATTTAGAAAGTGACACACTTCTTGCTGCCAGTTGGTGGCGCTATAACTTTGACTCACAATAGTTACATCCATCTGATCGGCCTTCCTAAACCCATAATATATGGGTTTAGGAAGGCCGATCAGATGGATGTAACTATTGTTGCTATATAGCCGACTTCCTAATTTTAAATTTATTTAGGTTCAATTACCAAACATACAATCTTAATTTAATTTAAAGCAAACAATACATTTACAATATATGGGTTGTATGCACATTTTGTAATAAAAAAAGAGATATATATCCAAAAAGACAAGGCCTTAAAGGGTTAAACTCTTGTCACTGTAACAGACACAATCTCTCTCACACACACGTCAAATCACTTACATTTTATATGCAATATTGACTTTTTTCTGTTTCAGCAGTGAAACTAGTTAAACAAAGATCACAGCAGAACCATTGCGCATCTCACAGCAACGTGTTTTCTCATTACTGAATGATTCAGCATTTTGAACGAATCGGTTGACTGAAAGATTCAATGACCAATCCATAATCTGTCTCATTCATGAATGACTCAGCCGTTCGAACGAATCGTTCGAACAAATGAATCAATGACTCGCTCATTAAGACGGTCGCCTGGCGACACCTAATGACGGTTTAGTGATATGTTTAAAAGTATCATTCTTTCAAACGATTGTTAATTAACTCATATTTGAAACATAAGCTATATATATATATATACACACACATATATATACACAAAAATAAAATAAAAACACATTTGAAGCGTGTTTGCTTACTAAATTGTGAGCGGAACGAAAGTTGCAGCAAATATCAGCAATAAATTTCATTAATCACGAGAGTGAAGTGCTGACTGAAAAGATGATGACGGAATAGGCTATTTTATGTAAAAGCGCCTATTTAAGCGAATCTGTCATTGTACTCTTTTGTTGTTGTGTTTTCCGTGAAAAATAATAGACTATTGAACTCACAATTCAAGCAATCGGCCCCCGATATTGCACTAATTTTAAAGTGACACTAAAAAGTATGCGGCTGCAGTGGCATTCATTACGGTGCGCGTCCATGGCGACGAGCGAGCAAAACAGAGCGAACGTTTTTTCATTTCTACTTCCATAGAAATTCATTCGAGCGCACTGCGAGCGCCACCACTATAAATGTCCTTACTTTACTTTCACTTTTAACTTAGCGATATAAAAGCCCCCGGTGTTACACGTCAAATAACCGGTGAGAAAAAATTCTCGGAGTCACATAGCAGCTACCTATATTTAAATACAACAGGCCTACCTGATTTTGAACACAAGAGGGCAGTATAGCCCTATGTATTATTTGATATATTTATTTTTTAACTGAATAGTGCATCCTGGCTGTTTTTAAACTTGTACATTATTCTTAAATTGAAAACAAGAATAAAATGGGTTTAGTTCTGATATTTGTATAATTTTATCTAGAAATAAATGGTGTATAATTACATTTTTAGAAGATATGAAGCTTTTAGTGTTTTTTTTTTTTTTTTACATGACTTTAATCCCTCGCCATAGCAAAACAATTAGAGATATTCAATAGATATTCACAATTATGCTTCTTTAATGTATTTTCATCATGTTGAAAAAGTTTGGTGGGAATAAAATAAACCACTTAAGAGGAGTGATGCATATTTTGTCATTTAAAAAAAAATACAAAAATTGTTATGCGAAAAGACAAGGACTTAGAGATTTCTTTATCCTTTAATGCAGGAAAAATCATACAGCCAGCCACACACACACACACACACACATAAACACAGACACCAACCCTCCCTCCCTCCCCTCCCCTCTGCTCCCCTCCCCACACAGACACACACACAAACAGAATGGCAGGGGGACAAGAAATCCATTCAAACTACAATATCTGACTTTCTGTTGCTCTGAGCTAATGACTTTAAATTAGAAAGTCGATTGGCTTGATGAGAACAATATGCGTGGCAAGTTTTGTAACTGTAGGTAAAACGAGCAAAGTTATAACACACTTTATGTGTCCTTTTTTAGTCATAAAATTAATTTCCTCGCCACGGCCAAACCGTTCGAGATATCAAAAATCCCTCCGGAATTTAGCATCATCAATGTCTTGACGTCATGCTGACCGAGTTTGCTTGAAATCCGATCAATTCCCAAGGAGAATTAAATAGAATTTCAGGGGTATGCGTTTCCAAACAAACCATGATAGCCGGCTTCCTGTTGGGATGTCGTAAAACTTAGAGCACGAAAGTTGTTTAACCCAATGAGATCTATAAGTGTACACAGTTTCATATTATTACATGCAAGTGTCTTTGATTTATGGACAAGTGTTCGAATCCCAGTCCAGGGGGCGCTGTCGGTCCGCCCTGCCACGCCCGGGTACCAGCTTCAGTCCGGCCCTGATGGCCACGGGTTCTGACCCGTGTGCAAAGTTTCAAGAGTTTTAGAGGATGTTAAGGGCCCCAAAAGCCCCCGAAACCTTGATCAACAATAATTAAAAGCTTTGTCACTCAAACAGACACATCCCCCTCCCCCCACAGACACAGAGGTATGCAGAGAGAGGGAGAGAGGGACAGAGATTACTCCAAAACATCCCATTCAAACCAAAATATCTGACTTCCTGTTGTTCGGAACCAAAAACTGTAAATTAGAAAGTTGTCCGGCTTGATCTGAACAATATGCCTACCGAGTTTTAAGATTGCAGGTAAAACTATGAAACTAACCCTCTCACTTTTGTCAAAAGGTGGCGCTACTGAGTCCCTGCACCACGCCCGTTCCTGAAACTTTGCACATGTCTACTGGCTAATATATGTGACATGTCTGTCGAGTTTCATGCAATTTCAAGCATGCTAAGAGTCTCAAAAGCATCAAAAAATAATTTTAAAGTTTGATGTGTTGCCACGGCAACAGTATCAAAGATATCAAGAATCCATTCACAGGTCTACATCTGGCGTATGTTTACATTATACAGATGAAGTTTGAAGCAAATTGGGTTAAAATAAGAGGGTGATTTCGAAGCATTTTGAAAGTGACACACTTCCTGCTGCCAGTTGGTGGCGCTATAACTTTGACTCACAATAGTCACATCCATGTGATCGGCCTCTTACAGCGAACACACTGGTGAAGTTTCATCAAGATCAGTTAATGTATGCAGAAGTTATAACACACTTCCTGTTTCACGTTTCTCGCCATAATTTCGTTTCCCCGCCACGGCCAAACCGTTCGAGATATCAAAAATCCCCTCGCAATTTTTCATCCTCAATGTCTTGACTTCATGCTGACCGAGTTTCGAGGCATTTCTTTGAATTCTCTAGGAGAAGTACTTTAAATTCCATTGCATGCGTTTTACAAACAACCCTAAATAGCCGACTTCCTGTTGGGCTGGGGTAAAAAGTAAGAGCATGAAGTATATATGAACCGATGAGATCTATATGTGTACCGAGTTTCATATTCTTACATACAAGCGTGTTTGATTTATGGACCAAGTTTTCGGACCCCGTTCCAGGGGGCGCTGTCGAGCCCCCCTGCCACGCCCGGGTACCATCTTCACCCCGGCCCTGATGGCCGCGGGTTCTGACCCGCGTGCAAAGTTTCAAGAGTTTTCGTGCACGTTAAGAGCCCCAAAAGTGCCCGAATAGTCGTAAGAAAAATAAAAGAGGAGAAAAAAAAAAAAAAAAAAAAAAAATAATCCTAAGGAAAACAATAGGGCCTTCGCCTTTTCAAGGCTTGGGCCCTAATAATCCTAAGGAAAACAATAGGGCCTTCGCCTTTTCAAGGCTTGGGCCCTAATAATCCTAAGGAAAACAATAGGGCCTTCGCCCTTTGGGCTTGGGCCCTAAAAATAATCCTAAGGAAAACAATAGGGCCTTCGCCTTTTCAAGGCTTGGGCCCTAAATATAGCTGCGAGCAGCGATTACGGGCCCAAGCCGGTGGCACCGCAACCCCGGTGCCTTTAGTTACCTAAAGGCACCGGGGTGGCGGTACCACCGGCTTTGGCCCTTCATCGCTGCTCGCAGCTATATTTATATATATATATATATATATATATATATAAAGCCGGTGGCACCGCCACCCTGGTGCCTTTAGGGTTATTGTGCACGACGTGCAAAAACGTAACCCTGCTTTGACTGTCGAAAAGAAGTGTGCTGTAGAGCTTGTATCAGTGTGGGCTCTGCAAAAGTGTGCATTGAGGGCACATATCAACCACAAAGTATGCGAGAGCAACCTTCTGAAAGGTCAGGTCTACATCCAGGTCTACATCTGCCGTGTGTTTACATCATAGTAGTGAAGTTTGAAGCAATCAGGTGATTTCAAAGCTTTTTGAAAGTGACAGACTTCCTGCTGCCAGTTGGTGGCGCTATAACCGGGGTGGCGGTGCCGCCGGCTTTGGCCCTTTCATCGCTGCTCGCAGCTATATTTATATATATACACACACAAACACACACACACAAACACACACATATATATATATATATATATATATATACATAAATATATATATATTGTTTTTTTAAGAGACAAGACAGAATATTACTTGCCTGATCTGATTAGAAAAATAGTGTTGTGTGTGTGTGTGTGTGTGTGTGTGTGTGTGTGTGTGTGTGTGTGTGTTTGTGTGTGTGTGTGTGTGTGTGTGTGGCGTAATTGAACAATGTAGACATAAAAACATACTCCGTCCTTTTGTTCATACAGGACATTATTCAAACTGCAAAGTGTTTACTTATATTTGTGTACACTTGCAATAAAACACAACATTGTGCTTTTGTCAAGCTATAAACTCTTGTCAAACTGTAAACTACAACTGTCACCCAACCAAAATCTCTTACACACACACACACACACACAGTTTAAAAGCAAAAAATATCAAACAATCCTATTTAAAAACAGTCTGTGGGAGCCATCTTTTGGACATTCATCATATCGCATTGGTTTTCATTTCTTGTCATCAAACAGAGCCCTAATCTGTTTATTTTTTCAGTTACACATTCTACATTGATTAAAAAAGAAAAATCAAATGTGTTTTTATTTTATACAGAAATAAATAATCTATCATTCAGATGAGAATAAAGTTAGTGTTAGTTCAAATTTTAAGGAAAACAAATATATGATCTGAAATATAGCACATTCATTTAAAATTCATTCAGGTTCAATTACCAAACATACAATCTTAATGTAATTTAAAGCAAACAATACATTTAAAATATATGGGTTGTATGACTATTTTTTAATATAAAAAGATATATATCCAAAAAGACAAGGCCTAAAGTTTAACAAGGGTTAAACTCTTATCACTGTAACAGACACAATCACACACACAATCACACACACACACACACAAGTCAAATCACTTACATTTTACATGCAATATTGACTTTTTTTCTGTTTCAGCAGCGAAAATAGTTAAACAAAGATCACAGCAGAACCATCGCGCATCTCACAGCAACGCGTTCTCATTACTGAATGATTCAGCATTTTGAACGAATCGGTTGACTCAAAGATTCAATGACCAATCAATCCATAAACATCTATCTCATTCATGAATGACTCAGTCGTTCAAACGAATGAATCAATGACTCGCTCATTAAGACGGTCGCCTGGCGACACCTAATGACGGTTTAGTGTTATGTTTAAAAGTATCATTCTTTCCAACGATTGTTAATTAACTCATATTTGAAACATAAGCTATATTTATATATATACATACATATACACACACATACACAAAAATAAAATAAAAACACATTTGAAACGTGTTTGCTTACTAAATTGTGAGCTGAACGAAAGTTGCAGCAAATATCAGCAACAGGAGTCAAATTTCATTAATCACGAGAGTGAAGAGCTGACTGAAAAGATGATGATGGAATAGGCTATTTTATGTAAAAACGCCTATTTAAGCGAATCTGTCATTGTACTCTTTTATTGTTGTGTTTTCCGTGAAAAATAATAGACTATTGAACTCACAATTCAAGCAATCGGCCCCCGAAATTGCACTAATTTTAGTGACACTAAAAAGTATGCGGCTGCACTGGCATTCATAATGGTGCGCGTCCATGGCGACGAGCGAGCAGAACAGAGCGAACGTTTAGTTAATTTCTACTTCCATAGGAATTCATTCGAGCGCCACCATTTCAATGTCTGTGCGGACGTCCATATTATACTTTCGCTTTCAAGTTAGTGTTTTTAAACCCCCCAGCGGGAGGTTTACACAATTGGTTTACACAATCACACGTTGATTAACCGGTGGGAAAATATTCCCATAGTAACATCCCTAATATATAAATATTTATAAATTCAATAGGCCTACCTGATTTTGAACACAAGAGGGCAGTATAGCACTATATATGATTTGGATTATTATTATTTTTGACTAAACAACCATTCTGGCTGTTTTTAAACTTAAAAATAATTCTTAAATTGAAAAAAAGGAATAAAATGGGTTTAGTTCTAATATTTGTATAATTTTATATAAAAATAAATGGTGTATAATTACATTTTAGAAAGATATGAGACATGCCCTGATTCTTTTTTTGACATTACTTGAATCCCTCAACCATAGCAAAACCGTTTGAGATATTCAATATCTGTTCACAATTTAGCATCTTCAATGTATTTTCATCATGTTGAAAAAGTTTGGCATGAATAAAATAAACTACTTAGGAGGAGTAGCTAAAAACTCAGAATCTGAAATCCACATTCAAACCAAAATATCTGACTTCCTGTTGGTCGTAGCTAATTACGGTAAATTAGAAAGTTGTCCGGCTCGAAGAGTACAATATACATATCGAGTTTTGTTACTGTAGATAAAACTAACCCCCCCACTTTTGTCAAAAGCATTTAGAAAGTGACACACTTCCTGCTGCCAGTTGGTGGCGCTATAACTTTGACTCACAATAGTCACATCCATGTGATCGGCCTCTTACAGCGATCACACTGCTGAAGTTTCATCAAGATCAGTTAATGTATGCAGAAGTTATAACGCACTTCTTGTTTGTTGTTTCTCGCCATAAATTCGTTTCCTCGCCACGGCCAAACCGTTCGAGATATCAAAAATCCCCTCGCAAACTTTCATCCTCAATGTCTTGACTTCATGCTGACCGAGTTTCGTGCCGTTTGTTTGAATTCTCTAGGAGGAGTATTTCACATTCCATTGCGTGTGTTTTACCAACAACCCTAAATAGCCGACTTCCTGTTGGGCTGGGGTAAAAAGTAAGAGTGTGAAGTATATATGAAACGAGGAGATCTACATGTGTACCGAGTTTCATATTATTACATGCAAGCGTGTTTGATTTATGGACCATGTTTTCGGACCCTGTTCCAGGGGGCGCTGTCGAGCCCCCCTGCCACGCCCGGGTACCATCTTCAGCCCGGCCCTGATGGCCGCGGGTTCTGACATGTGTGCAAAGTTTCAGGAGTTTTTGAGCATGTTAAGGCCTCCAAAAGTGTCCAAAAGGTAGCAGAAAAATAATAATAATAATAATAATAATAATAATAATAATAATAATAATAAATAATCCTAAGGAAAACAATAGGGCCTTCGCCCTTTGGGCTTGGGCCCTAATAATCCTAAGGAAAACAATAGGGCCTTCGCCTTTTCAAGGCTTGGGCCCTAATAATAATAATAAATAATCCTAAGGAAAACAATAGGGCCTTCGCCCTTTGGGCTTGGGCCCTAATAATCCTAAGGAAAACAATAGGGCCTTCGCCTTTTCAAGGCTTGGGCCCTAATAATCCTAAGGAAAACAATAGGGCCTTCGCCTTTTCAAGGCTTGGGCCCTAATAATCCTAAGGAAAACAATAGGGCCTTCGCCCTTTGGGCTTGGGCCCTAATAATAATTTAATTTCTTCATGCTTTATAGTTGCATTAAACAGATTAGAGCTGGGTTATAATATAGTTTAGATTTTGCGACAATACAAGCAATGAAGCCGTTGAGATGTGCTGTGTATTTATCGTGCTACGCAAGTATGTATATGGATAAAGTTACACATACTTATTTATCCAACTTTATGTAAAGAGCTGGGTGATAATATAGTTACATTTTGTGACAAAAAAAAAATCAGGTAGTTGAGATTTGCTATATACTATTATAGAATACATCGCTTTACGTGAGTGTAATGTATATATGCAGATAAAGTTGGATGAAATACACTCACCTAAAGGATTATTAGGAACACCATACTAATACTGTGTTTGACCCCCTTTTGCCTTCAGAACTGCCTTAATTCTACGTGGCATTGATTCAACAAGGTGCTGAAAGCATTCTTTAGAAATGTTGGCCCATATTGATAGGACAGCATCTTGCAGTTGATGGAGATTTGTGGGATGCACATCCAGGGCACGAAGCTCCCATTCCACCACATCCCAAAGATGCTCTATTGGGTTGAGATCTGGTGACTGTGGGGGCCATTTTAGTACAGTGAACTCATTGTCATGTTCAAGAAACCAGTCTGAAATGATTCGAGCTTTGTGACAAGGTGCATTATCCTGCTGGAAGTAGCCATCAGAGGATGGGTACATAAAGGGATGGACATGGTCAGAAACAATGCTCAGGTAGGCCGTGGCATTTAAACGATGCCCAATTGGCACTAAGGGGCCTAAAGTGTGCCAAGAAAACATCCCCCACACCATTACACCACCACCACCAGCCTGCACAGTGGTAACAAGGCATGATGGATCCATGTTCTCATTCTGTTTACGCCAAATTCTGACTCTACCATCTGAATGTTTCAACAGAAATCGAGACTCATCAGACTAGGCAACATTTTTCCAGTCTTCAACTGTCCAATTTTGGTGAGCTCTTGCAAATTGTAGCCTCTTTTTCCTATTTGTAGTGGAGATGAGTGGTACCCGGTGGGGTCTTCTGCTGTTGTAGCCCATCCGCCTCAAGGTTGTGCGTGTTGTGGCTTCACAAATGCTTTGCTGCATACGTCGGTTGTAACGAGTGGTTATTTCAGTCAAAGTTGCTCTTCTATCAGCTTGAATCAGTCGGCCCATTCTCCTCTGACCTCTAGCATCAACAAGGCATTTTCGCCCACAGGACTGCCGCATACTGGATGTTTTTCCCTTTTCACACCATTCTTTGTAAACCCTAGAAATGGTTGTGCGTGAAAATCCCAGTAACTGAGCAGATTGTGAAATACTCAGACCGGCCCGTCTGGCACCAACAACCATGCCACGCTCAAAATTGCTTAAATCACCTTTCTTTCCCATTCTGACATTCAGTTTGGAGTTCAGGAGATTGTCTTGACCAGGACCACACCCCTAAATGCATTGAAGCAACTGCCATGTGATTGGTTGATTAGATAATTGCATTAATGAGAAATTGAACAGGTGTTCTTAATAATCCTTTAGGTGAGTGTATATATCAAAGTAGGATGTATTATCTATCCACATTTTCATTTCACTAGGCGATAATATAGTTTACATTTTTTAACAATCAAGCTGTTGATATTTGCTATATATGCTACTGCTTAACATGTGTACTGTATATATCCAGGTAAGGTTGGAAATACTTAAAGTAATTGTAAAATTCATTATTAATTATTAATTTCTAATGAATACAAGTTATTAATTTGTTATCTGGTGATACTGATGATTATGAAACCTGTGAGTTTTTCTTCAATAGGAAATATGTTAACACAACTCATCAAGACATTTAATGAGGTCCTTAACCCAGATAAACCAACTTCGAAAAAAAGAACAAAATTCTGGAAAATAATCACAAAGAAAGTGATTTTTAGATTGGTCAGCCCAAGAAATGCAGACAAACTGGCAGTTCTGAGAAAAATGCAGATATGCTGGCTGTTCACAGGAGAGTAATAGGCTACTTTATTACATGGTGAGGAAGTGTGCTTAAATTCATGTCCAGAAATAACCAGCGACAGATTTACCACTAGTGCGATTTATTTAAAGTCAATACCTTTCATTTGAGCTGCTTTTTTCACATATAACACACAGTTTTCTTAACTCTCAGCCCTCCTGCCTCTCAAGAGACAGACACAGATGCTGTTACAGGCTGTTTTTCTCTCACCTACAGGAACCTTCCCTTCCCTCCTCCATCACAGCAAAATCACACTTCTGCCATACAGTTAAGCACGGATAATATCTCTCGACTGTGTAGGTCATTCTGTCTTGTATCCACAGGTCAAGCAGAACCCTCTCTGTTCTGCTACAAGCACGCTTGGGCTATTTGTCTTCCAGTGCACATCGACATGACACGTGCTTAGCCATAGCCACAACAATCTATTGGCTTCCTCTGTTATGGTTGAAAGTTCTGAAAAAACATCATAGATCATTATTTGATTTGATTTATATACTATTATAGTTTTTATTAATATTTTGAATTAGCATTTTAAAGGTGCTCTAAGCGATGTCACGCGTTTTTTAGGGCAAAAAATTTTTTGTCACATACAGCAAACATCTCCTCACTAACCGCTGGCTGCCTGTCCCCTGAACACACTGTAAAGAAATGCGATCTCTGTAGACAGCCCAGGCTCCACAAACAGCAACAAAAGCAAACTGCAGCGACCCGCTCCCTGAAACATAATAAACTATTCCAGCCAATGACCGACAAGAAGGGTTTGGGGGTGTGGTTTGGGGGGTTAGTGTGCGGATGAGGAGGAGGGAGGGTCTAGCTAGCCTCCGTTTTGTTTGACAATAGTTCGAACGTCAACAAGAAGTGACGTCACCCAGGATCGCTTAGAGAACCTTTAATTTTCATATTTCAGGTTTTTTTCCATTAAAAGTTTATTTTTTTATTTCCTATATTTATTTTATTTTTTTGTTTTTTGTTACATTCTTTTGACATTTTTATACTTTTTTAACATTACTATTTAGGTTGAATTTATTTTTACATCAGTTTTAGTCACAATGAAATCAAAATGGACAATTCTTTGTTTTTTTTGTATAAAATATTGCAGTATTTAATTTTATTATAAATGATTTTTATTTTATTTTATTCATTTGTTCTCTTAATCCTTAATCGAAATAACTTGACACTTTAATGGCGCAAGGGCGGGACAACCTGTCACTCACACGAGATCGACCAATAGCAAACAACAATGATCCAATCAACTCCCGATGGACAAAAGTTCCCACTACATTTTTTCTTGTTCGAGAAGCCTTTTCACTCGGATATACGCCACAATAAGGAAGAAAAGACTTCGCAACTTCTGTTTCGTTCTTAAAATTTATTTCAGTTAGTCGCCTAGGCAACATTTGTTTTTTAATTTAGTTAAAGATTTTCATCTAATTATTCGATTTTATTTTATTTGCAGCTTTATTTTAAGTACTAAAAATGTTTTTCATAGTTTTAGTTTGAATTAACGATAATAACTCTGGGTTCTACAGGACATTAGTCAACTGGCCAAACTGGGATACCAACTAAACCAGCTCAGACCACCTTAGACTGGTTTAAACTGTTTTATTAAGGAGGGTATAGTTTCTTTTGGATATGTAAATAGATTTCAGGAGCTGTAATCTATTTATGAGTAAAAGGGGCTAGTATCTTAAATTTACTGTGGAAAGGCGGCTTAACCAACAGTGTGTATTCAATTGGATACAACTGATACAAGAAATACGGCACAAATACAAAGAATGCATTCTGAAATGAACTAATTATGCTATTGAAGGGTCCAATTCCGGAATCCACTGGTGCTTTAATGTATATCTATCCTTTATAATCAAGGTATTAATCAATAATCAATATTTTTCCTTCTACATATTAAATTGGTAGGTCAAGGATGCATCAATAATGACCCTGAAAAAAATAAAGTTGTGACCATAATTGGAATTGGACCCTTTACTATTTTTGGCACAAACGAGAATGCAAATGTAACTACAAGCAGATCATGAATCAAGTTATTTACAGTTTCAATGTGTAGCTGAGATGCTGGGGATGAATTAGGTTTATTGCACTATTCCTCTTTCCAACATGTGATGAGACATCATCAACACTATCAAGGACAGACTTCGATACTGTTTGTATATTCTTAGATAGAGGTGAAATGCACTTACCGAGACGCTGGAAAGCCTCAGAAGCTGCATGCCGGAGGTTCTGCATGCTGTCTGCTTCTTCTGCTGGACCTTGATGGAACTGCTGATACGACGGGAGGCTCTCACTGTGACCCATACATTTTGAGTGTGGTACTGGACCTCATCACTGTCCCTTTATCCAGCATGTCATCCTCTTGCTTTAGGCAGCTTGTGGCAGACAGCACCCACGCTGACACAAGTTCCCTTCTCTGTCCTCCTACGTTTACTCTGAGAGCTCCTCTCCTCCTGTCTTCTTGTACCCCCCCTCTCTCTATCTCTCTGTTGCTCTCCTGCCTCCTGCAGTTGCCACTGCCGCTTGTGTGGTCACAGGCCAATCAGAATTCTTCTGCAAACCACCATCCAATTGGCTGAAAATTAAAGAGAGGCAAGGGATTGCTGGTTTGTTTTGAAAGGCTGGTGCATCTAAAAAAAAACCCAGAGGGTGTATGTAAGTGTGTGCCGAATGAGTGTGTGAGAAAAAGAGAGTCTGGAGGATCAGAGAAAAACAAATGTTTGTTTAAAATTCCTCTCATCTCCAGAAAAATAAACCGAGCAAATAAGCTAAATAAATATACAATAGCAAAACAAATATACAAAAATACTATACCTATAGCAAATCTCAGCTGCTTTATTTGTTGACATAGTTGCAAAATGTAAAATATTGTCGCCCAGACTCAAAGGAGGGACAGAAAACTCTCAGATTTCATCAAAAAGATGTTAATTTGTGTTTCGAAGATAAATTAAAGTCTCAAGGGTTTGGAACAACATGAGGGTGGGAAATTAATGACATACATTTCACGTTTGGTTGAACTATCCCTTTAAGAAAAATAGTCTACGTAAAAAAATATATAGCGCAAGTGCAAGAAGACAACTGCAAGAGCAATATTAATCCATATATTATTAATAATCTAACGTTTCCATAGATTTATCAAATAATATCTTTAGCTTACCAGCTGAGGCTGAGCATTTCAAGTGAAGCAACCAACTCACCTCTCATCCTCTACCTGCCCGAGTAGAAAAAGCGAAAGCGTAAATACTCCATCTGGTTTGTCCCTCCTGCTTCTCCGTGCATTGAAGCGCTCACAACAACCACAACAACACACCGCAACACACCCGATTAATATCATCATCATGAGCTTCGCTCTGCTATCTGTCTGCTAACGTTACTTTCTTTACCGGTTATACTAACGTTGCATCTCTGATCAAGCGTTTTAAAAAGCTGACAAGATATTTTAAACCAAGAATCATTCGCTTCGGACATATTGAGGTAAGAATGAACGAAGCATAATGTATATCAGATTGATATTAAAGGAGCGAATATGGAGATTATGAATGTTTCTGTCTTCAAGGGACTGCATTGTATTTATGACTTTACAGTGGTGTAACGATCTTCCACTCATCAGTTATTTAACATGATCCCCACCTGTCGACGCTGTTTCTTTAAATTTGTTGAGCTTTGGTGTCATTAGACATATCTAGTTTCATATTAGACATTATCATATGGATCATTGTTATCAATTAGAATATTGTATCTGATAAGCGAATCTTAATGAGTTTTCTTATTGCTCTATTTCATGTCATTTTTTCATGACCATCTTAACCTGCTTGACAGCTTGTGCTTTAATGAAGAACTCAGAATAGGAGTTGTTAATATTCATTATAAGAAAATGTATATTTATTAGACAGTACCCCAGATCTGTTGTTGTGTTTTTGTCAATTCAGCTGATGATTTCATCACAACTCTGTCACCTTTGTCCCTGATCGGTGTGTGTACACATGTGTTTACACAGTTAGTCTAGAGCCAAGAGTCTTTGCTTTACACAATCTAATCTAAGTCTAATCTAGATTTATTATATTATATTCTTCAGAATTAGGTCACTCTCGTGACTGTAGTTCAATGAAGCATTGAAAACATCTCAGGAAAATTAGTTTTAATATCATTACTTATTTTAGTAATAATCACAAATTATCATTCGAAAGGTTAAAAATTCACTCACACACTCAAAATTAATCCCGTGAAAACCGTTTTGAAATTGGACATTGCATTATTATGAAAATGGTACTTTAAAATATTTTAGCGAGCTCCTTTTTCGTGACATCAAATTTAAATTTGGAACATAACTAGAATTAGAGTCAGAATTATTTTGTAAAATATATATTTTGAATAGAATAAAAATGTTTAATTCAGAACATATGCTTAAACATAAACTTTAACCTATAACTTTTTTACACTTTCATTTTTGTAGCTGCTTTCACTTTCCCTGTAATAATCTCTAAAAGGTCTGTATTTCAAAGCATTCATGAATTACAACCTATGTTCAATGGGTTGTGGGGTGACCGTTTTAAACAAACAAGTTGTTGTCAAACCTTTTGTTGTCATTCAGCATCTGAAATCATTTGTCACCCGTTCTCTCACAGGACAATCATCTACGGTGACAAACGCAACAGCCGTGACATGGGGAACGTTTAGAGATGGAGAAGCAGATAAGGTGAGTGCGTTCAAAGACAGACTGCCAGCAGGGTTAAACAAAGCAGTGTTTGTATACTTCTTAGTGTTTGTTTCTTGTCTCATGACTTCTCTAAGAGTGTGTGCATGACTGTGTTTGTAGTTCTGGTGAGGAGGACGGTTCTGGGGAGAGGGGTTTGCTCCACACGTGGAGGGGATATTCCTACAGCACCACACCAGAGAGGGTGCTGCTCTCCCGGCCCGTGCTCCAGGCTGCCCTGGGAGCTAGACATGGTGTTCTGCTAGTAGAGGGTAATACATTTATAATTCACACGCGAACGAGGCATAGATGTACATGCAAATTTGGCTGGGAAACACTGTAGAATAGATGCAAAGACTAATATTTGATGAGCTTTTTGTTTCAAATCATTGTCAAATTAACACTATTTATGATGCTATTTATGTCATGCTAAATGTGTGCAAGTCATCTCTTTTATCAAAATATAATAACATCTGCGTTTAAAAGTCGTGAGAGGTCTTGGTTATGTTTGCACAGTAATTTAACGGGATAGGTCTTCCAAAAATTTAAATACTGTCATTATTTACTCACCCTAATGTCAGTCCCAAACCTTTGTTTCTTCTATGGAACACAAAAGATATTCTGAAAAATGTCTGTTTGTCCATGCAATGAAAGCTATTGGTGTCCAGTATTGTTTTAGACCCCACTGACTTTCGTTGTATGGGTTCCACAACAGAAAGTCCTACAGGTTTGCATTTTACATTTGGGTGAACTATCCTAAAATGGAAAAATAATTAATAATTTGAAAAGAGATCATTACCATTTGGATACATTGAGGTATTCTCGAGGGTGAATGTGAGCCTCCACGACCTGATTAACACTTTGTGATTCCATAAGTTTTACAAATAGTTCATTCCTGAATAAAAACTATCGTTATTGAGAGGGAAAGTACTTTAAGTAAAAAGTTTTCAATGAATTATTTTGAAATAATCTAAGTCATCCTGTGGCTACCTTGTTGGAAGTGTACTGTGGTCCCCTAGTTGGCACCAGCCCCTTGGATGAGAACCACTGCTTTAAACAGATGCTTGTGAAAAGAATAAACTATTGCTTCTCATACATTTTGCAATGATTTTGCATATCCAGATATGTAATCATTTCTATACTATATTTAGGGGGACAAGTCTACAGTTTTGGTGAGTTGCCTTGGAAACAGAACCAAACATCATCAGTAGTGACTGAGCCCGTTTTGGAGGCAGTGCTTAGCGAACAACATGTTGTTTTTGTGGCTGCTGGCTCCGCCCACAGTGGAGTAGTAACGGAGGATGGAGGCGTGCACATGTGGGGAGAAAACGCTCATGGCCAGTGTGGCCTTTTGGGACTCTCTGTTATCCCTAACCCCACCCCTGTGGGCGTGCTCGACTCTGAGTCCACACCCCCTCAGACGGTGAAGATCCTGGAGGTGGCATGTGGGGACCAGCACACTCTCGCTCTTTCAGCCAAGCATGAAGTCTGGGCTTGGGGAAGCGGGTGCCAGCTGGGCCTGAACACTTCCACGTTTCCTGTCTGGAAGCCCCAGAAGGTAGAGCCCCTGGCGGGAAGGCACGTGTTGCAGGTGGCCTGTGGAGCCGCTCACAGCCTGGCTGTGGTGCGAAGTTCTGAGGCTCTGGTGCCTCGAAAACCCCCTCAAGACAAGTGCGGTCAGTGCCATCAGCTGCTGTACACTATGACTGACAAAGAGGACCACGTGATCATCTCTGATGGCCATCACTGTCCACTAGGTGTTGAGCTTGACAGCAGCGAGACCAAGTCTGCATTAGAGGGCAGCCCAGAACAGGTTAAACAAGGCAAGAGCTCTCCTACAGAACCTGTTCCATCCATATCCACCCAGATTCCAAGATCACCCACCTCCAGCACAACCCCTGAATCTACCCTTCTTCCTGACAGCACACCTGCCTCTGAACCCCAAATTCAGGTTTCTGCGTCTAGCCAAGAACCTGTAGAACCAACCATAGAAGTCTCGAATGAACATGAAGCTCCGGTCGCAAATGAAGAGGTTTGTGTGGAAGCCTCCGAGTCCTGCACCCTTGAGCCGGACAGCTGTCGTGCCACAGGGGGGAAGTACTCCCCATTCCCCGATGAGCAGGCTGTGAAGGCCTATCTTAAAAGACTTTCTGATCATGCCCTGGCAGAGCACGTCGCCAAGACCCCCAGCACACTTCATTCTGCTCAGGTTAGTCTCTGGCACAACAGTAGCTACGTTTACATGCATCCAAATAATCCATTAGTTGGCTCAATCGGTTTGAAAATACTTCATATAAACAACTTAATTGGTCTGATAAAGCTCGATCGGAGCGAAAAGGGTGGTGTAGACCTGATATAATTTGATTACTAGGAAAAGCTAATCATAAAACCCTTGAATAGGACTCTTCTCAATCAGATTTAAAAATACCTCGCACACATAGGCAGTGCTTGATGCGTATGTTGACCATAGTCCTTTTATTTAATAAGATCTCTATTTATATACATTTTACTTCGTATGAAATTGCATATGTTTATTAACATGTTATGAACTGGTCAGTGGAGGAGACTAAATATTTGCTCATTTTTTTCTAAAAAAAGCTCTTCTGTCATATTTTCAGCTTTCCTTTTAGGGATAATCAAGGCATTATATCATGGTTCTGGTGACATTATATCGGTGGCTTTTTCCAGGTCTGTGAATCACATTGAAAAGTTTAGGGTTTATATAAGCAGAACATTCAGAATATGAAATCGGATTGGACTAGTACATGTAAACGTACCTAAAGCCCAGTAAACATTAAGTTGATAAATGAACACTCCTAGTTGGATTTCTCTACATACATTTTATTAACTTTTTCACTTAAAATGGTGAGATAATTTTGAAAATAGCAGTTAGCTCGCTGTACAGAATGCATAGGGTAAATGCACCAGTATTAAAATTCTAGCTGATACTGATAACTGATAACTGGTTATACTATTTTGTCTAAATTAGTTAAAAATAAACACCAAAAACTAAAATAGGTAATTGTAAATTTTAGAAGTGAGTTTGGGCTTTACAACATTATAATATATTGTACAGTATAAAAAAATGGAGATTATGTTGAAGATTACTTTTAACAGTATTATTAAATTATAATTAAAAAAAAATAACTTTAAGTCAGGGAGAAGTAATCTAAATGGTAATATGAAAATAAATGGAAATGTACATGTACAACTACATGTCTATATCTCTATATCCAGATCTACTATAAATGGTCAAAGGGATAGTTGGCCCAAAAATTTAAATGTATAATTTACTCATCCACATGTCATTCCAAAAATGTATGACTTTCTATCTTCTGTGAGAAATGTCTCGGTGTTTTTTGTCCATACAATGGAAGTCAGTGGTCACTAAAACTGTTTGGTTACCAATAAATGGTCATATAGGTTTGGAATGACATGGGGGTGAGTAAATGATTTGAACAGAATTTGTCATTTTAACTGTTAGTTCGTCAACATGCTAAACCCCCCGAGAAGTTGACAACTTCCCTTTTAACAAATATTAAATTAATTAAGTTTATTTAGTTATACTAGCTGACCATCCCTGTCCAACAAGTCGACCATCCCAAGCCATCGTAATTCAAACTGTTCAATTTCTTCTAAATGTGCAATTCAGAACTCTCATGTCCAGCTCATATCTGTCCTATCACAGCTCTCCAGTGACCCTGCTGATCCTTTCACCTCTGACCCCTTAATCCCGGTCGCCCAGTCTGTGACTCCAATGGGCTCTGCGTTGAACAACTTGGTGGTGTCCTGTGCCTCTGCAGTGGGGGAACGTGTAGTGTCCACATATGAAGCTCTCTCTCTGAGAAAAGTCATTGGTTACTGGGTAAGTGTATTTTCCAGTGTGTATTTTATGTTAAATGTTCATTACATTGACATGCCAGAATCACGCTCTTTAAACATTAAACCAATACATTTTCTAAATAATTATGTCATTTTCATACTTGGCACTTTTATTGGAAAGAAACTGAAGGATGATGATTAGGGGTGTAACAGTTACAGTAGGCTACATGTATTCGGTTCGGTTCATACAGTCAGATGACGAATACAGTCAGTCACAGGCAATCCACACTCCAATCCAGAAGGGACGCGCACGGTAATGCAACGCCGTTTGCTAACCACCACAACAGGAAAAAGCACAGAAGAAGGAGAACAGATGATCTCTGCATAGATATGTTTACTTGTAATCTTGTTTCAAACACAGAAAGGCATCAATAAAACAGCTTGAGAATATCTCGCGTAGCATTAAATTTACCTCAGGCAAGTCATATAGTGTCTTCGTTTCTCTAGTGAACTAACTGAACTATGTTAGTTCACTACTAGAGAAATGATCTCTAGAGGGGAGAATTTCACTAGATATATGCACTATATTAGCTTATATATTCATTATATTTACTTTACCCATTAGTAATGTCTTAATTATTTTAATATATGTTTAAATACATTTGTTATAAAAACAAGTTATGACTGTAACTGTGTAAATGATTATATTTCAATAATGAATTGGAGAAGTTAATGCACAACCTGCCTCATGTGAAATGTACATGTTTTTTTCATTTGAGTGCTGTACTGAATACCGCTGTTGTACCGAATACCCCTGCTGTACCGAATATCGAATACTTCAATACTGAAGTTCTTACCGAACCGTCATGTTTGTGTACCGTTACACCCCTAATGATGTGTTTGACCAGAGTTGTTGTGCTCCAGGCTCCAGGAGAGGGCCGTGAGCGAGTGGAGGAGAGACTCCGTCTGGAGGAGCCCATGCAGGGGAAGAAAAGCTCCAGCCTGGGGGACATCCGAGAGGAGGAGGCGGAGCTTAGCCGTCGCCTGTCCCTGCCTGGCCTGCTCTCTCAGGGTACACACGCTCTCCTTCTCTTACACCCAGTGTACCGTCTCCGTAAGTCTGTGTGGGGATGTGTGTCTACGCTTGAGTTTTCATGAGCATGGACTAGTTGTCGAGAATCTTACGGAATTTTGCTATTCCGTCAGCACGCTTGGCTTTTCTGCTGCAGAGGCTATGAATAACTAACAACTCCATTCCTTTTCGTAACAAATTTCATAAATATTTAAAGAAAATGGTCTGGTTTTATAATCATCTGAGTGCAGAGGGCGTAACGAGACTGTACCTCTCTTTAGACCCATGTGAACCAGAGGGAGGATTGCTAATGTATTCTTTTATTAGTTGAATATGTTTAATCTTAATCCTGTGCAGTATGTTAAGGCTTAGTTCGTTCAGTTCAAAGTAAAACCCTCCAAATCACAGATTGGGCAACTTATGCGTACTGTAATGTGTTTGTTAATGGCATGGCTTTTTTTGCCTTCAAATTTCTACCGACGGCACTTGTGGACAGGTTTTCCATATATTGCTGTTGCCATCGTTACAGAAAATGCAGCATTTGAGGTGACGGTGTGGGCATCCTACACAACATCTGAAGGTATTTATGTGTAGTTGCAGTTGTACAAAGCGTAATGTTTAGATTAGAAGTAGATTTATTAGTGAATCTCACGGAAACAAATTTTAGCTTAAAATGAAAAGGACATTTTTTTTCCATTTATTTTGCATAAAAACTATTTGCATTATGATTATAATCATTTTCATGACATTTAATCAAGCACATTTTACACCCAAATTCATTTTACTGTAATGCGTCTAGAGATTTGACATCACTTTAGTTTTTTTTTTTTTTGACAGTTTTTGTAATTCTCATTTTCTTTAGTTATTCTCATTAGATTCTATAGGAATTACAAATATAGAAATTAAAAAATACTTCAACACAAAGTTTATTTTTATTGAAATCAGACTACAGAGTAAATTAAAGGGCAGTATAATAATTTCTTGAAATTAAAAAGAGATTACAACTCCAAAACATTAAGAAGTGCAACTGTTTTCACCAAAAATGTTTCACCAAATCAGCATATTTGAATGATTTCTGAAGGATCATGTGACACTGAAGACTGGAGTAATGATGCTGAAAATTCAGCTTTGCATCAGAGGAATAAATTACATTTCAAAACATATTAAAATAGAAAGCAGTTATTGTAATTTGTATTTTTTTATTTGAATTTTAAGCAAATAAATGCAGGTTCGGTGAGCAGCATAAAGACATCTTTTAAAAACAATAAATAATCTTACAGACCCCACACTTTTGAACCGTAGTGCATATGTTTAAAGACAATTTTTTTTTTTTTTTAATTAGTAATTAAATTTGGGTGAAAATGTGCATAATTTTCAGAAAAATGGCATAATGCAGAAAATTCTTGCTTCATTGTTTTAATTAAAATATAATTTATTTTTTATACTTGTGTTTAGGGAGAAATTTGACCAAGTCATGTTGTTGACACTTTGTGCGATTCAATTTAGCGAGAAGTAGACCTTCTGATTTTTAGTAACAAGCAGGTTGTAAATGCATTAATAAATCCCCCTTTTAATTTATGTAATCAAAACTTCCCAGAGATGTCAGAAACTTTCTGCTCTAGTGCTTTGCATGTTTTTAAAGTGATTTACACTTACACAGTTAAAGATTGTGATATGAGAATTTATTTTGGACCAATCTGCTAATGAGGCTCCAGGACACACTCTTAAAAATTAAGTTTCTAAAAGAGGGAAGAACCATTTTGGTTTCGCCAAAGAACCTTTCAGTGAACAGTTCCATTTTCCAGAAACTTTTTCTTCTTAGAATCTAAAGAACCCTTTTCCTCTGTAAAGAACCTTTTATACAATGAAAATGAATGTTCATGGTTCTTCAGCGAACCATCGATGCCAGTAAAGAGCCTTTATTTTTAATAGTGTACCTCAGCCTGGTTGTGTGTTTGTTTGAGTTTATAAATGATACGCAGGCTAGAGAAGACAATGGCGTCCAGCTACCTGCTACATACACACCTTTTCTCGTCTCCTCGCCCCCTCCTGCGTGACAGATGGACCCCAGTGGGGCTGGAACATAACTCAGCATGACAGCAGTCTGTGTGTGTTTATTTGTGTGTGCACCTGGCCATACCGTGTATATATGAGTGTGTTTTACAGAGAGTTAAGCTGAAGTTGGCCGAGTCTGTGGGTCTTAGTCTGTCTGTTAAATAAATCATGGGAATTTTCCCTATGCTCTTTGTTTGTGTTCATATAGCAGAATCAAACTAATGCATATTCTATGAGGAACAATCTGACATGAGTTGGATTTTCTTATGATCTGTCTTTGTTTGGATGTGGACTGTGTTCTGCCTCTAAGGGCCCTATTTTAATGATCTAAGCTCATGGTCTAAAGCACACGGCTCAAGTGCACTTAGGGCGAGTTCGAATCCACTTTTGCTAGTTTAACGACGGGAAAAATGGTCGGCGCGCTCGACGCATGGTCCAAAACGGTTGTCCCTATTTTCTTAATGAGTAATGGGTGTGTTTTGTGTGTAACGTGCAAGAGAGTAGAGTCATTTCCCATTCCCTTTAAGCCAGTTGTGCTCGCGCCATGGCGGATTCGCTATTTACATGGTGGAATTTGCAAGCGGAAAGACTGAACGCTTCTCTAGCGAGGAAACGTGCACAAGCAGATCATCGGGCCAGATTCCACCATATCTTTATGTACACAATAAACATTTTTTACATTGTAATTTTTTTTATTTTTAATATTTGGCATGTTTGTGTGCTGCTGCGCGTCCCTGTGTGTGTAATAAGCAGAGTGTACGCTCGAGGACCTGCCTATAGGCGCACATTACTAATGCGCTTTTTAAATAACAAAAAAATATTGCGCCTTTTGACTTTAGACCAGGTTTTTGTTGGTCAATGGCGCAGTCTATTTCAGTTGCCTCAAAATAGCAACGTGCCAACATTGCGCCTGAACGCACCTCGTTTTCAGACCAGCACGCCCATGGGCGCAAATGCATTTGCTATTAAACTACGTGGCGCAGGACGTGAAAATGATAACTGCGTCGGGCTGAAACTAGCAAAAAACACTGCATTGCGCCGGGTGTATGATAGGGCCCTGTATATTGATGTTCCAAATTTCTTTGAATATGTTCTGTTGTTTATTCTCTCTCTCTCGTTCCTACTCTCTCAGTGTCTCCTCGTCTTTTGCGGCGAACGAGCCGCCCCCGTGCACGGGCCATCCCGCTCACTCCAGGAGGCATACCTGAGGCCGATGCCCACCTGCCTTCGTTGCAGACAGAAGTGTGGAGCTGGGGCCGAGGCCAGGAGGGCCAGCTTGGACATGGTGACCTCCTTCCCAGGTCAGAGTCCTTCATCAGGGTTGGCATGAAGAGCTCCAGTATTCCCTAACAACTCATGAATTACATAAGAGTCCAGGGCTTTAAATTCAATGTGCTCTGCCAAAATGAGGACAGCCTCATTATATGCATCACAGAGGAACCTAATGTAGTGATTTCTCTCCCTCTTTCTTTCCAGACTGCAGCCCGTCTGTGTAAAGAGTCTGAATGGTAAAGAGGTGTTGAGAGTGGCCGCAGGTGCTCATCACTCTCTCGCCCTGACCGCCCAATCACAGGTGACACACTTCACCTGCATATCTGTGGCTTTTCTCTTGAGCGGTATGTGTGTATTAGTGTAATCCTCCTGTAATGTGTGTGTATGGCAGGTGTTCTCCTGGGGATGCAACACTTCTGGGCAGCTGGGACACATGGAATCACCCACCAGCTTCCCTCACTTAGCCAAGGTATATGCACACATGCACATAACACAGAAAAATATCACAACAGGGAGAATAACATTTTGAAATGGATCAAAAGGTTTGGAAATTTTATGCAGGTGCTCATTAAAAAGGTAATATTTGTCCATTTATAATCTATATTTTCTTCACTAACATTCAAAAGTGAAAGACAGTAATACTTTAATTCAACAAGGATGCATTGTCTTAAATTGATCAAAATTGAAAATAAAGATATTTATCAAATAAATTTTCAGCTAAATGCTGTTCTTTTGATATTTCTATTCATCAAAGAATCCTGAATTAAAAAAAATCATGTTCCCACAAAAATAGTAAACAGCACAACTGTTTTCAACTGTGGTAATAATAAAATGTTTCTTGAACAGCAAATCATCATATTAGAATGCTTTCTGAAGGATCATGTGACACTGAAGACTAGAGAAATTGCTGCTGAAAATTCAGCTTTACCATCACAGGAATAAATTACATTTTACAATCAATTAATAATATTTTATATTTTTACAGCTTTTACTGTATTTTGGAGCAAATAAAAACAGCCTTGGTGAGCATAGGAAAATCTTACCGACCCCAAACTTTTGAACGGTAGTGTAGTTAGTATATATATTGATATTATATATATATATATATATATATATATATATATATATATATATATATATATATATATATATTGATATTATATTTTATTTTATTTCTATAACCATTTGTAAATTTTATTAATTAAAATTTTTCATACATTTTATTTCTCATATCATTTCTATAACATTGTATTGATATAACAACACACATTTACTTAAATGAGGGTATACCATTCAGTTATTAAATTGTTTTTAAATTGTTTTAAAAAGCCCTTTTTTTGTGGTCTGTGTGTGTGGGAATATTGCCCTGAAAGTATGACAAGGTTAGAAACGTTTGACACTCGCGCACACCTTTCAGCAATGTGAGTCTTTAGACATCTAGTGTACACATGTATGCAGTTTGTTTGAATGAGTCTTGGTCAGCTACCTAATTCAGTAGTCAGAACACTGCCAAGAGTGCACTTTAACATTAAATACCTAACTATTCCCACAATGCACTGTAAAAACAAGTGAGTATCAGCTGTTCACTTAAACCGTTTAAAATGAAGGATGAGTACATATTTCATGAGACCACTGTATTATATAACATCTACAAGGAAGATGCATGATAAACAAAACCATTTAGACCAATAGGATATTGTTCCTGATGTTATTGAATTACCAATGATGGTTTAATGCACAATTACACAATCATGTAACAGTGAATCAAGTCATCAGTGTTCCAATGTTTAGTGGATTAAGGCCCTTGCTAGTGCCCAAATTTGTGTTGACATTGACAACATACTGATTCATGACTTGTTTGCTTTGTTTGTTCTCTTTTGCTTTGTTTGTCCTCTTTTGTCTTTGGGCAGCTGTCAGATGGGATTCGCGTGTGGGATATCGGGGCGGGGCAACAACACACTCTCTTATTGGCTGATGGAGACTGTATGCAGCCAATCCTGTACTACAGCGGGCAGCAGGTGAAAGAAGTGGCGGAGCAAACGGAGGAGGAGGAGCAGACCGGAGAGTACACACAGCAACCAGTGCTGCTGCCCTTTTGTATGAATGTGAGCAAGCCTTTGTCATCATTATCATCATCATCATCATCATCACTATCACTTCGAATTGCTATTGTATATAATAAACTATATTCTCAGATTTATGTGCTTTAAATTCTGTACATTGATGATGTGTTATCACTGTTATTTACATAACTTATGTCTCTTTTTATTGTGTGTGTGTGTGTGTGTGTGTGTGTGTGTGTGTGTGTGTGTGTGTGTGTGTGTGTGTGTGTGTGTGTGTGTGTGTGTGTGTGTGTGGTAGTTGGGCTATGTAAGCAGTGTGAGTGCAGGTGGATGGACATGTGCGGCGCTGACGGATCGTAATGTAATGGGTTTTATTGCTAGTCTGCATGAGCTGGCGGCTGCAGAGAGGAAATATTACTGCAAACTCTGCAATATCAAGAGTCTTCTGCTCCAGCCATTGCTCAAACTGGGTATGACAGTGTGTGTGTGTGTGTGTGTGTGCGTGTGTGTCTAATTCAGTGAAAGTGAAATGAATGAAATAATTTACAATCTCTTGATGTATGCAACAAGGTTATTATTTTTAACTAAATTTAAAGTCCTACAAAAATTGTGTTACTTGAAATGAAACCAATGTTAAATGAAATGAAAAAAACAAGGCAAAATTTCTCATTTTCATTTAAAGTTGAAGTACTAAAATAACTCAAACTAATAAATAACAATTATTAAATAGTCTAGGTATAGACAATATAATACAAATTACAAATATACAAAACATTTCTATTATTTTGAACTAAAATTAAAGTGAAAATATAAAAATATAATCTAATTCAAAATATTAACAAAAACTATAGTAGTATATTAATGATGCTAAACTAACACCTATATACTATAATATAATATGGTGTTTGTGTAGATATTTAAAGATGGCTATCTGTAAGCCTTTTTTTATAAAAAAATTTTTTTATTATGCAGTTATACTTAAAACTGTAAGAATTTGTGTTCAGAATTATAAGAAATGTTGCTAATTTTTTTTTAGAAATAAAGCCCAAAACAAGAAATGTCTGTCCTGTGTGTCTGAATAATCATTTGGGATTTTTAGGTCTTACGTTATGTTTTTTTATTTTTTTATTTTTTAGATTCGCTAAGCTCCGGCCTCGGTCAGTCCACTGCAGGGCTCCTGCAAAATCTGATTGGACGACTGAGTCGCCTGTCTCAGCTCACGGGTCAAAACTCGGCCTCTCTAACCTCTTTCCTGCGGCGTTCGCGTGACATCCGAGGTCTTGTTATTCTTGACGACGCACATCTGTTCCTGGACACATATTCAGAGCAAGTATAGAGCACACACACACGATTAAAGAATCTGAAGTCATGAAGTGGTTACCTCAGCGGATGGAGTAGGAGGTTGAATGTTGTTCGTTACCCCATGCTCATTAATGAGGACATAACATGAAGTTTGTTTCGCCACTGGAAAGAGCCAGAGCACAAGACACCTGTTGAGTGCAGTCTGACAGATAAACACAGTATCTTGAAATCGGATTACTGTAAATCTGTTGTGTTTCTGAGTTTCAGGATGTTTTCAGCAAGTTATTTTCTCTTCAGAGCTTTACTGAATTAACTTCTAATTAAAACGAAATATATTCCAGCTTTACATATTTAATACTTCTAACATGATGTATAATTGAAAAAAAAAATCCTCAAATGTCTTTAATCAGACAGAACCTCAGTTGGAACTTTACGTTGTTCAAGATGATCATAAGTTTCGATTTTCTTTGAAAGTCATTATTTTTTAAGAGTCAGAGATTTGATCCAGAATCGGATATCTGTAGTTGAGGGGTTTTCCCAGTGCGGCCAAGTTTTGAGTGTGTAAGGTCCTGGAAAACCTGGAGAATTTTATTAAAAAAAAATGTTTTAAGTAACTGAAATGATAGTGCCCCTATTATGCTTATTATATATAAGATATTACCTTTCATGCAGTATTGTTCCCAAAAATAAAAAAGAACCGATTCTGAACTGCCTGAAACGTGTCGTCAGTAATTCCAGTCTTACTTGCACGAACCTACAGTATGTAGGTTTGTAACAAATTTGCATAATGCCAATGGTCTTCATTGGCTGCCCACGAACAGCTTTGACCGCCAAATGTTGTAGTTACTCTTTCTGGCTGCAGTCTCTCTATACAGTCATTATTCTATAATAACAAATGATTGTAAAAATCATGGGAATGTATTGCTCAAAAATGTTGTACCCTTCTTGCCCTAATGCCCTTATCTTTCTTATTGTCTCATGCAGGTACTGTTCTGCTGTGGGTGATCTCTTAGTCATGGGAGGGTTTCTAGCCCTTGTCAAACCTTGCCAGTGAGTGGTATATGTGTGTGTAATGCCCTGTCCCAAATGCTTTCCAAAGCACTTGCTGCAAAACTCTAAAGTTAACATGATTGCAGATTGATTTTAGATTAACATTGTATTAATAATCTGTCTGTTTGACTCTGTTTTGAAGTGATGTGTTTGGCAAAGGGGCAGAGGTTGTTCAGAGGTTGTCTGAATGTTCTGAAGAGGGTTTGCCGTTAGCGGATGTTCTGCCACATCTCTTTTACCTGCCCATAAAGCACCTGCACGAATATGGACGACTGCTGCTAAAACTGGCTACCTGCTATGAGGTGGTGGGTACTTACTGGAAACACTGGAAAACTTTCATTTCACATCCATTTTTTATGTTTTATTGTTACAGCATGAAACCATAATGTGGTAATGTTTGTAACGTTAACATTGTAATGTTTCCCTAGCTCTGATTCGTCTTCATAAACAACTAATACAACTGAGAAAATACCACTTTTGGCTGAAATTAACCACAAATAAAATTAAAATATCACCTAATATAAACATTTTCATAAAACGCATACAAAATGATAAACCCATCAAACCTGAATAAGAAAAAAAAAAATATATATATATATATTAGTGCTGTCAAATCGATTAAAAATATATATATATATATATTAGTGCTGTCAAATCGAGTAATCGTAATTAATCTCATCACGATCAATCTCATCTAACATATGTTTTTGTTTACATAACATATTATGTCTATGTGTGCAATGCTTGTATGTGTATATATACATAGTCATAAATATGTATAAATATGAGTATGCATGTGTATGTACAGTATATATACACACACACACACACACAAAGACATAATATATATATACACATACATATGTTATGTAAACAAACTTTTATGTTAGATGCGATTAATCGATTTGACAGCACTAATATATGTACACTACCGTTCAAAAGTTTTGGGTCAGTGAGAATTTTATTTGTATTTTTTGGAGGAAAGAAATCAATACTTTTATTTATCAAGGACAGTAAAGACATTTATAATGTTACAAAAGATTCTATTTCAAACAAATGCTGTTCTTTTGAACTTCCTATTCATCAAAGAATCCTAAAAAAAAAAAAAAAAAAACTGTACAACTGACAGACCAACAACTGTTTCAACATTGATAATAATAATAAATGTTTCTTGAGCATCAAATCCTCATATTATACTGATTTGTGAAGGATCATTTGACACTGAAGACACTGACACTGGTGATGCTGAAAATTCAGCTTTGATCACAGGAATAAATTACACTTTACTATATATTCACACAGAAAACAGCTGATTTACACTGGAATAATATTTAATCCTATAACTGATTTTTGTTGTATTTTTAATCAATTAAGCGCAGCCATGGTTAGCAGAAGAGAATTCTTTTAAAAGTATTTAAAATCGTACCGACCCCAAACTTTTGAACGGTAGTGTCAATTATTTATATAAATATGTATTTTTAAATAAATACATATATATATATATATATATATTATATATATATTTTTTTTTTACTTCTTTTTTTTTTTTTTTACTTATTCAGATTGGTCAGGTTACTAATTTTGTTATCAAATGATAAACTGAACCAACCTGAAAAATAAATAAAAACAAATAATAATAATTATATGTGTGTAATGAAAATTTTCATTCTATTCAAAAATAACATTACTGGCAGAGCTGCAGTATGATCAAAACACTATCATTACATAAATGTAATTTCCGTCTCTGTGTGGCAGAGTTCTGTGGATTATCAGAAGCTGCAGGATGCCTGCTCAAAGTATGAATCCATGGCTCTTCATCTGAAGAGGAGGAGGAAGGAAGCCGAGTGCACGCTCCACTTCTGGAAGAGCTTTCCCGGGAAGATGACCGTGAGTCACCTTGCTGTTGTCTCAGGCCCTTAGAAGCACTTTACCTGTCAGTTTCATGCACACCAGACAGCCAGGTGCTCTTCCTGCAACGAAGTTGGGCTATTAATTAAGAGTTCTCCTCTTTTCGCAGGACTCTCTCCGTAAACCATCCCGTCGGCTGATCTGTGAGAGCAGTAATAAGGCTTTGACTCTTCAGAACGCGGGACGTTTTTCCGTCAACTGGTTCATGCTGTTCAACGATGCGCTTGTTCACGCACAGGTTTGCCTCTTTATATGTACGTTTCACCGCCATTTCAGTATCGTTTCTGCTTTATCTCTGTTGGTTTCCTCCTCCTTTCCTTACTCAATGCTTTCGCTTCTTTTTTATATTCGCTAATAGGGCCAGACTAACAATCTGTTTCCAATGACTGATGTTTTAGTGATGTTTATCTTTGTTTTGGTAGGGCATGGTCCCCTATAAGAGTCTTGTAAGTATGGGCTGTATGAATGAAGAGTTTCCTCCATAGCATACTGTCCCCTAGTGCCCGAGGATGCACCCTACAGCTGTAGTGTTTAGTCAATGCTTCTGTTAAAGGAATATTACCAGTTAAATAAAGCTTTTGTTTAATGGTTGAGGCATCCATTTAATCAGAAAATAATTTTGACTCGTCCTACAATAAAAAAAAAAAAAAATATATATATATGTGTATGTAATCAGTGTTATTTTAGTATCATTGAGATTCTGTTTATTTTATTTCAAGTAATTATTGTTCTACTTTTAAATTTAGTTAACTATAATAACTAATGCACTTACAATAGAAGTCTATGGGGCAAGTCAGTTTGAAGTAAGACTTAATTTCAAGGTGGATGAATTTCTGATTATGCGTTACATACTTAAAGGAATTGTTCACTTCATAATGAAAAGGGACATTCTAAAACGCTTAACGTGAAAAACGCTTAACGTGGCTTACTGCACTAAGACAGTGATATTAAAAGACCAAACTCAGTACACATCATATTAATAAACCATACTATGTATAAAAAAATAAGATGAGTCCAAAATATGAACGCAACGCGTTTAATTTCACGTTAAGCATTTTCTTCCCATAGAAAACCGTTATAAGAAAACGCTTAACGTGGCTTACTGTACTAAGACAGTGATATTAAAAGACCAAACTCAGTACACATCATATTAATAAACCATACTATGTATAAAATAATAAGATGAGTCCAAAATATGAACGCAACGCGTTTAATTTCACGTTAAGCATTTTCTTCCCATAGAAAACCGTTATAAGAAAACGCTTAACGTGGCTTACTGTACTAAGACAGTGATATTAAAAGACCAAACTCAGTACACATCATATTAATAAACCATACTATGTATAAAAAAATAAGATGAGTCCAAAATATGAACGCAACGCGTTTAATTTCACGTTAAGCATTTTCTTCCCATAGAAAACCGTTATAAGAAAACGCTTAACGTGGCTTACTGCACTAAGACAGTGATATTAAAAGACCAAACTCAGTACACATCATATTAATAAACCATACTATGTATAAAAAAATAAGATGAGTCCAAAATATGAACGCAACGCGTTTAATTTCACGTTAAGCATTTTCTTCCCATAGAAAACCGTTATAAGAAAACGCTTAACGTGGCTTACTGTACTAAGACAGTGATATTAAAAGACCAAACTCAGTAAGCCACGTTACATTAGTACAGTAAGCCACGTTAAGCGTTTTCTTATAACGGTTTTCTATGGGAAGAAAATGCTTAACGTGTAATTAAACGCGTTGCGTTCATATTTTGGATTCATCTTATTTTTTTATACATAGTATGGTTTATTAATATGATGTGTACTGAGTTTGGTCTTTTAATATCACTGTCTTAGTACAGTAAGCCACGTTAAGCGTTTTCTTATAACGGTTTTCTATGGGAAGAAAATGCTTAACGTGTAATTAAACGCGTTGCGTTCATATTTTGGACTCATCTTATTATTTTATACATAGTATGGTTTATTAATATGATGTGTACTGAGTTTGGTCTTTTAATATCACTGTCTTAGTGCAGTAAGCCACGTTAAGCGTTTTTCACGTTAAGCGTTTTAGAATGTCCCAATGAAAATTCATCATTTACTCACCCTCAAGTTGTTTCAAACCTGGATGAATTTCTTTCTTCTGCTGAACACAAAGGAAGATATTTTGAAGAATGTCGATGACCAGACAGTTGATGGACCCCATTGACTTCCATAATAGGAAAAAAAATCACTATGGAAGTCGGGGTCCATCAACTGTTACCGACATTCTTCAAAATATATATTTTTTTGTGTTCAGCAGAATTCATTCAGGTTTGAAACAACTTGAGGGTGATTAAATGATGACAGAATTTTCATTTTGAAGTAAACTAATCCTTTCATTCCTGTGGGTGGAGGTTTGCTCCGCCAAAAAGTACTTTATTGATAGTTAGTTACGTCAGTTCAAAGTTTTATTTGCCATTTGTATAGCACAAAAAAAAGTAGCTTACACATACATAGGAATTGTACTGTATCACCCTTATGGTGTGTTCACACCGAACGCGAATAGAGCGTTATATACGCGTATATCGCGTCTAGTTAGACGCTTGAATGTTCCGCTCGAGTTCAAATTTTTCAACTTGCGCGGAAGACGTTCGCGGCAAACGCGTCGCCCAATTCGCGTCATTCGCAACGCCCGGCGCGAATGATGTGTCTATTCGCGTCTTTGCATTGACTTTTTTATGTAATCTACTCGCGCAAATAATTTAATTCGCGTTCGGTGTGAACACACTTGTTGTTGTGCTGTCCAGTCTCTCCATAGGCTTCCATTTGAAGCATTTAGTTTAGTTTATTTGCACGATATAAAATGTACAATAATAACTAGAAAATATAGCTGCGAGCAGCGATTACGGGCCCAAGCCGGTGGCACCGCAACCCCGGTGCCTTTAGTTACCTAAAGGCACCGGGGTGGCGGTACCACCGGCTTTGGCCCTTCATCGCTGCTCGCAGCTATATTTATTTATTTATATATATATATATATATATATATATATATATATATATATAAAGCCGGTGGCACCGCCACCCTGGTGCCTTTAGGGTTATTGTGCACGACGTGCAAAAACGTAACCCTGCTTTGACTGTCGAAAAGAAGTGTGCTGTAGAGCTTGTATCAGTGTGGGCTCTGCAAAAGTGTGCATTGAGGGCACATATCAACCACAAAGTATGCGAGAGCAACCTTCTGAAAGGTCAGGTCTACATCCAGGTCTACATCTGCCGTGTGTTTACATCATAGTAGTGAAGTTTGAAGCAATCAGGTGATTTCAAAGCTTTTTGAAAGTGACAGACTTCCTGCTGCCAGTTGGTGGCGCTATAACCGGGGTGGCGGTGCCGCCGGCTTTGGCCCTTTCATCGCTGCTCGCAGCTATATTTATATATATACACACACAAACACACACACACACACACACACACATATATATATATATATATATATATATATATACATAAATATATATATATTGTTTTTTTAAGAGACAAGACAGAATATTACTTGCCTGATCTGATTAGAAAAATAGTGTTTGTGTGTGTGTGTGTGTGTGTGTGTGTGTGTGTGTGTGTGTGTGTGTGTGTGTGTGTGTGTGTGTGTGTGTGTGTTTGTGTGTGTGTGTGTGGCGTAATTGAACAATGTAGACATAAAAACATACTCCGTCCTTTTGTTCATACAGGACATTATTCAAACTGCAAAGTGTTTACTTATATTTGTGTACACTTGCAATAAAACACAACATTGTGCTTTTGTCAAGCTATAAACTCTTGTCAAACTGTAAACTACAACTGTCACCCAACCAAAATCTCTTACACACACACACACACACACAGTTTAAAAGCAAAAAATATCAAACAATCCTATTTAAAAACAGTCTGTGGGAGCCATCTTTTGGACATTCATCATATCGCATTGGTTTTCATTTCTTGTCATCAAACAGAGCCCTAATCTGTTTATTTTTTCAGTTACACATTCTACATTGATTAAAAAAGAAAAATCAAATGTGTTTTTATTTTATACAGAAATAAATAATCTATCATTCAGATGAGAATAAAGTTAGTGTTAGTTCAAATTTTAAGGAAAACAAATATATGATCTGAAATATAGCACATTCATTTAAAATTCATTCAGGTTCAATTACCAAACATACAATCTTAATGTAATTTAAAGCAAACAATACATTTAAAATATATGGGTTGTATGACTATTTTTTAATATAAAAAGATATATATCCAAAAAGACAAGGCCTAAAGTTTAACAAGGGTTAAACTCTTATCACTGTAACAGACACAATCACACACACAATCACACACACACACAAGTCAAATCACTTACATTTTACATGCAATATTGACTTTTTTTCTGTTTCAGCAGCGAAAATAGTTAAACAAAGATCACAGCAGAACCATCGCGCATCTCACAGCAACGCGTTCTCATTACTGAATGATTCAGCATTTTGAACGAATCGGTTGACTCAAAGATTCAATGACCAATCAATCCATAAACATCTATCTCATTCATGAATGACTCAGTCGTTCAAACGAATGAATCAATGACTCGCTCATTAAGACGGTCGCCTGGCGACACCTAATGACGGTTTAGTGTTATGTTTAAAAGTATCATTCTTTCCAACGATTGTTAATTAACTCATATTTGAAACATAAGCTATATTTATATATATACATACATATACACAGACATACACAAAAATAAAATAAAAACACATTTGAAATGTGTTTGCTTACTAAATTGTGAGCTGAACGAAAGTTGCAGCAAATATCAGCAACAGGAGTCAAATTTCATTCATCACGAGAGTGAAGAGCTGACTGAAAAGATGATGACGGAATAGGCTATTTTATGTAAAAACGCCTATTTAAGCGAATCTGTCATTGTACTCTTTTATTGTTGTGTTTTCCGTGAAAAATAATAGACTATTGAACTCACAATTCAAGCAATCGGCCCCCGAAATTGCACTAATTTTAGTGACACTAAAAAGTATGCGGCTGCACTGGCATTCATAATGGTGCGCGTCCATGGCGACGAGCGAGCAGAACAGAGCGAACGTTTAGTTAATTTCTACTTCCATAGGAATTCATTCGAGCGCCACCATTTCAATGTCCGTGCGGACGTCCATATTATACTTTCGCTTTCAAGTTAGTGTTTTTAAACCCCCCAGCGGGAGGTTTACACAATTGGTTTACACAATCACACGTTGATTAACCGGTGGGAAAATATTCCCATAGTAACATCCCTAATATATAAATATATATAAATTCAATAGGCCTACCTGATTTTGAACACAAGAGGGCAGTATAGCACTATATATGATTTGGATTATTATTATTTTTGACTAAACAACCATTCTGGCTGTTTTTAAACTTAAAAATAATTCTTAAATTGAAAAAAAGGAATAAAATGGGTTTAGTTCTAATATTTGTATAATTTTATATAAAAATAAATGGTGTATAATTACATTTTAGAAAGATATGAGACATGCCCTGATTCTTTTTTTGACATTACTTGAATCCCTCAACCATAGCAAAACCGTTTGAGATATTCAATATCTGTTCACAATTTAGCATCTTCAATGTATTTTCATCATGTTGAAAAAGTTTGGCATGAATAAAATAAACTACTTAGGAGGAGTAGCTAAAAACTCAGAATCTGAAATCCACATTCAAACCAAAATATCTGACTTCCTGTTGGTCGTAGCTAATTACGGTAAATTAGAAAGTTGTCCGGCTCGAAGAGTACAATATACATATCGAGTTTTGTTACTGTAGATAAAACTAACCCCCCCACTTTTGTCAAAAGCATTTAGAAAGTGACACACTTCCTGCTGCCAGTTGGTGGCGCTATAACTTTGACTCACAATAGTCACATCCATGTGATCGGCCTCTTACAGCGATCACACTGCTGAAGTTTCATCAAGATCAGTTAATGTATGCAGAAGTTATAACGCACTTCCTGTTTCACGTTTCTCGCCATAATTTTGTTTCCTCGCCACGGCCAAACCGTTCGAGATATCAAAAATCCCCTCGCAAACTTTCATCCTCAATGTCTTGACTTCATGCTGACCGAGTTTCGTGCCGTTTGTTTGAATTCTCTAGGAGGAGTATTTCACATTCCATTGCGTGTGTTTTACCAACAACCCTAAATAGCCGACTTCCTGTTGGGCTGGGGTAAAAAGTAAGAGTGTGAAGTATATATGAAACGAGGAGATCTACATGTGTACCGAGTTTCATATTATTACATGCAAGCGTGTTTGATTTATGGACCATGTTTTCGGACCCCGTTCCAGGGGGCGCTGTCGAGCCCCCCTGCCACGCCCGGGTACCATCTTCAGCCCGGCCCTGATGGCCGCGGGTTCTGACATGTGTGCAAAGTTTCAGGAGTTTTTGAGCATGTTAAGGCCTCCAAAAGTGTCCAAAAGGTAGTAAAAAAATAATAATAATAATAATAATAATAAATATAGCTGCGAGCAGCGATTACGGGCCCAAGCCGGTGGCACCGCAACCCCGGTGCCTTTAGTTACCTAAAGGCACCGGGGTGGCGGTACCACCGGCTTTGGCCCTTCATCGCTGCTCGCAGCTATATTTATATATATATATATATATATATATATATATATATATATATATAAAGCCGGTGGCACCGCCACCCTGGTGCCTTTAGGGTTATTGTGCACGACGTGCAAAAACGTAACCCTGCTTTGACTGTCGAAAAGAAGTGTGCTGTAGAGCTTGTATCAGTGTGGGCTCTGCAAAAGTGTGCATTGAGGGCACATATCAACCACAAAGTATGCGAGAGCAACCTTCTGAAAGGTCAGGTCTACATCCAGGTCTACATCTGCCGTGTGTTTACATCATAGTAGTGAAGTTTGAAGCAATCAGGTGATTTCAAAGCTTTTTGAAAGTGACAGACTTCCTGCTGCCAGTTGGTGGCGCTATAACCGGGGTGGCGGTGCCGCCGGCTTTGGCCCTTTCATCGCTGCTCGCAGCTATATTTATATATATACACACACAAACACACACACACACACACATACATATATATATATATATATATATATATATATATATATACATAAATATATATATATTGTTTTTTTAAGAGACAAGACAGAATATTACTTGCCTGATCTGATTAGAAAAATAGTGTTTGTGTGTGTGTGTGTGTGTGTGTGTGTGTGTGTGTGTGTGTGTGTGTGTGTGTGTGTGTGTGTGTGTGTGTGTGTGTGTGTGTGTGTTTGTGTGTGTGTGTGTGTGTGTGGCGTAATTGAACAATGTAGACATAAAAACATACTCCGTCCTTTTGTTCATACAGGACATTATTCAAACTGCAAAGTGTTTACTTATATTTGTGTACACTTGCAATAAAACACAACATTGTGCTTTTGTCAAGCTATAAACTCTTGTCAAACTGTAAACTACAACTGTCACCCAACCAAAATCTCTTACACACACACACACACACACACACAGTTTAAAAGCAAAAAATATCAAACAATCCTATTTAAAAACAGTCTGTGGGAGCCATCTTTTGGACATTCATCATATCGCATTGGTTTTCATTTCTTGTCATCAAACAGAGCCCTAATCTGTTTATTTTTTCAGTTACACATTCTACATTGATTAAAAAAGAAAAATCAAATGTGTTTTTATTTTATACAGAAATAAATAATCTATCATTCAGATGAGAATAAAGTTAGTGTTAGTTCAAATTTTAAGGAAAACAAATATATGATCTGAAATATAGCACATTCATTTAAAATTCATTCAGGTTCAATTACCAAACATACAATCTTAATGTAATTTAAAGCAAACAATACATTTAAAATATATGGGTTGTATGACTATTTTTTAATATAAAAAGATATATATCCAAAAAGACAAGGCCTAAAGTTTAACAAGGGTTAAACTCTTATCACTGTAACAGACACAATCACACACACAATCACACACACACACACACAAGTCAAATCACTTACATTTTACATGCAATATTGACTTTTTTTCTGTTTCAGCAGCGAAAATAGTTAAACAAAGATCACAGCAGAACCATCGCGCATCTCACAGCAACGCGTTCTCATTACTGAATGATTCAGCATTTTGAACGAATCGGTTGACTCAAAGATTCAATGACCAATCAATCCATAAACATCTATCTCATTCATGAATGACTCAGTCGTTCAAACGAATGAATCAATGACTCGCTCATTAAGACGGTCGCCTGGCGACACCTAATGACGGTTTAGTGTTATGTTTAAAAGTATCATTCTTTCCAACGATTGTTAATTAACTCATATTTGAAACATAAGCTATATTTATATATATACATACATATACACACACATACACAAAAATAAAATAAAAACACATTTGAAACGTGTTTGCTTACTAAATTGTGAGCTGAACGAAAGTTGCAGCAAATATCAGCAACAGGAGTCAAATTTCATTAATCACGAGAGTGAAGAGCTGACTGAAAAGATGATGATGGAATAGGCTATTTTATGTAAAAACGCCTATTTAAGCGAATCTGTCATTGTACTCTTTTATTGTTGTGTTTTCCGTGAAAAATAATAGACTATTGAACTCACAATTCAAGCAATCGGCCCCCGAAATTGCACTAATTTTAGTGACACTAAAAAGTATGCGGCTGCACTGGCATTCATAATGGTGCGCGTCCATGGCAACGAGCGAGCAGAACAGAGCGAACGTTTAGTTAATTTCTACTTCCATAGGAATTCATTCGAGCGCCACCATTTCAATGTCTGTGCGGACGTCCATATTATACTTTCGCTTTCAAGTTAGTGTTTTTAAACCCCCCAGCGGGAGGTTTACACAATTGGTTTACACAATCACACGTTGATTAACCGGTGGGAAAATATTCCCATAGTAACATCCCTAATATATAAATATTTATAAATTCAATAGGCCTACCTGATTTTGAACACAAGAGGGCAGTATAGCACTATATATGATTTGGATTATTATTATTTTTGACTAAACAACCATTCTGGCTGTTTTTAAACTTAAAAATAATTCTTAAATTGAAAAAAAGGAATAAAATGGGTTTAGTTCTAATATTTGTATAATTTTATATAAAAATAAATGGTGTATAATTACATTTTAGAAAGATATGAGACATGCCCTGATTCTTTTTTTGACATTACTTGAATCCCTCAACCATAGCAAAACCGTTTGAGATATTCAATATCTGTTCACAATTTAGCATCTTCAATGTATTTTCATCATGTTGAAAAAGTTTGGCATGAATAAAATAAACTACTTAGGAGGAGTAGCTAAAAACTCAGAATCTGAAATCCACATTCAAACCAAAATATCTGACTTCCTGTTGGTCGTAGCTAATTACGGTAAATTAGAAAGTTGTCCGGCTCGAAGAGTACAATATACATATCGAGTTTTGTTACTGTAGATAAAACTAACCCCCCCACTTTTGTCAAAAGCATTTAGAAAGTGACACACTTCCTGCTGCCAGTTGGTGGCGCTATAACTTTGACTCACAATAGTCACATCCATGTGATCGGCCTCTTACAGCGATCACACTGCTGAAGTTTCATCAAGATCAGTTAATGTATGCAGAAGTTATAACGCACTTCTTGTTTGTTGTTTCTCGCCATAAATTCGTTTCCTCGCCACGGCCAAACCGTTCGAGATATCAAAAATCCCCTCGCAAACTTTCATCCTCAATGTCTTGACTTCATGCTGACCGAGTTTCGTGCCGTTTGTTTGAATTCTCTAGGAGGAGTATTTCACATTCCATTGCGTGTGTTTTACCAACAACCCTAAATAGCCGACTTCCTGTTGGGCTGGGGTAAAAAGTAAGAGTGTGAAGTATATATGAAACGAGGAGATCTACATGTGTACCGAGTTTCATATTATTACATGCAAGCGTGTTTGATTTATGGACCATGTTTTCGGACCCCGTTCCAGGGGGCGCTGTCGAGCCCCCCTGCCACGCCCGGGTACCATCTTCAGCCCGGCCCTGATGGCCGCGGGTTCTGACATGTGTGCAAAGTTTCAGGAGTTTTTGAGCATGTTAAGGCCTCCAAAAGTGTCCAAAAGGTAGCAGAAAAATAATAATAATAATAATAATAATAATAATAATAATAATAATAATAATAATAATAAATAATCCTAAGGAAAACAATAGGGCCTTCGCCCTTTGGGCTTGGGCCCTAATAATAATAAATAATCCTAAGGAAAACAATAGGGCCTTCGCCCTTTGGGCTTGGGCCCTAATAATAATAATAATAATAAATAATCCTAAGGAAAACAATAGGGCCTTCGCCCTTTGGGCTTGGGCCCTAATAAATATAGCTGCGAGCAGCGATTACGGGCCCAAGCCGGTGCCACCGCAACCCCGGTGCCTTTAGTTACCTAAAGGCACCGGGGTGGCGGTGCCGCCGGCTTTGGCCCTTCATCGCTGCTCGCAGCTATATTTATATATATATATATATATATATATATATATAAAAAGCCGGTGGCACCGCCACCCTGGTGCCTTTAGGGTTATTGTGCACAACGTGACACAAAATATCAAAATATCTTCTCGCTATCTGCCGAACGGCTTTGGTAGTTCCGCTTCAGCACTGATGATGTTGTAGAAATAGTGCGCTCTGGTTGGTCTGGATTATTCGGGATTTTTTATTTTATACAGAAATAAGTTATTTATAATTCAGATGAGAATAAAGTTAGTGTTGATTAAAATGAAGGAAAACAAATAGGCTATATTAATCTGAAATATAGCACATTCATTTTAAATTTATTTAGGTTAAATTACCAAGCATACAATCTTAATTTAATTTAAAGCAAACAATACATTTAAAATATATGGGTTGTATGCACATTTTGTAATAAAAAAAGATATATATCTAAAAAGACAAGGCCTTAAAGGGTTAAACTCTTGTCACTGTAACAGACACAATCTCTCTCTCTCTCTCTCACACACACACACACACACACGTCAAGTCACTTACATTTTAGATGCAATATTGAATAAGCAGAAAAATCGGATTTTCTGCTCTGAAAATATAAATAAGCATAAAAATTTAATAAGCACTTTGAATATTCTAAACAGAATAAGCACTAGTCGCTAATGAATAAGTACTAGTACTTAATGGAATAGATACTAGTATCTAAAAAATAAGTACTAGTCGCATGAAAATAGAGACTAGTAGGTTAAAATGATTAAATGTTAAAACGGCTTGCCATATTGGCTCAGAGAGAGAGAGAGAGAGAGAGAGAGAGAGAGAAAATGACCTTTTAGATACTAGTACCTATTAATAGATACTAGTATTTATTCAATAAATACTAGTACTAAGTCATTAGATACTAGTACCTATTAAATAGATACCAGTACTTATTCATTAGCTACTAATACGTATTCAAAAGAATATCTAAAGAATAAGCACTAGTATCTAAAGAATAGGCACTAGTGTTAGGTAATGTTAGGTTGACTATTTTATCATTATATATTATTAAGGCTATAATGAACAGGCTGCGATGTCAAGATTGCAATGATGCAATATGTGTGTGTGTGTGTGTGTGTGTGTGTGTGTGTGTGTGTGTGTGTGTGTGTGTGTGTGTGTGTGAGATTGAACATTGTTACACATAAAAACATACTCTGTCATTTTGTTCATAGAGGACATCATTCAAACTGCAAATTGTTTACTTATATGTGTGTACAGTCGCAATAAAACACAACAAAGTGCTTTTGTCAAACTGTAAACTCCTGTCAAACTGTAACCTACAACTGTCACCCAACTAAAATCACACGCACACACTGTCTAAAAGCAAAACATATTTATCCAACCTCATTTAAAAACAGTCTGTGGGAGCCATCTTTTGGACATTCACCATATCGCATTGATTTTCATTTATTGTCTTCGGAGCCCTAATCTGTTTATTTTTCAATTACACATTCTACATTGATTAAGAAAGAAAGTTCAAATGTGTTTTTATTTTATACAGGAATAAATTATTTATAATTCAGATGAACATACAATCTTAATTTAATTTAAAGCAAACAATACATTTAAAATATATGGGTTGTATGCATATTTTGGAATTTAAAAAAAATATATATATCCAAAAAGACAAGGCCTTAAACTTGAACAAGGGTTAAACTCTTGTCGCTGTAAGAGACACAAATGATTCAGCATTTTGAACGAATAGATTTACTCAAAGAGTCAATGACCAATCCATAAACATCCACTGTCTCATTCATGCAAGCCTATGTAAACAAAAAAAACATAGCCACTGTCCAAAGTGGCAATTATATGATAACGGACACAGCAATGCATCATGTTAAGGTCATCATGTTTGTAGCATGATCCAGGGGATTAAAACGTACAAAATATATTTCAGGCCTAGTGGAGTTGGTAACTAATAATAGTAGATGTGTAAAGTTGCATAAAATGGAAATACTCACTAATGCAAGAAAAAACTACCTCAAAAAACTGTTATCTGTGTTGTTGTTCAGTCACTCCAGTTGGAATTTTCACCCCAAAATGGCGGCCGCGCTACCGAAGCGGTTAGCTGTTACCAAAAAAGCATCAGAGCTTCGCCTCTTGTTCTTCTATACTCTTTGGTGACACTAAAAAGTATGTGGCTGCACTGGCATTCATAACGGTGCGCGTCCGACAAGCGAGCAAAACAGAGCGAACTTTTTTTCATTTCTACTTCCATAGAAATTCATTCGAGCGCACTGCGAGCGCCACCACTATAAATATCCGTGCGGACGTCCTTACTTTACTTTCACTTTTAACTTAGCGATTTAAAAGCCCCCCGGCGGTGTTACACGTCAAATAACCAGTGAGAAAATGTTCTCGGAGTCACATAGGCTACCTAATATATTTAAATACAATAGGCCTACCTGATTTTGAACACAAGAGGGCAGTATAGCCCTATGTATTACTTGATATATTTATTTTTTGACTGAATAGTGAATCCTGGCTGTTTTTAAACTTTTACATTATTCTTAAATTGAAAACAAGAATAAAATGGGTTTAGTTCTGTTATTTCTATAATTGTATCTAGAAATAAATGGTGTATAATTAAATTTTTAAAAGATATGAGGCTTTTAGTGTTTATTTTTTTGACATGATTTGAATCCCTCGCCATAGCAAAACAATTTGAGATATTCAATAGATATTCACAATTATGCTTCTTTAATGTATTTTCATCATGTTAAAAAAGTTTGGTGGGAATAAAATAAACCACATAAGAGGAGTGGGTAAAAATGTAGAGGCTGGTTTTGCAAAACATTCACATTCAGACCAAAATCCCACTTCCTTTTGGGCTGGCTTAAAGTTGTTCGGCCCGATGAGATCTATATACCGAGTTTCATAATATTACATGCAAGTGTGTTTGATTTATGGACCAAATTTTCAGACCAAGTTTATGGACCAAGTTAATTTAATTAATAAACTAATTATATAAAACTATTTTCAATGCACTACAATTAATTTGGTTATATGCCTTTACTTATTAATAAAACCTATTTAAAAAATACAAGGCGTAAGCCATTTATTTTCCTTTTTAATGCAGGCAAAACCACACAGCAGTGAAATGGTTAATCTAGCCCCCCTCCCCCTCCCCCTCCCCCTCCCCACACTCACAGACACACACACAGAGACGTAGGCTCAGAGAGAGACACATAAAATGACAATTTTCAAACCAAAATATCTAACTTCCTGTTGGTTGTAGCTAATTACGGTAAATTAGAAAGTTGTCCGGCTCGAAGAGTACAATATACATATCGAGTTTTGTTACTGTAGATAAAACTAACCCCCCCACTTTTGTCAAAAGCATTTAGAAAGTGACACACTTCCTGCTGCCAGTTGGTGGCGCTATAACTTTGACTCACAATAGTTACATCCATCTGATTGGCCTCTTACCACGAACACACTGCTGAAGTTTCATTAAGATCAGTTAATGTATGCAGAAGTTATAACACTTCGTGTTTCTCTTTTCTCGCCATAAATTCGTTTCCTCGCCACGGCCAAACCGTTCGAGATATCAAAAATCCGTCCGCAATTTAGCATCTTCAATGTGTTGACCTCAAGCTGACCGAGTTTGGCGGTAAACGGATGCAATCTCTAGGAGAAGTACTTCAAATTCCTGAGCAAGCGTTCTCCAAACAACCCATAATAGCCGACTTCCTGTTGGGCTGGCGTAAAACTTGACCGAGGGTAGGTTGTTCGGCCCGATGAGATCTGTATGTGTATTGAGTTTCAGATTAATTCATGCAAGCGTGTTTGATCTATGGACCAAGTTTTGGGGACCCCGTTCAAGGGGGCGCTGTTGAGCCCCCTTGCCACGCCCGGATACCAGCTTCAGCCCGGGCCTGATGGCTGTGGGCGCTGACCTGTGTGCAAAGTTTCAAGAGTTTTCAAGCACGTTAAGGGCCCCAAAAGCCCCTGAAACCTTGAACACCATTAAAATAATAGTCAAATTCCCCAACCCCCCCACACACAGAGACAGAGGGAGAAAATTCTCCTGAAAATCATATTCAAACCAAAATATCTGACTTTGTGTTGTTCGGAGCTAATGACTGTCAATTAGAAAGTTGTCCGGCTCGAGGAGACGAATATCCATACCGATTTTTGTTACTGTAGGTAAAACTAATACCCCATTTTTGACTAAAGGTGGCGCTACTGAGCCCCTCACCACGCCCGTTTCTGAAACTTTGCACGTGTCTACTAGCTAATAAATGAGATGTGTCTGTCGAGTTTCATGCAATTTCAAGCATGCTAAGAGTCTCAAAAGCATCAAAAAAGAATATTAAAGTTTGATGCGTTGCCATGGCAACATTATCTTAGATATTAAACAATCCTTTCACAGGTCTACATCTGCCGTGTTTTTACATTATACAGATGAAGTTTGAAGCAAATCGGGTAAAAATAAGAGGGTGATTTCAAAGCATTTTGAAAGTGACACACTTCCTGCTGCCAGTTGGTGGCGCTATAACTTTGACTCACAATAGTCACATCCATGTGATCGGCCTCTTACAGCGAACACACTGCTGAAGTTTCATCGAGATCAGTCAATGTATGCAGAAGTTATAACACACTTCCTGTTTCACGTTTCTCGCCATAAATTCGTTTCCTCGCCACGGCCAAAGCGTTCGAGATATCAAAAATCCCCTGGCAATTTTTCATCCTCAATGTCTTGACTTCATGCTGACCGAGTTTCGTGCCGTGTGTTTGAATTCTCTAGGAGGAGTATTTCGAATTCCATTGCATGCGTTTTCCAAACAACCCTAAATAGACGACTTCCTGTTGGGCTGGGGTAAAAAGTAAAAGCATGAAGGATATATGGACCGATGAGATCTATATGTGTACCGAGTTTCATATTATTACATTCAAGCGTGTTTGATTTATGGACCAAGTTTTCGGACCCCGTTCCAGGGGGCGCTGTCGAGCCCCCCTGCCACGCCCGGGTACCAGCTTCAGCCCGGCCCTGATGGCCGCGGGTTCTGACCTGTGTGCAAAGTTTCAAGAGTTTTTGAGCACGTTAAGGGCCCCAAAAGTGCCAAAAAGGTAGTAAAATAATAATAAATATAGCTGCGAGCAGCGATTACGGGCCCAAGCCGGTGGCACCGCAACCCCGGTGCCTTTAGTTACCTAAAGGCACCGGGGTGGCGGTACCACCGGCTTTGGCCCTTCATCGCTGCTCGCAGCTATATTTATTTATATATATATATATATATATATATATATATATATATATATATATATATATATATATATATATATATATATATATATATAAAGCCGGTGGCACCGCCACCCTGGTGCCTTTAGGGTTATTGTGCACGACGTGCAAAAACGTAACCCTGCTTTGACTGTCGAAAAGAAGTGTGCTGTAGAGCTTGTATCAGTGTGGGCTCTGCAAAAGTGTGCATTGAGGGCACATGTCAACCACAAAGTATGCGAGAGCAACCTTCTGAAAGGTCAGGTCTACATCCAGGTCTACATCTGCCGTGTGTTTACATCATAGTAGTGAAGTTTGAAGCAATCAGGTGATTTCAAAGCTTTTTGAAAGTGACAGACTTCCTGCTGCCAGTTGGTGGCGCTATAACCGGGGTGGCGGTGCCGCCGGCTTTGGCCCTTTCACGCTGCTCGCAGCTATATATATATATACACACACACACACACATATATATATATATATATATATATATATATATATATATATATATATATATATATACATAAATATATATATATTGTTTTTTTAAGAGACAAGACAGAATATTACTTGCCTGATCTGATTAGAAAAATAGTGTTTGTGTGTGTGTGTGTGTGTGTGTGGCGTAATTGAACAATGTAGACATAAAGACATACTCCGTCCTTTTGTTCATACAGGACATTATTCAAACTGCAAAGTGTTTACTTATATTTGTGTACACTCGCAATAAAACACAACATTGTGCTTTTGTCAAACTATAAACTCTTGTCAAACTGTAAACTACAACTGTCACCCAACCAAAATCTCTTACACACACACACACACAGTTTAAAAGCAAAAAATATCAAACAATCCTATTTAAAAACAGTCTGTGGGAGCCATCTTTTGGACATTCATCATATCGCATTGGTTTTCATTTCTTGTCATCAAACAGAGCCCTAATCTGTTTATTTTTTCAGTTACACATTCTACATTGATTAAAAAAGAAAAATCAAAGGTGTTTTTATTTTATACAGAAATAAATAATCTATCATTCAGATGAGAATAAAGTTAGTGTTAGTTCAAATTTTAAGGAAAACAAATATATGATCTGAAATATAGCACATTCATGTAAAATTCATTTAGGTTCGATTACCAAACATACAATCTTAATGTAATTTAAAGCAAACAATACATTTAAAATATATGGGTTGTATGACTATTTTTTAATATAAAAAGATATATATCCAAAAAGACAAGGTCTAAAGTTTAACAAGGGTTAAACTCTTATCACTGTAACAGACACAATCACACACACAATCACACACACACACACAAGTCAAATCACTTACATTTTAGATGCAATATTGACTTTTTTTCTGTTTCAGCAGCGAAAATAGTTAAACAAAGATCACAGCAGAACCATCGCGCATCTCACAGCAACGCGTTCTCATTACTGAATGATTCAGCATTTTGAACGAATCGGTTGACTCAAAGATTCAATGACCAATCAATCCATAAACATCTATCTCATAAGTGTTTACTTATATTTGTGAACAATCGCAATAAAACACAACATTGTGCTTTTGTCAAACTGTAAACTACAACTGTCACCCAACCAAAATCTCTTTTTTATTTTATACAGAAATAAATAATCTATCATTCAGATGAGAATAAAGTAAGTGTTAGGTCAAATTTTAAGGAAAACTCTGAAATATAGCACATTCATTTAAAATTCATTCAGGTTCAATTACCAAACATACAAATCTTAATGTAATTTAAAGCAAACAATACATTTAAAAAATATGGGTTGTATGCCTATTTTTTTTTATATAAAAAGATATATATCCAAAAAGTAACAGACACAATCATACACACACACACACACACACACACACACACACACACACACACACACACACACACACACACACACACACACACACACAGCTTTGTTTTTGTGATATATGAGGACATTCCATAGGCGTAATGACTTTTATACTGGACAAACTGTATATTCTATCCCCCTACACTGCCCCTATCCCTAAACCTACCCATCACAGGAGACATGCTGCATTTTTACATTTAAAAAAAAACATTGTTTTTTATGTTTTTTAAGCTATTTGAAATATGAGGACTCATGCAATGTCCTCATATATCACGTGTAAGTTGTAATACCAGTGTAATATGCATGTCATTATACACATTTGTGTCCTCATATATCACAAAAACAAACACACACACACACACACACACACACACACACACACACAGACACACACACAAGTCAAATCACTTACATTTTATATGCAATATTGACTTTTTTCTGTTTCAGCAGTGAAACTAGTTAAACAAAGATCACAGCAGAACCATCGAGCATCTCACAGCAACGTGTTTTCTCATTACTGAATGATTCAGCATTTTGAACGAATCGGTTGACTCAAAGATTCAATGACCAATCCATAATCTGTCTCATTCATGAATGACTCAGCCGTTCGAACGAATCGTTCGAACAAATGAATCAATGACTCGCTCATTAAGACGGTCGCCTGGCGACACCTAATGACGGCTTAGTGATATGTTTAAAAGTATCATTCTTTCAAACGATTGTTAATTAACTCATATTTGAAACATAAGCTATATATATATATATACACACATATATACACACAAAAATAAAATAAAAACACATTTGAAGCGTGTTTGCTTACTAAATTGTGAGCAGAACGAAAGTTGCAGCAAATATCAGCAACAGGAGTCAAATTTCATTAATCACGAGAGTGAAGAGCTGACTGAAAAGATGATGACGGAATAGGCTATTTTATGTAAAAGCGCCTATTTAAGCGAATCTATCATTGTACTCTTTTGTTGTTGTGTTTTCCGTGAAAAATAATAGACTATTGAACTCACAATTCAAGCAATTGGCCCCCGATATTGCACTAATTTTAAAGTGACACTAAAAAGTATGCGGCTGCAGTGGCATTCATTACGGTGCGCGTCCATGGCGACGAGCGAGCAAAACAGAGCGAACGTTTTTTCATTTCTACTTCCATAGAAATTCATTCGAGCGCACTGTGAGCGCCACCACTATAAATGTCCTTACTTTACTTTCACTTTTAACTTAGCGATATAAAAGCCCCCGGTGTTACACGTCAAATAACCGGTGAGAAAAAATTCTCGGAGTCACATAGCAGCTACCTATATTTAAATACAACAGGCCTACCTGATTTTGAACACAAGAGGGCAGTATAGCCCTATGTATTATTTGATATATTTATTTTTTAACTGAATAGTGCATCCTGGCTGTTTTTAAACTTGTACATTATTCTTAAATTGAAAACAAGAATAAAATGGGTTTAGTTCTGATATTTGTATAATTTTATCTAGAAATAAATGGTGTATAATTAAATTTTTAGAAGATATGAGGCTTTTAGTGTTTATTTTTTTTTACATGACTTTAATCCCTCGCCATAGCAAAACAATTAGAGATATTCAATAGATATTCACAATTATGCTTCTTTAATGTATTTTCATCATGTTGAAAAAGTTTGGTGGGAATAAAATAAACCACTTAAGAGGAGTGGGTAAAAATGTAGAGCCTGGTTTTGCAAAACATCCACATTAAGACCAAAATAGCCCACTTCCTGTTGGGCTGGCTTAAAGTTGTTTGGCCCGATGAGATCTATATGTGTACAGAGTTTCATAATATTACATGCAAGTGTGTTTGATTTATGGACCAAATTTTCTGACCAAGTTAATTTAATTAATAAACTAATTATATAAAACTATTTTCAATGCACTACAATTCAACTGGTTATATGCCTTTACTTATTAATACAACTTATTTAAAAAATACAAGGCGTAAGACATTTTTTTTTCTTTTTTAATGCAGGCCAAACCACACAGCAGTCAAATGGTTAATCTAGCCCCCCTCCCCCTCCCCACACTCACAGACACACACACACACACATAGACGTAGGCTCAGAGAGAGAGAGACATAAAATGACAATTTTCAAACCAAAATATCTGACTTCCTGTTGGTTGGAGCTATTGAGTGTAAATTAGAAAGTTGTCTGGCTGGAGGAGAACAATACACATACCGATTTTTATTACTGTAGATAAAATCAATCCCCCCACTTTTGACAAAAGGTGGCGCTACTGAGCCCCTCACCACGCCCGTTTCTGAAACTTTGCACATATCTACTGGCTAATAAATGTGATGTGTCTGTCGGGTTTCATGCAATTTCAAGTATGTTAAGAGTCTCAAAAGCATCAACAAAGAATAATAAAGTTTGATGCGTTGCCACGGCAACAGTATCTAAGATATCAATAATCCTTTCTCAGGTCTACATCTGCCGTGTGTCTACATTATACACATAAAGTTTGAAGCAAATTGGGTAAAAATAAGAGGGTGATTTCAAAGCCTTTAGGAAGTGACACACTTCCTGCTGCCAGTTGGTGGCGCTATAACTTTGACTCACAATAGTCACATCCATGTGATCGGGCTCTTACAGCGAACACACTGGTGAAGTTTCATCAAGATCAGTTAATGTATGCAGAAGTTATAACACACTTCCTGTTTCCTTTATTCGCCATAAATTCGTTTCCTCGCCACGGCCAAACCGTTCGAGATATCAAAAATCCCCTGGCAACTTTTCATCCTCAATGTCTTGACTTCATGCTGACCGAGTTTCGTGGCGATTGGTTGAATTCTCTAGGAGGAGTATATCGAATTCCAGGGGCATACGCTTCCAAACAAACCATAATAGCCGACTTCCTGTTGGGCTGGGGTAAAAAGTAAAAGTACAAAGGATATATGAATCGATGAGATCTATATGTGTACCGAGTTTCATATTATTACATTCAAGCGTGTTTGATTTATGGACCAAGTTTTCGGACCCTGTTCCAGGGGGCGCTGTCGAGCCCCCCTGCCACGCCCGGGTACCAGCTTCAGCCCGGCCCTGATGGCCGCGGGTTCTGACCCGTGTGCAAAGTTTCAAGAGTTTTTGAGCATGTTAAGGGCCCCAAAAGTGCGCTGAGAGTCTCAAAAGTATCCAAAAAGAATATTAAAGTTTGATGCGTTGTCACGGCAACAGCATCTAAGATATCAACAATCCTTTCACAGGTCTACATCTGGCGTGTGTCTACATTATACACATCAAGTTTGAAGCAAATCGGGTAAAGCCTGTTTGATTTATGGACCAAGTTTTCGGACCCCGTTCCAGGGGGCGCTGTCGAGCCCCCCTGCCACGCCCGGGTACCAGCTTCAGCCCGGCCCTGATGGCCGCGGTTTCTGACCCGTGTGCAAAGTTTCAAGAGTTTTTGAGAATGTTAAGGGCCCCAAAAGTGCGCTAAGAATCTCAAAAGTATCCAAAAAGAATATTAAAGTTTGATGCGTTGTCACGGCAACAGCATCTAAGATATCAACAATCCTTTCACAGGTCTACATCTGGCTTGTGTCTACATTATACACATCAAGTTTGAAGCAAATAGGGTAAAGCGTGTTGGATATATGGACCAAATTGTCTGACCCGTTCAAGGGGGCGCTGTCGAGCCCCCCTGCCACGCCCGGGTACCAGCTTCAGCCTGGCCCTGATGGCCGCGGGTTTTGTCCCGTGTGCAAAGTTTCAAGAGTTTTCGAGCACGTTAAGAACCCCAAAAGTGCCCGAAAGCATAAAAAAGCATGAAAAAGCTTAAAAAAAGGAATATTAATGTTTGATGCATTGCCATGGCAACAGTATCTAAGATATCAATAATCCTTTCACAGGTCTACATCTGGCGTGTGTCTACATTATGCACATGAAGTTTGAAGCAAATCGGGTAAAAATAAGAGGGTGATTTAAAAGCATTTTGAAAGTGACACACTTCCTGCTGCCAGTTGGTGGCGCTATAACTTTGACTCACAATAGTCACATCCATGTGATCGGGCTCTTACAGCGAACACACTGCTGAAGTTTCATCAAGATTAGTTAATGTATGCAGTAGTTATAACACACTTCCTGTTTCACGTTTCTCGCCATAATTTCGTTTACTCGCCACGGCCAAACCGTTCGAGATATCAAAAATCCCCTGGCAATTTTTCATCCTCAGTGTCTTGACTTCATGCTGACCGAGTTTCGTGCCGTGTGTTTGAATTCTCTAGGAGGAGTATTTCACATTCCATTGCATGTGTTTTCCAAACAACCCTTAATAGCCGACTTCCTGTTGGGCTGGGGTAAAAAGTAAGAGCATGAAGTATATATGAACCGATGAGATCTATATGTGTACTGAGTTTCATATTATTACATGCAAGCGTGTTTGATTTATGGACCAAGTGTTCAAACCACGTTCCAGGGGGCGCTGTCGAGCCCCCCTGCCACGCCCGGGTACCAGCTTCAGCCCGGCCCTGATGGCCGCGGGTTCTGAGATGTGTGCAAAGTTTCAAGAGTTTTCGAGCACGTTAAGGCCCCCAAAAGTGCCCAAAAGGTAGTAAAATAATAATAATAATAATAAATATAGCTGCGAGCAGCGATTACGGGCCCAAGCCGGTGGCACCGCAACCCTGGTGCACCAGGGTGGCGGTACCGCCGGCTTTGGCCCTTCATCGCTGCTCGCAGCTATATTTATATATTTATATATATATATATATATATATATATATATATATATATATATATATATATATATATATATATAAAAAGCCGGTGGCACCGCCACCCTGGTGCCTTTAGGGTTATTGTGCACGAAGTGCAAAAACGTAACCCTGCTTTGACTGTCTTTTGACTGATTTTTAGATACTAATATAGTATCTAATGAATAAGTACTAGTATCTTTTAAAAGCTACTAGTCCCTAAGGAATAGGCATTAGTATCTAAAGAATAGGCACTAGTACCTAAAGAATAAGCACTAGTCGCTAATGAATAAGTACTAGTACTTAATGGAATAGATACTAGTATCTAAAAAATAAGTACTAGTAGCATGAAAACAGAGACTAGTAGGTTAAAATGATTAAATGTTAAAACGGCTTGCCATATTGGCTCAGAGAGAGAGAAAATGACCTTTTAGATACTAGTACCTATTAATAGATACTAGTATTTATTCAATAAATACTAGTACCAAGTCATTAGATACTAGTACCTATTAAATAGATACCAGTACTTATTCATTAGCTACTAATATGTATTCAAAAGAATATCTAAAGAATAAGCACTAGTATCTAAAGAATAGGCACTAGTACTAAAGATTAAGCACTAGTCGCTAATGAATAAGTACTAGTACTTAATGGAATAGATACTAGTATCTAAAAAATAAGTACTAGTAGGAAGAAATTAGAGACTAGTAGGTTAAAATGATTAAATGTTAAAACGGCTTGCCATATTGGCTCAGAGAGAGAGAGAGAGAGAAAATGACCAAGGAAAACAAATATATTGTTCTGAAAGAGAGAGATTTTTTTTTTCTTAGCCCACACTTTTATTAGGTCAGTGACAAAACCCCATCATTGCATCATCTCACCAACAATCAACACAGCAAAACGCACGCACTCACACGCACACACACACACACACACACACACACGTGTCAAGTCACTTACATTTTAGATGCAATATTGACTGTTCTTCTGTTTCAGCAGCGAAAATAGTTAAACAAAGATCACAGCAGAACCATTGCATCTCACAGCAACGTGTTTTCTCATTACTGAATGATTCAGCATTTTTAACAAATTGGTTGACTCAAAGATTCAATGACCAATCCATAAACATCTGTCTCATTCATGAATGACTCAGTCGTTCAAACGAATCGTTTGAACGAATGAATCAATGACCCGCTCATTAAGACGGTCGCCTGGCGACACCTAGTGACGGTTTAGTGTTATTTGATTATACACTCAAAATATTCCACAACAAATCCTTTAAATTTAATGATATTCAGAACAGAACACGAATAAAAAAATAACTATAATAAAGCCAAAACGAAATAATTTAAAACAAAAGTAAAAGTAAGTGGTGTTAGGCTCACGTAAATCTCTCTTTAGAATCTAAATGTTGCAACATTTGCGATGTATTTGGATGCTAAACTATTCTTTATTACAGGCTTTGTACTTCACTCACGTTCCAATATCGACGGAAAAAATCATCCTCTTCACTTGTGCAAAAATGTGCTTGGAAAAATCACAGTGGAGCGGTGCTTACTGTGAATGATACAAATTGTACTACTGACTATTTCAACATAGCAGTGTAATTTGTATATGTTAGGTTGAATGTTTTATTATTGTGTGTGTGTGTGTGTGTGTGTTTGTGTGTGTGTGTGTGTGTGTGTGTGTGTCAGTGTGTGTGTGGGGGTCTGGGTGGCTCAGCGCGATTGAACAGTGAAACATACTCCGTCATTTTCTTCATACAGGACATCATTCAAACGTCAAAGTGTTTACTTATATTTGTGTACACTCGCAATAAAACACAACATTGTGTTTTTGTTAAATAAATTAAAGTAATACGTCCCCCGAAATGGCGCTAATTTTAAAATGAAACTAAAATGCTCACGGCTGCACGGGCATTCATAACTCTGCGCGCCCACGGTGAGGGACGAGCAGAACAGAGCGAACGTTGTTTAGTTCATTCCTACTTCCATAGGAATTAATTGAAAAAGCTCACTCTACTCTGCACCATTATTAATGAATTGTGCAGACGTCCTTATTTTACTTTCGCTTTTTACCTGATTTTGAACACAAGAGGGCAGTATAACACTATGTATGATTTGAAAAAAAAAAATTTTTGACTAAACAACCATTCTGGCTGTTTTTAAACTTAAACATTATTCTCTAATTGCTCTCACCATGCCCGTTTCTGAAACTCTGCACATGTCTACTGTCTAATAAATGTGATGTGTCTGTCGGGTTTCATGCAATTTCAAGTATGTTAAGAGTCTCAAAAGCATCAACAAAGAATAATAAAGTTTGATGCGTTGCCACGGCAACAGTATCTAAGATATCAATAATCCTTTCTCAGGTCTACATCTGCCGTGTGTCTACATTATACACATAAAGTTTGAAGCAAATTGGGTAAAAATAAGAGGGTGATTTCAAAGCCTTTAGGAAGTGACACACTTCCTGCTGCCAGTTGGTGGCGCTATAACTTTGACTCACAATAGTCACATCCATGTGATCGGACTCTTACAGCGAACACACTGCTGAAGTTTCATCAAGATCAGTTAATGTATGCAGAAGTTATAACACACTTCCTGTTTCCTTTATTCGCCATAAATTCGTTTCCTCGCCACGGCCAAACCGTTCGAGATATCAAAAATCCCCTGGCAACTTTTCATCCTCAATGTCTTGACTTCATGCTGACCGAGTTTCGTGGCGATTGGTTGAATTCTCTAGGAGGAGTATATCGAATTCCAGGGGCATACGCTTCCAAACAAACCATAATAGCCGACTTCCTGTTGGGCTGGGGTAAAAAGTAAAAGTACAAAGGATATATGAATCGATGAGATCTATATGTGTACCGAGTTTCATATTATTACATTCAAGCGTGTTTGATTTATGGACCAAGTTTTCGGACCCCGTTCCAGGGGGCGCTGTCGAGCCCCCTTGCCACGCCCGGGTACCAGCTTCAGCCCGGCCCTGATGGCCACGGGTTCTGACCCGTGTGCAAAGTTTCAAGAGTTTTTGAGCACGTTAAGGGCCCCCAAAGTGCGCTGAGAGTCTCAAAAGTATCCAAAAAGAATATTAAAGTTTGATGCGTTGTCACGGCAACAGCATCTAAGATATCAACAATCCTTTCACAGGTCTAAATCTGGCGTGTGTCTACATTATACACATCAAGTTTGAAGCAAATCGGGTAAAGCCTGTTTGATTTATGGACCAAGTTTTAGGACCCCATTCCAGGGGGCGCTGTCGAGCCCCCCTGCCACGCCCGGGTACCAGCTTCAGCCCGGCCCTGATGGCCGCGGTTTCTGACCCGTGTGCAAAGTTTCAAGAGTTTTTGAGCATGTTAAGGGCCCCAAAAGTGCGCTAAGAATCTCAAAAGTATCCAAAAAGAATATTAAAGTTTGATGCGTTGTCACGGCAACAGCATCTAAGATATCAACAATCCTTTCACAGGTCTACATCTGGCTTGTGTCTACATTATACACATCAAGTTTGAAGCAAATAGGGTAAAGCGTGTTGGATATATGGACCAAATTGTCTGACCCGTTCAAGGGGGCGCTGTCGAGCCCCCCTGCCACGCCCGGGTACCAGCTTCAGCCTGGCCCTGATGGCCGCGGGTTTTGTCCTGTGTGCAAAGTTTCAAGAGTTTTCGAGCACGTTAAGAACCCCAAAAGTGCCCGAAAGCATAAAAAAGCATGAAAAAGCTTAAAAAAAGGAATATTAATGTTTGATGCATTGCCATGGCAACAGTATCTAAGATATCAATAATCCTTTCACAGGTCTACATCTGGCGTGTGTCTACATTATGCACATGAAGTTTGAAGCAAATCGGGTAAAAATAAGAGGGTGATTTAAAAGCATTTTGAAAGTGACACACTTCCTGCTGCCAGTTGGTGGCGCTATAACTTTGACTCACAATAGTCACATCCATGTGATCGGGCTCTTACAACGAACACACTGCTGAAGTTTCATCGAGATTAGTTAATGTATGCAGTAGTTATAACACACTTCCTGTTTCACGTTTCTCGCCATAATTTCGTTTACTCGCCACGGCCAAACCGTTCGAGATATCAAAAATCCCCTGGCAATTTTTCATCCTCAATGTCTTGACTTCATGCTGACCGAGTTTCGTGCCGTGTGTTTGAATTCCCTAGGAGGAGTATTTCACATTCCATTGCATGTGTTTTCCAAACAACCCTTAATAGCCGACTTCCTGTTGGGCTGGGGTAAAAAGTAAGAGCATGAAGTATATATGAACCGATGAGATCTATATGTGTACTGAGTTTCATATTATTACATGCAAGCGTGTTTGATTTATGGACCAAGTGTTCAAACCCCGTTCCAGGGGGCGCTGTCGAGCCCCCCTGCCACGCCCGGGTACCAGCTTCAGCCCGGCCCTGATGGCCGCGGGTTCTGAGATGTGTGCAAAGTTTCAAGAGTTTTCGAGCACGTTAAGGCCCCCAAAAGTGCCCAAAAGGTAGTAAAATAATAATAAATATAGCTGCGAGCAGCGATTACGGGCCCAAGCCGGTGGCACCGCAACCCCGGTGCCTTTAGTTACCTAAAGGCACCGGAGTGGCGGTGCCACCGGCTTTGGCCCTTCATCGCTGCTCGCAGCTATATTTATATATATATATATATATATATATATATATATATATATATATATATATATATATATATATATATATATAAACAAGCCGGTGGCACCGCCACCCTGGTGCCTTTAGGGTTACTGTGCATGACGGGCAATAACTTAACCCCGCTTTGACTGTTGAGAAGATGTGTACTGTAGAGCTTGCATTGGTGTGGGCTCTGCAAAAGTGTGCATTGAGGGCACATATCATATGCGTGAGCAACCTTCTGAAACCTAAAATGAAAAATGAGACACCCTACGGTCTCATGGACTTAATGGACACATGAAATAAGTACACAAGATTGAAAGTTAAATCAAGTGTGCCAAGACAGAATATTACTTGCCTGATCTGATTAGAAAAAAGTTTGTGTGTGTGTATGTGTGTGTGTGTGTGTGTGAAACGTGATTGAACAATGTAGACATTAAAACATACTCCGTCCTTTTGTTCATACAGGACATTATTCAAACTGCAAAGTGTTTACTTATATTTGTGTACAATCGCAATAAAACACAACATTGTGCTTTTGTCAAACTGTAAACTACAACTGTCACCCAACCAAAATCTCTTTTTTATTTTATACAAAAATAAATAGTCTATCATTCAGATGAGAATAAAGTTAGTTCAAATTTTAAGGAAAACTCTGAAATATAGCACATTCATTTAAAATTCATTCAGGTTCAATTACCAAACATACAAATCTTAATGTAATTTAAAGCAAACAATACATTTAAAATATATGGGTTGTATGCCTATTTTTTTTATATAAAAAGATATATATCCAAAAAGACAGCCTAAACTTTAACAAGGGTTAAACAATCACTGTAACAGACACAATCATACACACACACACACACACACACACACAGACACAGACACACACAAGTCAAATCACTTACATTTTAGATGCAATATTGACTTTTTTCTGTTTCAGCAGCGAAAATAGTTAAACAAAGATCACAGCAGAACCATCGAGCATCTCACAGCAACGCGTTCTCATTACTGAATGATTCAGCATTTTGAACGAATCGGTTGACTCAAAGATTCAATGACCAATCCATAATCTGTCTCATTCATGAATGACTCAGCCGTTCGAACGAATCGTTCGAACAAATGAATCAATGACTCGCTCATTAAGACGGTCGCCTGGCGACACCTAATGATGGTTTAGTGATATGTTTAAAAGTATCATTCTTTCAAACGATTGTTAATTAACTCATATTTGAAACATAAGCTATATATATATATATACACACACATATATATACACAAAAATAAAATAAAAACACATTTGAAGCGTGATTGCTTACTAAATTGTGAGCGGAACGAAAGTTGCAGCAAATATCAGCAATAAATTTCATTAATCACGAGAGTGAAGTGCTGACTGAAAAGATGATGACGGAATAGGCTATTTTATGTAAAAGCGCCTATTTAAGCGAATCTGTCATTGTACTCTTTTGTTGTTGTGTTTTCCGTGAAAAATAATAGACTATTGAACTCACAATTCAAGCAATTGGCCCCCGATATTGCACTAATTTTAAAGTGACACTAAAAAGTATGCGGCTGCAGTGGCATTCATTACAGTGCGCATCCATGGCGACGAGCGAGCAAAACAGAGCGAACGTTTTTTCATTTCTACTTCCATAGAAATTCATTCGAGCGCACTGCGAGCGCCACCACTATAAATGTCCTTACTTTACTTTCACTTTTAACTTAGCGATATAAAAGCCCCCGGTGTTACACGTCAAATAACCGGTGAGAAAAAATTCTCGGAGTCACATAGCAGCTACCTATATTTAAATACAACAGGCCTACCTGATTTTGAACACAAGAGGGCAGTATAGCCCTATGTATTATTTGATATATTTATTTTTTAACTGAATAGTGCATCCTGGCTGTTTTTAAACTTGTACATTATTCTTAAATTGAAAACAAGAATAAAATGGGTTTAGTTCTGATATTTGTATAATTTTATCTAGAAATAAATGGTGTATAATTACATTTTTAGAAGATATGAAGCTTTTAGTGTTTTTTTTTTTTTTTTACATGACTTTAATCCCTCGCCATAGCAAAACAATTAGAGATATTCAATAGATATTCACAATTATGCTTCTTTAATGTATTTTCATCATGTTGAAAAAGTTTGGTGGGAATAAAATAAACCACTTAAGAGGAGTGATGCATATTTTGTCATTTAAAAAAAAATACAAAAATTGTTATGCGAAAAGACAAGGACTTAGAGATTTCTTTATCCTTTAATGCAGGAAAAATCATACAGCCAGCCACACACACACACACACACACATAAACACAGACACCAACCCTCCCTCCCTCCCCTCCCCTCTGCTCCCCTCCCCACACAGACACACACACAAACAGAATGGCAGGGGGACAAGAAATCCATTCAAACTACAATATCTGACTTTCTGTTGCTCTGAGCTAATGACTTTAAATTAGAAAGTCGATTGGCTTGATGAGAACAATATGCGTGGCAAGTTTTGTAACTGTAGGTAAAACGAGCAAAGTTATAACACACTTTATGTGTCCTTTTTTAGTCATAAAATTAATTTCCTCGCCACGGCCAAACCGTTCGAGATATCAAAAATCCCTCCGGAATTTAGCATCATCAATGTCTTGACGTCATGCTGACCGAGTTTGCTTGAAATCCGATCAATTCCCAAGGAGAATTAAATAGAATTTCAGGGGTATGCGTTTCCAAACAAACCATGATAGCCGGCTTCCTGTTGGGATGTCGTAAAACTTAGAGCACGAAAGTTGTTTAACCCAATGAGATCTATAAGTGTACACAGTTTCATATTATTACATGCAAGTGTCTTTGATTTATGGACAAGTGTTCGAATCCCAGTCCAGGGGGCGCTGTCGGTCCGCCCTGCCACGCCCGGGTACCAGCTTCAGTCCGGCCCTGATGGCCACGGGTTCTGACCCGTGTGCAAAGTTTCAAGAGTTTTAGAGGATGTTAAGGGCCCCAAAAGCCCCCGAAACCTTGATCAACAATAATTAAAAGCTTTGTCACTCAAACAGACACATCCCCCTCCCCCCACAGACACAGAGGTATGCAGAGAGAGGGAGAGAGGGACAGAGATTACTCCAAAACATCCCATTCAAACCAAAATATCTGACTTCCTGTTGTTCGGAACCAAAAACTGTAAATTAGAAAGTTGTCCGGCTTGATCTGAACAATATGCCTACCGAGTTTTAAGATTGCAGGTAAAACTATGAAACTAACCCTCTCACTTTTGTCAAAAGGTGGCGCTACTGAGTCCCTGCACCACGCCCGTTCCTGAAACTTTGCACATGTCTACTGGCTAATATATGTGACATGTCTGTCGAGTTTCATGCAATTTCAAGCATGCTAAGAGTCTCAAAAGCATCAAAAAAGAATTTTAAAGTTTGATGTGTTGCCACGGCAACAGTATCAAAGATATCAAGAATCCATTCACAGGTCTACATCTGGCGTATGTTTACATTATACAGATGAAGTTTGAAGCAAATTGGGTTAAAATAAGAGGGTGATTTCGAAGCATTTTGAAAGTGACACACTTCCTGCTGCCAGTTGGTGGCGCTATAACTTTGACTCACAATAGTCACATCCATGTGATCGGCCTCTTACAGCGAACACACTGGTGAAGTTTCATCAAGATCAGTTAATGTATGCAGAAGTTATAACACACTTCCTGTTTCACGTTTCTCGCCATAATTTCGTTTCCCCGCCACGGCCAAACCGTTCGAGATATCAAAAATCCCCTCGCAATTTTTCATCCTCAATGTCTTGACTTCATGCTGACCGAGTTTCGAGGCATTTCTTTGAATTCTCTAGGAGAAGTACTTTAAATTCCATTGCATGCGTTTTACAAACAACCCTAAATAGCCGACTTCCTGTTGGGCTGGGGTAAAAAGTAAGAGCATGAAGTATATATGAACCGATGAGATCTATATGTGTACCGAGTTTCATATTCTTACATACAAGCGTGTTTGATTTATGGACCAAGTTTTCGGACCCCGTTCCAGGGGGCGCTGTCGAGCCCCCCTGCCACGCCCGGGTACCATCTTCACCCCGACCCTGATGGCCGCGGGTTCTGACCCGCGTGCAAAGTTTCAAGAGTTTTCGTGCACGTTAAGAGCCCCAAAAGTGCCCGAATAGTCGTAAGAAAAATAAAAGAGAAAAAAAAAAAAAAAAAAAATAATCCTAAGGAAAACAATAGGGCCTTCGCCTTTTCAAGGCTTGGGCCCTAATAATAATAAATAATAATCCTTAGGAAAACAATAGGGCCTTCGCCTTTTCAAGGCTTGGGCCCTAATAATAATAATAATAAATATAGCTGCGAGCAGCGATTACGGGCCCAAGCCGGTGGCACCGCAACCCCGGTGCCTTTAGTTACCTAAAGGCACCGGAGTGGCGGTGCCACCGGCTTTGGCCCTTCATCGCTGCTCGCAGCTATATTTATATATATATATATATATATATATATATAAACAAGCCGGTGGCACCGCCACCCTGGTGCCTTTAGGGTTACTGTGCATGACGGGCAATAACTTAACCCCGCTTTGACTGTTGAGAAGATGTGTACTGTAGAGCTTGCATTGGTGTGGGCTCTGCAAAAGTGTGCATTGAGGGCACATATCATATGCGTGAGCAACCTTCTGAAACCTAAAATGAAAAATGAGACACCCTACTTACCCATGGACTTAATGGACACATGAAATAAGTACACAAGATTGAAAGTTAAATCAAGTGTGCCAAGACAGAATATTACTTGCCTGATCTGATTAGAAAAAAGTTTGTGTGTGTGTATGTGTGTGTGTGTGTGTGTGAAACGTGATTGAACAATGTAGACATTAAAACATACTCCGTCCTTTTGTTCATACAGGACATTATTCAAACTGCAAAGTGTTTACTTATATTTGTGTACAATCGCAATAAAACACAACATTGTGCTTTTGTCAAACTGTAAACTACAACTGTCACCCAACCAAAATCTCTTTTTTATTTTATACAAAAATAAATAGTCTATCATTCAGATGAGAATAAAGTTAGTTCAAATTTTAAGGAAAACTCTGAAATATAGCACATTCATTTAAAATTCATTCAGGTTCAATTACCAAACATACAAATCTTAATGTAATTTAAAGCAAACAATACATTTAAAATATATGGGTTGTATGCCTATTTTTTTTATATAAAAAGATATATATCCAAAAAGACAGCCTAAACTTTAACAAGGGTTAAACAATCACTGTAACAGACACAATCATACACACACACACACACACACACACAGACACAGACACAGACACAGACACACACAAGTCAAATCACTTACATTTTAGATGCAATATTGACTTTTTTCTGTTTCAGCAGCGAAAATAGTTAAACAAAGATCACAGCAGAACCATCGAGCATCTCACAGCAACGCGTTCTCATTACTGAATGATTCAGCATTTTGAACGAATCGGTTGACTCAAAGATTCAATGACCAATCCATAATCTGTCTCATTCATGAATGACTCAGCCGTTCGAACGAATCGTTCGAACAAATGAATCAATGACTCGCTCATTAAGACGGTCGCCTGGCGACACCTAATGATGGTTTAGTGATATGTTTAAAAGTATCATTCTTTCAAACGATTGTTAATTAACTCATATTTGAAACATAAGCTATATATATATATATATACACACACATATACACAAAAATAAAATAAAAACACATTTGAAGCGTGTTTGCTTACTAAATTGTGAGCGGAACGAAAGTTGCAGCAAATATCAGCAATAAATTTCATTAATCACGAGAGTGAAGTGCTGACTGAAAAGATGATGACGGAATAGGCTATTTTATGTAAAAGCGCCTATTTAAGCGAATCTGTCATTGTACTCTTTTGTTGTTGTGTTTTCCGTGAAAAATAATAGACTATTGAACTCACAATTCAAGCAATTGGCCCCCGATATTGCACTAATTTTAAAGTGACACTAAAAAGTATGCGGCTGCAGTGGCATTCATTACAGTGCGCATCCATGGCGACGAGCGAGCAAAACAGAGCGAACGTTTTTTCATTTCTACTTCCATAGAAATTCATTCGAGCGCACTGCGAGCGCCACCACTATAAATGTCCTTACTTTACTTTCACTTTTAACTTAGCGATATAAAAGCCCCCGGTGTTACACGTCAAATAACCGGTGAGAAAAAATTCTCGGAGTCACATAGCAGCTACCTATATTTAAATACAACAGGCCTACCTGATTTTGAACACAAGAGGGCAGTATAGCCCTATGTATTATTTGATATATTTATTTTTTAACTGAATAGTGCATCCTGGCTGTTTTTAAACTTGTACATTATTCTTAAATTGAAAACAAGAATAAAATGGGTTTAGTTCTGATATTTGTATAATTTTATCTAGAAATAAATGGTGTATAATTACATTTTTAGAAGATATGAAGCTTTTAGTGTTTTTTTTTTTTTTTTACATGACTTTAATCCCTCGCCATAGCAAAACAATTAGAGATATTCAATAGATATTCACAATTATGCTTCTTTAATGTATTTTCATCATGTTGAAAAAGTTTGGTGGGAATAAAATAAACCACTTAAGAGGAGTGATGCATATTTTGTCATTTAAAAAAAAATACAAAAATTGTTATGCGAAAAGACAAGGACTTAGAGATTTCTTTATCCTTTAATGCAGGAAAAATCATACAGCCAGCCACACACACACACACACACACATAAACACAGACACCAACCCTCCCTCCCTCCCCTCCCCTCTGCTCCCCTCCCCACACAGACACACACACAAACAGAATGGCAGGGGGACAAGAAATCCATTCAAACTACAATATCTGACTTTCTGTTGCTCTGAGCTTATGACTTTAAATTAGAAAGTCGATTGGCTTGATGAGAACAATATGCGTGGCAAGTTTTGTAACTGTAGGTAAAACGAGCAAAGTTATAACACACTTTATGTGTCCTTTTTTAGTCATAAAATTAATTTCCTCGCCACGGCCAAACCGTTCGAGATATCAAAAATCCCTCCGGAATTTAGCATCATCAATGTCTTGACGTCATGCTGACCGAGTTTGCTTGAAATCCGATCAATTCCCAAGGAGAATTAAATAGAATTTCAGGGGTATGCGTTTCCAAACAAACCATGATAGCCGGCTTCCTGTTGGGATGTCGTAAAACTTAGAGCACGAAAGTTGTTTAACCCAATGAGATCTATAAGTGTACACAGTTTCATATTATTACATGCAAGTGTCTTTGATTTATGGACAAGTGTTCGAATCCCAGTCCAGGGGGCGCTGTCGGTCCGCCCTGCCACGCCCGGGTACCAGCTTCAGTCCGGCCCTGATGGCCACGGGTTCTGACCCGTGTGCAAAGTTTCAAGAGTTTTAGAGGATGTTAAGGGCCCCAAAAGCCCCCGAAACCTTGATCAACAATAATTAAAAGCTTTGTCACTCAAACAGACACATCCCCCTCCCCCCACAGACACAGAGGTATGCAGAGAGAGGGAGAGAGGGACAGAGATTACTCCAAAACATCCCATTCAAACCAAAATATCTGACTTCCTGTTGTTCGGAACCAAAAACTGTAAATTAGAAAGTTGTCCGGCTTGATCTGAACAATATGCCTACCGAGTTTTAAGATTGCAGGTAAAACTATGAAACTAACCCTCTCACTTTTGTCAAAAGGTGGCGCTACTGAGACCCTGCACCACGCCCGTTCCTGAAACTTTGCACATGTCTACTGGCTAATATATGTGACATGTCTGTCGAGTTTCATGCAATTTCAAGCATGCTAAGAGTCTCAAAAGCATCAAAAAAGAATTTTAAAGTTTGATGTGTTGCCACGGCAACAGTATCAAAGATATCAAGAATCCATTCACAGGTCTACATCTGGCGTATGTTTACATTATACAGATGAAGTTTGAAGCAAATTGGGTTAAAATAAGAGGGTGATTTCGAAGCATTTTGAAAGTGACACACTTCCTGCTGCCAGTTGGTGGCGCTATAACTTTGACTCACAATAGTCACATCCATGTGATCGGCCTCTTACAGCGAACACACTGGTGAAGTTTCATCAAGATCAGTTAATGTATGCAGAAGTTATAACACACTTCCTGTTTCACGTTTCTCGCCATAATTTCGTTTCCCCGCCACGGCCAAACCGTTCGAGATATCAAAAATCCCCTCGCAATTTTTCATCCTCAATGTCTTGACTTCATGCTGACCGAGTTTCGAGGCATTTCTTTGAATTCTCTAGGAGAAGTACTTTAAATTCCATTGCATGCGTTTTACAAACAACCCTAAATAGCCGACTTCCTGTTGGGCTGGGGTAAAAAGTAAGAGCATGAAGTATATATGAACCGATGAGATCTATATGTGTACCGAGTTTCATATTCTTACATACAAGCGTGTTTGATTTATGGACCAAGTTTTCGGACCCCGTTCCAGGGGGCGCTGTCGAGCCCCCCTGCCACGCCCGGGTACCATCTTCACCCCGACCCTGATGGCCGCGGGTTCTGACCCGCGTGCAAAGTTTCAAGAGTTTTCGTGCACGTTAAGAGCCCCAAAAGTGCCCGAATAGTCGTAAGAAAAATAAAAGAGAAAAAAAAAAAAAAAAAAAATAATCCTAAGGAAAACAATAGGGCCTTCGCCCTTTGGGCTTGGGCCCTAATAATAATAATAAATATAGCTGCGAGCAGCGATTACGGGCCCAAGCCGGTGGCACCGCAACCCCGGTGCCTTTAGTTACCTAAAGGCACCGGGGTGGCGGTACCACCGGCTTTGGCCCTTCATCGCTGCTCGCAGCTATATTTATATATATATATATATATATATATATATATATATATATATATAAAGCCGGTGGCACCGCCACCCTGGTGCCTTTAGGGTTATTGTGCACGACGTGCAAAAACGTAACCCTGCTTTGACTGTCGAAAAGAAGTGTGCTGTAGAGCTTGTATCAGTGTGGGCTCTGCAAAAGTGTGCATTGAGGGCACATGTCAACCACAAAGTATGCGAGAGCAACCTTCTGAAAGGTCAGGTCTACATCCAGGTCTACATCTGCCGTGTGTTTACATCATAGTAGTGAAGTTTGAAGCAATCAGCTGATTTCAAAGCTTTTTGAAAGTGACAGACTTCCTGCTGCCAGTTGGTGGCGCTATAACCGGGGTGGCGGTGCCGCCGGCTTTGGCCCTTTCATCGCTGCTCGCAGCTATATTTATATATATACACACACACACACACATATATATATATATATATATATATATATACATATATATATATTGTTTTTTTAAGAGACAAGACAGAATATTACTTGCCTGATCTGATTAGAAAAATAGTGTTTGTGTGTGTGTGTGTGTGTGTGTGTGTGTGTGTGTGTGTGTGTGTGTGTGTGTGTGTGTGTGTGTGTGTGTGTGTGTGGCGTAATTGAACAATGTAGACATAAAGACATACTCCGTCCTTTTGTTCATACAGGACATTATTCAAACTGCAAAGTGTTTACTTATATTTGTGTACACTCGCAATAAAACACAACATTGTGCTTTTGTCAAACTATAAACTCTTGTCAAACTGTAAACTACAACTGTCACCCAACCAAAATCTCTTACACACACACACACACACAGTTTAAAAGCAAAAAATATCAAACAATCCTATTTAAAAACAGTCTGTGGGAGCCATCTTTTGGACATTCATCATATCGCATTGGTTTTCATTTCTTGTCATCAAAAAGAGCCCTAATCTGTTTATTTTTTCAGTTACACATTCTACATTGATTAAAAAAGAAAAATCAAATGTGTTTTTATTTTATACAGAAATAAATAATCTATCATCCAGATGAGAATAAAGTTAGTGTTAGTTCAAATTTTAAGGAAAACAAATATATGATCGGAAATATAGCACATTCATTTATAATTCATTCAGGTTCAATTACCAAACATACAATCTTAATGTAATTTAAAGCAAACAATACGTTTAAAATATATGGGTTGTATGACTATTTTTTAATATAAAAAGATATATATCCAAAAAGACAAGGCCTAAAGTTTAACAAGGGTTAAACTCTTATCACTGTAACAGACACAATCACACACACAATCACACACACACACACACACAAGTCAAATCACTTACATTTTACATGCAATATTGACTTTTTTTCTGTTTCAGCAGCGAAAATAGTTAAACAAAGATCACAGCAGAACCATCGCGCATCTCACAGCAACGCGTTCTCATTACTGAATGATTCAGCATTTTGAACGAATCGGTTGACTCAAAGATTCAATGACCAATCAATCCATAAACATCTATCTCATTCATGAATGACTCAGTCGTTCAAACGAATGAATCAATGACTCGCTCATTAAGACGGTCGCCTGGCGACACCTAATGACGGTTTAGTGTTATGTTTAAAAGCATCATTCTTTCCAACGATTGTTAATTAACTCATATTTGAAACATAAGCTATATTTATATATATACATACATATACACACACATACACAAAAATAAAATAAAAACACATTTGAAACGTGTTTTCTTACTAAATTGTGAGCTGAACGAAAGTTGCAGCAAATATCAGCAACAGGAGTCAAATTTCATTAATCACGAGAGTGAAGAGCTGACTGAAAAGATGATGACGGAATAGGCTATTTTATGTAAAAACGCCTATTTAAGCGAATCTGTCATATTGTACTCTTTTATTGTTGTGTTTTCCGTGAAAAATAATAGACTATTGAACTCAGAATTCAAGCAATCGGCCCCCGAAATTGCACTAATTTTAGTGACACTAAAAAGTATGCGGCTGCACTGGCATTCATAATGGTGCGCGTCCATGGCGACGAGCGAGCAGAACAGAGCGAACGTTTAGTTAATTTCTACTTCCATAGGAATTCATTCGAGCGCCACCATTTCAATGTCCGTGCGGACGTCCATATTATACTTTCGCTTTCAAGTTAGTGTTTTTAAACCCCCCAGCGGGAGGTTTACACAATTTGTTTACACAATCACACGTTGATTAACCGGTGGGAAAATATTCCCATAGTAACATCCCTAATATATAAATATATATAAATTCAATAGGCCTACCTGATTTTGAACACAAGAGGGCAGTATAGCACTATATATGATTTGGATTATTATTATTTTTGACTAAACAACCATTCTGGCTGTTTTTAAACTTAAAAATAATTCTTAAATTGAAAAAAAGGAATAAAATGGGTTTAGTTCTAATATTTGTATAATTTTATATAAAAATAAATGGTGTATAATTACATTTTAGAAAGATATGAGACATGCCCTGATTCTTTTTTTGACATTATTGTCCTCGATCAGAGCCCTAATCTGTTTATTTTTTCAGTTACACATTCTACATTGATTAAAAAAGAAAAATCAAATGTGTTTTTATTTTATACAGAAATAAATAATCTATCATTCAGATGAGAATAAAGTTAGTGTTAGTTCAAATTTTAAGGAAAACAAATATATGATCTGAAATATAGCACATTCATTTATAATTCATTCAGGTTCAATTACCAAACATACAAATCTCAATGTAATTTAAAGCAAACAATACATTTAAAATACATGGGTTGTATGCTATTTTTTTTTATATAAAAAGATATATATCCAAAAAGACAAGGCCTAAACTTTAACAAGGGTTAAACAATCACTGTAACAGACACAATCACACACACACACACACACACACACACACACACGTCAAATCACTTACATTTTAGATGCAATATTGACTTTTTTTTCTGTTTCAGCAGCGAAAATAGTTAAACAAAGATCACAGCAGAACCATCGAGCATCTCACAGCAACGCGTTCTCATTACTGAATGATTCAGCATTTTGAACGAATCGGTTGACTCAAAGATTCAACGACCAATCCATAATCTGTCTCATTCATGAATGACTCAGCCGTTCGAACGAATCGTTTGAACGAATGAATCAATGACTCGCTCATTAAGACGGTCGCCTGGCGACACCTAATGACGGTTTAGTGATATTAAAAGTATCATTCTTTCCAACGATTGTTAATTAACTCATATTTGAAACATAAGCTATATATATATATATATATATACACACATATATATACACACACATATATATACACAAAAATAAAATAAAAACACATTTGAAGCGTGTTTGCTTACTAAATTGTGAGCGGAACGAAAGTTGCAGCAAATATCAGCAACAGGAGTCAAATTTCATTAATCACGAGAGTGAAGAGCTGACTGAAAAGATGATGACGGAATAGGCTATTTTATGTAAAAGCCCCTATTTCAGCGAATCTATCCTTGTACTCTTTTGTTGTTGTGTTTTCCGTGAAAAATAATAGACTATTGAACTCACAATTCAAGCAATCGGCCCCGTTATTGCACTAATTTTAAAGTGACACTAAAAAGTATGCGGCTGCACTGGCATTCATAATGGTGCGCGTCCATGGCGACGAGCGAGCAGAACAGAGCGAACGTTTTTTAGTTCATTCCTACTTCCATAGGAATTCCCTCGAGCGCTCTGCACGTGGCCATTATCAATGTCCCGTATTTAAAAGCTCTCGGTCCTCAGTCACATACCAAATATATGTATAATGTATATATAAATATAATTTTGGACACAAGAGGGCAGTATGGCCCTATGTATAATTTTGTGTTTAAACTAAAAGAGCCCCTCCCCCCCTCCCCACACAGACACACACGAATGGCAGGGTGCATTCTCTCTGTCAGAGGGAGAGGGAGAGAAAATTCTCAGAAACATCCACATTCAAACCAAAATATCTGACTTCCTCTTGGTCTGAGCTAATGACAGTTAATTAGAAAGTTGTCCGGCTTGATCTGAACCATATGCATACCTGTGTCTGTCGAGTTTCATGCAATTTCAAGCATGCTAAGAGTCTCAAAAGCATCAAACAAGAATATTAAAGTTTGATGTGTTGCCACGGCAACAGTATCTAAGATATCAATAATCCTTTCACAGGTCTACATCTGGCGTGTGTTTACATTATACACATAAAGTTTGAAGCAAATCGGGTAAAAATAAGAGGGTGATTTCAAAGCATTTAGGAAGTGACACACTTCCTGCTGCCAGTTGGTGGCGCTATAATTTTGACTCACAATAGTCACATCCATGTGATCGGCCTCTTACAACGAACACACTGTTGAAGTTTCATCAAGATCAGTTAATGTATGCAGTAGTTATGACACACTTCCTGTTTCACGTTTCTCGCCATAATTTTGTTTCCTCGCCACGGCCAAACCGTTCGAGATATCAAAAATCCCCTCGCAAACTTTCATCCTCAATGTCTTGACTTCATGCTGACCGAGTTTCGTGCCGTTTGTTTGAATTCTCTAGGAGGAGTATTTCACATTCCATTGCGTGTGTTTTACCAACAACCCTAAATAGCCGACTTCCTGTTGGGCTGGGGTAAAAAGTAAGAGTGTGAAGTATATATGAAACGAGGAGATCTACATGTGTACCGAGTTTCATATTATTACATGCAAGCGTGTTTGATTTATGGACCATGTTTTCGGACCCCGTTCCAGGGGGCGCTGTCGAGCCCCCCTGCCACGCCCGGGTACCATCTTCAGCCCGGCCCTGATGGCCGCGGGTTCTGACATGTGTGCAAAGTTTCAGGAGTTTTTGAGCATGTTAAGGCCTCCAAAAGTGTCCAAAAGGTAGCAGAAAAATAATAAGAAGAATAATAAAATATAGCTGCGAGCAGCGATTACGGGCCCAAGCCGGTGGCACCGCAACCCCGGTGCCTTTAGTTACCTAAAGGCACCAGGGTGGCGGTGCCGCCGGCTTGGGCCCTTCATCGCTGCTCGCAGCTATATTTATATATATATATATATATATATATATATTTATTTATATATATATATATATATATTTATATATATATATATATATATATATATATGTATATATAAAGCCGGTGGCACCGCCACCCTGGTGCCTTTAGGGTTATTGTGCACGACGTGACACAAAATATCTGCTTGCTATCTGCCGAACGGCTCTGGTAGTTTCGCTTCAGCACTGATGATGTTGTAGAAATAGTGCGCTCTGGTTGGTCTGGATTATTCGGGATTTTTTATTTTATACAGAAATAAATTCTTTATAATTCAGATGAGAATAAAGTTAGTGTTGATTAAAATGAAGGAAAACAAATATATTGATCTGAAATATAGCACATTAATTTAAAATTTATTTAGGTTCAATTACCAAACATACAATCTTAATTTAATTTAAAGCAAACAATACATTTAAAATATATGGGTTGTATGCACATTTTTTTTAATAAAAAAAATATATATCCAAAAAGACAAGGCCTTAAAGGGTAAAACTCTTGTCACTGTAACAGACACATCTCTCTCTCACACACACACACACACACACACACACACACACACACGTCAAGTCACTTACATTTTTAGATGCAATATTGAATAAGCAGAAAAATCGGATTTTCTGCTCTGAAAATATAAATAAGCAAAAAAATTGAATAAGCACTTTGAATATTCTAAACAGAATAAGCACTAGTCGCTAATGAATAAGTACTAGTACTTAATGGAATAGATACTAGTATCTAAAAAATAAGTACTAGTAGCATGAAAATAGAGACTAGTAGGTTAAAATGATTAAATGTTAAAACGGCTTGCCATATTGGCTCAGAGAGAGAGAAAGAGAAAATGACCTTTTAGATACTAGTACCTATTAATAGATACTAGTATTTATTCAATAAATACTAGTACTAAGTCATTAGATACTAGTACCTATTAAATAGATACCAGTACTTATTCATTAGCTACTAATACGTATTAAAAAGAATATCTAAAGAATAAGCACTAGTATCTAAAGAATAGGCACTAGTACTAAAGAATAAGCACTAGTCGCTAATGAATAAGTACCAGTACTTAATGGAATAGATACTAGTATCTAAAAATAAGTACTAGTAGCATGAAAATAGAGACTAGTAGGTTAAAATGATTAAATGTTAAAGCGGCTTGCCATATTGGCTCAGAGAGAGAGAGAGAGAAAATGACCCTATTCAAACCACAATATCTGACTTTCTGAGGGTCGGAGCTAATTACTTTAAATTAGAAAGTTGTTTGGCTTGAGGAGAAGAATATACACGCTGAGTTTTGTAACTGTAGATAAAACTAACCCCCCCACTTTTGTCAAAAGCATTTAGAAAGTGACACACTTCCTGCTGCCAGTTGGTGGCGCTATAACTTTGACTCACAATAGTCACATCCATGTGATCGGCCTCTTACAGCGAACATACTGTTGAAGTTTCATCAAGATCAGTTAATGTATGCAGAAGTTATAACACACTTCCTGTTTCCATTATTCGCCATAAATTTGTTTCCTCGCCACGGCCAAACCGTTCGAGATATGAAAAATCCCCTGGCAATTTTTCATCCTCAATGTCTTGACATCATGCTGACCGAGTTTCCTTGCGATTGGTTGAATTCTCTAGGAGGAGTATATCGAATTCCAGGGGCATACGCTTCCAAACAAACCATAATAGCCGACTTCCTGTTGGGCTGGGGTAAAAAGTAAAAGTACAAAGGATATATGAACCGATGAGATCTATATGTGTACCGAGTTTCATATTATTACATGGAAGCGTGTTTGATTTATGGACCAAGTTTTCGGACCCCGTTCCAGGGGGCGCTGTCGAGCCCCCCTGCCACGCCCGGGTACCAGCTTCAGCCCGGCCCTGATGGCCGCGGGTTCTGACCAGTGTGCAAAGTTTCAAGAGTTTTCGTGCACGTTAAGAGCCCCAAAAGTGCCCGAATAGTCGATAAAATAATAATAATAATAATAATAATAAATATATATATATATATATATATATAGCTGCGAGCAGCGATTACGGGCCCAAGCCGGTGGCACCGCAACCCCGGTGCCTTTAGTAACCTAAAGGCACCAGAGTGGCGGTGCCGCCGGCTTTGGCCCTTCATCGCTGCTCGCAGCTATATATATATATATATATATATATATATATATATATATATATATATATATATATAACAAGCCGGTGGCACCGCCACCCTGGTGCCTTAAGGGTTACTGTGCATGACGGGTAATAACTTAACCCCGCTTTGACTGTTGAGAAGATGTGTGCTGTAGAGCTTGCATTGGTGTGGGCTCTGCAAAAGTGTGCATTGAGGGCACATATCATATGCGTGAGCAAACTTCTGAATCCTAAAATGAAAAATGAGACACCCTACGGTCTCATGGACTTAATGGACACATGAAATAAGTACACAAGATTGAAAGTTATATGAAGTGTGCCAAGACAGAATATTACTTGCCTGATCTGATTAGAAAAAATTGTTTTGTGTGTGTGTGTGTGTGTGTGTGTGTGTGTGTGTGTGTGTGTGTGTGTGTGTGTGTGTGTGTGTGTGTGTGTGTGTGTGTGTGTGTGTGTGAGAGACGTGATTGAACAATGTAGACATAAAAACATACTCCGTCCTTTTGTTCATACAGGACATTATTCAAACTGCAAACTGTTTACTTATATTTGTGTACAATCGCAATAAAACACAACATTGTGCTTTTGTCAAACTGTAAACTACAAATGTCACCCAACCAAAATCTCTTACACACACACACGCGCACACACACACACACACACACACACACATACACGTAGTTTAAAAGCAAAAAAAAATCTTTTGGACATTCAGCATATTGCATTGGTTTTCATTTCTTGTTCTCGAACAGAGCCCTAATCTGTTTATTTTTTCAGTTACACATTCTACATTGATTAAAAAAGAAAAATCAAATGTGTTTTTATTATATACAGAAATAAATAATCTATCATTCAGATGAGAATAAAGTTAGTGTTAGTTTAAATGTTAAGGAAAACAAATATATGATCTGATATATAGCACATTCATTTAAAATTCATTCAGGTTCAATTACCAAACATACAAATCTTAATGTAATTTAAAGCAAACAATACATTTAAAATATATGGGTTGTATGCCTATTTTTTTATTTAAAAAGATATATATCCAAAAAGACAAGGCCTAAACTTTAACAAGGGTTAAACAATCACTGTAACAGACGCAATCACACACACACACACACACACACACACACAAACACACAAGTCAAATCACTTACATTTTAGATGCAATATTGACTTTTTTCTGTTTCAGCAGCGAAAATAGTTCAACAAAGATCACAGCAGAACCATCGAGCATCTCACAGCAACGCGTTCTCATTACTGAATGATTCAGCATTTTGAACGAATCGGTTGACTCAAAGATTCAATGACCAATCCATAATCTGTCTCATTCATGAATGACTCAACCGTTCGAACGAATTGTTTGAACGAATGAATCAATGACTCGCTCATTAAGACGGTCGCCTGGCGACACCTAATGACGGTTTAGTGTTATGTTTAAAAGTATCATTCTTCCCAACGATTTTTAATTGACTTATATTTAAAACAATCTCATAACATTATTTAATGCATTGTTATTTTTCAGTGTAAACGATTTAATTTGATCAGCCCTACCTAGGGTAAAAGCCATATAGTGTCTTATCATTCTAAATAATTGAATTTATTGATCAAATTTACAAATTAAAAATGAAAGATGAAGCATACATTTAATAAGACTGGACCGGGGTGCCCTGCATATATTACAATTTGCAGATTTAAATATACCATTGCCCCCCACCGTCAATTTGATGTGTGTGTTTGTGTGTGTGTGTGTGTGTGTGTTTAATAAAATCATTTAGTCACTACAATTAAAACCTGAACGGGTTTGCTTACTAAATTGTGAGCTGAACGAAAGTTGCAGCAAAGATCAGCAACCGGAGTCAAATTTCATTAATCACGAGTTGAGAGTGAGCGTCTCTCTCTGCTGTGTTATGCTGCATCACACGGGCATTCATAACGCTGCGCGTCCACGACGATGAGCGAGCAGAACAGAGTGAACGTTTTTTAGTTCATTCCTACTTCCATAGGAATTCCCTCGAGCGCTCTGCACGCACCACCATTATCAATGTCCGTGTGGACGTCCGCGATCGAACAGTGGAAACATTGGCTACTCCGTCATTTTATTCAAGAAGATCATTCAAACTGCAAAGTGTTTACTTATTTTTGGATACTCGCAATCAAACACAACATTGTGATTTTGTAAAATACATTCAAGAAATCCGCCCCCGAAATGGGGCTTCTTTTAAAATGAAACGAAAATGCTCACAGCTGCACGTCTTGTGGAGACGTCCGTTACTTTCGCTTTCAAGTTAGCGACTTTAAAGCCCCCAGCGGAGTCACGGTGGGAAAATATTCCCATAGTAGCATCCCTACAATTTAATACAATTGGCCTACCTGATTTTGAACACAAGAGGGCAGTAAAGCACTGTGAATGATTTTTATTTTTTTATTTTTTTGGCTAAACAACCATTCTGGCTGTTTTTAAACTTAAACATAAATCTTAAATTGAAAAAAAGGAATACAATGGGTTTAGTTCTAATATTAGTATAATTTTATAGAAAAATAAATGGTGTATAATTACATTTTAGAAAGATATGAGACATTTCCTGATTCTCTTTTTGACATAATCCCTCGCCATAGCAAAACCGTTTGAGATATTCAATATCCGTTCACAATTTAGCATCTTTAATGTATTTTCATCAAGTTGAAAAAGTTTTGTAACTGTAGATGAAAGTAACCCCCCCCCCACCCACTTTTGTCACAAAAGGTGGCGCTACTGAGTCCCTGCACCACGCCCGTTCCTGAAACTTTGCACATGTCTACTGGCTAATATATGTGACATGTCTGTCGAGTTTCATGCAATTTCAAGCATGCTAAGAGTCTCAAAAGCATCAAAAAAGAATTTTAAAGTTTGATGTGTTGCCACGGCAACAGTATCAAAGATATCAAGAATCCATTCACAGGTCTACATCTGGCGTATGTTTCCATTATACAGATGAAGTTTGAAGCAAATTGGGTTAAAATAAGAGGGTGATTTCGAAGCATTTTGAAAGTGACACACTTCCTGCTGCCAGTTGGTGGCGCTATAACTTTGACTCACAATAGTCACATCCATGTGATCGGCCTCTTACAGCGAACACACTGGTGAAGTTTCATCAAGATCAGTTAATGTATGCAGAAGTTATAACACACTTCCTGTTTCACGTTTCTCGCCATAATTTCGTTTCCCCGCCACGGCCAAACCGTTCGAGATATCAAAAATCCCCTCGCAATTTTTCATCCTCAATGTCTTGACTTCATGCTGACCGAGTTTCGAGGCATTTCTTTGAATTCTCTAGGAGAAGTACTTTAAATTCCATTGCATGCGTTTTACAAACAACCCTAAATAGCCGACTTCCTGTTGGGCTGGGGTAAAAAGTAAGAGCATGAAGTATATATGAACCGATGAGATCTATATGTGTACCGAGTTTCATATTCTTACATACAAGCGTGTTTGATTTATGGACCAAGTTTTCGGACCCCGTTCCAGGGGGCGCTGTCGAGCCCCCCTGCCACGCCCGGGTACCATCTTCACCCCGACCCTGATGGCCGCGGGTTCTGACCCGCGTGCAAAGTTTCAAGAGTTTTCGTGCACGTTAAGAGCCCCAAAAGTGCCCGAATAGTCGTAAGAAAAATAAAAGAGGAGAAAAAAAAAAAAAATATATAGCTGCGAGCAGCGATTACGGGCCCAAGCCGGTGGCACCGCAACCCCGGTGCCTTTAGTTACCTAAAGGCACCAGGGTGGCGGTGCCGCCGGCTTGGGCCCTTCATCGCTGCTCGCAGCTATATTTATATATATATATATATATATATATATATATATATATATATAAAGCCGGTGGCACCGCCACCCTGGTGCCTTTAGGGTTATTGTGCACGACGTGACACAAAATATCTGCTTGCTATCTGCCGAACGGCTCTGGTAGTTTCGCTTCAGCACTGATGATGTTGTAGAAATAGTGCGCTCTGGTTGGTCTGGATTATTCGGGATTTTTTATTTTATACAGAAATAAATTCTTTATAATTCAGATGAGAATAAAGTTAGTGTTGATTAAAATGAAGGAAAACAAATATATTGATCTGAAATATAGCACATTAATTTAAAATTTATTTAGGTTCAATTACCAAACATACAATCTTAATTTAATTTAAAGCAAACAATACATTTAAAATATATGGGTTGTATGCAAATTTTTTTTAATAAAAAAAATATATATCCAAAAAGACAAGGCCTTAAAGGGTTAAACTCTTGTCACTGTAACAGACACATCTCTCTCTCTCACACACACACGTCAAGTCACTTACATTTTTAGATGCAATATTGAATAAGCAGAAAAATCGGATTTTCTGCTCTGAAAATATAAATAAGCAAAAAAATTGAATAAGCACTTTGAATATTCTAAACAGAATAAGCACTAGTCGCTAATGAATAAGTACTAGTACTTAATGGAATAGATACTAGTATCTAAAAAATAAGTACTAGTAGCATGAAAATAGAGACTAGTAGGTTAAAATGATTCAATGTTAAAACGGCTTGCCATATTGGCTCAGAGAGAGAGAAAGAGAAAATGACCTTTTAGATACTAGTACCTATTAATAGATACTAGTATTTATTCAATAAATACTAGTACTAAGTCATTAGATACTAGTACCTATTAAATAGATACCAGTACTTATTCATTAGCTACTAATACGTATTCAAAAGAATATCTAAAGAATAAGCACTAGTATCTAACGAATAGGCACTAGTACTAAAGAATAAGCACTAGTCGCTAATGAATAAGTACCAGTACTTAATGGAATAGATACTAGTATCTAAAAATAAGTACTAGTAGCATGAAAATAGAGACTAGTAGGTTAAAATGATTAAATGTTAAAGCGGCTTGCCATATTGGCTCAGAGAGAGAGAGAGAGAAAATGACCCTATTCAAACCACAATATCTGACTTTCTGAGGGTCGGAGCTAATTACTTTAAATTAGAAAGTTGTTTGGCTTGAGGAGAAGAATATACACGCTGAGTTTTGTAACTGTAGATAAAACTAACCCCCCCACTTTTGTCAAAAGCATTTAGAAAGTGACACACTTCCTGCTGCCAGTTGGTGGCGCTATAACTTTGACTCACAATAGTCACATCCATGTGATCGGCCTCTTACAGCGAACATACTGTTGAAGTTTCATCAAGATCAGTTAATGTATGCAGAAGTTATAACACACTTCCTGTTTCCATTATTCGCCATAAATTTGTTTCCTCGCCACAGCCAAACCGTTCGAGATATGAAAAATCCCCTGGCAATTTTTCATCCTCAATGTCTTGACATCATGCTGACCGAGTTAGGCCCTTTCATCGCTGCTCGCAGCTATATTTATATATATATATACACACACACACACACACACATATATATATATATATATATACATAAATATATATATATTGTTTTTTTAAGAGACAAGACAGAATATTACTTGCCTGATATGATTAGAAAAATAGTGTTTGTGTGTGTGTGTGTGTGTGTGTGGCGTAATTGAACAATGTAGACATAAAGACATACTCCGTCCTTTTGTTCATACAGGACATTATTCAAACTGCAAAGTGTTTACTTATATTTGTGTACACTCGCAATAAAACACAACATTGTGCTTTTGTCAAACTATAAACTCTTGTCAAACTGTAAACTACAACTGTCACCCAACCAAAATCTCTTACACACACACACACACACACACACACACAGTTTAAAAGCAAAAAATATCAAACAATCCTATTTAAAAACAGTCTGTGGGAGCCATCTTTTGGACATTCATCATATCGCATTGGTTTTCATTTCTTGTCATCAAACAGAGCCCTAATCTGTTTATTTTTTCAGTTACACATTCTACATTGATTAAAAAAGAAAAATCAAAGGTGTTTTTATTTTATACAGAAATAAATAATCTATCATTCAGATGAGAATAAAGTTAGTGTTAGTTCAAATTTTAAGGAAAACAAATATATGATCTGAAATGTAGCACATTCATTTATAATTCATTCAGGTTCGATTACCAAACATACAATCTTAATGTAATTTAAAGCAAACAATACATTTAAAATATATGGGTTGTATGACTATTTTTTAATATAAAAAGATATATATCCAAAAAGACAAGGCCTAAAGTTTAACAAGGGTTAAACTCTTATCACTGTAACAGACACAATCACACACACAATCACACACACACACACACACAAGTCAAATCACTTACATTTTAGATGCAATATTGACTTTTTTTCTGTTTCAGCAGCGAAAATAGTTAAACAAAGATCACAGCAGAACCATCGCGCATCTCACAGCAACGCGTTCTCATTACTGAATGATTCAGCATTTTGAACGAATCGGTTGACTCAAAGATTCAATGACCAATCAATCCATAAACATCTATCTCATTCATGAATGACTCAGTCGTTCAAACGAATGAATCAATGACTCGCTCATTAAGACGGTCGCCTGGCGACACCTAATGACGGTTTAGTGTTATGTTTAAAAGTATCATTCTTTCCAACGATTGTTAATTAACTCATATTTGAAACATAAGCTATATATATATATATATACATACATATACACACACATACACTAAAATAAAATAAAAACACATTTGAAACGTGTTTGCTTACTAAATTGTGAGCTGAACGAAAGTTGCAGCAAATATCAGCAACAGGAGTCAAATTTCATTAATCACGAGAGTGAAGAACTGACTGAAAAGATGATGACGGAATAGGCTATTTTATGTAAAAACGCCTATTTAAGCGAATCTGTCATTGTACTCTTTTATTGTTGTGTTTTCCATGAAAAATAATAGACTATTGAACTCACAATTCAAGCAATCGGCCCCCGAAATTGCACTAATTTTAGTGACACTAAAAAGTATGCGGCTGCACTGGCATTCATAATGGTGCGCGTCCATGGCGACGAGCGAGCAGAACAGAGCGAACGTTTAGTTAATTTCTACTTCCATAGGAATTCATTCGAGCGCCACCATTTCAATGTCCGTGCGGACGTCCATATTATACTTTCGCTTTCAAGTTAGTGTTTTTAAACCCCCCAGCGGGAGGTTTACACAATTGGTTTACACAATCACACGTTGATTAACCGGTGGGAAAATATTCCCATAGTAACATCCCTAATATATAAATATATATAAATTCAATAGGCCTACCTGATTTTGAACACAAGAGGGCAGTATAGCACTATATATGATTTGGATTATTATTATTTTTGACTAAACAACCATTCTGGCTGTTTTTAAACTTAAAAATAATTCTTAAATTGAAAAAAAGGAATAAAATGGGTTTAGTTCTAATATTTGTATAATTTTATATAAAAATAAATGGTGTATAATTACATTTTAGAAAGATATGAGACATGCCCTGATTCTTTTTTTGACATTACTTGAATCCCTCAACCATAGCAAAACCGTTTGAGATATTCAATATCTGTTCACAATTTAGCATCTTCAATGTATTTTCATCATGTTGAAAAAGTTTGGCATGAATAAAATAAACTACTTAGGAGGAGTAGCTAAAAACTCAGAATCTGAAATCCACATTCAAACCAAAATATCTGACTTCCTGTTGGTCGTAGCTAATTACGGTAAATTAGAAAGTTGTCCGGCTCGAAGAGTACAATATACATATCGAGTTTTGTTACTGTAGATAAAACTAACCCCCCCACTTTTGTCAAAAGCATTTAGAAAGTGACACACTTCCTGCTGCCAGTTGGTGGCGCTATAACTTTGACTCACAATAGTCACATCCATGTGATCGGCCTCTTACAGCGAACATACTGTTGAAGTTTCATCAAGATCAGTTAATGTATGCAGAAGTTATAACACACTTCCTGTTTCCATTATTCGCCATAAATTCGTTTCCTCGCCACGGCCAAACCGTTCGAGATATCAAAAATCCCCTGGCAATTTTTCATCCTCAATGTCTTGACATCATGCTGACCGAGTTTCCTTACGATTGGTTGAATTCTCTAGGAGGAGTATATCGAATTCCAGGGGCATACGCTTCCAAACAAACCATAATAGCCGACTTCCTGTTGGGCTGGGGTAAAAAGTAAAAGTACAAAGGATATATGAACCGATGAGATCTATATGTGTACCGAGTTTCATATTATTACATGGAAGCGTGTTTGATTTATGGACCAAGTTTTCGGACCCCGTTCCAGGGGGCGCTGTCGAGCCCCCCTGCCACGCCCGGGTACCAGCTTCAGCCCGGCCCTGATGGCCGCGGGTTCTGACCTGTGTGCAAAGTTTCAAGAGTTTTCGTGCACGTTAAGAGCCCCAAAAGTGCCCGAATAGTCGATAAAATAATAATAATAATAATAAATATAGCTGCGAGCAGCGATTACGGGCCCAAGCCGGTGGCACCGCAACCCCGGTGCCTTTAGTTACCTAAAGGCACCGGGGTGGCGGTACCACCGGCTTTGGCCCTTCATCGCTGCTCGCAGCTATATTTATTTATATATATATATATATATATATAAAGCCGGTGGCACCGCCACCCTGGTGCCTTTAGGGTTATTGTGCACGACGTGCAAAAACGTAACCCTGCTTTGACTGTCGAAAAGAAGTGTGCTGTAGAGCTTGTATCAGTGTGGGCTCTGCAAAAGTGTGCATTGAGGGCACATGTCAACCACAAAGTATGCGAGAGCAACCTTCTGAAAGGTCAGGTCTACATCCAGGTCTACATCTGCCGTGTGTTTACATCATAGTAGTGAAGTTTGAAGCAATCAGGTGATTTCAAAGCTTTTTGAAAGTGACAGACTTCCTGCTGCCAGTTGGTGGCGCTATAACCGGGGTGGCGGTGCCGCCGGCTTTGGCCCTTTCATCGCTGCTCGCAGCTATATTTATATATATATATACACACACACACACACACATATATATATATATATATACATAAATATATATATATTGTTTTTTTAAGAGACAAGACAGAATATTACTTGCCTGATCTGATTAGAAAAATAGTGTTTGTGTGTGTGTGTGTGTGTGTGTGTGTGTGGCGTAATTGAACAATGTAGACATAAAGACATACTCCGTCCTTTTGTTCATACAGGACATTATTCAAACTGCAAAGTGTTTACTTATATTTGTGTACACTCGCAATAAAACACAACATTGTGCTTTTGTCAAACTATAAACTCTTGTCAAACTGTAAACTACAACTGTCACCCAACCAAAATCTCTTACACACACACACACACACACACACACACACACACACACACACACACACACACACACACACACACACACACACACACACACACACACACACACACACACACACACACACACACACACAGTTTAAAAGCAAAAAATATCAAACAATCCTATTTAAAAACAGTCTGTGGGAGCCATCTTTTGGACATTCATCATATCGCATTGGTTTTCATTTCTTGTCATCAAACATAGCCCTAATCTGTTTATTTTTTCAGTTACACATTCTACATTGATTAAAAAAGAAAAATCAAAGGTGTTTTTATTTTATACAGAAATAAATAATCTATCATTCAGATGAGAATAAAGTTAGTGTTAGTTCAAATTTTAAGGAAAACAAATATATGATCTGAAATATAGCACATTCATGTAAAATTCATTTAGGTTCGATTACCAAACATACAATCTTAATGTAATTTAAAGCAAACAATACATTTAAAATATATGGGTTGTATGACTATTTTTTAATATAAAAAGATATATATCCAAAAAGACAAGGTCTAAAGTTTAACAAGGGTTAAACTCTTGTCACTGTAACAGACACAATCTCTCTCACACACACGTCAAATCACTTACATTTTATATGCAATATTGACTTTTTTCTGTTTCAGCAGTGAAACTAGTTAAACAAAGATCACAGCAGAACCATTGCGCATCTCACAGCAACGTGTTTTCTCATTACTGAATGATTCAGCATTTTGAACGAATCGGTTGACTGAAAGATTCAATGACCAATCCATAATCTGTCTCATTCATGAATGACTCAGCCGTTCAAACGAATCGTTCGAACAAATGAATCAATGACTCGCTCATTAAGACGGTCGCCTGGCGACACCTAATGACGGTTTAGTGATATGTTTAAAAGTATCATTCTTTCAAACGATTGTTAATTAACTCATATTTGAAACATAAGCTATATATATATATATATGTATATAGGGCCTATATATATATATATTATACACACACATATATATACGCAAAAATAAAATAAAAACACATTTGAAACGTGTTTGCTTACTAAATTGTGAGCTGAACGAAAGTTGCAGCAAATATCAGCAACAGGAGTCAAATTTCATTAATCACGAGAGTGAAGAGCTGACTGAAAAGATGATGACGGAATAGGCTATTTTATGTAAAAGCGCCTATTTAAGCGAATCTGTCATTGTACTCTTTTGTTGTTGTGTTTTCCGTGAAAAATAATAGACTATTGAACTCACAATTCAAGCAATCGGCCTCCAATATTGCACTAATTTTAAAGTGACACTAAAAAGTATGCGGCTGCACTGGCATTCATAACGGTGCGCGTCCATGGCGACGAGCGAGCAGAGCTGAGCGAACGTTTAGTTAATTTATTCATTCGACCGCTCTGCAAGCGCCACCATTATCAATGTGGACGTCCGTATTTAAAAGCTCTCGATCCTCAGTCACATACTAAATATGTATATAATTTTGAACACAAGAGGGCAGTATAGCCCTATGTATGAGTTGGTGTTTAAACTAAACTATCACTCAAAGAGCCCCCCCCCCCCCCTCCCCCCTCCCCCCTCCCCACACAGACACACACAAACAGAATGGCAGGGGGACAAGAAATCTATTCAAACTACAATATCTGACTTTCTGTTGCTCTGAGCTAATGACTTTAAATTAGAAAGTCGATTGGCTTGATGAGAACAATATGCGTGGCAAGTTTTGTAACTGTAGGTAAAACGAGCAAAGTTATAACACACTTTATGTGTCCTTTTTTAGTCATAAAATTAATTTCCTCACCACGGCCAAACCGTTCGAGATATCAAAAATCCCTCCGGAATTTAGCATCATCAATGTCTTGACGTCATGCTGACCGAGTTTGCTTGAAATCCGATCAATTCCCAAGGAGAATTAAATAGAATTTCAGGGGTATGCGTTTCCAAACAAACCATGATAGCCGGCTTCCTGTTGGGATGTCGTAAAACTTAGAGCACGAAAGTTGTTCAACCCAATGAGATCTATAAGTGTACTGAGTTTCATATTATTACATGCAAGTGTCTTTGATTTATGGACAAGTGTTCGAATCCCAGTCCAGGGGGCGCTGTCGGTCCGCCCTGCCACGCCCGGGTACCAGCTTCAGTCCGGCCCTGATGGCCACGGGTTCTGACCCGTGTGCAAAGTTTCAAGAGTTTTAGAGGATGTTAAGGGCCCCAAAAGCCCCCGAAACCTTGATCAACAATAATTAAAAGCTTTGTCACTCAAACAGACACATCCCCCTCCCCCACAGACACAGAGGTATGCAGAGAGAGGGAGAGAGGGACAGAGATTACTCCAAAACATCCCATTCAAACCAAAATATCTGACTTCCTGTTGTTCGGAACCAAAATCTGTAAATTAGAAAGTTGTCCGGCTTGATCTGAACAATATGCCTACCGAGTTTTAAGATTGCAGGTAAAACTATGAAACTAACCCTCTCACTTTTGTCAAAAGGTGGCGCTACTGAGTCCCTGCACCACGCCCGTTTCTGAAACTTTGCACATGTCTACTGGCTAATATATGTGACATGTCTGTCGAGTTTCATGCAATTTCAAGCATGCTAAGAGTCTCAAAAGCATCAAAAAAGAATTTTAAAGTTTGATGTGTTGCCACGGCAACAGAATCAAAGATATCAAGAATCCATTCACAGGTCTACATCTGGCGTATGTTTACATTATACAGATGAAGTTTGAAGCAAATTGGGTTAAAATAAGAGGGTGATTTCGAAGCATTTTGAAAGTGACACACTTCCTGCTGCCAGTTGGTGGCGCTATAACTTTGACTCACAATAGTCACATCCATGTGATCGGCCTCTTACAGCGAACACACTGTTGAAGTTTCATCAAGATCAGTTAATGTATGCTGAAGTTATAACACACTTCCTGTTTCACGTTTCTCGCCATAATTTCGTTTCCTCGCCACGGCCGAACCGTTCGAGATATCAAAAATCCCCTCGCAATTTTTCATCCTCAATGTCTTGACTTCATGCTGACCGAGTTTCGTGGCATTTCTTTGAATTTTCTAGGAGAAGTACTTTAAATTCCATTGCATGCGTTTTACAAACAACCCTAAATAGCCGACTTCCTGTTGGGCTGGGGTAAAAAGTAAGAGCATGAAGTATATATGAACCGATGAGATCTATATGTGTACCGAGTTTCATATTCTTACATACAAGCGTGTTTGATTTATGGACCAAGTTTTCGGACCCCGTTCCAGGGGGCGCTGTCGAGCCCCCCTGCCACGCCCGGGTACCATCTTCACCCCGACCCTGATGGCCGCGGGTTCTGACCCGCGTGCAAAGTTTCAAGAGTTTTCGTGCACGTTAAGAGCCCCAAAAGTGCCCGAATAGTCGTAAGAAAAATAAAAGAGGAGAAAAAAAAAAAAAAATATATATATATATATATATAAATATAGCTGCGAGCAGCGATTACGGGCCCAAGCCGGTGGCACCGCAACCCCGGTGCCTTTAGTTACCTAAAGGCACCGGGGTGGCGGTACCACCGGCTTTGGCCCTTCATCGCTGCTCGCAGCTATATTTATATATATATATATATATATATATATATATATAAAGCCGGTGGCACCGCCACCCTGGTGCCTTTAGGGTTATTGTGCACGACGTGCAAAAACGTAACCCTGCTTTGACTGTCGAAAAGAAGTGTGCTGTAGAGCTTGTATCAGTGTGGGCTCTGCAAAAGTGTGCATTGAGGGCACATATCAACCACAAAGTATGCGAGAGCAACCTTCTGAAAGGTCAGGTCTACATCCAGGTCTACATCTGCCGTGTGTTTACATCATAGTAGTGAAGTTTGAAGCAATCAGGTGATTTCAAAGCTTTTTGAAAGTGACAGACTTCCTGCTGCCAGTTGGTGGCGCTATAACCGGGGTGGCGGTGCCGCCGGCTTTGGCCCTTTCATCGCTGCTCGCAGCTATATTTATATATATACACACACAAACACACACACACACACACACACATATATATATATATATATATACATAAATATATATATATTGTTTTTTTAAGAGACAAGACAGAATATTACTTGCCTGATCTGATTAGAAAAATAGTGTTTGTGTGTGTGTGTGTGTGTGTGTGTGTGTGTGTGTGTGTGTGTTTGTGTGTGTGTGTGTGTGTGTGGCGTAATTGAACAATGTAGACATAAAAACATACTCCGTCCTTTTGTTCATACAGGACATTATTCAAACTGCAAAGTGTTTACTTATATTTGTGTACACTTGCAATAAAACACAACATTGTGCTTTTGTCAAGCTATAAACTCTTGTCAAACTGTAAACTACAACTGTCACCCAACCAAAATCTCTTACACACACACACACACACACACACAGTTTAAAAGCAAAAAATATCAAACAATCCTATTTAAAAACAGTCTGTGGGAGCCATCTTTTGGACATTCATCATATCGCATTGGTTTTCATTTCTTGTCATCAAACAGAGCCCTAATCTGTTTATTTTTTCAGTTACACATTCTACATTGATTAAAAAAGAAAAATCAAATGTGTTTTTATTTTATACAGAAATAAATAATCTATCATTCAGATGAGAATAAAGTTAGTGTTAGTTCAAATTTTAAGGAAAACAAATATATGATCTGAAATATAGCACATTCATTTAAAATTCATTCAGGTTCAATTACCAAACATACAATCTTAATGTAATTTAAAGCAAACAATACATTTAAAATATATGGGTTGTATGACTATTTTTTAATATAAAAAGATATATATCCAAAAAGACAAGGCCTAAAGTTTAACAAGGGTTAAACTCTTATCACTGTAACAGACACAATCACACACACAATCACACACACACACACACACATACACACACACACACACAAGTCAAATCACTTACATTTTACATGCAATATTGACTTTTTTTCTGTTTCAGCAGCGAAAATAGTTAAACAAAGATCACAGCAGAACCATCGCGCATCTCACAGCAACGCGTTCTCATTACTGAATGATTCAGCATTTTGAACGAATCGGTTGACTCAAAGATTCAATGACCAATCAATCCATAAACATCTATCTCATTCATGAATGACTCAGTCGTTCAAACGAATGAATCAATGACTCGCTCATTAAGACGGTCGCCTGGCGACACCTAATGACGGTTTAGTGTTATGTTTAAAAGTATCATTCTTTCCAACGATTGTTAATTAACTCATATTTGAAACATAAGCTATATTTATATATATACATACATATACACACACATACACAAAAATAAAATAAAAACACATTTGAAACGTGTTTTCTTACTAAATTGTGAGCTGAACGAAAGTTGCAGCAAATATCAGCAACAGGAGTCAAATTTCATTAATCACGAGAGTGAAGAGCTGACTGAAAAGATGATGACGGAATAGGCTATTTTATGTAAAAACGCCTATTTAAGCGAATCTGTCATTGTACTCTTTTATTGTTGTGTTTTCCGTGAAAAATAATAGACTATTGAACTCAGAATTCAAGCAATCGGCCCCCGAAATTGCACTAATTTTAGTGACACTAAAAAGTATGCGGCTGCACTGGCATTCATAATGGTGCGCGTCCATGGCGACGAGCGAGCAGAACAGAGCGAACGTTTAGTTAATTTCTACTTCCATAGGAATTCATTCGAGCGCCACCATTTCAATGTCCGTGCGGACGTCCATATTATACTTTCGCTTTCAAGTTAGTGTTTTTAAACCCCCCAGCGGGAGGTTTACACAATTGGTTTACACAATCACACGTTGATTAACCGGTGGGAAAATATTCCCATAGTAACATCCCTAATATATAAATATATATAAATTCAATAGGCCTACCTGATTTTGAACACAAGAGGGCAGTATAGCACTATATATGATTTGGATTATTATTATTTTTGACTAAACAACCATTCTGGCTGTTTTTAAACTTAAAAATAATTCTTAAATTGAAAAAAAGGAATAAAATGGGTTTAGTTCTAATATTTGTATAATTTTATATAAAAATAAATGGTGTATAATTACATTTTAGAAAGATATGAGACATGCCCTGATTCTTTTTTTGACATTATTGTCCTCGATCAGAGCCCTAATCTGTTTATTTTTTCAGTTACACATTCTACATTGATTAAAAAAGAAAAATCAAATGTGTTTTTATTTTATACAGAAATAAATAATCTATCATTCAGATGAGAATAAAGTTAGTGTTAGTTCAAATTTTAAGGAAAACAAATATATGATCTGAAATATAGCACATTCATTTATAATTCATTCAGGTTCAATTACCAAACATACAAATCTCAATGTAATTTAAAGCAAACAATACATTTAAAATACATGGGTTGTATGCTATTTTTTTTTATATAAAAAGATATATATCCAAAAAGACAAGGCCTAAACTTTAACAAGGGTTAAACAATCACTGTAACAGACACAATCACACACACACACACACACACACACACACACACACACACACACACACACACACACACACACACCCACACACACACACACACACACACACGTCAAATCACTTACATTTTAGATGCAATATTGACTTTTTTTTCTGTTTCAGCAGCGAAAATAGTTAAACAAAGATCACAGCAGAACCATCGAGCATCTCACAGCAACGCGTTCTCATTACTGAATGATTCAGCATTTTGAACGAATCGGTTGACTCAAAGATTCAACGACCAATCCATAATCTGTCTCATTCATGAATGACTCAGCCGTTCGAACGAATCGTTTGAACGAATGAATCAATGACTCGCTCATTAAGACGGTCGCCTGGCGACACCTAATGACGGTTTAGTGATATTAAGTATCATTCTTTCCAACGATTGTTAATTAACTCATATTTGAAACATAAGCTATATATATATATATATATATATATATATACACACATATATATACACACACACACACACACACACACACACCCACACACACACACACACACACACACGTCAAATCACTTACATTTTAGATGCAATATTGACTTTTTTTTCTGTTTCAGCAGCGAAAATAGTTAAACAAAGATCACAGCAGAACCATCGAGCATCTCACAGCAACGCGTTCTCATTACTGAATGATTCAGCATTTTGAACGAATCGGTTGACTCAAAGATTCAACGACCAATCCATAATCTGTCTCATTCATGAATGACTCAGCCGTTCGAACGAATCGTTTGAACGAATGAATCAATGACTCGCTCATTAAGACGGTCGCCTGGCGACACCTAATGACGGTTTAGTGATATTAAAAGTATCATTCTTTCCAACGATTGTTAATTAACTCATATTTGAAACATAAGCTATATATATATATATATATATATATATATATATATATATATATATATACACACATATATATACACACACATATATATACACAAAAATAAAATAAAAACACATTTGAAGCGTGTTTGCTTACTAAATTGTGAGCGGAACGAAAGTTGCAGCAAATATCAGCAACAGGAGTCAAATTTCATTAATCACGAGAGTGAAGAGCTGACTGAAAAGATGATGACGGAATAGGCTATTTTATGTAAAAGCCCCTATTTCAGCGAATCTATCCTTGTACTCTTTTGTTGTTGTGTTTTCCGTGAAAAATAATAGACTATTGAACTCACAATTCAAGCAATCGGCCCCGTTATTGCACTAATTTTAAAGTGACACTAAAAAGTATGCGGCTGCACTGGCATTCATAATGGTGCGCGTCCATGGCGACGAGCGAGCAGAACAGAGCGAACGTTTTTTAGTTCATTCCTACTTCCATAGGAATTCCCTCGAGCGCTCTGCACGTGGCCATTATCAATGTCCCGTATTTAAAAGCTCTCGGTCCTCAGTCACATACCAAATATATGTATAATGTATATATAAATATAATTTTGGACACAAGAGGGCAGTATGGCCCTATGTATAATTTTGTGTTTAAACTAAAAGAGCCCCTCCCCCCCTCCCCACACAGACACACACGAATGGCAGGGTGCATTCTCTCTGTCAGAGGGAGAGGGAGAGAAAATTCTCAGAAACATCCACATTCAAACCAAAATATCTGACTTCCTCTTGGTCTGAGCTAATGACAGTTAATTAGAAAGTTGTCCGGCTTGATCTGAACCATATGCATACCTGTGTCTGTCGAGTTTCATGCAATTTCAAGCATGCTAAGAGTCTCAAAAGCATCAAACAAGAATATTAAAGTTTGATGTGTTGCCACGGCAACAGTATCTAAGATATCAATAATCCTTTCACAGGTCTACATCTGGCGTGTGTTTACATTATACACATAAAGTTTGAAGCAAATCGGGTAAAAATAAGAGGGTGATTTCAAAGCATTTAGGAAGTGACACACTTCCTGCTGCCAGTTGGTGGCGCTATAATTTTGACTCACAATAGTCACATCCATGTGATCGGCCTCTTACAACGAACACACTGTTGAAGTTTCATCAAGATCAGTTAATGTATGCAGTAGTTATGACACACTTCCTGTTTCACGTTTCTCGCCATAATTTTGTTTCCTCGCCACGGCCAAACCGTTCGAGATATCAAAAATCCCCTCGCAAACTTTCATCCTCAATGTCTTGACTTCATGCTGACCGAGTTTCGTGCCGTTTGTTTGAATTCTCTAGGAGGAGTATTTCACATTCCATTGCGTGTGTTTTACCAACAACCCTAAATAGCCGACTTCCTGTTGGGCTGGGGTAAAAAGTAAGAGTGTGAAGTATATATGAAACGAGGAGATCTACATGTGTACCGAGTTTCATATTATTACATGCAAGCGTGTTTGATTTATGGACCATGTTTTCGGACCCCGTTCCAGGGGGCGCTGTCGAGCCCCCCTGCCACGCCCGGGTACCATCTTCAGCCCGGCCCTGATGGCCGCGGGTTCTGACATGTGTGCAAAGTTTCAGGAGTTTTTGAGCATGTTAAGGCCTCCAAAAGTGTCCAAAAGGTAGCAGAAAAATAATAAGAAGAATAATAAATAATCCTAAGGAAAACAATAGGGCCTTCGCCCTTTGGGCTTGGGCCCTAATAATAATAATAATAATAATAATAATAAATAATCCTAAGGAAAACAATAGGGCCTTCGCCCTTTGGGCTTGGGCCCTAATAATCCTAAGGAAAACAATAGGGCCTTCGCCTTTTCAAGGCTTGGGCCCTAATAATAAATATATATATATATAAATATAGCTGCGAGCAGCGATTACGGGCCCAAGCCGGTGGCACCGCAACCCCGGTGCCTTTAGTTACCTAAAGGCACCGGGGTGGCGGTACCACCGGCTTTGGCCCTTCATCGCTGCTCGCAGCTATATTTATATATATATATATATATATATATATATATATATAAAGCCGGTGGCACCGCCACCCTGGTGCCTTTAGGGTTATTGTGCACGACGTGCAAAAACGTAACCCTGCTTTGACTGTCGAAAAGAAGTGTGCTGTAGAGCTTGTATCAGTGTGGGCTCTGCAAAAGTGTGCATTGAGGCCACATGTCAACCACAAAGTATGCGAGAGCAACCTTCTGAAAGGTCAGGTCTACATCCAGGTCTACATCTGCCGTGTGTTTACATCATAGTAGTGAAGTTTGAAGCAATCAGCTGATTTCAAAGCTTTTTGAAAGTGACAGACTTCCTGCTGCCAGTTGGTGGCGCTATAACCGGGGTGGCGGTGCCGCCGGCTTTGGCCCTTTCATCGCTGCTCGCAGCTATATTTATATATATACACACACACACACACACACATATATATATATATATATATATATACATATATATATATTGTTTTTTTAAGAGACAAGACAGAATATTACTTGCCTGATCTGATTAGAAAAATAGTGTTTGTGTGTGTGTGTGTGTGTGTGTGTGTGTGTGTGTGTGTGTGTGTGTGTGTGTGTGTGTGTGTGTGTGTGTGTGTGTGTGTGTGTGTGTGTGTGTGGCGTAATTGAACAATGTAGACATAAAGACATACTCCGTCCTTTTGTTCATACAGGACATTATTCAAACTGCAAAGTGTTTACTTATATTTGTGTACACTCGCAATAAAACACAACATTGTGCTTTTGTCAAACTATAAACTCTTGTCAAACTGTAAACTACAACTGTCACCCAACCAAAATCTCTTACACACACACACACACACAGTTTAAAAGCAAAAAATATCAAACAATCCTATTTAAAAACAGTCTGTGGGAGCCATCTTTTGGACATTCATCATATCGCATTGGTTTTCATTTCTTGTCATCAAAAAGAGCCCTAATCTGTTTATTTTTTCAGTTACACATTCTACATTGATTAAAAAAGAAAAATCAAATGTGTTTTTATTTTATACAGAAATAAATAATCTATCATCCAGATGAGAATAAAGTTAGTGTTAGTTCAAATTTTAAGGAAAACAAATATATGATCTGAAATATAGCACATTCATTTAAAATTCATTCAGGTTCAATTACCAAACATACAATCTTAATGTAATTTAAAGCAAACAATACGTTTAAAATATATGGGTTGTATGACTATTTTTTAATATAAAAAGATATATATCCAAAAAGACAAGGCCTAAAGTTTAACAAGGGTTAAACTCTTATCACTGTAACAGACACAATCACACACACAATCACACACACACACACACACAAGTCAAATCACTTACATTTTACATGCAATATTGACTTTTTTTCTGTTTCAGCAGCGAAAATAGTTAAACAAAGATCACAGCAGAACCATCGCGCATCTCACAGCAACGCGTTCTCATTACTGAATGATTCAGCATTTTGAACGAATCGGTTGACTCAAAGATTCAATGACCAATCAATCCATAAACATCTATCTCATTCATGAATGACTCAGTCGTTCAAACGAATGAATCAATGACTCGCTCATTAAGACGGTCGCCTGGCGACACCTAATGACGGTTTAGTGTTATGTTTAAAAGTATCATTCTTTCCAACGATTGTTAATTAACTCATATTTGAAACATAAGCTATATTTATATATATACATACATATACACACACATACACAAAAATAAAATAAAAACACATTTGAAACGTGTTTTCTTACTAAATTGTGAGCTGAACGAAAGTTGCAGCAAATATCAGCAACAGGAGTCAAATTTCATTAATCACGAGAGTGAAGAGCTGACTGAAAAGATGATGACGGAATAGGCTATTTTATGTAAAAACGCCTATTTAAGCGAATCTGTCATTGTACTCTTTTATTGTTGTGTTTTCCGTGAAAAATAATAGACTATTGAACTCAGAATTCAAGCAATCGGCCCCCGAAATTGCACTAATTTAAGTGACACTAAAAAGTATGCGGCTGCACTGGCATTCATAATGGTGCGCGTCCATGGCGACGAGCGAGCAGAACAGAGCGAACGTTTAGTTAATTTCTACTTCCATAGGAATTCATTCGAGCGCCACCATTTCAATGTCCGTGCGGACGTCCATATTATACTTTCGCTTTCAAGTTAGTGTTTTTAAACCCCCCAGCGGGAGGTTTACACAATTTGTTTACACAATCACACGTTGATTAACCGGTGGGAAAATATTCCCATAGTAACATCCCTAATATATAAATATATATAAATTCAATAGGCCTACCTGATTTTGAACACAAGAGGGCAGTATAGCACTATATATGATTTGGATTATTATTATTTTTGACTAAACAACCATTCTGGCTGTTTTTAAACTTAAAAATAATTCTTAAATTGAAAAAAAGGAATAAAATGGGTTTAGTTCTAATATTTGTATAATTTTATATAAAAATAAATGGTGTATAATTACATTTTAGAAAGATATGAGACATGCCCTGATTCTTTTTTTGACATTATTGTCCTCGATCAGAGCCCTAATCTGTTTATTTTTTCAGTTACACATTCTACATTGATTAAAAAAGAAAAATCAAATGTGTTTTTATTTTATACAGAAATAAATAATCTATCATTCAGATGAGAATAAAGTTAGTGTTAGTTCAAATTTTAAGGAAAACAAATATATGATCTGAAATATAGCACATTCATTTATAATTCATTCAGGTTCAATTACCAAACATACAAATCTCAATGTAATTTAAAGCAAACAATACATTTAAAATATATGGGTTGTATGCTATTTTTTTTTATATAAAAAGATATATATCCAAAAAGACAAGGCCTAAACTTTAACAAGGGTTAAACAATCACTGTAACAGACACAATCACACACACACACACACACACACACACACACACACACACACACACACACACACACACAGGTCAAATCACTTACATTTTAGATGCAATATTGACTTTTTTTTCTGTTTCAGCAGCGAAAATAGTTAAACAAAGATCACAGCAGAACCATCGAGCATCTCACAGCAACGCGTTCTCATTACTGAATGATTCAGCATTTTGAACGAATCGGTTGACTCAAAGATTCAACGACCAATCCATAATCTGTCTCATTCATGAATGACTCAGCCGTTCGAACGAATCGTTTGAACGAATGAATCAATGACTCGCTCATTAAGACGGTCGCCTGGCGACACCTAATGACGGTTTAGTGATATTAAAAGTATCATTCTTTCCAACGATTGTTAATTAACTCATATTTGAAACATAAGCTATATATATATATATATATATATATATATATATACACACATATATATACACACACATATATATACACAAAAATAAAATAAAAACACATTTGAAGCGTGTTTGCTTACTAAATTGTGAGCGGAACGAAAGTTGCAGCAAATATCAGCAACAGGAGTCAAATTTCATTAATCACGAGAGTGAAGAGCTGACTGAAAAGATGATGACGGAATAGGCTATTTTATGTAAAAGCCCCTATTTCAGCGAATCTATCCTTGTACTCTTTTGTTGTTGTGTTTTCCGTGAAAAATAATAGACTATTGAACTCACAATTCAAGCAATCGGCCCCGTTATTGCACTAATTTTAAAGTGACACTAAAAAGTATGCGGCTGCACTGGCATTCATAACGGTGCGCGTCCACGGCGATGAGCGAGCAGAACAGAGCGAACGTTTTTTAGTTCATTCCTACTTCCATAGGAATTCCCTCGAGCGCTCTGCACGTGGCCATTATCAATGTCCCGTATTTAAAAGCTCTCGGTCCTCAGTCACATACCAAATATATGTATAATGTATATATAAATATAATTTTGGACACAAGAGGGCAGTATGGCCCTATGTATAATTTTGTGTTTAAACTAAAAGAGCCCCTCCCCCCCTCCCCACACAGACACACACGAATGGCAGGGTGCATTCTCTCTGTCAGAGGGAGAGGGAGAGAAAATTCTCAGAAACATCCACATTCAAACCAAAATATCTGACTTCCTCTTGGTCTGAGCTAATGACAGTTAATTAGAAAGTTGTCCGGCTTGATCTGAACCATATGCATACCTGTGTCTGTCGAGTTTCATGCAATTTCAAGCATGCTAAGAGTCTCAAAAGCATCAAACAAGAATATTAAAGTTTGATGTGTTGCCACGGCAACAGTATCTAAGATATCAATAATCCTTTCACAGGTCTACATCTGGCGTGTGTTTACATTATACACATAAAGTTTGAAGCAAATCGGGTAAAAATAAGAGGGTGATTTCAAAGCATTTAGGAAGTGACACACTTCCTGCTGCCAGTTGGTGGCGCTATAATTTTGACTCACAATAGTCACATCCATGTGATCGGCCTCTTACAACGAACACACTGTTGAAGTTTCATCAAGATCAGTTAATGTATGCAGTAGTTATGACACACTTCCTGTTTCACGTTTCTCGCCATAATTTTGTTTCCTCGCCACGGCCAAACCGTTCGAGATATCAAAAATCCCCTCGCAAACTTTCATCCTCAATGTCTTGACTTCATGCTGACCGAGTTTCGTGCCGTTTGTTTGAATTCTCTAGGAGGAGTATTTCACATTCCATTGCGTGTGTTTTACCAACAACCCTAAATAGCCGACTTCCTGTTGGGCTGGGGTAAAAAGTAAGAGTGTGAAGTATATATGAAACGAGGAGATCTACATGTGTACCGAGTTTCATATTATTACATGCAAGCGTGTTTGATTTATGGACCATGTTTTCGGACCCCGTTCCAGGGGGCGCTGTCGAGCCCCCCTGCCACGCCCGGGTACCATCTTCAGCCCGGCCCTGATGGCCGCGGGTTCTGACATGTGTGCAAAGTTTCAGGAGTTTTTGAGCATGTTAAGGCCTCCAAAAGTGTCCAAAAGGTAGCAGAAAAATAATAAGAAGAATAATAAATAATCCTAAGGAAAACAATAGGGCCTTCGCCCTTTGGGCTTGGGCCCTAATAATAATCCTAAGGAAAACAATAGGGCCTTCGCCTTTTCAAGGCTTGGGCCCTAATAAATAATAATCCTTAGGAAAACAATAGGGCCTTCGCCTTTTCAAGGCTTGGGCCCTAATAATAATAATCCTTAGGAAAACAATAGGGCCTTCGCCCTTTCAGGGCTTGGGCCCTAAATAGAATCCATATACTGTGAAGAGAGAGGCCGAAACCCCTAAAGGGCTTATTTAAAGCCTCCACCTAAATAACAAAGAGAGAAATGAATTATGACATTAAAGAAAGAGCTAAATTACAATAACAAATATATAAATGTATATGACTGCATCAAGTTAATTACAACATATATCAAAAACCCCCAAATAATGTACACCAATACCAAACCCTAAAGGGTACATAAAATACATTTAAAAAAGCGTATTTCTCAACAAACTGATGGACGAATCAAAATGATTTTCTGTGGCCACAGATGCTGTCAGGAAAACTTAAGTTGTATTTAACTCTAAATATTCCTTTAAAGATAATCAATTATTATAAATGATGTATATTTGTAATAGTTTGAGTTCAGTTTGAACCTGTAGTTTTGACAGAAATTCCTGTAGTACTTACACTCTACCTTGTCCAAAATATCTTGTTTCTGTGTGGTATAAAAGTAAGATGACAGTACATCTGGTTGGGTACATTCCAAGGCTTCCTGCTTGCAAACCCTTTGTTAAAGATATGTTATGACACTTATGCATAAATGTACCTGTATCTGGTTGTAATTAAGGGGCATGTTGTGCTGGATGGTTTTATGTTATACAGTAGTGGTTCTGTTTAATGCTGATTCTTGTCTTAGTGAATGTATCAGTATTTGAGATGATAATCCATTATTTTTATCCCTGTTTTTTTCCCCTTGACACCTCTTACAGTGTCTATATGTGTCTATTTGTCCTTTCATCCCTATTATCCCTTTCCATCCCAAAAGAACAAAAATGTCCTCTTGTAAAATATTGAACATATGGTTATTTTTCTATTTTAAAGAACTACAGTTATGTCAACAACTGTAAATCGATTCATAGTTGGTTTACCAGATACAATTTAGCTTGACACTTGTAAACAAACCATATGACATCCAAAATCTTCAGATATTCAGATTCTATACTTTTTTTGCTAGCCTGGGAAAACCCAGACAACTTCCGGCAAATTTAGATTTGCTCTGAAAGTTAGTCTGGTAAAGAGCTCATTCGAGCCCATTTCCAATCCGTCGAAATCGAGGCAGCAATCAGAAACGTTGGGGCGGGCTTTACACGATGACGACAGCGCTGGGATTTTGAAGCAGATTTTGTAGCCTACATTACAAAGATGGATGCGCCGTCGAACATCACTCGTTCGAATCAGCTATCGCGTCTGTTTTAAGCGATTTGAACGTTTGCTTTTTGTTAAAACCGAGCAAAGAACAACACTAGATGTTTCTCCGCCGCTCTGCATACATCATCTCCTTCATCGCTCTGATTGGTTTTAGCTCTATCCGCGACGTCCGTTGGTGACGCCCCTCTGGAAATGATTTGTCTATGACGCTTTGCCAGACCATAACTCAGTTACAACTGAGAATGGTCTGGTTTTAACCAGGCTACTTTTTGCCTAAATAAGTTAAAAATAAATCACAAATCTAAATGAAGTCCTTTAAGTATGTTTTTTTTAAAAGAAATTAATATTTTTTCATTCAGCAATGATCCATTAAATTGATCTGTAAAGACATTTACATTGTTCAAAAGAAATCTATTTCAAATCCCGTTCTATTCACAAAAGAAATGTTTCTTGAGCACCAAATCAGCATATTACAATGATTTTTTAAGGATCATGTGACACTGAAGACTGGAGTAATGATGCTGAAAATTTAGTTTTGCCATTACAGGAGTAAATTACATTTTAAAATATATTCAAATAGAATAAATTTTTTTCTTTATTTTTGATCAAATAAAATGCAGTCTTGGTGAGAAAACAAAAAATCTGGTAAACTTTTGAACAGGAGTGTAAGAGTATGACAAAGGGATATTCTTGTTGACATTTGTCATAGATTAAATTGTAATAAAGTTATTAAGTTATTAGTGTTTTTAAATAACTTTTGAGTGATGTAAAGGTAATCTAAATGAGAAAAAAACCAGGGGAAATGCATGCACAATTAAATAAATTATATATATAGATCTCCTAATATCTGCTGATAACTGATATGGTACTGATATATTGTGCATCACTGATCAGGAATGGGCAGCAGAATTGTGTACATTCCTAGTGCATTCATTTTCAGGATATTGTTACTTGCTTTAGTTATTTCTTTTTTAATTCCTCCCAGTTTTCCACTCATCACATCTTCCCATTGGCTACTCTGTGGGTGGAGCCGATTTCTGAGGAGAACACGGGCCTGTGAGTGTGCCAGTCATTTATATTAGCATTATTAAGTAGTAAAGTGTATAAAACAACATATACAGTGTGTTTATTTGTGTTGTTTTGTGCAGATATGGTTTAAAAGTGACTTCACCAGAAGAGACATTCACTCTGCTGGCCTCGTCTCCAGCTGAAAAGGTAGACCCAGCTTGACTCAAAATGATAATGAGCTTTACAGAAACAAACATGGATAGTTGGTTAAACAGTAATCACCTGCTTCCCAGGCGAAGTGGTTTCGTTCTATAAACCAGGCGGTGGAGCAGGCGCTTAGCGGACTGGGGCATGATGGGATACCGCCTACTACAGGGGTGACCCAGAGAGCAGACCCGCCCATTTCACGGACGGCATCGTACACGTTCTACAAAGACAGTCGGCTCAAGGAGGCCACGTATGAGGGCCGCTGGGTCTCAGGGAAACCCCACGGGCGGTAGGTCATTGGACAGGGAATTGTGGGTGTGAAAGTCTTCTTAAAAGTGAGATCATGATGATGATTGGCTATGTGTGTTTTCTAGGGGCATGGTCAAATGGCTCGATGGACGAATGTACACAGGGGCATTTAAGAATGGCCTTGAAGATGGGTTAGTTTTTCAGATTATTATGCTGATTTATCTTATTTTCCATTTCTGGAAATATTTCAATTATTGTTTCCTTTGCAGATTTGGAGATTATGTTGTGCCGAACAAAAACCTGAACAGCTGTGATCATTACCAAGGGCAATGGAAGGATGGCAAGATGCACGGCTTTGGAACATTCAGGTTGGTGGTTGTGTTTTTTTATTATTTTTCTGTAATGTAAATGTATATTTCTGTATGTACACTACCGTTTTTAAAAGGTTTGGGTCTGTATGATTTTTTTAATGTTTTTGAAAGAAGTCTCTTATGCTCACAAAGTCTGCATTTCTTTGATCAAAAATACAATACAAACAGTAATATTGTGAAATATTATTAAAAAATATTATTTGTAATATATATATTAAAACATAATTTCTGTGATGCAAGTACAAGTCTTTTGAGATTTGATAAGTCAAATAAATAGAAAAAATAAAAATAAAAGTAAATATAAACTGTAAATCAAATTGTGATATGATTTCATGGAACTGACAGAGAGAGTGTGTGTTTGTGTTCAGGTATGCATCTGGTGAAGTGTACGAGGGCTCGTTTCAAGATAACATGCGTCATGGTCATGGGATGTTGCGTAGTGGGAAGCTGAATTCCACCTCTCCCAGTGTCTTCATCGGCCAGTGGCAGTACGACAAAAAATCTGGCTATGGAGTTTTTGATGACATCACCAGGTATGCAAATAGACAAGAAGGGTTGAGGTCGTATAAATGGTTGTGGCATTTATGTGACTTGAATTGAAATGTATTAAAGTCCCCCTGTAGTCAATAATTGTATCCCTTAAAACTCATCTTTGATTACCAAAATGACATATTAAAACGTTTTTTCCTTGAAAACAAATGTCTTCATGCCTTAAAATAGCTTGAATGTAACTTTGCACCCTTGCCTTATTTAGTATACGCGGTTTTATGAATATGCAAATTAGCCCCGCATGCACTCACTCCCTCAAGCTCAGAGATCCACTCGTTGACGTGATTGGTTACAAGGTAGTTTGTGATGTCAGAAACTCCAGTCTTTGGTTCACTGCAGTTTTAAGAAGAAAATACTCAGCAATGGTAGTTCAAAGCATATTAAAAACACCACATAGACATATAAACAACATTAAAAACTTTAAAAACGTGAAAAATTTAAAACGGGAAAAAATCACCACAGGGGGTCTTTAAACATATTACACACATTAAGACAAGAGTAAGTATATGTGCACTATACTAACTGTTGTTTGTGTCAGAGGGGAGAAGTACATGGGCATGTGGCTGGATGATCAGCGTCAGGGGAACGGAGTTGTTGTTACACAATTCGGCCTCTACTATGAAGGTGCTTTTAGCAACAACAAAATGATGGTGAGGTTCACATACACACATTTGGTTTTATTTAAGCAAAGTAGGTACTATATGATAAGCCATGCTTGATTATGACTATATTCACAATATATAATGGCCTCTTGAGCATTGTTGCTTTTATTTAACAGTTATCACACAATATTTATCAAATATTAGGGATATGGTTTTTTTATTCTTCTTTTTTTTCCCCACACATCAAGTTTTACTGTTTTTGAACCTACAAAAATGACAAAACCTGAAATTTTTTTAATCTTGTAATTTGTTTCTCTCCAAGGGGACTGGGGTGCTACTGTCTGAAGATGACACCACATTTGAAGGGGAATTTTCAGAAGACTGGACTCTAAATGGAAAGGTGATTTATAATGCTCACAAACACTTAGTATGCACACACATCTACACTACCGTTCAAAAGTTTGGGGTCATTAATATATATTTTTTTAAAGAAATGAATATTTTTTAATAAACTCTTTTTGAAAATGTTCTGTTCATCAAAGAATCCTGAGAAAATGTATCACGGTTTCCACAAAAAAGTTACACAGCATTGAAGATAATAAGTAATGTCTTGAGAGGCAAATCAGCATATCAGAATGATTTCTGAAGGATCATGTGACACTGGAGACTGGAGTAATGATGCTGAAAATTCAGCTTTGCCAAAACAGGAATAAATTGCATTTAATATACTAAAATAGAAACTTTTTTTTATTGTAACAATATTTCACAATATTACTGTTGTACTGCACAAGAGACTTCTTTCAAAACAAATCTTACCGATTCCTAAACTTTTAAAGGTGCAGTTAGCAATTTCTGAAAAATGCAACCTAAACAAACATTTTGTGAATATTTGCTAGATTTCTGTGTGTGCTGAAAAATATATTTTTTTACATAGTCCTGGCTGTGTAAATAGGAGAAAAAGATCAGACCGATCCACTGAGCACCAAAACATTATTGTAGCCAATCATCAATAGGTGATAGATGTATCCGCTCATGATGGGGGAGGAGAGAGACTGAGCAAGAGGAAGATTTGTATATTACCAAAGAGGAAAAGGTCAGAAGAATATAATTGGAAGAAGAAGGGTTACAATCAGGCAAACGCTTTAGGACCCACATTAATACTGGAGAAGCTTTCCAGCATTGGAGAGCAAGAAGGCTTGAAAACAAGCCTTTCCTTATTTTGGAGGCGGAGCAATGAAGGGAGTGGTGTGTTTGTTTGGGTGTCGATTTCAAATATCAACAGTGTTTTTCAGAAATCGCTTACTGCACCTTTAAATGGTGGTGTATGTTCACACAAACAAGTCTGTTATCTTCTCTTTCTCCAGGGCATGTTGACCATGCCGAATGGAGACTATATCGAAGGCTCTTTTAGTGGGGTTTGGGGAACCGGACTAAAGATGTCAGGTTCTTACTACAAACCCAGCCTCTACGACTCAGGCAAGGAGAAGGCTCATGCACTGTAAGACCATGTGTTGAACTGTGTAGCATATTCAAATGTTAAGTGACATTGTCATTTTTGATGGAGAGCCTATATGTACTGTATGTGTGATTGTGTTTGTCTGCAGTAAACTGGGCAGGTTAGCAGTTCACTCCGAAGAGAAGTGGAAGGCCGTGTTCGTGGAGTGCTGGAACAGGCTAGGTTGTGATCCTCCTGGACAAGGGCAAACCACTACAGCGTGGGACAACATTGCTGTAGCGCTCACTGCTAACCTGAGACAGCAAAGAGACAGGTACACTTAAACACACATGCACTCATAGTTGAGCCTGACATAACCATGTTGCTAAGCTGACAACCAAGTACTCTGTAAAATAAAGTGTTACCATTTTTCTGCTTAGTGTCCATGTTACATATGTTACATGTACTTACCATAGTATTAGCAGTAAATTATGCATAAATACTACCTATAGGAAATACATGTAGTTGCTTAATATTACTCAGTACCAGTGTTGGGGAAGTAACTTTTAAAAAGTAGTGTAACTCATTACTTTACTTAGTTACCCCATATAGAAAGTAACTTTTTACGTTACTTGTTACTTTTACGTTACTTTTATGTTGCTTGACTTTGGGCAGAACCCAATATCTGTTCCTAAAGGTGTAGGCCTACATAAAGTTCTACTATGCATAATGCCATATATAATGCCATAAATGCATAATGCATTTATCAAAAATTTTAATATTTATGAAGAAATGCCGGTTAATGGATAGGTATATGCATGGGCGGCGCTAGGGGCTAGAAAGAAAGCCCCCAAGAAAGACCAAAGCACCTGTTAGCACCCCCAAAAATCATTTCTGGAAGTAATTATATTCAGACTGTATTCTATGGAAGTCCTGAACCGCATGGTGAAGAAAAAAAAAGAAAACTTATCTTGTTATTTAGACATAATAAGGGGACATTCTAATCTGCATTAAGCCAAATTAAGCGTTCTTATAATGGTTTTCTATGGGAGGAAAATGCTTAACGTGTAGGTAAACACGTTGCATTCATATTCTGGGCTCATCTGATTTTTTGTACATAGTATAGCCTACCTTATTATGATTTTAGTATCATAATGATTAATAAATGCACGCACAATTATCCGTGAACTTGATAAATGTTGCAGATATGTTTTAAAATGCACGTAAACAAATGCCTTTCAACTTATGTGTGCAAAATTCAGAATGAAATTAATGTGCAGCAATATACAAATAGAGAGTCTGTAGGCCTACTATAGCCTACGTGTTGTAGCCATTAAATAAGCACATTTAGTTTCAAATTTGTTAAAATATTATAATGTTATTTTTTTTCCAACTATGGTGATTATGAAAAGTGAACAGCGCGAGTAAGATGGATGCGCAATATATCGGGAGACATTGAGTCAATCAGACATGATTTTGACCAATTCATTAAGTTTTGTTTTGAAGAAAGCCTTTCTTTAAAGCGAATTTCGTTTTGTATAAATTGAATCTTAATTTTAATCCATTTTTTATCAACCAAATGCCTGTATTTAATAAATAAGAAGCAAATATAGGAGACAGTATAATCATGGAAGCGCCGGCGTGGTCACTTGCATTGCACGTGAACTGGAGCATCTCATCATAAATTAACCGAAACTCAACGTATAGAATTTAAGCTTGAAATGTCTTTAAACGAAACAATTCAAAACTAAAAGAAATAGGCTACTCTCTGATTATGTAATCCATTATGTGCATTTCTCTCTGGGGCGTTCACTACGGAGATGGCGATCGCGGTCAAATCTATCAAATGACGGAGATCGCTGTCAAATCCCAGGGACAGATAATCTGTCCCTGGGGAAAGTAACGTTGCGCCGAATTGAAAAAGGAACTACGTTTCATTACCAAATTTTCAGTAGTAGCGCGTTACACTACTTTTTACCCGAAAAAGTAGTTATGTTACTGTAACGCGTTACACACAACACTGCTCAGTACTTAAATATATAATTACACTTTAACAATGACACCTTAAAATAAAGTGTAACCAAAATAAATATATGGATTTGGGGCGGGCGGTATGACTTATACTCATATGAAGGTAACACTTTATTTAACAGTGTTCTTGTCACATGTTCTTACTGTAATAATACCAATAAATTATGGATAATTACATGCAACTAACCCTAAACCAAACCCTAATCATATTTTAAGTAGTAATAAAAAATTAAGAGTGGGACTTGATTGTTGCAAATTAAATGGATGATTGCTGCTGTGACTGGTATTCTTTATTTATTTTTTTCCACAACAGCTACATCACCTTGTCCTGTCGTTAAAGTAGTGCATATTTGCATATATGAATAATAATTTAAAGCGTATTGCATGTTTTATACACAGCGAAATTCTAGAATTGTCAGCAAGCAGACTATCTAGATAGCGTGGTGAATGTTTATATGGTTGTCAATGAATAGGATGCTAAATATCATTTTGGCTTTAATAAGATTTTCCCAATAAATAGGCAAGAATAAACCTGGTGTCTTCCTTGATTCCTGATCTTTCCGACAACAAATCACTTGAATGCGAAAATCTTGTAATCACTACTTCAGAAGTGGGAAGTAGGACATTTCAAATAGCACGTGAAGGCAGCATAAAAGCTGAACATGTGTGTTTTTTTTTTAGTCCAGAGTTGCTGAGTCGCTCTCATCACAAAACGCTGGAGAGTCTTGAGTTTATCCCTCATCATGTGGGTCCTGTGACTTTAGAGGTGTATCATACAATCCGCCGGTACCTCGTCAAGGTAAGCATTGCCACTTGTCATCAATTAACTGATAATAACCACATTTTTTTAACATTATAATGTCTTTCCAGTGTATTTTGTCCCTCTTTGCTCCTCTAGGAGTTGTGTGAGGATTTTGCACTATATGTCACTGACCCCTGATGTTTGACCCTAGGCATGTGATACCCCCTTGCATCCTCTGGGTCGACTGGTGGAGACATTGGTTTCGGTGTACCGTATGACATACGTTGGTGTTGGGGCCAATCGCAGATTACTGCCCCAGGCCGTCAATGAGATCAAGTCCTATCTCAGCTGCATCTTCCAGCTCGTCAGGTAAGTGTGTGAGTCAAACTGACAACAAAGTCTGTTTTAAATGTCTTTTCCATGAATATTTATGTGTGTGTGTTTGTGTTTAGATTCCTCTTCCCTGATTTGCCTGAGGAAGGAGGTTCATTGGCTGACCCTCCAAAAGAGACGGGGGGCTCAGACCCTGCTGGGAAGCAGCTTGAGTCTCCTAAACCTGGGTATGTAAGATATCATGATCTCATCAGATATAATATTATCAGAAAAATAATAGCGGACCAAACTCTGATATTACAGTGTAAGTAATTTTATTTTATACAACTGTAATTATTAATGTCACTGTTAGCTTTTTTACTGGAAGTGAAACAAAAAATGCTTACATATTAAATCACCATGAGGTAATACTTATATTTGATAAACTAGTGAATTTAGAAATGAAAAGTATTTAATCTGATTTGATTAATTTCTCTTTTTATTTGGAACTTGATAGGCGCAAACTCTGTAAGCTCATTTCCACCGCATAAGAAAAAAAATCATGCTTTGATGATCATAAGTACGACATCAAAAGTTGAAATTATGACATACTAAGTCATAATTATGATAAAAGTTTAAATTGACACAGTTGAGATAAAACGTTATAATTTCGACTTTTTATCTCATACTTTTATCAATTCAGATGATTTTTCTGTGCTTTTATGAGCTGTTGTCTTTAACACATTATTTTTTTAGTAGTCATATGATGTGTTGTGTGTGTGTGGCAGGTGTGTGGTCAGCAGCTCTGCTCTCCTCCTACCGGTGCTGTTGCCACGTCTCTATCCTCCTCTCTTCACTCTCTACGCTTTAGAGAAAGAGAAGGAGGATGATGTGTACTGGGAGTGTGTGCTCCGACTCAACAAACAACCAGACCTGGCGCTGCTCGCCTTCCTCGGGGTGCAACAGTGAGTCCCACACACAACTACAATGAGACATACTTGGATTTGATTATCCTGTAGTGATCCATCTTACTGCCACTAACAACTGTTTTCATAGGAAGTTCTGGCCTGTGACTGTTACAGTACATGGAGAAAAACAACAGGTATTTAAAAATGTCCTTTTATAATAGAGACTATAAGTTTTTTTTTAAAGTGCCCCTGTTATGCTTTTTCAGATATTTCTTTTTGTGTAGTTTGTAATATAGCTGTTTGTTAATGTGAGGTCTGCAAAGTTTTAAAATGCACAATAATCTTCCAAACGAAAGAACCGATTCTGAACTTCCTGAAATTAGTCATCAGAAATTCCAGTCTGTCTTTGTGCATGAACGTACATAGGTTTGTACAAAAAATGTGCATAGCCCTAACCCTACTTTTAAAAGTAACGCATTACAATATTGCGATACTCCCTAAAAAAGTAACTAATTGTTACTTTTTATGGAAAGTATTGTGTTACTTTACTTAAGCGTTGCTTTTTCTTACCTGGGCTGGGCTTGCTTGTTTTTTGTTTTTGCTTTTTTCAAATAATAAAAGTTCTATTTTTGACAAACGTAAAGGCCCTTTCACATCAAAAGTGAAATGAATAGGGCTCAGGCTGAAGGAAATACAAATTCACGCCTGAACAGTAGAGGGCGCAGCTCAGACAAACCTTTCAGCTGTGCTGCCATTCTGGATTGCAGAAGAATAGGACGCAGGAGAAGTTCAACCAAGGGGGTAATCCATCGACCGGAAGTTGAAGCCGGCCGGGTGCCGCCATCTTGTAGCAGAACTTCACTTGCGTTAGCATTTCCATTGACTCCCATTCATTTTGGCGTCACTTTGACAGCGAATAACTTTACATCTGAGGCGTTTAAAGACTCCATTTGTCCATTGTTCATTTCTAAAGAAACACGACAATGTATAAAGGGCTCCATTACCTTCTATGTTACATTATGGCCCCGTAGAAACAGATTTTGTAAAAATAGGCTAACGATTGCGTCATAACCACTCGACTCTCTGTCGCGCTGTACAGAAATTACCGTACAGACAGGAGGAGAAGCTCGCAGGCAATCGGGGGGACGTCCCGTCAAGGGAGAAGCCCATAGATAATGAGTCCATAAAAGCAACGGAATACTTACTCCTGCTCACTCACGCCAAAGAACTCTTTGCTCAAGTTCCCCGTCTCTGCAAGATTAACGTTGGCAATTTTCACGCACAGCTACTAGAAGATTTACGTCTGTCAGACAGGTTGCTCACGTCATCAAGCTTAGTTTGAGTCGGTTTGAGTCTGCGCGTCAGGAACGGAAGTGCTCAAAAATCGCTAAAAATGGGCTTCAACTGTCTCAATTGAGTTCCAATGAGATGGCTCTGTCCACTTCTTATACTGTCTATGAGTTCAACACTCTTAATTGCTTGAATTGGATCATCAAAGGGTCAGCACCTGGTTAATAAAGTGAGATTAAATACATAAAGTATATTTGTGTTATTTAACATATTTAATCATTTCAGGTTTGCGTAATATTCTGAGTTTGTGTTTCATTTTGTTTATTCATTTTGAGGAATACTAAATCTGTTTTTGTGCAAGTGAGATAAGTATATGCATGTTCACATTTAGTCTAGAACTACAATAAGCATCATGTTTACACAGCGCACACAACGCCTCTGCACTTACTCACAATTTCTCTCAACATGGGGACAGGAGAGGTGTCAGTCAGTACATGGGAAAATAACTTATTTGAAAAAGTAACTCAAATATTTTGTTGTAAATTTAACACTTTGTGTGCACTTCCTAATGATGACGACCCGGGCTTGAATTGATACGGTAAAAATTATTCCATCGTTACTGTTCGAATCAGTGCTGTGGAAGCCTCCGGAGCCGAGACCGAATCTTTTATTGAACCGTTTCAGACACTGAGAAAAGAGGTCATGCTGCGATGTATGAGTACACGAAAGTGTTTTTGACATTGGATGCATGTAAACCTGTTGTAAGAGACCTCCAAAACAACATTAGGAACCTTTAAAAATAGCATAATAGGGGCACTTTAAAACGTCTCATAAATCTCTCATTGAAGGCAATATGCTGATTATACCTGAAATAATAACCTCCTGGAACATGAAGCAATATTCATGGAAATATTTTGGGTGTTGGTGTGTAGGTTCTCTCAAGCACAAAAGACGCCTGTTTTGCCTCAGCGGTTGAGACTTTACAGCAAATAAGGTTGGAGATTTTTCTTTTGTCTTATAACTTTTGTATTTTCTCTCTCTGGTGTGTTGTTTTCAAGGTTTTTTTCTCTTTTTATTTCGACAGCACAACTTTCACCCCCTCAGATAAGCTTCAGGTCATCCAGCTGACCTTTGAGGAGATAACCCAGCAAGTACTTACACTCCTGAAACAGGATTTCTTGTGGTCTATGGATGACCTGTTTCCTGTCTTCCTCTTCGTTGTTCTGCGTGCACGGTAAGGATGATATCACGGGGTTTCTAATGCACCCTTTTTTTGGGAATATGTATATTGTACACTACTTTTCAAAATTTGGGGGATGGTAAAACTTTCTCTTATGCTCACCAAGTCTACATTTATTTGATATGTAAAAAAATACAGTAAAAACAATAGGTATTGTGAAATAATGTTACAATTTAAAATAACAGCTTTTTGTTTTAATATATTTTAAAATGTATTTTTTTCCTGTGATGCAAAGCGGAATTTACTCCAGTCTTCAGTGTCACATGATCCTTCAGAAATCTTTATAAACGATTGATTATGTGTTCCTTTTAGACAGTCTTTTTTTATCAGCATAAGCTTTAGCACAGAAAATAACGCATTTTTAAAAACAAGGCATGTTGTAGTTGACAGCTGTTGTTTTCTTCAGGATAAGGAATCTGGGGTCAGAGGTCAGTCTCATTGAGGACCTAATGGATCCATGTGTACAACATGGAGAGCATGGCATCATGTTCACCACACTCAAGGTATAGTGTAAATAAGGGTTTTTACACTATATTCAACTTTTGATATAATTAAAGCAACATTTCACCCTTGTAATTCTATCAGGGTGTTAACACTGTATTGAGTTAAATGATTAGTTCACTTTAAAAAAAACTTTTGCTGATAATTTACTCACCCCCATGTCATCCAAGATGTCCATGTCTTTCTTTCTTCAGTCGAAAAGAAATTAAGGTTTTTGATGAAAACATTCCAGGATTTTTCTCCATATAATGCACTTTACTGGGCACCAAACTGTCCAAGGTCCGAAAGACAGTTTCAGTGCAAACTGCAAACTGTTCAAAGGGCTTTAAACGATTCCAGACGATGAATAAGGGTCTTATCAAGCGAACGAATTGACTCGGAAAAAGATTCGTTCATTTTGATGAACGAGTTCGAACAGGAGAGTCACACAGAACAGAGCAAGGCGAGCATTTGAGCTTATAAAACTTAAACTTTGTTATTTCTTTTTTAAATGACCGATCGTTTCGCTTGATAAGACCATTATTCATCGTCTGGAATCGTTTAAAGATCTTTGAACAGTTTGCAGTTTGCACTGAAACTGTCTTTTGGACCTTGAACCGTTTGGTGCCCAGCAAAGTGCATTATATGGAGAAAAATCCTGGAATGTTTTCATCAAAAACCTTAATTTCTTTTCAACTGAAGAAAGAAAGACATGGACATCTTGGATGACATGGGGGTGAGTAAATTATCAGCAAAAGTTTTTTTAAAAGTGAACTAATCCTTTAAGAAAAATATAATCAGAAAGATTATACAGTGTGACACCATGCAGTGGTAACATGTGGTCACATCTGTAAAATTTCAGCCAAACATCACATTTTTTTTCTATACCAATAAATGATTGGCAAAATTTTGTGAGCAAAAAAAAGGTCCACTGTCAATTGTCAGTAGTGTAGCGATGCATGAAGTAATTTTCAAACCAAACACATTTCCAATAGTGAATCCACATGACCAACCTGAACCCTTTGAGAAATCTGCGTATAGAAATCTTTTGCCCTCGCATGACATTCCCAATCACGTGGATTCTCGTTCAAATGACTGGATTTCATCCGTAAAAATTTGCTGAACATCGCACCTATAGAATGTAAAAGTTGTTTAGTAACAGACAACTAATCATAAACTGCCTCGGTGGTCTTTAAATATTGATTAAATAATACATTTTTTAAACATGATTTATCTGATTTGCTTTGTACAGGCATGCTACTATCAAATCCAGCACGAGAAGGTCACGTAATGAACGGAATGATCTCTCCAAACCCATCTGGTAAGGCAGTGCAATGACTGACAAACGGACCAGCCAATAGTGTTCAAGAAACAGACTTGATGTGTGAGGAGCCAATCACGTTCCGAGCCTGGATCACATGGCCGGTGAAGGGTGATTCCATTAGAATCTGACATTCTCACATTCAAACAGTCCCGTTTATGTGCAAGTCAGACTTTGGTTTGGCATTTATTAACATTTATTTGTTACATTTTTGTGTCTTCCTCGCTCAAAAAGCCATCATTGTGGCGTTTTAACTGCTGCCATTCCATCATGCTACAGATATACATGTACTCATTGTTCTTTTATTAAAGAGCCTGTACTTCATTGGCTCAGAATGTATGACGTTTAACAGCATGTCACCTCTCCCTTCAAGCACACACTGGTCGATCCAGTGTCAGTTGTCGATTAATGATGTGTGAAGTTCATTAGTGTACTGTAAGCCATCTGAAATAATGGTTGCAATCTACCTCCATCTTTGAAGTAAACTACTACATTTTTCTGATCGTATTACATCATTCATGGCAAACAGCACACTGCCATGGACCTAAATCATGAATCTGTTCACATAAATGAAAAATTATGTGCTGCTTGTGCTTGAATGTCTATGAAAAGAAACTTTTATTGCTGACGTCTGATCCATTTTGAGCTTTCTTAACCAACTGTGCAGGGATGGTGACCTGCGTTATTATGTACAAGTCTTTGTTTACCAGCTTCTTTGTCTCAGCCAAATTGAACTTGGTATTTTAAACGTTTGACACTAAGAAATAGAAAGTGTTTGTGGGTCAACACAATATTTTTTGTTCTTTCTAAATGCACTTGCACAACCGTTTCCAGCAGTTTTTTTTTTTTTGATGCACTGTTAAGTAATCTTGTAGTCAGTTTTCTGAAGCCTTTATTTCAGAAAACACTTGAAATGGTTTCAACTTTTTCTGCATCTCTGAGTAACCGTCGGCAGTGTTTAAGTTTTTTAGTGGATGTCACTGGCACACTGGAAAAAAGCAACGAGCCACAATTTGCATGCTAAACTGATTTGGTTGTGAGATTTATTTTCTGCGTTTTACTGCAGAAAGGTCCCTTGATAGCCAAGCACTGTAGTATTCACTGCTAAAATCAGTTCTTTCTCATGAAGCGTTCTTAAAAGTGCCTCTGACAGTGTTATGGATGTGTGTCTGTCAATACATCTCTTTACCCAGCAATAGCTTTGAGTTGAGACACACTTTTTAAAGCTCAAAAGCCTAATGCATTATTTCCTTTTATTGACATTGTTTTATTTATTTGATGGTTAGATCTGTCTGCAGCACAGATAATCTGAGCGACATAGATAATCTGCAGGGTATATCACGTACAGAGCACCAGAAGGACAGTGAGTTCGAATAAATGGCCAGAAAACCCATTTCCGAGGATCAGAGATCAGGATTTGGATGCTAGTGTGATTGTATGTTACTAAACGTAATCGTGCAAACTGTTAGGGCGAAGGACTGTTGATGTTTGCAACCATTGACACTTGAGATGTTGCATGAATATAACGATTCATGTTGTACTTTGCGTACAGGAAGTTATTTACACACCAGATTTTCTAGGCTGAACCAAGGTGTGCATATTAACCTGTGTTTGAATGTGCGTATGTGTGCAAGTATGTATAAAGTTTCGTTTTTGAAGAATATTGTATGTTCAAATTGTTTACTGACATAATTCAGATAGATGGCAATAAAACAATGATTGGGAATTAAAATGGTTGTTTTGACTCTCCTACTTGGCCTTTTATTACAGCTGTTTACAAAACGTTTTGGGGGGGTTTGAATAAAAAAAAAGTTACCCTTTATTTCGATGGCTCATTTTTAGACATTCTACTACTATAAGTAATTTTGCAATGTCTAAAGTGGACCAAATGTCTAAAGTTGATAGAATGTCTAAAGTGGACCATCATAAACTGTTACCATAAAAATAGCTGGTTCTTAATAAACCAAAATATTTTTTTTACACTGAAGTGGCAGCATTAAGCTGTTAAAACTTCATCAGCGACTGAAAACTGAAGCGACATCCATTGAACTTTGTTTTTGAGGGGGAAAATTTAATTAAATTGAAACTATTTTTGCCAGCAAAATATTCAAATTTTCAAGTCATGTTTGTTTCTGTATAATCTCCAAAATAGCTTCCAATTAGCACATCATTTGATTGGATGCTTGACCATTGGGTTAGGTAAGTGTTTCTACTCTCTATGAAAGTTGATAAGCTTATTTATTTGTTATCCTATGTCTGATTAAATGGTTTGTTGTATTTGAATACTTGTGTTTTCAGCCTTGTCAGAATGGAGGAATGTTGACACATCTTTGGAACGACTGCTTTAGACTGGCCTTAAAGGGTTAGTATCAGCTTCTGTTTATCCTTTTTATTTTAAACTGATTTTATAGGGTGGTAGAGAGAGGGACGAGATGAAGTAACACATCATGAAAATGGATACAGTTTCCCCCAATCAGCTTATGCCTGTATACAACATTTGTTAAGCATGAGGCGCTTCAATATATTAAAAAGTCTGCTTTTACCCAGAGATGAGTTGATATGTATCTGCTGAACAGTATAACAATGCTCTGGGTCATGTTGTGTTAAAACGACTTCACTTTTTAAACTGTTTGAAGTCCCGATTGTTTCAATTGAAACGATTAATAAAAGGAAGGGAAAGAAATAGGCCATATTAATGATTTAGTGCCACTTAAAGGGAAAGTTCAGCCAAAATTCATTTACTCACCCTCACGTCGTTCCAAACCTGTATAAGTTTCGTTCTTCTGCAGAGCACAAAATAAGATTGACAAACAACATTTGACCCCAATTACCTTTATTTCACTTACTAAAGCAAGTGTTTATGCAACTGAAATTTTGGCTCAAAACGTTTCTGATATAAACCCCTTGTGACAACTAGCCCTGATCTGTCATGTACAGTTTTTTATTTTAAAAGGTATAATGTGAAAAAAAGTGTGATGAGAATCAAAAAACAAGACCGAGTGTGTCATTCACTCCACTGTTTTAATCAACAGGATTACATGTACGTGTGTGTACGTGATGCAGTGTGGGATCATCAGCTGGTAAATATGTGTGAGTGGGTCAGCGGAAGAGAGAGAAAGAGAGAGAGGTGTTCCGTATCTCATGCAGTGGGTGAGGAATGATTAAATCTTAATAAGAATGTGGCACTGATTGTGTGTTATGATGAATTAAGAGTTTTGTGATAGAATGATGTTTGAAAGAATATGAAAGCAGACATATTCACTCTTAGACACACCCTGACTGTCCAATCCCTCCCTTCCTAATTTACTCTCTCACATTCCTACACACTCTCTCTCTCTCTCTCTCCCCAGCTGACTCATTTGCTTGTGAGGGATTAAGCAGGATAGAGAGGGATTACGCTTCTTTTTTCCAAGAGGACTTTTCTGTGCTCTGTTATGGAATACTATCCACGTTATTCCTCTGTTTATACCATCATATTTGAGCAAGTTAAAACTGACCCTCATCATGCAAACTATATCCTCTTCAGAAGCTCGTCAGTGTGTTAAATTATAAACTGGGATCTAAACTGAGAAGACAAACTGAACGTGAGGGAAGAGGGAGGTAAGTGAACAGGATTTGCTACTAAGTCTCTGCCTGGATGTGAGTTTGTGGTTCTTGCCTTCCAGGCTTATCAATGAGGAAGCTCCCTGCGGGACAAATGTAGTAGGCTTTTTATTCACTCTAATCGTTGAACCCTTCCTTGTGTGTATTCCTGGGATGCTCCAGTTGGAATTCAGCAATGTTATGTGTACATTCTACATATCCTTCAGTCAAGAATCAGATTTGGCTGTGCAAATTGACTTACATACAGAAACACTGAGTTAAAAACATTTTTAAAAGGACAGTAACTCTCAAAAAGAAGAATGTTTTAAAAGTTTTTTTTTTTTAAGTTATAAAGTCTGAAAATTATGTGCACCTGTTTTGTTCTAAAGATCTGCAAACTAATATCCAGTGTCTTTACCTACAGTGTTCATAAAGAATCCTGTTGAGATATTTATATTGCACTCTTTCATGTGATCCTTTGGTTATTGTTCATGTAGCAGATGTGTTTTTATCCAAAACCACTAAGGGTGTACTTATAACCAGGAAAGGTCCTTTGGAGTAACCTGTACTTAAGTGCTTTGCTCAAGGTCAAAACCGTGACAAGGGCATTCATGGACCCCCTCCATTCTTGGATTTCTGGATTTCCTTTTTGAATTCTAAGAGCTGTGGGTTATCAGCCCCAACGCAAATGTGTCATACTGTTGACACTTTTAACCAAAGTATAGGACACTAATGACAAGGACAGTCCAAATGGACCAAACTATGGTTAACTGCCTTGCACAAGAGCACAATGATGATCCTTGTTGAGTTTGAACCTACAAACTTTTGGATACCAGCCCTGATCTTTAATCCACACCACCCAAAACAACCACCATTATTTCTCTGAAAAGGTTTTAAGTCCATATCTAACTCATTATGAAGTATGTGTGAGCTAAGCCAGGAAACAAGAATTGTATTTACAACTACAAAATATTCTATACTGCTTTTCCCAAAAGCATTGTAAGCTTATAGATCATAGAGACCCTCGGTGCGCCAATGGTTCTATGGTACTTAAGGTTACGGAGCTTTTGTAACTTCTACTGAATTTACAATTCACTTGGAAATAACAGGCAATAACTGATCAGCAGTTGTACTTGAGTTCATGAGGGTTTTCTTGCAGCTGTATATGAGGAGGATCAGTGCATCGTTCGGTTATTCCCTGAACTTAAAAACCCTCTTGGATTGACAATGAGACCAAACGTGGAGACTGATCAAGGGTCGGCTCCACTGGAGATGGGAGACAAAGGTAAGAAACTTCAATACAAGTAACTACTTAAATTTGGAAGCTGCCAAATTAAATTTGAGTTTTGTCTAGCTGATTAGCAACATGCTAATATTAACGTTACTATAGCTGCTAAAGAAGCCATCCAGCATCACTGTCTGGCATATACCCAATAAGCTTAAAGTTCTAGAGGTGTTTGCTTTGTATGTTACAGGCCTGACACAGATCTTAGCACTTGTGATTGCTGAGGTGAGGGGTTCTATCAATAAAGATATAAATGGAGCTGAACTATTGCACAGTCTCCTCAAAGCCCCCTGGTTGCAGTCTCTACTAAAGGTAGAGTCCATCCTACATAAACGTATAGTATTAACAGTTAGTTATAGGTCAGGGTTCATTGTTATTTATTTATTTATTTTCTCTGAAGGTGTATGAATGTCTACAGAGACACATAAAGGGTCCAGCTAGGCCGTATCTCTCCTATTCGTCTGGACTCTCACTACAGGTCAGCTCTACTCTCACTGTCCTTAATTTTCACCATAGTTTGGTCTACTTGTACCATGTACTTTGTTTATACTTCCTTGATGGCTTGATCTCTTTGTGTGACTGGGGACTTGCAGATTGTACCAATTGGGAGTCTTGATCTTGTGGTCTTGACACCAGTTTGTGACTTTGGGGTTAGGTTTTGGGCTGAATCTGTGGTTTTTGATGTCTAGTGCTGGTCTGGGCCTTTGGGGGTCTGGATCTAGCTGGGGTGGCAACTCTGGCCCTCAAGGTCCACTGTCAATCTAATATAACCAAAGAAATTAGAATGACTTGAAAATTAGGGGCAGGTGTGTTTGATTTGGATTGGAGCTAAACTCTGCAGGACAATGAATCTTGAGGGCTGAAGTTGCCATCTCTGTCTAAGAGGGTATGTTAGAGGTCTTGGTTTTAGGGAGTCTGGTCTTGACTCCAACTTTTTTGCAAATTCATTTTGATTTCCTAATAAGTCATGACTCTTGTTTTGGAACTCTAGGTTCTGTCTGACCTGCTTGCAGTCCCAAATCCCTCAAATGAAGCTCGAGAACTGTATGCCCTCCTCAGTCAACCCCACCTTCAGGTAAGCATTCTTTCTAAAGCTACAATTATGTTTTTAAAACAGTAAGTGGTTTAGAGGGGCAAAGTAATACATTTTTTGGCCATCACTCTCTACATAACAGAAACTTTTCGAATTCTCAGGCCAGACTTTATGGACCGATAGATGTTGGGAGACATTGTTGTTATGTTTCTTTTACGTTTTTAAAGATATACACTTTCAGTATTCAATTAATTGTGTGGAATGTTTTGTCAACCAGAAAAATAATAAAAACCACATATATTTTTTCAGGCTCTCCTCTCGGCTCATGACACAGTAAGTCTGAGGGACTATGAGCCAGATCTGCCAGCACTGCCTAAAGACCTGCCTGAAGATGAGGAAGCCATGAGGATTGTTTGCTTAGTCAAAAACAATCAGCCTCTGGTGAGCATGACCAGAAAAAGGAGTGGCAGGCAAATCTAAGACTTGCTTTTACTGACCCGTCCTTTATTTTGGCTCTTTTAATGTACATTGCTGGAGCCTTTCTTTCAGATAAGCATGGAAAAAGGTACAACGGTAAAGACTGCTAGTGGTTTAAAAACTTCTTTCTTCTTGTGTATATTATATATTAGTTTGTTTGTTGCTTATTTTGTTTTAAATCTCACTAATAGCTGATCTTGTAAAGTCTTCTGTTTGGTAACTATGAGCTGTGTGTTGTCATGGATAGACCAGAACTGGAAGAAGGTTTCAAAGCCACTGGGAAACTTTAAGGCAAGCAACCCACCGTGAACTCTCCCCAGCTGGGGGACGGCTGGATGGGGGCTTAGATGCCAAGTTGGAAGATGCCCGCGTGGGTGGTTCCATATCCACCAAGACTGTGTCCCGAAGTGTTGTTGCTCCCACCGCTGCACACCTCTGCAACACTTTTGGCAGTTGCCGACTGAGCAATGCATTATGGAAACAGAGCCTCGGTTGCTCCACCCCTTGTGTCTGTAGCACAGTTGTGATTGGTAAGGACCAAAACTGTGGATTTGGAGATTCCCATTATTACATTAATCAAGATTTGCGACATGTATTCCTCTGCTGAAAGCATCATCTAATTAGTGTTCTTTGTTTTCTTGTCTTCATTCATTTCACTATTCATTTCTCATTCTTTCTCTGAAGACAATTTGATTGAGGATTTAGACAGTGGGGAAGAGTGTGATATTGCTAATTCTGTGCCACATACATTCTCCCAACCTTCCCCATGGATTTCCTCATCATCTTGCTGCTATCCTCCTCCTTCGGAACCTTCTAGAACAACCCCTCATGCCCGAACTGCTCCCCCAAGCCCAATGCACTGTCATCGGGTAAGAGAGACCATCACATGCTCCCATACAAGGCTGGCAAAGGAGGAAGGTCTGGATGAATTGCGGAGTACGTTGCAGCAGGCCACCAGCTGCATGGAGCGCAGTTCTGAAAACGTCCACCTGCTTGGTGAGAGGATGGCCGCTGCTACTGAACGCATATCTGAGAGTGTGCAGGAGAATTCTCAGGCTTTGACAATGCTAACACATGTTGTAGAGAAGCTCCAGGAGCTAGTATCCACAAGCAACACAAATTCAGTGTCTCCACATTGCGCTGAGACTGCAAGTACAAGAGTTAATCGGATGGGTAGCAGATCACTCAGTGTTCCCACTAGTCCAGCTATTGGTTCTTCCTCTCGCTTTTCTCATTGTCCTTCCTGCTCCTCCTCCTCTTCTTCCTCATCTGCCATCACTCTGCTGGAGCAGGCAGTGCTATCAAAGGGGAGGTCATTTAATCCCAAAACAAAGCCATCACTATCTTCTCAAAGGAGACAGGTTGATGTACAGGACTGGATGACCAATGGGTCCTTGACGTCCAGCCCTGCTCAAAACCACAAAGTGAACAGCAGCACATTTGGATGTTTCTTTAACCAGAAGAAGAAGAAAGAAAAGAAAAAAGAATGAGGCTACTTCCACTTTTCCACGTTATGAACATCCTTTCAGATTCTTGCTGTCTCAAGCATGCAGGTCTTTCAAATATTTAATATGTGTGTTTTTATATGTCACCACTCACCACCAGGCCTTGATGTTACCATTGTCACATTAGTGCTTGTCCTACCTCTTTGGAAGTGATGTATTGTTTTCTCATTGGTCATTCTCATTGGTTTAACATCTTCATCATCTCCATGACTCCATCCCCTTTCAGATCATATTTTCTCTTTTTTATTATTTGATTCTTCTTTTGACTTTTTTCTCTTTCTCTTCATGTAACAATCCAGTTCAGTTTGTCATTGAACAATGTTCCAGGCATGCCACTTCCATCAGATGTAGCTATGATGTTTGATAAATGCATGTTTTGTGCTTGATGCATATCGAATTAAGCCTTGTAGATATTTGCATTGATATCTGCTTTTTTAGGGAGCAACAATCAGGAGAGATGATGTGACAGGAGAAATATACATCGCTCGTGTTATACATGGAGGACTGGCTGACCGCAGTGGTGAGAAATCCCTCTCTTCTCTATTTGTGTCTCTGATATGCCATACTCAACCATCACATACTCTCTATGTCTGTATTACATGCCTCATGGAGTCTCCATTCTTGTCTATGTGCTTCCTGTTGAAGGTCTTTTGCATGCTGGTGATAGGCTGGTGGAAGTAAACAGTAATCCTGTGTTTGGACTGGAACCAGAACAGATCATACAGATTCTGGTTAGTACACACACTCACTCATATGAATGTATATTATATGTTGTGTGTCCTCTTGCTGTTTAGATAACAGGTTCTGTAATAGCTCGTAGCAGCTGAGCTTTGTGACACTCAACCTCTTAAACCTCACTTCCCTCCGGGTCACGGCACCAATGTGACCGGTTCTGCTCGGCCCACTTTAAGAAGGGCTCGAACCGGCAACTAATGGCATGGGAGGCAAGCAGGCTAACAAGAGTCAGTTGCTAGTGTGCCTCTTGAGGCCAGGAGAGTGAGGTTTACCAGCACAGCTCTTGCCGGCTGGCATCCGTTACACTAGCTTAACCAGCAAGACCATCTTGACTCGCTTTACCAACTTTTTCATTAAACATCATAGCTATTCGAGTGTACTGGCTAGACCAGCCAGCAAGACACATCCATAATAATATGTATCCAAAATTACAACAGATAACCTATATATATATATATATATATATACACTCACCGGCCACTTTATTAGGTACACCTGTCCAACTGCTCGTTAACACTTAATTTCTAAGCAGCCAATCACATGGCGGCAACTCAGTGCATTTAGGCATGTAGACATGGTCAAGACAATCTCCTGCAGTTCAAACCGAGCATCAGTATGGGGAAGAAAGTTGATTTGAGTGACTTTGAACGTGGCATGATTGTTGGTGCCAGAAGGGCTGGTCTGAGTATTTCAGAAACTGCTAATCTACTGGGATTTTCACGCACAACCATCTCTAGGGTTTACAGAGAATGGTCCGAAAAAGAAAAAACATCCAGTGAGCGGCAGTTCTGTGGGCGGAAATGCCTTGTTGATGCCAGAGGTCAGAGGAGAATGGCCAGACTGGTTCGAGCTGATAGAAGGGCAACAGTGACTGAAATAACCACTCGTTACAACCGAGGTATGCAGCAACGCATTTGTGAAGCCACAACACGCACAACCTTGAGGCGGATGGGCTACAACAGCAGAAGACTCCACCGGGTACCACTCATCTCCACTACAAATAGGAAAAAGAGGCTACAATTTGCAAGAGCTCACCAAAATTGAACAGTTGAAGACTGGAAAAATGTTGCCTGGTCTGATGAGTCTCGATTTCTGTTGAGACATTCAGATGTTAGAGTCAGAATTTGGCGTAAACAGAATGAGAACATGGAACCATCATGCCTTGTTACCACTGTGCAGGCTGGTGGTGGTGGTGTAATGGTGTGGGGGATGTTTTCCTGGCACACTTTAGGCCCCTTAGTGCCAATTGGGCATCGTTTAAATGCCACGGCCTACCTGAGCATTGTTTCTGACCATGTCCATCCCTTTATGGCCACCATGTACCCATCCTCTGATGGCTACTTCCACCATGTCACAAAGCTCTAATCATTTCAAATTGGTTTCTTGAACATGACAATGAGTTCACTGTACTAAAATGGCCTCCACAGTCACCAGATCTCAACCCAATAGAGCATCTTTGGGATGTGGTGGAACGGGAGATTCGCATCATGGATGTGCAGCCGACAAATCTGCGGCAACTGTGTGATGCCATCATGTCAATATGGACCAAACTCCCTGAGGAATGCTTCCAGCACCTTGTTGAATCTATGCCACGAAGAATTGAGGCAGTTCTGAAGGCAAAAGGGGGTCCAACCCGTTACTAGCATGGGGTACCTAATAAAGTGGCCGGTGAGTGTATATATTTACACATGACCAATGCAAAGTGTTACCCAGAATAACACTTTGCATTGGTTGTTAAAATAAAATAAATAACTCTCTTTATCTCAAAGTCAAACCAATGGTTTTACTGTACCAAACAACAAAGCTATTCTCATTTCATTTAAAGGAAAATAGAAAACTATGATAAATCAAAATTCATGAAGTTGTGTGTCCTTCATTTCCTGCCACAGGCTCACTCCCATGGAACCATTATGTTTAAGGTGGTTCCCATCACTGACAGGCCAGTCAACAACCAAACCATGGTGAGCTATAAAATGTCAACACTTGATTAGTCTATAACAAAAAATAGCATGGAATACCTGATGATAAGGCAGGAATCAAGCATCCAGTTCTTTGGATTAAGTGGTATAGTTTGATAGCCAGAAGTTTCCAAAAAATCAGGAGGAGGTGCGAGACCAAACAGGGCTGTCCTTGTTGTCACAAATATATGTGTATTTAAAAAAAATAAAAAGGCAGGAATCAAGCAGCAGCAGCAGCGACACAGAGTGTAATTGATAATACCACAATACTTAATTTTTCCAAAATGTGCAGAATAGTGTATCCCAAAATGCAATGCTCTAATCTTGAGCTTTCCTTTTCTGTATGACGAATGTTCCGGAAGTGAAATCAGCTTATTGTCTTTACTTGGCTAGTTATTAGATCAAACTAATAGGAATTAAAACATTTTCTTGGAATAAATAATTATACATGATTATTTACATGCTAAGTGTCAAGGTGTATTGTATAGATCTATGCCTGTAAACTGAATATTATGACTTTTGCTCTCTTTTCACAAGCTGTATGTGCGAACCATGGTGGACTACAATCCCCATGTGGACCCTTCCATTCCCTGCGCAGATGCCGGCATGGCGTTCCGGAAGGGAGATATCCTAGAGATTGTGGATCAGTCGGACACCCTTTGGTGGCAGGCTGTAAAACTACCCAGCGTCTCTGCCTGCGCTGGCCTCATTCCTTCCACAAGCTTGCTGAAAAGGTCAGTTCTAAGTAGTCAGGGGTTAAAGGGCCGGTGACTGAATAATTACACATCTGCATAGGCTATGATGTGATGAGATTTGGCAGCTGACTTGAATGTGATTTGAGATTATGCTGATAATCACTGCTGTCCCCAATTTTAAAAGCCAAATACGATTGTGTGTGCGTTTGTAGGAAGCAGAAAGAGTTCTGGTGGTCTCAGCCTTATCATCCTCACACTTGTGGCAAAACCTGTGAGTAAACTGTATAAATGCTGTTATTGTTTTATATGTGCATTTATTCAGTGTGTGTTTAATTCAGCTGTTATGTATTGGTTATCTTTTGTTTCCATGCTAACCTGCAGTGAGTACTGTGGATGAAGGTGAGCATTTAGTCTAGAAATACACAAGTCTGTTCTTGAATTTGACTTTGTTTCAGTATATTAATTCATATTAATATATATTAATTATATTAAAAGGATAGTTCACCCCAAAATTAAAATTCTGTCATTAATTACTCAACCTCTTTAGTTTGAAACCCGTAAGACTTTTGTTCATCTTCGGAACAGAAATGAAGATTTTTGAAGATGTGAATAAGACTAAATTAAATCTGTTCATCAAATAAAGCGATCAATTCTCTTTAGAAAATTCAGACTAAACCACTCGATTCATATGGATTAGTTTTACGATATCTTTATGAACTTTTTTGAAGCGTCAAAATGGGTAGCTGTGAGTGGAGGGACAGAAAGCTCTCAGATTTCGTCAAAAAGATCTTTATTTGAACGAAAATCTGATGGGTTTGCAACGACATGAGGGTGAGTAATTAATGACAGTATTTAAATTTTGGGGTGAACTGTCCCTTTAACAGGTTACAGTATTCATACTTCCCACCCAAATAGAGTGGACATACAATATGAGTTTAGAAGAAGTGTCGGTGCAGAAAATATGGTGAAAATTTGAATTTCTACTGTTGTGCTGCTTAATATTTTTGTGAAAAACCATGCTACATTTTTGCAGGATTCTATGATGAATAGAAAGTTTAAAAAACAGCATTTTAAATTTAAATTTATTTCCGTGTAGATGAATTACTCCTGGATGTAAATGTGATCCTCCTCATGTGAATTATAAAACCATTTTATAATTTATGTCCATTTTTAATGCAACCCCCCCCCCCCCCCCCCCCAAAAAAAACAATGTAATGCTAAAGCTTACACACTGCATGTGAAACAGACCATAGACTCATCGCTGATCATTATTTTTTCCTCTTTTTCCTTCCCCCAAGAGGATGACATGATTGCCATAGATGAGAAATGTGTAGAAGCAGGTAAGTTTTCTTGTCTGATTTAAATGAGTATTAAAACCTTATCTATATAATGCTTGTTAAACTTACACCTGTGTGTTTTTGTTCCCTGTGCACAGATGAGGAGGCGTTTGAATCTGGTAGGTAAGTCCTGAACATATCAGGAGAAAACATTTCTGAATTCAGGTTTAGGGTCAATGTTTAACGGTACTGACCCCCAAACAAAAATATGTCTGTGACTATATACCAATAACTATATTTGTGTACAAATGATGATATTATGTAGCCTGGTTAAAACCAGACCATTCTCAGTTGTAACTGAGTTAGGATCTGGCAAAGCGTCATAGACAAATCATTTCCAGAGGGGCGTCACCAACGGACGTTGCGGATAGAGCTAAAACCAATCAGAGCGATGAAGGAGATGATGTATGCAGAGCGGTGGAGAAACATCTCGTGTTGTTCTTTGCTCGGTTTTTAACAAAAAGGAAACGTTCAAATCGCTTAAAACAGACGCGATAGCTGATTCGAACGAGTGATGTTCGACGGATGCGGCATCCATCTTTGTAATGTAGGCTACAAAATCTGCTTCAAAATCCCAGCGCTGATGTCATCGTGTAAAGCCCGCCCCAACGTTTCTGATTGGTGCCTCGATTTCGACGGATTGGAAATGGGCTTGAATGAGCTCTTTGCCAGACTAAGGCTGTGTCCGAAATCTCCACTCAAACCACTACTCCCTAACCCCTATGTAGGGGGTAGGGAGTAGAGCACTATATAGTGAGCTCGCCAGCATAATAGAACACCACTTTCGGACACTACTCGATCGTCTCTCGGCGCCGTTGATTAAACCCGCCATCATCTGTCAGCTGGTGCCGAGCCAGCTCTGGGCTAAATAGATTTTTTTTTTATAAATACATTACATTATATTGAGCTTATTTCTCCAAAATTGTAAAATTAAAAGTTATTTCTGGCCATTTCTGTTATAATGCGTTACTCCACACATGATTATAACTTATAAACATAAATAAAATTAATACACATATTTCATATATTTTCATTTTCGCGCCACACCGTTTTCTCTTGCCTGTCGACATTAGAAAAAAAAAAACAGATCTACGTTATCAAATATCTTGCTCATAATACTCTTAATAAAACAGCTTTTAGACTCTGTGGAGATGCCACTCAATATTTATCTTTTTTGTTTGTTTGTTCTCGTGATTCAGAAGATTTTGCGGATTAGCAAAAGAAACAGGATTTCTAGACACAGAAAACGACGTGCTGTTCTTGCTACGCTAGCGAGACGTCGTCAAATTGTAAGTTAAAGATGAAGATGATGCTGATAGGTCTTTTACGATCAGCGCAATGCATGATGGTATGTAGGGCTTGGGTTAGTGACCATCGGTTGTACACTACTTTTCAAAATGAATTCTGGGATACATTGAGTGGACTATATAGGGAATAATAATCATCACTATACATTCGGACAGCACTACAAAATGGCGAGCTCACTATATAGTCCACTATATAGTGAGTAGTGGGAGATTTCGGACACAGCCTAACTTTCAGAGCAAATCTAAATTTGCCGGAAGTTGTCTGGGTTTTCCCAGGCTATATATTATGGTGTTAAAGATGAAGTGTGCCACAACATTGAGTGCATCTTTAAATACTTTAAAATATTGCCTTGGATAACTTATGTTGATGTTTCCTTCATGATGATTCATCAGAAGAGCTAAAGGATGGTGAGTGTGTATATATAACCTATAAATCCTTAAGTTTCATATAAATTACCATTGCTTGTGCTGATTTGCTCCTTTTTTTTCATTAAGTCACTGATAATTATTCTGTATTTATGAAATATAAACTGTGTCTTGTGATGTGTTTCAGAGGAGAGTGAATTCAGCACGAACGTTGAGGGGATTTATCTGAGTGAGTGTCTCTCAGATATTACAAGATTTACTGGTTTATATTTACCACAGCAGATTAGATGGTTCACGGCATCACAAACACTGACCTGATGATGGCAACTTTGGTTTGTTTATCCACTACTAGGTTGTAGATACCTTTTACACTATTGATTTAATTGAATCAAGTTTTTTTCATAATGACCAGTCCGGTGACTGGGGATGACAAAACTCATTTTTTGGGTGTTATTTTAGTTGTAAAATCACAATTAGATAACATGCATTGAGTATATTATATTAATAACAAAATACAACACATACCACATACAGCTATTAAAGGGACAGTTCACCCAAAAATGAAAAATTCTGTCATTAATTACTCACCCTCATGTCGTTCCAAACCTTTAAGACTTTCGTTCATCTTCGGAACACAAATGAAGATCTTTTTGATGAAATCTGAGAGCTTTCTGTCCACCCATAGACAAATACGCCACTTTGACACTTCAGAAAGTTCATAAAGAGATTAAAAAAAAATCCATATGAATTGAGCGGTTTAGTCCAAATTTTCTGAAGAGACTCGATCGCTTTATATGATGAACAGATTGAATTTAAGCTTTTATTCACATATAAACATTCAACTCACACATCAGTTGTGGTAAACAGAAGCTCAAGCATGTTCGCTTGCTGTGAGAGAACCAATGAGGTTCATTCTCGTGTTGTGCAGCACGTTTGAGCTTCTGACTGTAAGAACCAATGAGGTTCATTCTCATGTTACGCAGCACGTTTGAGCTTCTGTAAGAACCAATGACGTTTGTTCTCGCGCATCAAACAACTACGGTTGAGCTTATGTTTATGTTCGCTGATCAATGTTTACATGTGAATAAATACCTAAATGAAATCTGTTCATCATATAAAGCGATCAAGTCTCTTCAGAAAATTTTAACCAAACCGCTCAATTCGTATGGATTAGTTTTTCGATCTCTTTATAAACTTTATGAAGTGTCAAAAGTGGTAGTTGTGTAGCTATCTATGGAGGGACAGAAAACTCAGATTTTAAACTCAGATTAAAAAGATCTTCATTTGTGTTCCGTATATGAACGAAAATCTTACAGGTTTGGAACGACATTAGGGTTTGTAATTAATGATAGAATATTCATTTTTGGGTGAACTATCCCTTTAAGTATCTGTTCCTGATTCTGTAGCATCATATAACTGTTTGCATTTTTTAATGTGCTTTTATTCTTTGTACATCTTATGGTGTGCATGTCAGCTGGTTTTCGACGAAGTCTGCGTCTCTGTCGTCGGCGGAGAAGTCAGGCTTTTGGAACGTCCCAGTTCTGCACCATGCGCTGCCCCACAAGCTGTTACAGTTCCCTGGTCAACCCTTATGAGGAGGTGGTGCGGTACCAGCACCATCCCGAGCACACACACCGCCTCATAGCACTGATGGGTGAGTGGGCTAATATCAGCAGCAAATTACACATATATACTACAGGTCAAAATTTTAACAGATTTTTTAATGTTTTTGAAAGAAGTCTTACACTCACCAAGGCTGCATTTGTTTCTTCAAAATAGAGTAATAAGAGTAATATTGTGAAATATTACATTCCTGTGATGCAAAGCTGAATTTTCAGCAGCATTTCTCCAGTCTTCAGTGTCATATGATCCTTCAGAAATCATTCTAATGTGCTGATTTGGTGCTCAAGAAACATTTCTTCTTATTATAATGTTAAGAACAGTTTTTGCTGCTTACAATATTTTTGTGGAAAACATGATACACTGCCATTCAAAAGTTTACGGTAAGTAAGATTAACTTATTCAGCAAGGATAAAAAATGGATACATTTTTTTAAACAAATTCTGTTTCACAACAATGCAGTTCTTTTGAACATTCTATCTATCAAAGAATCCTTAAAAAAAAAAGTATCATTTCCACATAAATTGTGTATATATTTAAATACAAAACGGTTATTTTAAATGAAATAATATTACCTTTTTTACTGTATTGTTGATGAAACAAATGCAGACTTGGTGAGCATTAGAGACTTCTTTCAAAAATATTAAAACATCTTACTGACCCAAACTTTTCACCGGTAGTGTTGATCTTGTACAACTTTGTGAATATGAATATGATATGCCGTCAGGTCCGTCCGGTGTCGGCGTGAATGAATTGCGCAGGAGGCTTATTGAGATCAATCCAAAGGTCTACCAAGGAGCCATTCCTCGTGAGTTTCATACTACAAATATGACTTTGTGTGATACAACTGTACTGATTTTGAAGATGTCTAACTTTTATTTCCACTCAGATACCACAAGGCCACCCAAATGCCATGAGGAATCTGGCAGAGAATATCACTTTGTCAGCCGAAAGCAGTTTGACACCATGGTCTGCAATCACAGGTGGTCTAAATATACTAGTGTGTGCATAAACTGATGATGTTTTCTGATGTACAATGCTTTTTTAGGGATGGGGTGGGTGGGTTGATATCTGACTAAATGTTTTTCTTAATCCTAAATAGGTCAGTGACACTTTTTTCCTCTTTGTTCCTCAGGTTCATTGAGTTTGGGGAGTTGAGAGGTCATCTCTATGGCACTAGTGTGGATGCGATTAAAGATGTTTTGGCAAGTGAGAAGATCTGTGTGATTGACATTGAGCCATATGTGAGTTTTTCTCATCTCATCTGTTGTTATTAGTGGTGTTTGCTAATATTTAATGTTAGGAATGTGAACAACCCCTTAAAGTCAGCATGAAACAGAAGCTGCAATCGTTTTTGCTTCCCTATTGTCATGTATATCTGAGTGAATCGGCTTCTTGAACAAGACAAAATGTAGGCCAGGACTTGATTTTACCCATCGGGTATTGATTAGATGGTTGTGGTTTGCTATTGGTGGATCTCATGATATCGACAGGTTGACCCGCCCTCACGTCAGTAAACACGTCATCAGAGAAGAGATGTTGCTGCGAAAGAGAGAGGGGAAGTTTTTTTTTATTAAAGATAATGAGGGCACATGAATAAAAAATAAAAAATGCATATACACGGATAAATCATTTATAATAAATACTGCAAAATTCTATTAAAAAAATAAACAAACAAGAATTTTCAATTTTGGTTTTATGGTGACTTTAATCCTAATTATTAAACATATATGTGTAACTCGTGCTCAAATTTCAAATCTTGTCGCTTGCTGAAGAGAACTGTTATTTTATTGTTATTGAAATACTATTTTCATTCATATGTTGAATTACCTGTTATTTTTATATTTTCATTTTAATGTTACATTTTTAGTAATTTTGTTATAACTTGTCATTTTTATTCATTTATTTTTATTTCAGTTTTAGTTTTAGTTCAATTAGTTCGGTTTTAATTTATTTCTATTTAGTCATTTTAGTGTTTCAACTTAACTTATTTTAGTTAGTTGCCCAGGCAACATTTCTAGTTTTAATTTTTTCAAGTTTTTCATCGAATATTTATATTTTATTTAACAAAAAATGTTTTAACAGTTTTAGTTTATTTAACGATACTAGCCTTGAAAGAGAAGTGTGATAACCTTTCTAAACCATCAGATTTATGATTTTCAACTAGTAGATGATAAAACGGGTAAAAAAAATAATTAATTCCCATATTTGATGCCAACTTTGGATCGACAAACAATGCTGTCTGTCATATATTATCCTTAAGTTGTAATCGCTGCCTAACACATTCAATGTTTCTGCCAAAATGAATAAAAAGTTGTTAACTATCTTATAGGCTATAAGTTATATAGCTTATATATTACTGCCATATGGACATTACGTTGACACACTCATCTTTGGCTGATAACAGAATACTTCCTAACTGTAATGCTGCTTTGAAACAACATGTATTGGGAAAACGCTATAGAATTAATCTTGAGTTGAGTACGCCTGACTTGTTCTGACGATTGTTCTTGACCTTCAGGCGTTAGAGTCAGTGAGGACCCCAGAGCTGAGGGCGTATGTCATCTTTATAAAGCCTCCTACTGTTGAGCAGATGAAACGCACACGAATTAACTCGCATATCATCACAAATTACTACATCACCCGGCCCTTCAAGGTGAGCTTGCATCTTTATCTGTGTCGGTATATCATTGTTTTCACTTTTCAGTTTATGTCTTTAAAGTACCATATCTCCATTGTTCTCTATATTTTCTCTCTCTTGAGACAGGATGAAGATTTTCAGGAGATTGAGGATGCAGGACGCAAGATGGAGCAGCATTACTGTCAGTTCTTCGATCATGTGATCGTGAACGACGGCCTGCAGGCTGCATGTGTTCAGCTGTTGACCGCAGTGAGAAGAGCTCAGGATGAACCACAGTGGGTACCGACCGCATGGATCAGACCAACAGACCAGTCTTAATACGAGACGCGACGAGAAGAGCTCAGGGATCATATTATATGTTTGGATATATAAAAAAAACTTTCTTTTTCACCTTTAATGGTGAAAATAATGTGTGTTTTGTCTGTAAACATGTTAGTCTTTATAAAAAAAATGTTCTGTTCACATTTTTTTCAGGTGTCACTTTTGTTTTCCCTTGTGAAAACATTAATAAAACCTAAACCTTTATTAATGTCAATGTCACTTTATTTGTATAGCACAATAAGAACAACACATTGACCAATGTGCTTTACATCATTTGTAAAATAACATACACCTCAATAAGGCATACTGTAACAGTCAGTCAATGGTTAAAAGCTACAGAAAACAAGTGTTTTAAGCTGTTATTAAGTAACTTCAGTTTGACGATTTCCAGGTCTGGAGTGACGAGGAGAAATAAGGACAGAACTAACATCACTTAAAGGGATAGTTCACCCAAAAATGTCAATTCTGTCATCATTTACTCACCCTCAAGTTGTTCCAAACCTGTATGAATTTCATTCTTCTGCTGAACACAAAAGAAGATATTTTGAAGATATTTTGACCGAAAACCAAACAGTTGTGGGGCACCATTGACTTCCATAGTTTGGAAAAAAAAAATACTATGGAAGTCAATGGGGTCCATCAACTGTTTGGTTACCCATATTCTTCAAAATATCTTCTTTTGTGTTCAGCAGAAGAATGGAATTCAAACAGGTTTGAAACAACTCATTTACTCACCCTCAAGTTGTTCCAAACCTGTATGCGTTTCATTTTTCTGGAACACAAAAACGTTGGGAACCAAACATCATTGGGGGCCATTAACTTCTGTTGTATGGACAAAGAAAACAGTGAAACATTTATAAAAAAAAAACATTGTAATGTATATATTTATATGTAACTCTGAAGAAATAAAGTCGTACAGTTTTGAACAGCTTGAGGGTGTATCACAGAATTTTCATTTTCGGGTCTGTACCTTTAAGGCTTTCAATTAAAGAAAATTATTATTATTATTATTTGTAATTAGTATTTTATTAATTGAAGGTTTTAGTCATTTAATTTTGTTCTTTACTTATTTTAAACAGAAAAAATAATACTCTTCTGCATTACACAGAAGTTACATGATTATTTACGGGAATTTCATTAAAATAATTGTAAATATGAATAATACGAGAAAAACCTTGAAAGTGTCATGTTTTCTTTTTCTATTATGTACATCATTGGATGATTGGATAGTGACTCCGTCTCTATCTGACCGTGAGTAACAGCATCTGCCCTTATATACGTATAATTACGGTCTGAATTGTTGCGCACCTCTAGTACAGACAATACGTCAGGAAAGTGAGACACGCCCACTCGTCTCCAACATCAACAATAGTCAGCGTGCACAACAAAATCTCAGATCACAAACGACATGTACATTCAAAGATAACTTTTACTCATGAATTAAATCGATAAAGCTTATATTATTCAACTCCAAAGAATGGATACGGAAGCAAAGGTTTGTTACTCGCCTGCATGAGAAGCCTCGTGTTCTGTACATTAGTTTGTTGGCAAGCAGTTGCTCACAGACTTGAATTAAATAACTTATATTATTGTACGTAGGTTCCCAGCACAAGGAGAAGAGATCTTCCCCCAATTCCTCAAGGGGGTCAGAGGGTAGGTCTGGGATATTCATGACATTTCACATGTGTTTATGTGTCTTTGAGCTGTGTTCGCAGACTGTCTGACAGTCCGAGGGTTTCGCTCTCCCAGGTTTGTATAGGCGTGCCGTGTATAGAACTAGGTTTTCCGGGCTTATCCACTACAATCTGTTTATCTCTGTTAAATTATGTTGTTTAAGACATAGTCTGGACTGAAGTAATGCCAAATAAATCAATCCAATCAGTACTGAGGTCATTTAGATAATTAGATTCACAGAAATGCGTGCCTATATCATATTTGACCCCTAAAACCAAAAGAAAATAATTTTTTTGATCATTTAGGGGTCACATTCACTCCTCTCGGTCAAAAACACCTCAATGTAACATTTTCCCCCAGTAAAATCAATGTAATAGATTTCTGTTCAAAAATATTTTGTATTTTTAATATTTTGAATTTTGAGGGAATTGTATGGGACTAAGTAATATTTATCATATATCTACAATATAATTGATCATTTAATAGTAATGATCTATTTGTTTCCACAATTTTTACAATACAAAACAATTAATTAAATACACAAATACATTTTTATTAAAGTCCCCCTGTGGTGAAAATCAAGCTTTTAATGTTATGTCTATGTGGTGTTTTTAATTAGCTTTAAGACAAACCATGTGCAAATTCATAATTCAACACCATTTATTTTCTCCTTAAAACTGCAGTGAACTAAAGACAGTCTCAAAAACACAGTTTGAAATCGGTGTTTCTGACGTCACAAACTACCTTGTAACCAATCACGTCAATATGTGATCGTCAACGAGCGAATCTCTGAGCTGGTGTGAGTCGAGGCGGGGCTAATTTGCATATTCATTGATTGCGTATACACTAAACGAAGCAAGGGTGTAGAGTTACATTCAAGCTATTTTAAGGCATTACAAAATAAATGTCATTTTGGTGATCAAATGTGAGTTTTTAGGGATAAAAATTATTAACTACAGGGGGACTTTTTTTTTATTATTATTGTTTTTTTTTCCCTTCATTGTGCCTAATTTGTAGTTTGTACGTCCAAAAAAGTCTGTATTTTCCTATTTCTATGGCAGTCATTTTTGACTGCAAGAGAAACAAGTGTGACAATTTTTTTAGGACCGTTTAAGCTTTTCGAATCATGTCTACAATTTGTGTTTGTGTTCACTTAGCAAGTGCCACAAAAGTCACCAAGGCCTGGTTTCACAGACAGGGTTTAGATTAAACCAGGATTAGGCCTTAGTTCAATTACGTCATTTAAGTAGCTTTTATAAACCTGCCTTTAAAAAAAGAACATTACTGGTGTGCATCTTGAGACAAAACAATGGCACTGACATCTTTTAAAATATGCCAGTGCACGTTGTTGTCAGTTAAAACAGTTCAAACTTGCATTTTAGTCTGGGACTAGACTTAAGCCTTGTCTGTGAAACCGGGGGCAAGTGTCGTCACTATTCCAATGATGTAAAACTTAAAACAAAAACAACAAAAAAACACGTATTTTTGGTCAAAAGTGACCAAAGAGCACCATAACAGTTATGTATTTTAATATATTTTAAATGTAATTTCTTCCTGTGATGGTAAAGCTGAATTATTCATTACTCCAGTCTTCAGAATCACATGATCCTTCAGAAATCATTCTAATATGCTGATTTGGTGCTCAAGAAACATTTCTTATAATTATCAGTGTTGATAATCAAGTAAGTAACGAAAATGTTTTAGTTAACTACAGTAACCCTGGTGTGTGTTTATGTCAGAAGGTTGAGTAACACCGTTTGATCCTTCCTTACATAATCCTGCTGCTTGGCAGATGCTCGTCTCAGATTTAGACTCGCATTAATCCTTGCTTTAAGTGCGCCGAGATGTTTGTTTGTACATGCGCAAATGTCCATTTCTTCCCTTATGTTCTCCCTGTACTCTTGAGTGGAATGGCGAAAAAGACGATGGTGAGCTTCATTAGACAAAATACACAAATGTAGAGCCCTCAACAGGTTTAGCGTCTGATGCTCGAGTTTGACTGGAACTGTTTTTTTTTTGCTAACCAAATATTAACTTTTAACATTTCAGCGGGGACCACGAGCACTGCCATCTATGCCAAGGTAAGATCACCTAGCAGATAAGATGTTTACATTGTAATTTATAAAGGAAATTCACACGCTGAGTCTCTTATTTCCTTCCTTTTCCTTCATTATGCCTTCAAACACAGTCAAGACACAGCAGGTGAGTGTTTCTCTTTGAATTTGTTTTACTTTTGAGATCTCTTTGCAATAAGTGTCTAAAAATCCTATTCTTGCATTTGTGTAGGTGATAGTGTTTAAAGGGCTATGCTGTGTCTGTTTGATTGCCTTTTAAGTTTACATTTAAAATGTAACATTATATTCATTATATAATGAAGCTCATCTGTTGTTCTACACAGAGGAGATGCCCGCTCCAAAGAGTAGGAAAAAGAAGGTCAAGAGAGACGTAGAGAGTGTGGACGAACCTGACGGTGAGTTTAGGTGATATAAACAACACATGATGGGAGAGAGTGGGGCTAGTTGTCACGCATTAAAGTTGTCACTATGGCTTTGTCTCAGTAACTATAAGTTTTGAGTCAAAAGACCAATTACACAATTTCTTGTTTTCTCTATAGAGGTGGTTTTGTATATTGATTTTAAACGCATAACATAAATTAGGATGCTTGTGTCATAACCTCCAAAACATATTTTTGTATTTTTTTTTTGTTATAACTGTTGGGGAATAAATTAAGAAAGTAAATGTGTTTATAAATAATATGTTTATTATATACAATTGTTTTTTAAAGGGTTAGTTTACCCAAAAAATTACAATTTTGTCGTCAGTTACTTGTTCGGAACCTTTCTTTCTGTCCCTCCATTGACAGCTACGCAACTACATCTTTCAAGCCCCAGAAAGGTAGTAAAGACATCATAAAAGTAAACCATGTGACTCCAGTGGTTTAACCGCAATATTATAAGGTGATATGAGTGCTTTGTTTGCCCAAAAAACAAAATTTACCACTTATTTACAAAATATTAATATCTATCACGTGTTCACCAGAGCACCACAACGCATGCGTGTTGACGCAATAGCAGATGTTGCGTGAACACGTGTTGGAGATGAATATATATATATATTTTTAAATTGCACAAACAAAGCAGTCGTGTCGCTTCATAAAACTGAGGTTTAACCACATGGCTTACTTTAATGATGTCTTTAAAGTGGTAGTTGCGTATTTGTATATGGAGGGACAGAAAGCTCAATTACAACATCTTCCACCACGGGCTATTAGACATTGCAAACCAGCCAAACTTGACTGCTGGGTATCACCTGTAAAAGCATGGTGTTGCACTTATGATAAGTTTGTCTTACCCTTGACCTTCGTAGATGTTGGAATGGAAATGGGAGGACTTACCAGTCGCAGACAATCCGAATGTCCGGAACCTTTGACCCCCGAGCCTCTGGACAATCCGCCACAAAGGAGGAAAAAGAAGAAGAAAGCACAATCCATTGGTAAAAACACTGTTCATTTGAGTTTTGCATGTCCTGTTCAATTCAACTGATCTGTATAGGCGTGATTTTATTTACATAGACATTAATAATAATAACAACACAATAATGCTGATTTGCTCTGATTGATCAGATGTGGAGGGAGATCAGACAGACCTGGTGTCAAATGGAGATATGGTGGATCAGAACACTGACGAAGAGGTGACACGCAGACCAAAAAAGAGGAAGTAAGTCGTTTTCTTACCTTAAACTGTTTGATTATTGAAAATTAAGAAGGATCCAGATATGCACCACTGATATGTTTGATTTTTTTTTAGCTTTCTGGATTTAATTTGCCATTGAATTAACAATTATATTTCTTTCTTTCTTCAGAGTGAAACCTAAAGTAACAGAAACGCAGTCCAACAATGAACTGGACATAGAGGATGATGATATCATCACAGACCCCCAGGCACCAGTTCCCCAGCTTTCCTTGTTCTCCGCTCCCCAAGGGCAGAGTCAGCCTGTGGGGAAGGTGTTTGTGGAGAAGAGCCGTAAGTTTCAAGCACATTGTGTATATGGTGCAGGTTTTTAAAGGGTTCATTCAACCAAAAATGTATATACTGTCATTAATTACTCACCCTCATGTCGTTTCCAAAACCTGTAAGACTTTCGTTCATCTTCGGAACACAAATGAAGATATTTTTGATGATTCTAAGAGCTTTCTGTCCCTCCATTGACAAAAAGTTCATAAAGAGATTGTAAAACTAATCCATATGAATTGACGCGCGAGAACAAACCTCATTGGTTCTTGTGGAAGCTCAAACGTGCTGCGCAACACGAGAATGAACCTCATTGGTTCTCTGAAGTCAAGCGAACATGCTTGAGCTTCCATTTATGTTGATGAATGTTTATATGTGAATAAAAGCCTAAATTCAATCTGTTCATCATATAAAGCGATCGAGTCTCTTTTGAAAATTTGGACTAAACCGCTCGATTCATATGGATTAGTTTTATGATCTCTTTATGAACCTTTTGAAGGGTCAAAGTGGTAGTTGCGTATTTGTCTATGGAGGGACAAAAAGCTCTCAGATTTTATCAAAAAGATCTTCATTTGTGTTCCGAGGATGAACGAAAGAGTCTTAAAGGTTTGGAACGACATAATTAATGACAGAAATCTCATTTTTGGGTGAACTGTCCCTTTAAGACTGTTTGCAAGTTCATAAGAACTTTTACTTTTTTGTAAGTTGAAATTGTTTGCATGCAAGAAATGAAGGTCAAGTGTAAGTAGTGAGCATGTTTCTTTGGTGGCAGGTCGTTTTCAAGCAGCTGAGAGAGTGGACCAGTGGAAGGCCAGTGTCCCGATGGACCAGAGCTTTATGGACATCCGTTCAATGTGGACCACTAGAGATGTCTCCTTGAGAGTACACAGTGCCTTCAGGTGTCCTTTCCACATTTGGTTTTAAACGACACGTTATTTTCCAATTCTTTCAGATCTGCGCAATTGATTTGCCTTTTTGAGTAAAAACAAGTTTTTTTTTAAGTGCCCCTATTATGTTTTTTTTCAGATTTTACCTTCATATCATAATATGATGGTTTGTTAATGTAAAAGGTCTGCAAAGTTTCAAAGATCAAAGTGCACGAAAAATGGAGTTGTCTCCCCAAAAAAAGAACCAATTCTGAACTGCCTGAAACGAGTCACCAGTAATTACTTCCTACTAATTAGTCTTTAGTCTTACTTCCTAATTGAACCCATGTAGGTTTGTAACAAATTTGCATTATGCCAGACTATGGTCTTTATTGGCTGCCCGTGATCAGTCTGCTTTGACCCTCAAACACTGTAGTTGTAGTTGAGGCCTGGACGAGTTTGGTTCGTGTTAGCGGCATGTTGAGAAGACGTTATTTTCTGCGCTGCGAAAGCAAATCCACTTTACATGCACTTCCAAAGGATGAGGACTCAGGCTTGAATTGATACAGTAAAATCGACGCCATCGTTACTGTTCTTATCACTGTGTAAACAAGTGCTGAGGAAGCCTCTAGAGCTGAAATTCAGATATGGTAATTCCAACACGCACTGTAAGCGGTAGAACAATCACAACAGACTGGGCCATCTGAACAATCACAACAGACTGGGCCATCTGACCAACCACAACAAACTGGGCCATCTGACCAACCACAACAGACTGGGCCATCTGACCAACCACAACAGACTGGGCCATCTGACCAATCACAACAGACTGGGCCATCTGACCAACCACAACAGACTGGGCCATCTGACCAACCACAACAGACTGAGCCATCTGACCAACCACAACAGACTGGGCCATCTGACCAATCACAACAGACTGGGCCATCTGACCAACCACAACAGACTGGGCCATCTGACCAATCACAACAGACTGGGCCATCTGACCAACCACAACAGACTGGGCCATCTGACCAACCACAACAGACTGGGCCATCTGACCAACCACAACAGACTGGGCCATCTGACCAATCACAACAGACTGGGCCATCTGACCAACCACAACAGACTCTGGGCCATCTGACCAATCACAACAGACTGGGCCATCTGACCAATCACAACAGACTGGGCCATCTGACCAACCACAACAGACTGGGCCATCTGACCAACCACAACAGACTGGGCCATCTGACCAACCACAACAGACTGGGCCATCTGACCAATCACAACAGACTGGGCCATCTGACCAACCACAACAGACTGGGCCATCTGACCAATCACAACAGACTGGGCCATCTGACCAACCACAACAGACTGGGCCATCTGACCAACCACAACAGACTGGGCCTTGGAAAGGAGGGGTTTAGAAAGACCGAATCCTTTATCAAACTGTTTCAGACGCTGTGAGAAAACAGGTGATGTGCAATGTATATTATGAGAAAACTAAAGTGTTTTTTTGACTTTGGATGCATGTAAACCTGTTGTAGTAGTCCTGCAGAACCTTTAAAAAAGCATAATATGGGCACTTTTAATCACTCAAAAATGGAATGTAGCATTAGAGGGTGGAAGCAATATCAAAGTTTCTTTAAAAATGAATTGCATGCTATTTCGTTAAAATGTATGGTCTGGTTGGAAAAGAATGACTAATATACAAAATTATGCATTTTAATCCTGTTGACATCATTCTAATATGCTGATTTGCTGCTCAAGAAACATTTCTTATCACAAAAATAAATTGGTTAAAAGTTGTTGTTTTTGGAAACCTTGATACTTTTTTTTTCAGGATTCTATTTGAAATCGAATAATTTTTGTAACATTATAAATGTCTTTACTATCACTTTCGATCAATTGAATGCATCCTTGCTGAAAAAAAAAAAAATTTCACTGACTCCAAACTTTTGGATGGTAGTGTACATCTATGGAAAGACTATTTTCTAATCCGTGACTGTTCCTACTACACAGAGTGATTGGCCTGTTTTCTCACGGCTTTCTGGCTGGTTATGCTGTGTGGAATATCATTGTGGTCTATGTGTTGGCTGGGGAACAGTTGAGCACTCTTTCCAACCTCCTGCAGCAGTATCATACCCTGGCCTACCCCGCACAGTCCCTGCTCTACCTGCTGCTGGCTCTCAGCACCGTCTCTGCCTTTGACAGGTGATCGCCAAACCTAACCATGGCCATTCACTTGGACCAACAAAAGTACAGTTACACTGTAGTCACAAGTGTTTTCAGCTTTCAGAGCCCTTGAGATTAAACAAGTGTTTGTTCTCTCTCCTAATAGGTTAAATCTGGCCAAAGCCTCTGCGGCCATGCGGAGTTTGCTAACCCTGAGTCCTGTGGCGCTTGCCTCCTTCTGTGAGTTCAGCATTTCCTTCTGTATTTTTCCTTATGTACTCATGCAATGGACCTTAGTCAGGGTAGCGCCATGTTTATTTCTTTGATAGGAATGAAAACGAGGCTGTGAGGGATAGAATACAGCGCGTTCAATGTATTGTTTAACAACATACCAATTGTTCAGGTGACAAAATGTCTTTATGAAAAAAAATCGGTTACACTTTATTTTAAGGTGTCACTGTTACAGTGTAATTATAGACATTTAAGGACTGAGTAATATTGAGCAACTACATGTACTTACTATCGGGTTAGGGTAGGATTAGGATTTGGTTGAGGGTTAGTTGCATGTAATTATGCATAATTTACTGTTATTACTATGGTAAGTACATGTAACGTATGTAACAAGGACACTGTAAAATAAAGTGTTACCAAAATTTTTATAAAAAGCTTTGAAAGTTACATCCCTCACAGCCTCGTTTTCAGCAATGTTTCAATATGGCATCCACCTTGACTAATGTCTGTAGCCATACATGCAAACAGCAATGTTTTAATGTATTCCTTTTCTTTTTCAGTTTACTTTTCTGCGCTTGTTTTATTGTTAAGCCAGCAGATGACGAGTGACCGTATCAATCTCTATAATCAGTACTCCAGTGATAATGTAACACTCTGGTAAGATCCATCGCATTAGAGCATGCTGGGTAAATCCCTACAGTATTAAAAGTGAAGCGGTTGTTGTCTCCTTTCAGGCAGCCGGGCTCAGAGCACAGCTTTCTTTATCCCTGGATCATAGTGAATCTGGTGGTCACTTTGCTGGTCGGGCTGGCCTGGGTTCTGATGTCAACAAGTCCAGATATCGACCACACAGAAGGTAAATGCTACAGGATGTTGAAGTTCAGAGAACAGTTTGTTTGGAATTGAATACTAGTGTACTGCATATGGTTTAAGAAAAATGCATGTAAAACAGAGCACATTATACAACGATTCACATTTCTACGCTACCGTGTCATCATGGGAACCATATCAAGTTACACCTTTAATTCAGCTGCAGTTATTTCAGAATAAAAATAAAAAGATTATAAAAAGATTCTTCCATTCAAGCATTTGGGATTAGTACGATTTTTTGGGAACACTTTATTTTTAAGGTGAGAGTTACACATTACTTGTGCTTACTATAGTAATAATAGTAAATTATGCAGAATTACTAGTAAGTAACCCTAAACCAAACCTTAACTCTATAGTAAGTACATGTAGTTAATGTTACTCAGTACTTATTTGATTAAGTACAATGTAACTACTTCACCTTAAAATAGTTTAACCAATTTTTTTAAAGAAACTTTTTGTTCAGCAAAGATGCATTCAATTATCAAATGTAACAAAAGATTTATTTCAAATGAAGGCTGCTCTTTAAAAAAAAATTCTATCCATTAAATCCTGAGAAATTAAGTTTATTCGATCTTAAAGGGCATATTGTAGGTGAGAGTACACATCAAGCAGCACAACGGTTTTGAACATTCAGACTAATAATAAATGTTTCTTGAGCACCAAATTACAGTAATTTTTGAAGGATCATGTGACACTGAAGACTGGAGTAATGATGCTGAAAATTCAGCTTTGCATCACTGGAATAAATTACATTTTATAATAAAATGTGATACATATCACCGTTTTTACTGTTTCTTCAAATAAATGACTAGTTAAAAGACTTTTTTTTTAAAACAGCTAAAAAAAATTTTACTGTTTTCATAAAAAGCCTTATACTCAATGCTGCATTTATTTGAAAACATTTAAAAACAGCATTTTCACAGTATTAAAATGTAAAATTAATGTATTCCATTCTATTATTTTAAAATAGTTATTTATTCCTGTGATTGCAAAGCTGATTTGTTTAGCACCCATTACTCTCAATCTCTTACCAACATTTGAAAAGTAGTATATAGTACATTTTGAAAAAAAAAAAATTGTAGAATACATTCTGAATATAACCTGGTGTGTTCTAAACTGAAATTCTAAAATTTCATACATAAATACACGCATGCATGTTTTCCCCTCGTAGATTTTTTAATGTCGATGGAAATGGAATATCCAAAAGCAGAAGAGAAGGACATCACTGCATAAGGCACCCAAAGTAGTTTTTTTCCTACTATATTTTGATACATTGTCATTGTATATACATTAATGCTTGCCCATTGTAAGGTTTCAGCAATAAAAGAAATTGATAAACCATTCTCTGTCTGATCAATACAAGTGATCACAAAAAAAGAGGCCATATTAGTTTGTCGTTTTATTACGTGATTTATTAACATCACACTGGAGCAGGCTGAGGACGAGGTCTGGTCCGCTGTATAATAACAGCCATCACAAGCCCACAGACACCAAACACTGTGAGAGCTCCTGCCGCCCATAATCCATAATCCAACATCTGCGGGACTAGAAGAGGTAAACACTTCCAGGTAAAAGCTAGTTTGGATTGGTTGTTTACTGTATGAATGTTAACAAATATCACAGTGCTTTCATACCTTCCTTAGACACAAGATTGTCAGAAACCGGCAAATGGGATACAATTATGACTTCCCCACTCGAAACTACAACCTTTTCCTTAGAATCCTTTAAGTCTCCTGAAATGGCCCTTCCTAAAAGGACAGAAAAAAATAGAAAATTAATTATAATAATAATAAATGTACACACCACAACGTCTAGAATCTATGTAGCTGTTCTCACTTGTCTTGCTGTAACATTATATAAGCAAATATATAATGTTTTATTATTATTATTATTATTATTATTATTCACCACAACATCTAGAATCTTTTATGTAGCTGTACTCACTGTCCTGCTGTAACATTACATGATAATTTTAAATGCACATATATAAATAGACCACAACATCTAGAATCTCCCATGTAGCTGTACCCACTCTTGCTGTTACATGATATAATAATTTGATATAAATGTATTATACAATTATTATTGTTACTACACTTAATTATATAATATTTATTATCATTTTTATAATTTATTATTATTATACCACAACATCTAGAATATTCCATATAGCTGTACTCACTGGCCTGCTTTAATATTTCATATTAAATAAATGTATATTATTATATAATAGACCACAATATCTAGAATCTCCCATGTAGCTATACCCAGTTGACTTGCTGTTACAGAATATAATAATTGTATATAAATTCAATTAATATTATTATACACCACAACATTAAGAATCTTCCATATAGCTGCACTATACATTTATATTTCAATCATGACAACTCCCGGAATAGTTTTAGTATGTTATTGAATATGGCGATGTCAATGTATTTGGTCTTGGCGGACTAGATCTGCTACACTGCTGCTGCCGAGCAAGTACCGAGACTTGCTACTCCTAACAGATACACTGTGAGCATCCAAGATATGCTGCTGCTGCTGCATAAATAGACATTCATAAATCCCATAGCAGATCTAGGCAGGTGGAGGGTTTCAGAGGAACTCTGAAACATTGAACCAGACCATTTAAATGTTGAGCAAGCAATCTCAGTGGCTGCAGGATCAGCAGAGCCAATCAGCTTGTGCCATGCGGTAATGTGATTGCTTGCAGATTGCATGTAAAGGGCCTGCACCCTCTATACATACACACACACACACACACACACACACTCACTCGTCCTGCTGCCACAGCTGGGCTCACATGGCTCAGTGGCGGAACGGTGGCAAACAGACGTAGTGCAGTGAATGAAAATCTGTTGAAGAGAGGGCAGAGGACAAGAACATAAGTCGGAGCTAAGAGAAAAACATGTGATGGGCTAAAGGATACATACCCTTTCCTGTAAAGGCACAAAAGAGGACTGATCTACAAAGGTGAACATCTTCACCACAAAGAACTTGTGATGTGACGGGTACTGCAGCCCTGAGGGTCCAACAGGAAGCTGAGTGGTCAGATAATGGTCATCCTTATATGGACAGCTATGAAGAGTAATTCGAAAAATGGTACACTTCAAATAGTGATTACGTTTTTTGGCATTGAGGTATGTGGCAAGCTTTGAAGTTTCCTAAACCTATTTATACATTTCGAAGCTATGAAAGAATTCAGGCTTACCCATTAAGCACTAGGTCCCACTGAGGCAGGCTCAGGGGTTCAGGAGTAGAAGTGGCCCAGCAATGGTCCAGGACCAGGATAAGATTTGGATCCTTCCTCTCTAGAATCCGCACCTCCACATATATGGGTTCTCTCAACACTTTTGTAACAGGATAGTCCTCCTCAGAGTAGTATGAAGTGTACATATCCTCTTAAATGCATAAGGAGATTAATTAATTAACTGCATGTCACTCTTCTACGATGTTAGTAATTTGATATAGACCTGGTATTAATGATTGTCGTATTACTGGTATTCAATGCAATACAGTACACAAGTAAATAAATGCTGTTCTTTTGAACTTTCTATTAAAAATAAAAAAAATACTAGGGGGGAAAAGCATCACCGTTTCCACAAAAATATCAAGCAGAATGACGATTTTCAACATTGATGATTATCAAAAATGATTCTTGAGCAGGATATTTGAATGATTTCTGAAGGATCATGTGACACTGAAGACTGGAGTAATGATGCTGAAAATTCAGGTTTGTCATCACAGGAATACATTACATTTTAATATACAGTAGTCAACATTTGAAGTGGATAAAAAAAAAAAGTTCAAAGTTGTTCTAAGACAAGAAATTCATGTACAACTTTGATGAAAGGTTGATCCACTTCAAATGTTGGCTACTGTATATTAAAATAGAAAAGTTATTTCACAATTATAGATTTACTGTATTTATCAAATGAAATGCAGCCTTGATGAGCATAAGATCCCTCTTTCAAAAACAAATCTTACCAAACCCATACTTTTGAACGATAGTGTATATAGAAATTGCAGTAGTATCATGTCTTTATACTTTAATTTCTATAACTTTGGAGAAATAATTCCAGATTTTTTGTGACCTTACTGTGCTTGACAAGGAACATTTCAGGATGATTTGGTAAACTGGATGGGTTTCATGATTTTATTGTAAACTCGTATTGGTTATGTCGTCAAATAGTTAGTTTCAGGATTCTGCTTACCATCAGAGCATCCTTTAGCAGTGCACTGTCCCTTGGCGAGCCTGAGCTCCACTCGGAGTGGCCCAAGCTGAGAGACGGGGGGAGGAGGAGGAATCGTATTCACTTCCGCCACCAGAGCCTCAACTGATGTTCCCGAATACCTGCACTGGAACTCCAGCCTTCAAGACACAGACAGGAAATACTGAGGGCCTTTTCCACTGATTTTCTTACCAAAACGCTGAACACAAAACAGACCACCAAGGTGAATTCCAAAAGTGCATATGACGAGACGAGCCCTCCTCACTCATAAGCACTGTCTCTCGAAATTGATCCACGAGGTCCAATGCCCACTTCATACGCAGACGACATTATGTTCTCATAAATAACAAAACCGCTTTCTTCCTGAAGGAAATAAAATGGGACAGTGTCCGTAGGGTGAACTAAAACAATGACAAATGTCATGCTTTTTCTCCCCCATGACTAATAACATACTCAAAAAGGCTCTCCCTCTATTCACACCCACCTTCATTCTGGTGCCACACGAGCTAACAGCAAACTGATAGATGGCAAAGGTGGCAGTACTGCTGACAGATGCACAATGGCCACTGGGGTCGTTCTCCAGCATGTGGATGGAGTCTAAACTGATGTGTGGAAGGGTGGCATCTCGAGCTACAACCAATACAAACTGCCCATCCCTCGTGCACTGCAGGGTAACTGGAACAAACAGGGAAAAAAGAAAACACTTCAATGTAATCAGTCTTTTTGCACACAATAACTGAGACATCATACAGTGGTAACTATATGATATAGGTTGTATAGTATATATACACACACACACATAGCCTGGCAAAAAAAAAAAAAAAGTCTTCACTGTTAGGATTTAAATGCATGAGTCACTCTTGAAAGTCTACTCCAGCACATCCCAAAGAGTTTCAATGAATTTAATTTAATCAATTTGAGCCTGATGAATCTAGACATCGTTATCCGGGAATATGGCCATGATGTGCGTGTCTTCATGGTTGTTTATTAAATGAATAGCTACACACCATTTATTAGGGTTAGAAGAACTGTTGCCAAACATATAACATGCCAGAAATATAATAATGTTCCAGTCATAGACTCTTAAGTATTTTCCTATTTAAATCCAAACAGCCACTTTTTTTTTTTTTGGCCAGACAGCGTATAACTATATATTTTCTACATACAAACCATGGTTTAACTATGGTATTTGGAGTAAACCTACAGTAAATCACTGGGAAATCCATGGATAACTCAATTTAATCATGATTTAATCAATTTAGGAGGTTTATATCAGATCAAATATGGTATTATATAAAAAATGTAAAAAATGCATAAACAATTTTAGAATTTTTTTACTGCCATAGCAGTCAAATTAATTTTTCACTATACAAATTGACTTGATTTCCGACTGGTCAAATATCTGGAACAAGCAAGTTTTTTTTCTGAAAGAATTTGCTAACGCTCACTGTGGCTGCATTTATTTGATCAAATACAGTAAAACAACAACAACATTAATATTGTGAAATATTACAATTCAAAAATAACCATTTTCTATTTTAATATATTTTAAAATGCAATTTATTTTTTGTGACGCCAAAGCTGAATTTTCAGCAGCCATTTTTTTTTGTAAAATAATAAACATAACTTTTTTAAAATCAGTTTAAAGCATCAATGGTGAATAAAAGTACTTTTTTCTTCTTAATTACCACAAACTTTAGAATGGTAGTGTATAACGGTTTCCAAAAAAAAAAAAACTGTTTTAAACATTGATAAGAAGAAAATGAAATCCTTCTTTCTTGCATCAAATCAGCATATTAGAATGGTTTCTGAAAGATCACGTGAGTAATGAAGCTAAAATTTCAGCTTTGCTTCACAGGAACAAAATTACATTTAGAGTATATTCAAATACACAATGGTTATTTTAAAATCGCATTAACTCAATTTATTGTATTGTTGATCAAACAAATGCAGCCTTGGTAAACATTAGAGGCAAAATACCAGTTAGGGTCACTCTACCACAAAATTATAGTAATGCTCATAAATACGATAAAGAAAAAGTACTACCAATTAATAAGCTGATCACAATATAATCATCCATTTTCACGGTGTTGTGTAGTTACTCACCTGCCTTGGCATAATAACAGCCCTGTGCATCATAACAGCAGCTGATGTCGTCACATTCTTCTGGAGTGAGGTCAGGTTCTCCACACTCAATGCGCTCGTGCTGCTCCACCACACAGCGCTGAGACCCGGAGGAGGGGCTCTTCTGGGGATTAAACACCTCCTTCAGACCCGGTGAGAATGATGAACCACCGGCCTGACGTTGGGGCATTTGCCAGGGAAACTGTGGATCCTGAGCATTGCTTAAACATACACTAAGCGTAAACGCAATTGATGCTGCAATTACCAACATTTTTGCTGCTTACTTTCGCTAAGTACGTCATTTTTCCTGCGTGTCACATTTAAAGAGCTCATAACGACCCTAATTAACATTAGCTCCGCCCCTTTAATTAAGAACAAACCCATGTGGTAAAGGTAAACGAGTTATTTTATAGCATAGCCACACATTTACGATTTTACGAAAACGTCTATTTAAAATAAAATTAACGTATGATCCAAAAAGGTATATTTAATAAGAGCCAAACAATAATGTTTTATTTGAACCTGTTTGGGCACATGTGGTAATAAATAGATTTAATCATAGAATATGTATAGATAAAAAAAAAATCATATTCCCAAAAAACAAACCCATCCTCTCTGCGATTGATTGTTTTAGACTTGTTTACAGGATGTGTAGTTGAGTGCCGATCTGCAGGGGCGCAGGTTTCTGATGGTCACTGCAGACGTGGATTGTTAGCTACTAGTTCACTGAACAGATTAGTTACATTTATGACGATCCTTAGACATTTCTGAAAAGCAAATATGCTGGATTTTGCTATATTTGCAGTGACATTTGTCATTATCCTCATCGGTGCCGTCCTGTATTTGTATCCGGTGAACAATTTTATAATATTATCTGATCAGTCTTACAAATTGTTGCGTAACGTTAGTTTGTTGTGATCCTGTTTTACATGAAATATATGTTTGAATCGCTATTAAATAAGTTTGGTTTCAATTCTGACCTGCTGCCTTTAGAAGGTAGTCATTGGACTATTACATTTGGGGGGGTCATCCCTTAAAACTAGGGTTAACTGTATTAACCCTACGTGTTCTTGTTTTATTGCCAGTCATCTAGACGAGCCTCAGGTGTTCCTGGACTAAACCCCACTGAAGAGAAGTAAGTAAATTAAGATACTCTCATTCTCTTTCCTTTCAATCTCTAGTCAATTTTTCCAAACATCTTTCTTCGCTTTTCCAGAGATGGGAATCTGCAAGATATAGTGAACAAAGGAAGCCTGCATGAGTTCCTGGTGGGTCTTCATGATGAGTTTGGGTCAGTGGCATCTTTCTGGTTCGGCAGGAGACCAGTGGTCAGCCTGGGCGCTGTGGACCAACTGCGACAACACATCAACCCCAACTGGACCAGTGAGTAGCCTTTTATAAAAAAAAAAGAATGTTATAAATGAATTATGCATATTATTATGCATGCTTTATCTAACAGATATGTTTGTACCCTTTCCTCAGCGGATTCGTTTGAGACAATGCTCAAGTCGCTGCTTGGTTACCAGTCAGGTTCAGGAGTGGGAGCGACTGAGTCGATGATACGAAAAAAGGTGTACGAGGGAGCTATCAATAAAACCTTAGAGAACAACTTCCCTCTATTGCTTCAGGTCTGTGAAGGGGTTTATGTATCACTTGTTTCACATTTTTTCACTATTAGGACCAACAGCAACAAAGTTCTTTTCATTGCATTAATCTGACCCAATGATATTTGCCTTACTCTAAGGTTCTTGAATTATTTCTGATATTAAACTGTTGCGGATTAGAATTTTTTTCTCCATGTAATGAATAATACTAAATATAAGGATTATATAAGAAAGTGCCCTTTTTTTTGTTTATGGACATGCAATTCCTCTTTTTTTAGCTGGTGGAGGAGCTGGTTGATAAGTGGGCATCTTATCCTGAATCACAGCACACACCACTTTGTGCTCATCTGCTTGGATTGGCAATGAAGGCTGTCACTCAGCTTGCCATGGGGAGTCGCTTTCAGGATGATGCTGAGGTCATTCGGTTTCGTAAGAACCATGAAGCGGTGAGCGTTCATCAGTCATTTAGCGTCATACGTATCAAAATGATATTTTAAAAAGATTAGAAATGTGATATTTTACACATAAATGTATACAATTGTGGATTTGAATAGATCTGGTCAGAGATCGGTAAAGGTTATCTGGATGGAGAGAAGAGTTCCAGCAGAAAGGCCCATTATGAGAGTGGTAAGAAAGAAGGCAGCTTTATAGTGCTGCTGACTTTATTTTTTGATAGTTCAATGTCAGTTGATCATGTGGGTTTGTTATTTGCAGCTCTGGCTGAGATGGAGTCAGTGTTGAAGTCTGTGGGAAAGCAGAGAGCCGGCCAAGGATCCAGTCACTCATCTTTCGTTAACTATTTACTACAGGCCAATCTGACAGAGCAGCAGGTGACATCTCAACACATTTTTAAATCGGGATACTGACTTATTATTATTATTACCACATTTATCTAGGGATGCATGATATATCGGCCACCAAGAGAAATTTTGGCCGATATGTTAAAGACTATAAATAATGGATTATTTCCTTCAGCTGAGACGCTTCAGATGCGCACTGTTTAACATTATATGGTTTTGAATTGCTTGAAAAATGATTGAAATCACTTCAAAAAAGGAAAATACAGTTAAGTGCAGCATGTGCAGTGCAAGTCTGTCATTTAGGCTACATAAAATTATAATGAGAACATTATAATTGTGTGCTTGGGTCATGGCTTTTAATGGTGAGACTTTTGTTTTTGTAATCAGGGTCTCAAAAATTATATAATAATTTGGATTTAGTTTTATCGGCCAATATATCAGTTATCGGCTTTCAAATATAAAGAATTATCGGTATCGGCTAAGATTTTCATATTGGTGCATCCCTACATTTATCCCTACATTTTAAACAAACAATTATTAAATGTTTTGCTGTGTTCAGGTGATGGAGGATGGTATGGTTTTTACTCTAGCTGGCTGTGTCATCACTGCTAACTGTGAGTTTCAATTTCTTTTTTCTGTAGCTCCAGTGTTATTTTAGTATTATTTGTAAATAGTTATTTTATATTTTGAATCAGCTTTTATTTTTGTTAGTGCTGTCAAATCGATTAATCGCATCTAACCTAAAAGTTTGTGTACATATATATATATATATATATATATATATATATATACATACTGTGTGTGTGTGTATATATATATATACACTCACCGGCCACTTTATTAGGTACACCTGTCCAACTGCTCGTTAACACTTAATTTCTAAGCAGCCAATCACATGGCGGCAACTCAGTGCATTTAGGCATGTAGACATGGTCAAGACAATCTCCTGCAGTTCAAACCGAGCATCAGTATGGGGAAGAAAGTTGATTTGAGTGACTTTGAACGTGGCATGATTGTTGGTGCCAGAAGGGCTGGTCTGAGTATTTCAGAAACTGCTAATCTACTGGGATTTTCACGCACAACCATCTCTAGGGTTTACAGAGAATGGTCCGAAAAAGAAAAAACATCCAGTGAGCGGCAGTTCTGTGGGCGGAAATGCCTTGTTGATGCCAGAGGTCAGAGGAGAATGGCCAGACTGGTTCGAGCTGATAGAAGGGCAACAGTGACTGAAATAACCACTCGTTACAACCGAGGTATGCAGCAAAGCATTTGTGAAGCCACAACACGCACAACCTTGAGGCGGATGGGCTACAACAGCAGAAGACTCCACCGGGTACCACTCATCTCCACTACAAATAGGAAAAAGAGGCTACAATTAGCAAGAGCTCACCAAAATTGAACAGTTGAAGACTGGAAAAATGTTGCCTGGTCTGATGAGTCTCGATTTCTGTTGAGACATTCAGATGTTAGAGTCAGAATTTGTCGTAAACAGAAAGAGAACATGGAACCATCATGCCTTGTTACCACTGTGCAGGCTGGTGGTGGTGGTGTAATGGTGTGGGGGATGTTTTCCTGGCACACTTTAGGCCCCTTAGTGCCAATTGGGCATCGTTTAAATGCCACGGCCTACCTGAGCATTGTTTCTGACCATGTCCATCCCTTTATGGCCACCATGTACCCATCCTCTGATGGCTACTTCCACCATGTCACAAAGCTCTAATCATTTCAAATTGGTTTCTTGAACATGACAATGAGTTCACTGTACTAAAATGGCCTCCACAGTCACCAGATCTCAACCCAATAGAGCATCTTTGGGATGTGGTGGAACGGGAGATTCGCATCATGGATGTGCAGCCGACAAATCTGCGGCAACTGTGTGATGCCATCATGTCAATATGGACCAAACTCCCTGAGGAATGCTTCCAGCACCTTGTTGAATCTATGCCACGAAGAATTGAGGCAGTTCTGAAGGCAAAAGGGGGTCCAACCCGTTACTAGCATGGGGTACCTAATAAAGTGGCCGGTGAGTGTATGTAAGCAATAAGGTACGAGAGGCTGTATCGTGAATAAGTAACGGCTCAGGGGCGTTGTTAGGCACGACGCAAAGCGGAGTGCCTGCAACCCCTTCAGCCGTTACTTATTCACGATACAGCACTTGAACAGCAACAACGTTCCAATGTGTAATATGCATGAAAGCTCAAATAAAAACAACATAGGAACTGCAGTGTTGCGCAGTGATAAATTGAACCGTTGGGTGAAGCGGTCATAGCCGTGTTTTATCATGAATAAAGCACAGCTATTGACCAATCAGAATCAAGGATTGGAACTAACCGTTTTATAAATATATATATATATATATATATATATATATATATATATATACACTGTATATATATATATGTATACACACACACACACACACACATATATATATATATATATATATATATAATTTTATACTTTTTTTACAAACTTGTGTTAGATGTGATTAATCACGATTAAGCGATTTGACAGCACAAATTAAAAATGTTTTTATTTTTTATTTCAGTTAACAAAAAAGTTTTAGTTAATGATAATAATCCAGTGTATCTCTTCTGTTTCACTTTCATGTTTGCATTTCTGTTATTCTCATCTGTATAATTTCCCAGTGTGCATCTGGGCAGTTCACTTCCTATCAGTCTCAGAAGCAGTGCAGGATCGGCTCTATAATGAACTTGTTGAAGTCCTCGGAGATGAGCCTGTTTCCTTAGAGAAGATTCCACAGCTTAGGTGAGTCTTAGGTGAATTTATTCATTCAGCAGATGATAAATCATGATGACTGTAAGTGATTAATCTTCATCTCATTAACTGGTTTCACAGACAGGGCTTAGATTAAGCCAGGATTAGACCTTAGTTCAATTAGGACATTTAAGTAGCTTTTATAAACGTGCTTTAGAAAAAAAGAAATTACTGGTGTGCATCTTGAGACAAAACAATGGCACTGACATATTTTAAGATATGTAAGTGCAAGTTGTTTTTAGTTAAGACGGTTAAGTTAACATCTTACATTTTACGTCTTACATTTTAGTCTGGGACTAAGCTTAAGCCTTGTCTGTGAAACCTGGGGATAATGTTTTTTTCTCTAAGTGACGTTTATAAAAGCTACGTAAATGTCCTAATCCCAGGCCTAATCCAGGCCTAATCCTGGCTTAATCTAAGCCCTGTCTGTGAAACCAGGCCTAAACGTTTTCATATTAGTGGACAAAAAAAGAGATGTTTTGGTAAAAAGAGATGGTATTTATATATAAAAAAAAAAAAATTCTGTACATATACCACCAAGGGGTATGTGCGGGAATTTTGTGATTTCATTAAAAACACTTTGCAGGGTAAACTGGAAATCATCATTATTCTTTTTTTAAGTGAAAATTAAAAGATGCAACATTTGTATATTTACACAAAAATATCTTTACCACCTGCTTAGGTGGTAAACAAGGATCATTTAGAACTTAAAGAAACAGAACAGTGCCTGTCCTGAATATAACAGAACAGGTGGGACATTGCTTGGCAAATTCATAAGACAGCACAGCATAACAGCAATATAACTTTATAGTTAGGCAGCAGACCAAGTTTACATTTTTTTTAAGTAATACAACATGGAAATCATCATACTTTTTCATGTCTTCCCCACCAGATACTGCCAGCAGGTGCTGAATGAAACTGTCCGCACAGCCAAACTGACACCCATGGCTGCCAGATTACAGGAGGTGGAGGGGAAGGTGGACCAACACGTCATTCCCAAAGAAGTAAGAACCTGCCTTTCTCATTACCAGGCCAACACAAAAACAACAACAAGAAAAACTGCAGGATTTAAGAGCCAATCATTCACAAAATTCTACACACCCATTGCCCCTTGCATGTTCATTTTATTTTGCTTTTAGATACTGCTAATTATATCTAGTCTAGTCAATATAGTGCTGTGACTTGCCTATAATGTTATTATTAATACAGCTTGACTTTGATAGAGGAGACGCATGCTAACAAGACTTGTTGTTCTGTGATGTTTGTAGACATTGGTTATCTATGCCCTGGGTGTCGTCCTTCAAGATGCAGATACTTGGTCACTTCCATACAGGTAGGGGTGTGTTTGTGTATGTTCATCCCATACAAGGTTGTGAAAGGTTCATGCTTTGCTGGTATTCTTATCGGTTTGTCTTCCTTGAAAGGTTTAATCCTGACAGATTTGCTGATGAGTCTGTGATGAAGAGCTTCTCGCTGCTTGGGTTTTCAGGGAGTCAGGCCTGCCCTGAACTAAGGTACAAAGAAATACAGATATTATCCTAAAGGGATAGTTCAACCAAAAATGAAAAATGTCATCATTTACTCACCCTCAGGTTGTTCATTTACTCACCCTCATTATGCAAATTAGTTGTAAACCTACATAGTTTTGTCCAGGAAGTAAGACTAGAATTACTGATGACTCTTTTCAGGCAGTTCAGAATCTGTCCTTTCTTTTGTTCTCCATTTATCAAGCAGTCCGTTTACATTCACAGACAGACACATTACACACTACGTACATGAAAGGTAATATCCGAAAAAGCATAATAGGGGCACTTTAAATGAAAAGTTTTTAAGAGAATTAAAATAACAAGTATAATATCAGTTTATATCTTGATTTTCTGCTGTTTTACAGTAGCTTATTTTGAAGCTGGTTTTGTCTTATCAATTTATGCCATCTTGTGGCCCCCTTTGAAGTGTGCTGAGGCCCCCTAGTGGTCCCTGGCACCCTGGTTGAGAACCACTTCTATAAATGTGTAGGACATTCTGCTAAATATCTGTTTTTTTATTGTTCTGTCAAAGAAAGAAAACAATGTTTTAATCAACATTAGGGTGAGTAAATAATGACCAGGTTTTCATCATTGGGTGAACTATTCCTTTAGGAAACATTCAAATGTCATCTAGTTCACAAATCTTCTCTCCCTGTCTCTTCTCTTCCTCTTTTTAGATTTGCATATACTGTGGCCGCAATGCTGCTCAGCACACTGGTGCGCAGATTGAGACTGCACAGTGTTAAAGGGCAGGTGGTTGAGGCCAGGTATGAGCTGGTGACCACACCTAAAGATGACACCTGGATCACAGTCAGCAAGAGGAACTGAAGGGCTCATATCTCACGTCCCTGACAGCCTCTTCTGGGAAATGTGAATTATACATGGACAATGGCATGTGCTCAACGTTGTGTCGGGCAGCGATTGATGAGATAAATGCGATGTCATTTAAAAATGGTCCAGGTTATTAAAACTATATGCCACAGTTTTTAGAGCTTCATTCCGTCAAAATGCCACGGTCAACAACATTTCATAAACAATGAATCCAATCTTTTAACTGAAATCTTTCAATACTAATACAAATAAAAAGTATGTCTATCTCTGTATGTCTGTCTATCTTTGTCTGTCTGAATATCATAAAAAATACACCAAAAAGACAGAAAAGAGTGACGAATAGAAATAAACGTATAGGGGAGGAGGAAAGAGAATGTGTGAATGTGAAAGAGAGAGAGGGGGGTAATGTGATGGTGTTTTCCTCCTGCATGTATCAGTGAGGGAGTGTGATGGTGGTGTTTTCCTCTTGCATGCATCAGTAAGATGTGAAGATGGCGGAGCTGCAGATGCTGTTGGAAGAGGAGATTCCTGCTGGTCGAGGAGCTCTGCTGGACAGCTATGCCAACCTAGAGAGAGTCGCCGAGTACTGCGAGAGCAACTACATACAGGTGACATTACAAAACCCTGCAAAATATTCAAAAACACCGGAGAAATGACACGAGAGATGAATGATCCGACTGCTTGTGTTGTCGAGTGAGAATGCTGTCGAGTAGACTGAAATCACCACATTACAACTGCTTTGTAATTCGTTATGGTTTATAATACACCAATTCAACACATAACACACTTTATATGCGTTTTATTACCCATTTCAGTGTTTTAGTATATGTATATGGGGCCTCAAACGCTGAGCTAGGCTAACGCGCTAGCCGAAGCGAAACCAATGTGTAAACCTCAAATTTATCACACCCAAAGACAGTTTATTTCCCCTGTTTTTACACGTACTATGAGTTTATCAGGTTTAAATGCTTAATTTAAACAGAGTGTTATGATTTAAAGTGGTGTATTAACGAGTTATACTTTTTGTGGAGACCTTAATCAAAGCAGCGCAGTGTTTTTGAAGTTAGCTCGGCTGCTAAATGCCGAGGGCTTATGGGCAGTGTTTTTATTTGATAAATGTACAATTTAGTGTAGTTATCTATTGATATTAAGGGGTTTTACTATATTTTTTATTAATATTGGGGTGTTTAAGTTAGGTTGTAGTCCAAAGGGGGATATGTGTTTGTGACATGTACTAGTTTTAGAAATCGCGAAAATGTACTATGGTCCAATTGACTGCTAACTGTGGTATCTAAGTTAACGTTACTTAATTTTTTTTTTTACTTGAGTTTAAAAAAAAATCTGTTTAGGCTGCTCTTTGACAACAAATACCGTTTGTTTGTTTGTTTGTTTGTTTGTTTGTTTGTTTGTTTGTTGGTTATGTTGGTCTAACCATGGTAATGCAGTGCTTGCTTACTCTGTTACACTAATACCATAGTTAAACTAGCATATAGCTTATATGCAAGAACTATGGTAAATACAGTTTTTCCTCTACTCGCATGAGTTTGATGATTCACTCTGGAAACTGTGAAGTGCTTCTGGAACAAAAATGAATGACTAAATTCATGTTATTTTCAGCATTCCTGGGGGATCCACAGAAGTGGGTGTGTAAGGATATGCACTTCTCTGTTTAGAGAGCATCAGAAATCAAACTCTTGACATTTATTGCTCCAAAAATACAGTGCATGTCACATGGACCCTGGCAGATCAGTGACTGAATGTCACTGGATATGAGTTTGTTTTCTGAGGATGCTGATTCGAGTACTTTTGAGTCGTGATGCATTCTTTATAAATATTGCATACTTGCTGGCCAGTCAATGCGCAAAACCATATGGTTATAGTTTAAGAGTGAGAGCTGATAGTTGTATAGATCTTAAATAGTTTTTTCTTTGTGATTTGACCCAGGGGGATCTCAGTTCATATTGTACCTGATTCAGACCCGTAGGAATCGTGCAGAGCACAAAGTGATGATGCTCTCTGAGCCTGAATGCATTTTGTAAAGAAATTCTGCTGGTTGTGATAAATCATTGTATTCCTCTCACTTCATAGCGTTGTCACAGCAGGCTCAGAAATACCATAAATAGCTTAAAGTGACCGAGCTTAGATTTCTTTCCATAACAGCGTGAAGCTCGGGTTGATATGAGTCTTGCTTGCCTGTGGTCTGTGGTCTGGTTTCAGTTTAGTAAGTAACCCAATATTTCCCTCATCCTCAATTCATGCATAATGCATAAAGATATGTTAGCGAGGTTATTCAGAGAGATTCTTATTATTGTCATGATGGGGTTTTTTTTGCCACAAATAATGAGCATGTTTGTTGTTTGCTTTGGAAAAGCCAGATTAATTGTTGCATTATTTGCACAGGTGTCATAGAACCTTTCTTTTTGCATCTGATAGTAAAGTCAGCGAGTTCTCAGGATTTCTGGTGTTTATTGAACAAAATGGAGGGTTTGATGTTTTCCTCAAAGCGTAGATGACCAAAGAAGGTTTTTATCTCGAGCTGACAGTGCAATGACTGTTCTCCCATAGTTTATCTCCTCATTATCGTCTCATTCAAACCCTCTATGATTGTCATTCTTCAGTGCAACATCAAATGGCCAAATGTCCATACAATGAAAATGGAGAGCATAAATGCAAGATAAAAGTAGTCCAAACAATTCCTGCACAATGTTTCAGAAGTGTGAAAAACAAACCAACATTTAAATCATCATTCTCTGAAAATCTGAGCTGGAGCTCAGAAATCTTTCATTTGTTTTCAGTTAAACAAAAATGTGCCTTTCATGCCAGATATGACATTATTATTGACGCCAAAGCAACATTGGTTCTTGCATTTGTCGCGTTGTAATAAAGCTGTTGTTTGGCTTTCGATGAGGTGCACAAGTCATAGAATGCTTTTATTGAATTACTATGATAGTTGGTTTTGAAGTGATCATTGAAGCAGTTTCATTTGCTGTGAATGCTATATAGAGCGTGTTTCTCACACACTACCCTCCTCCCCCACTATCCTCACTCACCATACCGTTCATCAGTGGGCCTTCCCATATATTTGACAGCATCACCATGGTTACGCCGGAAGGGAATGAATGATGGCTGTGTGGGCAGCCAATGAGGCAGTGATCCGAGACGGGTTTTTTTTTTTTCATGGTAATGCTTTGCTCTGATTGGTTGCTTCAGTGTCTGTTTAAATTAGTTTGTTCGTATGGGAAATTAATCATGAAGGGGAGTAGGGTTGTGCCATATTAACAAATGTTGTCTCAATATTTTGGGGGATTTTGTTTACAGCTGTAATTTGACAGTATTTTGCATGATAGTATTATAAGTGTTTTTGTACTGATACCATGACTGAACCCAAAGCTTTTCATATTTTTCATATTCTGCGTGGTGGTTGATTCATCGCATTGACATAAATTGTTTAGAATTTTTCACTAAATTGATTTCCATTTTTACCTTTGTAAGTGAGTTTCTAACCTAATTGTATGATTCATGATTCATATCAAATTCTTACATTTCATAAAAATGATTGTTTTCTGTGTTTATTAAAATATGAAATAATAAAAAGTTAATTGATATTCTATTTGAACCCCTGGGTCCATATTTAAAGTGTTTTTGCATGCCAATGTGCTGTTTTTCCATTGTTTCTGTGTAAACATGTACTAGTAGATGGTCATGTTTTGACCATTCCGCTCACGTGTTGCGTCTTTTGCAGTGCCACTCATATGGCATGATGTACAACATAAACGTAACATTACAACTTGTATCTGTACAACAGGATGCAAATGCAAGTGAACTTGAAGTAGGCTACATGTTAGCCAGAAAGTGTTATTCCTGTTGTGAATGCCCTCTACAACTCGCTGAAACACGGGCAACTAAACACAACGATTTAATTCTATAGTGTTCTCATTGTAATGTTATGTAAATGGCAGATTGGCGCTGCACATCATCTTGGGCTTAACTGTATTTTCATCTACTTCATCAGGTGATTACACACATCCCTGCGCGTTTTCGAAGGCATTACGAGAAACGATTTGAATTAAAACTGAAATAATATGACAAGAAAAAAGAACATTGCTGGATTACAGAGCCTAAGTCCCTCCCCTCCGCTTCCGGCTCATGGGACCTTATTTCGGAAAAAATATGTATGGTAGTCAATGGCGAGAGACAACTTATCTTTTTATTCCGTCTGAACTGTGCCCTGAATTACACATATGATGTTTGTCAATTTAAAAGATAATTATGAAAGTCACAGTTTGTCATAGAACAGAAGAGTAACATTTAGTTTTGTGTGAAAATCGCTCAATGAACTACATCTCCCGGGAAGCGAAACAACGAGCAAGATCCGTTGCTCGTATGTTTGCAGTCTGGTACAAAACACTCAGGCATGACGGCGTAACATTACGATTATAACGTAAGACTATAGAAAAAATGACAGACGTTAGCTTCAGTAAAGTTAGCTTCATTCATTGAGAGAAAATGTGTTCCTTTTGGGTTTGTAGTCTTTGTAATTACGTATTTTCACAGTTATACCTCAACAGTTTTACATCAAACTGTGACTTTCTGTACTTTAAAATGTATCTTTTAAATTGACAAACATCATATGTGTAATTCAGGGCACAATTCAAACAAGATCAAAATATTTGTTGTCTCTCGCCATTGACTACCATACAATATTTTTCCGAAATAAGGTCCCATGGTGGTCGACTGGAAGGGGAGGGACTTAGGCTCTATATTAATATTCTACATTTTTCTGAAAAAGAAACATCTAAAAGGAATATGACTGTCTCAAATAACCCAATCAAAGTCAATAATGTCGGGCATTGCCGTTTAAGTGAGTGAACACCTGTAAAGTGAAGTGCTTTGCTGGCTAATTAATTATTAACTCCATCAAATGCCTCCCATGGGAAATTAATCATATGCATACAACATAAAAGTAATATTACAACTTAAATATGCACAAAAGGACGTAAATAATGCACACGTGAACTTGACTTTGCCTGTTTCAGTCTTCCGTAGCTAGACCTTAGACTGAATGCAGAAGGTCTGGACTCCATCGCAGCTTTCATTGTCCAAGAACCGCCCAAGAGGACGTCTGAGTGACATGTAAAGTAACCAATCACAGTTCGTTTAGTTCCACAGCATGTTTAGGGGCGTGAAAACGGAAAGTTGATGCCCCTAAGATAACAGACCGGCATGCATCTAATAAATCATCCATTCAATAATGTTGTGCAAGTTTACTGAAAATCCAGCATTTAGTTAATACTGATAAGCGCTCATTGTCACAGTTGTAAACACAATGGCTTTCTTCTTCCATGAGGGGGTTTGGCATTACGACAGAATCAGATTTATTCAACCGATCAGATGATGACTTCAAAACTTCTGAAGTGTTTCCCATTTTGTGTGCAATATGCATCAGACGTTCACCCCTAAAGGGGAGTGAAAACGAGGGAGTAGAAATTAGGCCATGTGGCAATATCATGTTCTCTTTCACCTCTATCCATCCTTCTGTGCTCAGATTAACTCCCTCTCTCCTTCTTTTCTCTCCATCTAGTCTCCAGATAAGCACAGAGCTTTAGAAGAAACCAAAAGCTACACCACTCAGTCTTTGGCCAGTGTAGCGTATCTGATCAACACTCTTGCCAACAATGTGCTCCAGATGCTGGATATACAGGCGTCCCAGCTACGCCGCATGGAGTCGTCCATCAACCACATCTCACAGGTAATTCTTACTGCTATAGAAACATCTAGGTTTGTCGGTATATTGAACTTTGTGAGTTGGAACAGGGTTGTACATTGGAGTTTTGTTTCTACATTCAGTTCATTTTCTAAGGAAAGCATCACTCTTACTATTGCTCATACTTAAAGTAAGTGGTTTATTAAAATCAAAAAGCCTAAATATTAAACTTTGGCACATAGCAGCACTTTTATATTAATCAAAATAGATTTTATATTTTGATTTAAACATGATTTTGATTTCATACAAAAACCTGTAATTTGCTTTGTTACTATGTACATTTCTGTACGTCAAATCACACAACAACGTTTCTCCGCAGACGGTGGACATCCATAAAGAGAAGGTGGCCAGGCGAGAGATTGGCATCCTCACCACCAATAAGAACACTTCCCGCACGCACAAGATCATCGCACCAGCCAATCCTGAGAGGCCTGTACGCTACATCCGCAAACCCATTGACTACAGTTTGCTGGATGACGTAGGCCACGGCGTAAAGGTAGGGATGAAGCCAAACTCTGTATGTCTGCATTTGTAAGAGCGCTGACTAGGGTGGAATTTGTATTAAGTTAAATATGATTAAACCTGAATATATTTTTGGGGTGGTGGGTATAGAAATATGATATAGAAATTTTGGGGCACATAAAAGGAGTAATCTGTTGAAAATGAAATAAAAAGTCCTGATATTATCTGCTTCAGATATGGGGAAATTCAGAGCATTTAAAGTAATTAAGTAAAAAAAAAAAGTTCATATGTGATAATTATGTTTTTTCTTTTACATCCCCCTGTTATTGGATACTTTGGCTTGTGGTATAAATTAATCATGGCTGACTGTAAAAAGCTTGATTCTACATCTTCATGCTGTTAGGTGGCAATATACATTCAAAACAACTGCTATATCAGCCTGGACTACATAAACAAAAATACATTTAAATGTGCTGTAGGACATCTGGGAAAATGCTAGCTTTAGCCTGATAGCAGTAAAAGCGTACGTCCCACCCTCCCTGCAAATCGCCGTCCAAAGCCACGCCTCCTGAAAGCATGAACGCGCACAGCCAAGACCGGAGACAACGTTACTGCAATACCAATATCATGTCATTCACCGGTGAGAGAACTTTATAGTACAGTAATAACACTACAATACCAAACGTAAACAAATTCTTAAAAACAGAATTTGATGCAGCAAGGTTTCGGTTTGTTTAGCTAGCAAAACTTGTCAGTGTGTAATAAGGGTTTCCACGAGAGTCTGCTTGACTCCGATGAAGATATATAGATCGTAGATCCTTTGCCAGTGCCACTTGTTGTCGGTTCAGAAGGAAAGTTCGGTGGTTGCTGCTTGCCTGCCATTCGCGCTCTGTCTGCACAGCGTATGTGAACGCGCTGATGACTTATGTCTGCGTGAACAGCCTGCGCAGTGGCATGCAAACACACATTGGGGAACACATGCTATAGGACCGTTCGGACCGAACGCAATGATTGAACGAAGATTTTATGGTCCCACGCCTTCCACAGACGACATATATTTATAAAAATACATTTAGACCGCTTAACAGAGTGATTGCTATCAGGATATGAGGAGACTTTCAACCAGCTTAACAAAAAAAATGTCTGCAGAGAATCGCCTACAGCACCTTTAAGTTACCATTTAAAAATGGTAATATTGGCAGATTGTGCATCCTTATTAATATGAATGTATTTTCATATTGTGTGAGTTTTTCTTTACTCTTTACACTAACGGTTTGTATCTCTTTTTTCTCCTCAACCTCTCTTATTGCCTTCATTTCTGAATGTAGTGGTTACTAAGGTTTAAGGTAAGGATTTAGTCGGGTTTTGGTTGATGTGTGTTTTGTGTATGTGGTATAATGTCTGTCTATATTTGTTCCCACTCAGATTAATAATATTTGACACTTGCCCCACAGGTCAACGCTCAGAATATGAAAGCAGGTACAACTCCACGCACAGCTGCCCCGACTCAGAAACCACCCAGCCCTCCTGGCCCAGGCAAAGGAACACTGGGGTAAGTTAGATAGAGGACCTGCTTTTTTCATGACATGCATACATTTTAAAGGGATACTTCACCTCTGGAAAGATGAATGTGTATTTAAAATGGGTCATTTATGTTGAAGAAATGTGAAATTATTTTTGGATTTGGAGCTTTCTAGACTGAGAAAAGCCAGAAAATGTATTTTTGGCTTATGTGGATGAAAGACCACAACTCCCAGAATGCACTTGCTTGGCTGCCCTAGGAGGCCACGCCTACCGGCAACAGAGCGCAGTAGTTAAACAGCAAGTCTAGGCTACTAGTGAGTCTCCGTGATTAGTCTGCCCGGGATTTCGAGATGGCCCAAAATGTCCCAGATTCGGCTTTTGCGTTCTACAGTCGCCATTCATTGTTTACTGTGGCGAGCAGGACGAGTGAGGGCCGCGGGAGAACAGCGCGAGGCCGGTGGCGTGATTACCGATGAGCGACACCTGTGAGACGCACCAGTCTCGTATCTCTCACGGAGGAGCGGGAATTTTATTAGCAATGTTAAAACGCACATCAACCGATCACTTGTTTAGCGTTCATGTAAACACTACATTCAGATTCACCAATCGGAATGAATTCAGTTAGATTGAAACAAAAGGTGTGCATGTAAACAATGAATGGCGACTGCAGAAAGCAAAAGCTGAATCCCGGACATGTCCGGGAAAAAGAGGATGGTAACCCCTACTACTCAGCTTTCTCCACAGAACAAGAGCCTGCTAGCTTAGCTTAGCTTCCAAAAAAGATGTCTGACACTATGTGTACATTCTGTGAGTGAGATCCCACCCTCTATGGGCGGGTTGAGAACATGCAGGACAGCCCCTACTACTGACTGTAGTCTTTAGCCCTTGGCCAAAAAATCCGCCGATGACGCAAAATGACGATTTTTGCGTCATCAGAGGATTTTTTCCCAGACAAAAAGTACATAAATCTCTCGTCTCAGGGGGATATGAGGGTGGAAAGCACGCTAATTTGAAAATACTACAGGTTTTCTACTAATACAAAGCTTAATGCTAAATCCTGAAGTATCCCTTTAAGTAATAATTTGTATTGTTGTGAAAGTAACATAAGATATTTATGAGATATTTACCCAGACATACATTTCATAGTTGTTTACAGATGTAGTTTCATTGAATGGGAGAACAGAAATATTCTGTCAAATAGCTTTCTAGACTGGAGATGAAACTCGCTGTGGTTCATTAATATAAAAAAGGAGCTTTTGTTTGTCAAACTTATTTTAAAATAAGTTTGTGTGGTCTTGATTTTTATAGAAAGAACAGGCAGTCCTTAAAGGGGGATCACATTTTCCTTCATCTTTCCTAGATTAAAAGAGCTCATTGTACTATGAAAACAGTCTGAAACGTTCAGAACTCAAAACTTGGGCTCCGGCACACAAAAATCATTTGTTGAAAATAACATTGTGTCCTAACCAGCCTCAATGCAGTATGACTCCAGTCACAATTTATCTATCAGTACTAAACATTTAGTTGTGTCAATAATGCCAATTTGGTAAGGTAATATAAGTACAATAGGCACTATTATTTCGGAACACCTGTAGAACTAATAATTAGAGTAAATTTTGGGAAGGTCCTACATATTTTGGGCTGTTATATTAAAGGAACTCTCCGACTTTTTGGGACTTTAGCCAATTCACCTTATCCCCCAGAGTTAGATAAGTCCATACATACCTTTTTCATCTCCGTGCGTGCTATAAGTCTGTTTGACGCACCCACCGCTAGCCTAGCTTAGCACAAAGACTGGATGTAAATGGTTGCAGCTAGCATACTAATCCAAATAAGTGACAAAATAACGCAAACATTTTCCTATTTACATGTTGTGATTTGTATAGTCACAGAGTGTACAAAAAACAAAGTCACATGAGACACAGACATATTTTAACCGTATAAATACTGGGAACTATATTCTCTGAAGGCGAAGCACTGCTATTTGGGCGGAGTGATAACCGCAGCACCTGAGACGCGCTCTCTGCTCCTCACCACGGCGCGTCTCAGGTGCTGCGGTTATCACTCCGCCCAAGTAGCAGTGCTTCGCCTTCAGAGAATATATCTTTATCTTGCTAACTCCCCTTTCTCTCACAGAATAATTTATTTGTGAATAACTGAATAGCACATATAACTGAAAAAGTTTCTTGTGCGTAATTCTGCATCCGTGCTGCTGGAAGTTGACATTGAAAGTCATTGGAACAATCTGAGTAAAATTACATCTGAGTGCATCTTTAATAAGGTCTCTGAGCATTTTAAGTCTGATCTGAATTGTTTTTGCATCGTATTTCAGTGCAAAAAACTTTGCATCCAGGAGCAAAATAATATGATAAAATGTATATGATATTACCCCTTTAAATTATGAGATTCTATTGTGCACATGTGTTGACATGGTGTTTGAAAAGGAAATTCTCTTTCTCTCCATCTCTTATCTAATCTTGATCCCTGACAGCCAGGCTCACACACATCTACGACTCTGTGTAGTTAACAGTTTTGGCTTGTTCTCTGTTCAGGGACTGAGACACTTATTTGTTCTGGATCTGTGTGTTTTAGTCTTTGTGCCTTTTTCTGCCACTACAGGTCAATGTGGAGAACAAAATGTCATGTTGTGTTTGTGATCTGTTATTATTATTTCATGTCATTGAGTTTTTACAGCTGATGTTTGTTACTGTTAAACCTCAACTGTGTTCTTCCCGCCCATGTCCACGGCCCCTAACCCCTCACTGTCACCATGGCAACACAACGACCAACCACAAGCAATTCAGACAATCTTAATACACCACAACAGGCTCCTTTAAATGTCTACCCGGCCGTTACATAATAGTTTCCTGCTAGTGATGGGCAGTATGACGATATATAATATGCAACTGTATGAATTTATCACCGTTAGAGTTTCCTCATACCGTGAAAGAAACCGTGAAGAAACATACATTATTGTGAACATGCAGAGTGGGACGTATCCCAAACAAGATGAGGAAGAACCCGTTATTGTTTAAAAAACAAACATTTCTATGGATTTTTCGGTGATACACCTAAAATGTCTTCATTTTTATGTTTTCGTCCATCAAAATACTGCGATCTATTCATGTCGTGCAGCTTTGTCAACGTGAGCTCAGTTTCTTCAGCAACCCAAAAATGTGTTGCCTCCTTTACCGCTATGTTTGCGCATGACAGCGCCATCCCTGTACGTCACAAGCATGTGCACACTTTAGTCAAGAGTGTTTACATGCCTGTTTATCGTGACCCAGAAATTGCCATACACCACGTTTTGCTACGATTATGGTTAATACGATTATGAGCTTAATTGCGTCATTTTGAGTGAAATATTGTGTTTACATGGTTTAATCGCAGTATTGCCTGAATCTCATTATAATCGCATTATGAGGGTACATGTAAACATAGTCAATTATTAGTAGACTTAAAGAACCGATAACCTGAAAGTGTAAAAAGTATTGGTCAAACCAATTTTCAGTCTACTTCTAATAAAGTATCTTTCATTTGTAAAGTGTTTAATTCACTAAATTGTCTATAGGCAAGGCATTTTCAGGTGACTATTTATAAAGTCAAGTTAAAATAACTTTAGTGTCTTATATTCCATTAATATTCATATTATTTGTAGATTTAGAAATAAAATTACTCATAACTTGATCTATTTTGGTCATGCTGCCCACTAGAGTTTCAGTTCTGAAATTTTAAAATTGTGACGCTTTGAGCGCTGTTGAGTGGAAACGTAAACCCCTCTGATTGGCCATTGTGTTCACACGGTCATTGGATATGTCTGCGATTGGCTACAATGGTTAACACACGGGAGCGTTTGAGAGCAAACAGAAGTGTTTGAAAGTGTCTTTCAAAACTGGGGGGTTTGAAAGCTCAAGCAGGCGTCTATAGGCGTCTGCTTTCAAACACTCCCGTCTGTATCTGTGTAAGTGCTCGGTGAAGATCGTCATTGATGTATATTTACAACATATTTTTGAAGCGCTGATCATTGTAGCCAATCACAGACATATCCGATGAGAGCGTGAGCACAATGGGCAATCAGAGATGTTTAAGATTCCACTCAACAGCGCTCAAAGCGTAACATTTTTTTAAATTTCAGTACTGACTTGGTACCGAACTCTACTGCCCACCCTAGTTACTCCTGAGATCTAAAAAAACTATAATTTAGACATGACTCATGAGGTTTGCTCTACGCTACTGTTGTAATATTCTAAATGGATTTTTACTCTACAAGATGTGATACAATATCTCCCAGTATGTAATTATTGGGGTCTGTCATCAATGATGTTTGACTCCACCCCTTAGAGGATATTAAAATATTTTAACCCCGCCCCCCTGGCAGGCGGCACTCCCCTTACCGGACACTTGAGCCTGTGCGTCCACCCGTCGTCCCTAACGACTATGTGCAGAGTCCAACACGCAACACCGCACCACCCCTGCAGAGCCCGGCTAGAACTGCATCCGTTAATCAGAGGACCCGCACGTACAGGTACTCGCACACACACACACACACACACACACACAGCATTATCCCCTAGACAGGCTTAAAAACAAACTTTGAAAAGGAAAAAAAGGTCCCTCACACTTCCTCACCCTTTTCTTCCGCATCCTCTTCCTTTCTTGTCTGTCTTTCCTGCCGCTGTTGTTCTGTTTTTAAGCTGTCTTTGTTTGGTGTATGTTGTCTGGCAGTGTGACTCTCGGCCAAAGTAACAGTCACTCACTAACTTTCTCTTTTCTTCTCCTTTGCTTTCTCTCTCTTTCTCATACTTGGATCTTTTTTGGGGTTCAAACAGCCATAGCCTACTTAAAGAAGAGCTCTTTCCTGCTCTTTCACTCACCGTCTTTTTCTATTTCAGTCTTTCTTACCCGTTTCACCTCATCTCTTTGCTGTTTGCATCCTCAGCGCTCTGATTTTGAGAATCTCAGGGGATAAACAGAGAGCCCATAATCACGTTCTTACAGAACGCTTCCTCCTCTTCCTCTTCTCAGATTTTCACCCACTATCCCTCAATTCATGACCATGACAGATGTGTATGCATGAAGAAATCTTTCTTTGTAGATTGTATTACACTACCATTCCAAGGTTGTTGAAAGAAATTAATGCTTTTATTCAGCAAGAATGCATCAAATTGATCCAAAGTAACAGTAAAGACATTTAAAAAGTTACGAAAGATTTCTATTTCAAATAAATTCTGTTCTTTTGAACTTTCTATTCATCAAATAATCCTGAAAAAAAGGATCACCATTTCCACAAAATATAGTAAGCAGCACAACTGATTTCAACATTGATAAATAAGAAATGTTTGTTGAGCACCAAATCGGCATATTAGAATGATGAGTAATGAAAAAAAAATAGGTAATGATGCTGAAAATTCAGCTTAAAATATTAACTTAAAATATATTACAACAGAAAACAGTTATTTTTAATTGTAGTAATATTTCATAATATTACTGTTTAACTGTATTTTTGATCAAATAAAAAAGAATTTTAAAAACATTAAAAGAAACTAAACTACCCTAAACTTTTGAACGGTAGTACAGTCATGTGAAAAAGAAAGGACACCCTATTGAATTCTATGGTTTTATTTATAAGGACATCATAAAAAGTAATCTGGTCCTTGGCAGGTTTTAAAATTAGGTAAATACAATCTCAGATTAACAACAACACATGACATTACACAGTGTCATTAACTAAATACACCTTTACTACTTCCATATGAATTAAGAATAGCAGTCAGGCGCTGCTAATCAAATGTCTTTGATTAATTGATCATCAGCAAGTGTGATCAGTGATCACCTCTATAAAAGCCAATGTAAATGATCTTAGAGGAGCAATTGTTGCTGCCATCAATCTGAGAAGGGTTATACGGCCATTTCCAAACAATTTGAAGTCCGTGTACAGTGAGGAAAATTATTCACAAGTGGAAAACATTCAAGACAGTTGCCAATCTTCCCAGGAGTGGACGTCCAAGCAAATTCACCCCAAGGTCAGATCATGCATTGCTCAGGTACACCTCCGACTCTACAGGCATCGGTTAACATGTTAAACGTTAAAGTTCATGGCAGTACAATTAGAAAAAGACGGAACAAGTATGGCATGTTTGGAAGGGTTGCCAGGATAAAACTTCTCCTCTTTAATAAAAAGAACATGGCAGCACGGCTTTGGTTTGCAAAGTTGCATCTGAACAAACCTCAAGACTTCTGGAACAATGTCCTTTGGACAGACGAGAGCAAAATGGAGATGTTTGGCCATAATGTAGAGCACCAAGTTAGGTGAAAACTCACAAAAACCTCATACCAACTGTCCATCACGCTGATGGAGTTTTGATGATTTTTGTCTTGTTTCGCAGACACAGGTCCTCCTGGGCACCTTGTAGTCATTGAGTCTATCATGAACTCCTCTGTATACAAAAAGTATTCTAGTCAAATCTGTGAGGTCATCTGTCCGACAGCTAAAGCTTGGCCGATATTGGGTAATGCAACAGGACAATGATCCCAAGCACACCAGCAAATCTACAACAGAATGGTTGAAAAAGAAAAGAATCAAGGTGTTGCACTGGCCCAGTCAAAGTCCAGACCTCAACCCGACTGAAATGTTGCGGCGGGACCTTAAGAGAGCTGTGCATAAACAAATACCCACAAACCTCAATGAACTGAAGCAACGTTATAAAGAAGAGCAGGTCAAAATTCCTCCAGAACGATGCGAGAGATTGATGCTGTCATACAGAAAACGATTCCTCCATCTTATTACTGCTAAAAGTGGCTCTACAAGCAATTGAATCATAGGGTGTACTTAGTTTTTCACCCATGGCTTTTCCATTTGGGCTTTATCTTTGTTAAATAAATAATGGCAAGGTGTAATATGTCTGAGGTTGTGTTTACCGGTGAACGACCAGATGATTTTTATGTTCTGATACATAAAACCATAAAATTCTAGAGGGTGTTCATTCTTTTTCACATGACTGTATATAAATTACATTAATCAAAATTGGACTGAAATTGTTCATCAAGGGGGAGTGATTTAAAAAAAACAGTAGTTTCTATTTTGACTAATGGTTAACAGAGCAAAATCATTTAAACTAAATACCTAAAAAATATTTAAAAACAGGGAATGCACAATATTACAAGCCTGTTGGTAAATTTAAACCTGATATAAGAAGAATACTTGCTATGTGGCTATGTGGACATGAATGTCAGCTGATGCTGATTATCTGAATGGCCAAATATAGGGATTTTAATCTGCCTGGTCGATAAATCAGTCTAACACTTGCTATTACCTGATAATTTGACAAGTTCAAAAAATTATTTTTTTAGATGGTTAATTTGACCAAGCCATAATAATAAAGGCTTTTTAACTTTTTCAATTGAGAGTGCCTTGGAGTTCTCTTTTTTGATTTTAAGTTCAAAATATTGGCAGAACATTGGGCAGGCTTTTAAAAAAGTCTGCCACTAGTAATAATCAGCCGATAATATATGAAAATTGCCAAATATGGGACTGTTGTTCTTCCTGGCCATTTCATAATCTAAAAAAAGGCCAAATATCGACCAGGCTGATTAAATTATTTTACTTATAGTTATCAGGTGATAATCTGAAAATAGCCTAAATATTAATTGATTAATTGGTCTGGTCAAATACGTTTTTATGATTTTGTGAAATGTACTGAAATGATTATTTTTCATGTGGATTTTTTGGTAAGGGCAGAATGAACTATGCAAGACCGAGTATGAGGCTGTTTTAAGGAATATTAATGTTTGTTTATGTGTGCTGTTTAAAATCAACCTGAAATTGACCCTAATTACTTTTTTGCTCACTCCTTGTTGTGAATGATTCATCGGTGCAAATTATTGTGGTTGTACAGTTATTTAGCATTGTTTAAGCTTACTCTCATTCAGTCTGGCTCCATTCTGGTGTGAAACGGCCACTTTTGAAGATCTAATCAGTTCTTAACGAACAAATATCAAGCCCCCCCTCCCCCCATTCTTTATCCTGTTTCAAGACATCAAGTTACGGAACTAAAACTGTCAAATGGCAATTGACATTAACTAGCATGATGTGTGTTTTGTGTGTGGCAGCAGTGGCAGCAGCGGTGGCAGTCATCCCAGCAGTCGCAGCAGCAGCAGAGAGAACAGTGGCAGTGGAAGTGTGGGCGTGCCCATCGCCGTGCCAACTCCTGCCCCGCCCACGGCCTTTCCCGGTGAGATTTCCACTCTTTGTGTAAGAGCTCCGATATACTTCAAGTGAAATCGAAGAACGAACTGGTGTGATGTCATTCCGAACAAAATCAGGCCAAAACGAAGTTTGTTTCGGGAGTACTAGTATAAATTGAAGCTGTAATTCTAATAGAAAGAAACACTGGCATTGTTTTTCATGTTTAACATTGTAAAGCTGCTCGTTTTAAAGCAGTCTCTTGTATAAAGTGCTATAAAAATAAACGTGATGTGACTTGATTGGAGTGCCGACGTGCAAACTAGGGGTTGAACGACTTCAGATTTTTTAAAGTCGACATTTTTGTGATTAAAGTCAAGTTGACTAGTCTCTGATGACGTCATTAATAAACAAATAAGCCTAAACCTTGAGCTGAGACTCGAACGCGGGTTGCCTTGTGCACAGCTATGGCATATGACACAGCGCTGCCCACAAGGATATTGCTCCTACATATCAGCTTATTTTTATTTTATTTTATTTTTATTTATATTTTAACTTTTGTCTTTGGATCGTTACATTTCTCGCACATTTTGTGAATTAATTCTACCTGGCAGCGTCTCTACTAATAGTGAAGCTGTGGATTTTAGTTACCAAGAAACTTTTCAGTTTCTAAGCTATTTTATTGATAAATCACTGAACAATACATTTCTGCACTATTGAATGTTTCTGTGTGCACATGATCGGCACGTGATGTGCAAGCGACTGTCTGTGTGTGCGTGCGTTACAATGCAGCAGCACATTCATTTAGAACGGCGAATTTTGAGCATCTAGATGGTATAATCAAACATATATTGTGGAGCACTCTCGGAGTATGCACTTATTTGTCATTTTACGGAGCGTGAAGGTGGACTTCAAAGATTGTGCCCTCCTATAGGCCATGATCAAGCTTAAAGCATCATGGTAGAGTAATCGACTAGTCTTTGAATCCCCTATTCAAACATATTAAAGGAGAACTCCGGCGCAAAATTAACCTTTGGTCTAATTACACATTGTTACCTAGTCAACCGTTATCTGAGATTTGTTTTCATGATTATCGAATGTAAATAGTTTTATCTCTAAAAACAGTTTAGCCTATAAAGCTAGTATAACGCTAGTATATTGGGCATAGTGTAATGACAAATAAAAATCGCTTGTTAATACCACTAACAAGGCTCAAAATAGCCCCACACTAACACGGTAGCATAATGAGGGTCCCTACCTTCAAATCGAAGCATTGAGAACTTTGTCAGTGTCCAGACAGTTTAATAAGAAGATATTTTAAACATACAGTCAACTTCGCGTATACAGGCAGAAGCCATCTTTGAAATACAGTCTTTACCAGTTGATCTACGAACGCCGATCCAAGTGCGCTGGTGAGAATGTGAACGAGCTATAAGTTGTGACAAGGTGAGCGCGAACAGCAGGCTTGGATCGGCGTTCGTAGATCGACTGGTAAAGGCTGTATTTCAAAGATGGCTCCTGCCTGTATACGCGAAGTTGACTGTATGTTTAAAATATCTTCTTATTAAACTGTCTGGACACTGACAAAGTTCTCAATGCTTCGGTTTGAAGGTAGGGACCCTCATTATGCTACCGTGTTAGTGTGGGGCTATTTTGAGCCTTGTTAGTGGTATTAACAAGCGATTTTTATTTGTCATTACACTATGCCCAATATACTAGCGTTATACTAGCTTTATAGGCTAAACTGTTTTTAGAGATAAAACTATTTACATTCGATAATCATGAAAACAAATCTCAGATAACGGTTGACTAGGTAACAATGTGTAATTAGACCAAAGGTTCATTTTGCGCCGGAGTTCTCCTTTAACATCCCTGTGATCAGATGCTTTCTTAACTGCTTTTTTCTCACCACTGTCATTTTTGTTGTTTATTGTGTTATTGAGAGGAAAGTTGAACAAAACAAACTTTGCTGTGAGTATATCAAGGCCTTAAGTATTAGTAAATGAATCTGAGGACTGTCCAAGGTTCTGAAGGAAGTATCTTTGCTACATTGAAAGTGCTATTTCCTGTCCCACTATTAGCGATGATAACTTCTCTTTCTGTTCACTACTTACCTCTTTTTTCACTCGCTGTTCCTATCCCTCCTCCCTGTGGCCTTGTTTCTCCTTTCGACCTTTCTTCCCTCTGTTCTGTCACTCTTGTTCTCTTCTCCCCTGGGCTTCCTGTCTCTGTGTGGCGTGCGGAGATGCAGGTACAGCACCCGCCCCTCCCAACCCTCCGAAACCCCCTCCAAGCGTTACTATCCCTGCCCCTCCCGTACCTCCGCCACCACCCACCCCAGAGCCAGTGCCCCCCGCCCCTGCCCCTCCCCCCGCTCTGCCAGCAGAGGGCCCTCCTGAGATACCACAACCCCCACAGCTGCCCCCCAACCTTCCTGTTAGCACCAACACCAACCCTGCTGCTGCAACTAGCACCCCCGCTCAAGGTGAGTCCCCTCACCCCCCTCCTCAAGTCCACCCACACCTCAAGTCCATCGTTCATCTTTGAGTGACAACCTGCACGTGAACATGTGATGCGTGATTCACCCAGCACTCATCCCTCCTCCACCTCACCCAGGTTTCACCTGCATGGGCTTGGTTTGTCTTGGCTCACTGTGCATCTGTGCTCCAGTTCTTGGCAGGATTACATTCCCAGTGACGTCTCCATCACATCATTGGTCCATCTCTGCTTCCTGAACATGCTTCTTAGGGACTGTTTTGGGACTATTTACTTTTAATGATGAGAAGGGCCAACATTTTTACATGGACAAAGGTTATATTGGAGGTTATATTGTTTTCCATAGCTCTGTTCAAGAACTAATGAGCTACCTACCTAGACGGTATTTTAAGACATGATTTTTAAGGAGCATATGTTGCCTTGTATGATACCTCTTTTTGGCTAAAACCAGGCAGTATTGTATGTCATTCATTGCTAAAGTGTTCAATCTGATTAAAATACACTGTTTCACTCAGTATTGGTGTGTATAATGTAAGGAATGTACAGTCAGCCTCAAAGCCGCTCATTATTTTGTGATTAATGAAGGCTGACTCTGTGCTATCACGCTTATTACACGGCTACTTGCCAATTAAATAAATAAAGAGAGTGAGGCAGCTAAGAGCATGTCTTCAGTTCATTCCATATACCGTTGAATGTACCATGGTCTACTTATTGTGTATTCCATACTGATTCAGAGATGTACCAACAGAATTAGTTTTATTATTTCTTATCTCTCTATCCCCCAGGCAACGGTCCTCACTTTTACAGTATGAACCGGCCAATGACGCGGCACCCCACGCCCTCTGTGGGAGGTTCCCTGCCCTATCGCCGGCCGTCATCAGTTACTGGACAGCCCAACAACATGCCTCAAAACACTAATCCAAACATGATCCAAAACCAGCTCAATGGAGGGCCACACTACAACCTAAACCAAGGTAGAGACCAGACATGCTCAAATGTCCTCATATAATGGTAGAAAATAATTACAATAATTAGAATGCATGTCATTTAGACCAGTGGACCTCTGTCTTACCGATTTGATCTGATTGTTCTCTCTCTTTTCTTTCATTTGCCATCTCCTTTTCTTCTTTTTTCTTTTCAACTTCCTCTCTTGTCCTTCCCTTTGTTTCACCCACATTTTTTCACACTTCCCTTTCTTCCCTTTTTTCCCTTCTGTACCAAATTGTCCCTGTTGTTGGGGTGGGCAGCCCCTATGGCCCCTCCTCCACCCCCCTCTATTCTCCAGATCACCCCCCAGCTACCACTCATGGGCTTTGTGGCTCGGGTTCAGGAGACCAGTAAGTTGTTGGTTTGGGGAAAATGTTTTTGTGTTTGACTGGTTGTGCATGCTTTTTAAACATTTGCATGCTCATTTTAGACATTAGTGTTGTAAACTCCCTGCATGTCCTCACCAGCTGCAATGCAATTAGATTCCAGTGACAAGCGACAAGGCTACAAAACTCAACAAAATCAATCATAAATCACAGCCAATCAGAAGAGTGTGTGGGCAATCTCACACTCACAATGAAATGGATGAGTAACATTTATAAAATGAATAAAAATGTATAAATGTTATACATTCTCTGTGACTTTGTCATGAATACACTTGTTTGTTCACACAGAGTTCACAGTTTTAACTAGTGTTGTCACGATACTGGAGTTTCTAAATTCGATACGATACCTTGAAAAATATCGATATTCGATACCACTGGGAAAACTGCCTTATAGATATTTTTATCATCTCATAATTCTTTGATAATTTGGGTACATTTGTTGCAATAGCTTACACAACGAGGCTTTATTTGAAACACTGAACTAAATTTCAGTAAAAGAAGTCAGTAATAAAATAAAAACATAAACAAATTGCAAACGATAGCACAAATAAATATAGAATATAGAGACAGGTTGGTGTGAGTGTGTAACTGTGGGAATGAGTAAATTTATGCTTAATACCTGCAACCGTGCGCCGGTGTTGTGCCGAATTGTGTGACCCTAGTAGGCGCTGTATTGAGCTAATCCGACCTACTCCTTATCCCAATCCCAATCCTAACCCTACCCTCACTACAGCACCTACTATGGTTCACAGAATTCGGTGGGTCATGGGAATTTGGCACTACACCGAAACTCAGGCCCTGCAACTCTAACACTATTCATTCGAAACTAATGCGACGAGTGAGTGAGAGGAGGCAGGTGCAGGGTTGCCTGGTTTGCGTAATAAAACCAGTCCAATTGCTATTCAAAACCCACCCAATCACGGCCAAAACTAGCCCAATCGCGTACCGCGGAAACCTTCCCAACACGGGAGAAAAGAGTGCACGAGAAAGCTCAGCTGGTATCGGTGTATACCGTCTTGATTATTATATTTTTTCTCCAAGATCTGAGGTAAATTATCCATTGTCTCTTTCATTATGGCTATTAAAGTCACACATAGTGATATTCAAAATGAAATAAAACCCTTTTATATTCAGTACCTGAGGTTATCATTGTCATTGGACATATAATTTGTATGTTCTTGTTCTTGTTGCAGAAATAGAAACCGGTTAAAAATAGAGTCCCCTGTTGCTGGTCGCGTATCACTGTCGCAGCTGGTTAGGACAAAAACGTTTGATTAATATGGAAAATATACTTTTTTCATATGTTGGATTGTCACATCTGGTTAGGACACAGTGTTAGGCCACGTACACACTGAAACAACGTGACGGACACTGTTTAACAACAGCATGTGCTCTGCATGTGAACCACTTCTTGGTTCATTTCACGTCAGACATGATTGAAAGTAATGACTGTCTTTTTGAGTGATTCTATAAAACTAGCATATAAGAGTCAGGCTGATAATATTCATTTGATCTCATAACACTTTATTCAGACTGAAAGGGTTCAAATATATCATTTCTGAGATGATGTGGTGTGGGAAAAACCTTAGTTGCCTACCCTTATTTAGCTGCAGTGTGTACATGGCCTTTGTGAAGTTCCCTTTTTCTTCTTATTACAGCTGTTTTGAGGTCAGTGTTATTCTTCCCTCCCTAAATGTAGTACTCCCTAATTTCCTTACTAATACATTTTCCTCCTTAAAGGGACAGTTCACCCAAAAATGAAAATTCTGTCAGTAATTACCGGTACTCACCTTATGTTGTCCCAACCCCGTAAGACTTTCGTTCATCTTCGGAACACAAATTAAGATATTTTGGATTAAATCTGAGAGCTGGATCACTTCTCCATAGGCTTCTATTGTAATTGAAACTTGCCGGCCCAGAAAGTTTGTAAAGGCATCGTTAAAATAGTCCAAGTGACTACAGTGGCTCAGCCATAAGTTTATCAAGCGACGAGAATACCTTTTGTGCCCAAAAAAACAAACAAAAATAACGACTTTACTTTATTCAACTATTAATTTTTGTAACAGCGCAGCACTTCTGGGTTGTACGTCAGAACGTAGGCTCACTATTGGCCAGCATCACACACATGACCAGCCTCGGCCAATAGTTGAGCCACTGTAGTTACTTGGACTATTTTAACGATGTCTTTACTAACTTTCTGAGCCGGCAAGTTTACAACATGAGGGTGAGTAATTACTGACAGAATTTTCATTTTTGGGTGAACTATCCCTTTAACTTCCCCATCCAGCATGAGTCATTTGTCTCACATCAGCAAAAAGAAGTTACCCAATTTCTTCAGAAATTGCTTTAAAAAACAAGATTATTTGTTCCATCCCTTCAGTCTCAGACGCACCTCCACCACCGCCCCCCGCAGAAGAGGTGGAGTTTGAGGAGGCAACCCCACCCCCGCCTCCTCCAGAGGACTATGAGGATGAGGAGGGTGATGATGAGGAAGAGTCAGCAGTGGTGGAGTACAGTGACCCTTACGCTGAAGAAGACCCGCCATGGGCCCCTCGCAGTTACCTGGAGAAAGGCATGTCACTGTTTTTCTCACAGTGTACTTTAAACACTCATTTGGCCATTTAGAAAAGCTTTTTCCATGTAGGTAATAGGTTTATAAGTACAGCTCCTATTGATTTGAATGAAGAAAGGTTGTATCAGCGATTTCAGGCCCAAACATAAATGATCGCGCGTTTTTTCGACGGCCTGCTTATGGGGCGGGCAGCTAGCGGATCGTTAGGAAAGATTAGATGAATGTGATCATTTATGTTTGGGCCTGAAATCGCTGATACAACCTTTAACAGTGGATACGCTGTTTTTATACCTCAAGTTTAAAAATGGTCTATGCTATTTAATTGTGTTTGTTTAGGGCAGATGAACATGCACAATTAAATATGCAGTATAGAGCTTTTACGATAAATAAAACATTTCTAATATCTGCCTTTAAAATAAAATACCTTTTTTCTGTATAAACTATTTCTAAATGGCAGTAAGATAGGAGAGGTTGTGCTGTATTTTGAACAACATAATCACAGCTGATCAAGTGTTTCTAACAGCATCCTCTTACTTATCCAATTTACAGTATCTACAGCGTAGCACAGTCTGCCGTACAGTAAAACTCGGAATAAAAAGATAACCTGACGTTCTGTTTTCCTTCTTTTTATCACGCTATTGCCATCAGTGGTGGCGATTTACGACTACGCGCGCGACAAAGAAGACGAGCTCTCCTTCCAGGAGGGGGCGATCATTTACGTCATCAAGAAGAACGACGACGGCTGGTACGAGGGTGTGATGTGCGGCACCACGGGGCTCTTCCCGGGGAACTACGTGGAGTCCATCATGCATTACGCTGACTGAGCCACTGCTCCTCTGCCCATCATCTTCCTCATTCAGACACACGGGAGTTCAGCTACACTACGTCATGCACAGGCTTGTTCAAAACAAACCAACTGAGAGCTGCAGGAAAAACGAAGGCGTCGTGACCAGTGGCGAGGATTTGAATGGGAGAAAAACTGTTGAAATGTGTAAGATAAATGCGTTTGGAACTTGTATTCATCTCTTAATTTCAATCTCTTAGAAACATGTATCAGAAAAGTGTTGGTTTGCTTGACTTGTGTTGATAGTGATCGCTTTGCTTTCGCTCCTATCCGTCTGTATTCTGGAGGAATGGTTCTGACTTGTAGAAGGACAGTTATCTTCTTTCATGTCATCACGAAATCGGAAGACGGGCCACCTTGGACGTGCATGTTCCTTTTACATCACCTCTTAACCGTGTGCTGTCACTGACCAGCAAATGAGAGAGAAGCTTTTGCCAAGAATGACAGAACAGGGATTTTATGCATTGTTGTGCCAGGTCATATAGAAACACTTCGATACAGGTGGGCTTTTTTTTTCTTCTTTAGTTTGTCATTGTGTTGGAAGTTGAATTTCTTTGTTGTTGCTTTTTTTTTATTTTTTTATTTACTGTTACATTTTGAGTGCAGTTCATTTTGAAGTCAGTCTAGGACATACCAAAGGATTTCAGTGGCGTTTGGGATCACGAACGGGACCGACTACAACCTTAAAATACTTTTCTCACCATTCCTTTACATTCATTACTTTCCGACAAGATTTTATTGCTCGAAATATTTGCAAGTATGTGTATTCTTTGTATGTATGATAAAAAAAAGAGAGAGGAAAAAAAACACTATAAAATCGTTCAGGAAGTTTGTGCCATAAAGATATGTTGATGGATGGTCATATTTTTGGATGCGAGAGGTCGTTTCTTGAGTCTCGGCACCGGATGTGGTGTTCTTCAGGAAGAAGATGTGTATTGTGTGATCTTTAACCTCCGATTCATCCCTCTTGACCAACTGTGGACTTAAAGATACAAGACTATTCTATATGTATGTTATATATTGATTTATATTATAGAAATACTATTGTGTTGGTGTATGACTGGTGTAGAGACAAGAGAACCCCATTTATCTGCAATAACAAAGGCACAGTTCGAAAGCCCTCAGTCGACGAGCTAGAGATTTTTAAAGCACAAGAGATAAACGTGATCTTAGGGAGACCTTACAAAATGTGAAGAACAGACTTTTTTCTTTTTTGATGAAGAGATATCAAACCGAAACCAGCCCAAGTTTTAAAGCATCCTCATACCCACATGCAGATAATGTGGAACGAACTGTACCAATGCACAGAGACTTTTTCTATAAAGTACTTTGATGTCTATATGTATGTGTGTGAGTGTGTATGTGAGCGTGAAATGGATCGATTTCACTGTTTATGGATCATTGGTGACTGACTTGCTTGTCTGTGTGCAAATCTTTATTTGAAATGAAAGGTCTGTGGTGAGGGTGTGTGAATTGAGTCTTGCATGTTGATCATTTCTGTGATTTTCCTGCTGATGGAGAATAAACTGGATATATCTGGTCTTCTTGCTCACGTTTCCTCTTGAGTTTTCTCCGGGCCCAGACTTCGAGATCATGAGCAGAGGTTCATAACTCTGGCCCGGCCTCGAGATCCGTTTAGCTCCAACCTTGATCAAATTCACCTGCCCGTAACTTTCTGAGTTCAGAAGCCCTAATCCACAGCAGTCCCTACACTACCACGCTCTCTAGTGAAGGAGAAATTTGATAGATTTACTATTAACACTATTAACAATAATGTTTGGTAACACTTCCTTTTACAGTCCTGTTACCCATGTACTTACTATAGTAATTATAATTACTGGGTAATAACTAGGTACTAACCCTGAACCTACCCCTAACCCATGTACTTACCTTATATTAGCCAGTACTTTCTAGGTAAGTACTGTACTGTAAAAGGAAGCGTTACCTAATGTTTTAGGGTTTCCTATTAAGTGAAACTAGAAGGAAATGTCTATATAGTAAATGGTATATAATAAAATATGGACAAAAATAACAATCCCATTTAAATTTAAAATGTGATCAATTATGAAAAATGTTTAATATTCAGAATATCTTAATGTAATAAAATACTTTCATTGAATATGAAGGAAACAATAACTAGTATCGCTGACACAGCTTACCCCAAAGCATCTCATACAACTTACTCTGCAATTTTAATTCCACATTTAATCATTTATGGTTCATGTAAAGAACAGTTTTATACACTGATAAATATTTTTAGACCTGGATAAGTTTTCGTTGACATTTGAGTATTAAAAAGCACTTATATAGATGTATTTGACGGACCCTTTTTTAAATAAATGGTCACATGATTAATGCAAGAGCTCCGTTTTTAGTTGACCATTGGTTAGTTGGCCAAAAATAACACCCTTTCCAGATAAGAAAGAAATTATGCAAAGTGTCATTGTTCCTCATACATAAATCTTGTTTTAAAATATGTACAATTTAAAAAGAATTGTAAGAGTTTCCCTTCCACCTCTGAGTTTATACCTCAGATTACCAAGATTTGTTTCCTTCAGAAAAAGCAGAAATGAAGACAAGCAAAATGAGGTGTCAAATTTTTATTAGTATTAAGTTTAACATTAAAACCTTTTTGGGTTATGTGCAAAGTATAAATCATTCCAACTCATGTTGAACTGGTAGACATTTTAGTAAATTTAAATGATCTTTACATAATTCCTCCATCAGTCTACTACACCCAATACCTCAGCAATCCCTAAATGACATAAAAGCTACACATTTTATTAGTCTGCATTTTGTTTCGGATAATCGTTTAGGAAAACTGATGTTTAACATCCTCTAGATTTGTATTTCTTGACTAAAGGACGTGTTTAAGCAGTGTATTAACGTACAGCAGAGCGAAACATTTCATTTAAAATAAAAATCTAGACAAAAGTGGAACTAGTACAAAAATCAATTCTATGTGTATTCTTACATGTAAATTATTGGCCATATATCACAAATCTCTAGTCAAATATATTTTCCAGTATTTAATCTGGTATCTGTGACAGCTCACAGTTTATATGCACACTAAACATTTAGTGCATCTTTTAATGATTTCATCATACACTTTTATCCTCTGTGATTCCTTCCCTCTCCCACGGTCAATTTGGTACTAGTTATTCTGTCATACATGATCCCACACACCCTGTTGGAGACTTTAAACTCCCCGCTTAACAAAAACCTAGACACAGAAAAAATATTTACTAAGAGAGAGAGAGAGAGAAACTGGTCCAAATGTTTGCCTAAACACATAATTCTACGCATAATATTGCTCTTTGCGTTCATTCACATTCTCTCTCTCTGTAATATTGATTGTTGCTATACAGAGAAACAAATCTGAGAGCACCACACACTCCCACACGCACACACACACAAACAGGGGAAAACAGGAAGAGGCTTAATGGAAGGAGAGGAAGGGTCAGAGTGGAATTTGTCAAAAGTGGTTTCTCTTGTTACCCAGCTGTCTTTTCCACACTACGGCTCACAGATCAGCGTCTCCACAACAAACTTGCTCTCAAAGTGGAGGATCTTGTGGCAGGTGAGAGCCTCTCGCTTCTGGATACCTGGAGAAAAGAAAAAAATGCCATGTGAATTTATGTGTCTGGTTTCAGAGCTAAATAATTAAAAAATCGGTGAACACATTGTAAAATATATATATTTGTTTGGAGATGGTACGATTTTTCACGTTATTAAAAGAAGTCTCTTCTCACCAAGGCTGCATTTATTTGATAAAAATACAAGTAAACCGTAATATTCTGAAATATTATTTACAATTTGAAAATTTCAATTTATTTCAAATGTATTCATGTGAAGACTGGAGTAATGATGCTGAAAATTCAGCTTTGCCTTCAGTGTCACATGATCCATCAGAAATCATTCTTATGTAGATTTTATTTCAGGATTCTTTGATGAATTGAAAGTTTAAATAAAACAGCACAAAAATCATAGAGAGAAATCTTTTGTAACATTACAAATGTGCATCTATGCTGAATAGATCTCCAGCCAAGGAAAAAATGAACATTCACCCTTTATTTAAATACTATAAAAAATTTGTTAAAGATTTTAAGCATATTACATAGTTGTGCTTGGAGGGAAATATTTTATTTGTGAAAACGGCATGCAGGCTGTCGTACAAAGAAATTATGAACACATGCAAAAACGAGAGAACCAATGAAATATTAATAACTGATTATGTTGTAGTTTAATTATGCCTTTCCCTTTGAATTTTTTGCAAAGTAAAAAAACACGCAGCTGTAGTTTGCCCTTTTTTTTGGCCAAATAATTTTGTCAGACAAATACCTTAACCAAGTTTAGTGTTTCCCTTTTTATTTAAAAAATATAAAATATTTTACACATATATAGATGTTTTAATAAAACATGTAGGGTCATTAAAAACAAATATCCCCACCGGACATCACTTTTAGCCTATTACTGTATTAAAGCCCAAATTGTAAAAAGGTTAATAAAAGCACCCCCCCCCCAAAAAAAGAAGAAAAAATGTCTTCATTGGCAATAAGCAATTACTCTGTAAGAGTGTAATTAGCCTTAAAAACAATGGGACTCTCGCCACAAGTATAGGTGGAAAGTGAATGTGTGTTTACCAAAAACGGTCTCTCTGCGCTCCAGTTTGTACGTGTCTCTTCCTCTGCAGAGTCCGTAGATGAAGTAACCCAGCTGATCCACATGCTCTACCTTCCCAGTCACTATCATCTGTTCACGGACCAGGTAAGACTGCGGCAGGTACGTTCCAGCCTGCAAACACAACCAGAGTTACACCTTTTTTTACAACAAAAATGAACCCTCACTGAACTTACTTAAGCTGGACTATGACGCTATTTTCTTCTGGAAACAAACTTTGTTGCATTATTTTCCTGTTAGTTCTGTAAAGCTGCTTTGAAACAATCTGTATTGTAAAATAAAGGTGACTTGACACCGTCACATGCTTGCTAAGCATTGCCAGTTAACCACACACAGGATTTCTGCTCATTGTTCGAATGTCTACGTAGGCAGCTCACCAAGTTAAGGCTCTGTTTTTGTTGTTACCTTGATGTTGACCAGGAGCTCCAGGAAGTCTTTGGGCGGCATCACAACAGAAGTGTTGAGAGGAATGACGTAGCATTTGTTCAGACGCAGATCCAGATAGGCTGTCAGTCTCTAAGAGCAAAGAAGGAAAACCAGCGTGTTACTATTTTGGTACAAGTAGTTTCTTTTTGGGAATCTGATGGGAAACAGGCAACGTGTCTCTCCTGGAGTTGTGTGTGCACATATGGCTTGGTGAAGGAGACAGGGAGATAAACATTGGCTCTCACCCTGTTGAAGTCGTGAACGATGTCAGCAGGGTCACTGTCACTGAACTTGGGCACTGGGATATTAATGAACTCCACCCCCTCGTCCTCCAGAACCCTCACTCTCTCCTCAATCCTCTTGGATGCGGCTGGCATATCCATCTCGGTTTCCTCTTGGCTGTCCTGCATCTTGTAATTTTCCTCACGGTAGTTCACCCCACAGAAATACATCCTCTCCTCCTGAACACCATTATGAATAGACACATTCTATACCATGATTAACTAGACACATCATTCTCTGATTGTATGAGCAAGTTTAAGATAACTAATTTTAAGCCATTAAATGCTTTTCAAAGTTTGCACCAATTTTGTATTGAACTGAATGAATGACCTCGTTGACCTGGCTGGGTGATACAGGTACAATAAAATGCAATTTGTTTTCCTTTCCTAAAAAAATTGTCTCAGATGAACCATAATTTGGACTAAACAGCAATTGTTACAATGTAGATTAGAAACAAAAGGGGCTTTTAATACAAATCTGTGCTACAAGACTACTAGTGCTGCCGTGATTAGTCGACTTAGTCGACGTAATCGACCATGCAAATTAGTCGACGGCAATTTTTTTAGTCGACGTGTCATTTTACTATTGACCGATATTTATTTTTGGTCTCCCGTCACAAACGGCTCACTGTAATTCACCTCCACACACCAGTCTGTGCGCCGTGCGCGCCCTGCTGGTTTATCTGCTATCATTTTCCTTCACGTTCCCGCCCGCCTTCACTGCTTTGATATGAAAAATTGCGGAGGCAGGTGACGGAGCTTTCACAGTGGGCTCGTTTGCTGCGGTCCGAGTCCGAGCGCGAGCGCGATTGTTCCCGGCTCCCCCCGCAGCGTTGGTCTGGTTTCACACTCAATTCTATCGAACCCTGTTGAGTTTGCCTGCATCTTATGCCATCGCAAACGTGCACGGCGCATGATAGAAAACAGAACGCGGGTCAATATATTGTGTTTTTCAAACGGACTGTTTTGAGGAGACAGTGGATTTCCAAATGTGTTGCCCTGATTGCATGCGCAATGCGCGAATGCACTGCAGACTCAACTCTCGCGTATCCAAGGTAAATCATCAACACTATCATCCCTTACATGTGTTTTATTTAACTAAATGCATCATAATCAGCTAAAACGCATGGGCAGGTTACTTAACTTCCTGAACAAGCGCTCCCGAGTCCGTGTTGCTTTCACATTCACGCGAACCGCGGCACGGGCCTGCCATGCACGCAAGTGTAAACGCGAGCTATACATAACTGCGTGCCTGCCTGCTTTCAGCAGACTCATAGTGGGCTAGTCCAGACTCTTTCAATTCAGGGGGCTTTTACACTGGGCTCGTTTGCTGCGGTCCGAGCCCGAGCGCGTTTGTTCCCGGCGCCCCCCGCAGCGTTGGTCTGGTTTCACACTCAACTTGATTCTATCAAACCCTGGTGCGTTTGCGTGCATATGACGTCATCGCAAATGTGCACGGCGCATGAGAGAAAACAGAACGTGGGTCAATATTTTTTTTTTTTTTTTATTAATTCGCTGCTATTATGCGCAGTTGAGTGAACACTACAGGTTTACTGTGCGTGTGTCACATAAGATGGACTTCTGCTGCTTGCAAACGGACTCTTTTTAGGAGACAGTGGATTTCCAACTTTGTTGCCCTGATTCCACGCGCAATGCACGAATACACTGCACGCAGGCTCACTCTCGCTCGTATCCAAGGTAAATCATCAACACTATCATCCCTTACAAGCGTTTTATTTAACTAAATACATCACAATAAGCTAAAAACGCATGCACATGTTACTTTACTTCCTGAACAAGTGCGCACCCGAGTCCGTGTTACTTTCACATTCACGCGAACCGCGGCACGGTTCGGGAGCAACCGAACTCAGACCACCTCTTCCAGGTAGTCTCGGGTTCGGTACCCCAGTGCGCACCCGGGTCCCATGACAGCGTTCACATTAGCGATTTTTCATGCGAACCGTGCCCCGTTCCGAACTAAACTGCCAGTGTGAAAGCCCCCTCAATTCCAATTTATTTGTATAGCGCTTTTCACAGAAAATGCATTGCATCTACTTTACTATTCAGAGTGATGTTATCAGTTATGCTTTTCAGAAATGTACATAAATTAATCATTATTAGCTTACTGTACATTTTTTAAGGCAGAACAAAGAGCTAATTTAAGTAATACATACATGTTTGTTATTAGAGGATTAGATTAGGACTCTGACTAATATGGTATAGCCTAATGGAAATGCAGATACTTAATGCTTAGATTGTTAATACATAATGTTTTTGAACAGGTGACATTTTATGTTTTGGCCCTTCGGTTGAGTTCAAAATAAAATGGACACAACGAAATAAACACTTTTTTTTTAATTAGTCGTTTAGATTAGTCGACTAATCGAAAAATTAGTCGAAAGATTAGTCGTTAGAAAATTAGTAGTTAGTGGCAGCACTAAAGACTACAAAAAAAAGCAGTGAAAAGGGGCTGTGGCACACATGGTTCATTGTAACAATCGTCAAACAATGCAAAAACTAAATACAGTAAAAGCCTAATTAACACAATCAAGACATGTTTTTTAACCATTTTTTCATGTAATAGCAGAAAGCAAATCACTAAAACTGTTAGGACTTTTTACTGCATTAAATTCTGAAATAAATTTAAGGATACAACAGATTTACATTTGAATTCTGATGGAACTTGTTCTCACCTCTATGAAGTAATACCTGTACAGGTAAGCTCCGCCCACAACCACACCTGAAAGAATCAGGGCCAGACCCAGACACATGCACCAGCACCAGGCCCTGGACTGCTGCCTGACACGCAGAACATCTTCCACATCCTGCACACACACACGAAGAAGAATTGCATTATTTGCCCCTAGTAAAAATCATGTTTCTTTAAGCAGTTGATCACTTCAACAATGCATGCTACATTTACTTTTTAGGTAGCCTTGGTGTAAAACATATTACATATAAATTATTTTGGGCTCAGAGTTCATGCACTATTTCATGACCAAGTGAAAAGTGACATGACGTGAAGGCCAAGAACCCATTTTGTCCTCTGCATTTAACCCATCCAAGTTAGTGCACACACACACTTTAAACCATGGACACACACACCCGGGCACCCGGGTACAACTGTTTTAGTTTTTGTTTCCAAATGTTTTCTTCGATTTTACATGAGAGTGTGTTTAGCCTGGGTGTGGCTTTGTTCAAAACAATTGCATTGTGCGCAACAGATACTGGGAAATTTCCAACCTCCCTCCAGAGACCAACAGGAACAAACACACTGCATGATGCAAATGAAACAAAACATTAGCTGACACAGTGACTGATGAACAAGGATGAAAGTGAAAACAAATCAGACCGAATATGACGACAATTTGGCACCAAATCTTCTTGGTCAGCCTCATTTGTAGTTGTTGTTTTTTTTGGTCCAATTTTTCAAATAAAACATAATGAGAGCAAAACAAGATAAACGAGCTAAGCTTTCCTGTGTTTACAACAGCCATCATATTGTAGACTCCAGGGAAATTATGAGCAACAAAAGTGGGTACATTTCAGCTGGAAACGTCTATAATATACATGCAGGTTTGTTTACAAGTGATACTTTTTCCATGACAGTGCTGCAATTTAAAGGAGTCTAGTCATCATTCTCTCTCCTCTTGTTCAGTAAACACCAACCTTATGATCTTGCACATACATATTTTATATGTGAGATTCGGTCCGTTTGAAAATGATTAGGGTTGAAAAAAAAAAAAAAAAAAAAACGCTAATCAATGATCTAATAAACCCATGTATTAATTAATTGTTCAAATTTTATGAAAAGGAAAAACTTTTGCGTTCCCCCAAGAGACTTTGCGTGTTCACTTGCAAAACATTTGCATTCCCTTGCAAAAACTTTTGAGTTCCCGCAAGAAACTTTGTGTTCGCTCCCAAACAACTCAAAAGTTTTGCGAGCGAACGTAACGTTTCTTAGGGGAACAAAACATTTACGAGAGAACGCAAATGCATTGAAATATAATTTGTACAACATTGAAATAATAATAACTGATACTCTAAAGGGTTAGATTCCTTAAACTTTGCTGTACTAAAAGTTATTGACATGTCAAGAGTGTTATTAATCACAATAATAATATTGGGTTGAGTAAAATGGCTAGAAGAAACAATATTTTTCCTAATAGACCTATTAAACAATCTGCCATGCAGTCAAATAAGAAAAGTAACACAAAACAGGAAACTACAATCAAATCTATGCATATATCGAATCAAAATTTGATTCAAAATCGATTTTTAAAAAAAAAATCAAATCGTGAGGTACCAACAATTCCCAACCCCTAATCACCATGTCCCTTCAGGGGCTCCGTATTTATCAAAATAACAGCTAGTTACAAATATTTGCACAAAGATGTCACAGGTATTATGGATAACACCAGTTTCACTTTAGCTTTTAAATTCACGATCACACATACTGTGTATAGGGAGCATATTTTACAGGATAGCCTATGTTGCTCAGGATCTGTTGCGCACCAAATCCTCCTGTCAGTCATCTCTCAGTCCCTACTCTCGTTTCGTGATAAGTGAAATCTGACTCCTGCTGTGAATTTGCTGCTTGTGCTGTAGCCTATATAGAGTGGAGCAGACGCTTTCAGTTTATATTTGTAGCGTCTGTTGTCCAATGTGAACTAAATTGGTTAGTTTTATTGATATAAAAAAAGCAAAATAAGCCTAATTATGAATGCTGATTAAGCAAACATTTGAAGCTATATTCAAATGATCTTCTACTGAAAATAGTTTGACTTTGAAGTTAGGCATAATCTAGGACACCAACCCAAGCTTTAATTATCTGTGAAGCCGAAACATATGCGCAGTGCACAACATGAAATGCAGACAAAATCATCCGAATTAGGGCTGGGTAACGGTACAGATGTCCCGATTCCATTCGATTTCCATTCTCAATTCGATTCAATGAATCCAATGATTTAATTTTCACTGGCCCCACCACAAAAAAGTAACAAATTAATATTTTTTTTATTGTTTATTCAGTGAAGAGAAGGGAGAGATTTCTTTGTCTATTGTAGTTTGATTAACATTAAAAACACAGACAGCTGGAATATCAGGCTGCTGTCACAATGTATGGATTCAATACTGATACATATGCGTTCTTATATACGTTCTTTCATATACGGTTTGTTCACTTAAGCCATAATAACCGACTAGGTTTACTTGGATACTCGCAAAGGTGGCCAGGCATTTTGAGATTAAAATTTTGTGAATTTGTTCGTTTAAGCGAAGGGAAACGTGAAAGAGAATTAATTTTATTATTTGTACGCACAGCCATGTGTTTTGTGTGCACAAACCACAAATGATACGCTTTTGTGACCATGCAGCACTGGCCCGATCGCAACAGTGACAGTTTCTTCAACTGTCCGGAACATCTCACAGCCTGAGAGGCCCACCTTCATCCGTTATGTCAAGCACAGGCTCCCCGCTGTAACATTGTGCAAGGTAAATAAGAGGAGGATGACATATAGTGGAGAAGACTAGTAGGCCAGGCCTAATAAGATTAACGTTAATCAGATATTATGTTCAATGTTTGCAGAAATAAATACGGAAAAAAGATCGATTCGTGGCTTTTGAGAATCGATATCGAATCGACCACATTTAAAAAAACAATTAATCAAAAAATCTTTTTTTTTTTTTTTGCCCAGCCCTAATCTTAATTCAATGTTAATGGTAGGCCATTTTTTTTTTCATAAACACTTTGATATTCTGGCTGAAGCTCTCTTCACATCCTGATAACAATCAATAACAGAAGTAATGTTTTTTTTTTTTTTTTTTTTTTTTACATAGCCTACATCTTCTGTGGAAGTGTCGGGACCAAAAAAAGTTCGTCCGATTACTGGCTGAGTGCGTTCATGTGTTTTGAAGGAGGAGTGGCTTTGGAGAGAGCGCTCTGAAGGGAGGGTGGGATCTTATGCTTTCAAAGCTAGCTTTCTATTGCTAGCCTCTCTGAAATTGCCTTCTCTGCCTTAAAATCCATTACTACTCATTACGTTTTATTTTAGATTTCAATTATTTTATCCATTCAACTACAAGCACAGATTAATATCTTTTGTTACTGTGACATTCTGTTTGCATGAAAACACTTCCTGAAACAAAAGGCTTCAGAGATTTACTTTCACATTTACACAAACACACCTGTTTCAAATACACTCTGCCTCACCCTCGCACACACAGACACACACACACACACACACATACTGCAGATTACGGCTTAGCCCTAACAGAGACTGTCTTTGTTTAAATAACTAGAGTCTTCAGGAGTTTTTCCCGAGGGACAAAAGATGGCTGTTTCTGGTAGTCTGCTCCAGCCACAAGTTCAGTGAGGCTTTGATCACCTGTGTGACAGAGGATTTCAGACCACACAGCACGATCTTAACAGATTACTTCACGATGAACTGATACCTTTAACCGCTTTAGATAAGTATTAGTGTCTCTGATTACCAGAAAAGTTTAAAGGTAAGGAGCATTGCCCCGAGCATGAAGCCTTCTGAATCCTTTACTTAGCATTAGTGCCACTGAGACGAGGCTGCACCATTGGTCTGATCACAGTGGCTGTGTAACAGCAGACACAACAGTGTCTTATGAATGATTCACGACCTCTTCTTCTTCATTATCAACCCAATTCGCACACTAGGCGCTGACTCATCCTCGGTGGCAGATGATGATCGTATTTGACGAACACAACCAGCCAGACGGTTCACGCATATGAGTGGGAGCTGGTCTCACACTTGCGAAAAATCTCCCACGATAATCTGGCTAAACATGCCATTTCCTCTTCCTGACTTTACTATCTTTACGGCTGCAACAGGAAGTGCAAGGGACAAAACTAGACATGTTTACACATTAAAATTACACTTATTTAAATGCAAATCTAAATCTTAAATGCTTTTTGGTTGATTTACAACAACGCAATGACTGCACAGACATGCACCAGGCTACTAGAAGCATATAAAAGTGCAGTGCATGATCAATGCAAGCTTTGTGCGTATATATCCTGGTGTTTGTGTTGGACTGTCGGCCATTTTCCTGTAAGCTCAAAGCTGTCTGATTCTCACTCACACACACACTGAAACAAGGCAGGAGATGGCTTCCCTCTAACGTTACATACACAAAAAACAAAATTGTCAAACAAAAATAATCTTATAATCCTCACACAACCCAGACAAACTAGGCGTTTCAGTCAAATAATCTAAATAACGTCTTATAATATCTATTAGAACTGTTTTTGTCACTTTGTTTTTTTTTTGCAAAAAAAAAAAAAAAACTCCTTCCTTTTTCTCTGCTAACGTTATTTACTTTATGTTGACACATACACGCTGACTGATCGCTACTAAGCCAAATAAAGACGTTATAAAGAATTTTAAGGTCAAAAACAACGTTGTTTTTAATCACTTTAGCCGGTTAGCGTTTGTGCTAACAAAACTCACCACATCTTGAGGGATCAAAGCTTCATCCTTCTCCTCCTTTTTTAAATCCTTCTGTCCGAGAGCGGAGTTGAAAGCGAGTTTTACCATGTTGTGTAACTGTTGTTAATGTTAAATGTTTTTGTCTATGCCTTTTTCACCTAACTATGGAGAGCTCGACGACCTCTCTGTACACTGTGCTGCCTCACAACTTGCTGTGGCGCATTTAGCCCCGGATTCAGACTGTATATACATCAGTGAACGGGAAGGGGGCGCTGTTTCCACCAACCTTTTAATAAAGTTGAAAATATACCTGTAATAAATGTAATGTCTACATGAAAAGCACAAGACATAATATAATATGATATGATATGATATGATATAATATAATATAATATAATATAATATAATATAATATAATATAATATAATATAATAATCAGTTTAGGGGCATGGTTAAAACAAAAACAAAAAAAACTGTCCAACCCAACATAATAAAAACAACCAGGTATTGTTTATTTGAGTGCAGGTAATGTTTATGTGGAAAATAATATGTTACGAAATCCTTGCAGTAAGATTGCAAAGGGTGTTGTCTGATAGGAAGTTCTGGGAACGGTTAGAGTGAGTTATGATGACATATTGGTAACACTTTACAATAAGATTACATTCATCATTAATATAGGTTCATTTATAAATATACATTGTTCATTGTTAATTCATATTTGCTTATAAAAAACTAATTTTAACTATATACAACCTGAAATGTTAAAATGTTTATGTAGAAATTAATTTTTAACCACAATTATTAAATGCTGTAAAAGTATTGCTCTTGTTAGGTCCTGATACCTAATGCACTCACTAATGTTAACAAATTACACCTTATTGTAAACTGTTACCTAAATATTTTAGTGTAACTTTACCCATGACAAATGCTCTATAGACACTTTACCAGCGTGACGAAATAAATAAATGACTGATAAGCCTTAATAGCCTTGATATAATTTAGTACACATGTGTTCAATAAAATCATTACTTGGAAGAGGCTATTGAGAAGCTGGAATAAATATTCAGTATGAATGATCCATAACAGTCAATCTGGAAGTACAGCATGTCCATCTTACTACTTAAGGTCAGGGCCATAGACTGTAAAAAAATAGGTCAGGGCACAAGCTCAAAATGAGCAAGAAAAGGCTTAAGGTGAGTTCAGTTCACCTGGTCCTGAATCAGATAAAGCCAGGGAGTGATCAGATTGATTTCTTAATTACATAAAATCCCTTTTAACTCTCTCTGAATGGCTGGAAGTCCTGCTGTCTCAGGTTGGCCAATGGCAAGAACAGCTGCTCTTCTGGGGGGAAATCCTCCCAGCGCCTCCATGTCCAACCTGAAAAAGAAATAATTAATGAATCTGAATCTTTTAGTTTAATACTGCAGCAATATTCAGATGTGTTTGCTTGACATTTAGGAACTTTAAGATATAGTCTAATTAAAAATGACTCACTAATTCTTCAGTATTATCTACAATGATATAAAAAAAATGATTTCCATTACACGAGAGTAGATGTTAAAACTTCATGCTGATTTGTACTCGGCTTTCGCCAAGATAAGCAAAACTAAGACGTAGCTTTACAGTAAACTATGCTTCTCCCTCCATTTACGCTTCTTTCCATAAGGTGGTGTGACTCCCCTTCTGTCCGGCGTTAACGGCAGCAGGGTACTTGGTGCGTCAGCGCACGCGACGGCTGCAACTACAGGACCAGCACGACAACCGTCTGGATTGAACCGAGTAGGGGACATCTCTAGGGTCTTCAAGTGGGCACCTTCCGTCCTCAGTGTTTCGTCGACTAGCCCACGACACCTCAAGAGGGCTCGACAGTGACTCTGGCGTCCCAGAGTCACCCCCCTCCGTCCCCCACTCAACTCAGCCCAGCTTACTGACCTCTACATCCCTCCTGCTGCTGAGACCTAACCACAATATCACAATCTCTCCGCAACCCGACCATACGCGCCAACCCGTTGACTAAGGCTGTCGAGCCCCACTGGTGCGTTAATATGCAGTTTCAGTGGACAATGGTTCCGTATGGCATACCACCTACCGCAAAACACAATATCTGCCCAACCACCCGTCATTCACGCAATATCCACAGGAACGTATACAAACAAACAAACCAACAGACTCTTCAAGTTTTCAAGAATTCTACTAAACCGTAGCGTGGCGGCCTGTACACAGCCAGCTAGAATCTTTCCGTCTCAACCACAGCCAGTTGCTGCTCCTTTCTGCTGCTTCAGATAAGTTCTTTACTGTGCGACGCAACTCTTGGCCGCTGAATCCGATGTCTCTGAGGAACCGGGTTGTAGAGTGTGCCACAAAACCTCGACAACCCACTTCCACTGGATAAACCTGGACTCTCCATCCTCGCTGTTCTGCTTCAGTGGCCAGATGAGCATACCGCAGTTTCTTCCTCTCATATGCCTCATCTACCGCATCCTCCCATGGCACTGTTAACTCTATCAGTTGAACAATGCGTGCTGATCCAGACCACAAAACAATATCTGGTCGTAGGTTAGTGGTGGCAATCTCAGGTGGAAAAATAAGCCGTTGGTCAAGATCAGCCAGCATCTTCCAGTCCCTAGCAGCTTCCAGTTGTCCTGGGCGAGAATTGGTGTTCACAACTTTTCTTGGTGGTTGCTCGCCTTGGCGGAGGAATATTGTCTTCTGCGTGTAATGTTTTGCTAGAACAGGTGGCAACTTATTGGTCATGTTACGCTTGCCTTCTAATGCGAAAGCCAAACATCGCAGTACTTGGTCATGGCGCCAAGTAAACCGACCTTGGCTAAGAGCCACCTTACATCCTGTCAAAATGTGCCTTAATGTGGCAGGTGATGAACACAAAGGACAAGAGGGATCCTCTCCTACCCAGAGGTTTAGGTTCTGCGGTGATGGGAGAACATCATATGTTGACCTAATAAGGAAACTGATCCTACTCTCTTCCATTGACCAAAGGTCTCGCCAGCCCATCTTACGTTGTTCCACACTCTCCCATCTCATCCACTCTCCCTGCTTGGCCTGGGAAATGGCCTTTATACACCTCATCCTCTCCTCCTGCTGTCGCACCTCATTGACTACCAGCTTCCTCCTTTGAGCTGGGCCTGCCTTGTGCCATTTAGGAGGAGCTAAACTGAGCCCAAAACCCCCTCTTCCATGCTGTACCTGTCCCACGATATCCCTAATTTGAAGGGCAGCCTTTGCCTCTACTACAGATTTCTTTGCTGACCACTTTCTACCAGTTTTTAACACAGGGGCTGCCTCCCTTACACATTTGTCGCGTGACTCTACTAAGGTCATTTCCAGTCTGACCTTGGCACACTTGAACTCCTCGGTTAAAGCAGAGACTGGCAGCTGCAATATTCCTTTACTATAAAGTCCTACTCTGCTGAGGCAGCGTGGAACTCCCAACTATTTCCTGATGTATGAACTTATCAACGCTTCCAGCTTATCCACTGTTGTCAAAGAAACGTCGTACACGGTCAGTGGCCACAGCAACCTCGGCAGTAGACCAAACTGAAAGCACCAGAGTTTTAGTTTACCAGGTAGAGCACAGCTGTTTATGCTCTTCAACCCTTCCACTGCTTGTTGTCTAACTTCTCCCACCCGAACTGTGTCCTTTAGATCCCCATCGTACCATCTCCCAAGACTCTTCACTGGCTTCTCAGAAACTGTTGGTATTGCCTCACCATTAATGAAGAATGTTTTATCTACTACCTTTCCTTTAACTATCGAGATGCTCCTTGATTTAGAGGGCTTAAATTTCATTCGTGCCCATTCAATATTATCTGTTAACTTCCCCAATAACCGATTAGTGCAGGCTACTGTTGTAGTCATGGTTGTCATGTCATCCATGTATGCTCTGATTGGTGGTAGTCGCATCCCAGAAGCCAAGCGCTCTCCTCCTACTACCCATCTTGATGCCCTCATGATTACTTCCATCGCCATGGTAAAAGCCAGTGGAGAAATGGTGCATCCTGCCATTATTCCAACCTCTAGGCATTGCCATGCAGTGCTGAATTTTGGAGTTGAGAAACTGAATTGCAAATCTCCAAAATAGGCTTTCACTAAATTTGTTATTGACATTGGTACTCTGAAAAAATCAAATGCTGCCCAAAGAAGCTCATGTGGCACTGAACCATATGCATTAGCCAAATCCAGGAATGTCACATGGAGCTCCTTCCTCTCCTTTTTAGCTGACTGAATTCGTTGCCAGATAACATTGATGTGTTCTAAGCATCCTGAGAACCCTGGAATGCCCGCTTTTTGAACTGAGGTGTCAATGAAGCCATTCTTTAACAGGTAGGTGGACAATCTCTGGGCAATAATGCTGAAGAAAATCTTACCCTCAACGTTTAATAGTGAAATGGGACGAAACTGACTGATGCTTGTAGCATCTTTTTCTTTAGGTATAAAGACTCCACCTGCTCTGCGCCATGCTCTAGGTACAACCTGTTTTTCCCATGCCACTTTTATCAATTTCCACAGAATTCGCAGAACTCCTGAAGCACTCTTGTACACTCTGTACGGAACTCCATTAGGCCCTGGAGATGATGAAGCCCTTGCCTTTCTCACAGCGTGCTCTACCTCTTTCCACTTAGGTGCACAAACCTCCATTTGGTATTCTGGTGGGTTGATAGGTGGTATGTCTGATGGAATTGACATAGGCTCATGCCTTTTTGCATCTGTATGCGTGTACTCCAAATATCTCTCTAGCTCAATCCTAGATGTTTTTAAAGTGCCATTCTTCTCACTGGTGAATAACTTCTTTACGAATTTGAATGAGTCTTTATAGAAATTAGCCCTTGCACGTTCCTTCTTTTTGTAGCGTTTCCGTAGGCGCTCAGCTCTGCGTAATGTTGCCAGCTTATCTTTTATGGCCCTTTGTAAGAGATTGAGTCCCTCCTTCTGACATTGTTCTGCTCTTTTCCATTGCTTCCTCAGCTGTCTCCTTTCTCTAACTAACCCTTCAATTTTCTGCTGCCGTCTAGACATTCCAGGAGTAGTTTGTACTTTTTCCTTCCTTTTTTCCACACCAAACCTCTCACTTCCATATGCGTAAATGATGTCCCCAAATTTATCCAGCTTCTTTTCAACTGTACCAGTTAATCTTTCCAATGCAAAGCATAGATCTGTGTTTACCGTGTCCCATGCAGTTTTCTCACAAGCTCTTGGCCATCTAACTCCAGGCCTATGCCCGTTGAGGTTCTTTTCTCTCTTATGCTGGTTAGCCTGACCGGGTTCACAAGTATGAATATGTTCATCACTAACTGTGCAAGCCCTCCTTTCGTCAATGACAGGGGTGCTGATATCCTGCGAGCTGTGGTTTGCTTCCTGTCGCTGGATTTCATTCGACTGACTTGACTGACTTCGCAAGAAGTACTGATCAATGCGAGGCCCTTGTCCCTTCTCCCTCAAGCATTTCATTTTCCCTTGATGAACCTTCAAACCCCTGACCGTTGTCGCCTTGCTCCAGCCACAGGCACAAACTTGGAGTTCAATGACTTTACTTACTGCAGATCTTGAACTAGTCTTACTCTCCATACTCATATCCGTTTTCATTCCTAAGTCGTTAACCATGTTGTCCAACATTGAGTCATCTTCCGCCCCCGCTCTCGCAGACTCTAGGGGTATTTTTCTCTTTAATTTCTCAGAAGCCTTGGGCGGGTGTCTCCAGCATCCTGTAAACACGGAGCTGGATACTGCCGACAAGGGTAGCTAACCCTTACCAGCCCCATTGGGGTCTCTTTCCTCCTGTCAGCTGTCTCTCCAGGCTGTCACAAGGTCTTTCCCTGGTTGCCAGCAGCACTATTCACCGCAGTCACTGGATGTATCCAGATCTTCATGATTTCCATTACACGAGAGTAGATGTTAAAACTTCATGCTGATTTGTACTCGGCTTTCGCCAAGATAAGCAAAACTAAGACGTAGCTTTACAGTAAACTATGCTTCTCCCTCCCTCCATATAACAACACAATGAACTCATTTCTATTCAAAAGGTCACTACTTATAACATACACTCTAAAAAAATATGGTTCTTTAAAGGTTCTTTACGCGTAACAGTTCTATTTAGTACCATATCGTCCCGCAGATGCCTTTATATGCTGAAATGGTTCTTCTTTGTGTTAGGAGTTTAGGGTTCTTTATTCCCGCCTTTTGTTTTTCAAATTTGTAACTGTCAAAGCCTCCTTGTTACTGATTTTCTGGAGCTCAGCTATACAACTACAGTTACTACACTCCATACTGTCAACAGGTACATTCTTTCTTTTTTAAAATGTCTATAAAGTATAACTTTAAAAATTGTAACAATCATTTCCTAACAATCATGTTTTTTTCTCTTTTAGTTTAACAGAACATGTAGTGTGAGCAGCTCTGTTCAGTTAAGGTACTCTTCTCTTCTCCACAGAGTAACAGAGATATGGAATTTTTTTATTTTTTTATTATGACTTTATGCCTAAACATACCCAGTCACAAAAAAACATTAAAGCTATACCATAACTTTATATCACTTTTTGCTTTTAACATGGTAAAGGGCTCATTCTGTCCATTTTTGCAGATGAACATAATTCATAATTCCATTCTTCATGAACATAATTGTTTTTACATAATCAAATGGAAAAGACACAATGTAACTCTAAACTCATTTGTGTATCTCAGATGCTGTCACATATCATAACCTCATCGCCTGCAGAGAGAAACTGCCACTCAGAATACACACATAATGAAGGACGTAAAGACATCATGGATTGTGAAGATATTTCACTGGAACTTGGACTTCATTACATCTATATCGTGTTAAATGTCAATTGTTCTTTATTAATGTATTCAGCTAACAACTGTTATTAGAGCACTGTCATTTTTGCTACAATCTGCCATGTCAATAAAAAATAAAAGTAGGCTACATGGAAAAAACATGATGTTTAAAAAAAAAGAAGTAAAACCCAAATAGAGGCAACAAGATATAAGACCAGGCAGATAGAGGGCTTAAAAAAACAACATTAATTAATAAAACATAATATTAATAATATGAAGATAATATACTAATAGTAATTTAAATAAATATTGTTGAAAAGGTTATTTATAACACCATTAAGGTTCTATATAGCACTTTCAAAGCATGGTTCTTAATAGAACCTTTTAAAAGGGTTCTATTTAGCACCAAAAAGGGTTCTGCTATTGTTACAAGCCGAAGAACCCTAATTTGGTACTGTTTAGAACCATTTTTCTTAAGAGTGTAGAAATTCAAGCATTGTTTTATACAATGCATGGCTATATGTAAACATTGAGTAAATCTAAAGTTAGATTTGCTGCCAGTCATATATAGCTATTCTGGCCAAAAAGCCCCCATTTAGAAGTTTAGATTCAGTTACATTTAGAGCCTATAACCAACATGTAAAGTGACCAATCATTGTTTGTTTTTAAGAGCCCCTATTATGCGATTAAAGGTTCCTCATTTTGTTTTGGAGGTCTCACTCCTACAATAGGTTAACATGCATCATAGCCTACTCTGCTCTGATTGGTCAGATGGCTCAGTCTGTTGTGATTGGTCTACAGCTTTTACAGCATGTGTGGGAAACGAAACACCCATTACCATATTTGTATTTCAGGTCCGGAGCTTCCACACAGTGATACAAACAGTAACAATGGCGTCGGTTTTACCGTATCGATTTGAGCTTGAGTCCTTATACTTAGGAAGTGCATGCAAAGTGGATTTACTTTCGCAACGCAGAAAATAGCATTCTCAACATGTCAATAGCACTTACCAAACTACAGTGTTTGAGGGTGGGTCAAAGTAGACATTGTTCGCAGGCAGCCACTAAAGACCATAAGCTGGCATTATGCAATTTTGTTACAAACCTACGTAGGCTTGTGCAGGAAGTAAGGCTGGAATTACTAACGACTCGTTTCAGCAGTTCAGAATCGGTTCTTTCTTTTGGGAGACAATGGCTGTGTCTGAAATTCACCCCTATACTCTTAAAGGGATAGTTCACTTTGAAATTAATTTTTGGTATGTTTTAGCTTACCTCAAGGGCATCCAAGATGTAGGTGTCTTTGTTTCCGCAGTAGTTTAAATTTTGATATTTTTAGGTCAAACCGTTCTTGTCTGTCAGTCATATAATGCAGGTCTATGGTCACCACCTCAAAGAGCATGCACAGAGAAGTCCAAATTAAACATGATTTAATGACTCGTAAATGTAAGTACACATTGATGGCATAAGACACGAAACGAGCGGTTTGTGTGAGAAAACGAACAGTATTTATATCGTTTTTACCTCTTGTAACCACAGCCACATCCAAGTGATCTGAGGGCGCAGGCGCTTCGGTCTGCACAAGCGCCAGAAAGCGCCAGAAGTGATCTCTCGCGCGAGTACGTCACTTATACGTGAACTATCCCTTTAAATAGGGCACTATTTGAGGGGACAGCCATTTGTAGAGAGGTCCGAAACCATAGTGGACGTTATCGAGTGCACTCATTTTATCCCATAATGCACTGCAATAACGAGTGTACAACTGATGTACACTCAACAGCTAGAGCAGGGTTTCTCAACTCTGGCCCTCGAAGTCCACTTTCCTGCAGAGTTTGCGAATAGCACAGCTAATTGAACACAGCTAATAACTCCATTTATCAAGCACTTTAATCTTTAAAACTTTACAGACCTTTTACATTCATATTTTACAAACAGCTATATATTACACACTAATATCAGAAAAAGCATAACAGGGGCACTTTAAATAATAGTTTGTCTAACATATCTAATATTTTTAATAACAAAAACATGCATTTAAGCCTTTAATTCTTGTAGCTATATTAAAAAAAAAGTTTTAATACTTGCTCAAAACTACTAAAACATGTTGTAATGGTGACTGCCAAGTTGGCGTGAGACAGATAATAGTCTCTCACATGACAGATTTTTATCACGATCATAATAAATGATCTGTGGGTGGGCCATCTGGGGCTGAGACTACACAGGCTATAACACATTCAAAGAAACAATTTACCTTCATTTTTCTCTGGCTCCAAATTAACTGGTTCGGCTGAGAAAGACCTGTCCAGTTCTCCCTGCATGAAGATTGTGATATAATGGTAGTTTTCTTCCAGTCTGATGGAGTTGACGACGGATACAAAGCGAATGCTCTTCAGACGGACACCAGCTTCCTCCATCACCTCTCTCTGGGCACACTGCTCCCAAGTTTCTCTGATAAGTGAAATTCATTTGCAAGCAACCCATGTGTATAAATGCATTAGCACACAAGAAAACATGAAGGTAACATGAATAAGCAGGAATTATAAAGGAAGGAACATAAATGTCTTTCTAATTTGATACTGTAAACTCACCCGAATTCAATGTGACCTCCTGGTAATTGGTAGGTGCCTTTCCCAACTATAGTTTTTCTTTTTCCTAACAGGACACATCCTGGTTTGGAGGAGTCTGTCACAAGAACCCCAAGTCCCACTCCAGGACGTTTGAGGAAGGGTTTTTCATTTTGAACACCCTCAGACATTGGATTTTAACTGTAATGAAACACAGTAACTGAATTTAAACTGTAGTGAAACACACTAACTGTTATATAGATGTAGTCCACACATTTTGTCAGTTTAATCTCTACAATTTATTCTGATTTCTGAAGGATCATGACCATGAAGAGTGAAGACTGCAGTAATGGCTGCTAAAAAAAATCAGCTTTGCTGTCACACAGGGATAGCATTAAAAACATTTAAAAATAGGAATTATTCCACACATTTGAACTTATTAGTGTAAACTTAATCACTATTTTTTGTATTTTAGAGTAAAATTGTGCTTTTTTAAATTTAGACATCAATATATCTTGAGAAAAGGATGGAAGATCCATGAATGTGTACAAATGACTGATAATCATGCACAATTAAAATGATGGATATTATAGAAACTCATATTTAGGCAATTATTGTCGTCTTTCTGTTATAGTTTATATAAAAGCCATACCTAGAACTTAAGTAGATGAAGGTGGATGAAAAAATGTATAGATCTGCTTAATTGTCACATGTAATTTTTGAATGAATCAGGTCAATAATTCAATAACACAAAAAGACACTCACGTGCTGCCATCTACTGGCGTAAGAATGTAAACAGCAGAAAGAGTCGATGGAAGATTCTTTTTTTGAGAGCAGATTGAAAAGATTAGAGTCAATGAAATGACTCAAAACTAGTGAGAGAATGAAAAACACGTGCAATGCTGGGTATCGGCATGAGAATAAAGCAACACAGCTTTAGTGGAAACCACAACGTAGTCTAAACTTACCTATCCTTCTTACTAGAGAGTAGATAAATCTCGTAATAGAGCATGTGTTTCAAGACCTGTCTCGTGATGTCCGTGGTCTATGAGATGTACAAATGGTATCAAATCATATTTATTCCCAAAAGAAATCAAATCTTGTCACAATCAATCAACACACATCATGAACTGATTTGAAAAGCTTTGGCTCATGTCATGAGGAAGGAAATACCCAGGCGCGATTCTCGAAGCGCAGTTGCGCAGTTGACGTACGTGCTAACGCAGGCGCGTCCAGTCATTTGTTTTCTGCTGCGCTGCTTGTACACAGAGCAACATGGCGACGTCCCTGATCTGTGGCCGGTTGTCCGCTGGACTGAGGAATTCCGGCTCCAGGACGAGTTTAAGCTCGGCAGCTAAGGTCAGTTGTACGTACACACATCAGATAACTATACCCGATTGTCGTTTGTGAAGTGGCTTGCTGTTTTGGTCTCTTTCAATGACACCAAATGGGCGAATCTCCTTTGACATTAGCCGTCAGGCTAGCTGCCTGTCATTATTAGGAATGCTTAGGTTAGCAAGTCTATTCATTCTCCTTTGAGTGGATGTTCTTTTGTAGTCTGACCAGATTCACGTAAAAATATCTGGGATTTTAGTGTGTCTGTTTGTTTATGTGGCTATCCTACACACTGTAACGTTACATGTCATATTGGTTTACTAGTTAACTTTGACCTACATGGACAGAGGGACAGTCTGTTTTGTTTCACTTCAGTGTATCTGTTCACTGTAGTGCCGCCTGGTTAATAAAGTTAACTCCTGAACAACTGAGAACTGCAATTGTGCCTGTTATATTGAACACAAATCTAAATGTAAAAACCTTGCTGAATCATACATTTGTTGAGATTAAGAATCGTATGTCTTCTGTTTGGTCATTGGAAGGTTGTACCCTTGAGTTAGCCACCCAGGTAATTCCCTATTTTTATTGTGCTGTGGAGTACAGCAAATTAATAATTAGTAATTAATTAGCCAATTAATGATATTGCTGGTGCAGACTGTCTTTTAAAAGGTATTATGATCCCACATTTCCTAATGTCTCTCTTGTTGAGAGGCTTGACTTTACTCTGTTCCTTTTCAAATCCTTTACATAAAAACATGGATAATAAAGATAGTCACTTATTTTTTGCATTTTACAGATTTAAATGGTACGGTTTTATTGTTTTAAATGTAGGCATCAAGATATTTAAGGAAGAGGGTGTGAGAATTCTTAACGTGTAAAAATGACTGATGTCCATGCACAATTCAAATTATGGATACTGTTAAATATTGTACCAAGAAATTGACAAAGTTGAGGAAAATTAATAGATCTACTTAATTATCAGTAATAATTATTTTTATTTTTTACTGCGCCTTTCCAAAAATAAATCATAAATCAGTTTGTAAATTATTCAATATTGATTCAATAATGATTCAATTGAATAAAAGCCACTCACTTGCTGCCGTCTACTGCCGTATGGATGTAAACTGCAACGAGTCACTGTAAGAACCTTTTTTCTTGCAAATCTGAGATTTTCCCTAGTCTTGCTTCTGTTTGTGAATATTGTTTCAGCAATACACAAAAGTACGTGTTTGCAGTGTAAATACGACAATGGCTTTTTAGCAATAATATCCCTTGTGTTGCAGTGTAACCAGGATTTCTATGTGGAGTTGGAATTAATTTGTATCTTTACATCCAATTACCAGGTGCTCGGTGGGACATCAGGTCTATTTGGTAACCATGGGAACCAGCCGTCCCCAATGCTGTCATTGCAGCAGCAGAGAAACCTCTCCCTGCATGAGTACATGAGCATCGGGCTGCTGAAGGAGGCGGGCATCTCTGTGCCCGCGGGTATGGTTGCCAACACACCCGACGAGGCTTATACTGCAGCCAAGCAGATCGGTAAGAACATATGAACATATGCTGCTGGGTGGGCACTGAGGAAAATATACATATATATTCTTCTTAAAGGGACTGCATAACTGTAGTCATGAAATATGAAGATTTATTTAATGTATTTTACACATTGGACTGGACTATTTTAGCACGATGACGTGCACAGCTTACTCTCCGCAGGCCAGATTATGGTGTTTTGAACAGGACAGCTGGATTACCCTATTTTAAGGTCTTAAATGTGCTGTGTGTTTGTGTTTCAGCTGTTGTGCTGTTCTCAATCATTCTGCAGTCTAAACATAGATTTGTGCCACCTCTGGAGAATGTGGCTGCCCTAACCTTTAATCTGACTGTCAGCATATAGGCAGCGCCGGCACAGACCCGTGATGGACAAGCAGTGCTGTTCGCTTGAATAAAGGAGGGTAGTGTGTCACAAGCATGGAGGAACTAGCTTTGGACTGAGAGACGTGCACAATAGAGAGCAGGTTTATATGACCTAACAGTCCAGATCTTGGTGTAATCTGTGTCTCAGAGCAGCACAAGCCTGGATTTTCTGGTGCCAAATAAATATATTTCTGGTAAACGCAACAAACTGAGCATTCAGGGTTGCAGAGAGTGGGAGTTTTTTATTTGCAAAATTGCAGCGTGGACAAAGTTGGAAATATCCAAAATTTCACAATGAATCTTTTTGCCGATCAGTGGTAAAATGGTGTTTCGTGGGGCACTTCCTTTTTTTCTGAGCTCCAACATGGTACAACTTTTAGTGTTAGTTCACCCGGCCAGAGCTGACGTTTTTTTCTGTCATTATTTACTCCTTGATGTTTTCTGAAACCCCTATAACAGATGTTCTTCTGTGGAACTCAAAAGAAGTTCGACAGAATCTTCATGCCACTATTTTCCATACATTGAAAGCAAGTGCCAAAAAGGAACTAAACAAAAATGTGATAAATAATATAATGAAAAACAGTAATATTGTGAAAAAATACTACAATTAAAAATAACTGTTTTCTATTTAAATGTATTTTAAAATTTTCAGCATCATTACTCCAGTCTTCAGTGTCACATGATCCTTCAGAAATCATTCTAATATGCTGATTTGCTGCTCAAGAAACATTTCCTATTATTGTAAATACTATTTTTTTGTCAGAATTCTTTGCTTCGAAAGTTCAAAATAACAGCATTTATTTGAAATCTAAATCTTTTGTAACATTATAGGTGTCCTTGCTGTCACATTTATCAATTTAATGCATTCTTCCTGAATAAAAGTATTAATTTCTTTAAAGAAATCTTACTGAAACCAAACTTTTGAATGGTGGTTTGTATATATATATATATATATATATATATATATTTAAAAAAAAACAGTCCTGAAATTCAAGCCATTGTGTAGGAAAAGAGCAGCGTAACATCTCCTTGTTAGGAACAATTTTTATATATATATATATATCTTTGTGTTAATAAAATATATAATTCTGTCTGTTTATTGAAAAGAGAGGCTTGTAAAGTTACAAATTCCAGTAGATATTGCATAAAACTCTGCCTTATTGTTCCAAGCAGGTTAATCATTCTCATTGGCGTCGTTATGCAGTTTAAATCCTTGTAAATCAAAACTATGACTTGCGTCATGTTGTTTGGTTGCGTTACATTGATTTGCCTTGCCTTGCACAAGCCCGTTCTGTGTGTGTACAGCAGCTCAGGTTTAGGGACTGTAGGTAATTACAGAGTGACTCATTGGTTGAGGATGCAGCAGTTGTGTACTGGATCTTTCATCTGTCAATTTAATTGATCTTTGTTTGTTTGCTAATCTCCTTTGAGCATGGCCATATGTTTTTGTCAAGGTTTTTTTTTCTCATTATTGTTTACTCTTTCTCTTTTCTCAGGCTCTAAAGACCTGGTGGTAAAAGCCCAAGTGTTGGCGGGTGGTCGAGGCAAAGGCACTTTTGAGGGAGGATTTAAGGGCGGAGTCAGAATAGTTTACTCGTGAGTGTTGGTGCCGACACAATTGTTCAATGCTTTTGCTTTATTTCACTTCCCATTTCATCTCTTTGTCTTCTCAACCTCTATGTGTCTGCAGGCCCGAGGAAGCGAGGGATATCTCCTCTAAGATGATTGGCAAGAAGTTGTTCACTAAGCAGACAGGAGAGGCAGGGCGCATCTGTAACCAAGTGTTTATCTGCGAGCGTAGATACCCACGCAGAGAGTATTATTTTGCCATCACCATGGAGAGGTCTTTCCAGGTGAGAGGTCACAGTTTGTCAATAATACTGTGTGGTTTATCTATGAAATTGCTTTGCATATGATTACATTCAAGTACAAAGTCTTTTAATAACAAGCATTAAATAATGACATCACCACTTCACATGCTGCAGTAAGCAAAGTGGCCAGTAGAGGTCAACTTTTACTCGTGTCATGACCTGAAATGGCAGTACTTCACCTGCCCTTAAAATGATCACATGGGTTCTACTCAACCCCCTACAGGGCCCCGTGCTGATTGGCAGTTCGCAGGGGGGCGTGAACATTGAGGATGTGGCTGCAGAGAATCCTGATGCTATTGTGAAAGAGCCTATTGACATCGTACAGGGAATAAAGATGGATCAGGCTATTAAGGTGAGATGCAGAGTATGATATAGCTCTGCACTGCAAGACAGTGCCCACACTGACTTCTGCATGAAAAATGTTTTTGTTCTCTTTTTCTATCTCTCAGGTGGCAGAGAAGATGGGTTTCCCCACTGCATTGATCAATGAAGCTGCAGAAAACATGTTGAAACTCTATGATGTGTTCATCAAGTATGATGCATCTATGTTGGAGATCAACCCAATGGTGGAGGATGCATCTGGCATTGGTACCTTAAAGTAGACAACCTGCGCTTTAGACCATTATGCATACATTAAACAACCCCATCCTAGGTTTGCACAATATATCAGGGGGAGAAAAAAAACGATATCTCGTAATAACTTAAAATTAGGTAACATTTTATTTTACAGTGTCCTTGTTACATATTACATGTAGCATAACAATAAATTATGCATAATTATATGCAACTAACCCTAAACCTCACCCTAACCATAACCCTATAGTAAGTACATCTAGTTAATTAATATTACACAGACCTTAAATGTATCAAACACTAAAACAAGGACACCTTAAAATAAAGTGTATCCTAACATTTTTGGTTACACTTTATTTTAAGGTGACATAGTTACATTGTAATTACTCAAATAAGTACTAAGTAATATTAATTAACTACATGTACTTATAGAGTTAGGGTTTGGTTTAGGGTTAGTTACTTGTAAAGAGTATAACTAAGTGTGAAAGATTGTACCTAAGCACACCTAACTTTTTTTTTGTGGAATTATTGCACAAATGCAGTCTCCGACAAAACACCCCTAATCACATGATGAATAACTCTGTTTAAAGCTATCAGTCAAGTCATCTGGTGGAAATTCTTCTCTCTCTCTCTCTCTCTCTCTCTCTCTATATATATATATATATATATATATATATATATATATATTTGTAATCACAGAAAACCAATCATTGTAATGCTCCATAACCAGGCCCACAGAGTTATGCATTCATTGAAATCTTCATCTATGCTTTGCAGTGATGTGTATGGATGCCAAGATCAACTTTGACACAAATGCTGCCTATAGACAGAAGAAAGTGTTCGAAATGCGAGACTGGAGCCAGGAGGACATCAGAGACAGACAGGCAGCAAAAGCAGACCTCAACTACATCGGCCTAGATGGCTCTATTGGCTGCCTGGGTCAGTACAAAAACCCTCGACCCTGTTTGTGTGTGTGTGTGTGTGTGTGTGTGTGTGTGTGTGTGTGTGTGTGTGTGTGTGTGTGTGTGTGTGTGTGTGTGTGTGTGTAATATATAATAGGTTTATATCGGGGTGGGTGATATACCGGTAGACACGGTCAACCGGTAAAGATTTTGGACTGTCATCTCTATTGCGGTTACGCTCTCACGTGATGTTGCTGTGCTACGCAGTCATGAAAGCTTATTGTTTGCATGGGTTTATGAGCATTGCGGTTTAAAAACAGATTATTTTATTTTTAAACCATTGAAGCGCAATAAGCAGCGAAAGACAACTAATTTCAGTATATGCGCGTGCTCTCTGAGAGACGCGCATTTTTTTAGGATGTATTAGTTTTTTTAATTATATTGAAAATGATGATAAGAATGATTAAATTTGATCTCATAAAAACCTTATTTAAAGCAACAATAACTACAAAGTAATATATATAATTATCGTGAATGACTGATATCGTGGTATAAGATTGGTCATCGCCCACAGGTTTATATTAAATTCTGCACTTTTAGTAAATTATTCTGTTTAGATGTGATTTGTACCAATTTGACTAGTTTATTAGATTGAATATGTGTATGTATAAATCTATACATGTGATGTCACCTGTGTTTAGTCAATGGAGCTGGACTCGCTATGGCAACCATGGACATTATTAAACTGCATGGTGGAACACCCGCTAACTTCCTGGATGTTGGAGGCGGAGCCACTGCACAGCAGGTGACAGAGGCCTTCAAGCTCATCACTTCTGATAAAAAGGTAATGTCATGGTCAAGCGAGGCAGTGCTGTTGCATTAGCTTCTTTTTTTGCCCACTCTCTTATTAGTGTCTCACTGTTATTGTCACTGAATGATATATATATTTTGTGGAGCAAGACACTTGGGCTATAAAACAAAAGCGTATACTTATTAGGGACACAAGCTACAGTTGTGTTTAGAATTAATGGCATCCCTGGCAAACATGATAAAAAATGGCTAAAAAATCACATTATGAAATAAATGTTTTTCTCCAAAACACATTAGCTTCAATTATTGGCACCCTTTTATTAAATACTTTTTGCAATCTCCTTTTGCCAAGATAACAGCTCTGAGTTTTCTCCTAATAATGTTTGGAGAACACCTGACAAGAGATCAGAGACCATTCCTCCATACAGAATCTCTTTAGATTCCCAGATCCATGTTGGCGCTTCTCTTCAGTTCACTCCACTCATCAGGTCAGGGAAGGACGGTCCTGGCAGAAGCTTCATTTTGTGCTCTGTAACACATTTTTGTGTTGATTTTGATGTTGATCGTTGTCCTGATGGAAGATCCAACCATGGCCCATTATAAGATTTCTAGCAGAAGGCGTCAGGTTTTGATTTTTTGTCTGTTGATATTTGATAGAATCAACAATCCCATGTATCTGAACAAGAAGTCCAGGACCTCGAGCAGAAAAATATGCCCACAGCATTAAAGATTCAACGGTAAATTAAATTGTACACATGGGGTACTTTTTTATCCTTTTGTGAACCAAACCCATCTAGCGTGTTTGCTGCCAAAAAGCTATTTTTTTTTTGTTGCATCTGACCACAGAACCCTGTGCCATTTGAAGTTCCAGTCGTGTATGACAACAGTTTGTTTTTGGATGAGCGAGGAGGATTTTTCTTGAAACCCTCCGAAACAACATGTGGGGGATGTAGCGGTTGTTTGATTTTTTTTTTTTTTTGTAAGGCTTCTGACCCCAAGACTCAACTATTCATAAGTTCATAACATCTTTTGTTGATTGGAACTTCTTAATTATTGCCCTGATGGTCAAAATGGGGATTTTCAATTCTTTAGCTATTTTGTGATGCTCAACAATCTTTTGATGCACATCAGAACTATATTCTTTGGTTTTACTCATTGTGATGGATGATTAAAGGGATAGTTCGGCCAAAAATGATATTTAACACATGCATTACTCACCCTCAAGCCGTTCGAGATGCATATGTCAATCTTGTTTCAGACGAACACATTTTCAGTTATTTTAGAAAATGTCTTAGACCCTTCAGTGGATATAATGTGAAGCAATGGGGTCCACCTCCTTCAAGTCCCAAAATGTGCATACATCCTTCACAGAAGTAATCCATCCGGCTCCAGGGGGATAAACGAAGGCCTTCTGAGGGTAATCCGTGCGGTTTTGTCGTAAAAATATACATATTTAAAACTTTATAAATGAAAATATCTGACTTCCGGCAACGATCGACGCGCGTTCACGGGTGATGGAAGTCGGCGTACGAGGTATGACGTAGCGTAGGAACCGGCGTGACGTAGAACGAATGCGCCTGCGCAGCCAGAGTGCAGAGCAAAACAAAACTACACTCAGTTCACCCGTGAACGCGCGTCGATCGTTGCCGGAAGTCAGATATTTTCGTTTATAAAGTTTTAAATATGTATATTTTTACGACAAAACCGCACGGATTACCCTCAGAAGGCCTTCGTTTATCCCCCTGGAGCCGGATGGATTACTTTTGTGAAGGATGTATGCACATTTTGGGACTTGAAGGAGGTGGACCCCATTGCTTCACATTATATCCACTGAAGGGTCTAAGACATTTTCTAAAATAACTGAAAATGTGTTCGTCTGAAACAAGATTGACATATGCATCTCGAACGGCTTGAGGGTGAGTAATGCATGTGTTAAATATCATTTTTGGCCGAACTATCCCTTTAAGGGAATTTGGCCTTTGTGTTTCCTTATATTTAAACTCCTGTGAAACAAGAAGTCATAGCTAGACAATTTCATGTTCCTAGTCCCCCTGGTGTGCTAAAAAAAGGTACATATTAATGGGAATATACTTCAGAGATATTTTACTCGTAAAAAAAATTCTAGGAGTGCCAATAATTGTGGCCAACGTGTTTTGGAGAAAAATATTTATTTCATAATTTCCCCCCTCACAATTATTTTACCTCAATGAAAGGTTAGATTTTTGCAATTTTTTTGCATGAAAGATCAAAAGGATAAACAATGCAGATTTATTTTTTACAGCCATTTTTGATCATATTTACCAGGGGTGCCATTAATTCTGACCACAACTGTATATTTAGGGTCGGTCTATATTATCATAGATATTTGGGGGGTGACCACCTTGCAACAGTCTATCAACCACATAGGAACGCCCTAAAAACTACTTGCAACCACACCTTAGAAACCTAACCCATCATCAGCACCTCTCATGCTTTCTTCAGGAAAAAGTCTAAATCTAGTTTGCCTATGTTGTTTTCTTTCTAAAAGGTCCAGGCTATTTTGGTGAACATCTTTGGTGGCATCATGCGGTGTGATGTCATCGCACAGGGCATTATCATGGCCGTCACTGACTTAGACCTGAATATCCCCATCGTAGTGCGGTTACAAGGTGAGAGAGAACGAACTTCACACTATGATTATTATTGATGGTGCGGATGACTTTGATCAATGGAGAGGTGGAGGGAAGGTTTGAAACCCATTTAAAATATTTTTTCAGCGCCCATACTTTATTTAAAAGGGTGCTGATCTAAAAAATGTAATCATGTTATCAATTTAACTCATAAGAACAAGCACTTCATGTAGGTTTGATTCACATGAACATGAAACAAAGGCTTATCAGAGCTGTGGCCCAGCAGTTTCCGTACATACCCTCCAAGAGCAGGATTGGACACCCCTGATCTATATCAATAAAAAGCTTGAAAAAAACCCGGAACGTCTGAGAGAGGAAACATTGACAGAAGGGTGACAGAAAGAAAAAAGGTGTCTGGAAAGGGATATTTGTGCAGGTGGCTCATGTTTTCATGCCTTTCTTGCCTTCATCTCACTCTCATCATGCTTGTCTGATCTCCAGGAACAAGAGTGGACGATGCCAAGGCTCTGATCGCTGCCAGTCCTCTGAAGATCCTGGCCTGTGATGATCTGGACGAGGCGGCCAAAATGGTTCGTTATTCTTATTTATGCATGTATATGGGCAAATCGAAACCGACAAGGAATGGAAAATTGAGAAGAATCTGCACATCATGGTTCAGGAATCAAATTGATTGTCTAAAATTAAAAATCTGTCATCATTTAGGCTACGTTCACACTGCGAGCCTTAGTGCTCAATTCCGATTTACTGCGCAGATCTGATTTTTTTTTGTATAGCTGTTCACATTGTTGAACCAGTCATGGTCCTGGACTGACCCGCATGCGCAAAAGAACGATAAAGACGTCACGCAGCATACTGTCATACGGAAGTAAACACGGAGAACATTAAAGTACACATTTATTTATTGTCTTATCTGCTGCGGAAGCCAGCGAATTTATGCGCAGGCCATATATAAAACAAAGACGAGGATGCTAAAAAAGAGAACAGAGTCTTTAAACATTAATGAAACGAGCCCTCATTTTTTAGCTTGTAGAGCTGTAACTGTAATACGTATGAGTTCTGACACATCACTGTCCTTCACTGACTTCCTTTCACAACTGTCCCATTATTGCAGAATTGTAATGAATCTAGAGTGACGTAAAAGTCGCATTAATTCCGATTTGACTCTTCAGACTGAGGTCGCATTGCAAAACACCTGATTTGTATCGAATTTAGGTCCACATGTGGAAGTGGCCCAAATCGGAATTGAAATGATCTGATTCCATGTGGTTTGTGCTGTTCACACTGTCATGAGAAAAACAGATCTGAGTCACATATGAGTCACACGGATTTGGGCCACATTTGTCTGCAGTTTGAACATAGCCTTAGTCAACCTTCTTCAAACATTTCAAAGTCACTTATTCTTGAGTGATGTGACAAACTTCCCATAACTTTACATGCCATTAATGTAAAAATGGCAACACGTGCAAGGAAAAATAATAACACTTTACAATAAGGTTCAATTTGTTGATTGTAGTTAATGCATTAGGTTTCATGAACTAATATTGACTACGTTTACATGTGCACCAATAAGGTCTTAAAGGGATAGTTCACCCAAAAATGAAAATTAAGTCATTAATTACTCACCCTCATGTTGTTCCAACCCCGTAAGACCTTCGTTCATCTTCGGAACACAAATGAAGATATTTTTGATTAAATTTGAGAGCTGGATCACTGCTACATAGGCTTCTTAAGGGAGTGAAACTTGATGGCCCAGAAAGTCATTGAAGAAAATGTTTAAATATTCCATGTGACTACAGTGGCTCAACTATAAGTTTATCAAGCGACGAGAATACTTTTTGTCTCAGTTCTCGCGCATGCGTCTTGGAAATCTCTTGAACTCTCGTCTCAGGCCCACAAGGAAGAAAAGGAATAGTCGAATAAAGTCGTTATTTTTGTTTGTTTTTCCGCACAAAAAGTATTCTCGTCGCTTGATAAACTTATAGTTGAGCCACTGTAGTCACTTGGACTATTTAAACATTTTCTTCAATGACGTTCTGGGCCGTCAAGTTTCACTCCCTTAGGAAGCCTATGTAGCAGTGATCCAGCTCTCAAATTTAATAAAAAATATCTTCATTTGTGTTCCGAAGATGAACGAAGGTCTTACGGGGTTGGAACAACATGAGGGTGAGTAATTAATGACTTAATTTTCATTTTTGGGTGAACTATCCCTTTAATCGCAGTAAGATGTTTAGGTGGCACAAGCACAACCTGTTCACAATTTCATCATTTCAATTGTGGTTATTTCTACTGCCATTATTCACATACCCCAATGCACAGCACAAATGATACACTCACATACAGTATGTGCGTCACCAGCCACGCTCTTCCACGGATTTGTTCCGCATGACGTGTCTAAAAATGTCTCCATTTCAATGTTTTGGACCATCAAAATACCGCATTATATTCATGTCAGTTACTACAATTCCGGTTGCTACGATTATTGGCTTAATCGCATCAATTTGATCAAAGTATTGTGTGTACATGAGGTAGATTTTAATCGCAATATTGCCCAAATCTTGTTATAATCACATTATGTGGGTGCATGTAGCCAATGAAAAATACTTTACAGCTTTTTTAAATCTTGGGTAATATTAATTTCTACAAATACATTTCAACATTTCAAGTATAAGTATTTCAAATATAAATTATGAATTACTTTAATGTATTATGGATTAACAAATAATCAGAGAATTAATCAATCTAGATGAATAAATGCTGTAAAATGAGCTGTTTGTTAATTCACGCTACCTAATGCATTAACTAATGGTAACAAATTGCACCTTATTGTGTTATCAAAAAAAGTGAAAGTGTACAAAAGGGACAATGAAAGCAAATGTTGCAGTCCACACAACTTTGCATCAAGTACATAGAACTAACACACGTCATTACAAATAATGACTATACAAACCAGGTTTCCAGCTACAAGCTATTTGGCGTTCCACCATGAATGCGGAACCGCAGCATGACCTGACATTGACAGCCAAGCAGAACATTTTTGATATTTTTAACGTACCATTACGTAGAGCTTTTTTAATGCCACCACAGCAGAATCATCAAAATGAGAAAAAGCGTGAATTGTTTTTTGCTCTATGGTAGGACACCGTTATATTTTAGCTGATCTTAATTACCATATCTTTCTCTTTTTCTCTAGGTTGTGAAGCTTTCTGAAATTGTATCATTGGCCAAAGAGGCCCAGGTTGATGTCAAGTTCCAGCTGCCCATCTAACACAACAGACCCACAAGCCACCTCACCATTCAAACCATCTTATATGAACTGAATCCAAGCCCACCATCTGAGCTTGTCTCGTCTCAGACCCTCCAATAGAGTTCTCCACAATCCAGTGTCCTGCTCAAGCTTCTGTAAACTCTCGTTTCTGTCTCTTGGTGGTTCTCTGTGCATTCTGTTTCATCAGTGCTTTCAGATTGTAAAAGCACACGTGTTTCTGCATGGCGCCACTTTCATTTCATCCGATCAACCTCATCCAGTGCAGAGCCCATCAAATCAGTCCACTAACATACTGTTTAGGGTTTTTTGGTTCCATTGGTTTAGATCGGCTCATTGTTACTGCCTACTGCTTTTTGTTTTGTCAATGTTATTGTTTGCTTGTTATCATAAGTGGAGGATGTTTTTATGTGGGACTGTATTTATACTGTTGAAATGTATATGGAGAGATGATTCTGTTGATGTAGAATGTCTCTGAAACACTGGTATTATTGCCACATACACACACACACACACACACAAAGTATCATTAAAAGAAAATCCCACCCCCTATTTTTTCTTTCCTCTCTCCCTCGCCTTGTGTTTTCCGGCGGGAGTGTGTGTGTGTGTGTCGATGTAGGATGTCATCTCTGTTCTCCTAAAGAGAAATGCACCATTTCCCTTTTTAAGCAAACGCACAAGCACTCACAGGGAATATGTGTGTTATTGGTGTTCTCTCAGTCTGACGAGGAGCCACCGGTGCAGCGGAAGCAGAAAACAATAAAAATACTCAAGCGTCTCAGAGGATTACGTTTACTTCTTCTCAAAGGCTCTGTCACTGTCTAAATTTGAAATGTAGAACATGTAGTTCTTTGGCAAAGTATGTCCCTTGAATCATCTTTCATGCAAGAGTGGGTCCTGTGGTGAGAATTCAACTTTCTAAGAAGGAAATGTCTGGATGTGGCAGCTCACAGTTTGAGGTCTGTAATACCTCATCTATCCATTGGAAGTTGCTAAGCTGGTGCAGGACCCCCTTGTGAATATGAAATCTTTGCTTATGGGCAAAATAGTATATATGCCATATTTGATTGTTTTTAGTCAGTCACCTTTAGCTTGAACTATTCCTTTAAGAGTCCTAAAAGTAATGGTCACTTGCAAAACATTTACTATACACTCAAATATTATGTATTTGAATTGCATATTACATTTCCATCCATTTGGATTACATGTTTTTAACAAACCAATAAATGCATATTTGTCAAGTCACCTTTATTTAAATAGCGCTGTATACAATACAGATTGTTTCAAAGCAGCTTTACAGTGATAACAGGAAAATAAAGCATTTCGGCTGTTGTTCAGCTGAAGTCAGTTCAGCGTTGATTCAGTTCCATTGTAAAGGTCATCAATTATTAAATTAGTTCATTTAATCTATACAGCAGTTCTGCAAAAAATTGTCATTGTCCAGCTCAGTTCAGATCTCACACAGCAGCGTCAGTACAGTCAGGTCAATAATATTGTTGAATATTACGTGTTTGTCAGTTTTTTTCAATCATAAATAAATTTAACTGTTAAGAAACAGGTAAGATTTCTGTATTAGTATTATTAAACTGACTGAGTTTCAAATACACAATCACCAGGTTTATATATTTATCAATAAATCCAGTTTCATACATTTTAGCTATTCAATATCGCGTGTACACAGCCAGCCATATTCTAACCATGTTCATATTTTTTGACTAAATTAAATTTTCACAATGAACAGATTTATGCTGATTCTAAGTGATTTGAAATTTGCATGCATGCAATAAATATGATTATTTAAATAAAATCAAACAGATGCAAATAGTTAAACTTTAAAAGAAATCTTAGCCATGGCTGACAAATAGACATAACATTAAGTTTATAGTTTGTTAAAACTATAATCCAAATGGGTGGAAATTTTATGTGCGTTTTAAATACATAAATCTTACATTTAGGGCCAAAAATTATTTTTAAATTTAAAATGTAAAAAAAATTGTTGCTGGCAAAACAATTTAGTTCAGCAATACACAGTTACTTTTGAAAGGCCGTCAATGGAGAAAGATGGGGTTTTTTTGTAGCCATGTTGATAGTTATGACATCATGCAGGGGATAACTTGTGCATATTAACCAGCCAAACCTTTGGTGTGCTAGGTAAATTTTGATATGACACAAATATTGATTGATGAATCCACTTCTTTGATTATGTTTTAGTGTTGATTTGAAATGAGTTGAAATGTTTTTGACACTCACTGTTCAGACAAGTGCTTGTGTGGGGATGAATTTGTCTTTAGGCTGCCTGTTGCAAATCCATCATGCTTTAATTCAATTAAAACAAAACATATCTTTGCTAAGGGTGATTTGATGTACACTAACCTATTAAAAAAATTTAACCAGTTTTAATGCAGTCTCAGAGATGTGTTTTCATAACCCCTACAGGCCCGGATGTGTTTGAATGTTTATGGGAATATGTAAAACATGGGATCAGGCAAACTCATGTTGATATGGTCCCTCCTGTAAATAATCTGCAGCTCATCTATCTCTTCTGGATGTGAATTGATGCTGCTCTGCTTCATATTTTGTAATTATGTCACACAGTATTGGTCTTGTGTATAATTTCGGGTTATATCATTCTTGCATGCCCATTAGCCTATTCATTCTTCTTCTTCTTCAAAAAAAAATTTGTATTACTAGTTCAGTCATGACAACCCTCGGATTGTGCACATGCTTGATAAATCATGGAATATACATAGGCTTGATTTTGGTGGACGAGATCTCTACAGGTGGCGCTGTGGAGGAGGAGGGATAACGGAAGCTTTCAGCGTTGAAAGACCCAATCAGCATTCGTTAGTTTCCCTGAACTTTGTATTTACGAAATGCAGTTAAAAATAGGCTTGTTATAAGAAAACATCTTTAAAATAATTTTGAAAATCTTTTTAAAAAACATAACCTCATAACCTGAGGCATAAACCTCACTAAATTGTGTTAGATCTGTGCAGGAAACAAGCTAAAAACATCTAAAATGTATTTTGAATTATGTTTTTAACATTCAATTTGCAATGTTGAAATTCCAGACCTTTAAAACTGATCTCAAGACTCATTTATTTACACTACGCTATGTTAACTAATTGTAAACTTTAAATTGCAGATACATGCATGCCTTACTACTTTTTTCTTTTATATGTAATATGATCACTGTCTGTCTACCTGGTCATGTTATTATCCTGATTGTATATTTGTAACTGTCAATATTATGTAAAGTGTCCTTGGGTTCTTGAAAGGCGCTATATAAATAAAACGTATTATTAATAATAATAATGTTTACAACTTTATTCAATACTCTTCTTAATATCTTCTTGACATTGCACTGATCTTGGTTTAGGGATTTTTTTTTAAGATATTTTTTACCCAGGCTCTGGCTAAAATTATGAAGTGGCCTCTTATAGAGAAATATATAAACAGTCTTACAATCACCATTTAGATTTGAGTTGTTTCAAGAATATCTGAGCGATGTAACAAAGATCAACAGAACTGGCTGGTCATCTCATGAAATGTGTCTTTATAGCATTGTTTACACTTTATTTTAAGGTGTCATTGTTACAGTGTATTTGTATATTTAAGTACTGAGTAATATTAAGCAACATGTACTTACAATAGGGTTAGGGTAGGATTAGGATTTGGTTGAGGGTTAGTTGCATGTAATTATGCATCATTTACTGTTATAACTATGGTAAGTACATATGTAACAAGGACACTGTAAAATAAAGTGTTTCCCACGCCTTGTATTTATCGTGCAATTTATTCACGAAAATTAGTTTTTAGGTGCATATGATACGTGTGAATACACACGTATTCAGCAGTTGCAGAGAGAATGATTTAATCACAGATGAGTTTCAGATTACACAACTGGTGTTCTCTGCTGTTTAGAGGTAGGCCTATATCTCTGTTGAAGCCAGTCGCTATATTGTGGTGTATTTAGCCTACTTCCTCAATCGGTATAGCTCAAGTCAAGATTCACAATTCTCAGTGGAAATGAAATTTACATAATTTCCCAGCATGCCGCAGGCTTGTTCACATTTACCTGTTTATTTTCGGTGGAGTGGTGCCTCAGAATGTTTTCTTGGAGTGCTGAGGCTGATGCGCCCCTGAGGCTGAAATTATCCTCAGCTTTAGGAGGAGAACCTCTTCATGGCTTTGCATGTGAACTCACTGGAAATAAGTTGAAATGACAATCTGGAACATTTTTTGGGGGGAGATTTGCTTTTGTCTGTGGGAGTTTTTCAGAAGGCAATTTGTGGATTTAAACAATTCTTATAACATCAGAATGTATCATTCACCCCATTGCCCTAGGAATTTCAATGACAAATGTAGGGCCCTGCGATTTCATCTATGTGGAAAACAGAGACAGAATCGCAGAATCCTTTCATTAAAATTTCATTTGCGGTATAATGCCACAGAATTTTGCAAAATTTGGATAAATGAAAAGTAGGGCTGTAAACTTAATCAAAATGAATTATTATGGACTAGTCTGTGAATATAACCGCAAAAAGACTCCTATTTAAATATGCAGTCTGCTTGTTCTGCGTGTCTGTGTGAATATATTCAAGGATGTGTGGCGCTTGTGGTGTTTGTTTTCAGCATCTGCCATCGCAATGTATGCTATATGAGGACATGAACACATACCATGCATGAACACTCATGAAGTGAGCTGAAGTCCACGAGTCTCCAGCCTTGTCCCAAATGGCACAGTTCACCTGCACTTTACGTCTTGTGGACATACAATGGCTGCCGCGTATCAAGGTTCTTCCCTGGCAGCCTTGTTTATGTTGTCTTTGTTTCAGGTCTCTATGTTAGTCCTGTGTTTGAGCACATGACTCTGTCTTTGTTTGTGTTTGCCATGTGCTCCTCGTGTCCCCCCTCCTTGTTTCCTGTTACCACGCCCCCTTGTTTAGTCCTCGTCTCACTAATTGTCTTCACCTGATCCTCATGTGCTCTGGTCTCTTTATATTGTGCTTCTTTCTCTCATGTCTTTGCTAGTTCGTTGTGTGTGTACTTTGTGGTGTTTTCTGGTTTGTGCTCTTGAAGTTATCTTAGCGTTTGCTCTAGTTTTTTTCTTTTTGAATCGCACAGTGCTCGAAGTAGTAAACAGCACTTCTATATTTTAAGGCCTTGTCCACACGGACACGGGTATTTTTATAACCAGAGTTTTTCCTACAGCGTTTAAAAAAAAAATCCCGTCCACACATGCTCGGTCTCTGTCTACATGAAAACGCAAAAACACGCTATCAAGCGCGGTCAAGAGCATGCCACGCCAGCAGGCGGCGATATAAACCTTAACCGTAAAGCCACGTTGGCCAATCAGAAGCGCAAATCTGACGTCAAACACAGCGGATAACGGCGCACACTCGGACGTCGCAAGGCAAAAACCCCGGTTTCACTGTCTACACGACAACACTGTAACCGGCGTTTCTGAAAATCCTCACCCTGGCAGGGGTTTTCAAAAATGTTTGGTTTCAGTGCGTTTTCATGTGGACGAACGGCCGAACCGCGTAAAAAAAGTCACGGTTATAAAAATACCCGTGTCCGTGTGGACAGGGCCTTAGTGTACTGGCACTTCTCACATGAATTTCTGAAGAAGTAAAGCGAATTTTCAGCGAAGTCGTAATCACAGTGTCAGGTGCATTCATCACTTTGGTCAGACCAAGATGAATGTAGTTTTACTACAAAAAATCAGAAAGATTTTTTTATGATGAATAAAGAATGCGCATCAGGCGTGTTTTTGCTTTGTCAATATTTTCACTGACATGCCCCTAACTCGTGAACGAAAAGCCCCGATATACTCACAGCGAAGTTAAGGGGTAAACGAAGGGGTGCAAACTTTTCCGGGAAGTTTGCTTCAGCAAGCTGTTTCGAACTCCTGATTTTGTTCGGAATGATCAGTTTGTTCTTCGATTTCGCTTGAAGTATCGGGGCCTTAAGGGCTTAAAGAAAGTTCAGAGTTGCCCACTATTAATTATGACTTTAATGTTCGTTCAACTCATAAATATGATATTTCCGACATGACTTGATCTCACCCCCGATCCTTTAAAATTGCCCCGACCAAAGGCCTCAAATTGAGCCTTTAGAGTCGACCTCTCTCCAAAGCCGTATCCCTTTATTAGCTATTCTCATCATATTCCCTAAAGCATTTCCAAGTCCATTCATCCCTCTCTCCCTCTCCCGATCATCTTCTCTCTCATTAGTTGTGCGGCTCTGACAGCGGTTCATAAATCTTTTGCTGAGAGAGGTGAAAGAGGTGAAGCTGAGGATGTCTCGCACCCCTCCCACCTCACCTGCTGTTATGGAGCGAAGTGTCAGGTGGTCCCAAGAGACGCACATGTTTTTATCTCTGTGCTCCTTTGCTGAATGAGATGTGCTGCATCAGTCAAGCTGCTGTCATGCTATTAAAGATACGATTTGTAACTGTTAGCATGGAGCCGCTGTTGCCTGAGAGAATTCATGCTAAAAAAAACGTCTCGTGAAAGTCTCGTCTCTGAAAACACAAGGGGTGGAGCCGTTTGAAGGGAATGTTGTTGTTTGAAAGTGTCTGCTTTTGTTATAAACGCTCAGTCGATAGCTGGATGTAGATTATGCCTTAAAGGCGGTGCTCATTTATTTGTTGAGATAGAGAGATGCTTCTGATATAGATACAGACAGGGTGACGCGAGTCTTCAACAAACTCGTTCGTCAGTTTGTGGAAACAGAACTGACACTCTGTTGCCTTGGAAACCGTAGATTTCAACCCCCTTTCCAACACTCTCACACACTATTCTACCAGGGGTGTCAATTATTTTTTTATCTGTAGAGTGCAACAGTTGGGTTCCAGAAGTGAAAACTCCATACATTTTCTCCATAGGGAAATAGATTTTTAATGACAACGTAGAAACATTTAAAGACAGCCTTACCATGAGCTACAAGGTTGTTAATCGATGGCCCGCATTATTTCAACTTAATTTTAAAATAATAGTGTTTAACAGGTTGGTGGAGAGTTCCTGTCTCAAGTGGGACAGTTCAAGTATCTTGGGGTCTTGTTCACGAGTGAGGGAACGATGGAACGGAAGATTGACAGACGGATCGGTGCAGCTTCTACAGTGACACGGTCGATGTACCGGTCTGTCGTGGTGAAGAAGGAGCTGAGCTGCGAGGCGAAGCTCTCGATTTACCGGTCAATCTACATTCTCACCTATGGTCATGGGCTGTGGGTCATGACCGAAAGGACAAGATCCCGGATACAGGCGGCCGAATGAGCTTTCTCCGCAGGGTGGCTGGGCACTCCCTTAGAGATAGGGAGAGGAGCTCGGTCACTCGGGAGGAGCTCAGAGTAGAGCCGCTGCTCCTCCGCATCGAGAGGAGCCAGCTGAGGTGACTCGGGCATCTGTTCCGGATGGCTCATGGACGCCTTCCCGGGGAGGCGTTCCAGGTGCGTCTCACCGGGAGGAGACCCCAGGGAAGACCTAGGACACACTGCTTAGACCGCTGCCCCCGCGACCCGGCCCCGGATAAGCGGAAGAAGATGGTATGATATGGTATGGTATGGTGTTTAACAGTGGAATTCGTGGTGAAAACTACATTACCTGTACAGAAAATTCCACCAATCTTTAGATCTCTTAAGCTCCGCTCACTCCCATGAAATGTAAATGACATAAGTTGGTCTCCCTACACTCTCAAAATACTTAAAAATTCTTAATATGCATATATTGCAATAAATATATTGATTATATATATAACATATAACAATTTGAAATGAGTAGTTTTATATTACTCCATATTTTTTTTATTTAAAAGCCATCCAAACACAGCCCAGTCGCTAAAACAAGGCAAAATTTGGGCTGTCAGTGAACATTTTGTAGATGTCTAAACCCTAGCCCAAGATTAGACAATAGTTATCAATTAGATAGCAAAGAAATTAAATTAAACGACTAGTCTATTCTTGGGATATGTTGACGTCTATTAAATTTTCACTGACAGGCCAAATGTTGCCTTGTATTAGACGTCTGGCCTGTGTTTGGACGGCTATTAGACGTCTTTTAAACGCAAAATTTCTTGCTGGGATGTTTGCTGGGATAAAGCCGTTACACAGTCTTGTACCTTTGTAATTTTGTCAGATTTTCAGATTCTTTTTTTGTTTTAAATCAAAGTTTGTAATGTTATGATTCACCTCGTGGCTCAGCTGACTGGTTTGGTTCATGGCTTATAACACTTTAATGAAGACTTTATTAAAATCCCTATGGGAGAAATGAATAAAAAAAAAAACACTTCTGGAACCAACGTAGCTGAAAAAGTGGGCGGGCACTAATACACTCTATTTTGTCCTATTTTCTCCTATGACTGTCTTAATAACGTACTCGGTTACTAACGTACCGGTAACCTCGGTTCCCTGAGATAACAGGAACGAGTATTGTGTCGCTATATGCAATGGGGAATTGCACAAGCCAATTGGCTGAGCAGTGTAATCTGCACGAACCTATGGCGATGCAGCGTATCTGCGCAAACCAATCGGTGAGTAGCCCGCCGAATTAAGTGCTCCAGCCCACCAGAATGGTCTATTGCTCGTGTGTTGAATAGGTTCGGTTGATCGTGATTGACGCCCATAGTATTGGGAAGAGGAAAGTGCTCTCTTTTCGAGTATTTTTTGTTGTTTATTGTGTTCTCTGTAGCAGTGGTCAATAATAGGCTATAATATATATATATATATATATATATATATATATATATACACTCACCGGCCACTTTATTAGGTACCCCATGCTAGTAACGGGTTGGACCCCCTTTTGCCTTCAGAACTGCCTCAATTCTTCGTGGCATAGATTCAACAAGGTGCTGGAAGCATTCCTCAGGGAGTTTGGTCCATATTGACATGATGGCATCACACAGTTGCCGCAGATTTGTCGGCTGCACATCCATGATGCGAATCTCCCGTTCCACCACATCCCAAAGATGCTCTATTGGGTTGAGATCTGGTGACTGTGGAGGCCATTTTAGTACAGTGAACTCATTTTCATGTTCAAGAAACCAATTTGAAATGATTAGAGCTTTGTGACATGGTGGAAGTAGCCATCAGAGGATGGGTACATGGTGGCCATAAAGGGATGGACATGGTCAGAAACAATGCTCAGGTAGGCCGTGGCATTTAAACGATGCCCAATTGGCACTAAGGGGCCTAAAGTGTGCCAGGAAAACATCCCCCACACCATTACACCACCACCACCAGCCTGCACAGTGGTAACAAGGCATGATGGTTCCATGTTCTCATTCTGTTTACGCCAAATTCTGACTCTAACATCTGAATGTCTCAACAGAAATCGAGACTCATCAGACCAGGCAACATTTTTCCAGTCTTCAACTGTTCAATTTTGGTGAGCTCTTGCAAAATGTAGCCTCTTTTTCCTATTTGTAGTGGAGATGAGTGGTACCCGGTGGAGTCTTCTGCTGTTGTAGCCCATCCGCCTCAAGGTTGTGCGTGTTGTGGCTTCACAAATGCTTTGCTGCATACCTCGGTTGTAACGAGTGGTTATTTCAGTCACTGTTGCCCTTCTATCAGCTCGAACCAGTCTGGCCATTCTCCTCTGACCTCTGGCATCAACAAGGCATTTCCGCCCACAGAACTGCCGCTCACTGGATGTTTTTTCTTTTTCGGACCATTCTCTGTAAACCCTAGAGATGGTTGTGCGTGAAAATCCCAGTAGATTAGCAGTTTCTGAAATACTCAGACCAGCCCTTCTGGCACCAACAATCATGCCACGTTCAAAGTCACTCAAATCACCTTTCTTCCCCATACTGATGCTCGGTTTGAACTGCAGGAGATTGTCTTGACCATGTCTACATGCCTAAATGCACGTAGTTGCCGCCATGTGATTGGCTGCTTAGAAATTAAGTGTTAACGAGCAGTTGGACAGGTGTACCTAATAAAGTGGCCGGTGAGTGTATATATATATTATATAATAAAATTATTAAACCATTGTATGCCATTAAATTTAAAATGTCATGTAATAAAAAGGTAGGCTATTACAGAGTCTTCAAGTTATCCTTTTTTGATGATATTTTTTCATAGCCTATACTGTATGAGCCTACAATAAAGGATTTCCTTAGTAAGTTGGATTTTGAAATGTTAATTTTAGTTTAATATGTGAAATTTAAATCATTTCAGCTCACTTTATAAGGTTGATAGGAGTCTGCAGATTTTGAAGCTACAGGCAATGTGTTCTGACATAATTGTTATGATTGTTTTGTGCGTGTGTGTGAGTCTGTTACTCCCTAGGCTCACTGTCACCACATAACATCTACTTTATAGTTGCACAAGCCGCTAATATAATTCAAACAGATTTTAATGTGATTGAGGGCTTGTATCTGAATACACATGGGACGTGCTAATTGGTTGCCATGAAGTATTTATCAGATAAATGAGAGCCAACAGTCTCCCCAGCTGGTGCAGGCTTGTCGACTGTGGGTTCGCCTGAGAAATGTGTGTTTGTTAGATCACACTGTGCTTGTGGGAACTAAAGGAGAGATTCTTGAGTAGAAATGTTTGCAATTACAACATGCTTGATGCATAATATATGTGCATATATGTATGTGTAAATTTGTGTGATCATACTGTAGTTTTCTAAAAAGAGGACACCCAGTTTTTTCACATAGTTTTCTTTTTAAGCTCCTTTCACCTTTTTAATGGTCAAGTAAAAGGCATTTTCTGAAATAAAATCTAAAAATATCCTGCGTTGGTGTCTTTTTGCTGTGACATCCATAAATAATGAAATCTAAGCATTTAAATATAATCTTACTAAGACATATATTGGAAGATTTAGAGTGACTGATTTCTATTGCCTATGCATTTTATCTAAGTAGTCTGCTGGACTGTTATAACGGTCTCATTTACTTACATTACAAGCTATCCGAATATGGCCATATAAACGGGCCCGGTTCCGTTCCAGAATCAAACCACTGAGGGTGCTTCTGAAATTAGTGAGGATTAGTAAAGTGCAGATGTAGTATGTAGATGTAGTTCTAGTAATCTATTAGTCTGCATTTGCATTGCTTAATGCGTATCTATTTTGGTATGCCATATTTTTGTCCCATGCTATGTTTATCACTATGTCAATCGAGAGTGAATCCTGCTTTCACATAGATGTCACTTCAGAAACTTTGCAGCATGTAATTGGTCGGTCCTCTGAGCAGCATGAAAAACAAAACTTTGTCACGTTTTCATTCATACAATGTTGTCATTCATCTCAGTTGATCGAGATCCAACAAAGTTCCATCAATCAGGCCTGTATCAACAAATTTACATATTTTTGCTCAATTTGGGCCTCTGAATAACATTAAGCTGCTTTTTCCTCTTAAAGTTTATGCTCCATATTATCACTATATCTTACTAAATGAACCATTTTTTTTTTTGTAAGGGTGTCCGGCTTTCGTCAAATGGATCAAGTTCAAGTGATGAAGGCAAAATACTTTTTTTTGTTGTGAATTTACATTTTCGTTTGGGCATTGAACAGTACAGCACTGCTTTGGTTCTGTGCTTCTTCCAGACCTCCAGCATTTAAACTTGTCATTTTCTTCAGACCTGGTGATTTTAGGAGCGCTGATGAGGGTCATAATCACAGAACAGAGTCTGACACCTGAACCACATCTCGCTCCCCTTGTCTGCCACTGCTCCCAGGTGAGCAATTACAAGACCGCCGGGAGCCTCTTGACACACACACATTCTTAATCCAGCTACTTCTTATTCTCACACACACTATACTTCCATTACCGGAGGAGTGAGTGAAAGAGAATGCTCTATCAGTCTGTCTGCCAGCCGAGCGATCCATCATTTATATGGATGGAGACGGGAAAGGTGGAGTTTTTTCCCTAGCTCTGTCCTCTACAGTTTGAACACTTCCCTTCTGCTACTGTACATCTGTTTGCCCTCTCTGGTCCGTGCTTCGCTTTTACCTTTTCCATCACAAACCTTGGACATTTAGCAGGTCCAACGATCTATGGATTTTCTGTTTACGCTGTTTTCACTCTTTGGTTGTCTCTCCTTCTCTTACTTTTCTTTTTCTCGCCATGTTTACCCAGGTTTTACTTTTTATTAGTCCTGCCTCGTTTTTTACTCTTCTTTCTTTTCTGTATCTATTTCCCTCTCTTCAATCTTTACCTTAATCTATCTCTCCCAATTTTGCCTAGAGGAAGAAGTATCTCATTTTCTCCCCATTTTTAATAAAAGTGAGGATGTATTCTTGGACAATATTAAATATTAATTCATGATGTGTATTAATAATGCATTATTTATATCCTGTGATGGCAGAGGTCCTCTGTGGAAAATTTATCAATTTACCTGGATTATTTTAGGTTATATCCTGAGGGAGTGGGGGTCAGTGGAACACCTTTTGCAGGACGACAAATGTCATGTTCTTTTCATAAAAAATTGCTTTATTAATGACATGAGGTTTTGCTGTAAGTGCATAAAAGCTCATAAAAAGGGTAAATGGGACACAAAGAAAAGGTTCTTTATTGTGGAAAAATGTTCTTCAGATTATTATTACAATTATTTAAAAATGATTAAAATAACAGAATTTTCATTTTTGGGTGAACCTGCTATTTTCATGGATGTAAACACCTGATTTATACTAAATATTGTTCTATATTTGTAATGGTTCCGGTTTTCCTGAAATTGCAATACGTTTAAAAGGTTTAAGGTGCAGTGTGTATTTTTTAGCGACATCTAGCGGTTCGGTTGTGAGTTGCACTAAGGGCTCAGCCCACTGCTCACCCCACCCTTTCGAAGAAGCTACGGTGGCTAAAATGGGACAAACATATCGTCGTCTGAGACAGCAGAGAATAGCCAGACTAGTAAGCCAAGAGTGTGTAACATTGTCACTGTTTCTGTACCACAGTCCATTATAAACCACATCATGGATAAAGTTTACAAAGCCATAGTCAGGTGAGGATCAAGGGTCTTAATATATATATAATAATAGTAATCAGCTGATTGTCTCACAAACGCAACCAGCAGATTTCTCCCCACAAACCCATAATACAGCGAGGGAGAAGAACCACATGAAACTATGCAACTATATATATTTTTTCTAACAGGGTAGTAAAAGTTTAGCTGGCTAATATGAGCTGTTACTGTGGCTGAGCTGGTTAAAGCGTAAAGCCTTGTTTAAACTCGAAGCGTCCGCATGAGCCCAATGGTGCGCGCGGCAAAAATGACATGATTGTAACAGCGCGCGTGCCTCCGCATCCCCTAGACCCCATTTACTACACACAATAGGCTTTTTTTCTCTGATTTTGAAAACTCTTCGCGATCGACTCAAAATGCTTCCAAGATCGACTTGTCGACCGCGATCGACGGGTTGTGATTCCTGTAACATATTGTTTTATGGTCAATGACAAGAGTACTAATCAGCTGTCTCACGAACGTAACCAGCACATTTATCCCCACATAGCAAAGCCATAACACAGCGAGGGAGAAGAACTAAGTTACATGAAACAATCCAACTACATATTTTACACCACTGACAAGGGAAAAGTCACTACTCACGGTGTTTATGGCTAGCTTCTAGGTTTCTGCTGCTTCTATTTCGACGAAAGTCACCAGTTTGTTCACTGTCGGCTACGGTAGAAACATGACGTCACAATATGTCGACCTTCATAGAAGGGGGTGCCCGCGGTTATGTAGATATAAATGTCTCATTCTAAGGTAATAAAAACATTACGGTTTATTAAGTAAGTTCTTTATACACCACTGAATGGATGTCATATTGCATTTCTGTTAATAGATACTCAAAAATGTTACACATTGCACCTTTAAATGGGGCATTCCATTAGATTCCTCCATTGGTTTCCTGCCTGAAGAGCTATTTGAATATCTGTGGAAATGTGTATGGAAAAAAAATAGGTTCATCTTTGTTCCAGTTGACAAGTACCAAAGGGACCACTCAAAGACAAGTCTTTCTGGAGGAAGCTCAAACAGTCTGGCTTTAGTTACAGCTGGAGAGAACTATCTGCAGAGAGAGGGAGAGAGAGAGAGAGAGAGAGAGAGAGAGAGAGAGAGAGAGAGAGAGAGAGAGAGAGAGAGAGAGAGAGAGAGAGAGAGAGAGAGAGAGAGAGAGAGAGGGAGGGAGAGAGGGAGGGAGAGGAAGGGAGGGAGATAAGAGACCGAAGTGCTGAAAAGAGAAAGGATGAATGGTACAGGACCACATGTTGGGTTGATGTGACAAGCACGCATCACCAGTGGCTCATTCTCCAGCTCTAGTGTTCGGAGTGACAGGAAACCGGAAAACACTTCTAGATTAAACGGTAATGTATATGAACACAACATAAACACAGAGTTTGATGTTCTACACTTTTTTAGAATCAGTCTAGCTACTGGAGCCACTAGTCTGAGAATTGTGGTTGCATGCAATATGCGTTCATGTGGGAATGAAGCAGTGCGTAGATAGCATGTTTCGTGTGTTTATGTGATGTTTTGTTTAAACCAGGACAGCTGAAACATCAGTGCGTTCCAGTCTCTCATGTGTTCTCATTCTTTCTTTCTCTCTCTCTCATTAAAAAAGCAGCTGTAAAGTTGCCTCCTCTATTCTGAATCACAATCCATCTGCCCAAGGAGCTCTAAACATCCGTGTACAACAACCATCAACAGGGGTGAGGAAAACAGGAGGCTGTTGAAGGTGACTGTGAACATGTTGTCGATCTCAAACCGGAACCTTTTGAGCTGCACAGACCTGGAGTGCGATGGAACGCTTCAAATGGACTATCAGTGAATTAATCGATGTCGCGTTTGAAAAAATAGTCCTTTAATGGCCCTGAATGGGACGACTGCTGAACTCAGATCCTCTGCGATATCGACTGAAATTTTGAAAGACAAAAGCGCTGAACATTGGCTCATGGAGCAGAAGGTGTCTCTGGGAAATGCAGTTCTCAATAACTCGATGGATTTCAATTGTAGTGAAGACAGAAATAGGTCGGTAGATTTGTCCTTTAATGGCCAGAAGAACTGGGTGGCTCTTTTGATTTCGCTGGTCATAATCATCACAGTGACGGGAAACATTCTGGTCATCATGGCAGTGAGCTTGGAGAGGAAGTTACAGAATGCCACCAACTACTTCTTGAGGTCTTTAGCCATTACAGACATGCTTCTGGGTATCCTTGTAATGCCAGTAGCCATGCTGACGATACTCTATGGTGAGTTTCTTTACATTTTTACATATCATCATACATTTGCAGTAATACACAATAGAAGTCTGTGGGGCAAGGCAATTCCCCAAAATAACTATTAAAACAGACAAAGTTTTGAAAGTATAGCCTAAAGACATTGTTAACGATGTATAATGTTGCGATCCAAAGTTATATATGCAGTCTTTCAACTCCCATTATTACATTTTAAGCCAGTAGAGCTTGTGCCGTAGGTTGGAGCTAAACTTTGCAGGAAGGTAGATCTCCAAGAACAGGATTGGGCACTATGCGCAAAATTGCAATAACGCATGTAACATTTGCGAAAGAAGCACCATTTCCATCCAGTTGAAGAGAACAAAAAAGTCACTTCCTGATAAACTATCACTAAGAAAAATGGAAGTTGATGCAGTATAGGAGAAGCCACTATATATAATAATGTTTACAATATATTACTCCACAGAGTGTGCAGACGAAACGCTATAAACGTGTTCCTGTTAACTTGCTTTCTGAGGCGGATGCCTGATGTTTGGGAACGCAGTCGGTTCTGGGAGGTACTTTGACGACAGACATTCTGGGAACTCAGGCATTTCAGAATGACCAAAACAGCATTTTAGATGCTGTGCAATGAGATCATCAGTCCGCTGGTTGGTCCAGTTATGCCGTCCCATTGCAAAGCCACATGTCTTTTTAGATGCACATCTAGGAAATGAATCGCAAATGTGTTTCAATCGTAGTTTATGCACATGTTTTCTTAACGGATAAAAAATGTATCCGACTCAGTTGAGCGCATACAGGTTTTATGAGCATTTTTAGAATTTCATCTTGGCGTTTCCATCCAGCGTTTTTTTCAGGGGATATCCCAAAATGAGCATAAAAGGAGGTGGATGGAAACATAGCTAATGTTTTTTTTAGGGCTGTCAAAGGTAATGTGTAATACGTTTTGAATAAACATATTGATTAAATGTTTAACACAATATTGTTTTGACATTATTATTGTCTTGTTTCGCATTGAAATTAATCATTGCTATTTTAACTACTATTACTATTAACAACATAGGCTACATCGTTTTTACAAACTGAGGGAAAAAGCAACCATAATTTTTTTCTGCCATTATCAACACAACAGCATGGGTGATGCCATTTCTTAGCATAGATAGATCATAATTCTGACTTCTGTTATTGTCTGTTATTGTCGACAACATGCCCCAGATGCTGTTGATAGACATTAAGTTGTTTAGAAGCCAGAACATTCCTTTAAACAACACAAGTTGTGTCAAAGGGTTTTTTATTTGAGCTGTTTTACAGAATCAAGTCAAGTCACCTTTATTTATATAGCGCTTTTTACAATACAGATTGTTTCAAAGCAGCAGAGATAACAGAAAAATAATGCAAAAAAGTTTGTTTCCAGGAGAAAATAGCGTCACAGTCCAGCTTAAGTAAGTTCAGTGATGTTTCATTTTTGTTAAAAGTTATTCATTTTTGTTAAAAGTTATTAATTTAGTTCATTTCTATATATATATATAGCCGCTCCGGAGTAAACAGTGATGTCATCGTCCAGCTCAGTTCAGTACTTGTATAATAGTGTCAATGCAGGCAGATCAATATTATTGTTGAATATTAAATTAAATGTTTAATTTCAGCAGCACAGAATCAGCACTCATTAGATGTCTCCAGTGAGTTTCTTCCATGTCAAAGGTGTAAATTGCAAACTTTCTTGTGTTATAACATTTGTATCTCTGGAAAAAAAGATGTATAAACAATAATTAGCCCTCCATACATTTAGCTGGAAGGTGATTTATTTCAGTGCATAATGAGTGTGTGTTGGGCCGTCTGGTGTGTCCTAAATTAGTCTGCTTGTATTCACGCATGGGGAGAGAAATCCCTCTTCCTACTCCTTCCAGCGCTTTGATGAGAAATTAATTATGCAGTAACGATGCTGCGCTTTGGTGTGTGTTTATGCAGCAAAAATTGTTATGCTTCCTATTTGATGTACCGAATAGTTTGACCAAGGAGAATAAAACACGCCACTTCCTGTTTCTATCAGACGTATGTGTTTTTTTTTGGTGTTATGACAGCTGGCGTCGTATGGACAGAATTCTGATAACACACTGCTAAATTATTTATTTTCCTTCTTTCTTCTTTTACTGGTGGAGTTTATCATTTATAGATCAGAATTTGACGTGAAAAGCTAGACAAAACCAAGTTCGCCTAAAGCACACATAACACATTGTTTCTAAATCAAACGTGCAAACACGCAATGCAGAACTCATTCTGAGTGACAGCAGCTACAAGATCCTGTATCATCTATTGCCCCCTGAAACAGGTTATTCCAGCATGATGTAATGTTATTATATAACCGGTTGAGAGTAATTGAATTTATATAGCCTACATGAAACTCCAGGCACTGATAAAAACACGGCTCTCTGTTTCAGCTGAACCAGTTGTGAGAATTCTGGGAGATTGTATGACTTCACAGTTCGAAGCACACCATTGAGTGTGATGGTGCTGTTGATGACTTCCACTGTCTCTATCTGCACCCCAGAGTCTTCTACTCTCTCATCTTTGATTCCAGAACACATTTCTTTGTGAGTCAGCAAACTAAAAGGCTGATTCTCATGAAATACAACACTTTATTTGGCCAGTGACTACTGGTACCCTCCTTTTGCAAGAGTATTATTGGTGGTAATGGACTTGAAGAAGCAAAACATGTTTTAGATATGAGAAGTTCAGATTAAAGGCACACTGCGGAACTTTTGGCCACTAGTGGCGCTCGACCTGTAACTTTCACGTCTAGCGTCCCTAGAGGCCACAAGCTCCGCAGCACTGTCGCAAAAGTCAACAAACAGTCAACCGGTCCGCCCATAGACAGTGGGTCAGCTTCCCGTGTCTTTAGATTGTGTGTGCTTGCAGTGTTTGAGGCGGGCAGCCTGGCCGCGCTCGATTCCCTTATAGCAGTCTGCTGAGAGAGAGCGAGCGGCTTAGTGCTAACATGTCTGTGAGTGAATGTGGGCGCGGGACGGCGGGCCGGGCACATTTACTGCACTAAAAAACACCGTCGGCCTGAGCTGACTGTAACTTATGTGTGTTGGTTTCGTTTTACAGAAACCGTGGGACATGTTGTGTGTAGTGTTTGTGGGCACTGAGTCGTGGGAACGTTCACTACATTTAAAGTACATTTGACATGAGTCGATTTTATTTGTGCGAGCCCTGCACTGTGGCGGGCTGTGTTTGTGTGTAGAAATGAACAATGGGCTGTGGGCATTTTATTACACTCATAACACCATCGGCTGTGGCCGGAATACCAGAAAATACTACACTGCTTATATGATTTATCTGTGTCACCTTGGAAACGGCATTTGTGTGCAGGCAAGCGTTAGCATCGGTCGGGCACCCATCCTCCTCCTGTAGCTCACGCCAGCGAGCGAACGCTGGACCAATGGTGATCCTCGTCCTGGCTTTTCATTTGTCACTATGCCTTTTTCTTTTTTTTTAGTGTCCTCTGACAAAACCTTTGCCTTCTTCCTTGTAGCTGTTGGTTCGGCCATGACGAAAACATACAGACGGCAATCAAACGCGAGTTGAGCACTCACGTCAGAATCTGAGGAAGTTGTGGGTGGTGGGGGAAGTGACGTATGCCGTAAAGCGGTCGAATTTTGTAGTTCTTTTTGTGCTCGGGTTCCTACCCGAACCCCGAAGTTACATAGTGCTAGGAAAAGCGATACAGACACCTTCAGGCTACGGCAGACGTGTCATTCAACCTATTGTAAGTCGATGTACCATCTCAATGGGTTTTGGTAATATATTATAAAGGTTGAAAAGTTCCACAGTGTGCCTTTAACAGTAATTATGTATTATAGCACAGTTGTGTGTCAGCAATTACTAAACATCGCAGTTCTTACTCCTGTATAGTGCAAATTCCATTTAAAAGGGTTATTTAATACATGTTTACTATTTATTTTACCCTGAGGTCCAATTTTGATGCAAGTAAAGTTTTTGGTAGCACTTTATTTTACAGTCCTGTTGCCCATGTACATACTATGAAGTAATTACAATAACTGGGTAACTAATAACTATAGGTACTAATCCTGAACCTACCCCTAAACCTAACCTTATTGCATGTAGTTACTTTATATTAACCAGTACTTTCTTAGGTAAGTACACTGATGTCCCGTAAGTGCACATAGTGTAAAATAAAGTGCAACCAAGTTTTTTTTTTGTATGTTTTTTGCTGCTGTTCCTTAAGACTCTTTTAAGACCACTTGAATGCCCTTTTTGCATGTTAAATTAATAATAGTTATAATATATGGATAATGAATATAAACTACTGTTGAAATGTTTGGAAGATTTTAAATGTTTTTGGAAGAAGTCTCTTATGCAACATTATGATGTAAAAAGAATAACAAATATTTAAGATTCTGCACTAGCCTACTTGTCACTAATCAAAAACAAGTAAATTTGTGGTTTTGACAATGTGAACGTCGTGTACAAAAAAGATTCCATGAAGGATAAATGTTGACCAATGAATATTCAATATTATATGACTGTAACCAATTGCACACTAGTATTTGCTTGTCCCGAATGTGACAGTTTTTGTTTCTGTTATGTGTTAGGTTACACCTGGCCACTCCCCCCGGCCTTATGTCCCATCTGGATCTACCTGGACGTTCTCTTCTCCACCGCCTCCATCATGCACCTGTGCACCATCTCTCTGGACCGATACATCGCCATCCGTAACCCCATCCACCACAGTCGCTCAAACTCTCTTACTAGAGCCAGAGTCAAAATCACAGCAGCCTGGACCATCTCTGTGGGTAAGTCCAAGATCGCTCAAAACCAGTAGGAAATTGCTTTCCAGTTCATTTCTGAAATGCTAAACAACTGAGACTGCATCTATTAGCACTGGTATGCCAAACCATAGCACCAAGCTGTCTTCTTACTCTCATTTTGTCTCCATCTGTCTCAAGTTATCTCCATGCCTGTCCCAGTTCTCGGCCTGCACGATCACTCCAAAGTCTTCCGGAATGAAAGCTGCCAGCTGACGGACAACAATTTCGTTCTGATTGGCTCTTTTGTGGCGTTCTTCATCCCGCTCATCATCATGGTCGTAACCTACTTTCTCACCATCCGTGCCCTGCAAAGCGAAGCGACTTTGTGCCTGGACCAACTCGTTGTGCGGCCAAAATGGTCGTCCACTATACTTCTCCCTCGTGGCTCGCTCTCCTCCGAGCGTCTCTTCTCGCGTTCGTCTATCTGCCGTGACGGGGCTTCCAGCCGTCGCTCCATGCAGTCCCTCAGCAATGAGCAGAAGGCGTCTAAAGTGCTTGGCGTGGTCTTCCTTCTCTTTGTGATCATGTGGTGTCCGTTTTTCGTGACAAACGTGATAGCGGTGGTGTGCGGCTCGGCGTGTGACGAAGATTTGGTGGGGGGACTGATGAACGTGTTTGTTTGGGTGGGTTATCTGTCATCGGCGGTCAACCCTTTCATCTACACGCTCTTCAATAAGACTTACCGTGCCGCTTTCGCCCGGTACATGCGTTGCCGCTACCATGAGGAGAGAAGGCCTCTGCAGATGATACTTGTCAACACCATCCCTCCTCTGGCGTACAGCTCCTCCGGGCTTCCCTTGAAGGTGGAGAACTCATTAAGGAAGAGGGCAGAGGGCAGCCGGTCTGGGAGCTTCTCCAACACAGATAGGTCAAACTCTAGAAACACACAAAACAAGCAGGAAAGGGATGAGGTGGTAAGCCATTTGTGAGACTAGAAACAGACTCTAGAGAGTTTTTAATTATGGGTCACATCAACAGACCTTAGAGATCGTCTTTTTGTAGGTGTAAAAATGAAAAAATAAGTCTTTTATTTTAATATGTGTCCACCTGTGCAGCATAGCACAGTCAGCAGATTTTACTACCTACGGCTCAAAGCCAAAAGAGAAGACGGATGCTTTAAATTGTTCCAACAGCAATAAAGTTTCACAACTTTTTGTGGGACTCACATCACAAATTTCTGTTTATTTTGTACAAGATTTGTAAAAAAACTCACTGTATATGTTTACTTTACACAAATATCCACGGTATGAATGAAATACGTCACTTTTCTCACTTTATCTTGCCTCTGGTGAAGAATAGTTTTATGTTCATTAATTTATAATAGATTGTATTGTGAAGACCTGTTCATGATATGTGGGTAGATTAAATAAACCGTACAAGGAAGATTTGGTCGCTTTCTTGAGACAGACTAGGTCTGTTCAAAAGGATGGGATTTGGCAAAAGAACTCACAAACAATTAATCTCCAATCATTAAATGCCATCTGAATGAAAAACAAATGCAGACAAAGTGAAGGGGGAGGCCAATAACGGACCAACTTGAGACACCGAGGAGTGTTAAATGAAAGTGTCTAAACAGCACTTGACTTTTAATCTTGGCAGACGTGCAAAACATTGTGTGGTGCTGATGTCATTGCTAATTAAAAACAATTGAATTTGCATGACAGTCATGTGACTGTGATGTGAGAGGTCAGATTATATCCACTCATCTAAGCAACGCAACACAACGTGGACATATACTTCTATGACTCTAAAGCCAATGTACGGATCCACCTGGTGTACAGTATGGGTAAGGTAAAATCTGGCGTAATTTCTTAGATTTAAGAAGCTTCTTTGGCCAGCACTTCAGACTAAAGCTAGGCCAAATAGGTTTGAGAAAGGTTTTTTTTTTTTTATTATTATTTCTGTTAGAGTTACTATTAAATTTACGTTGAACCATAAAAGACACTCTGAGACCCCTTATAAAAAGTACTGTGGTGGTACTTTTATCACCATATTTAATACCATGGTACTTTGATAGGTCTACACTCTATGGGCCTACAACAAAGAATTCATATAGCTTAAATGTGGTACGTCTAGTTTACTCTAAAGTAGTTTAAAGGATAAAGTATATAGACGTTTATTTACCTTTTAATAATGTAAATAATCATGTGCAATTCTTCCGTGGGTAAATGAGATCAGCAGTGCCTCTCATCTGCACAGATTTTGCAGCACGCGTGCGCCCTAGCGGAAAACAAAAATACTACATCTGCATCATGTCTCGCATGTGTTTGACTTGCTCGCCGCTGGTTGGCGCTTTGTTGTTCCTCTCAATATTTCAGTAAGTTGTTGCATTGCAAGTCGTTATTAATTCGATGTTAGCTCTCCCAGATTATATTTTTGTTTTAAAACGCTAAATAGCAAGAAAAACCACCACAGAAATTTCCTAAACATTTTACTTCTCTTCTCTACATTAGTCTATAGGTTGATTTCGAGTGATTTTATCTAACTTTTAACAATTTTAAGATGGAAATTTCTTTGTGTAACGAATAAGAATCCCTCAATTATCACATTTATTTTGAATCAAAAATACTAAGTGACTAACTGGAACCGATAGGATAGGCATATTCGGAATAAAAACAAGCAACCTTGTTGTTGAGGGCGGCTAACGAAAAGTCAAGATTAAAGGTAGTTCACCCCAAAATTAAATAATGTCATTACTTACTGACTCAGTAAGTAATTATTTAATTTTGGGATACTGACCCTTAAGTTGTTGTCCCAAACCTGTGAGTTTCTTTCTTCTTTTGAACACAAAAGAAGATATTTTAAAGAATGTTGGTAACCTGAAAGTGACGGCACCCTTTGACTTCCATAGTAGGAAAAAACATGGAGTCGGTCAGCTGTTTGGTTACCAACATTCTTCAAAATATCTTCTTTTGTGTTCAACAGAAGAAAGAAACTCATACAGGTTTGGGACAACAACTTAAGAACTATCCCTTTAATCTAGGCTTTTTGTCAACACGAGGGTGAGTGATGATTTTTTTTTTGTGGGTAAACTATCCCTTTAAGGCCCAAAACACTGTTAGGTTGTCAAAGGTAGCAGCCCCCCAAAAATACTTGATCAACTAATTTAACATGTACGGAATGATGAGCTTACATTAACTGATTCAATCAAAATGCAGATTATTTTTGTGAAATATGTCTGTACTTTTATTAGCTTCAAGATTACTAAGTTAATTAATGAAATAATTTTAATCAAGACAGCCTTTTTGGTGTCCTTGTTTGGACCATTGGGACTCGGGAGGTCTACAGTGAAGTGTTGTTTCAACTGCCAAGTTTTGGAAACACATGGAAGTCATGTCGTGATAGTGGTGTGCTTTGCTCGGAACTGAATAACATTTATTTGTTTTAGTTTTGCACTCGGTAACATCATTCAGTTTAATCATTGACAGTAAATGTGACAGGCAAAAGTTTGCCCGGCAGTGACGGGTGCAAAATCCATAGCGCGCGATGACACGCGGGGCGCAAAACCTGCGGAGATTTAAATGCGCACGGACCGTCACGCCACACGACAATCCTTTCACTCAACAGCAGCGATATGCCACAAACTTGCGCTTTTTGTTTTTCGATTGTTGGTTAAAGAAGGGTAATCTAAAGTAAAGTCTTAGGTCTACTGGAACACCGCTACAATGAATAAACTCAGTCCTTTCAGTAATCTTGCCAAGTTTATCTCAAAGTCGCCTGATAATGGGCCAGTCAGTGTGGAGAAGCTCTGCATGGAAGACTGCAAACCTTTGTGCCGCTGCGGGCCGGACCTTTGCGTTTGTTCTTCCTCACAAAATAGTAAAGATGGACCGAAGGAATATAAGGTTAGTTTCATTCATAACAATTTGATCATTAGCTTACATAAAGTTTAATTAAGAAGAAAAAAACTGTTTAAAATAGGCCTATCTAAAAAAAAAAAAGTGTTTATTTTCTACAATAGCCCACATATTGTCTGTGTATGTAGGCTATTATACAGTTGGCCAAAAAATTTGGACACAAAATTTGCTACACGAAACTCTGTGAATTTCATTTGGTTATATTAAAGTGCTAGTAACTTTAGAAGTAACTTCTCTTATGCTTTTTGGCCATTAATTGGTCTTGCAGTGATTTTTGTGGATGTGTGAAGTCAGTTGTCCTGAAGTTCACAGATGCCTTAAAATATAGACATATGCACAAAGTGTCCATCCATTCTTTTTGTTTTTTTATTTCAAATAAATGTATTTTTATTTTAAACATACGTCTATAGTTATTTATTTGAGTTATAAATTTGAAATGCTTTGTTTGAAATAGTGTGCTATCTTACTTTGATCTTTAATTATGTAATGCCAAGGTTTGAACTAGCGGCCCATAGATAATATAGGTTATATATTTCCATTTCTTGAATGAGCATTAACTTCTAGACTTTTACATTTGTATCTATTAGAAGGTTAAATGTCCAATTCAATGACATTAATATACAAATAGCAAGTAAAGAATGAACGGCAACAATTATTGCCACTGTAAAACATTTTACAGTCTTGACTCTTTTGGCCACAGAGAAACTTTAGCTCTTTCGATCAAAGCCTGTTGCATAAAAAATGCATAGAGTACAAATAAAAATGGCACTTCAGATCAAAATTGATCAACACTCAGTTGTAATCATGTAAAAGTCATTGAGTAGTAAAATAGGCGGAGTAAATTCCAAGTCTTGTGATTTGATTGTTCAGTCAGACAACCTTTACTAATCTGCTCTAATACTTCTCTCTGTGTGTGTATGTAGCAAGTGCTTTGTTGTAGAGCCTCAGATTTAGAGCCAATTTATTGGGTTCAAAATTTTTAATAAATGTTTCAAATGCCTTGAAGGTAGAAGCACGTCAATGATACAAAGCGACATACATTATATTTCTAAACTGGTATGTAATATCTGTAAGCTAATACGTTTATGCTCAGTTTCTCTGTTTGTTTAGGAGAAAGGAAGTCCACAGGAGGGCTGGACCCCTGAAAAACATGCTTTTGATAATCTTGGTTATGAATCGGAGGGCCCCAATGGATTGAAACGCAATTTGGGCCACCAATTAGTGGTCGAGGAGACTGAGGTGAAGATCCGGGTGCAGGGAATGACATGTCAATCATGTGTTCGATCTATTGAGGAGCGCATTGGAAGTCTTCAAGGTGTTGTTGCAGTCCAGGTGTCTTTGAGCGATAAAGAAGCCTCTCTGAGGTTTAACCCTGCAAAGGTTACACCTGAGGATTTGAGAAAACATATTGAGGATATGGGATTTGATGCTTCACTTCTGGTCTTGCCAAGCCAACCACTGCCTTCGACGACTGATTGGTCTGAGGTGACATTGGGTGTAGAAGGGATGCATTGCGGCTCATGTGTGAAGAACATAACAGACACCTTGTCGGGAATGTTAGGTGTGAACGCTGTATTCGTTTCTTTGGAAAAAGGAAGTGTGGACCTTAGATTCGACCCATCTCTGCTAACCCTGGAGACAGTTAAAGGGTTCTTAGAGGAGATTCCACATGGGAATTTTAGGGTTTCCATTCCTGGTTGGAACTCTACACTGAATTCCACCAAAATTCCACTCCAGGGTGTCACCATTGGAATTGAAGGGATGACATGCAACTCTTGTGTTCAAGCCATAGAGGGAATTGTGTCCCAGAGAGCTGGGGTACGCTCCATAAAAGTTTGCTTACAGGAAAAGAATGGAATTGTAACATATGACTCCAGCGTGACCTGTCCAGAAGAACTGCGAGCAGCAATTGAGGACATGGGATTTGAAGCGTGGCTGGATCAAGGTAGTGAATACATATTATAATACATATCTCACACAGTGAAGATCATCTTTCTCACAGGGACCACTAATAGATATCTTGTCTAGACAGTGGCTTCTTCTCTGCCAGCAAAATCTGTCCAGAACAATGGTTTCCTTGGTTATCACACAGGTTGCCATTCTAGAATAACATGAAGTGTACTTGAATGTCTCAAAACCCAGACATGGCAACCTTTAAAAGGGAAAGTGGGCGAGTTAATCGGATTACAGAGGCTTTAGGTAGACTGCTCTCTCTCTCTCTCTCTCTCTCTCTCTCTCTCTCTCTCTCTCTCGGAAATGTTCATTACTTTTTAACTGTGATCCTTAAACATGGAGCCATTAAAAAATATTTACTTGTAGCTTGCTATAGTATATATATATATATATATATATATATGTATATATATACTATAGCAAGCTACAAGCAGGTTTATTATGTTAATGACTGATTTTGTTTTGCTAGCCACCATTTCTATCCCACATGTAAATGCAGCTCACGTCACTGAACGTGTCACGTTCATGTTCATGGATCATGTTCAACGGATCATGTTCTTACATTATGACAAGCGACAGTCGTAAAGGACTATTATAAATCGTACAGTGTGTACCCGGCTTTAATGGTGCCTCAGACAGTCATGTAGTGTGAGAAGAACAGCGATCCAATTCATAACAGCGATCTAATTCATAATATTAACAGAAACTATAATAGTGCATCAATGATAAAATAACTGGCTAAAAGAATAAATATTACAGAAAAGAAAGAAAAAATTTTTGTAAAAAATATTATAAATAATTCTTCACTTATGTTCAGTATGCACATTAAATGTCTTCCATACTGTGCACAATTATTTATCTCTTTCAAAGATTCTGGAGTTTGTGAAGTTCCTTCAAGCAGTCAGATGTCAAGTGGTGTGAAACACCTGCCCTCACAAGGCCACACATCCAAATCTTCACTAAGTGAAATCACCAAAGATAACCTCTGTGGCTCAGAGGGAAGAGAGACACGGAAATGTTTTGTTCACGTGACAGGAATGACCTGTGCATCCTGTGTGGCCAACATTGAGAGAAACCTGTTGAAACATGAAGGTAAAAATGGCATTCAGGATTAAGAGTACTTTTTGAACTGTATTTAAATTGCTATCAATATCATATAATAAGCAACAGTGGTTTGATTTGTATGTGTATTGATTGTCTAGGTATTAAATCCGTACTAGTCGCCCTGATGAGTGGAAAGGCAGAGGTAAAGTATGATCCCGGGCTTTTGGACCCAGCACAGATCGTCCAACTTCTCTCTCGCTTGGGGTTTGGCGCCTCAGTGATGGAAGAGAATACAGTCCAGGATGGCGTCTTGGATCTCTCTGTGAGTGTCTGGCAGTGTTATTATTATAATTTAAAGCGGTAGTTCACCCAAAAATTAAAATTCTGTCATCATTTACTCACCCTCAAGTTGTTCCAAACCTGTATGCATTTCTGTCTTCTGCTGAACACAAAAGAAGATATTTTGAAGAATATGGGCAAACAAACAGTTGATGGACCCCATTGACTTCCATAATATGTAAAAAAAAAAAAAAGAAGAAAAAAAGGGTATAAATATGTCATTCTCTTTAGATATTGGAAACGTATATATATATATATACTGTATATATATATTAAACAGATATTATTTTTTGTATTTAATATTTTTATAAAAACATTTATCACAAGATTCTCAAAAATGTTGTTACCTCTAAATTATTAGTCATTTTTATTAAAACAATATGACTAACAGCCATTACCAATTAAATTGAGTCTTTTTTATTAGTACTTAAAGGAACAGCTTTCAATTAAAATATCTTTTTATACACTGGTTGTTTGAAACAAGAAATAAATATTCAGTCATAATAATATCATTTATCGATATCACACAAATTATTATTATTTATTATAAGTGTATTGCAGTCTATGGGTTTTTTCACCCTTTTATATCTGCCAAATCGCAAGTCATCTTTCCCCACCCAATAAATGTATTCAAACATTTTTCACTGTTTGAATTAAAAAGTTCTTGTATTTACAAGAAACATGATCTCCACAAAAGGCAAAACATTATATATTTGAAAGAAAGGCCAAAGTTGTCCTCTTTATATATATATATATATATATATAAACCAGTGGGAAGAGAGATGAAATGGAAATTGTAATGAAAGGCTGATGTAGAATTCAACTAAAGTATGGTTGTAATTTATAGGCCTCTGAGTTTGTTTCAGTCTTGACTGATATTTCATCAGGTCACCGGTATGACATGCGCTTCCTGTGTCCATAACATCGAGAGCAAACTTTTAAGGACAAAGGGAATACTGGAAGCCTCTGTTGCTTTGGCGACAAACAAAGCTCATGTGAAATTTGACTCGGATTTGGTAGGCTCTCGGGATATCGTTCGAATTATTGAGGTAAACTTATATTTTTATTACCGGTATTGACAAGCATGAGTTTTTTTAAATATTAGTGTTATTTTATTTTATTCATTTATTGTTGTTATTCCTTTTCGCTCATTTTATTTGTCGATTTGTCACTCTCTCCTTTTCTATAGGGTTTGGGTTTTGGTGTGTCTTTAATAAAAAACGAGGGACTGAACAACACACTGGACCACCAAGCGGAAATTCGGCAGCAAGTATCTTTTTCAATCTTAACCTCTCTTATGTGTGTGTGTGTGTGTGTGTGTGTGTGTGTGTGTGGTCAAGGTAGACCCTACGTTATGTGGACACAATGTCCCCACAAAGATGGCCATATCCTTGTCCTTGTGGGGATTTTTTTAAATTCAAAATTATTCTTTTTTTAAAATGTGGGTTGTATTTAGGGGTAGGGTTATGGTTTGTGGATAGAATAAACAGTTTGTATAGTAATAAAATCATTATGTCTTTGGAAAGTCCCCATAAAATATGGAAACCAGTGTATTTCTGTATAATGGTGTAAATGCTCTATACCTGCAGATGGAAGCATTCGTTTCTGTTCAGCCTGGTGTTTGGGATCCCAGTGATGGGTTTGATGATCTACATGATTGTGATGGACAGTCAACACAAGGAGCATGGTGGATCCATGCCTGTGGACCAGAACATCCTACCTGGTCTCTCCATCATTAACTTGGCCTTCTTCCTGCTCTGCACACCTGTTCAGGTACCTCCACTGCAGGTTATGGAAGTGTATATTAATAGTGGCCTATTTATATGTGTGATGGATCTGCCATGAGCCTTAGCAAATCACAACACAAAAAAATGAGTCCATCGCCACAAAACAGGGAGCAAAGTGGTCTTCAATTGTGACGGTGATCAAGCCTCATTAGAGAGGAAAAAGGCCCAAAATTGTAACAGTTAAAAAGAATATCCAAAAATTGTATTCCATTCAGGTTACATCACAGGAAATATCCAGTATTCAAAAAGGACATAATTGTGCTTAAAAATTTCAAACTGACAGAGGACAAAAATTCAACACCACCTTTCCCAGGATACAGTAAAGTAACAACCCTCTCTAGACAAAACATACACTGAATTTATAAGAGGTGGCCAGCACCATGACAACAAAAAGGGGAAACAAAACCATATTCATTTTCACAGCAGTAACAACACAAACCCTACATTTAACTAAATTTAGAGGATGGATACATTTTAGTTAATGCAAAAAGAATTCTATTAAACAAAAATCACATTGATCAAGACATCACATTTTCCTATGTCCCCTCTAATACATCAAAGTTGGTACAGTCTCATTTCCTTTAGAATTCCCATAAAACAGATCAACTTCCTGTTTGTCACTAGGCTGGTCCATTCCCACAACACACCAGATACAAAACATTTCAAGTCATTTTAATTACAAAATGAACTTTAACAATTTGAGCTATCTTATTATAAATCACATTTTAGCCAAAGAGGAATTTTAACTGGTTTTAATGTTTTACCTTAAGCCAAATAACTAAGCCCGTGCACTGACTCAGTACAATGACAAATAAAGATCTTAAACCAAACCAATATAGTAATGTCCTTTTATTTATTGATCAATGCAAAGATGATTGCATAGAATTGTGTGGCTTAAATCCTGGCCATCACAATATGTGGGCATAGAATGATTGCTTATACAGTAACAGGCATGTCATTTTTGTTACTCTGAAATAAGGATGATTTAGTGTAGCGTCACATACTGTAGTTTAATTAGTATACGTTAGATTTAATTATTTAATTATAATAATAATGATTAAGAAGAATATATATATGTATATAATCTAATATGTATACACTACCGTTAGGGCTTTTAAGATTTTTTAATGTTTCTGAAAGGTATTTATTAGATAAAAATACAGTAAAAAATAGTAATATGGTGAAATATTATTAAAGTTTAAATAATTGTATATATTTTAATATTAAAATGTCTTTTATTGAATTTTCAGCATCATTACTCCAATCTTCAGTGTTATTCGACTCAAAGCTTTGGAACAAATTAGTGAATAAATGATTTAATGACTCATTAGTTTCGTTCCTGAATGAATGAAGTTTTTGAATTAATTGTATGAGTGAATGATATTATTAACTCGCATGTAAAAGTCGCTTGTCGCCACCCACTGGCCTGGATGTAATCTAAGATTCACTGAACAATTCCCACCACTAATGTAGAGACTGACTGGAACATGCACTGGTTTAATGCACAGATGTGAATAAAGAGTCAGCGATTGTATTGATTAGATGTTTAGTGGTTCAGATTTAGTAGTCATTACTAATGTTTTTTTATGTTCGGTGGCCTAATATTTTACTGTGAATATTTATCATATAAAGGTCATACATAATAGTTTGAGTGACAGCCGATGAATCTTTAATAGTATTTTACTCTCTTTTTTTGATTCTTCTTTAATCTCATTAAGTTTCTAGGTGGCCGATACTTCTACATACAAGCATACCGTTCGCTAAAACATGGTGTAGCCAACATGGATGTGCTCATTGTCTTGGCAACCACCATTGCATACGTGTATTCATTCATTGTGCTGATCGTGGCCATGATTGAAGGAGCCAAACAGAGTCCTCTGACATTCTTTGATACGCCTCCGATGCTTTTTGTGTTCATCGCTCTAGGACGCTGGCTGGAGCATGTTGCTAAGGTAAAGAAACATCAAATGATCACTCTTTAGGACAGTAAAGTTAGCAGTGACAAAATTATGCTGTTTCTGACAATGGTAAAAGAGGCAGCACATCTTAGGGGATATTTGAAGCATGTTATCAAGTTGAATGTTTTTAATTAGTTCATATAAAATTAGGAAAATTCATGGCATATCAGCCTAATACCCTAATAGCAAGGGTGTATTTTGAGATATTAACCGGCGCTTAGACCCAAAACAGAAAATGGGGATTAAAGAGATAATTCTAGGTGATCTGACCCTTAAAAATGTCTTTTGTTGGTGTCAACCTAATGTAGTATGTTAAAAAATGGTCATTATAATATATTTTGCATTAGTCTATGAAATAAAGTTTAAATAAAGCCAGTTAATTTAGATGTTACCGTATAAAAGACTTTGTTTTGGATGCATAACAAAATTAATATCCCTTATGAGGAAATTAGTAAGCTTTTGACTGGCGGTCATTTCCATATTTTAATATACACTTATCTTGATATTTTCCATACAACCTAATTTATTAGCAAGCCGGTAAGGCCATGTATCACATTATTGGCCTGCACACTGAGGTTTTTGATAGCTTTTTACATGCATTTTTATACATGCATTTGCTTTTTACATGCAACAAAAATCATTGTATCAGAAAATGCTTATTTAATACCAAATAACGTTGATTTAATAGATTGTTTTACAATTATTTATGTTCATCTTGTGGGATGTGAATGCATTCAGCTTTACGGCAGCAGTGGTTGTATGACCCTTTGTTTATTATGTCTGGTGCTGTAATTTCTCTGTAATGGATTCACTCGCATGCTTCAAATTAGTGCTATCATTATGTCATAAAAATGCTGAAATAATGAATGGCTCTTTGCTGACAAAATGAATTCCCCAAGCTGCTCTGAACTCTCTAGTTTAATCAGTAACAGGAACAGCCACAAAATATACTGAAACTTGTGTTTTGATAATGCCGTACCTACGTTTTTTACGTTTTAGTACAAAAGCTGTGCTATATAAAAGTTAGCGTACTATCCAAAAACTCTCTGAATTTTTTTTATGTCATTTATCTGAAATAGATTATACCGATATAACAAACCGGCAGCAAATAATTTATTCAAATAGGATTTTAATATGCATGTTCTTAAGACGATTATGCATAATAAATTAACTTGTTTTCATATATCGGACTAAGATCATAAACGGCTTTAGCATAAACCGATCGACACAGCTAGATTTTTGCCCCTTACCCCGATTTCACCCGGCATTAAAAGACATTAACCTGTGTTCTATCAGGAAATACATTGCAAACTCTGACTCTTTTTAAAATGATAAAAATATGTTGTCATCTTGTGCAGAAGTGGTACAGAAAAATTCTGCATCTGTAACTGCATGAGATGATAATATACTACTTGTGTTGCTGGGTAATTGGTTTACTTGTAAACCGGGACAACGCGTGGAATCAAAAAGCTGATATTTGGGAGTTATAAGTGTATTGGTGACTGGTGTAACATATGGTTCTGCAGTTGGTTATTGTTATTGCAATGATGCAGCAGTCTTTGTGAAACAGAAAACAGAAAATCTAAGGTTATATGGTCAGACTGTTTATGTGATCGTACCATTTGAGCATCATTCTTACCAGAATGAGATAAAACCCCATGATTTTTGCCTTTATTTTGTCCTTTCAGAGTAAAACTTCTGAGGCTCTGGCTAAACTCATGTCACTTCAGGCCACAGATGCCACTATAGTGTCCCTGGGCCGAGACAACATCATCATCAGGTTCAGTTCACTCTCTAGAGTCTACCGAAGTCATGATATGAAACTAATCATATTTCAGGTTTGCTCATAAGTGAATTGGATACTTCAGGTATGACTGATAGCGGGGGTCATGATATCAACCTTCTTATTTACAGTAGATGTATCAAATTTAGTGTTGTCAAAATGAACACCTTGACTCCTGTGGGGGAAAAAAACACACCCTCCAAGGACATGCCAGCAAACCTGAACACACAAAATGATTGACAGGCTAGGAGCACTGCTGTAAGTGTGAGGCAACAGGAGCAGGATTGAGCACCCCTGGCATGAATTTGAATACTGGATGGTATTGATTGATGTGTGTGCTGTGTTGCATGAGACGTATGCAAAATGAAACTGTCAATTTCCTGTCATGTGTCAGCGAAGAGCAGGTATCTGTGGATCTGGTGCAGAGAGGTGACGTGGTAAAGGTGGCACCAGGGGGGAAGTTCCCTGTTGACGGGAAGGTCATCGCAGGCACGTCTATGGCAGATGAGTCCCTTATCACTGGTAAGACTTTGACTTACTCAGTGGGGGTTTGTGTGGTTTAGGATGTTAAATTTGTAAACAGTGTCATAGTACATACTTTGTAGGTTTTCCCAGTGATTCAGAAACGTCATTGTGATTTTAAGTTAAAGGTGCAGTGTGCTTATAGTTGTCTTTGCATAATTAAGCTTGGATAGGAGAAAGTGTCTTAACATAAAAAGTACACATATGACCTTTGGTGAAAAATGAAAGGGTTAGTTCACCCAAAAATGAAAAGTCTGTCAAAAAGTCTTAGTCTCATGTCGTTCCAAATCCATAAGACTTTTATTCATCTTCAAAACACAAATTAAGATATTTTTAATGAAATGGCAGAGATTTCTGTCCCTCTATTGAAAGACTATTTACCGGTACCCAAAACTCAAATTTGGTCACGGAAGCTCAAGCATGCTTGAGCAGGGTTGGTTGAGCTTCTGATTATGTCCGCTGATCAATGTTTATTCAGAAGACTCTCTTCAGAAGACTCGGATTGAACTGCTCAATTCATATACATAATGTTTTGAAGCGTCCTAGTTTTGTGTGAATAGACATTTAATGGAGAGACAGAAATCTTTCAGATTTCATAAAAAATATCTTCATTTGAGTTCCTGAAGATGAGCAAAATTCTTATGGGTCTGGAATGGCATAAGAGTGAGTAGCTAAACGAACTGTAGCTGACAGAATGTTCCTTTTTGAGTGAACTATCCCTTTATTTTTTCATATGTGAGTAAGTATGAGTGCCTGCTCAAAGTATGATTTTTGGTTTCTGGCTTCACCTTCTGCTTTTTCCTAGTGATCTGTCATGTTCATTAGTTATATTAGCATTATATTGGTCCAAAGCTGCCAGATGAATCCTAAGAATTGGAAATCCTAACTGAAAGTCTATTTATCATTCCAGGAGAGCCAATGCCGGTCATTAAGAAACCAGGCAGTTGCGTGATTGCAGGCTCTATTAACGCTCATGGAGCTCTACTAGTGGAAGCCACACATGTAGGGTCAGAGACCACTCTCAGCCAGATAGTCAAACTAGTGGAAGAGGCACAGACATCAAAGGTAGTAATTCATGTACACAAACATGATACAAACACACTCGCACATGTGTGCAAACAAACCTTTGCCTTTAGAGGTATCAGCAATGTAATAAGAGGCCGAGAGTAAAGAAAACCTGCAAATAGACATGCATGTGCATACAAAAGCAAGTTTACTTTCCTATTTAATTTTACTTGGGCTTGCCGTCTTTTAAAATATTTATTCGATTAATCTAAAAATGTTTATGTAGTTTTTCTATGTTACATGGTAATGTACATGTGTGTAGATAAATGTAATAAAAAAATGATACAAAAAAATGTATGCAGTTAAATCAATTCAGGGAAAATTAAATAAAAGGCATTTTTATAAGGACATTTGTGTGAACAGAAGAAATGTAGGCCTAACTCTAAACTAATAATATCCGGTCAAACTATAATTTACATATCCATGTTATAAGTAAAAACAAACAAAGACAAAAACCTTTTTTATTTACTTTCAATTTGTCACGATTCTGTTGTGTTTCTGTTTCATTTTCAAGGACTTTTAGTTTGTTATCGTCGATTCTTGTGTTTGCCTTTTGTTTTCATCTGTTGCCATTGTTACTCATTGTTTCATTGATTACACACACCTTTTTTCCTCATTCGGAAACTATATGCCCTCAGTTTAATTTGTTCGTTGTCTGGTGTTGGTTGTGTTTAAGTGCACACTTTAGGTTGCTTTTCTCTTGTTTGGATTTATTTTGTTGTTGGATTTTACTCTTGTTTTGTTTAATAAAGACTACGCACCTCGTGTTCCTCCGAAGCCCAGTCGTGGCACAAATTTACCTTCCTATTTAATTTACACTTTAATTTTTACTTAGTCTTATAATCTATTAAAATATTTATTCATGATAAATCTAAAAAATGTGTATGTAGTTAATTAAATTCAAAGACAAATAAATATAAGGCATTTTATAAGGACATTTGTGTGGACAGAAGAGAATTAAACACTAAATTAATAACATCCGCTCAATCTGTTACTTGAACCTAATTTTTTACATATTTGTTATAAATATAAACATTCTTACTTTAGATTGTTGTAATGATATAAGTGTCCTCTTCTTTTGGCAGGCACCGATTCAACAGTTAGCCGACAGATTGAGTGGCTATTTCGTTCCGTTCATAGTGGTCATCTCCTTGCTAACAGTGGTAGCATGGCTCATCATTGGCTTTCTGGACTTTGACATTGTGGCAAAGTATTTCCCTGTGAGTTACAGTAATTCATCAACTGTGTGTAAACGCAAGCATGTGTGCGAGAAGAAAAAAACTAGAAAAAGTCTCTAACCTAAGTATGAACTCTACAGGGTTATGAGCAAAACATCTCCCGAACAGATGTGATCGTCCGCTTTGCCTTCCAGGCCTCCATCACAGTTCTGTCCATTGCGTGCCCCTGCTCTCTGGGTCTGGCAACCCCTACTGCTGTAATGGTGGGCACAGGGGTGGGCGCTCAGAATGGCATTCTCATAAAGGGAGGAGAACCCCTAGAGATGGCCCACAAGGCAATGCTCAACACTAATTCCTTCTAAGTCTGTTTTTATTAAGCTGACATCCCGGGGTGCAGCGGTATTGGAATTTTGCTGGATTTGTATTTATTATGTATGTATATACTGTATATATTTTTCAAAAGTTTAGGGTCGGTCAGAATGATCAATTATTCAGGAAGGACATGTTAACATAATCAAAAGTGACAGTAAAGAATTTTATATTGTTACAAAAAATGATATTTCAAAAACTGCTGTTCTTTTTAACTTAATTCATCAAAAAATCCTTAAAGAAATGTTTATATTAAGCAGCACAACTGGTTTTTAACATTTTTGATAATAATAAATGTTTCTTGAGAACCAAATCAACATATTAGAATTGTTTCTGAAGGATCCTGAACACTGAAGACTGGAGTAATGATGCCATCACAGGAATAAATTATATATTTAAAATATATTCAAATAGCAAACTGTTATTATAAATGGTAATAATATCTCACAATATCAGTTTTTTTTTTTACTGTTTTGATCAAATAAATGTATGATTGGTGAGCATAAGAGACAATGGGTCAAAAACATATTGACCACAAATTGTGTATACTGTAGATACATAATATATACAAATCCAGCAAAATATATGGTATCTACAGGCATCATTTATAAAATAAACATATAATACATTTATAATATAATTTGAAATATACATCTATTATATATAAATTCTATTTTTATGTCTAAAACTGTATAGTATCTGTATTCATATTTATAGAGACATAGTATATGCAGTTATAAATCTAGCTCAGACAAAAATCTTCAGAGATTCTTTTAGGATTCACTGGGTTGTCTGTTATAACTGGACTCTCTTCCCTGCTGCTCCTGCAGGTTGGGGCTGTTATGTTTGATAAGACGGGCACCATCACTAATGGTGTGCCGCAGGTGACCCGAGTACTGGTTCTGTGGGACCGAGCAAGGCTTCCTCTTCGGAAGGTTCTGGCTGTGGTGGGCACCGCTGAGGCCAGCAGTGAACATCCACTGGGCATAGCTGTCGCAAAGCATTGCAAAGAGGTTTGGGAAAGCCACCACACACAACAAACTTTGAAACTTCAGGACAGTATCACATGATCCAGCCGTACACACATCTCCAAAATTGAGGAAAAAACTTGTTTTCCACCACCCACTTCTGTTTCCATGTTTGTTTGTCTTGCACGTTAAAAGAGGTTTCTAAATCTGTTTGTCTGCTTCTAAATCTGTCTCTCTGTAGGAGTTGGGAACAGAAACTCTGGGCTCCTGCCATGACTTCCAGGCTGTTCCAGGCTGTGGAATCAGTTGTAAAGTCTCCAACATTGAGGATCTGCTGCAGAACAGCCCAAAGACACAAGAAACAAACACACCCGCAGCAAAGCAAACACCACTTGTCACTATCCAAGGAGCCACCACAGATGAGAGCAGCTTGGTGGCAGGCACAGATTCAGGGTCAGGTAAGGTAAATGTGTGTTATTGGTGCCTCCTAGTGTGAGCTTTGTGTATTACATTTTCAGAGCCCTTTTCCTTTAAAAGGGCCTTTTTATCATATTAATATTTCCAGCACTTAACATTGCTTATGTAGTTTTAAAGCATAAAAGAATTGTTGTCAGTTTTTTGTATTTTCATGTATTTATCTATTTATTTATTTCAGTGTGATTGTGGCTCAGATTTCCTTGAATGAATGAATCTCTTGGTGTATGAAGACAGATACACAGTACTGATATATGTATATATGTTTTCTCAGATTGCCCCTCGTACTCTGTTTTGATCGGGAACAGACAGTGGATGTCGCGGAACAGTTTGGAGGTCACATCTGATGTGGATGATGCCATGAGCAGCCATGAGACTAAAGGACAGACGGCCATACTTGTGGCCATTGATGGTACCGCCCAAGTTCATAAATGACCTTTTGTGTTTATTTGCATGTTAAGAAAATAAGTTTTGTCTAACGGGCATTCATTATTAAAAATAAAGGCTGTAGAGAAGCGCACGATGTTAGAGATAGAAACTTAAACAGTGTTTTATTATAATCCACAAGGAAAACTTAGGAGATAAACTTGGATAACAACCACGTTTGGCATTCACGCAAACAATACTGGACCCAGGAACTGAGACACAGGGCTTGAAATAACAGGGAAAACTAATGAGTTAACTAATAGAACAACAGGTGAATGAAATCAGTAATTAAAGGAACAAACTGGCACACACTGGGAAACTAGGTCAGAGAACACATGGCTGGGAAACAGAACAACACAACGAACAACAACATTTAAGGTGCAGTAAGCGATTTCAGCAGTAAGGGGGCGTGTCCACTCATGAGGGGGGAGGTGCCTGTGCTGCATAGCGTGTTCATGAATTTTGTGGCGAAGCGATCAAGATAGAGGTGTGATCCTTTTGGGAAGGGGGCGTGTTTGCTTTTGTGGTTTCAAATATCAACAATTTCTCAAAATCGCTTACTGCACCTTTAACAGAACTTGCCAGTGTGTCTAATTTTAAAAGGGTCGTATCATACTTTTTCCGCCTGACGTCCATTTATAATATATTTTGAATTTATTATTAGTTAAATCAAGCTATTAAAGGAATAGTTCTCCCAAAAATGGAAATAATCCCATAATATACTCACCCTCAAGAAATCCTAGGTGCATATGACTTTCTTCTTTCAGCCGATCACAATAGGAGTTATATTAAATAATATCCTGGCTCTTTCCAGCTTTGTAATGGCATTGAATAGTGTCATAAAAGTAATCCATGCGGCTCCAGTGGGTTAATAAAGGCTTTCGTTAGAAATATACCCATAGAAGGGTGACCTCTGACCTGATGTATGGCGTATGACGTAGGCGAAGCGTAAGCTTAGGTGAGAATTGATGAATGCGGAAGCGCAGAGCTTAGAGCAAAACAAAACACCAGCCAAGAATTAGAAGTCTATAACGGGAAATTTTAAAGAAAAATGTCAGAGGATTTTAATATAAGAGAAGAGTAGCTATGTCATACGTCGGGTCAGAAGTCACCCTTCCGCCGGACCTCGACTCTCTTGTGAACACACGGCTGTTGCCGGAAGCCAGTAATTATAGTTTATAAAGTTTTAAATATGGATATTTTTCTTACAAAAGCCCATTGCTTTCCTTCAGAAGGCCTTTATTAACCCACTGGAGTCGAGTGGATTACTTTTATGATGCATGGATGCACTTTTAGGAGCTTCAAAAACACAATTCAATGCCATTACAAAGCTATTTAAAGAGATTATTAATTATAACTCTGATTGTGATCGGCTGAAAGAAGAAAGTCATGTACACCTAGAATGACCCGAGGGTGAGTAAATAATGGGATAATTGTCATTTTTGGGTGAACTACTCCTTTAATTGTCAAGCTTTTTTGTCTCAAAAGGTCATCACTCTTTTTCTCAGCCTTTCTATCTTTTTTTTTAGGTGTCTTGTGTGCTATGTTAGCTGTGGCAGATACTGTAAAGCCAGAGTCGGCTCTAGCTGTTCACACACTGTGCAGTATGGGAATAGAGGTCTTCATGATCACAGGAGACAACAGACGTACAGCCCGGGCCATCGCCACACAGGTGCGTATCCATACACGTATTTTGCCTAGAACCAAATCAAATTTGAGCAGGAATTCATATAATAACAGAAAATAATATAAAAGCTCAAAAGCTGGATTCAAACTCAAGTCGTTCACACACAAGCACCACCATTCAGAATATTGAAGTATGTTCATAAAGGTATGGTCATAATTACATCTGTTCTGTACATTTTCGCAGATGAAATCGTTATTTTAATATTTCAAGAAATGTTGCGATTTCCCCACGCATATTTCACAACAATTTCAAGTTGGTTACGTTGATTTGCCGCATTGACCAACAGAAAGCTGCTTTGTTAGAAAGTGACTTCTGTGTGAGCTGTGCTTTATACATCACTACATTATTAACAATGGCCCTTTTTCATCTGCAACCAACATTTCTCTAATGTGACCGCCATTTTTCTGACATCCAATTTGCATTTTGTGCCTGACTTTATGTCTGATAGTATTTGCACCAGAATACACTGTTTTATTTTACAGGTAGGCATCAGGAAGGTGTTTGCAGAAGTCTTGCCCTCCCATAAAGTGGCAAAGGTCCAGGAATTGCAGGAAAGAGGTCTGAAAGTTGCAATGGTGGGCGATGGGGTCAATGACTCGCCCGCTCTTGCCCATGCTGACCTAGGCATCGCCATAGGAACGGGCACTGATGTTGCCATTGAGGCAGCAGGTATTGTCCTTATACGGGTGAGTTACCCAATTACAATAGATTTATCAGGAAATAAAGGGGAAATTCTATTTTAAAAAAATTCAATTATGTTTTGTGTTGATGTAGAATGATCTGCTGGATGTGGTGGCCAGTATCGAGTTGTCTAAAAAAACAGTGCAGAGAATCCGGATAAACTTTGTGTTTGCTCTCATTTATAACTTGCTTGGCATCCCTGTTGCAGCAGGTAAACAGATCCAACCACACTGTTTCCAATGTTTCCTTACATTAGTGAGTACTGTGTGCATTCAGTAATAGATGTGGTTTACTGGTTTGAGCCTGATTTTCAGGTGTGTTCATGCCTGTCGGGCTGGTGCTGCAGCCGTGGATGGGCTCTGCTGCTATGGCCGCTTCATCTGTCTCAGTGGTGCTCTCCTCTCTACTGCTGCGACTGTGAGTGCACACTACAGTACACCATCATGATGTGGTCTTCACATTCTACCCGCATGCATCAGTGGACACTTTATAGCTCTTTTCCAAAAGCAAGAAAATTTCCCATTTAGGCATCATAGGAGTCCTGACACAAAGGCTTTTTAAACAGTGTAGCAAAATAATGCTGCCTTATAAGCTGCACTGAATAAAATGTTTTGTTAGGTAACCTAAAATGTGCTTAAATGTGTGTTAGCATCAGAGTTGTTAGATTAGCAACACGCTAACACCAGACCTTGGCTGCATACGAAATCGCATACTTCAGTTCCCTACTATATAGTTGGCGAAAAAGAGTACGTGAAAAAAGAAGTACATCCAAATTCACAGTACTCATAAAAGATTAGGCAAAAAGTCCACGGATGACCTACTACTTGTGACGAGATTCTGAAGTGTGCGTACGCGATGGACACTTTACTATCCCATGAGGCCACGGGAAAGGATTTATGAATGGTAGTGAAGCGACGTAATTGACGCTAGTAGGTCACATGATAATGAAAACATGACGAATGTAGTATGTCCAGATTACATTTATACTACACGCATTAATACTATATAGAACATACTTTTTTAGTGGTCGTGAAGTAATTACTTGTTCAAAATAAGTACCTACTCAAAAGAGTATGCGATTTCGGATGCAGCCCATTTTAATTTATAAGCAAACTTAGCCATTTTTAACTTGAATGCGTTACATTATTACAATACAAGACTGTTTTCATCCCCGTCTTGTTTCATTCATCCATCAGCAGTACACAATCCAATGGCTAAATATGCAGTAAATAAGCACACAATCACTCAAGATGGTTTGCATGAGTTGTTAGCTTAGCAAAATGCTTACACCTGACTTTAGCATAGAATGTTAAAAAAAAGATGGATGATGTGTTTCCACCTCCTTCCCATGTAGAAAAATTAAGCCAAAACATTGCAGAAACGGTCTTTGCCGATTATGTCACCCGGAGCCCGAGTCTGTGCAGTATGAGGTGGAGCCGCCCATACTCCCGCATACTCAATCGCAAGCACATAAAATAACTAACTAAAAACAAACTTATTGGAAAAACAAACACCTCAACATGTCGGTCTGTAAGTGTAATTGGACTTTTTAGTTTGGCTCGTGTCCTATTCGATTACATGGAGATGGCGGGATTTATGATTTATATTGCAGCCAGCCACCAGTGGGCGATCGAAATTCTTTGGCTTAATTTTCAGGAACTTTATGTGCATTCATGGCATGTCGTAAGTGCCGTAATTACGAGATTCCAACTTGTAAAAGCGTAAAAAGAACAGCTTTGAGTGGAACGTCACATATTGTCATCTCGAAACGCAGCATTTTTTTTTTTTTTACCACATTTGTAAATGCTTTACTTTAACAGTCTGTAATGCTGGTCGATGTTACAAAATGTAATTTGTTATCGTATTATTTTAATTTATTAGCTTATTCATAAACACTTTTGCAAATAGTTTCACCATTTACTGCACTTTGTTACTCGTTATAACCTATATCAGCTAATCAAACAGAAGTCTTAATATAAGTAACTTGTATATATAACTGTGCACTTCACATGATGAATGATAATTCAAACTTATTATGCTCCATTTCGGTTAGGATACTGTCTTGGAGGGTAACTGCCCATATTATTGAGGTTTTGGAACAGGTCTTCATCATTCCTATTAGCCTTCCCATGACACTGTAAATATCCTTCTCTGTCTCTCTTTTAGCTACAAGAAAACATCAGTGGAGGAGTACGAGTCCAGAGCTCAGAGTCATAAGTTCAGTCTGAGTCCATCTCAGATCAGCACCCACGTAGGACTGGAAAACCGTCCCTGCAGCCCTCTTTCATTCGGCCGAAGTTTGGACAGACGCTCAGGCTCCTCCTCCCTGAAATCAAACTCCTCCCACCCATCCACAACACAAGCATACAGCACCTGGGGAAGGAACATTGTGTAAAGCAACTAGCCAAGAGTAGACCTCATCAGATGACAGTTTGCCGGAAATATTTTATCATAGAACGACATATAAATAAAAAAATGTACAATTTTTATATAATTTTACAACTATAGATTTATGATACTGTTGCTGCAATTACTGTTGTTTGGTAGCAGGAATTTAGCATGAAGATGGAAGCTTTCCCCATGCAGATTTCGCAAGAGGTTCAAGTTGGTTGATTCACCGCAATTATGTGAGCTGTCTACCACCAATTTTACCCTTTTTAAGTTGTCTGCTGTCTATTTGAATCAGGATTAGTGATATCAACATTCTCTTTTTATTGCACCGAAGAATGGCAATGTACACGTTTATGATCATGCATGTAAAACCAGTTTAATTTTGTACTAAAAGGGTCATGAAAAATTACTTAAAGCTTGTTTTCTTTAAAATAACCTTACCGGTACTTTTTTTTATACATCTAATGGCAGAATCTAGAAGCCAGTTTCCAATAAATGAATACAGTAAGCACCCTTACATTGGTAAAATTCTGGCAACAATTTCTAACAGCATTTGCTTACTTGATCAGATTATTTAACGTTGCTCTCTGGCGGTTTGGTTGGATTGATGGATCTGGCGGAATGGATAAATGGATTTATCAGTTTGTACAGCACAAGGTTGATTTGGTGCAGGTCCTGATTTTGCCGAGTTAGACGCGTTCTTTGGTCATATTTTGCTGATCCTTGAACAACATTACTGTCTGAAAATGTATTCCTAACCCTACCCACAAGTTATCCCCGAGGGAAATGATAGTTGGACCTAACCCTGGTTGTAAGCCTAAACTTGACGTGAACTTAAAGGGGTCATATAATGGTACATGCACTTTTACAAGTTGATTGTACTGAAATGTGTGTTGGCAGTGCCTGTACACAACCATCATAAAATGATAAAAATCCATCCAGTGTTTTTGTTTTAATCTCCTTATATGTTTTCCCCTGCCTCAAATTAAGCCGTTCGACCGTGTGACGTCACACGGTCGGAAGCCCCTCCCACGATTGTTGATTGACGAGCGTTTCAACACAGACCCCCCCTCGCTCGTGAGCCAGCTGTCAATCATAGTCCGCGCATTGTTGATATGCTGGAGCACTGTCTATGACCAGAATGGCGTCTAAGCGATTGTGGTGTTCTGTTCTTGGGTGTAATAACAAACACAGCAGTCATTTTAATGTTCCTAAATCCGAACCGCTGAAGACGCAGTGGCTGAGTTTGTTTTCGAAGGGAATATTCCCCACGAGCAACGTCAATGCTCTCATGTTTGCGCGAATCATTTCACACACCAGACTGCTTTATAAACGAGGGTCAGTATAAAGCTGGATTTGCTAAGAAGCTGGTCCTGAAAAAAGGATCGGTACCAGATATTCGTGTTCCTGCTGAATCTCCAGAAGAACGGAAGTGAGTGTAACGTTTTATTAAACTTTATATTAATATATTAATCTTTGCAAATCGCTAGCTGCACGCTTCACAATGAATGCGTCTAAGGTTTACACTCAGGGTACATTACGGCATGTTTTCTATGTATGATGTTCTCAATATAATTCATAATCCCACGTTTACTGAACAACGCGTTATGGTTATTGTGTTATTGTGTTACAAATGGTGTACACAGAGAACAGAGAGGCGGGGTGAGCAAAGCTCATTATCATTTAAAGTCATATGCACTGAAACGGCGTGCTGAAAACAGCTGTTTTTGACCAAGTAAAATAAGTGTTTTCTTACAATACTAATGAGAATTTTTAATTAATGTATATTACAAACTTTTAATTTAGACCCTAAAGAATCATATTAGCTTGTACAAAAATGGCATTATATGACCCCTTTAAACTCATAAACTTGTCCCTCAAATCTGATTGGTTGATTGGAATGTTGTTCCTGGATCAACAAAGATGGTTCTGCTGATTTGGCATTTCAAGGCCAACAGGCGTCAGTAATGTTGAACAGTTGACAAAAGGGCAGGGGTAGGTCCCTAGAGAGCTGCTGTCCTGCAGAGTATGACACTTTAATTTTAGAAAAAGTGGATATGTTTATTAAATATACAGTTAGCAGTGTAAAACGAGCCTGTCCATGAGTTTTTAGATACAAAATAAAGTGCATGGTCCCAGCATGGCCTACAGTATATGTGATATTTGTCACTAGTATTGCAGTTACATCATTACAATACAAGACAGTTTGAAGTTCATCCCCATGCTGTTTCGTTCATCCACCAGTAGTACAATCATATGGCTAAATATACAGTTATGCAGCACACAATCACTCAAGATGGTTGTCAAAAATACATACTACTTATAAAAATGAAAAGTTCACATTTTTGGCCCAGTGATATTATATGGGGTTACTATATGCTTGGATGACTAGTTTAAGCCTGCTGCTCAGATTCTCAAATTTAGTCAGATTGCTTGGAGTATTGCTTATGTAAAGTGGTCATCATGAGAAATTAAATGTTCATTTATTTTAAATAAAACGTTAATTGTACCATTAAAACATACTGTAACTTTCTCAACTAATAAATTATAAGGGTAAAAGAGAGGTTGGAAAATAGTTATATGATATATTTTGGTGCAAAACCTTGGGGGACAAAATACAAAAATAAAAATAAATAAAAGAAAATGTAATATTACAAACAAAAAAAATTATATTAAAATATTACTATAAAATATACTATTTAAAAATGAATGGTAAAAATTATGCTAAAAATAATACACCCCCTATAAGAAAAAAAGTAAACATTGCATGTATATATCATCTATTTTTGCATCATAATTTCATTGTAACCTAAACAAAAGCAAAATAATGTTCCTTTACTCACAGTTATAGAACTGAGCTCTACTGCTTTGCAAAGGCTTTAATACACATAAATATGCATTCTTGTAGGTTAATCTATAGATATCATTCATTTTGAGAGGGATATACAGAATAAATGTAGTTTATGACAGACATTTGGGATGGTAAATTCTCATATAATACTGTTCATTTGAAAGTTGGTACTATTATTATAAAGCAATTCACAGCGGCCTGGTATATAAATAATGTTTGTAAATATGCAAACATAAAATCATTATAAGCATTGCAAATACCTCAGTTTGACCCTACCATACAGACTGACATCAGCTTCATGAGGATACAGACTGTATTGCTTTATCAGACCAGAAGGGTCATAAAAGGGCTTTTCACACTGCAATTATCCCCGGGTTATCATTCTAAACCCCGCTTTTAACCCCGGTTAAAGGGATATTTCACACTTGTAATTTAGAAGCGAGATAAGTATCCCGTGGTTACGAACCCCTGCTCCGGAGCAAGCCAGGTTAGCACCGCTTTTGCAGTGTTCATTACGGTGCCAATTGCCATGTGCACAGTTTGAAATGAAGCAGTGATAGAAAGTTACGGCTAGAGGTTTAGTAACAAACAGCCAATTGCGTGCCTCATATTCAAGTGATTTGTAGTCACAGAAACACCGCATGACACGTTGTATAAACTGTAGGCTATGTTTCAGCGTGCGTTCGTCCAATCAATGACACTGACACCACGAATAATAGACCTTATTCAAAGCAGAGCCATGTTTGATTTGTAATGGGAATGAAAGTGAGGCTGTGAGGGACAGACATTCATCTCTTCAGTGGCTTGTACTGTTATTTGGATTGTTCTGCTGACGAAACACTGCAAAAATATCATTCCAAGAACTTTCAGTAGACAAAAAACTGATACTGAGCTGTGGAAAATTATAAGTGACCTTTTTACAGCAGGTGCAATTGAAAACACGGTAAGCCTATCCATCACAGCCTAGCTTTCAGACCGGTCATGGTCATCTGAATAAGGTCTATGTACAGTGTGAAACATCAGCTTATGAATCCCCATAATTATGAATAACCCAGGATTCTGTTACCCCAGGGTTTAAAATGACCAACGATTAACTATTTCAAATGTGAAAAGCCCTAAATAGTCCTGTAAACACCACTAAATAACCATGTTTCCAGTATCACATATCGGCTCAGGTTTTATCAACATGTTCCTCAACTATTTGTTAGCATTTGAGATGTTTCTTGTTGGACATATCGTTCCATATTCTCAGTATCTCCTCTGGTGAAATCTGATGTACAGTCAACACTTTTCGGTAGCGGCATAGACTATAGGTCATTTTCCAGTGATTGAATCCATTGTTCTGGAAGGGCTGAATGCCTAGTTTCCGCAGGCACAGTCCCACGTACACATCCTCAAGATGTAGGAGTCTCGTATGTAGGGAGGTCTTATAGAGCAGCTCCGCCATGTCTCCGGAGAACACGTATCCAGTCCCAGAGCAAAAAGCAGGGTACCTGCTTTCAGGGTAGAGCTCTCTAGACATGAACCACTTGCTGCGAACATCACGTATGGGTCCTCCGTTTATCACGCGACCCGTGAAAAAGCGGTGCCTTGGTTTGGTGTTGGGTTTCAGCAGGTTAAACACTAAGTTGTCCATGTTGACAAATATATCACTGTCGGTTTTCATGACGTACTGTGCATTTGGGCAGAATGAGGACACCCACCGCATCCCCATAAGAGTCTTCAGGGTCAAATTGTGGTAGGAATCCACAAAGTCCTCGACTAGGATGTCATGGAAGATCTGGCTCTCTTGTTCCACCATCTGGTTGAGCACAGGTTCAGTGCTGAACCCGAGAAGAAACAGCGTCACAATGCGAACATCGCCGAATATGTTCTCATCTCCCCACGTCTCCCGGATCGCCTGCCGGGCGTCAAACTCCTTGTGGTTGGTGCTGATGAGGAGGACAAGAAAGGGTGTTGTGCCTTCACATTTTTTGGGCTCATTGATGAGGAACTTGAAATTGTGTGGGTTCAGAGTACGCGTGCGGATATTGCTGAGCGTGTCGTTCTTCGAGAGCCGCGGGAGCGGTTTGCGGGCGAAGGTCATCTGACCCACGTAGGTGGTTGAGGGCCGGGAGCCGCTGAGATACCACAGAGCACTGGCCCAGCAAACCACAGTCAGCAAATACAGGCATGACACCTTGGATGGCATCTCGTCAGTGGCTGGATCAGCTGCCAATCACACGTGTTCAGCCCATAGGCCAATCACGTGTAGTTATTTGGAAAACATCGCTCAAATGAGCACAAGCCCTCCATCTTTTGATGTCAGTGCTGGTTTGGTTTTGCTCTGATGTATTCGTTCTGAAAAAAACCAAACAAACATTACTCAACATTTTCCTCACGTACCAAATGCCACCAATTATCTCTTGTTATTTAAATGGTTATCTATGTTCTTTCATATGCAGTTATTGATAAAGGACAAAGAAAGCGTTCTCATTCTAGATCGGTGGTTCTCAACCAAGTGGCCAGGACCAATTAGGTGCATCAGCAAACTTCCAAGGGATGACTTAAAATCATTCGTAGCACTTTATTTTACAATCATGTTCCCCATGTACATACTATGAACTTAATATAGTAATTACAATAACTAGATACTAACCCTGAACCTACCCCTAAACCTAACCTTAACACATGTAGTTACCTAAGAAAGTACTGCTTAATATAAGGTAAGTACATGTGAGTGCAAGTACTGTAAAATAAAGTGCAACCAATTATTCAGATGAATATATTATTATTAATACAATTTATATTCATAATATTACTAATAAATGAAAACAATCTAACTTTATTAAAATGCTTAAAAATACATAAAATCTAGAAATCATATACCCCCCCCCCCTCCCCCTCCCCCTCATTAAGTATCTCTTTTTGTTTATAAAAACAATTAAGAACAAGACAACTTTGTCAAAATTCCAGTAGAAATATCCCATCTAAAATTGTTAGACAATGAGCAGACTTTAGGTCAAAATGGTTAAGAACCACTGATCTAGATGTTTCTAGAAGCTTCTACACTCTTCCGATCTGCTGAGATTTGAATCCACTTCATTATGACTGACCTTCTAATCACTGTGGGTCATCACTGCATTGCGTCTGCTCCGACATCATGAATAAAGCATATAGGGTGGAGTGGATAGAGATGCTCAGTTCAGGTGCGTCTATAGGTCACAGCAAGCCAAGCTGTCCTCTTTATGGGGTTTGTTGTCTTCCCAGATTTTAGTGTGAAAGTGAATCTAAAATAGAAAAATATAGAAAAAGTAAATGTATCTGAATGTTGTAAAAACCAAAAACTCTCACACACAATAAACATGTGGGAAGCAGAGCAACTGTGCACTGACACGCACACGCACATGCACACAGATTAACAATAAAAAAAGTAAATTGACATTCCTATAATTTTCTGTGTGACTGAATCCATTGTGTGGTTTTTCATCAATTAAATGTTTCTTCTTAATTTGTATTTTAGTACTTTGTGGAAATTCAATGAGTCAAAATGTGGCTTTTCTCATTACCACCTGTGTTTTTATGGTGGTTGCCAGTATATATGTATGTATTATAAAGGTAAAAACATATATATTTTTTTTACTTTCAATTTAAATTCAGTTCTGACAATTAATTGATATATATATATATATATATATATATATATATATATATATATATATATATAAGGCTGTCAAGCGATATTTTTTTAAATCTAATTTATTACATAATGTGCAGATTAATTAATCTAAATCAAATTTGGCTGACAAATTACATCCAAAAGATCATTTAAAGTCATTGTGTTAAATGAGAAAAGCACCAAAAATACATTACAAAAATTAGCTTTAGAAAGAAATATTTTATTTGATTCGACACAGAATTGATTAAACATACACTTTTAGGCTACAATGGCCAATACTTTTTTTTTTTTTCAGAAGCTGCAACTGAATTGGTATATATATATATATATATATATATATATATATACACAGACCAAAACAGTTTGGTAACATTCTTGTTGAGGGTGAGTAAATGTAAATAAACAGAATTTTCATTTTTGGGCAAATTATCCCCAATGCTACTCCAAATAAGAAACTAAAACTGCCTGTATGCAAGTCACTTAACAGTTTTTTTTTTTCATTCAGGAATCAAGTAAACGGCTCTCTTTATAAATGGGCCTTTGAATTTTTAAATGAAAAAAAAAAATATTTTTTTTAAAAAGAATACTTTTTAATGAAATCCCCACAAAAATAACATAAACAGAAGGTGCTGCGGGTGGGACTGTAAACTAAAGGCAGACCTGGTGAAAAGATCTATCTGTCTCTATTACAAAATTGCACTTCAGCAGATATTATGCACGTGAAAACACAAAAGACAACAAACAAACAACAACATCAGCAGCAATTGTCTGGGAAGGATTCCAACAGCAGAGCCAGAGGTGATTTGCGAGCCCGTCCGCTCCCTCTGAACCTCACTTGGGAGAGAAAAGAGACTAAGGTAATGTTTCTATGAACCTCGATTAACCTTGGTTAGATACCAGAGAGACTGGGCCACTGCTATGTTTTCTGTGTCAGTATAAAAGCATCTTCAGCACATAAGACACTTATGCATAATTTGACACACCAATGTTATTTTAGTATCATAGTGTACAGTACTATTATAGTTTTTCTTAATATTCTGAATTAGATTTTATTTTCTGTTTTTATTAAGTTTTAGTGTTTCGTTTTAGTTAACAACATAAACTAAACAAAAATAATAAATGTTGCCTTGGCAAATAGCTGGGAAAAAAAGTGTTTACTTTTTTAATATTTTATTTCAGTTAATGCTTATTTTATTTCAAGTAATGATTTAAAAAAAAAAAATGTTTTTTAGTTCCAGGTAATGATAATTACCCTGTGCCAAACATACTATAGATATTCTGCAATTTGGGCTGAATTGTTTCTTCCACCTTGTGTCAATAAATACAATATTTGAATAATAAAGGGGTACACATTGAATGCAATTTAAGTCACTTTGGATAAAAGAGTCTGCCAAATAATTAAATAGAACTTAAGTGCATATAAAAAGTCTAAACACCCCTGTTATAACAGCAGGTTTTTGTGAAAAAATAAATAAACAAATGCTACAGAAAACTATAGTACAAACGACATTCATGGAGGTACAACAACCAACAAAGAACAGAGGAAACACACAGAGGGTAACAAGCTAACAAGACACACTGGGAACAATCAGGGACTAATCACCGGGAAAAACTACAACAAACTACAAACATGGCACTCAGGACAGGAAGTAAGATAAAAGTCCGGGGACAAAGAATATGACAAAATTAACCACATATGTGTTATGGCCGCTCAAAATTCAGCTTTGCCATCACGGGAATAAATTACATTTTAAAATATAATAAAATACAAAATTATTTATATTTATATTTCAAAATATTAACTTTTTACAGACAAACAGGACTTTCTAATCTAGGCCTACCTGTAAATAGGTGTGTCAAATGTAAGAAGAAATAGTAAAGGATGATGGCAGAATGGAAAGAGATTTGTTGATTGATGGATAGAATGATGGGTTTTGGTCCTAAAAATAAGACAGGGTCTACAAGAGTCTCCACTATACAAACAACATTTTCTTCATCTCGATTCCCCCTTCTTTGCATCAGATCAACATCAGCCTCCCTGTCCTTTTCTTCAAAAAGGTCAGATACATGCCAATGCTGCAAATGCCACAGTATGTAAGCTAAAGAACAACCTCTGAAGTGATACACATTACATACTGATTTAGCAAGTCTGTACTTCCTGTCTTTGTGTGTGTGTGTGTGTGTGTGTGTGTGTGTGTGTGTGTGTGTGTGTCTGTCTGTCTGTCTGTGTGTGTGCACTTGCGGACAAATCATAACATTCCCACAAAGATGGCAATATTCAAAATTGTGGGGACATTTTTTGGTCCCCATGAGGAAAACAGCTTATAAATCATACTAGGTGATGTTTTTGAAAATGTAAAAATGCAGATTTTTTTCTGTAAATGGTAGGTTTAGGGGATATAAATAAAGTTTGTACGTATAGAAATCATTGTCTATGGAAAGTCCCCATAAAACATGAAAACCCAATGTGCATGTTTGTGTGTCTCTCTCTAGCAGCAAATTTGCATATGCATGAAATTGTTTCTGGGTCATTAACTATTTCCTCTAAGTATATCCTTGTGAAAAAAACGTGTGCTAATTGTATTGAATGTGCACTTCGAATGATAAAAGTATATATAAAAAAATGTAATTACAGATTTTATATTATTGATTAAATAAAATGCCACTTAAATATACTTAAAGAGAATAAACTTTCATGACTCAACACACTTAAGTACAGTTTCTTTTTAAAAAAAAAATCACTTTTTAATAATGTCAAATTAAAAGTTTTACTTTAAAGTAGGCTACATTTAAACATTAAATCAGTCTTTTGTGCATGCTTTAAATAATTACACTTGTCTGAAAACATTACATTTAGTTCACAGTTAAGTATTTTCTTTAAATTAATTCCAGAATAAGTACTCATTTTAAAACTTATCTTTCACAATATGCACAGCTGTGTCCAGAAAACTATCCAGATTGTTTCATGGCAGCTAAGACCACAAAATATATATCCTTCTCAATCTATTGGTAATTTCACTCTCCTTCATCTTTAAATGGATAGTTCACCCAACAATTATAATTCTGTCATCATTAACTCTCATGTCATTCTAAACCCATAAAGTGTGACTTTCTGTCTGCCTTTCTGCCCAGTCATTTACTGACTTCACTTCATCAATCATTCCTTAAGCACTCCTTTAAATTCCACTAAGCACCTAACCCGACTGAGACAAGTCAGACACAAGTATTTGTTATATTTAACAAATAATCTTTAAAAACCCTCACTGACCACAAAACAAGGTGTCTGTTACAATCCCCAAAGTAATAGAACCAGGCCTCTAGTTGCCATGGTTTTATGACTTAAAAGAATGCAGAGCTCATTTGAAGTCATTTGAATCAGGCCATAGGAAAGACCCATAGCCCTTAAAACAGTCTTTCCTGCATTAATTTATAGACAAACTGATCTATAAATGAACATGCATCCCAGGACATTGTGTGTATGTGTTATTACTGTCTGGTATGGTGTCTCTTGTATTGCATTTTGTTCTATGCATGCATCATGATAGAATTATTAGATAATGTACCCTATTCCTACAAAGTCGAATAATCACTCGAGACATACAAGCATGCATCCCATTTCCCTATGTGGTCACACATTCTTTTATAGTGCTTTTGGTTCATTTAAAATGGCGGCGAGTGTGGTGTCGTAGCTGCAGCTCCCTGAGTCTCACTCCCACGAGTTTTGTGTTTTGTTATTAATTTGATTAACGTTAGCTGATTTAACTATGGCTGCTAAAGGAACTAGACTAAATTGGAAGGATCAAAATCCAGGATTGGCTGCTACTGATGAAGTTACCAGTGAGCTTAATTTGGCGACTCTTTCTAGCCTCCTGGATGATCACAGGAAATCAATCGCTGTGGATTTTAAAGCCTCTTTTTCTTCGCTCGAAACTAAGATTGACTGTAGGCAAGAGACTTTGTCTGATCATGCTCAGAAAATCTCAGCACTTGAGACCAATGCCAATCTACAAGACGAGCGTATTTCAGTTTTGGAAACTTCCAGTGCCTCATTGTCGGCAAATAACGCTAAACTGCTGGCTAAAGTGGCTGATCTGGAATCACGTAGCCGCCGCAATAATATTAGGCTGCTTGGCCTACCTGAATCCATTGAGGGCGGCCAGCCCACTTCCTTCTTCTCTGGGCTTCTAATGGAAGTGTTCGGCGAGGGTGTTCTGGGTTTGTGGCCGGATTGTGACATGGCTCACCGTGCTCTATTTGATAAACCGAGCCCAGTCAGCGACCTAGGCCAGTTATTATACGTCTTCAATCTAAGGCACCAGCAGAAAGTGACTATCATACGCGAAGCCAGAGCTAGAAGAGGAAGGCTTCAGTACCGTGGGACATCTATCGCGATCTACGAGGAATACACTCCCGAAGTAATGGAACAGCGATCAAAGTATCGTGAAGTTATGTCGGACCTCTATAAACTTGGACTTAAGCCTGCGCTACTGTTTCCTGCAAGACTGTCCATCAATAGCTGCGTTTCCATGGACACTTATAATCGGATTGACGGCTCAATCGGACTAAAAAACCTTCATGTAAACACCTTAATCGATCCGATTGAGCTCGATCCGATTGAAATTTCGATCTGATTGAAAGGGGTGGTTTACTCCTTTTGTAATCCGATTGAGAGAACATGTAAACACTTGATCGGATTGAAAACAAGGGGGTAATCCACCAGCCAGAAACTGAAGTCTCCCCGGGCGCCGCCATTGGCTAACAAGCCTTCACCTGCTGTTAGCATTCCATTGACTCCCATTCATTTTTGCGTCACTTTGACAGCCAATAACTTTACATCTGAGATGATTAAAGACTCCATTTGTCCATTATTTATTTCTAAAGAAACACGACAATGTATAAAATGCTCCATTACCTTGTATCTTACGTTGTGGCCCCGTAGAAGCAGTTTTTGTAAAAATAGGCTAACGATTGCGTCATAACACGCGACTCTCTGTCGCATAGAAGAGAAATGACCGTAAAGACAGATGTAGAAGCTCACACACAAACGGGGGATGTGGAGGCATAAAGTCAAGGGAGAAGCCCATAGAGAGTCATAAAGTTGCTCCTGCTCCGAGTTCATGAACAGCTAATACTCACGATCTCCGGCTCTGGAAGATTCAGAAGGGAATGATTCAGATTCCTCTTGGCACCGCTACTAGAAGACGTACAACTGTCAGTCAGGTTGCTCACATCACAACTACGTCTTCAAGCTCAGTTTGAGCATGCGCAGTGCGCTTGGCAATCAGGAAGTGAGTGCTTCTATTTGACTTCACTTTTCTCCGTTGAAGTCTATGGGGTCGCTGTGTCCATTTCTTTTACTGTCTATGATTGAAAACCGAAACTAAAAGGACTGCACATGTGCAATGACGTTGAAATAGCGTAATGACGTATGACGCACGGAATGAGCTGTTCTTTCTGTTGAATAAAGTGAATATAAATGAGTGTTCCGTTATTAAAAAAATTCTCATTTCACTCAGCGTCTGTGAAGTGAAGCAGGACAACGTCCCACAGTGCTTGTTTCAGATTATCATCCACGGACGACTGGTTTTGGGCGCGGGGTTTTACTGCGTGATAAATATAAGCAGCACGGCAAAACGGTTCATGCTCATCGTCTCCAAATCATGACCAGAGACGGATAAATATTAAGTCTGCTGTTTAAAAAAAATAAAGAACTAATAGAGGAGAATAGTTATGCGCGAACAGCGGCATATTCGTGCAGTGTGCGCATGTCAAAAAATCAATTCCGATTTGAATCTTGTGACATATAAATGCGCACATTAACCCGATTACTTTATTTATCGTTCATGTAAACACCGTGTTCGGATTTATCAATCGGATTGATTTCATTCCGATTGAAGCATGTAAACGCAGCTAATGTGAAGGAGGGAGGTAGGAAAATGTTCTCCTCAGCTGATGAAGCCAGAGAATATGCAGCATCAACCCTTCCTGCTAATTAGAATTCTCTGGTGTTTTCTTTACTGTGCGATGCAGTTCTGCGCTTTGCTGTTTGATTTAATTCTGCTACTCAACTGCATAGATACGTTATATTGCTCTTTTTGAAGGCTTGCTTGTTTATCGATACAGTTTGGATAGCAGTAGTTCTATCTTGACTTTTCTGTTTGATATTGCTTTTTGTCCATGCTGATGCCTGGTTGTCTTAGTCTGATGCCTGATCTGGTTTGTTCTTTTGCTCTGGTTATGAGTAGCTAGTGGGAGTTTGGGACTCCAGAATAGAATAGTCTTTGTCACATGCATCACTCATAATTTGTCAAGCTATTAATTTATCTGATGCCTTTATTGTGAAACTACACTCACCTAAAGGATTATTAGGAACACCATACTAATACTGTGTTTGACCCCCTTTCGCCTTCAGAACTGCCTTAATTCTACGTGGCATTGATTCAACAAGGTGCTGAAAGCATTCTTTAGAAATGTTGGCCCATATTGATAGGATAGCATCTTGCAGTTGATGGAGATTTGTGGGATGCACATCCAGGGCACGAAGCTCCCGTTCCACCACATCCCAAAGATGCTCTACTGGGTTGAGATCTGGCGACTGTGGGGGCCATTTTAGTACAGTGAACTCATTGTCATGTTCAAGAAACCAATTTGAAATGATTCGATCTTTGTGACATGGTGCATTATCCTGCTGGACGTAGCCATCAGAGGATGGGTACATGGTGGCCATAAAGGGATGGACATGGTCAGAAACAATGCTCAGGTAGGCCGTGGCATTTAAACTATGCCCAATTGGCACTAAGGGGCCTAAAGTCTGCCAAGAAAACATCCCCCATACCATTACACCACCACCACCAGCCTGCACAGTGGTAACAAGGCCTGATGGATCCATGTTCTCATTCTGTTTACGCCAAATTCTGACTCTATCATCTGAATGTCTCAACAGAAATCGAGACTCATCAGACCAGGCAACATTTTTCCAGTCTTCAACTGTCCAATTTTGGTGAGCTCTTGCAAATTGTAGCCTCTTTTTTCTATTTATAGTGGAGATGAGTGGTACCTGGTGGGGTCTTCTGCTGTTGTAGCCCATCCGCCTAAAGGTTGTGCGTGTTGTGGCTTCACAAATGCTTTGCTGCATACCTCGGTTGTAACGAGTGGTTATTTCAGTCAAAGTTGCTCTTCTATCAGCTCTAATCAGTCGGCCCATTCTCCTCTGACCTCTAGCATCAACAAGGCATTTTTGCCCACAGGACTGCCGCATACTGGATGTTTTTCCCTTTTCACACCATTCTTTGTAAACCCTAGAAATGGTTGTGCGTGAAAATCCCAGTAACTGAGCAGATTGTGAAATACTCCCAATCTGATTGTGAAAGACCGGCCCGTTTGGCACCAACAACCATGCCACGCTCAAAATTGCTTAAATCACCTTTCTTTCCCATTCTGACATTCAGTTTGGAGTTCAGAAGATTGTCTTGACCAGGACCACACCCCTAAATGCATTGAAGCAACTGCCATGTGATTGGTTGATTAGATAATTGCATTAATGAGAAATTGAACAGGTGTTCCTAATAATCCTTTAGGTGAGTGTATTATGAATTGATTAATGATTAAAATAAAGTAAAAAGATTAGCCATTTTTATTTATGTGGGGTTTGAGACTCCTTGAGTCATTTATTCTTTATAGTTAATGGTCTCTAATCCGGAAAGGATATTTAAATCTGGTGTCTTATCTGATTGTTTTAGTGATCACTCTGTCAATTATTGTGTTTGGAAAATTAAAATGCCACATTTCCCTCCTAAATATCTTAAAATACGTCAATGTAAAAATACTAATGCTGATTATTGTATACAGGATTTAAAATATTAATTGGGACAGGTTCCAGCTAATTCCTTTTGTGGAAGATGCATGGACCTTTTTTCACTCTGAACTCATCAATGTAATTGATAAGCATTTTCCGTTTAGAACTATTAGAGTTAAAGGGAAAGACTTACCCTGGATCAGCTCTCATCTAATCAATCTTTTTAAGCAAAGAGATAAGGCATGGGCCAAATATAAATATAAACCTTCCTAAATCTGCCTCTGACTGGGATCATTATTGATCTCTTACTGTACGTTCACATTGCCGCCGACTTGAGCTGCAAAGAAGCTCTGGCCGCCCTGTTAAGGACGCTTGTCAAAAAGTACGGGGAAGCTTGTTGACGCTTTGGCCGCTCTGACGTAGCAGCATTCGATGTTCAATCATGGGAGAACAGAAGTGTCACAACATGAAATTTAAACAGAAAAAACAAGCAATACATTGACACTAGAAACCTTTTATAATGATAAGCATTTTTATAACCGTTTTGGTCACATTGGTCGGAAAAAACGCGACGCCGATGGATTTGACGCTCCTTGCAGCTGAGAGAAGCCAGCTTCCATTGAAAATTAATGACTTCCGTTAACTTTGGAAGCTCAAGTCGGCGGCGGTGTGTACGTACAGTTAGGAATCAGTGCAAGACTCAAACCCGAAACGCTAAATCCAGTTACTATAGAGACTGCTTTCTTAATCCATCCATCCATCTTCTTCCGCTTATCCGGGGCGGGGTCGCGGGGGCAGCAGTCTGAGCAGAGATGCCCAGACTTCCCTCTCCCTGGACACTTCCTCCAGCTCTTCCGGGGGGACAGCGAGGCGTTCCCAGGCCAGCCGGGAGACATAGTCTCTCCAGCGTGTCCTAGGTCTTCCCCGGGGTCTCCTCCCAGTGGGACGTGCCCGGAACACCTCCCCGGGAAGGCGTCCAGGAGGCATCCGGAACAGATGCCCGAGCCACCTCAGCTGACCCCTCTCGATGTGGAGGAGCAGCGGCTCTACTCTGAGCTCCTCCCGAGTGACCGAGCTTCTTACCCTATCTCTAAGGGATCGCCCAGCCACCCTGCGGAGAAAGCTCATTTCGGCCGCCTGTATCCGGGATCTTGTCCTTTCGGTCATGACCCAAAGCTCATGACCATAGGTGAGAGTAGGAACGTAGATTGACCGGTAAATCGAGAGCTTTGCCTTACGGCTCAGCTCCTTCTTCACCACAACAGACCGGTACATCGACCGCATTACTGCAGAAGCTGCACCGATCCGTCTGTCAATCTCCCGTTCCATCCTTCCCTCACTCGTGAACAAAACCCCAAGATACTTAAACTCCTCCACTTGAGGAAGGATCTCTCCACCAACCTGAAGTGAGCAAGCCACCCTTTTCCGACTGAGGACCATGGCCTCGGATTTGGAGGTGCTGATTTTCATCCCAGCCGCTTCACACTCGGCTGCAAACCGTCCCAGTGCATGCTGAAGGTCCTGGTGTGAAGGGGCCAACACGACAACATCATCCGCAAAAAGCAGCGACGAAATCGCGTGGTCCCCAAACCTGACACCCTCCGTCCCCTGGCTGCGCCTAGAAATTCTGTCCATAAAAACTATGAACAGAACCGGCGACAAAGGGCAGCCCTGCCGGAGTCCAACATGCACCGGGAAGAAGTCTGACTTACTACCGGCAATGCGAACCAAGCTCCTGCTTCGGTCATACAGGGACCGGACAGCCCTTAGCAAAGGACCCCGGACCCCATACTCCCGGAGCACCCTCCACAGGCCGCCGCGAGGGACACAGTCGAATGCCTTCTCCAAATCCACAAAGCACATGTGGACTGGTTGGGCAAACTCCCATGAACCCTCCAGCACCCTGTAGAGAGTATAGAGCTGGTCCAGTGTTCCACGGCCTGGACGAAAACCGCACTGTTCCTCTTGAATCCGAGGTTCCACTATCGGCCGTATTCTCCTCTCCAGTACCCTGGCATAGACTTTCCCAGGGAGGCTGAGAAGTGTGATCCCCCTGTAGTTGGAACACACCCTCCGGTCCCCCTTCTTAAAAAGAGGGACCACCACCCCGGTCTGCCATCCCAGAGGCACTGTCCCCGACCGCCACGCGAGGCGTGTCAGCCAAGACAGCCCCACAACATCCAGAGACTTGAGGTACTCAGGGCGGATCTCATCCACCCCCGGTGCCTTGCCACCGAGGAGTTTCTTGACTACCTCGGTGACCTCAGCTAGGGTGATGGACGAGTCCACCTCTGAGCCCTCAGCCTCTGCTTCCTCAATAGAAGACGTGACGGCGGGATTGAGGAGATCCTCGAAGTATTCCTTCCACCGTCCGACGACATCCCCAGTTGAGGTCAACAGCCGCCCACCTCCACTGTAAACAGCATTGGTAGGGCATTGTTTCCCTCTCCTGAGGCGCCGGACAGTTTGCCAGAATCTCTTCGAGGCCAGCCGATAGTCCTTCTCCATGGCCTCACCGAACTCCTCCCAGGCCCGAGTTTTTGCCTCCACAACCACCAGGGCTGCAGTCCGCTTGGCCTGCCGGTACCTGTCAGCTGCCTCAGGAGTCCCACAAGCCAACCAGGCCCGATAGGACTCCTTCTTCAGCTTGACGGCATCCTTTACTTCCGGTGTCCACCACCGGGTTCGGGGATTGCCGCCTCGACAGGCACCGGCTCCGAGCAGCCGCTTCGACAATGGAGGTGGAGAAGATGGTCCACTCAGACTCAATATCTCCAGCCTCCCTCGGGATCCGGTCGTGGCTCCGCCGGAGGTGGGAGTTGAAGATCTCTCTGACAGGAGACTCGGCCAAACGTTCCCAGCAAACCCTTACAGTACGCTTGGGTCTGCCGAGTCTGTCCAGCCTCCTCCCCCGCCATCGGATCCAAGTCACCACCAGGTGGTGATCAGTTGACAGCTCCGCCCCTCTCTTCACCCGAGTGTCCAAGACATACGGCCGCAGGTCAGATGAAACGACCACAAAGTCGATCATCGACCTGCGACCTAGGGCGTCCTGGTGCCATGTGCACTGGTGGACACCCTTATGCTTGAACATGGTGTTCGTTATGGACAAACTGTAACTAGCACAGAAGTCCAATAACTGAACACCGCTCGGGTTCAGGTCGGGGGGGCCGTTCCTCCCAATCACGCCCCTCCAGGTGTCACTGTCGCTGCCCACGTGAGCGTTGAAGTCCCCCAGTAGAACGACGGAGTCCCCAGTTGGAGCACTTTCCAGCACTCCTCCCAGAGACCCCAAGAAGGCCGGGTACTCTGCACTGCCGTTTGGCCCGTAGGCACACACGACAGTGAGAGACCTATCCCCGACCCGTAGGCGCAGGGAAATGACCCTCTCGTTCACCGGGGTAAACTCCAACACATGGCGGCTGAGCTGGGGGGCTATAAGCAAACCCACACCAGCCCGTCGCCTCTCACCATGGGCAACTCCAGAGTGGTGAAGAGTCCATCCTCTCTCAAGGAGTGTGGTTCCAGAGCCCAAAGCCATGCGTAGAGGTGATCCCGACTACCTCTAGTCGGAACCTCTCAACCTCACGCACCATCTCAGGCTCCTTCCCCGCCAGCGAGGTGATGTTCCACGTCCCTAAGGCTAGTATCCGTGTCCAGGGATCGGATTGTCGAGGTCCCCGCCTTCGACTGCCACCCAATCCTCTCTGCACCGGCCCCTTACGGCTCTTCCTGCAGGTGGTGAGCCCACGGGAAGGCGGTCCCACGTCACTCCTTCGGGCTGAGCCCGGCCGGACCCCGTGGGGAGAGGCCCGGCCACCAGGCGCTCGCATACGAGCCCCAACCCCGGGCCTGGCTCCAGGGTGGGGCCCCGACTGCGCCATACCGGGCGACGTCACGGTCCTTGGATGTTTGTCCATCATAAGGGGATTTTGAACCGCTCTTAGTCAGACCCGTCGCCTAGGACCTGTTTGCCTTGGGAGACCCTACCAGGGGCATATAGCCCCAGACAACATAGCTCCTAGGGTCATTCGGGTACTCAAACCCCTCCACCACGTTAAGGTGGCAGTTCAAGGAGGGGTGCTGTTGCTTTCTTAATGATTTTCAAAATCCTAGACAGTTCTGGAATCATTTGAATCGGGTTCTCAATAGGAATAGTAAAACTCCTGTGAATCAACTAAAAATGAATAATGGTACAATTTCTGATCCTCCCCTTATTGCTCATGCTTTCAATCAGCATTTCACCGCTATTGGTGACTCCAAACATGTTTATTCTTATTTTAATGATCATTTCTCAACCTTGTCTTTTACCTCTGGTTCATTCAAATTTAATAAAATCATGCCCATTGATGTGTTTAATGATATAGGTGAACTAAAGGACTACAGTAGTGCTGGTCCGGATGGGCTTGAGGCTAGATATATTAAACTTGCTGCTCATGTATTGATATTTCCAGTTGCGGACCTATTTAATCGGTCTTTGACTACTTTCACCGTTCCCGCAACATGGAAATGTGCGAAAGTTACCCCTCTCTTTAAAACTGGTGATGCTTCTATTATGAATAATTATCACCCTATCTCTATTATCTGTACCACTGCCAAATTTTTTGAGAAAATTATTTTTAATCAATTATCAAAATTCATTATTCAGAATAACATATTATCCCCCATATCAATCTGGCTTTAGGCCTAATTTTTCAACCACCACAGCTTTATTTGAAGTTCACCAATGACATTTCCTCCGCCTTTGATATGGGACAGCTAACTGGTGCTATTTTTATTGACCTTTCTAAAGCCTTTAACATGGTGGATCGTTACATTCTCCATGACAAGTTTTATGCAATAGGTTTGAATCAAAGTGCTCTATTATGGTTTAATTCTTATCTTCACAATAGACTGCAATGTGTTGCTTTTCAAGGTTCACTGTCTGATTATTTATTGGTTGATAAGGGGGTTCCTCAAGGTTCCAGTCTAGGACCCCCTTTGTTCTCGAGTTATCGCAAATTTGCTCCATCGGTACGGGTCATCTTTATGCTGATGATACCGTAATTTACACTGCTGACTCTGATATTCAATGTATCCAGAACCGGTTACAAGCTGACTTTATTATGTTTCAAAAATGGCTTCATAATAACAACTTATTGTTGAATATGGAAAAGTCCTGTTGTATGTTGTTTGGGACGAGGCACAGACGACCTTGTGCTCTTAACTTGCAACTTTATTTTGAAGATGGGTCCTCCATGGTGAAATTGAAAAAATTTAAATACCTTGGATGTACAACACAGAAGCGCTGCACAGTTACACTATGTGAACTAAACTCGAGGCCCACAGAGAAGGAAATGAATAGTTGAATAAAGTCATTATTTTTGTAGTCACTTGGAGTATTTTAACGATGTCTTTAATGGCTTTTCTGGGCCGGCAACTTTAAATCCCTTAGAAGCCTATGGAGGAGTGATCCAGCTCTCAGATTTAATCAAAAATATATTAATTTGTGTTCCAAAGATGAACGAAAGTCTTACGGGGTTGGAAGTTGGAACAACATGATGGTGAGTAATTACTGACAGAATTTTCATTTTGGGGTGAACTATCCCTTTAACATGTACAGAAATCAACATGTTAGAAGGGATAGTTCTGTACTAGAACATTAGTACAGAAATGTAATAATCAGGTGTAAAAAATAAAATATTGTATAGTCTTCACTGTATAAATTAAATTTAGAGCAGTCAAGAGCAGTAGTCGAACACACCTAGAGCAAAAGAAGCACATGACCTGATCATATGAGGGGGCAAGGCAATCACATGACAAGAAACATGACAATGAGAAAACTTCAAAATAAAAGTCATGAAAACATGACAGTGAACCAACAACCATAATAGACCTGACAGGAACACAATCATCCGATTTTCCAATTTCTTTCATTGTATAGAAAAGTGTCCAGGATATTTTTCAAAATTCTTTCCATTGTGTTCCATGGCAGAAAGAGCCATGGGTGGTTGGAATGACATGATGAGAGTGAATAAATGATTACCAAATTTTCAATTTTGGGAGAAGGAGAGAGATACTGAAGAAAGATATATTTTGTTTTCTTAGCTATATACAGTATATTCTGGATATGTTTTGGGTCATAGCAGCATTACCAACAGTTACTAAATACAAACTGGACATTTACATTTAGACACTTTATATTATGGGCAAATAACAAGACAGGCAGCTGAATACTGATGGATGGGGATTATGTTTTAGACTCTAGCAGACATAATTTGATTCACATATTGAGTCAGCTTCCACTGACCATTACTGCTACCACTATATTAAGCTGTACTAAATGCACTGCAAAAAAAGTTATCAGTATTTTTGGGGTTTGTTTTCAGTAAAAATATATAATCATATTAAAATCTTAAAACAAATAAAAATGTAACTGAATATATGTTTTTTTTCTTGTATTGTTTTTTTCTTGTATTTTTTTTTATTATAAAAAAAAAAAGAAAAAGAAAAAAGAGTCAATGTTGTCTTGGTCTCTTCCCTTTCTCTCTGTCTGACTGACTCTGTCTGTTATGAATAAAAGTAAATAATGTCTGCCACCAGAGACTAAACCATATTTCTCGGTTCAATGGCTGCATATTTGTCATGTGTATAATTGTGTTTGCTAACGTAAGGCTTTCTGTGATTTACTGATCTATAAACAGTTGCTGGGAACTGATTCTCTCACTAATAATAAATCTTGAGGCAGTGTGTATACAGTATGTATCCTTCCTGGCACTGGCTTTAACTGGCTGTCATCTTTTTTCCCCCCATTCACTCATATTGTCAATTCAAAATAAACAAATAAAAACATAATACATATATATATATATATATATATATATATATATATATATATAATTAAATTATATAAAATTATATATAGTAATTACATACTCTCTAAAACCCTTCTAAAATCGCATGTTCCAAAGGGACATAATTTCATATTTACATAGTTACCAGGTTTAAAAAGGGGATTTTTTTAATACAAAGTGAATAATGCAGGTCCGTTGTATGATTGTTTACTAGCATATTGTTAGTAAATAATATACAATGACCTCAGAGAATAAAAAATGGAAATTAACACATTAGCCCTATAAAGTCAATTAGTTCAAATCCTAAATTACATTTTTTAAACTTGAGCTCTGCTAAATGTAAAATCAGTAATAGGCAATGAACCAACGAGTCTCAGCAGGCGACAAACACTTCATGGTCAGAAGCACTTTCTGTCTCAATACTGATGAATGTATTATTTTACATTATTGGTAGCCTGTTGGGTTCTAATAAATACTTTGATATACATTAGAACTGCTTCAACTACACTTTAGAAATAAGACACTCTCAACTATTTAAATATTTATGGGGATAAGAAATGCTTAAACAAGAAATTGTAATTGGTACGCAAGCGGGTTTGTTCTCCCTTAGCTCTGAGAGAAGCTGCTCTATTTAGATAGAACACACACACACACACACACACACTATTACCAGTTCTGCAGTATACTTATTCATCAGCGAGAGAAAGTCAGGGAAAATACATAGGAATTTATACCTTTCACTTCACAATAACTATAAAATATCACTATAAAAGTAAAAACACACTGACAGATGTGATCAACATGGAGAAAGTATAATTTGAATGTAACTCACTCTCAATAATGAATGCATTAAATCATTTTGCTATAAATGTGCAATCAAAAAAGACATTAGGTGGTCTGACAGATGTGCTACATCAGGGCCTCAGGGCGAGGGATATACGCTATTAAGGGCCCTAAATATTTACTGTAAAAGACAAATTTAAGTCATGCTCTCAGATTCCTTTTGGAATGTCATGTCATCCCAGCCTACAGGGATGAGAAAGCTTAAAATAGCTACAGTACAACTTTAAAGTATCCATAAAAGTTTCTTGATTAATATGCAGGAGGGTGTAATTGCTATAGCTCAACAGAATTAATCCCCAAAAAGCACTTAATCAAAAGCATGTCAACCACCCAAATCATGGTTAAAAAAAGCAAGAAAAAAAAAGCATGCCAACAGCCTCATGAATAAATAATCTCTCTACACTAAACAAAAAGTAACAGACTGACAGAGGTCAGATCTGTAGGATGGCCTCCATTCAAACTGCACAATATGATGCATAGCAGCTCTCATTTCAAAAAGCTCCATATAAAGTACCTAGTGTGATGTGTCACACAAAAACCTCAGCATCTGAAATGTAAATATGGCCTCCAGGCACTGCAGGCAGGGGTGTAGATCTCATTTGAACACAAAACTGTCTTCACAATATTGATTATACTATTGACAATTGGTTGCTTTCCCATGCTGTCCTCGCCCAAGGATCTACACCAAAGATTTAAAGAGATAGTTACTCACCCTCGTCTCGTTCCAAACTTTCTTTCTTCTGTGAAACACAAAAGAAGATCATTTGAAAATATTTTTTTGCCTATACAATGACAACCAATGGGGTCCAATGTTGAACCAATTTCAAAAAGATTTTTTCAGGTTTGTAATGACACATGAGTGTTAGTAAATGATGACAGAATTTCCATTTTTGAGTAAGGTGAGCTATCCTTTTAAAGCCTCATCAAATAGAAAAACACTTTTCACAGGGTTAAACCATATGTAAGTGTTGATGGAATACGATGGTTTATGTATTGTGTTTAGAATCACACACTTTCAGGTAAAATGTTTTTAAAAAGAGACTGAAAAAGTTGTAGGAAGCCTAATGGTGGTGACGTTTAAGTCATGCGACCGTGGTGTAGATCGTTTATAGCCTATGTTTAGCTTTTTGCTTCTGCCGATTGTATTTAAGCTTCAAAATTCATAAAAGTTGTTCATTTGTGAGGATCATCATGATGAACAAACTGTGCAAGAATTAAAGCTTATTTTTTTGTAGTTGTCCAAAAGCCAAAGAAAAAAAATTCTATAGGTTTTGGTCGAGGGAACCAGACTTCTGGGTTGGCCTACAAAAATACATCATCACAGCAACAGTCTATCTATGATAATGCACGTTATTTTTAAATTTATGGGGGAAAATAGATTTTAATTCAGAGACAATTTTGTAGGTTTGAAATCAATGCTAGGTGAATTTAACAGATGTGATGCACTTGTTTTTAGATTTACAGTTTACACTGGATTTAAATGTGTGATTGGTCCCCTTGGTTATTATTCATGAGAATGGCAACGCCATTACCCTTTAAGAAACCTTTAACAAGTCAAACTATGATCCAATCTAAAGATGAAGTACTAGTATCACCTGATAAATAATTACTAGTAAACCTGGAACTGTATCAGTAAGAATTGCAATAGTTAGGTTATAGTCAGTAGTTGTCAAAATAGTGAATAATTATCAAAATCATTTGGCATTAGTTACCAGTGACAACTAAACAGACCTGTCACTAGGGATAGTGAAAGTAGCAAAGGAATAAGTAGGCTAGTTTTTTAAATATAATTACTAATAACTAAATAAATACTAAATAGATTAAATAGATAGTATTAGCCTTGTTGGAAGTGCTAATCTAATGAATATCTACTAGGCCCTATATATATAGGCTATATAATAGTCTCTTTTGGACTGCATGCTAGTGAATTATAAAAAATGTATAATATTTACGAATGAACATAGATGTATGCTGGTCTCTGGATAACAGATCACAAAATGCACGCAGAGAATGCTTTGTGCATCGCTCCTTTCACCCAGACCCACAAAAATAACATCACATGATCATTGTAGCGCTGCTCCTCTAACCTTAAAAGAAAAGGACGCTCCACAAACGCAGCTCGACACACTCGCTAAACTAAAACGTAGCAATGCGAGGCAGCCTACCTTTTCGGTCAGATTATCTGTCTTGGTGAAATCCAGCCATTTGTCTGCAAAGCACAAAGCGAATGGACTGTGTAGTGAACGAGCGAGCGGTCGAATGGTTGCGAGGTGGTGGTGCGCTGCATCGGGTTATGGAGCGCTGTCCAATCAGCAGTCCTCAGGAGGCGAACCAGTGCCAGCCAACCGGTACTGCTCAATTGACCAACCTACCTCTTCATACTGCAGCCTCTCTCGACAAAGACACCAGGTGAAGATGGGGATTGCTTTTGATAAGGCAAGGCTGATAACTGAATTAATTTACCTTTCATTGTTAAGTTACCAGATAACACTTACGATAGTTATGTAGCCAATTAATATACTAAAGTTACATGACAATTCTAACTATTTGACTGTAGCCTATAGCCTATTAATGCACGTATTTGTAAAAATGTAAAATGATATCTATCTATATGAAGTACAGTAATAATAATCATAGCTGCTTTTAAAAACCTGACCAATTCGTTATTACGCCCGCCATTTTTTCAGACAAGTGCTTTTCTAATGTACAAGGATACAAAGGATAAATGATACAAGTTGTATTTTATTCCTTTTAAAGAAGTGAATGCTGTGGATATAAAGACTATAGATATGATTAAGTGTCTCTCTACATTCCCAAATGGCCATCGGCGGACACCTGGCTGCTTTGAGGTAAATAACGCAATTTCATTTAAAGGGATATTTCACCCAAAATTAAAATTGTGTCATCATTTACTTACAAGTTGTTCCAAACCTGTATGAATTTCTTTTCTTTTGCTAAAAACAAAATAAGCCATTTTGAAGAATATGGGTAACCAAACAATTAGTGGCCATATGGAAAAACAAATTACTATGGAAGTCAATGGTATCCATCAACTGTTTGGTTACTGATATTTTTCAAATCAACTTCTTTTGTGTTCAGCAAAAGAAAGACTTTTATACAGGTTTGGAACAACTTGAGGATGAGTAAATGTTGACACAATTTTCATTTTTGGGTGAAGTATCCCTTTAAGAAGCATATTGATTCAATAGTCATAGGGTGCTTCTCATTTTTTATTTGTGCATCCTCGCTTCCTTTCCTCCCGTCTCAGCTCCACCCCTTGTAGGATGCAAGGGAAGAAAATTAGGACTGAGGAGTCGAAGGAAAGCTTATTTGTATATTGGAATATTCTTGATCACTCGAGCATCACTTCAAAGCGTCATCAGCTGCGGATCAAAGGATCTGCCCTTATGTTGTTAACGTTTGGTTATTTAATAAATTAATAAATAATAAAGATAAAGCAAGATGCCCTGTTGATATATCTGTGATATATGGTTTATTTAAACTGCAAAGGTAAAGCATAAATTAAAATGATTGTGACAGATGTAAAGTGGGAGGAGAATTTATACGTGCGTCAGGTTTCTCGACAAGAAAGACTTCCTCATACACCTGTGCATCCTCGCTCATAGCTCCTCTGGAAGCTTCCTCACCCCTCGTTCCTTGCAGTACAATTAGAGAATTGAGATGTCCTTTAAGATGTCTGAATTCAATCGGTTTCCGGGTCACGGGCTGGAGGACGGAGGAGTGAGGAAATGAGGAAGCATCAATTTGAGTATTGAGAAGCACCCATAGTCTCAGGCTCAAACGTCACGCCCACAGACCGTTGACTAAACGTCAGGTGCATATGGCACACAAAATGGGAAACACTTTGGTAGTTTCAGAGTCGTCATCTGATTGGTTGAATTCTCCAGGATTTCCGGAGATGTGTGTGTTGTGTGACAATAAGCGCTTATCGGGATCAACAAAATGCTGTATTTAAGTATGGGAAGTTCACAGCATAATTGTTGCAGTAAACTTACACAACGTTCTTGAATGAATTGTACGCCGGGCTGTTATCATATGGACATTGACTTTATCTTAATGCCCCTAAACATGACGCTGAACAAAATGAACTGATTGGTTTCTTTACATGTCGTTCAAACGTTCTCTTGGGTGGTCCTTGGTCAATGAAAGCTGCTATGGAATAACAGACCTTCTGCCGTCAGTCTGAAGGTCTAGCTACACAAGACTATGTCTATAGTAACTACAGAGTTCACAATACCACAGTGGCTATGTTGCTTTATATTCAGTTATACTAATATTCTTCGAACGAAGCTTTTCTTGTGTCAATTGACCGAGATATTTGCCTTATTTCTGTTTTGCATTCTGATTTGCACAGGTTTTAAAATGCGAATGCGTAATGTCACGCTATAGAGTGTAACAGTCGAGTTCTGGAAGTAAAAACTCGAGTCATTTTCTCCATATAGGGAAACAATATTTTTACAATAACTTATTAACCTTTAAAGACAACCTTACTGTGAGCTACGAGGTTGTTATTCGATAGAATTTTCTTCTGTTGAAGCAGTTACCTCGTGTTATTTCAACTTAGTTTTAAAACAATCATGTTTAACTGTGGAATTTGTGGGCAAAAACTACATTACCCATGATTCTGAACAGAAAATTTCACCAATCAGAGAGTCGAAACAAGCAAAACACCAAAAAATCTCTTTAGCTCCAACCACTCCCATGAAGCCCTCTCAAAATACTTAAAAATGTTTATTTTGCAAAAAAAAAAAAATATATTGTTTCTTTTATATATAATCAACATTTTTAAAGGAGTAGTTTTATTTTTCTCCATTGTTTTTAATTTGATTATGCTGTTTGCAATGCTTCATGGGATTGTAGTTCTTTACCTCGATAAAGCCGTTAAGTGTTGTACCTTCGTATTTTTGTCCCATTTTCAAAAATGTTTTTGAACAAACCTTAAAAACCTCTGTAGACCGGTTTTTGCTTCGAATCAAAGTTTGTTGTGATTCACATTGTTGCTGGTTGGCTTGATTCATGGCTTAAAACACTTCAACAAAGACTTTTTTGACATCTTTATGGGAAATGAATGGAAGAAATCTTCCGGAACCAACACAGCTGAAAAAGTTGGAGGGCACTAATGCACTCTATTCATCTTCTAAAGCTTGCCTGAGTTTGCAAAAGTAACCAAGGGGGGCAGTGCTTAATTATAAAGCGTTATCTTATAAAATAATTAGCCTCAGCTTTTAATTTTAATGACTGCTTAACTATTTTTGGATTGGTGACTCATTTACAAAAGAACTTCTGATAATGTTCTTTGCCTATACATGGATATTTCATATGAAAAATACAGAACATTATGCTGATGAAAAAAAAAAAGATAATACTGATCATTCCAGAAACATGTTTTTTATTCATTGTCAATGCATTAGCACTAGCAGTATAATAGAAACAATTAGTCCTCCTAACCACCTTAAGACAGACAACCTGTCAAAAACTCTTTCAAACAAAAGCAGAAATCATAACCCCCTATAAATGTTCTATAAAGAAAGTAAGAGTATCTGCAAACACAGACACAGGAAAAGATACATGAATTCTGAATTAAATGTTTACAGCAAAAACAAAAAGAATCACAATCATATTTCCCAAATTTGTATTGCACACCAGGTGCTTTCAATAAAGCTTTTAAAAATGATCAGAATGCAGTTAAATGTGCTGTCTGCTGCTGCGAGCTGAGTATAAAATACAATACAAGCATGCTAACATTCATCTCTCCATGAACAGAGCTTTGGGAGTGGGACTGTTCTAAGGGATGTTAACAGAAACTTTGATTGTGTATAAATGAGTGTATGGCAGATTAAACAGAGTGTTCATTTTCCCCCCCATCAGTCATCATCATAATATCGGTTCTGTTTAATTTGATCCTCTACGGACAAGAAGTCATTCTCATCCTGCCAGAGGCTACTGGCTTCACTCAGCAGCCCAGCAGCTTTGGTGTCATTTTTATCGAGCGGATTCTTCCTCGTTTCCGCCTCAGTGTGTTGGCCCATCTCCCCCTTTGATTCTATTCCAAAATCCAGAAGGTCATCCAGCTGAGATGAAGCTGATTCCTTGCTATAAATGTCATCCTTAAATTCATGAAACAAACTAGAACTGTCATCGAAACCTGCAAATATGTCATCTAGGAAATGTGAGGCACTACATTTTTTGTTGTCATCTGTCTCTGTGCAAACCAATGTTTTGGTAGTGGGATGTTCTTGTTCTACCTCTTTCATGTCTTGGGAGTATTTGGCACATGATATGACAGAGCTGTCCTCTTGAAGTTGTTGGAAAATGTCAGAAGCCCTGATCTCACTGTTGACCTCTCCTTTAAATGATTCCTGAGAAGAAAGCGCCCCTGAGGAGGACAAGTCCAGCAGCTCTGGTTTTTCTTTTATTTCATTCATTCCTGGCAAACTGGCCTTGTTGTCCAATAATAGGTTACTGTTGTTGTTGTTATTGTTGTTGTTGTTTGCATTGCCATTGGCTGTTTGGCCATTTGGTATTTCACCATCTATCACTGTCACTGTTAGCTCTTCTCCCTCATTTACTTGAGCTTTCTTTTCACTTTCCTTAGCACCATTTTCATCAGTGTTTTTTGCATTGTCACTCTCCTCATCTGCGTTCACATTCTTAGTTCTTTCTGCAACTCCATTCTCCATTTCCTCTTCTTTTTGACCATTCATCTCCCTTCCTTCTTTTGCCTTCATTGCCTCATTATCTTTTTGCTCTGTTGTCTGCTGGCTTTCGTTTGAGGGCTCAATGGCTTTGCCTGTTTCACTGGCATCCTCTGCCCCAGCTGTTTCAGTGTTTGTTGTCAGCTCCTCTGACTTTTGAGTTATTTTAGCATCTGTAGTTGACTTTTCTGGCATATTTATCGGTGACACAAGCCCTCCATCATTTTCTTTGGGCCCATTTTCTGCTGGGTTTCCACTAGTAATCGCGGTTTGCCTCTTATTTACTTCTGGATCATTATCCTCTTTACCTGAAAGTTCTGATTCAACTTGAGGAGGCCAGGCAGGTTTGACTACTTTTATTTCATCCTCTAAATTAAATGGCTTCTTTGGGGAATCACAGAGGGGCGGCCACACAACTGCCATTTTATTTGCTTGCTTCTTTATGTCATCATTCAACTTTGCTTGAGTCATATTCTCTGTGATGTTGGTGTCATTTTCTTGTGGGCTGTGAGTTACTTTGACATTAAAATTGACAGGAGGATTGTTTTTCATGTTAGTTGTTTCTGACGAGTTGTTCTGATTCTTTGTACTCCAAAGTTCTTTGTGGGGCCTTTCTCCAAACCCTTCATCATAGTTGCCTTTAGACTTGAAAAGTTGTTTGTAGTGTGGCTTGCAGTACATTCGTCCATGGAGAGAAGCATAGTTTCCAAGACTGAAGCAGAGATATAAACACAAATATGATTTGAATTTGCGATGTATATTGTATATTGTATTCTGACATTACAAGAACAACTCACATATTCATAACTCTCCACAGAAAAAATCATACAAGCTCACTCAAACTTCGAACATTCTTGCCAATGTTGCAATCAGTTTAAATAACAAGTATTCAAATCAAGTTGCAAATCATGGTGCATTTCACCAACAACTTCTTCTCAATTGTTTCATTCTGTAACACATTAAAATGTGGAAAAACATCTAGGATTAATGTAAAAAATGAAGCCACTACCTGAGCTGGCTGCTGCAGTGGGCACATCTAAAACAGCTTTTATGGAAGTTTTGCTTGTCTGCTATGAGAGACTCCATGGGATACACCCTCTTCCGACATGCCTGACACAGTTCGGACTCTGGCACCCGTATTTTCTGTTGGAGAGAGAGACTGACATCAGAAAATGCTTTTAAATCTGTCAACACATACATATGTATATGTATACACTGCCCCAGCAAAACAAAAGTTGCTGTTTGGATTTTAATGGGCAAATGCTTAAGAGTTTATGATTGGATCATTATTGCAGTGATTAATATGTTTCTGGCATGTTATATGTTGGAAAACAGTTCTTCTAACCCTAATTGATGGAGTGTGTAGCTTTTCATTTCTTAAACAACCACATTGGAAGACACATCATGGCCATATTCTAGGATGACAATGTCCAGACCTTAAATTCATTGAAAGTCTTTGGAATGTGCTGGCGTAAACTTTACAGAGTGCTCAAGTGCACTGTGCATTGTCAATACTTGATGCAGAGTCAATACTTGACGTACCTCTTGATGGAAATAACATCACATCATTTATTTCCATCAAGAGGTGCATCATTTTTTGGTGAAGATCTTGTATCTTGTCATTTTTGGCCGGGCAGTGTATATATTTTATGTGTAAAGATGTTAATGAGTTAAGGAATATAGAAAATGAATCAAAAAGTTGTTAGTATAGTTGCTGGAATTAAAATATTTAAGTACTACATGCATTTAGGGAGGTTAAATAAAACTGCACACATTTCATCTGGACCTCAGCACAGTCTCATAAAATCTAAAGGGCAATACTTCAAATGTTCAGTTAACAAAACAGTAATCATATTCACTTTGACTATGATATCCAGTTTAGCAGCACTCCATTATTAACTCAAACTAAAAGATCTAAATTAAAGTACAGGCACAAGAGATACCTAAAGAATCTCTATTTGTTAAGTGCAAACACACCATCACGGTTTTAGTCATCACACTTTACTCTTTGTTAACTTTTCCATGCTCATCACATAGGTTTACCGGTGACAACAGTCTGGTGCTGGTGTGAAACAGTCTGTGATCTGTGCTGTTCAGACACAGTGAAGCCTAGATTTTTGAAGACGTTTTCACTCTCTGCCCATGTCTGTTGGAAACTCTTTAGTAACTCTTCTGCAGAGGCCTCTGGTGGAACGTCCAGGACAGGACCATCCCCTCTTACTACATCTGCATAACTTGGTGGATCACCTCTTGTTGTCATACTCTGAAAGTGGGAGGTTGTTTCAGTCTTCAAGCCTGTTACAGTGTTTCCAAACTCATCTACAGTGGAAAAATGCTCAGTTGCAGATTTAGTTTCAGAAAATCCTTCAGGTGCATCCTCTTGTTTCTCAGGATTCCTTTTCTCTTCCTTTAGGTACTGGTGGGCTTGCTCACCCATTTCAAAGACATTCTTGAGGGCTTTAATATCAAAGCTTGGTATGTCCTCCCCCAATGATGACTTCTTCTCAGGTTCAGCATCTTCTGTGTCACTTTCTAGTCTCTCAGTAATCACAATGGGCTCCTTTCGAACATAAACTTTAGGCTGGGGAGACTCAAATTTGTTAACAAGCCTGGAGAGGTCAACCTTGGGCAAGTCCTCTAACATTCTCTCATGTGCATCTATGGATCTCGGGATCTCAGGCTCATCTTCTGTATCTGGTTCAAGACGCTCTGGGATGTCAATAGGATCCCTGCGTACATATGTACGAGACACCTCTGCTTTCTGAGCCTCTTCAAAGAACTCACGCTTGTCTTTCACTGTCATCATTGAGTCTCCATGGATATCTGTGATATCCATCAGGGATGATTCCATCATTTGAGTCTCAAAGGTAATCTCTGAACAGCTGGATGAGCGAGACCCTTCCAGATCTGTTTGGACCTTTATCATGTACTCTGGCAAAGGCATGGGTGGTGGAGTCATGCCTTGCGAGAGTTTGGCTGTGGTATCTCTTAGTTTAGCTAGTTTCTCAGAGCGACTCATTGTGGGGGAGGGCGTGGATTGGTTCAGGCGTGTTGGTGTTTCAGACCAGCGAGGTGGAGGTGTTGGTGTGGTGCCCGACCTGTAAGAGGAAGTCGGTGATGGAGTCACTCTCAAAGGAGAGTCTGTCCTCTTGGCAGACTCAATGCAGATATACGTTGGTGATGGTGTCCGCATTCTTAGCTCAGGTGGAATTTTGAGCTCTGCTGTCTTTGATTCACTCTGGCACTCTGTCTTCTTTTCCTCCAATACTTTCTTCTGAGTCTCTATTTTTGCTGAGCCAATAGTTATCTTCGATATTTTTTGTGTGGCTCCACCTACTATTTTCTTCTCCTGTGTTGACTCACTTTTTGCAGACTCTGAAACAGACAAATTTCCTTCTAAAAAAATCAGTTTAGCCAGGGCAAGGTTCTGTACATAGGTTATGACCTCTATCATTTTCTGCTTGTTGTACTGAGTACAGCTTAAATCAGCCTTCTCTTCAGAATCGACTAGCCAATCAGGAATGATACTCAGCATGGTCTTTAATGACTTTGGATTCATTTTTGCAGGGGATCCTTCAAACTCCTCGATGTAACTCAACAATTTTTTAATCTCTTCACATTTTTGTGCATAAGAATTTTCAGTTGTGATTGATGCACTCTTTTCCGAATATGCTTTTTCTGATATCTCTGTTTTGTTTTGCTCCTCTTTCTGCATTGACTGTTTTATGGCCTCCTCTCTGCTTGGAGGCCGCGGTGAAGGCTTTACCTGCTTTTTGATCTGGAATTTACTTTTTTGTTGAGTGCTCTGTTGTTGAACTGTGCTCTGAGTGACCATCCTCTCTTCATGAATCTGTACACATTCCTCTCTCACTGCTTGATGGGACTGAATGACAGTTGTCTGCCCTTGACCTTGATGTACGTCTAAAGATATCGCTGGTTGTATTTGATGTATTTCAACTGATGGTCTTGGTGCCACAGGTGGTGGCTGCTTAAATGATGTTTGTCTTTGTTTCTTTAACTGGACCTCCATTTTGGTGTCTTGCTTGGTTTGTCTCATTTCCTCCTTTTTCTCAACTTTCACTTCAGTTTTTTCCACTGCACTGTTGGATTTTTGGAGGCCCTCCTGACCTATGCACACTTGAGACACACTTGTTTGCACACTTGATTGAACTATGTCCTTTTCCTCTTCCTGTTTCTCCGGCTTCTCTACCTTAGGTACCTTAAACGTTTTCACCTTAAAGCTAGGGGTCACTTTTGGGATCTTTGTGGTCTGAGAGGAAACCTTCTTGACTTCTTGAGCCGCACAAGTCTCAAGGCTCTTGATCTCTTCTTCTTGAGCAGAAGTAGTTATCTGACTTTGAACACTTTTTGTGGCCTGGATGCTCTCTTGTTTTCCAGAGTGAGCTTTTGTACTCTCAATTTGTGCTGTAACAGAGTGTGGATGGACTGTAGGGGCTGGATGGCTTTTAATCTCTAAGGCAGCAGTGATAGATGCCTGCTTTTTATCTGATACTGTGTTGGATGATTCTGTGGTTGTTTTCTTACCAACTTTGGTAATAGAAGGTTTGCTTATCTGAGAATTTGCAGTTGGCTTTTTCTTTGGCGGGGTCTGTGGAATTTTTTCTGCTGTTTCTTTGGGCAACATGGCTGGCTTCTGCTCAGGCTCTGGTACTTTAGATGTTTCTTTCTGGGTCTCAAAAATTATTTGAGGCTTTTCAGCTTTCTGTGTGCTTGACTCTGCTTCAGCCTTCATTTCACTGATATTAAATGTTTTAGTAGGTGGGGGTGAGGTGGGAGTACTTTCTCCCTTGTTTTCAGCCTCCTCTCTTTGTTTGCGATATCTCTCTTCTGCAAGCATTAGAGGTGTTTTGAATTTACTTCCATAAGGTCTTGGTTTTGGAGCAGTAGTGTCAGGGGGAGGTGGGAGTTTAATTGGCGGAACGAAAACCTTTTTAGGGCGTGGTGGTTCCTCAGCTGCTGGTTGTAGCACAGGTATTGCTGATGAAGCTTTAGCAATATGTGGTGCTGGAGGTTCAATTGTTTTAACCAGTCCCTTTTGCTTTGTGATATTCTCTGTAGTTTCAGTGACTACAGTTATGTTTGATGCAACTGTTTCACTCTGCTCTGCCATTTCACTCTGCTCTGCCATTGATAGAGGAGGTGGAGGTGGTGGAACAGGAGCAGTTTGCTTTTTCTGCCATTTAAATGTTTTGGGCTGTGGTTGCTTGGGAGGCTCAGGTTTGGGTACTTTGAATAGAGCTCTGCCTTTTGGCTTCACAGGTTGAGTGACCGAGCTGAGTTCCTGTTGAGATGGAGGAGGAGGCAGGAGGTCTTGGGGTGGAGGAGGTGGTGGAAAGAATTCAGTGTCTGTTTCCATGATAGGGGGTGGTGGTGGTGGAGGGGGAAGGTCACTGTCCTGTCTCGTGACCAGAGGAGGGCGAGGTAAGAGGGCTGACTGGACATCCCTTTCTGCCACTGGTGAGGGAGGAGGAGGCAGAGAAAGCTCTGACTCAGAGGGGGGTGGAGGAGAACTCGGAGGTGGTGGAAAGTGAATCTCTGGCTGTGGCTTCAGTTTTTTTATCATTCCTTTGGGACTGAGATTGCGGTTTAGACTCTTAACATTTTTCTCTGATTTTAAATTCTTGATGTTCTGCTTCTGGGTTATGGTGGTGTGCTCTGTTGTCTTAGTCGTCTGAACCTGTGTGACTGTCTTTGTCTCTTCAGTTTGCTTCATGCTAATATTACTTTTTGATACCTCCACTGATGCATTTGTTGAAGACATAGCAGCAATTTCAGATTTTTTCTCACTCATATGACCTCCAACGTTCTTCTTCTTGATTAACATTGGACTAGGAGTGTTCTGTTTTTGTTTTATATGTTGCTCCTTTACATTAATCTTTTGAGAGCCTTGAGAGGTCTCTTGTGAATGAACAGCTGTAGTCATCTGTTTAGTAGTAGAACGATACTCCTCAGAAGACGACTGACTTTCTGAAGATTTGATCTCTGATGTCTTTTGCGAGCTGCTCTGCTGCATGTTTCTCACTGGAGGTGGATTTTCTGGCTTTTCCTCAGTTTTAGGTCCAACTGGGCAATCACGAGTTGCTTGTTGAGGGGGAACAGGATTTCTAATGGGAGCTTTAGCTTTCTTATTTGTTTTTGATTTGTGGCTTGATTGCTCTTTCTTCTTCATCAGGGATTTAATGGTGCCTTGAACATCTCCCTTAATCACCTCTTCTTTCTCAATTTGCACTTGCTCCTGTTCATAAAGGGATTTGATGGAGGATTTGATGTCACCCTCTGTGCTTGGCCTCCTCTGCATACCTGGGGATGAGGCTGGCTCTAGTAAGAGCTGAATTGTACCTTTGACATCACCCTGTTCACTTACTTGGTGCTGAAAAGCCCTCTTTTCAGTTGAAGCCTCTTGAAGACTAAGAAGAGCAGTCTGAATGTCACCTTTAACAATCTCCTCCTTCTCAACCTCTTTTACCACCTGCTTTGCCTCCTCCAGGGATTTTAAGGTACCTTTAATATCCCCTGGGACCAAATCTTCAATAATTACCTCAGTCTTTGCAGATGTTGATTTTTCAAGAGATTCTAATGCACCCCTAATATCACCAGGGACAATTTCAGGTTTTTCTATTTCTTTTAGTTGGTTTTGAGCCTCCTCAAGAGACCTAAGTGTTGTACTGATATCTCCTTTGACTATCTCTTCTTTTTCTATGACAACACATTGGTTTACAGCTTGTGTAAGAGAGTCAAGAGCTCCTCTCAAGTCTCCCTTTACTATATCCTCTTTCCGCATGTTATGCAGGGATAGTACTGGTTCCATCATAAACACCTGTACTGTGTTAATTACATCACCTGGTAAAATATCATCTTCAGCAACAGTTCGTCCTATTGTCTGCTGGCTCTTTCTTAGAATCTGCTTTGTTTGTTCTACATCACCTCCAATAATCTTTTCTTTAATTTTTTCCTGAACAATTTCATCAGCCCCCACCTGAAGTTGCCTGAGGTAGTCCATTGCCCCAGACTCAATACAAGTAGAATAAAAACTGACATTTCCCCTCTCTGCTTCTCCCACAGTTATCTTAGAGGATGGGTCCCTTGCATCAGCATTACCCAGCAGCCTATGCAGTGTTCCACGAATATTTCCTCTAATTATATCCTCTTTCTCAACATCGCTCTCACTTTCTTTATTGAGAAGTGAGTATATGGTCATTCTCACATCTCCTTTCTCATCTTCTTGAATCAGAATGCCATGTTTGGAAGATCCTTCCCGCTTGAGCAAGTTATTAATTGCATCTTGAATGTCTCCTCTGATAATTTCCTCTTTCTCAACATTATCACTCTTATCCTGATTAAAGAGCTGTTGGACAGTTGAGTTGATATTTCCTCTTTCCTCCCTATCTATAGTGATTCCCCTCTCTGTTGCCTCACGTCTGTTGAGCAGGTTCATCATAATATTGTTCAGGTCTCCATGTATTACTTCTTCTCTCTGGATCTCTGGAGTCTCCTGGTTTAGAAGTTTGTATTTAGCCATTCTGACATCTCCAATCTCATCTGCCTCAATTAAAATGCCTTGTGACTCAACCATTTTCTGAGAATACAGCTCTTCTAGGGTTGACTTAATGCTCTTACCAACGATCTCTGTTCTCTCCACACTGCTCTCATTAAACTCAGTTAGGGCGGTAGTTTCAAATAACCAAGTTGTTGTCTTCACATCAGCTTTTGGGATTTCCTCACGAGAAATTACAGTATCTGTTTCATCAACTTCCTTGATACGATCAAGTGGTTCCTTTTCAAAGAGCCACACAGACTGCTTAACATCACCTTTTACCACTTCTTCACGTGTCACCTTCTCCATCTCGTCATACTCCGAACCTTCACCACGGATCTTGTCAATGGTATGAGTTTCAAACATCCATGTGGAGCTTCTCACATTACCTCTCTGAATCTCACTGACACTAACGGTTCTCACATATTTCTTTGATAGGTCATCCATTTCAAAAAGCTGCTTGTTTGTTTTCACATCCCCCCCTTGGATGTCTGCTACTGTTTTATTAGCAACTTTCATATCCTCTGCAATCTCATCTAGAGGCTGAGTTTCAAACCTCCACCTGGCTGTGCTGACGTCTCCTTTTTGGATGTCTTCTTCAGTAACAGCTTTGATGACATAAACCTCATCTGTGTCTCTTATTGAGTCAAGGGGCTTTGTCTCAAATAACCATCTTGCCCCAACCACATCTCCTCGCAGAATCTCTTCTTTTGTGACTGTAGTAACCTCATGATAGTGTCCTTCTTTATCCCTGATAGCATACAGTGGCTGAGTCTCAAACATCATGGTGTAGTTTTTTACGTCCCCTTTCTCAATCTCCTTGTGTATGATGCTTTGGAGTTTGCTGATCTCAGTATCAGATGTTTCCTCCTGAATCTTATCTAATGAGTATGTCTCAAAAATGAAGCGACCTTTATCAACATTACCTCCCTGAATATCTGTTACTGTGCGTGACTCCTTTAATTCCTCAGAGTTTACCCTGATGGAATCAATTGGTTGATTTTCAAATATCCAGGTACAGTTCACCACATTTCCTTTCTGAATGTCCTCTGTTTGACGGCATTTAAGTTTCTGCATGGTCTCCTCTGATGTAGAAGTCATTATATCAGATGACTGATTCTCAAAGATGTATTTCATCCGGGATACATCTCCAGAGTTAATGTCAATCTCTGTTATTCGCTTAAAGCCACTATGATCCTCATCGTCTGTGATGTTTTCCAGGTTTTCGGTCTCAAATAGGAAACGTACTAGACGTACATCCTTACCTTTTACATCGTCTTGCTTTACTGTGCAAGTTTTCAGGATTGTCTCAGACTCATCTTTGATGCTGTCAAGAGTCTGAGTCTCAAAAAGCCATGTACAGGTTTTAACATCTCCTTTCTGAATGTCTGTGGGGTCCTCAGACTTTGTCTCTACTTTCTCATACAAGACATCCATTGGCTGGGTTTCGAACAACCATCTGCATGTTTTAACGTCACCTCTCTGGATCTCAATGCTCTCATTTTTCCTGTTGTCCTCTTCCTCTAAGTTGAAGTATTTAATGCCATCAAGGGGCTGAGTTTCGAAAAGCCATTTGGCAGTTTTGACATCACCTGATTGGATTTCTTCTTTAGATATTCCTTTGATTATCTGAAACTTAGTGATGCTCTCATCAAACTGATCAATAGGATGAGTTTCAAACATCCACTTGCAGCTTCTCACATCTCCTTTCACAACTTCCTCTCTGCGCACAGTTTTAACCTCATGGTAGTGTCCTGAGCTGTCTTGTACAGCATACAAGGGTGCTGACTCAAATAACACTTTATTTGATTTCACTGAACCACTGGTAACACCCTCCACTTGTATTTTTTGTGCATCTGTACACTTGCTCAGGTCCATGGTCTCAAATATTTCCTTGTAATTTGTAACATCCCCCTTTTCAAGCTCCTCTAGGTTAATAGTTCGTGTGATCTCTTTCTTTTCCTCTCTGATCTGCTCAAGAGGTTTGCTTTCAAACAACCACCTCTGGTGTCTCACATCACCTTTCTCTTCTTCTGAAGCCATCACCTTTTGTAGCTTTCCAACTTCTGGTAACTCTTTCAGATTCTCCATTGGCACTGTTTCAAACAAATTCCTAGCAGAAGTAACATCACCACCCATAATGTCTTCTGGCTCCAATGGTCTTGCATTGGTATCGTCTTTAAGTTTATCCATTGGCTGTGTTTCAAAGATCATACAGTGTCTCCTCACATCTGCACCTAAGATCTCCTCCTTCTGAGTCTTTGTGCTTTCCCATTCCTCATCTTTGATTTGATCAAGTGTCTTTGTCTCGAACAGCCATCTTCCCCTGTTTACCCCAACCTGATAATTGTCCTCCATGGAGACCCCACAGATTAGTTTTACCTGACTTGGATCTTTGCTGATCAGGTCCAGTGGCTGAGTTTCAAAGAGCCAGCGTGATGTCCTGACATCACCTTTCTCGGTTTCTTCACGTCGCACCTTGGTAATCTCCAGCATCTCACCGGAGTCACCGCGGATGACACACATGGGCTGTGTTTCGAACATCTTGGTTGTCTTCTTTACCTCGCCCTTGGTTTCTTCAAGCTCTGACTTCAGCTGCAGGAAGTGACTTTCATCAATAGTCTCAGTGTGTCCAAGTGTGTCCAGGTGCTGTGTTTCAAACAAGTACCTAGCAGTTTTCACATCACCCCCAGAAATGTCTTTCATATACATCACCTGTGTCTCCTGCTCATCCTCTTGGTAAATTCTGTTGAGTGAGTCTAGAGGTTGTGTCTCGAATAACCATGTTGCAGTCTGCACATCTCCCCTTGCAAGCTCTAGTTTTCCGCTGTGCTCTGCTGAGTCTGTTTTGTCTGTACCTAGAGCATCGATGGGCTTTGTTTCAAACATCCATGTAGTAAACTTCACATCTTTTCCAGCAATAATTTCTTGTTGGGCTATGTTCTTGTCCTCATCCTCATCTGGTGTTTCATCTTTAATGGAATCTAGGGGCTTGTTCTCAAACATCCAGCGCATTGACTGCACCTCACCTTTCAGGATCTCATCCCACTCCAAATACTCTCTATCTGGGCTTATACACTTGCCAGGACTGGTACTTCTGCTGTTTTCAAAAACATAACGTGCTTGCTGAATGTCTCTGCTCACCTCCTCATCACTGTCCACATAAGTTTGCTCCGTGTCTGTCACTTCAGTGAAGAAGTCACGCTCCAGGTTTTTACGCACTTCTGGATGAATGTGCTTGTAGAGGCGTTTAAGTTCATAGAGGTTCCTCTGCTTAGAGTACTCCTCTTTATTGACTGCATATTTGGCTGAAGTAGGTGCATCTGTTGGCTTAGGGGAAAGACAACGTCCTGGGACTTGGGAAGTCACTTGAAACTGATGTGTGGCAGATACTGGTTGTGCGAAGTGCTCCACGGCATCATATTGTGAGGAAGCCACAGAGGAGGTAGAGGCCTCTTGCATTGTTTTAGTGACAGACATGGTCTCATAGCTACCTGTGGCAGTAGTCTTTGGAGAAACATTTACTGGGGCCCAAGGAAACTGGTTGTAATCAAGATCAATCTTTGTTGTTATAGATGGGAAAGACAAGCAAAATCTTTTATCAATAAATAATTTTCATGTATATGTACAGAAAAGGAGTGATACAAAGAAATATGCAGGAATAGAATAGTCATTGGAGGCAATGTTGATGTATGTAAACTAACATATTGACATTTCTTTAAATAGGCACTTTTGGTGATGTGGACTTTTAGTAAATTCTCTTAAAACTATTTTTTTTACACTTATTAGTTTGTTTTTAATTGAGTATTTACATCATTACATCAAAATATAATTTTAGGCTAATTTCATATCAATATATTATGTATCACAAAAATGTAATAATATTTACAATTTTTTACATAATTTTATAAAATAACAGGTAGATTGTAAATGTATATTATACAATATATATATACAATATATTTTAAGTTTGGCCTGTTTCACACTGAACGCGTGAGCAGAGCATAAGCAGCGCGTATTTTTTTCAGCACCCGTTCTAACAGATTAGAGCATTCACACTCCACGCCGAGGGAGCAGAGCAGAAGCAGTTCACCATTTCGCATTCATCTCTGTGGAAAAAAAAAATATATAATATATATATACGAAAACATATTACACGCCATTGCCAGGAGATTTTTCCCAAACTTCAAAGGCCTGTTTAATTAATTAAAACTAGGTGTATATCTAAACTTTTAAGATTAGTTTTATCATGTAAACTATATGCAGTATACAGAATGTTATATGCATATGTGTGTTGGATAGTAGGAGGGGAACACGGTCACATCACCGCAAAGTAGAGTACAACGGGGGTAAAGGCTCCTCGGGGAAAAAGGCTCCTTTGATTTTATTTCCCTCAAACATCTGCTTTTCAAGATGCACGTGGATTTTTGGCTGATCCTTGACGCGATGGCGGGCAGCAATGCAACGTTGATTCTGCGTTACTTTGATATAATATTTTATGTTTTTTTTAAATGTAGATTTAAGTGAACGAGAATCGCTAATCAATAAAATGATTGAATAGTTATATTTAGAGACAAAGGTTTGTTAATGATTTTCAAACTAATTAAAGCAACAGTTTTTCAATAACGGAAGAATGTGTAAAAGTATGGTATTTGGAGTAAAAGGCGCCCCTGCTGTCGGGGCGAAAGGCACAATAATTAACATGATAATAAATGTCTGGCTGACTTTGTTGACATGACATGGTTAGATTCAGATGGTAAATATCATATATTAAGTTGGGTGCCCTGCTTATAGATAATCACCATGTTTATAATGAAACCATCATATTCAAAAATATGATATTAATCATATCATTTAATAAAATAGGATTTAATGTTACTACTCTAAATCTAAATTAATTTATTATGGGATCTCATTCAATGCTTTCAGAATCTTTACTTTTTAAAATAATTTTGTTTATGTATTTTTAAAATATATTTTTAAATGAACATTTTAATGACAGTATATTTATTGAACAATAATGAATTATTTTATTTATCAAAATAAACAGAAAATAGTGCAGACTTTGCTAAAGTGATTGTTTTGAACACGTATTAACTAGACATTATTATTTTAGCTGAAGTATTTGTATAAATACTGTGTGCCTTTTGCCCCATGCTGGAAAGCCTTTTACCCCAAACCACTTTTATGACTTATTATCACACAAAATCTGTTGATCCTTAAATGTTCAATACAAACATATGTATTTTTTCTGCAATCATACTGATTAGTGAAAATCACATTTTTTTCCTAAGGTGTGCCATTAGCCCTGTTGCACCACTGTGCGCTGCGGCTGCCCATCATAAATCAAAGCATGTGACAGACAGTGTTCGGAGGAGAACACCTGAAAAACGTGACAGAATGGACTGTATTTGCGGTCCCGAGTCGAGGTTCAGCTGTCTAGTGTGAAAGCACAATGGGTGCGTGCTGCTCCCGCTCAGCCTCCACTCTGCTTGCGCATGCAGTGTGAAACAGTCGTGATGATCTTTTAATCTATTGAAAGTAAAACATTTTGCATGAGTATACTTTATTTTTACCTTGATATGTTTGGGTGGAGTGGCCTCCTCAATACTTTTTTCATGCTGCTGTTTCAGGACCTGTGTAGAAACCGTTGGCAAATTTTCTCCTCCAACTGCCATCACTTTAACAGAGTAAAAGTGAAAAATGAATTAGTCATGAGGTAACTCCCCATTGTCTCACAGTTTATTTAAAACAAATAATTCTGCACATGCACTATACCTTTCTCATCATAATGATCCCCGAAACTTGAGGCCACACTCTGATGAACATTCTGGTCCAGGGAAACCTAACATGAAAAAAGTGAGCAGCACACTTCATAATTTAAGACCTTATCAAATGAATGCCTAACCACAAAATATAGGTTTTCTACTAGCTATATTAGGTTTGGAACAACATGAGGGTCAATAAATGATGACAGAATATTCATTTGTATTGCACCTGCAGTATTATAAAAATGGGATCCTATCTTATGTGGATATACTGTACAGTACCTGAGCATTTGAGGTACTACTTTCTTTAACACTGCTTCGTACCGTCACCTCTGATGAGCTCACCACCTGCTATTAAGACAGAGAACATCTGTTGTTATACAAACATACACAATATGCAACTGCACTGCTCAATGCCTTGTGATATGAGAATTAAACATTGTGGAATCACTCTAAATCAGGTGTTTACTGCATGCAACTGTTAATTGCCAAATAGCGGATTTAGTAGCATAGCAAACTGAACTCTTTCATCAAGTCTTGTTTTAGTCTATGAATGTGTTTTTGTGGATTTGAGTGAGTTTTGTGGATCCCCTGTGTGTTCATCTGCTGTACACTCTAAAAAATGCTGGGTTGTTTCAACCCAAATTTGGGTCAAATATGGACAAACCCAAAGGTTGGGTTAAAAATGTCATTTAAAATTTTAACCCAACTTTCACTTTCAACTGTAAATTTTTTAATTACATTTTTAACCCAACATTTGGGTTTGTCCATATTTGACCCAAATTTGGGTTGAAACTACCCAGCATTTTTTAGAGTGTAGGCCTACCTGTCTCTGCTGGTAGTGGTGTTGTATAACAGTGCTTTGGGATGCAGAAGAGGAACTGAGCTCATGGCTTTCAAACTGTTTCTTCACGCTGGCCAGTCCGCCTGGCAGAGAGCACGGCTCAGAGCTGTCCATGACCTTATAACACATAATAAAATGCTCAGACACTCATAAATATACATATTTACATACTAAGATCTGAGACATGATTCTCCTCGCAGAACCTTATTTCACCAAGTGCAACACGTTCCTGGATCAACATCATTGATGAACCTCGAACAACATTCTAATTAACCCATAGATTTTGAGGGACAAGTTTACAGTTAGGCTTACAACCAGGGTTAGGTGCTTCTACATCAGTTATTCAGCTATCAATCCCCTCATTTAAGTGATCACTTATGGGTAGAGTTAGGTTTAGGGGTAGGGATATGGTTATGATACAATTTTCTGAATGTTGTTCTAGGATCAACAAAATAACGCGTCTTACTGGGCAAAATCAGGACAAACATTCTCCTATAGGGGGCATTATAAAGGTTGAAAACAAAGTCTTTAATCTCCTCTTTTCTTAGAACGAGAGGTGTGAAGTCCAGGGGTCAGAAAGTAAAAGTCCTGCCATATGTTTATTCCACCCATGAACTAATTAGTTCTATCTCCTGGCTGAAAAACTGTGCTAATGGGCAAATCCAGGTGATTGGAACAAAATACCGGGGAGGACTTTTACTTTCTGAACCTGGACTTTACACCTCTGCTTAGAACCTAAACACACATAATCATTTAAGAAGTCATATCATTATTCATTATTGTTAATAATTTATTATTCAATTATTTGTTATATTGTACAAACCATAAAGACAGAGCATTAGTTTACCTATAGTGTGTGCTAACCAGCAACAAGAAATGTTTCTCTCCACACTGGTAGTAAAAATGTCAAGGAATGCAGCGCACTAGCAAACAATAAGAACATATTTGGAGGGCTGGGTTTTCAACCACTGGGATTTCACAATGTGTGGACTACCTCCCAGAACCTTCCAGGCTACAAATTGACACCATTTTTCTGCAGGGTTATTATTATTAACTAAAACTAAACCCATAAAAAAATTAAATATATATAAATATTCACTGAAAGTAACATAAAAAAACTTTTGTTTTATTTCAGCTAATTGCCAAGGCAACATTTCTCATTTTCATTTAGTTTAAATTAAAGTACAAAACTAATGAAAACGAAATAAAATAAAACTTAAAAATAAAACGTAATAAAAAACTACATACATAATAAAAACATTTTTTAAAAGAAAAATGATAAAAATGACACAAAACAATACATTTACTAAAACTTTAACGGAAATTAAAATGAAAACAAAATATAAAAATAGAATCTAATAAAAATATATATTTTTAAAAGCTATAGTAGTATATCGATACTAAAACAACACTTGTTTTTTTATACAGATCTATAAAAAACAAGCAACTGACTAAATGTTTTTCCATAGTTGTACAGTAGGTGGTTAGTACAACAACACAGATTTACACAGAGGAGAGGACATAGCCAGTTTCTCATTATCTGTTCAGGACACTATGGCTGCATCCAAAATCGCATACTTCTCTACTATATAGTACGCGAAAACAGTATGTGACAAAAGAAGTATGTCCGAATTCACAGTACTCATAAAAGAGTAGGCAAAAAGTCCTCGGATGACCTACTTCTTCAGGCGAGATTCTGAAGTGTGAGTACGATGGACACTTTACTTTCCCATGAGGCCACGGGAGAGGATTTATAAATGAGAGTGAAGCGACGTAACTGACTCTGGTAGTGTCATGATAATGACAACATGGCAAATGTAGTACGTCCAGATTACATTCATACACACATTCATACTATATAGAACATACTTTTTTAGCAGTCGTGAAGTATTTAAGTATTTATATAAAGTGGAAGGCCTTAGACATGGAAATAAGAAATCATACAGGTAATATGAAATGAGTCTGTGGGGTAGCATATGTTCATGCGTGCTTGTGTGTTCATGCTGGTAAATACCACAGATGGGCTTCTCTCCTCCTTGGTAGCGGCAGCTTGGTATAGGGCCAGTCTCTGCTTGAGAGGCAAGGTCTCAGTCTCACTGTCAGCGTGAGTTTCTCCTGATGGTGAAACACCTGCACTGCCCGCAGCTGAAACACAGAAACGTTCAAGTTGCAGCGTGTGCATCATTCGCTATTAAACCTGAAACTGTAACATAAATAGATGCATCTATACTCTGACTTCAGGGCTCATGATTGGTGCAGGGAAACTAATGTTAGAGTAGAGATCACATCATCTGTCATATTTTAAGAGTAAATTTAGCCAGACAAAGTCAAACTGACAACAGGGATGTATTGTGACAGCATGCTGATTCTTTCTCTGTCTCTCAGTCTATAGATGGCTCAAGTGACAAGATGAGGAATGATGTCATAAAGCATGCACGTCGTTCACATCAATCACTGTTTTCAAAGTTTGATCCCCAAGCCATCACCACCTCCAGCTCTGGTAAGGGTTACACATATAAGGTCATTTACACATATTTTAGAGTTTCTTTTTTTATTACTGGTATCTGTCACAAATGGGTATTCATCTGTCATCTCACACTCATTTGAAATATTTTTTATAACACAGAGAATTTAATGACACTATTAATATAATCTTTAGCAAAAAATTAAAATGGCATTTCATATGTTCACTTGTTCTTGATTTTTTTGCTTTTCTATTTTTTATCATCATGGTGTAAAATTTTTATATTTGCCGTTTATGGGTTATCAACCATGACATGAAAATAATTATTGGCTTGTCAGTATCAGCCAGAATTTTAATTTCGGTGGTTGATGTACAGGGTTGCATTAAAAAGCTCATGATTTTTTTTTTTTTTTCTAATTAGCTCATAATATTGCATGCATTCAAAGTCCTTTCATATTAAATATTTGTAAAATAGCGTAAAAATAATTTAATTATTTAAATCTTACGTTCAAGAAGTCGCATAACACATATAAAAACACAATGAACACAAAGCTGTATGTCATGATGAATTATGAATGAAATGTCATAACATTCTACACAGACGCATACACTCTTGAAACAAAAAAGGTCTCACTGCAAAAAATTATTGTTGGTTTAACTTAAAAAAGTAAGTTAGCTGGTTGCTGTAAAATTTTTAGTTCATTGAAATTAAAAATTTGAGTTAAAACAAAGGAGATTGGTTTAATAAACAGAAACTCAAAATAATTATCATTAATTATCTAAGTTGATTTGACAAAAGATACAAGTTGTGACAACAAATCATGAAAATATTTTTTTTACAGTGATATAGAACCTTAAAGGGTTGTCAGGCACTTCACTTGTATATTATATAACCTTATAGAGGTTTCCATTTAGGGATGTAGTTTTAATTCATTTTTTCTTTTCATTAAATTGAATTAAACAGCTCGTAAAAATACTTTATCACTAGAAACAATTTAGATAACCTGTTAAAAGTAAAAGTACTATGCAATCATTTAAGACATTTCTCCTTATATAGAACCTTTTTGGCATGAAGTATTCTTTAAAATTGAGTCAAAAACCCTAGGGTTCTATATAAAACCCCACTGATCCTTTTTTTCCTGAGAGTGTAACTCTTTGAATAGTTAGCACATTTGAAATTCTTCATTGATTGAATATTTGAATTCAGTCCATCACTGTTAAAAATAAGAGCCACTGGAGGATGCACTGCGATGCTATTTGCGGATTATTTCAAGCCAGATCTTTGTACTGTGTCATACAACCACACTGCTTTTCTCGTATCAGTAAAGTATGACCGTATCACCATGTGACCAAGACATGTTCCCTGAACTGTTAATTTTAGCAGAGCAGTTATTCCGAGCATGCCAGTGTAAAGCTAGCCAGCAGAGGGAGAGAGATGATTCAGATCCAGAATAAGCAGTGGCTGTTGAACAGAAACTCTACACCTGAGGGTATCTGACACTTTTCAAACACAGAGATGATGGGATGTGGAGACAGAGGGATCACGCACTCGTTTGTCATTATGGTAAGAGAAAGGCATCAGCGGGGATGATGGACGATGCAAGGCTCAACATTCCAGAAAACAAACCTCCAATATCTAGAACCGCAGGGGTTGGCGGCATTCTAGACTGTTGCGCATTACCATGACATGAAGTAACCACAGTACTGAGAGTAATTAAAGAAGACTTATTTTAAACCAAGGACCGTTAGTTTCATATTTCAGACAGAGAGAGAGAGAGAGAGAGAGAGAGAGAGGGGCGCCCCAGGAAGAGTGACTTCCTAAAATGCAAAGCCAAGGAAATCTTTATATCTGTCACTTGTCTATCATTAATATTTCTACTTCTCGAATAATATTATCTGTCTTTTTCTGTCCCCTATGACCAAGAGTAATAGGCTTTAGTGTAGATTGACTGCTTTTTTGTTATTTAGATAAATCACTGCTTTGGTTTTGGTTCAGAATTAGCAATCTATAAATGTGCTAGACATCTACTAAATGTATGATTAAACTGCATATCAATACATGAATGTGTTAGCATCATGTCAGTAGGCCTGTAATATTCTGGACTCTGGTCTATGGAATGCAGCAGTAGCTTACAGGCTAAATTCAGAAAGTCCAGTCTTTGGGACTCTATTCTGAGACACTCATGGAGTGAGCCGACATATATGAGACTCACTGGCTTACAGCAAACACAATGCTCATTAGGATAAAGACAATTTACTGAATACAGTTAACATGTTTCGCTCATCTCATTTTACATTTGTCTTCACATTGTCCATATACTTATTCATATAACTTTTAATTCTTTAAATTTAAGTTTTTCTTTAAATACATTCAACTGTTACTGTTGTGAAATGAAAAGCATGACGAGTTTTGAATTGCTAAAATCCCAAAGTCTGAGATCTTGTGTTCCTGAAAGGCCAGTGAACGGGTATTGGAAAATCTGATATTGTTCGGTTTATAACAAAAGAACCCTTTTGTTACTTTCTGTTCAAATAATACTCATCAATATTCATTTTGGTAAACTCCATTATGATGTGACAATAAGCCATGTGTCCTCTACATGCATTCTTAATAAGCGCTCTCGAAGCACATACGCCACTGGCCTCATGCACTTAACCTGGAAATATATTTTACTTAGTCAGCACATCTCAACCCAATTTACCATTTAAAACTTAGATTATTGTTAAATTAGGAATTATTGAGTAGCACTGATTCCTATAAATAATTTTCAAAATTGGTTTAATTGGAAGCCATGCATCTTCCAAATGAACAACAGACATCTACAGTAAACCAGAAACCACTTCTGTTAAACCACACTCACCTTCAGAGGTCTGACGTTTCCTCTTGGTTCCTCAACGTTACTATAGTGTCACCTGGACACCAGATCCCACCTGGAGACCCCTAGACAGCCAGCGTCCGTGTGTGAAAGTGTGAGTGTGTGTTTGGAGACCAGCTCCAGTCTACTGTCCGGTTCACCTCAGAGTGATGGAGGGCAGAGACAGCTGGTTGTATTTCAGAGACCCTCCTCCTCTTTAAAAGATTGCCAGTCTGCTAGGCCTTTTTTTAGATAAGCTACTCAACATGCCCTTAACCTGAAGTCACAGAGCGACAGACAGACACACTGAGGGGGAGAGGCACCCTACTGTCTGAGAGATTTTAGGGACATTCATCCTTGGCTTTGAAAATGCACTAGCATCCCATTTCATCTCTTTAAATTTAAAATTCAGTGAAAAACTTTCACTCTATTTTTATTTTTGTAAAATGTCCAACCAGATCTTTTTCATACAATTACAGCTCATAGTGACCACGGCTACGCTCCAAAAATCACACATATATCGTATCATTAAAGCAGTCCATAAATCACATCTGTTATATCCCAAGCCTTCTGAAGCCATAATATTGATTTGTGTGAGGACCAGCTCTAAAAATTCACATATAATCTCAATAAACCAAAGAAACACTGTGACTGGACAATTGAGATGAAGATAATCAGTGAATAATGATTTAAATTTCAGACTTTTACTTTAGAAGACTTGGAATATAGAGCACAAGTCATATGGACTACCTCATGGTGCCTGTTATGTTTTTGAAGGTCTAACAGAAATGGAAACTAGGAATGTTGTATGGAAAATTCTTCAAAAATGTTCCTTTTGTGTTCCGTGGAAAAAACAACATACAAGTTTGGAACAACATGAGGATGAATAAATAATGACGAACACAATTTTCTATGACAGAGAACTTTCTCTATTTGAAGGGGATCACAGGAGGTGAGAGCTACTTCAAAGCTCAGATTAATATAAAGCATTTACAGAAAGATTTTACATCTATTTGTGTGTGTTGGCGTCAGGGTCAGAAATTAGCCAGGACTTGAGTCACTCAAAGTGACAGAAATGGCAAAGAAAACACTCCCAACAATTTCAGTATAAAAATCATAATTTACAGACTCTGTTACGTATGTAACCCTCGTTTCCTGAAGGAGGGAACGAAGACATAGTCGACTGATCGGGATCACGCCAGGGAGCCAGTCATCTTCGAATACTATTGAAACGAGCCAATGGAATTGCCGTGCGTGATTTGCATCACACACTCCGCCCCTGCGTCGTGGGTATAAATACGGACATGGATGAACGCACTAGTTGCTTTTCCGCTAAGGAGCCGAGCACAACTCGGAGTCAGCGGTGGACCAGCAATAGTGGTGACGGGACTACGTCTCCGTTCCCTCCTTCAGGGAACGAGGGTTACATACGTAACCCGAGACGTTCCCATTCAGTCGCTCACGTTCAATGTAGTCGACATGTCGACTGATCGGGATCCCGATGAAAACGCCACTAGTGCTGCCACCTTCCAGTGCCTAGACAAAACCCTCCTGATCCCCCCGCAACTTGAGGCGGAGATGGAAAGGCTTAGGCCAAGGAAGTCACTGCTGTTCCACAGGACCACTGGAAAAACGGACCCTATCAAGGAAGAAAGGGACGCTGCGGAAGCCACATCCTGCCCGAAGGGAGGTAACATGTGGAGTGTACACATATGGACTGAGCGGATGACCGGGCAGTACAACATATGGAACGTCACTGGGATGACTCCAGCCTAGAACAGCGGGGAGGATCAACCGAACAGTAAGGGAAGACACAGGCTCGCCGGAGGGAGCCGTACCGTGGAAGAATACACAAATGGGATCGCTGTAGGGATCACAACATATGGACCCAGCCTAACACAGGTTCCACCAGTCCATACGAGTAAAGGCCTGGCTTCGGATGCTCCGCCACGTCCGTTGCCGAAGGGTATGGAGGAACTCAACAGGGTTCAGCTAACAAGGGGAACTCACTGGAGCAAATTTGCGCACGTATCCAGTCCAAAGGAGGGGAATAGGGCAGCAAGCCGACACTTCGAACCGGGCTTACAGTGAAACTGGCTTCAAGTGAAGGGAGCCCACAGGAAGCAGTGGTTCAAGACATCGGCTAGATTCTAGCGGATGTATGATAGGTGTCGCCAAGCCCCAAACTCTAATAACATCTGTCAGCGAGGCACATTGTGTCAACGCCTAAGAATGAGCGGCCTTCAGCCTTCAGGAAAGATCAGCCTTCACTTCTGCTGGTCTCCGTAACTGACAAGAGCTAGTCTGAGGTCCAGGCTTTGTATTCTGTGCACAGATAACCGCAATGGAGCGGACGGAACAGAGAAAAGCCAGGGCTGGGTCTGCCTCCTCCGGGGCAGTGCTTGCAGGCTCACCACCTGGTCCACCTGGTAGGAACCTTGGGCACATATCCAGGCCGGGGTGTCAGATTTCGTGAGAGGTAGCCGGCACGATTCCAGTCACGATTCACTGACCGAAATGTAAGCAAGTCCCTACCCTCTCGTAGAGACCAAGCAAGCAGGAGAACTATTTCTTTAAAAACAGGACTTTTAACTCACTGCCTGGAGTGGCTCAGGGGAAATCACTGAGTGCAGTACACCAGAGAGGGTAAAGAGGGCGGATTTATTCTCCTTGCTTCCCACAGGAACCTGACGATCAAATCGTGCTTCCCAAGGATTTGCACCTTACTGCATCAAGATGTGCGTCAATACAGAGGCAACATACATTTTGAGGGTGGAAGAGACAGCCTCACTCCAACCCATCTAGCAGGAATAAAACACTGAAGTGATCAAATACATTCGGGATCTCCTCACGGAGAGAAGACTCTGTTCAACGAATAGGTTCCACTTCTAAGCCTCATTTTTGAGAGGGTGCTCTCACAGAAGTGATGGTCTCTACGGCATAAGAATTCTTGTGGTAGTAACCAGAACCTCCGCGTCCCATTCTTCTTTTGAACCAGACCCGGAGCTCTCCAGGGTCCGAATGCATGTCCCTCATGCCCTGTCTCTGAGAAGGTGCTCAGAGGAAGGAGTCAGGAAGGGCTGTCGAGAGGAGAGAGGTCTGGTTGGGCCAATAAGGGGCAAGACCTGCTCCATCTCCTCCCTGCTTTAGCAGAGTTGTGTGCAAGAAGGCTCACTGGGGAACACATTTCTGCGAGGGCCCAGGGGCCAGCTGTTGCCAGAGTTTTTTCTGTGTCGAGGGATGCCCACTCAGACAGGAGAAAAAACAACTGGCGGAGGGACAAGTCCAGAGGGGCAACAGATGTAACTGTTGTAAGTGTAACCCCTGAAGTGGTCCCAAACAGCTGGACCGCCTGGGGACGGAGTCTCCATTCTCCCTGGGCCACAGGCTGTGGCCCGTGTTACTCTTTCAGAAATGGGACCCGTCACCAGTGCCAGAGCACACAGGGAATGACCGCAGCAACACTGGATTCAGCGAATTGAAACAGTGAAGCACTCTCTTTTACGCCCTCATCAGCCGTCAACACACACAAACACAGAAATTTCCTTGCTGTAAAAACAGCAGTTGAGAGCTCAAAGCTTGCGATCACCGCTGCACTCGCGCTGTAGAAACCACCAGCACCGGGGGAGTCTTTCCAGAAGAACACCGACACACTCGCTCGTTGTAAACAACAGCACTCTTCAGAGACATCAAACGATTGGCTCAGAAGCGAAAGGCAACTAGTGTGTGCATCTACTTCCGTATTTATACCCGCGCCACAAGGGCGGAGTGTGTGATGCAAATCACGCACTCCAATTCCATTGGCTCGTTTCAATAGTACTCGAAGATCAGTCGACTGAAAGGGAACTGTATAATCTAACATAGTCAATTATTTTAAATAATTGTACACAATGTACAATATTTTAAATAATATATTAACATATTATATTAATAAATAACAAATATTAATTTTAATTTTAAATAATGATAGCTGAGCATCTATTGTGTTTAATTTTGTATTTGACGTCACTTTGATTTTAACAGCCATAATTGTTCAGATGAAATAGCATTTTTGCCAAATGGATGCTGTGCTTTTTATATGGTTAGAAAGAAAATTATCTTATAAAAATTGGAATACACACCTAAGGTTGGTCTCTTTTTAAATGAAAGTAGTAGATTATTGCTGAAGTGAATGTGTAAAAAGTTATAGAAGTTTAAATTTACTATAAAGCAAATGTACTGTGCTAAACAGATTTATTTTATATAAATATGTACTGTATACAAAAAAAAAAATTCTTTAAAAATCCTATAAAACCAGCCATATGTCTAACCAAGTGAATTTTTTTTAATGCGTTCTTCTGTCAAAAATGAATACATTTTTGTCACAATAGCACCAAATATGGAATCTTGAGTCTCAGACATGAATACATTTTTGTCACAATATCACCAAATATGGAATCTTGAGTCTCAGACATTTCCAACGATGTGTTTTGTAAAGATTTGAAAAAGTTTTGATTATAAAATAGTGCAGTCAGTTTTGTAATAAGAAACATGACACCGCTCACAAACAAAATTTAAGTACGGTTTCCTTGGTAACGCGATCTACAATTTTTAAAATGGTTTTCACAGGATGAATACTGAGGGTGTACGTTTTCGAATGATACCTCATTTATGATGGTTAATAAAATATGTGATAGGGGAATTTAAAAGACAATAAAAAAGAGCGACTAGCTTCCCGCTATATACCGGCGATAGTTAATGGGGTTAATAAAAAGAGAGAGACAGAGGAGAAAATATTGTAATGATATAATCATAACAATCAAAATATAACAATCAGATATAATCATAACAATTTCCTCCTTTGCTCCTGTACAGCACTAACTCCATGCACCAGATAAGTGTGTCATATGACACCAGATACAAACACTCAAGAGAATGCAACACACTTGAGGGATGATCATCATTTCCAATGTAGGATATGAATGTGTGAATATGGACCTGTCATAACAAGGTTGTCTATTTCAAAGACAAGCTGATAGCCCGATTTAAAGGAAAGAGGGATAACAAAAGAGAGACACATGCAGACACTGACCATACACAAATCAGCTCACCTGTCAAACAAACCTATTAAATTACACAGGCCTCCCACTAGCATATTATTATCATCACTGCATATTTCAAAAATATATATACCTATTCGAGCATTGTAAAATAAAGTTTGGGTATAGTATGGGAACTTTTAAGATTATATCAGTCTGATTAAACTTAGAGTAACAGAATGAGATTGCAGCAGAAATCCAAACACATGTACAGTACATACACACACACATGCATGAGCACTAAAGCAGAAGTCTGTCATCACAGTTGTCATCGTGCTAGACAGCAATGTGTGAAGTCTTTAATCATGTCACTTTATACACACACACACACACACACACACACCCTGAACTGTCACGAACATGTAAATCACATTAGAAACAAGAGATCACAAATGGTTCAGTGTAAAAATTTCCTGAATCAGACTTTATAGAGCCAAACATAAATACGGTGAATCAAAAAATTCTGGGGCTCAATTAAAAGAAACACTGAGTTACAGTAGCATAAAAGCCAAAATATACTCACAGCCTCCAAAGTTTGAATCCTGATTTGACATTTTTTCCCTTACACTACTGTGTGTGTCTGAAACTCTCCCACTGGACGAATGTGAACCACTCACTTCCTAGAGAGCGAGAGAAAAGAGAGAGAGAGAGAGAGAGAGAGAGAGAGAGAGAGAGAGAGAGAGAGAGAGAAGAGAGAGAGAGAGAGAGAGAGAGAGAGGAGAGAGAGAGATGAGAGAGAGAGAGAGAGAGAGAGAGAGAGAGAGAGAGAGAGAGAGAGAGAGAGAGAGAGAGAGAGAGAGAGAGAGAGAGAGAGAGAGGCAGGTTGTGGTTAGAGACCCGTTAGTCCGTGTTTCATTTGCATTCACCAGTTTAATGAGACATTGAACAAAAGTTCAAAACAGAGAGACTGTACATGAAGCGTGTGTGTGTTTTGGCTATTTATCATTAACAGTATATCAACAAGACTCAGTTTTGTGTTGAATAAGCAAGTTCACCTGAAGCTTGAAAGCTGTCACCAAGTCAATAGTGCAATAATGCCCTTGAAAGAGGAACGTGAATAAGGGAAGGTGACGGAGAACACTGAAATGAACTGCCAACTGTGAAACATATTTGCATACAAACAAACGGAAATATGTTTATACAGTTCGTATAAATGTATTTTCAGTGTGTACATCATTTTGATTACTAGACAGGCATCAAAAGCAAACATTCTGCCACAACACACAGCTCGAAACTAAAAACCAACACTTTACACTGAGTTTGAGGCAATAGTCAACATTAATGCAAGTTTCCAGCTGAGTTTGCTATTGCACTATTGAGCTGTAGCATTTTAATTGATGAGTTAGGAATACTAGAATATTTTACAATATTTTAATATTTGATTTATTTTGTTGCAAGTATCTGAACAGTTCAAAGCTGCAGTTCAAATTTGCATAGTCCATGCATGCATTAAAAAGAGCTCGGCGTGCCTAATCATCATCACCGACTGTGCGTTTGCTTTTTGAATATTAATGACAAACAATTAAACAAACATGTATAATAAAGGTGTCCAACTTTAACATCAGTGAGGAGTTCTAATTGGTTCAGGACGAGTCAATGTTACTGTGTCAGGTAATATTTTGATAACGTTTTTAAGAGGAATCAAACAAGTATGACATATTGTGGTAGTTTTATTCTATGAGTAGTAATTTGTTGTTTTATTTATTTTTTATTAGAAAAGCCTTTCTAAGGACCTGAGATGCAAATTAGCTCTTGCTATACTCTCTATGTACAATACATATTTTCCAGCTTTGACTGGGATCATGTTTTTTTGTACTGTCCCTATATAAATAAACTGAAATGAAATGAAGTATGGTTACAGTTGTCTCTACATATTAGGATACATATTCTCTACAAAAAAAAAAAAACACCACCGTTTTTTTTTTACTAAAAATAGAAAACTTTTTATGTGTTTTGGCCGGTTATTTACCCCACATTTTACACAATTTACAAAAATGTAATCATTTTTCCCCAATACTACATTCGTTGCACTGGCTGCCAGTTTGTTACAGAATTGATTTAAAAAAGTTTTTTTGTTTTGTTTTTAAAGCCATGAACGGATTACCTCCAAAATGATCTTTTGAAATTAAATAACTCTGCTAGATCATTAAGGACATCTCAACAAAGACTGCTGACTAAAAGTGAAAATCATGCTTTGAAAATCATGCTTGATGGCTGTGGTTACCATCGACTATAATTGTATGCAAAATCATGTGTGTTCCATGGAAGGAAAAGTCATAGTTTACAAATGACGTGAGGATGAATACATGATTTTCATTTTGGGGTGAACTTTTCCATTAACCCTAACAAAAATGACACACATCGGCTATATAAACAGACATCACATCATACATATATTACACTCATCAGTTTATATACTGGATGGAACTGTTTTCGCTATCTAGCGCTCTCTTTCTCTTTACCCCTCTCTGTCTATTTAGTTTCACAAAACAATTTGCAAATCAAATCTCGCCCCATCAGCTCTTCCATAATACAAATGTAGTTCAAAACATCAGGAAGGGAAAATCAACACTATCCCACACATGCTAATGCAGACTCACACACACACACACATTGATTGTGTCATGTGGAGTCACATTCCACTATTCAGCTCATCTGGCATAAGACGCACACACAGAGTCTGTCGAATACTGAGCCAAGAGGTCAAGGTTCACCCTGCCCAGCAGAGAACAGGTGGTTTAATTTACACACACTGAACGGCTGAGTTTCACTTTATCGGTTACACTGCAAGTAAATTAAAGGCTAACTGTAAATGAATTCTAATAAACAGTCAGTTTCTCATGTTGTCATTAACGTCGCAATGCTGTCAAACACCCTGATTTTGTTTTCAAATGCACAGATATTTTGGCAGAATTTTAGCTGTCAGAAACTGTAGGGTGAATTCAGGTCGATTGGGACAATTTTTAACTTTTCTCAATGGAAAAATGTGTCCCAATCATCCTGAACTCACCCTAGTTAAAAAAGATCAAGTTGGATCTCTGTAGCAGTTAAAAATTGACCTGGATAACGATTAAAAAGAGCTCCGAGTCAATTCACCTGAATAAACCTTAGATAATGAATGAGATATGATCTGATTCTAGTTGTTTATTTATTTAATAGTATGTGTGTATTTTTGTGAACCTTGTTTCAATAAGGTTACCAAATCCAAAGGGATTTACATGTACAAATCTTGCCAATATTGTGTGTCCTTAAAGACCCCCTGTGGTAAAAATCTAGTTTTTAATGTTGTTTATATGTCTATGTGGTGTTTAAAATATTAAATATGTATTTAAAATATGTTTAAAATACAAACCATGCATGTGCAAATTCATGTCAACACCCTTGCTGATTATTTTCTCCTTAAAACTGCAGAGAAAAAAAGACAGTCTCAAAAACCGCTGGTGTTTCTTAGGTCACAAACTACCTTGTAACCAATCAGATCAACGTGTCGGGCGGGCTTTAGCAAATCATTAACTGTGGTCTCTCAAGAGAAGCCAGGTTATTCCAGTATATTTGTTTGATATGAAAAATCAGGTACATTTAGCAATATAGCGGGTGAATTATGTATATGATGTAGGCCTATATTACGATGTTATGATGTCCTATATGACTTTCTCCACTGACGTTCTAAGTTGTTCAAAGCATTTCTAACGATACTGATTTTTATAATACAGACTAAGATGGCGAACAGGAACATGGTTTGTGTAACACTAGCAACACATTATTAGTTTGATAACACAGTCAAGCAAAAGACGAATCATATTAATTACCGTGATGTGTCTGACGTTGTAGAGAGCGATACATAAGCATTACCATTCTGATACATTGACTTGTACGAGTTGACAGAGTGGATCTCTGAGCTGGCGTGAGTGGAGAAGGGGCTAATTTGCATATTCATGTTACTGCATATACTTAATGAAGTAAGGGTATAAAGTTACATTCAAGCTATTTTAAGGCATGAATAAAAAAATCACAAGAAAAAAACGTTTTATATACGCATTTCGGTGATCAAAGATGAGTTTTAAGGGACAAAATGATTGACTGCAAGGGGACTTTAAGTTGGACCTGGAGTATCAGATGGTCATATGGTACTTTGATGCATATAATGGTACTAAATGATACACCATGGTATTTGCATGGCATTCCAAAGTCCTTCGGAGAATACCATGGAACTACCGTCATGGTAGACAATGACATGGTATTAACATGGCACGTTTTTGTAAGTGTGTTTTTTGGGTTACTATTCTACTATTCTAAATAGCCTGTAAAGGGGAATAATATGAGCTTATTGAAGATAAAAAAATTTAAAAAAAATTAACAGAAGTTGATGAACATTAGTTGCAAGCAGGTTTATTATTATTATTAACTAAATAAAATAAAATATAAATATTAGATGTAGCTAAACTAAATGAACATTTTGTTGGAAAATTAACTGAAATAAGTTTGAGTTGAAGCACTAAAATTAGGCTACTAACTGGAAATAAATAAAAACTAAAACTGAACTAAAAATAAAATTAAAAATTAAACCTAAATGGTAACATTTATAAAAGCTAATGATGACAAAAGCTGGACTAAAATCAAAATGTAAAAATAAAAGCTGATTCAAAATATTAATAAAAACTAGAATATTCTTACAGTCTGCACTGATGACTAAATGTAATTTTGAGTGGTATGAACTACTATAGTTCATCACAGTAATACATTTGCTCATATTATATACAACGGACAAAATAGACAAAACTGGAATGACCCCCCTTTTTTATTCATAGAGATGATTACATTGGAAATTGTAATATGTTGAATCACAGAACTAGAACTTTGAAATCTGGTCATCTACGTGTGTTTGTGTATGTACGGGGATTTCCTGTTTTTGTAAGCACCACTGAGAGTCTCCCATTACTCTGCTGTCTCTGTGATAAGTGGACATATTTAAACATGAGTCACTGACCTGGAGTTAGAAAAACAAGCAGGGTAGCTCTCTCTCTCTATCTCTCTCTCTCTCTCTCTCTCTCTCTCTCTCTCTCTCTCTCTCTCTCTCTCTCTCTCTCTCTCTCTCTCTCTCTCTCTCTCTCTCTCTCTCTCTCTCTCTCTCTCTCTCTCTCTCTCTCTCTCTCTCTCTCTCTCTCTCTCTCTCTCTCACACACACACACACACACACACACACACCATCTTCTTGCTAACAAACAATATTATTTCCACCAACTATTTTAAAACAAACCGAGAGGCTTTTATACACACACACAGGAGGAAAGAAAGAATGATGGAAGGTGTTTTGTAGTCAGAACAAGGCCACAGGTTATAAAGTGAAGACATGGTATGATTACCATGCGCACATGAGATGACACAAGAACACATACCGAACATCCTGTGACAGTGCGTGAACAGCTAAACATGTAAATATCTGAGTTGTTGTCCACCAGGCCTTGACCGAGAGTTCTGTTTTTCTTTTTCTTTTTTAACACTAAAGGCAGCTAGAAACAGTCACTGGAGCTGCTTTTAGCCTGAGCTCTACGCTACACATAGCGCAGGGATGACTTTAAAAGAGTGAGATGACAGCACCTAATACTTTCTACACTTTTAGCAGTGAAGTTACTGTGTTTGTAAGGTATATTTAGCAGTGGCAGAGCAGTGCTTACTGTCAGCTAGCTTTAGCCTGTAGCTTGAGACGGAATGTCAGGGTTTCAAAACAAGTTAAGCTGTATTGACATTTGAAAATGCTGTTGATTACTACAGAATTTTTTTTTTTTACTCATTTATAAAAACAAACAAAATCACATGTATTGTAATACACTTACAAGTAATACAAGTATAAATCGTCCTTTTAGTGGTGGAACTATATACTATTTTAAAGGGGTGGTATAATGCCCCTTTTTACAACAAGTCTCTGTTGTCCCCAGAATGTGTATGTGAAGTTTTAGCTCAAAATACCCACAGATAATTTTGTACAGCATGTTAAAGCTCCAGTCCGTTACTGTAAGCTTGTAATAATGTTTTTCCAGTGGTACTCGTGGATTTCCGCGGGAAATTCGAGCATGTCTTTGTGTCATTACGTCACATCTGTACACATAAAGGAGGAGTCTCGGCTAGTAGGCTATATTGCGAGTGAGGATGCTGGAGGTGGAGATTTATAGCCTTTTCTCACAGCACTTGATATAATTAAACTTATTAATTTGATGGCGGATCCAGAAAGGTTCAAACGACAATCACCAGTGACAACTGGTGAAAAGGACTGGTGAAAAGGACAACTGGTGAAAAGGACTGGTGAAAAGGACAACTGGTGAAAAGGAGTTTGGAAAAAGAGACTGCAACCGGACCCATGCGAAGACAAGGATAAATATCTGAAGGGCTTTAAATGTAGTCCTGCAATGCTGATGTTGTTAACATTAACAATTTGAGAACAAAGTATAATTTGCACGGTTTGACGTGTTAAGCGATCGTTAGATTTAATCAGCGCGATTTACTGCAATGCTTTTTTTTCAGTTGGTTGGTCAGAAGAACAAAAGTAGCCTAGATGTTACTTACTTGTTCAGATTACATTTTAGGGTGAACATTTTTATGTTGGTCATACTTCCAAAAAGAATAATCTGTGATTGTGAATGACAGTATCCAAACCGGCGTGGTGACTGACAGCTTCACATTCTCCTCAAAACATTGGATTCATCCGCGCTGTGCTGTGCCGAGGTACAACTCTGAATGACTGCAATTGCAGATTTCGAACAGAGATGGCGACAAAGACTGCAGCTTTAAAGTTGTCCCTTTTTAAGGGTCAGTAAAAACGCGTTGTTTCGTGTTTCCCTTTAAATGCAAATTAACTTCTGCTCCCGGCACAGAGGGCGGAGCTTCAACAGCTCCTGTGTGTGTGTGTTAGCAGCTCCAATTACCTCAAGCAGACAAGCACTAAAATGTCAGAAACTGTTCTGCCTTTTATGTTTAAACCAAGCGGCAACATTCTGATCTGAAAAATTAAGAAGTGCGAAAAACTGCAATACATCGAAAATCCGCTAGAGGGAGGTCCCAAAAGGGAGCAAATATCCATAGACCGCATGTTAAAATGTCCGTTTTCACAGCATAAATTTATATGTTTACATGTTGGGACTTCATCAGAGCCAGTCACTCCCGAAGATTCAATTGCCTTCATAAAATGTATAAGAGGTCTACATATGTATTATTTTTTATATAGGCTGTTTTTGATATTTCCATATATTTTACTTTGGGTTGGTTTTGTTGTTGCTTCAAACCGATTCTTATGGTAATATCTGTCTTTTGGAGCCTCCTGTCCCAACAGAACCCCAGACAGTTGTAAATACTCAATACACCAGAAATTATGACAAATAGTATTATAAAATGTGCTAAATCAAATGCTCATCTTCACAGGACGATGGGGATGAAGAAACAGTTTCTGCTGCCACAGAGAGGCCTACTAGGAAATGTTAATATTGTCTACACATGAAACAATCTACACATTCAAATTTCTTCACATTATTTATGTAGAGTAGCCTATAGAATCTAAGTTTATTTCTAAGTATAAACGGATATTCTTATCTCTCCCCCTGTCCCCAGAGTGTGGAAGAACAGCAGGAGGAAGGTCCATCAACTTCTGGTGCACAGATAAACACAGTTCAGTGATTTTCAGTGAATGCCACAGTTTAATTCTGTAGAATGTGTTTAGAACTACATGATGTAACTCTAATCTACTGTATTTTCAGTTGCCAGTTAAGAAGTTATATAGACTTCATCTTATTAAAAAAAATGGAAAAAAAAACAGCAATGAATAAATGTACCGAAAGAATGAATGAGGTGTTTAAACACCGCTTTCTCTTTAAAAAAGAGGAGGAGACCGAAATAAACTCTGGGTTTACTGAAGTAAACCTGCTCCCGACCAGGTTAGGTTCACAGAGTAAGTTACCATGGTAACTGACTCTGAGTATAAGTTACCTCTCTTTCAGAAACGGGCTTGACTTACTCTGCTTTCTCAGGTTTGACTTACCTCCCATTCTGAAACAGAAAACCCAGAGTTTCCCTCATTTCAGGGTTAACATACTCAGAGTTTTCACTTAACCTCCTTTCTGAAACAGGCCCCTGATCGATACATCATTCCTTCCCCGTGTCACCGTGTGAGATGCTAAAGTCGCAGTTACAAAACTTACAAAACGCGTGACTGTCCCCCACCCTGCTCCTCTTCAGAAAAGTAAATTTGCTATCCCATTGATCACGGTATTTAGTACATGAGGGTTTTGTTTTTTTGGCAGGAGTGCTTAAGCTTGCTCTGTCATAACGTCCATCATCCGACTCTGTTTTTGTTTGTTTTTTGTTTCCCCCGCGTTGTCACTCATCATCTGACCTCACACACTAACCTCGCGACAACTGCTACCTACCTGTAGTTATCGCGAGGCTAGTGACAGAGCTCAGATTGGGAATGTTTTTTTTTTTTACTCCGCCGGGGTATTATTATTATAGGATTTACGGGAAAATCCTAATACGGGAGGACGGCGGGAAAGAAGGGTAAAATACGGGACTTTCCCGGCCAAAACGGGATAGTTGACAGGTATGCTTTAAGCAGGTGAATGTGTAACAACCAATTCCTCTGTGTGGGTTTTCTTATTGTTATTAAGCCCCTGCTTGGAACCATTGCACATATCATTCGAAAGTTACAGAGTTTATTAGCTGTGACAGGAAAAATTGGATAGAACTTTGCATAGACAAGGTTAGTAAGCAGTTTTATCACATTAATCTCATGTTAACACTTATAATGTTGGAGTGGCTATACCCTTGTAATGTGTTTGTTAATGTTAATGTTAATTTCCATTAAATGAAAATGTATTATAGTTTAAATTTATATTAAATGCAATTAGCTGAACTTTAGAGTGCTTGTTTGACTTTAAAGTATATAATAATAATTTGTTACATTTATATAGTGCTTTTCTCAGCATTCAAAGCCCTTTATGTGCTGCAGCCATATTGCGCCAGAACGCCCACCACACACCAGCTTATTGGTGGAGAGGAGACAGAGTGATGAAGCCAATCAGTATATATGGGGATGATTAGGAGGCCATGATGATGGACAGAAGCCAATGGGCAAATTTGGCTAGGATGTACTTTGAAAAGGGGTGTAATCCTGAACGTACATATTTGCTTAAAAGGAAACAAACAGCGAAATTAGATTAGACTCAAGCACTGTGAACATATTTGTTTATATTGAGACCACACATCCAAACAACGATTTCAATAATGCAGTATTATTATAGTACTGCAGACATCAGTTTACATTACGTTTACATAGCCTTACATTTTCTATTAGTGACCTCTACTGGAAAGAATGCACAACAACATCTCTCGGCCTGCTGAAGAGTTTAAAAGTGTTATCTAAACCTTGGATGAACCTAAATCAAAATCCAACTCGACTTTAAACAGGATGTGAGGATTTGTATTCCTTTCTGTTCTAAAGTGGTTGATGAATAACAGTAGAAGGATTTCATGTCTGAAATGAAAGTTTCTCAGTCTCTTCTGACAGCCTTTAATCATGGCAGACTCTCTGTATACCCTGACTGAGTAATAATGAATGAGAGAGACAGAGAGAAAAAGTGTGTGTGTATGTGTGTGTGTGTGTGTGCGCGCAAAGGGATCATGAAATATTAATAACCCTGGTGGGGTGGAGAGGTCATGTTTCAGACAGAAAGAATAGATGGGTCTCTAGCAATCTCTCTCCTCTTCCTGTGTTTATCTAGGCAACAATTAGCCACTCAATCAGGAACAACAGTCACTCATTCTGCTCTTGTCCAAAACCCCTTCAGAATAAGACTCAAGCATCCAATCAGCCAGGCCTGTGTTTCACCACCAGGATGAAGAAATCTACAACTTAAGTCACATACCAAGTATTCTATATTTCTTTTTTCTGTCAAGTTCAAGCTTCCATGGAGACCCTTACAAAAACAGTGGTTTCCATCAAAAATACCATACTGTCTGACCAACGTCCTTGGTCAGACAGTGACCATGATAGGTAATACCAAGTTGTCACCTTTTTTTGTAGAAAAAAAAATCACTGCCAATCCCATCTTGCATACTATCCATCTTTCACTGTTATGCCGATGATACTCAGCTGTATATTTCTTCAAAACCCAACGAAACTTACCAATTCACAAAATTAACGGAATGCATAGCTGATATAAAAAATTGGATGACTAGTAATTTCCTACTACTAAATTCTGAAAAGACAGAGATTCTAATTATTGGACAAAAAACTTCCACACGTAATAACCCAGAATACTGTCTAACACTTAATGGCTGCTCTGTCAAGTCTTCGTCGTCGGTTAGGAACCTGGGTGTGCTATTTGATACCAACCTTTCTTTTGAAAGCCACGTGTCTAGTATCTGTAAAACTGCATTTTTCCATCTTAAAAATATATCTAAATTACGCCATATGCTCTCATTGGGAAATGCGGAACAATTAGTCCATGCGTTCATGACCTCAAGGCTAGATTATTGTAATGCTCTACTGGGTGGTTGCCCTGCACGCTTAATAAACAAACTACAGCTAGTTCAAAACGCCGCAGCTCGAGTTCTTACCAAAACCAGGAAATATGACCATATTAGCCCGGTTCTGTCAACACTGCATTGGCTCCCTATTAAACATCGTATAAATTTTAAAATATTGTTGATTACCTACAAAGCACTAAATGGTTTAGCTCCGCAGTACTTGAGCGAGCTCTTAACGCATTATAGTCCTTCACGTCTATTGCGATCTCAAAATTCCGGCCAGTTGATAATACCTAGAATATCTAAATCGACTGCTGGCGGTAGATCCTTTTCCTATTTAGCACCAAAACTTTGGAACAGTCTTCCTACCATTGTCCGGGAAGCAGGCACACTCTGTCAGTTCAAAGCTAGACTAAAAACACATCTCTTTGACCTAGCATACACATAATACATTATAGACTTCTATAAATTCAATGTTAGGCTGCATAGATTAGGTCAGCCGGAACTGGGAACACTTCCCTTAAATCTTGATGTACTCGCTACATCATAAGAAGAATGGCATCTACGCTAATATTAGTGTCTTTGTTTATCCCGAGGTTTTCCCGCAGCCTGCCGGATCCAGGCCGTGTCCAGATCTGACGAAGGAGATTCGCCTGGACCCGATGACAATGCAGTGCTGAAGTATCCACTATCCTCTCCCTATGGAGGATCCCTTTCCCACTCTACAGATAAAGCGCTGTGAATTCCGGCTCGCGTACCCCGAAGTGATAAAATAAAACAAAATTCTGTATCAAAATTTATAGGCAAGAAAAGTAGTTTGTTTAGGCTGGGTTGTATGAATTACAAACCTGCGCACATATTTTAAAAAGCACATAACTATAGAATTCTGAATGAGCATGTGAACGCCGTCAGCGTTAATCACAGGTTCGCATTTAAAGTCTGATCATTTCGACGGAGGTGAATCAATCAAAGTTAACTTTAGCTGGAAGTAACATTATTGAAGAACCGCTATAACGCCAAAACAATCTGTTACCTTAAATTATATGTTTATCTCTGTAAAGCTGCTTTGAAACAATTCATTGTTAAAAGCGCTATATAAATGAAGATGACTTGACTTGACTTAAATGGTTAGTGTGATAAAATGGTGTCTTTTCCAGACCATAGTGCAAAGAAAACTGTGCATCCTTGGATATTTTTGTTTTTGGACAAGGACAAACAACAAGACAACGACAACAAGACAAACATACGAAGAAAAGCATTTTTTCATTGTAGGACCAGCAACAGCAAAAGCTCCATCAGTAGAGGAGAGGAGACCAAAATTGCTAGATCTCAAGAATCTGTTTGGTTTGTGGGTGGAGATCACTTCTGAGAGATATGAAGGTGCTTGATTATGTAGTGATTTAAAAAGAAATATTAAAATGTAAAAACAATTCCAAATTGAATCGGTAGCCAGTGCAGTGAGGTCAGAATGGGCGTACTGTGATCAAACTTTCGTCTGCCAGTCAACAACCTGGCAGCAGCATTTTGAACCATCTGGAGACGCATTAGAGAAGGCTGACTTGCTCCATAGTATAGAGAGTTGCAATCTTAATCACAAAAAAAAACAAAAACAACAAAACGAAAGTAAAGCAACAGCCCCTCACAGACGACTGCTGCATAAACTAAAACAAAACAACATAAAGTCCAGGCCTGGTCCTTTCTCTTCCTTCACTGTCGTCACTATTCCTTTTATCCTTGCGGAGCTCGAGACCAGTGTGGCGTGAGGGTGACGCTCATTTGCACTCGCACCACCACCCTCGCTCCATTCTCACGGCTCTCGCTCAGCCCTGCCCTGGTCGTTATACATTTTCCATACGTGTGCAGTTTGCCGTTTATGGCTAATCTTTTGATGGTTTGTGTGTAGAGTTACTATGCAAAAACAAGAGTTAAAATAGTTTTGAATAAAGTGTTTGCTTTTGCAAGAAATGTGTGATGTTTTGCATGTTGTGTATGTGTTTTGTGATTTTGTATGTAGAGTTTAGAGAAAAGGAGCCATAGTTTGAAAAATTGTGTGTAAGCAATTTTAAAAACTGTCATAAATGAACATGCAAGGGCAGTGGATGGGTTGAACTTTGTGAATGGCTTTGCAATTCTGCTGTTGCATATTGCATGTGGGCCTGGTCAGGCAAATAAAACACAGTAAGACTTTACAACCATCAACATCTGATGAAATATAACTGACGTATAGTCTCCTAAGAACATGATGGTCATCATTACAACTTCAATAACATTCAACCTATTCTTTTTATTCTTTTTAATCACAGCTTTTGTTTGTACTGTGTGTGTGTGTGTGTGTGTGTGTGTGCGTGCGTGCGTGCGTGCGTGCGTGTGTGTGTGTGTGTGTGTATAGTTGCAAGTATGAGTTAAACCAAACCATGCTAAACTAATTAGTTCATTCTCTCTCTCTCTTTCTTTATATATCTCTATATATCTCTCACTTTTTTCTGTTGGTTTTACTCTGCCCACACACGCATTACCCACATGCAAATTACAGGGTTATTTATACGAAAGCCAGTGTTGCGGAAAGAACCTCCAAAATAAGTTTTAAATAACATAGTGCATAACATTTTGTGTGTGTGCCTGTGTGTGTGTGTGTGTGTGTGTGTGTGTAAGCATGTCAGTGCACAGTTGCTCTGCTTCCCACAAGTTTATTGCCAGTAGCTGCCTCTTGTGTGTGTGTGTGTGTGTGTGTGTTGCACATTCTCTGTTTTTCCAGATTGTGACCTTTCTCACTGTCTCTCTCTCTGTGAGCTCACAACAATTTAATTTAAGGAATTAAATGTTCCTATGTAAAAGGCCAGCAAAACAAGAGCTTTCCAGCACAGAGCAGTTTGCCAAGGTATGAAAACTATGAAACACACACAATTTAAATTGATCTGCTTTCTTAATCTACTGTCTCTTTTCTTTTCTTTCTCTAATCTTTTCTTACTCCTTTCGTGTCTGCTCTTCCAATTTTCATTTTTGTTTTACTCATTTCTCATTCCTGTCTCGTTAATTTTTCATTCTCAGCCATCCCATCAGTGTCGCTTCACTGAACTGTGACTGATGAACACTAAACTTCCAAACCCGTTCTTTGAAGTATGGTAACTTTCAGTAGCTCACACCTGGGAACCACTTAAATAGTTATCCTCCTGAAAACACCAACATACAGTAAGATTTTATGCTGGTCACCAACATGGGATACGGGTGTGCTGGTGTTTACCCAGTATCACTATAAAGATTATGCTGGTTGACTAGTTTCCCCAGCTAAATTGTGCTGGTAAACAGCTTGGCTATATTCCAAACTAGACCAGACCAGCATGAAGCAGCATGGGAAATCATGCCAGCCTAAGCTGGTCTTTTGAGCATGTTATCCTGCCAGTGATCAGGTTCTAGAAATTAGATTAATGTTGCTTTGATAACATAGTTGACTAATCCGTAAGTATGCTTTGAAAAACAGAAAATCCCAGGTTTATTGCAAGTGAAACCAAAACTTGTCCAGAGAAAGAATGTGATCCAGGTCATTTTACTTTTCCTGTCGATTCATTGTCTCTAACTATTAATACAGCATTTCACTTTCAAAGATGCCATTACAGAACTAGAAAGCAGCAGTGTGCACAGATAGACCCTAAGTTGTGCTTAAGCACTTGCCCTTTTGGCCTCTGACTAGATAAGTGTTATATATATATATAATACTGTATATATATATATATATATATATTAGTTTTGTTCAAATTTAGCTTGTGGCATCAATTCTCAATCAATTCCCAGTGTGTGCCTGACAACTTATTCATAATAATTCTGCGAGACCCAACAAGCCCCTCCCATCTCTGACATAAACTTCAGCACTGTTTGTCACTGCTGTGAAATTAAACCACTATTTAAACATCTCAATACAGCAAGCCTAACTTAGGCAATAGCCCTCCATTAAGCTTAACAATAAGCAAGCTTGTCTGGCATTGACATAATATAGCGTCGTGCAAGGTCAAAATGTCACCAAAATGAATCAAAATGCCCCCAAAATTCAAGATATGAATTGCCATTGTATGAGTTCTTGTATTTTGTGTTTATAACATAATATAGTTAAGCAAGTCACACAAGCAAGAGTGCTATTTTCTCAAATATCAGCACGACTACAAAATGTGATATTCATTAACAGTTCGATTAACAATAAGTTGATTATATGAACTGACAATTTTTAGACAACATTGTCGATTTTGAATGTGTTTTACTCTATTTGGCAAATGAAAATAGTTCCAAACAAAGCTGCATCTCCCAGCAACACAGTGGTTCGTTATTGAATGATTCACCGTTTTTTAACGAAACAGGCCAGTCAATGATTCAATGACCCATTCATAAAGTCAGTGGACACTTGGTTCTTCCATGAATGAGTCAGCCAGTTTGAACGAATCGGTAGAATCAATGATTCTATGGGTGGCTCTCATTTCTTTTTTGTTCATCCTCTTTTCCTTTCCTCGCATCTTAGTTCCACCAACTTACGATGCGAGGGAAGGATACACCTGTGTATTTCGATCTGTTTCCGGGTCACAGACTGAACGACGGAAGATCGAGGAAACGAGGATGCATCCATTTGGCCCTGTCCCAAATGGCACCCTAAGCACTCGCGCTCTTCCTACGAGTCCGCACTTTCGTGACGTAGCGCTGCTTTGACTTTCAGAAAGAAGTCTGCTGAAAAGCTGGCATCAAAAGTGTGTATCGAGGGCGCATATTAGCCACAAAAGGGGGCGCTCGCGAGCACCCTTCTGAAACCTAAAATGACAAATGAGACACCCTACGGTCTCATGGACTTAACGGACCCACGCCAGCCATTTTAAGTCCACAAGACCCGAAAGTTCATATGAAGTGTGTCATTTGGGACAGGGCCTTTGAATATTAAGAAGCACCCACGGATTCACTTATTACGACTGAGAATGTTGTATTTAGAACATTAATCTCATAACATTATTTAGGCAATTGTAATTGCGGTTTAGATGGATTTTGATAAATGGTATGGATTTTGTAGATACTTATTTCATTCAATTGGTATAACAGCCATATAGTGTATGGTGTTAAATTGTGTAATTAATTAAAAGATGAAACTTTATGTAACTTTACATTTTATAAAAACATTCTACCCTGACTGTTCATGCATTTCTATGTCAACACTATCAACGCCTAAATGAATCTGCAGCAATTCTGTAAGTTTATGTTCATTATTATTGTAATGTTATGTGGTTTGAGACATGAGGTAATTTAACACTGTCTCTCGTGACGCTTTGGAGACTCCGCTCTGGCTGTGTGCGTTCATGTGTTTTGAAGGAGGCGTGGCTTTGGAGACGCTCTCAAGGGAGGGTGGGATCTTATGCTTTCAAAGCTAGCTTGCTATTGCTAGCCTCTCCAGAAATTGCCTACCCTACCATTAAGCAGCACAACTCTTTTCAACATTGATAATAATAATAATAAATGTTTCTTGAGCACCAAATCAGAATATTAGAATGATTTCTGAAGGATCATGTGACACAGAAGACTGGAGTAACGATGCTGAAAATTGAAGCTTGGCATTACAGGAATAGGCCTAAATGACATTTTAAAACATAAAATGGAAAACTGTTATTTTAATGTATAATCATATTTCACAATATTATTGTTTTTACTGTATTTTTTTAAAAATAAATGCAGCCCTGGTGAGTACGACACTTCTTTCAAAAAAAGCATTAATAATCTTACTGAATGGTAGTCTAGCTCTCTAACCTGTAAATGTGCTTCAAAGAGTGTGTGTTTGTTGTAAAATATCCCAAAGTTAACTGGCTATTCATGTCTTTCAACACATTACTGTTAGCATATAGGCACTTCATTTTCAAACAGGAGCTAACAGACAGAGGAGACTGTTGGAAGTCAACAAAACAACAACAAATAATGTACAAACACAGATCATTTAAATACTTAAGAATGATGAGGGGAAACAAACAGACTCTAAACAAATGTCAGTATATGTATCTTCAGATTCTTTTTAGTATGCCTACAATCTAAGTTTCAGCCACCAATGAGATATCATAAAAACAACATCCTAATGCTCACACTCTTTCTCTTCATCAACAGACAGACTCAAGAGCTCATCATTCGACTTTCCATTCTCATTCTCTCATTCTTTCGCTTTCGCTCTAAGACTCACCACATGTTGCACCGGCGGTTTCTCAAACATTTGCTTCAGACTGCTGAGTGGGATGTCAAACTTCTCAATGTGCCTGTTCTCCTCCAGGTCCTCTTTAGCGTCAGCAGGCCGCAGGGTGAGAGGAGATGAAGAAGCGTACTCTCCTTCTTTCAACACCTCGGGTCCATTTCCTGATTGAGTTTCCATTGTTCAGGAAACCAGATATTCCAGCCTCCCCCACGAGAGCAGAGAGGACCACTACCGAGAGAGTGGACGGAGGAAGAGAGACACGGCGAGAGAGAGGAAAAGAGAGCGAGAGAGGGATGTGGAGGAAGGACTGCGTGGCACAGTTGTGGTGTCTAGGAGGCCGAACCAGACGGACAAACCGAGGACAGCCTTGAAGGAGGAGAAAAAGAAAGAAAAGTAAAGAAAAAAAAACCGTCTCTGTGAACTCATGCTATGAATTTTTCCTTCCAGTAAACACAATCACACGCACACACAGAATGCCAAAGTTAAGGGTTTCAAAAGCATTGCAGTCGAGTAAAACATCAATCACACACACTCCTGCCAACAGGAAACAAACATCACCCCTGAACAAATCATGGAAACTTGACCACAGCCGTCCTCTCGGCTTTAACACCAACACCCTTTCCTTTCTGCACACACATTTCCTAAAAAAAACACAGAGACTACATCCTGCAAAAAAAGCAGTTTATTTAAAAAAGACTGAGGTTATGGTACTACACTGAAAAACATTATGTGTACAATTTTCACCAAATGAAAATTTGGTGACAGCAAGTAATACTGAATTAAGCATGAATTTTGAAGTAGAAAGTTTGAAATAGTTTTTTTTTTTTTTTACAACATTTCAATAATCTTCAGCCTCAGACCACCTTTTGCCCCCCTTCCACATGGGGTTTGAAAAGAAATAAGATGGTATACTGTGATTGACACATTAGAGTTCACAATTGTTATTTATAATGGCAAAATTCTGAGATTTTATCGAATAATTGCCGATTTATAAAAAAAAGAGTTTTAGCTGGTAATCATTCAAGCTTTATATTATACAAGTGCTTCTCGTCAAGCAGCTTATAAAAATAATATTTAATTGTATTTCTCCAGTATTTGGTCTGCGTATGATGAGAAATTAAATCACAATTACAAAAGCGAAAACATTATGGTGACAAGAACATTTATACCAAACTCCATTTGCTTCATTTCCATGATCTATCCTTGCATGTTTAGCAATATTTCAGGTTAAATACAAGTTATGCTCTATAGTACCTGTTCCCAATAACACAATATTTTGACTTGTATCTCAGTTTCAATAAATAAATAAATTGGGCAACCATTGTCCTAACCAGGCATGTTCCAATGACAATATACAGTTACTGTGCAAAAGTTTGGATTTTTACTGTAATAAAAAAAATGAAATGAATACTTTTATTAAGGACACATTAATCAAAAGTGACAGTACATACATGTATAATGTTACAAAAGCTCTCATTTAAATAAATGCTCTTCTTTTGACCTTTTTGTTTCCACAAAAATATTAAGCAGCACAACTGTTTTCAATATCGATAATAATATTATTTTTTTAGTATTATCATTAAGAAACAGCACATTAGAATGATTTCTGAATGATCATATGACACTAAAGACTGGATTAATGGCTGATAAAAATCTTTGCCATCAGGAATAAATTACATTTTAAAATATATTAAAATAGAAAACAGTTCAATTTTAATAATATTCCACTATTTTACTGTAATTTTGATCAAATGAATGCATCCTTGGTGAGCACAAGATATACCTTTTAAAACATTTTAAAATCTTATCGACCCCAAACTTTTGAACTGTAGTGTATGTACAGTAGAGCTAGATTTTAGGCCAATGAGATTCACATTGGGCGGAGATACCTAAATGGATATGATGCAATGGACAAAATTGTGGTCACAACTATGACAAAAAACTGTAATGAGTATTTACATGGAAGAGAGACCTTTTATCACTACATTATAGTTCAGTTTGTTTTGAAATTATTTCCTGTGGTAAACAACAGCATACCATAGATGCTTTTGATAGAGCATAAAAAAATCTGCTGCTGTGCTCAATCTCATTCTTATTGTAAACAGTATCATGACTCCATTTATCTCACAGGAAATGGCCATAGACAGATGGATGAATGGAGGAAAATCGTTATATATAAACCAGGGGGAGGATTCTATGACCAGCTTTACTTAAGTAAATGAATTCCAGGACACGTTCAGACGGTTGAGTCGTGGAATGGATGAGAGACAGGTGAAAACATATGACCTAGATTCACACGCTCTTAACTTCCGCTACAGTGGATGCTTGTACTTCACTGAGGAGACTGTAAGAATGGCTGATGAGGTGAAAAGATGGAGATTGCAAGTAAAGAGCATGCAGGAGAGGGAATGATGGGGTCAGGTTAATGCAAACTAATGATAAGAGAAGTAAGACACGGCTGTAAGGAGAGAGAGAGGAGGAGAACGTCACAGAAATGCATTATTCAACCCAGAGAAAGACAGCTCGCTTACAGGCCTGTCCACTCATCTTACATACACTACCACACACACACAGAAACATTCAGCTAAAGGTTACTCATTCGTGCTTTAATAGCACACAAACATTAAACTGCTTTGTCTTGCCGATAACAATATTTCTAGACATCTTGCAGGAGGGCCAGATTTAATTTTTGCACAAACCTCACATTGTGTGCTTTGTCTGTGTCTACAATAAGCAGCTACCCAAATAGTTAGTTCAGCCGAAATTAAATTCTGTCAACATTTACTCGCCTTCATGTCATTCCAAACCTGCATGACTTTCTTTCTTCTATGGAACATGAATGAAAATATTTTGAGAAAGGCCTCAGTGTTTTTTTGTTTTTTTCATTCAGTGGATTTAATGGTCACCAAACTGTTACCAACATCATGTGTGTTCCACAGAAGAAATAAAGTCATACTGGTTTGGAATGACATGAGGGTGAGTAAATGATGACAGCATTTAAATTCTGGGTGAACTATCCTTTTAATTCCAACAGTTATATGAAAAAAAGCGAATAAAACTGAAACAGAAGAGGGCCTTACACATACCCTTGAGGAACAACCAGTGTTGGGGAAAGTTACTTTGAAAAGTAATGCGTTACAATATTGCGTTACTCCCTTAAAAAGTAACTTATTGCGTTACTTAGTTACTTTTTTAGAAAAGTAATGTGTTACGTTACTTTTTTTCCACCTGGGCTGGGCTTGTTTTTTTATACCAAAAAAGATATATTTTTGGGCAAATGTAAAGACCCTTTCACACCAAAAGTGAAATAATAAGCCTCAGACTGAAGGAAATGCAGATTTACTCCTGTACAGTAGAGTACAGTAGTGTTCAGTAACAAATTTAACACTTACTTTACCAATAAAAACATATAAAAAAATCTATAGTCATTTTTGCTTATGGTTTAACTGAAAAATCGGAGGTCAGAAGCAAGTACTTTGGTCAATAAAGATTAAATGCATAAAAATGTATGTTTTATTTAACATATTTAGGTATTGGAGGTTTGCATAGTGTTCTGATTCTGCATTTCACTGATTTTATTCATTTTGAGGAATATTGAATCTTTTTTGTGCAAGTGAGATGAGTAAATCCATTTAATCTAGAACTATAATAACCATCATGTTTACACACAACGCCTCTGCACTTCGATTTGTCTCATTATTAGGACAGAAGAGCTGTCAGTCAATAAAGGGGAAAACAAAGTAACTTACGTTACTTATTAGAAAAAGTAACTCAGATATTTTGTTGTAAATTTTAAAAGTAATGCCTTACTTTACTAGTTACTTGAAAAAGTAATCTGATTACGTAACTCAAGTTACTTGTAATGAGTTACCCCCGCATTATACCATCACCAATTACCATTCAGTTCTTTTGATAAACTACCATCAACACCTTCCAACCAAAGTCATTACATTATCTTCTCATGGCCTGGAAGGCCTTGTGACGTTTTTGTTTACAATGGGGAAAAACCTCAGCCCTCCTAAAAAAGGAATTTTTATGTTCTTGTGCATTCTTTAGCTGTTTGGTCCAAGACTCTTTAAATGGCATCCTATTGTATTGCACTCTTGGGACCAATTTTAATTTCATGAAAATATCTGTTGGTGGTCAGACATGATCATGCCCTGTATCTGGAATTGTTACTGTTTATTAATACAGTAGAGTAAAAAAAATCCTGTACTGAATACTTGACCATGTGAATCTGTGCCATCTCAGTTCTTCACAGTCAAGGCATTTTCATTCTTTGAGTGGAGATGAGGTTGCTTCTCCTCCTCACCGGTAAAGAGCAGTATTTGAGGTTGTCTTTCTCTGTTTCTTTCTCTCCTTCACTCTCTCTCCGCACTTGACCTACTTATCTTCTACTTCTGGAAATATGAGATTGCATGGAGAAACACAGCTGAAAGAGTTAAATGCATGGTTCCTTTAAAGCAAGACTAAAGAGTATGTATATTTTTCTCAGCACTTTTATCCATCAGGAGCACATTTATCCATACAAAGAGGAACATTTTCTCTTTTTGCAGCTTGTTGAGTTTGGTAAAATGCCTGTACTTTCCCTGTAACGCAAATGCAGATGGTGAGGTGGGTTTTTTTTCTTTTTTCTTTTTTTTGTACATAATCAGGCTTTTTCTCTTACTTTCCCACATTTTTACTGAGTGGAAAAATTGAGCTGGTGACATTCAGAGGCAATTACTCACACCATTTAAAGAGCCATACACACTCAGTAACTCACACATGTACACACAAACATACAATAAACCCTTGTGAAAAAAAAAGCTCTTAATTGATAGATAATATGAATTACATAAAAGGCCATTTAAGTGTATTTAAAGAGATTAGACTTTCATGACTGTTTATTAACACACTTAAGTAGGGCCTACACTTTTAAAAAGTGCATTTTAGATCATCATGTATGTTTTAATAATCTTTTGTCATGCTTTAAAGAACAACACTTGTTTTGATGTGTTGCCTATACTAAAACACTTGAAAAATATTTGATTGTAATTTTAGTGTGTTATTTGATTTTAAAGTATTTACCTTAAACTTTACAAAATGTGTAATTACATATTTAAACACATGACATACAATTTTCAATAGAAATGACATAAAAGTATATTGTAGTTTACCATTAAAAACAATAGAATTATGAAATTACACATAATTTTTTCTTAAGTTCAACTAACTACATTTACTAAAACATTTTAACTATAATACGCATTCATTTAACTGTAAATAACATAGTAAACTGTCCATAAACACTACATTGAGTTTGTTTTTAAGTATATTCCTTATAATAATAGGCTATTGTTTCTGTATGGGTACTTCTTTTCACAAGGGGTTTACCCTAAATGTTCACCCAAAAATGAAAAGACATTGTCATCAAATACGTACCCTCTTGTTGTTCCAAACCCGTAAGGTATTTAAATGAAATCTTTGCAAGAAAGTTGCGTCGACTGTCAATAGAGGGACAGAAATCTCTCAGATTATCTTCATTTGTGTGATATTTTATGTATCTTTATGATATGTATCTTCATCGAAGATGAATGAATGTCTTAAGGTTTTGGAACGACATGAGGGTGAGTAAATGATGACAAGTTTTTCATTTTTGGGTGAACTATACCTTTAAGAGAGACTTCTTAAGACAGCGATTTTGCTGTCCATTTCATGTCCACTATAACATGAACATAATAGTATACAAAGATGCAAGCCCTAAAGACTTCTTTTGAAGTTTATGCACATAAAGATTTAAGGATGTAGGCTTTAACTTGGTATGCCTCCTTCAAAAACACATGAAAGCTCTCACACACCAGAGTCTGCAAAGCGTCACGAGACGAGAGACGGTGTTCAACTACCTCGTGTCTTAAAAACCACATAACATTACAATAATAATGAACAAAAAACAACTCAAAGAGCACTGACCTATACGCCTGACGGCTGCAGAATCTTTGTTGATAGTGTTGCCATTAAAACACATAATTTTGAGTCACATGTTTCCATCTCTTCCAAATTACAGTTATGGAGTGAACGCAGCATCAGCTCATTGTTTTGGTTCAGGACATGAGGAACTGTAAAAGTTGCTGTTTCGGTTGTGGTGCTCAGTGACTGACTTCTGTCTAACTCGTAGCATGAAACGCACTGATGACGGGTGATGGGTGCGCGGAGATATGAAAATAGTATGTTGACAGGGTAGGACATTGCATTTGGCCAGAATGCAATGATTGGACGAACATTTTATGGTCCTACTTCCACAAATATATACATTTAGACCATCAACTTAGTAATTGCTATTAGGATGTGAAGAAACTTTCAACCAGCATATAAAAAATGTAATACTAATATTAAATAAAATTACCTACTAAGAAAATAAATTAGTTTTAAACACTATTTAAACACTGATTGTGTCCCACCACCAGAGAGTTTAGGACATTATGCACAGTTAAAAATCCAATTCATTGTAGTAAAAATAATCTCTTATTATTTTAGACAAATTGCATTACCTAAAATGTAATGTTTATCAGTGTCCCATATTTCATGTGCAACCTTGTTAATACACGACTTTCCACATTACAAAAAAGGAGCATTCCTTAAAATGGTGGAACTCAAACAGTGTAATTCAACTGATGCTGACCATTAGCATTTCTGAAGCACCTTCTTTTACTGACCATTTGCTGAAAAAATAAAAAAATGACTTTTTATTACTTTACCACTTTATCAAAACATGACTTTAAAAAAAGGTGCAGCTATGGCCCCTTTAAGACAGAAATAATGAAAAACTCCCCCCTGTTCATCATGCGGTGCAACGCCACGTTTGCTTGTGAAGGGCAAACGTCCATCATTCAACCACAAGAGGGCGCATTGGACTCTTTAGAATGAGATTTGATTGAAATCTACTTTGGTACCAGTGTCACTCACCAAACCCCACCCTTTATTTTTTGAGCTTGAATTATTGTGCACTTTAACATCATAAATAACCTTATAATTTTATGCATAAACAAGCACACTCATCTCCTGCACCAGACCTCACCATAAAAGACTGTGAAATAAGCAGCTACCATTAAAATGATCCCACAGGGACAGTGTGACATCAGGAAACGCAAGCCTGTCTCTCTCTATGACTGAAACAGAAAGCATGAATGAGTGAGTGTGGGAGAGGGGATGAGACACAGAGAATGAGGGGTGTTGGTTGGGGAAAGCCTGCTGAAAACCCCAAAGCACTATGGGTAGACGCTGTGTGATCAATCACTGGAGGGTGTACTGTGATGTCAGGTTGCCAGGCAACAGGAAGAAAGGCACTCCAGCAGGGTCATTCCTGATTACAGTGTACCACACACACACACACACACACACACACACAAACACACACACACAGACAGACAGAGGGAGAGAGAGAGAGAGAGAGTGTCTTGGGTCTATGGTGAAATGGAGCAGAGCAGTAATAGGAGCATGATTGCAGCAGTTAATCTCACCGAACAGACTAAATTTAGATCCTCTTCTGTTTAGGCGTCTCTTACCTCTCTTCTGCACCTCCTTCCATTTCTCTTCTCCTTTTTTCAGCAGAGATTTGTGATGGTGAAGTGAGGTACATTCAACCAATCAGATTTGAGGGACAGGTTTACAGTTTATGTCAAGTTTAGGTTTACGACCAGGGGGTTTGATGCTTTATCAGTGTTATTGATCTATCATAGGGATAAGTTAAGGGTGGGGTTAGGTTTAGAGGTTAAAACAAAATTTTTGGACAGAAATGTTGTTCAGGCTCAACAAAATTTGATCCAGAATATATCTTGGCAAAATCACAGCAACCACATTCTTAAATGTTCACAAAATAATGGCTATATCGACCGATATCTATTTGTTTTATTTGGATTATTTATTAATTTTTGAATGGCACAAATACCAATACAGCCGATAGACCGGAGACAAATACTGCATATTTGACAAAAACATTTTCAAAATAACTGTCTTAGGCTTTTCAGTTACTGGTTTCCCAAAATGTGCTTTATTTTGGAAAACTACAGTGGATGTCTGCAAACTTTGCTCTGCTTCAGAGGAAATCAATTCATATTGCACATTCAAAACAAAAGGTACACGTTTGCAAATCATAAACATTTTCAAGTAACCCAACAAAAAGGATGTATATTTCTCTGCCGTGATTCTCTCTCGAAATTATATTTGCGATGTACTTTCAGAGTGTGTGATAACGAATATAATAAGTTTAGCTTTGGTACAAAAAAATATGATCTTTATTCTTAGTTTTGGCTTTTAAAATAACGTCACCATGAAATTGGTTAATATAGTGCATGCAGTTTACTACCACACTACGAATGAAATATGACAACCACTGATTGCTTCATAAATTTTTATGTACATTTAAAACCAGGACCTGGCCTTCACATGTAGCACTGTGCAAAAAAAAAAAAAGTAAACAAAATAATAATAATAATAAAAAAACCTATAACATGAGCTTGAAACTACTATTTACATTATAAACAATAAAGAAAATGAGAATAAAGCACATCGATGGTGGCCCCAGTACATACAGTCAAAACACACATATAGATCTCTCTCTCATATTCTATTTCTCTTTCACACTCGCACGTACACCTCTCGCACGCGATCACATGCATCCAAATGACAGTTTAAGTGGCGTGTAAAAGTGCTCCTCTACAGAGTTGAATACAGAGGTGAGATACAGTGTGCCAGTATATACATACAAAATCACCACCACTAGTTCGACAGAAGAGCTCATGTCTTAATCGTGTTATTCAGCAGAACTCGGGGTGTTGCCGACGCTCGGCGACAGACATTGAACTTTGAAACGAGGAAAATTGTTTTTCAGTAGACATCCACTGACAGGTTGACCTGCACCTATGCACGGAATGGTTTTAGATTTGGAAGATATATATATATAAATATGTTTTTATTTCATTTCTTTTTGTTCAAAATAAAATGAGACGGTGAGACATGTGGCTGTCTGGTAGAGACATTCAGTTGGGTTACATTGCCATTTCCTATCACGTTCACCAGTGAGTGTACATTCAGGCTATCCGAAGTCTGTTAACATTATGGTCGTTTCACGGAGGGGTGGAATTGATACATGTCTAGTTTTTGCTATCATCTGTGGTGTACAAATGAAAAGAATGTTTAGGCTTCAATGAACAGCATTTGTTGCATAATATTGATTACCACAGTCCCTAAAATAAGAAGAAAAAAACTAGGTTAGAGTAAGAAACTACCAATAAAACAAAATGTATAAAAGTAAACTGTGCCAGCATCTGGAGGATTTGCATGCCAAGATGTAGGCTATAACTTATATTTTTGATAAAACAGTTACATTAAATCTTCTGCAATAGGAAATAAATTATTTATTTATTTATTTGAAAAATTAAGTTAAAAGTAATATTTGCAGTAGGACCGTTTTTAAAAATTTAATTCCTGTGGTTGTTGCTATTCCAGAAACTTGTTGTTTTCACCAGGTGTCGGGTAAAGATGTAAAGATGTCGGGTAAACGACATTCCCAAACAGCTTATCAGATGCACAGCAAAAAAATATAGGATGTGGCCCCTTTAAGATACAAATAATAAAAATCAGGTAATTTGGTACAACGCCCTATAGGAAGTTCCATTACCTCCCTCTTCTTGGTGTCTTTGTGCAGATATTGTGCGAAATTTTATTGAGTTTACAGGCTTTACGAGCATTGTCATGACAACAGATTTAAAAAAAAAAAAATACAACAGACAAGATTAGTAAGCGATTACATCACACTAGTCTCATGTTAACGCATGTGTAATTATAATATTTTGTATATAATATTTTATAATACAATAGTTTTGTGGCTCTACTATACAAGTGGCTATAAACAGTGTATATTTGAATATTTACTGCTTGGCCATTTTTACTACCATCGTAAGTGCCTTATAATGACACAAATGCTGTCAATTGAGCTTAACATGTATTGAACCCAGAACATTGATCAACTGGTTTGAATCAGATACATTTTGACAAATTCACTGAGTTTGGCTCATTCTGCTATCAACAGTGGAGGATTGTGTTCAATACATCCATTTTCGTGTTTGTGTTCAGTAAGGCAGTGCAGACAGGCCTACATCTCCATCCATAAATAATAAAAAAACATTCTATTAAATGTGTTAAAGTCCTGATTAGTACAGTAGCATTCTGCTCTCAGCTTACTGAGTGATTGATTTTGTAGCACTTGGAACCTACGGGTATATATATATATGTGTGTGTGTGTGTGTGGTTTGTTCGGCATACGCTAAAGTAAATGAGGTCCCGTTATAGGAGCGTTCGGATAATTCACTACCGGATATGATCGACATTCCCCAGTCCCTCCCTCCACAGTCGTGCCCTTAAATTAAGAAGTTCAGACAATCAAACCTATGAGTAGAAAAGTTCAACATGATTTAAAAAATGAGCTAACAAAAATGTGCAGGTATATAATACGCCATTCAATAAGAAAGACACCAGCGGTAGTGTTAGCACTAGCTACTGATGACTATAACAGTTTCTTTTAGTCCTCAGGATTGTGTGACAACACTCAAAACTAAAAGACAAACTCACACACCACTCTATACTTGCCATTTTGTTTGACACCAATGTCTTTAGGGATTCAACAGTCATACTCAAGTGTGTGTGTGTGCGTGTGTTCGACGTGTCGACACTGGCACTGTCCTTGAATGAACGCTTTCCGTCAACACCATAAATGCACCTCTAAGGCTAGCTCGGTGGCAACGCACACAATAGTCTAGACACACGCACATACACACACTCCGCCCCACACACACACTCAGTTTGGCATTGGTTCCAAAACCGCTTGAGGTGAATTGCCCCCCGGTGCTCGTGTTCCGCTCTGTAAACAGTGTCTCAGTTGAAAAGAATAGTCTCTGTTTCAATCCCTCATTCATTTTTTTCTGTCCCGTGCATCTTTTGCTTTGTCGTCCTTCTCTCTCCTCTCTTTTTCATATTTGTCTTTCTCTGACTTGGCCACACTGTTATAAGATGGCGGAGAGGCAGAAGAGGGAGTCATATCCGTTTTATCCGACGCAGAGTTCTCTTGAAACTTTCCAATGACAAGCACCTCTTTCTCCGGGATACGCAACCCGTCCTGGAGCTGTTGCCGATACGCTTTGGAGGCCTTCTTTACTGTTTGTCTTAAACGGTACCGTCGAAAGGCCCTTTGAATGATGGAGGCCGACATCTCCTCCTGTTTCCTCCGGAGGGTTGTAGTGATGGGCTCGTAGGAGACTTTTGAGGGATTGGAGGCCATGAAACGATCCTCCATTTGTCCCCTCAGGGCATCCATCTCGCCCTCCTCTCCCAGTACCCTCAGGGTAAATGCAAACAGGATGTCCAGGCAGTGGATGCGATCACCACTGACCATGGGCAGGTCCATGGCAATGAGCTGGATCTTGTTTGGCTTGGCGATGCGTAACGGAGGATCCAGAGCATCCGCAAAGTCAGAAAGCTTGTTGTACTCCACGAACTGAGTAGCATTGGGGTCGAATCGCTCCCAGACTTCGTAGAACATTTCAAAGTCGTCCTCGCTGAGTGGTTCGGCACTCTCCTCTGTGGCTACACTGAAGTTCTCCAAGATCACAGCGATGTACATGTTCACCACAATCAGGAAGCAGATGATGATGTAGCTCACAAAGAAGAAGATGCCGACTGAGGGGTTTCCGCAGTTGCCGCGGTATGAGCTGCCCGGGTGCTCCATTTCGCTGTCGCAATTCAGATCTTGCTTCTTGTTCAGGATGGGCGCCAAGAGGCCGTCCCATCCGGCAGACGTGGTGATCTGGAACAGGCAAAGCATTGAGTTCCCGAATGTCTCGAAGTTAAACATGTCATCAATCCCCGCCTCTTTCTTTACATAGGCAAAGTTGGACATTCCGAAGATGGCATAGATAAACATGACCAGGAAGAGAAGGAGGCCAATATTGAACAAGGCAGGAAGTGACATCATCAAGGCAAACAGGAGGGTACGAATGCCTTTGGCCCCTTTGATGAGACGAAGTATACGACCGATTCTGGCAAGTCGGATGACTCGAAATAGGGTTGGCGATACAAAATATTTCTCAATCATCTCAGAGAGGAACATGCCTGACAAAAAAAACACAAAAAAACAACATAAGTCCAATAAGTGATTTCGGGAATCATCATTTTTATGTAACACAATATTTAAGGTAGGATCAAAGCATACTCTACACAAATACAGTACATGAATGTATACGGTTCTAGCATTCTCAGTATTACTGCAAGGAAATATCTATATCACTGTAGCAGACATAAGGCTAAACTGTCTTCTTCGGCCAGTTTTCTCTTTCAGATCAATTAAGGTGCAAAATTTTATAAGCCAAAAAGGTCCATTGTCAAGTGTAGCAATGTAAAAGGCAGCTGACACAGAAGTCACTTTTAAACCAAGCAGCTTTTTGTTGGTCAACACAGTGAATCCGTGTGACGGAAATGAATCAGAAATTCCTGATCGAATGGATTCCTATTGAAATGACTAGATTTCATCTGCAAAACTTCGCCGATCAACATTATATGTGACTGCACCTTCACTGTATTGAAGGAACAACATGTACATAATATTTCCATAATTTATGTTGCTGAACTAAATCTTCAAAATGTTTTATGATAGGAAAACCTCAGTAGATCTGTAGAATCTCCAAGAATCTCTTACCAACAATTGACAGAATCACCACTACAAAGTCAAACACATTCCAGCCAATGGTGAAGTAGTAGTGCCGCAGGGAGATCATCTTGAGCACACATTCTCCACTGAAGAGGATAATGAAAACCAAGTTTATCCAGTACAAAATAGCATCCATCTCTTTTGTCTGGTCGTCGGTTTCCACCATCATGGTCACCATGTTCAAGCAGATCAGGATCATAATGACAATGTCAAAGGCTTGCTTGGTGATAAAGTCAAAGACGATGCCTTGAAACTTGTTCTAGAGGGAAGTACAGATAAATGATCATATATGTATATGTCATATAAAGAAAATGATGCTATGTTTAATTTTGTAATAATAAACCATGCAAAGTTACAATGAAAGTACTTATAACACTAGTGTGACATAGTCTGTGGCAGTGAGCTGTGTGTGTCATACCGTAGGCCTGGGAATTGGCTTCTGAGGCTTCTTAGATCCCAGTTTCTTCATGGCATTGTAATATTTCTTCTGTTCTTCTGTCATGAATATATCCTGACCTCCAAGGTAAAGAGCAAATACAGAAGACTGGTTACAACCATGGTTTCATTACATGTCACAACACAAACATAATGGAACCAGGCCTCTGTTAGTTTTTCACCTGTGAACCTCTGAAAATGTCAAAGAGGCAGTTCAGCCCATACCAGGACCCATTTATCTCTCAAAGGACAACCATTGTGTGTGTTTTATAAACAAAACCAGTTCAATAAGGTATTGTGCTCACTAAACAAAACCACAGACTGTGTAAATATCACATTACGTCTCTTTGAAAGTAAACTGAAAATCGCTGAGGTTGATTTGAGGCTTCATATTGTAATATGCTTAATATTCCTCATTACTTGCACTAAACACAAATAAAGATGACGAAGGTCTTAACAGAATTGCGTCTTACATTATATTAAATTGTTTAAATTCACCTCCCTCAGTTTAATACTTATCTTTTTCTTCTGCTGATTGAAGTTATCAATGATGACACCAATGAAGAGGTTAAGGGTAAAGAAGGAGCCGAAGATAATGAAGATGACGAAGTATAGATACATGTAAAGGTTAGATTCATAGTCAGGCTGTTGCTCCAACTGCAAGAACAAGGAAATGTTGTATTTAGATTAGATTATCCATGCGGAAATATTATTTATCCCTTTGATTCATTAATTGTTAAATCACAAATATTATGTTTTTTTGTTGTTTTTTTAAACGTATGATTAGTTCTAGACAAGAATACAAGTGACAGGGAATTATGGATAAGGGTCAAAGGTGGTTTAAAAGTAACATTGCGACATGAATGGTTAAACATGTATTTTAAAGATCTGTCCACTGCAGTGAAGAGAAACACTTACATCACGAGAATCCACTGCTGCGTACATGATGTCCATCCATCCTTTAAATGTGGCCTTGTGGAACAAAACAAAATCAATATCAATAATCAATAGATATACTACAAACAGAACTACAACAGAACAGACAACTTCATACTTAGCATAACAGAGATCACAGTCGGGCCATGAGTTCAGCTCACTCACCACTTGCAGTAGCGCCAGGTATCCGGCTCCCACGTTATCGAAATTAATTTTCACATTTTTCCAGCGTGCCGTATCATTGTTATTAATCAGGGCAAGGCAATCGGACTTGTTATTGACCACACTGATGGGAATCATTTCTTCGTTGGTGGTATTAATGCAATGGTAGTATTTCCCAGCGAAAAGGTTCACCCCCATGATGCTGAATATCAGCCAGAAGATCAAACAGACCAGCAGCACATTCATGATGGAAGGTATGGCTCCCAGCAGGGCATTCACTACAACCTAGAGAAAAAAACAATCATGTCACATACAAATACTTTAACATTTATTCATGTCACGCTCAGAAACTCTTGCTAAGGATACAAGAGCTGCGGAAACTACAATGAACTTCCTAAACTTCTATAGTGGATGGCTTACGTGCTAATAAAAACGTAATCCTTTCCATAGATTAAGATACAATTCTGAGAAATGTTGAGTTTTAGAGGGTTAACAGGGTTTAGCAAAGAATAGCAAAGCTAAGTCTATTTTATTCTACATTAAGCTAATAATGAATATTAGTAGATAGTATTTGTCAGTCTGACAGCATTTGATTTCTGATTCAATCTGTCTTATTCATATCTAATACCAAATTATGTCTAATTATTAACCAACTTGCTATTTTGTTCATAGAACACAACTTTTTAACATAGAAACATATTGCAGAGGGTGCATCACAAAACTCTTTGAGCTACCAAAATGTGGAAAAAAAACAAAAAACAAAAACAGAAAAAAACCTTGTGGAGACACGATGACGTCACAACATTTGTTTACTGCAAATGAAAAGAGACACATAACAGAGAAAGAAATGTAAGGTCAAGTCACAAACAACACAACAACCACCACAGAATCATCAGAATAGATCAGAGAGCTCTCGCCACAGCACATGCAGAGAGGCATGCACACTAAAGAGAAAGGTCTAAAAAATACTACAGTCAACATACAATATTCACTTATTCATGTAAATAGGATGTCCTCCTTAATATTCAGCAACAGCATGCAAGAGGGCCACATCTTCCCAACAAAACTTAATAATGTATCAGTAATTTAGTATGAGAGCATGCGGCTTAACATGCTTTTCTCAAGTAGGACATGTTCCAGGATCAACATTTTCATTGGTCCTGGGAAAACTGCGAGGAACCAATCAGATTTTAGGGTTTAGGGCCGTTCCAAACCTGTAAGCCTTTTGTTAATCTTCGGAACACGAATGAAGATCTTTTTGATGAAATCTGAGCGCTTTCTGTCCCTCCATAGATAGCTACACAACTACAATTTTGACACTTCAAAAAGTTCATAAAGAGATCTTAAAACTAATCCATACGAGTTTCTGAAGAGACCTGATCGCTTTATATGATGAACAGATTTATTTTAGACATACTCCCGCTCCCGCAGACTCAATCACAAGCACAGCTGTCAATCATGACGTTATACACCCCATTTTTATAGCATCAAATAACTAACTAAAACCAAACTTAACTAAAAAAAATACAACTTAAACGTGATGAGAACCACCTAAAATTACATAAACGTCCCATTTGGTTACATGGAGAGGATGGTGATTGTGACCTTTAGTGCAGCCAGCCACTAGGGGTTGATCAAAATGATTTGCCTATATAGTAGGCGAAAAGCAGTATGTGACAAAAAAAGTATGTCCGAATTTACAGTACTTATGACCACATGCCAACACATGTTAAACCTTGTAAAAGTAGTTAAATTTAACTATAAACCGAAGTAACACCAAACTAAATCTTAATTTCTGACTAAAATGTTATCATATTAGCCTCAAATGCCCTAATCTGTGCACTTCTAATAGCAATGTACCAAGTACAGAACATACGGAATTTCAACCATAAGTGTAACTGTAATGTGAATCATTAATTCTTACCACCTAGTCATTACTCTGTAATGTTAAGCATTGGTTAGAAATAAGGTTAGGCATCCAGGAACATGTCCTACTTGGTTAAATCAAGGCATACATGATGTGTGAGTGTCTTACCCTCATTCCCTCGAAGCGTGACAATGCTCTCAAAGGTCTAAGAGCACGCAGTGTTCTCAGGGACTTAATGGCACTTAGTTCAGAGTAACCAAGAGCATTTGCTACCAAACTCACCAACGACACCTGTAAAACAAACACATTCTTTCAATCATGTATTGAACATACAGTATGTAGGCATGTGTTCAGATCCAGAGAACACACACTATCCACTTACACACACATACTGAACAGCTGCAAAGCAGTAGATTCATACATACATCAACAATCAGGAAGTCAAGCCAGCACCAGGCATTGGTGAAGTATTTGACGAAGCCATAAGCAACCCACTTCAGAAGCATCTCCAAAATAAAGACGTATGTGAAGACTTTATCCGCATATTCCAACACCGTCTTTATCGTCTTACGCTGCTCAATGTAAATGTCCTCAAAAGCCTGAACACACATTCACAGCAACAAATTTACTTGTTAAATGTTTGTACCGGTAATAAAAAAGATTGGGATGATTGAGAGGGGGTGAGTATATAGTATGTGATTGTTCTCACCAATGCTCCACTGCTGAGTAAAATCATGAAGATGATAAAGGACTCAAACCAGTTGTGCTCTACAATGATGAAGCAGGTTTTCCTGAGATTCCACCAATTCTTCCAGTTTCCCTTCTCCACATCGACCTGACAGCACTGAAACCTCATCACACAGCCTGAGCAAAAGATACAGAGAAAAGTCACTTAATGTGAGTGGACAGCATAACAATTGAGCTCAGTATAAAAAGTCCACTCTCCCAAAACTCTCAAAGCCAAAACTAGAAGTCTTGCTTTGGTACTATATGACATAAAGGGGCCAAATTATACTTTTTAAAGTATTTCCCCCTGAAATCCAACTGTAATGTTAGTCAAAGATCCATGGCTACAACCTTCTCTCTAGCCCTTAAACAAGCTGATTTGTTACTGTATTGAATACTGTAAATGTGATATGTGAAACTGGTGGTCAAACACTATTGTTCAAAAGTCTGGGGTCGGCTGATGGCAAAGCTGAATTTTCAGCATAATTAGTAAATAAATAGTCTTCAGTGTCACATGATCCTTCAGAAATCATTCTAATATGCTGATTTGCTGCTCAAGAAACATTTCTTAACATTACTATTGTTGAAAACAGTTGTGCTGCTTCATATTTTTGTGGAAATTAAAATGTATTTTTTCCAAGCTTTGATAAATAAAAAAGTTCAAAACAACATTTTTGTAACCATTTAAAAGTCTTTAAGGTCACTTTGGATTAATTTATTGCATCTATGCTGAATAAAAATCTTTGCAAAAATCTTGCTGACCGCGAACATTTGAAAGGTAGTGTATGCAAATGTACTCATAATTTTTCTAAATGAGCCAATTGTTCATCATTGTTACAATGAATGGACTAGAGAGGAAGCTTGAGTGTTTGATTATATTAGTACTTGCATACTGTGCATAGTGCATAGTGCCTTCCCATCTTTTTCATAAGAAAAGCAAATAAATCTGGTTTTCCAATCTATGCTCAGAGGTCAATGCTGTATTCACAACTCATTTTGTAGCACTGTATTTCACAGTGAAACAGGACATTCAAAGTGAAAATGGCATTGATTTAGTGCGTTAACTATGGGCAATAATTTAGAAAAGCTGTATTACCAACAAAAAAAAATGGCCTAAAATAATGCCTAAATAGCTTTTAGGCTAATGATGAACATTAACTGATAATGGTTATAGGTTAACGTTAACCAAGAAGAAAATGGTTTCAAAGGCGGAGTATGTTATCATGCTTGAAATAACATTCACTAGAATCATCCAGAAAAAAAACTAGAATGTGTGTATTAATAAGGTATCTAGTTCCATTTCGATTTCATGTTGAGTTTAAAAAGAGAAAATATTTCTTTACAGTCAAATAAGCTGGATATGTTGGGTTTCCATGTTTTATTGGGACTTTCCAAAGACATAATGATTTCTATATTGTGCAAACTTTATATTATATCCCCCTAACCCTACCCCTACCCCTAAACACAAATCTTACAGAAATCTTCTGAAAAAGTGAACATAATTTAGTATGATTGAGCCGTTTTCCTCATTGGGACCAAAAAATGTCCCCACAAGATCAAAGATTTCTGGTATTACTATCCCCACAAAAAGTCCCCAGAATGTAGGGAATACCTGAACCACACACACACACACACACACACACACCTTCTGTAAAGCAGGCCTCTGGGTCCAGGGACTCTTCCGGCTCCAACTCGACAGACTCCGCCCCCTCTCCAGGGGGTCGGATATCCACTGTGCTCCCCTCTGAGGAACTGAGAACCGCATCAACAGGCAGCTTCTACACAGGCATCCATGCAGCCACACAATTAGACACAAGAAAGCAAACAGACACACACACACATACACGCACAAGATTAGGCTTGGCTGAAGCACACAACCTAGTCCAAATTACTTTTGCAGTTATTCTCAGTCCCATGCAGTTTCATATCATTCAAAAGTACCTACAAGCCCGTGGATTTAGAGATTGATTTGATTCAGAGAATTGATTTTCTAATTAGCAGCCAGGCATGAAGACAAACGTCTCTGGCTTCACCTTATAATCTCACAGTCAGCTGTGGGTACATTTGATGTGCCTTCATTCCTTCCTCATGCATGTTTTTTTGTTTCTCAAGGTGCATTTTTTTCTCATCCAAGCTTGTGATCTTGTCATCAAATGTTGAGTGCTTTGAGTATTTTCATGTCCAGTGCAAATGTCAACCCCTTACCTTTCCCCACCCCTTCGAAAAACAAATGGTTTCTATTGGATAATCCCAATACATTTGGTTGGGCATGATTCAGATTATCACATGACCCCACCCCATTGAGTGCAATCCCTTGATTGACATGAAAACACAGGCTGGAAGTCCATTCCGTTAAGCAGTGGTCAAGCTTCGGTCCGCCAGTCAGTTTGAAGAGGAGGGGAGCCGCATTAGCGTTAACTAACACCAGAGCCACATGCTAAGTCTGAGACAGCATTTCATTAGCTTTGATTGGGGAAAACGGCTTTAACTGGCACCTAACATGGGAACAACAAGTATTATGTTCTTAGGAAAACAAAATTCCGTATCGATTTTTACGGGATGACGTAATTATCTAACAATATTCACCCTTAAGACACTCAAAGGGTTCATAGGTTTAAAAAAAAGTGGTGAAAGACAATGTTATTTTGCAAAAAAATAACACAACAGCTTTTCCCATAAATAAGTTTGATGATTTAAGATTATATTGTCTGATTGTACACCTAAAGTGGTGGGTGCAAACTCATTATTTGATACATTATTCATGACCACAGTGTACTTCTTTACCTAACAGAATTGTGGGTCATAAAGATATTGACCATTCTGACGGTTTTGCAGCCGCTGGATTGATAAAACAGTCAGTCAGAGAAACAGAGGGAGGCTAAAAAATACATAGAGGAGGATGCTGTCTAAAACTGAGCTGGAGCGCTGGTTGCCGTGGCACCCAGCTAATGCGGCGCGGGGGAATGACGTAAGCATGCTGTGTGCAATTTCAGAATCTTCCAGAATGTCTCTAACATTTTAATCACAGTAGGAATATAAGAGGCTGAGCAAACCTGAACAAGCTGCCCTGACCCAGACTGAATGCATTCACTGTAGAATCTCTAAGCTTTAATTAAGCCTCTCATTAATCTGAAATATTTTTTGATGTTGGATCTAAAGCGAGTCTAATTGATGGATTAAAGTCTAAGGGGTGAAACATTCTGATTTGGTACCTAATCCCCTGTTACTCTCTGGTACTCCCTAACTTCCAGTTCATGTCTTCAAATCCGATTAAAAATAGATATATCTCACTGGCAGACAAATATAAGGAGGCACGAGGCACAGAAGCCGTAAAGTCAAGAAGTTATCATCAAATATCTTTCTAAATTAACCATTGGCTTGGTTCCAACACAGCAGAACCCTCCTCATTGTATATGCAACAACAAATGACATAAATGCAGTTAGCAATTACACACCTCAGCAGATTGAGAAATGCTTTCAACTGCTATGAAGACAGATTCCCACAATTGCAGCAGTTTACAGTGCAATATATGACAACAATATTTGCAAATAACAATATCAAAATCTGCCATCTAATATGAATATTTATATGCAAGTTAAGATAAGTGCACTTTAAAAACAGTTGTTTATCATAAAACTCTATTTACTGTATACTAAGCTTGTAGCTGGAATCAACTAGCTTTCTTCATTCTAATATGGATCATTCAGAGATTGACTAATTCTACATTGACAGTAATAATTAAAGTTTCATGTTTTTCAAAGCTCACCTCTGCTCACACACACACACTCACACTCACGTGCACACTTAACCACTTCCAGTTTTCAGGTAATTTAGCTCTGAATGCTCACTTATAGCTTGTACAAAAAAACAAAACATACAAGCTAATGTAACAGAAAGATGTTCAATGGGCTATTGATGTAAAATGATGATCTTGCTCATTCCATATGACTGAAGGTACTGCAAAAGAAGCCCAGTGCTACAACAGAAACACAAAGTCATGTAGAAAACAACAAACCAAAACAAAAAGGCTGACAGCTGTCTCTCTTCGGTGCAAAATAAGGTTGTTTAAGAGGGAGGGGAGGGCACAGGCATTGAGAAACATAAAACAAAAGGGCAATCCGATCCAAAAAGAGAGATAAAATGAGAGAGAGACGATAGTTTGGTCAGATTTAGATGACAAAGGCAGTCTCCATGGTTAGTGTGGGTGAGGAGGAAGGTGAGTCTCTTACAGGGCTCTCTCAGAGAAAACCTGGGGTTCGTCTGTCATAACGCTGCAATAACAGGTCACACACAGAGAGGAGATACACACTTCACATAACATGGATAATAACGTCTGCAACTTCAACACTGAACCACTTAAATTAGATATAGAAATAGATCAAATTAGAAGAGGGGAGAGAGAAAAGTTTAAGCACAGTGACAGTACTGTTGGAAAAGCATGGAAATGTGCTGGAATACAAACACACACATACAGCCAGACAATAACAGACACACAAACACACACACACACACAAACATACAGACAGTTAAGCATACTCAATTTCACCCTGGGCAAGGATGCTGAATTTAGCAATTTCCTCAACAGCCTCATTCATAGTCTGGGATGCATGATGCCATTCCTGCTCAGTTGGTCGTAAATAATACACATTAGAGTGTGTGTGAGGTTGTGTGTGCGCCAGACAGTGCATGTTTATGATAACGTGTACTGATATAATGAGTATACTCAGTAAGTCTACCTGCTAGTGCCCAGAGGTTTGTCTTAACTATCTGCAGATGAACAGGGTCAAAAAGCCCTGAAGCCCATGGCACAGTAAATACACACACACACACACATACACGTGTAATGGGCTGTAGCTCTGAGCAGAGAATGATGCAATGGCAATATGACTCAACACAACTGTTTGTTCCCTACAGGGAAAGAAACATTGACTCCTGATGAATTACAAACATACCTAAATCAATAAAAATAAACCATTAAAAATATTTTTTTTACATTATGTTACATAGCAAATCTCTCCGACACTGAAACAAAAACTCAGAATTGTGTTTCATGCATATTAAAATTGAAATTTCTGCTTAGTCATTGAAATCCGGCTTACCTCTTTACTGCCCTCGACGTCGGACGAGTCGCTACTGAAATCTTCCGTGTTCAGATTTTCAAAGTCCGACTCTCCCACCGCAATCGGTACTGTAACAGTAAGGCTGGGATTGTGTATGAACGACATGTAGTCGCCTTCCTCAATCCCATACTTTACGTGACCTTCCACCCCGTTACCAGGGGAAACGCAAACCTCCTTCAGATAGTCTTTAGTGAGGTCGACGGCCACCGGAGCGTGATTAGACAAGCAGTTCTCCTTGCCGTCGCTGTGGAGGTCATCAAGGGGTTTCTCTTCATCTAGTGCACGTGGTTTAGAGCCGGCCAGACAGAGGCTTTGGAGGAACTGGCGCAAAGCTGACTTGATCAGTGCGATGCCTTTATGTATTCTGCCCACAGCGATCTGCAGGTTGTTCATTTCGTTGTCGTCATCCGTGGCCGCGAGATTATCGGCACTGAAAGAGCTCAGGAGCAAGGCCAGGAACAGGTTCAGCACCTGCCACACAACAGAACACACACTCTCAGAATCAGCAAGGTCAAGCACTGGTAAGATGAATTTGAGATGAATTCTACTCAGAAATGATCACGACATGTACAGGTGAATCTCTTGAAAGCTCTTAAGAAACATGTCTGGGGGAAAAGTTAGGGAGGTTTTGTTTTGTTTTGAAATTGATACTTCAGCAAGAATGCATTAAATTGATCATAAGTGACCGTACATACTTTCTGTTTTCAACATTGGTAATAATAATGTTATTTGAGCACCAACTCAGCATATTAGAATGATTTCTGAAGAATCATGTGGCACTGAAGACTGGAGTAATGATGCTGTAATTTCAGCTTTGCAGTAACAGGACTAAATTATATAAAAAAAAAGGAAAACAGTTATTTTAAATTGTAATCATTTTTACAACATTACTGTTTTTACCATTTTTGATCAAATAAATGCAGTCTTGTTGAGCATAATAGAAAAACATTCCTGACCCTAAACTTTTACCTCAAAAAAGAAAAAAAATGTAATGAAAATATTACTTTAGGACCTATTCTCATAACGGTGATAAGATGAAAATTGTACTGTTTTAATGTAAAATTAGTAATATATGCTTTTATCCAATATGACACATTAAAAAAATACTGTATTATAGTAATACAAATATAAAATCACTAAGAATAATGGGAATTTAAAAAAAAAACATGATTTGAGGTAATGAGAATGAGGAAAGGAAAATATCCTTAAATGTCATGAAAATGCAAAAAAAAATCTTGTTGGTCCTAAAATTGGCTTAATTTTTTCTATGCAAATTACAATTTCACATTTTTTTCTTTGTTAAAATGTGAAATGTGAATGAGATCCACTCATCAACAGGATTGTAGTCAGTTTGGTTTTTATTGAACTGAACAGTTAAAAAGATGCTTTGCTGACTTTAATTCATGCTTCAACAGTGGTCTTGGGCTTTATGCAGACACCTATCAGCATGCATGTAGCATCATGCAAAAGTAAATATTTTTGCTTACCAATGCTTTTTCAAACACCATATTCATGTGTACTAAAAATGACCAATGATTCATTTGTTCCGTAAGTGTCCTGGTAAATATTGTATTTTACAGTTTTTCTGTATTTCTTGAAAATCAAAATAGAATGCTTAAGATAAATTTGAATTCAGCTATACTACATTTTAATTTGTGCATTTTCCATAGGGAATCCAAAACAATACCTCAAATGACTAAAGCTGCAAAGAAGCAGTGTTCCTGGATCAACTTTCTGTAGAATATACATAGTCCAAACCCTAAACCTTAACCATTGCATACATAAAATCTGATAGACAGGACATTGCTGAACTCAAAGCCTTAAGCCTTGCCCATACTCTAAACTTAAAATCTGATTAGTTCATATGAATGTTGTTGCAGGATTAACAAAGATGTTGATCCAGGAGCATGTCCCACTTGCCAAAATCACAGCCACCAATGCGGGATACGTAAAACTGCAAATTAAATTTACATGAGACGAACAGAAAGGAAGACACAATAGAAGAAGGAAGTTATAGGGAAAGCCCATCTTCCAGGTGTCTCCTTGTGGCATGTTTGGTCTTACCACCAGATTTCCAATGACCATGACCATCATGAAGACGATGAGACACATTGACTGTCCAGCCACTTCCATGCAGTCCCACATGGTTTCGATCCATTCGCCACAAAGCACCCGGAATACAATGAGGAAGGAGTGGAAGAAATCGTCCATGTGCCACCGGGGCAACTCGCAGTCCACCGAGATCTTGCAGACGCACTCACGGTAGCTCTTTCCGAACAGCTGCATTCCCACCACAGCGAATATGAAGACAATGATGGCCAGGACGAGGGTTAGATTTCCCAAAGCACCAACTGAGTTACCAATAATCTTTATCAGCATGTTCAGGGTGGGCCAAGACTTTGCCAGCTTAAAGACTCTTAACTAAGGGCAAGAAGGAGAATGAGAAAGGGAATGTTAAAAAAGTGAAGTTTTGTGATCAAGCCATAAACCTGAATTTATGGAGTATTAAATGAAAGCCGAAATTTGGGTTTCTCAATGGTATCAGACATACTTTACAGTGGAGTCCACAAGTATGTGGCATTCATGCAGCTCAAGTGCTACTGTTGTGAATTTCAGTCAAATTTATATGTTTATGACATTATTTGTAATGAAAATAAAAGTATTAAATTAGGGGGAAAAAGCTAAATAGAACCATTTTCACTAGTGTTCTTAAACCTTCGAACCCCACTGTATACAAACAAAAATCAGAGACCTCAGTATGGTGAGATGTGAGATTTGCTCACCAATCTAAATGAGCGCAACACTGAAAGTCCCTCCACATTGGCCAGGCCCAGTTCCATGAGACTCAGGCTCACAATGATGCCGTCGAATATATTCCAGCCTGCTTGGAAGTAGTAATATGGGTCCAGAGCAATTAACTTCAGACACATCTCTGCAGTGAAGATTCCTGTGAATACCTGCACAGAGCCCAACAGGAAAAAATCAGCAGAACTGAGATAACTAAACAAACTCAACAACTAAAAGCACTTTTCCACCAGCCAGTCAAACCGTTCATGTTGCTTAACCGTTCCATTCTGTGCCGATCACAGAATTCCGGGCCAAAAACGGTATGTAATCGAGCCTTGCTGAACCAAGCTCCAGTGGAAAAATATGAACTGTTCCTTACCGTTCTTAGAACCGTTCGGGCCAACATTGGAAAAGCGGCTTAAGATTTTAGAGCAGCATAAGAGTTTGCTTCAACTTAGTAGTAAAATTACTACCAATAGTGTATTTGTGTGCTGCTTTTAAATAAAATAAAGGAAAATTACAAATACTGAGAATCTAGCATTCAGATCTTACCAGGTTCCCAACTGACAGCACATGGTTGAATCCTTCTGTCATGGGGTAGTGCTCCATAGCCATGAAGAGGGTGTTGAGAACAATGCAGATGGTTATGGCCAGGTCAACAAAGGGATCCATCACGATCATGTTCACAATCTCCTTCACTTTCAGCCAGGTTGGACAGCAGTCCCAGATCAGGAAGCTGTTGGCAAATTTGTACCAACAAGGAGGGCACTTCTGCCGCGATTCCTCGAGTTCTGTGAACACAGATTATTTAAAGTTTAGAAAAGATCATAACATTTTGGCTTTCAAATATAATGTTGAATTGCAAAAAAAGTTGAATGGCTATTACTAATTATTATATTACTAATTACTAATTGTACCCTAAGAAATAAAAAATTAGAAGTAGTAGAAGTAGAAAAAAAAGAAGTACAAGTATTAGTATTGGTATTGATACCAGCAATACTGGCCTTGATAGTACTTATTAAAAAAGATTCCATTTAAAAAAATATTATTTAAAACATACACCCTTTATTATGGTTCTTGACACTGTCAGAAAAAAATATGTTAAATTTGCTCATTTAGGGCTAAAACCGCTTGTCATGGGTGCAGTACCTATTTATGCCTAAAGGTGCACATTATCACTTTAAGGGTACATATTAGCACATTATCAGATAAGGTAAAACAGTGCACATTTGAGGACACTGCCAGAGTGACAAACTAAAATTAAAAAATTCTGTCAGTGCATTTATTGGGGATTACCCGTTTTAATATTAGTTAATTGCATAACAAGATCAATTGCAATTGATCACAGAAAACGGTGAAATTATTTCCATTCCATTTGATATGACCGTGTTACTATGTAACCACTCTATCACGATACTGTGTGGAATTTTTTTATTATTTTTTTATTTTTATTTTTTCTGAATGGGTTGCATTGGTGAAACTGGGATGCACAGCACAATGAATCATGGCATCATGTCATTACTGCAATTGACATTTAATGGAATATAAATATCAATGTGAATGATTGATCACCACAAATATGGGACATTTGAAAATACAGACAAGCCTAGTGTTCACATGCATATATTTAAATTTATATTGTAAAGTACTGGATTTTGCCGAAATAAATAGGGAAGTTGATTTGTAAAAAAAAATTATATGACACTGTTTGTTGAAGAAGTGAGGAAGTGAGGTTTAGAGTGTGTAGTATGTGATGACTGAATATTAGACGAATATGTTGAGAGTGCATTTGCTCAGAGGTGCTAATTGCACTGGCATGTCAGCAGCTACATGACTTAAAGTCAGTGTTTAAATGTCAGTACATGAGTGTGTGTGGGGTGGAGGGGTCCTGGTAAACCCTACGTTGTGGGGACAAAATGTAGAAATTTCTTGGTCCCTATGAGGAAAACACCTTATAAATCATACTAAATTATGTTTTTTGAAACTGTAAAAATGCAGAAAGTCCCAATAAAACATAGAAACCCAACATGTGTGTATGTGTGTGTGTGTGTGTGTGTGTGTGTGTGCGTAGCTAGTATGCTAGTATGTAAAGTGTACTTGTACATTTTTGATTGATTAGATATACAATGAAACATATAATATTAACATAATGAAAACAGTGCAGTACAAATCCTTTGCATGAATATTTGATGGGGTTAACACTACAGGGGAATGAGTTCAAGACTCAGAGACATCAAGTAGGGGAGATCCAGTTTATGAATAAATGACTATTTCTAAAATCATTCATAATGTATTAAAGACTCCTTCAAGAGGGACTTTTATTTTAAAACCATAGTCGTAGTAATATTCCGGTAGCGAGCGAGCAGCATAGTTAGTTGAGCTGCCGCTGTCTACTGTGTCACTGCGATCTTTTCGAGCCGCCAGCTGAAAGCTTGTAGCCTGGATGCCAGCCTGAACCCCGCCCACAACATTTTTTGGTCGGGAAGTTCGGTCTGGACTCGATCCATTGAGGAGTAATTATGATCGGTTCAGAATTAGTCGGGCCAATCAAATTGCCAGGGCGGGCTTTATGGACAGATGATCTGCAGTTACGTAATCATCACGTTATCAAATAGCGCTTGGGTTGAACTGGTTTCCCTCAAAGATGACTGCAGCTGGAGAACGTCTCGGGTTACGACTGGAACCCTAGTTCCCTGAGAAGGGAACGAAACGCTGCGTCGGAAATCGACACATTGGGGAACGCTCCTAGCGTGACGCGTCTGAAGCCTGAATGAAACTAGTCCAATTTCGATTGGTGTTGCGTCATGACGTCAGCCGTGACGTCGCATGTGACGGAGAGCGGAAACTATATAAAGGGACACCGGAACAAGCAGCGTCAGCTTCTGATTGGTCGAAGCAAGTCGTTCTCAGGGCGCGAGCAGTGTGGCCGAGGGACGCAGCGTTTCGTTCCCTTCTCAGGGAACTAGGGTTACAGTCGTAACCCGAGACGTTCCCTTTCGAGGGAACTCTCGCTGCGTCGGAAATCGACACATTGGGGAACGAAATGCCCACTGCGCCATACTGAGAGATACGCCCTGGTGTGAAGCAAACTGGCACACTCAAGACGAGAGAACCCGATAACCCGGAGTAGAGGGTAGATCCAGACTGTAGTAGGGGTGGAACGGTACATGTATTCGTACCGAACCGAAACGGTACGGGCGTCACGGTTCGGTGCACGAATTTACACGGAGAATACACGGTATAAAAATAAATAAAACTCGCGTGAAAATTAATTAATGTAATGCGGAACTACTGTTAGATACGCGGGTTCTTTAGGGACACATAATCTGTACCATCGGCTTAGCTCTGAACGCGCGTTCACTTCAAACGTTGGCTTATACGCGCGTCCTATTCGCTTTGGACTAGCGTCGAACTAGACGCGATAGACACGAATTTAGCGCTCTATTCGCGTTTGGTGTGACCGCATAATGAACAGGCTGCGATGTCAAGATTGCAATGCTGGAGTGTGTGTGTTTGTGTGTGTGTGTGAGAGAGAGGCGCGGCCGCGATCGAACAGTGGAAACATAAAAAACATGCTCCGTCATTTTGTTCATACAGATCATTAAACCTGCAAAGTGTTTACTTAAATTTGTGTACACTCGCAATAAAACACAACATTGTGCTTTTGTCACACTGTAAACTCTTGTCAAACTGTAACCTACAACTGTCACCCAACCAAAATCTCTCTCTCTCTCTCTCTCTCTCTCTCTCTCACACACACACACACACTGTTTTGAAAGCTAAACATATTTATCCAACTCCATTTCAAAACAGTCTGTGGGTCCCATCTTTTGGACATTCATCGCATTGGTTTTCATTTCTCGTCCTCGGAGCGCTTTTCTTAAACATTCTACATTGATTAAAAAAGAAAATCGAATGCGTTTTTAATGGTAGTATTATTGGTAACACTTTATTTTAAGGTGCTTGTAATAAGCAGTAATTAACAGTTAATAAGACACTTATAAGACCTTATAAGATGCATATAAGATGCATATAAGCATTAACTAATGATAATAAATAAATTAAATTAAATAATAAATTTCTCAAGTATCAATACATTGCACTTTTAGAACAGCCGAACAAACATAAATGGTAACACAAACTCCCAGGCCCTTAAAAGTTGACCTTCCCAAGAGGGAGTAGTTTCCCTGATCTCTTCAGGGCCTGGACCTTTAATTAACCCTTATATGAAGTAGTTAATGCTTATATGCATCTTATATGCATCTTATATGCATCTTATATGCATCTTATAAGGTCTTATAAGTGTCTTATAAGGTCTTATAAGTGTCTTATTAACTGTTAATTACTGCTTATTACAAGCACCTTAAAATAAAGTGTTACCGTATTATTTTATACAGAAATCAATTATTTATAATTCAGATGAGTATAATGTTACATTGTCAATTAATAATGTTAATTAAAATTAAGGAAAACAAATATATTGATCTGAAATATAGCAAATTAATTTTAAATTAATTCAGGTACAATTACCAAACATCGCAAGGTCTTTTTATTAATTTAATTAATAAACTAATTATATAAAACTATTGTCAGTGCACTACAAATAAACTGGTTCTATGCCTTTATTAATAAAACTTATTTAAAAAATAAAATGCCTTCTGCATTTTTGTTTTGCTTTTCCCTCCATTGTACCGAAATCGTACCGAACCGTGATGTCTGAACCGAGGTATGAACCGAACCGTGACTTCTGTGTACCGTTCCACCCCTAGACTGTAGTGTTTTATAAAAGTGTGAGGGGAGGCCCAACCCGCGGCATCACAGACTTCCTGAAGGGAAACTCCTGACAACAGAGCCTTAGAGGAAGCGACTCCTCTAGTAGAGTGGGCTCTTAATGCCAGAGGTGAAGGCAAATCACGCACCTCGTAAGCCAAAGAGATTGTTTCCACTATCCATCTGCTTATAGTTTGTTTTGATACAGGTAAACCCTTCTTAGGAGACCCAAAGCACACAAGTAGCTGGTCCGACTTCCTCCAGCCTGCGGACCTCCGCATATAAACTTCCAGAGCTCGTACCGGGCATAGTAAATTTAGCCTAGCTTGCTCATCCAAAACATGCGGTGGAGGATGGAAGGCCTGAAGAATAATAGACCGTGCCATATTAGATGGTACTTCAGGCACATAACCAGTTCTAGGGTGGAGAATAGCCTTTACTCTACCAGGAGCGAATTCTAGGCAAGAAGGAGCGACAGCTAAAGCCTGCAGATCCCCGACTCTCTTTAGGGACGTAATAGCGAGCAGGAACGCTACCTTAAAAGACACAAATTTCTCCGAAATTTCATCCAAAGGTTCAAAGGGAGCCAGGGATAACCCCTCGAGAACCTCAGCCAAGTCCCACGTAGGGACCCTGGATCGGATGACAGGCCTCATCCTCCTAACTCCACGAAGGAAACGTACAATAAGTGGGTGCCTCCTCAAAGTGTCTACCCTTAAAGGCGTGTGGAAGGCAGCTATGGCCGCCACATAGACCTTAAGCGTAGACGGGGAGAGCCCGTCAGAGAATCGACTCTGGAGGAACTCCAGCACTGAAGCCACTGGGCAGTTAACTGGGTCCGCCTGACGTTCTCTGCACCATAACTTGAAAACATTCCATTTTAAAGCATAAAGTTTCCTCGTGGAGGGGGCTCTAGAGTTTAAGATGGTCTCAACCACCTCAGTTGAGAGACCAGCATTTACGAGTTGGTCCCCCTCAGGGGCCAAACCCAAAGTTTCCATAGTTCGGGCTGAGGGTGAAATATTGTGCCCTCGGCCTGAGACAGAAGGTCCCTCCTGATCGGAATTTGCCACGGAGGGCCTGCTAGCAGAACCATTATATCTGAAAACCACACTCGGGCCGGCCAGTACGGGGCTACTAGGAGCAGACTGATCCCGTACTTCCGGACCCTCTCCAGAACCCCTGGGAGCAGCGCGATCGGGGGAAACGCGTACAGTCGTAGCCTCGGCCACGTCTGCACCATGGCATCCAACCCCAGTGGGGCTGGATGTGTGAGGGAATACCAGAGCGGACAGTGGGCGTTATCTTGAGAGGCAAACAGATCCACCTCCGCCTGACCAAACTCCCTCCATATTAGCTCCACCGTTTCCGGGTGAAGCCTCCATTCCCCGGGCCTCAGCCCCTGCCTCGACAGGATGTCTGCTCCCACATTGTTGACCCCAGGGATGAACATGGCCCTGAGAGATAGAAATCTCCCCTGGGACCACAGGAGAATCTGATGCGCCAATTTGCACAGGGGGCGCGATCTCAGACCCCCCTGATGATTTATGTAAGCTACCACCGACATACTGTCTGTTCGTACCAACACATGATGACCCCTGAGGTCCGATAAAAAATGTCTGAGGGCCAGGAGAACTGCCATCATCTCCAGACAATTGATGTGCCACAGGAGATGATGATCTCTCCAAATACCCCTGGTGTAGCGGCCTTCCATAACCGCACCCCAGCCTGTGAGGGAAGCATCCGTGGTCAGCACTTTCCTCTGACACGGTGCCCCCAACACAGGGCCTAGGGACAGGAACCCTGGTTTCTTCCACATTATCAAAGAACGAAGGCATCTGCGCGTTACTTTGATAGTGCGAAACGGGTTGCCCCTCGGGGAAAACCCTCTGGTCCTGAGCCACCACTGTAGGGCCCTCATGTACAGCAGGCCAAAAGGAATCACGTTGGACGCTGCCGCCATGAGGCCCAAAACCCTCTGGAAGTGTTTGACAGTGATGGCCTGGCCTAGCCCGAGACTCCTTACTGTAGTCAAAATGGATAGTACACGAGCAGGAGACAGCTGTGCCCGCATCGTGACTGAATCCCACACTACCCCCAGAAACGTAGTTCTCTGTTGAGGGATTAGTGAACTCTTTTTGACATTGAGTCTTAACCCTAAGCACTTTAAATGATTCAGACAACATCTCGATGTTGAACCGCCATTTCCACTGACTGTGCCAGGATGAGCCAGTCGTCGATGTAGTTGAGGATGCGAATGCCTTGAAGTCTCAAAGGAGCAAGAGCAGCATCCATACATTTCGTGAAAGTGCGAGGTAACAGTGCTAGGCCGAATGGAAGAACCCTGTATTGATAAGCCTGACCCCCGAAGGCGAACCTTAGGAACTTCCTGTGTTGAGGAAGGATGGAAATATGGAAGTACGCATCTTTCAGATCTATTGTGACAAACCAGTCCTCGGATCTGATTTGGCTCACGATCATAGGTATGGTCAACATTTTGAACCTGTATCTCCTCAGAGACCGGTTTAATACCCTGAGATCTATGATAGGTCTTAGCCCTCCATCCTTCTTGGGAACTATGAAGTACCGGCTGTAGAACCCGGCTTCCCTCTCCTGAGGAGGAACATGCTCTATGGCCTCCTCTACCAGTAGGGACTGAACTTCCTGTTCCATAACCTGACCCTGCTCTGGACTGACCAGTGTGTGAACCACCCCATTGAACCGAGGTGGACGGTACTCGAATTGAATTCTGTAACCCTTTTCCACTGTGCGCAGGACCCACTGAGATGTATTTTGAAGACCTCTCCAGGTGTCTAAATAATCTGACAGGGGAATCAGTCTCTCGGGACTGACCTCGGGTTTTGTGTTTGAGATATCGGTGACCTGAAGCATTGTAATGGCAGGAACTAACCGACTTGACATTTCCACAGACCTCGTGAGAGGGAACGCCCCTGACGGTGCCGCAGTATTTTCGACCGGACACTGCCAGCGGCATTCGCTGGAAACCGATGTGCCCCGAAGCGCACATGGCGGCGGGGAGCACACATCGATTTCCTGAGGGCTCCATGAAGGAGCGAGCTGGTGGTGCTCGATCACGGAGGGGACCGCCCTCAGAGGCCTGCGCATCGCGTCAGGACCTCTTCGACGAAGCCTTCCTCGCCTGAATGACAGTCCTCAGATCTGCCTTCGGTTTGGAAGACTTCGCCTGAGAGTGTTGCCCCTGGCTCCAGGCCTTTTTCGGGGGAGCGCGAGAAGCAACACTCTCCTTCTGCTGCTGCAGGTGTGAGGAGCTGGCGGCGGCCTCATGGGACTGCCCCCTGGCAGCAGACCCATGAGGCTTGGAACGACGGCGGGGGATTAGATGTTTAAGTGCGGCTGACTGTCGTTTCGACTCCTGAAACCTTTCGACGACAGTATTGACTGCGTCGCCGAAGAGGCAGAAGCCGAAATCGGGGCATCGAGGAGAAAAGCCCTGTCCTTGTCCCCTATGTCCGACAGATTCAGCCACAAATGTCTCTCCGTAGCTACCAATGCTGCCATAGATCGGCCAATGGCACGGGCCGTCTCTTTGGTAGCACGGAGAGACAGGTCGACCGCTCGACGCATCTTACGAATATCGTCGAACGCGACCTCCCCGCTATCGTCCACTTCCTTTAGGAGGTCGGCCTGGTACGCCTGCAAAAGCCCCATTGTATGCAGACACGCACCAGCCCGACCCGCCGCCATATATGCCTTCCCTACCAAAGCCGATGTTGTACGGCAGGGCTTAGAGGGAAGCACCGGAGCCCTTAGAGACGATGCAGCGTCGGGCGAGAGGTGAGATGCAAAAGCCTCCTCGACCCGCGGCATTGTCCCATAGCCCTTCTCTTTACCCCCCATGACGGATGAATATATATGTATATTGGGGCTGGATAAACGGGAAGAGAAGGGCTTATTCCACGATCTCGACACCTCAGTGTGGAGATCAGTGAAAAATAGCAGACTCCGGCGTGAAGGTTGTGGTCGGGCTTGCAGGAAGCGCTCATCAAGCATACTTTTTTTCGTCGCTTCCTGCTTTTCTGGGGGCCAGTCAATTTTTAATTTTTCTACAGCCCGAGTCACAACCTCCAGCAACTCCTCAAAGGCAGGAGAATGTGTAGATGGAGATCCACCTTCTCCTGCCTCGATGTTCAAATTATCTGATCCCTCAGAACCAGATAACTCGAACATCGGGTCCTCTTCGCGGGCGGAAGAAGCCGCTGGGCGGGCTTCCACCTCGCGAGCGGGACCGCGAGAACTGGCCGAAGCCGTCTCAACATCGTCAACCAGATCTCGTTGCGATCCCCATGAATGCAAGCGCCGCGCTGCCTCAACAGACGCGGGACCCGATCCATGGGGAGCGCGTGCCTCGCCTGATTCATTAAACAGAGCGAGGCGGGAGCGGAGCGTTCTTAGGGGCAACTGATCACAGTTTGCACAGACAGCGCCCTCGAGCGCTGCCTGTGCATGCTCCACTCCCAGACAGACAACACAAAGCATGTGAGTGTCACCCTCGCTAAGATAGCGTGGGCAAGGGGACGCACACTGCCTGAATTGTCTCTCTTTCTCCATCTATATTGCTTTTGTGCTTGATACCTTGAATACCAGACAAACAACACCAAATAAGACACACAGGTTCACAAATAACGCTTGCTGAAGAGCAGAAGCTGACGCTGCTTGTTCCGGTGTCCCTTTATATAGTTTCCGCTCTCCGTCACATGCGACGTCACGGCTGACGTCATGACGCAACACCAATCGAAATTGGACTAGTTTCATTCAGGCTTCAGACGCGTCACGCTAGGAGCGTTCCCCAATGTGTCGATTTCCGACGCAGCGAGAGTTCCCTCGAAAGGGAACTGAGATGTAGAGATTCCGCTATTGCGTCTGTTGTAAAAGAAATCGACAGCGCATTAATTTTAAAAGACGAACAGAGAACTGCAATCAAGGCATTTGTCGATCGGAAAGATGTGTTTGCCGTCCTTCCTACGGGATTCGGCAAACATTTATTGTATCAGCTGACTCCGATGGTCGCTAAGAAGATGGGACGCAATGAAAACCCTGTGGTCGTTGTGGTTTCTCCTTTGGTCGCACTCATGGAGGACCAAGTAAAAGAAGCAACACTCATTATTTTACTACTTCTTCCAGCGTGCGTGCAGTTGAGTTCTGTTGACAATTTGCGTAGCTCATAAAAAAAACACTTACTGCGTTGCTCTGATTGGTTGTAGGTTGTCCAATTGAGTTCAGAGGTTTTTTTTTTCCTGGTTCGGTTAAGACACGCCTCATAATCAAAGCCCTATGGAGCAGTATCAGACTCACATTATGACTAGAATATGAGTATGACGAAGTCAGGCTAGAAAGCTTGTTAATTCCAGTTTGTTTGTGGTGATTGCTTCAGGAGTAACATCTAAGTGTTAGTCATTGATCTCAAGGAAAGAAAGCTGCAATATATTTGGGTTTACAGTGTTCTGAACGATGAAGTGATAGTTCTGTGTTATTCAGATCTGTTGTATTGTTTAACGTGTGATTATTCTTTCTTTATTAAGATACAGATCAATTTTACGGGTTCTTAATGATGTGATGTTAACCGTCACATCCCAGGGTTTCAGATAGCACCAGTAAGCTCTCACCACAGTTTTGAAAAATTCTACAAAAATGGCAGTGGTATAAGCTGCGGAGTGGAGAGGGAAGAGGGGATACGGAGATTTTATTTTTCTTTCATTGAATTAAAAGCATCTAAGCTTCCCACAAATGCCCGCTGCAATTTACCATTACACGCAACACAATATACATATATTATACATGGTTTTATAAGCTCATCATAAATTACACAAATACATACATATCCTGTGACAGCTATAATTTAATGCACAAATACATGCACAGGCGTTCACATTAGTACTCTGCTTCGAAAATATATATGAACGTGCACTAATAACTTTTGAGGCTTATTTTTTTCAACCCATTTGATCGGTTAAAGGGCAGTAAAGACCGGTTACACTCACAGTGTGGGTAAATCATGTTTGTGTCGGAGACACAGGATCTATTGAAGAGAACTTATGCGATGCAGAACCTCTTCCAAAGCAAAAACAAAAAATAATTTTTGACTCATTCATTGATCTCTCACTTACTGTATGCAATCTCATAGTTTGAAGCGCCTGTCACTGGCATAGGAAATCAACGCATGCTGTCATGAATAATTATGGGGTGTCAACGAGTCGATGGTCGATGTACAAGAAAACGTCTCAGGTTACTACTGTAACCATAGTTCCCTGAGAAAGGGAACGAGACGATGCGTCACTTGACGCCTTGGGAACGCCCCCAGCGTGAATGCGTCTGAGCATCAATGTCAACTAGTCCAATGGAAAGAATGAGCGTCACGGGCGGGTGACGTCATGACCAGGAAGGGATAAAGGCTCACCCGGTGAAACGCGGCATTAGCTTCAAAAAGTCGAAGCAAGCCGATCACAGGGAAGCAGGAAGTATGGCAGGGTGACGCATCGTCTCGTTCCCTTTCTCAGGGAACTATGGTTACAGTAGTAACCTGAGACGTTCCCTTTCGAGGGAACTCGCGATGCGTCACTTGACGCCTTGGGAACGAGAATACCCAAAACGCCAGAATTCCAAGTACCTGAGTGTCAGTCTGTTGAAACTAAGCACTAAGCACCTGAGAACCTGGGGCAGCATCCAGGTCTAAGCTGTAAAACCTAACGAATGTGAGCGGTGAGGACCAGCCTGCCGCATCACAAACGTCTTGAAGAGAAACTCCAAATAATAAGGCTTTAGAGGCCGCCATACCCCTCGTAGAGTGAGCTCTGACCACCAAAGGACACGGCAGGTCAGAGTACTCGTATGCAAGTGAAATAGCCTCAACTATCCACTTACTAACCGTCTGTTTAGAAGCAGGAAGACCCTTCTTAGGTGATCCAAAGCAAATAAATAACTGGTCGGACTTCCTCATTGAAGATGTCCGATGAACATAAGTATCCAGTGCTCGCACTGGACACAAGAGGTTCAGCCTTTCCTGGTCCGCAGATGTAAAAGGAGGACAGAAACCTGCAGCACAATAGGCCTCGGAATAATGGTAGGCACCTTTGGAACATATCCATGTTTCGGGTAAGAATGCCTTGGCCATCCCCGGTGCACTCAAGGCAGGAGGGGACCGAAAGGGCCTGAAGGTCTGACTCTAATAGGGACGAAATAGCTAGCAGAAAATAGTCTTAAAAGAAAGGAACTTCTCTGAGACCAAATCTAAGGGCTCGAAGGGAGCCCCAGATAGGCCTTCTAGAACTATTGCAAGGTCCCAAGCCAGCACCCTAGTGCAAGTTGCAGGCCTCAGCCTCAAAGTGCCACGAAGGAAACGAGTGATCAGGGGGTCTCGACCCAAAAATGTACTACCCACCAGGGCGTGGAAAGCCGCAATGGCCGCCACGTATACCTTAAGCGTGGAAGGACACAGACCTGATACAAAGCGTTCTTGCAGAAACTCGAATACTGTGTTTACTGAACAGTTAACCGGATCCCACTGACGCTGGTAACACCAAGAAGTGAAAAACTCTCGAAATAGTGAATATAGTTTCCTCGTAGCGGGAGCTCTGGAGCTTAGAATGGTCTCAACAACCTCGGTTGAGAGACCACTCTCTATGAGTTGGGCCCCCTCAGAGGCCAAACCCACAGTTTCCAAATCCCCTGCCGGGGGTGCAATATTGCATCCCCTGCCTGAGACGGAAGGTCTCTCCTGATCGGGACCTCCAAGGGAGGTCCGTCGAGGAGAAAAATTAGGTCCGCAAACCAAATTCAGCTCGGCCAGGGTGGTGCTACTAAATAGGCTTATTCCATCCTGGCGGAATCACTCCAGAACTCCTGGGAGCAGAGCAACAGGGGGAAATGCGTACAGACGTAGCCTCAGCCACGTCTGCACCATAGCAACCAGCCCCGAGGGGACTGGTTGAGTGAGGGATAACCAGAGTGGACAGTGCGTCGTACTTTTGCTGAGACGAGAACAAATCCACTTCTGCCTGGCCATAAAACTCCCATATTTGCTCCACCGCCTCGGGGTGGAGTCCCCTGGCCTCAGCCCCTGCCTCGACAGGGTGTCTGCTCCAATATTCTGCCCCCCCTGGAATATACACTGCCCTCAGACAGCGTAATTTCCTGAGGGACCAAAATAATAGGCCACCAACGTGTTGTCTGTGGGTCAAGAACCAGAGTTTCCTCCATATAACCAAGGCGCGGGGATACTGCCGCGTGATCTTGATCGTACGGAGTGGGTTTCCCCTCAGGGAGAACCGTCTGGTCCTGAGCCACCACTGTAAAGGTCTCACGTACAGCAGGTCAAAGGGTATCACATTGAACGCTGCTGCCCTGAGGCCCAACAGTCACTGTTTCAGAACAACACATGATGGCCCCTCAGGTCTGGGAGGAGATGTCTCAACGCATTGAAGACGACCATCATCTCTAGGCAATTCATGTGCCAAGCGAGATGATGACTCCTCCCAAGCCCTGAGCTGAGCGGCCTTCCAATACCGCTCCCCAGCCGGTGAGGGAAGCATCTGTCGAGATAGCAACTCGATGGCAAAGAGCTCCCAACACCGAACCCTGGGTTAAGAACCAGTGTTTCCTCCATATAACCAAGGCACGAAGGCAAGGCCGCGTGATCTTGATCATACGAAGTGGGTTTCCCCTCGGGGAGAACCCTCTGGTCCTGCGCCACCACTGCAAAGGTCTCATGTACAGCAGGCCAAAAGGTATCCCGTTGGACGCTACTGCCACAAGACCCAACAGTCTCTCGAACTGTTTTACAGTGCGTGACTGGCCTAGCTTTAGCTCTATGGTGGCTGTCAGGATAGCAGCTACACGAACGGGCAATAGATTGGCCCGCATCGTCACTGAATCCCATACCACACCAAGGAAAGTGGTTCTCTGTACTGGAGAAAGAACACTCTTCTTGGCATTGAGCCTCAACCCCAACATCTGCATATGAGCGAGAACGACACCTCGGTGCCGAACCGCTAACTGTTCTGATTCCGCTAGAATCAGCCAGTCATCTATGCAATTCAGAATGCGTATACACTGCAGCCTGGCGGGGCCAGAGCTGCGTCTATACACTTCGTGAACGTGCGGGGTGATAGAGCTAGACCGAAAGGAAGTGCCTGATACTGGTGTTCTTTGCCCCAAAGAAAACCTCAGGAACCTCCTGTGCTGAGGGAGGATGGAGATATGGAAGTATACGTCTTTTAGATCTATCGTGACAAACCAGTCCTCGGATCTGATTTGAGTCACGATCTGTTTGAGTGTCAGCATCTTGGACTTGAGTTCCAGCACCAAACACTCCAACAGACGAAGATCTAGTATGTGACGCTGCCCTCCATCCTTTTTTGGAACAATGAGATAACGACTGTAAAGACCCGACGCAATGTCGGGTGAGTACACCTGCTCTATAGCTTTCTTTGCTAACAGGGCCTTTACCCCTTGCTCCATTACCAGAGAGATTACCATTACCCATAGAGATATATTTGGCAGAAGCTTCCACGCTGCCAGAAAATCTACCAAGGGAACCAGCCCCTCGAGGCTGGCCTCTGGTGTAATAAAGACAGCCAGTTCGGGGACCTGAAACATACTGGCAGGAACCACCCGAACTGACTGTTTTCGAACCCCCCTCAGAGGGCGCGAGTCCGACGCAACGTCGAGTTGACGCTGCGCCAGAAGCTCGCTGGAGAACGCTGCGCCCCGAAGCACCAAGGGTGGCGGGGTTGGCAGAACGGTCCCCTGAGGGCACAGAGATGGAAAGGGCACCGTATAATGAGGTGTACACCATTCCACCCCGGTTGGGGCTGCCCTCACCGGTCTGACGCCGTGGCGCCAGACCTTTTCTTTTGAGCCGCAGCCTTCTCAGCATGAAGAACGGTCCTCGGATCCGGCTTCTGCTTTGAAGGCTTTGGCTGCTGTGTTGTGTATGAGAAACTAGCCGGCTGGAGCTGCTCACGCCCAGCAGCCCCAGTGGGTTGGACATAGCGAGGGAGAGATTATCTTGTATCTTTCTCCATGATTCCCATCAAATTGAGCCAGAGGTGTCTCTCAGTGACCACATTTATTTGGCTGCCATCCCTGAGAGATAAATCTGAGGCCCGACGGAGTTCTCAAACCCCATCGGGCCAAACTCCCTCACTTCTGTCCAAATACCACAGCAGGTCAGCCTGATATGCTTGCAGCACTGCTATAGTGTGCAAGCAGGCTCGTGCTAGACCCACTGCCATATATGCTTTTCCCACTAGAAAAAAAAAATAGTTTTCTTTAATGGTTTAGTGAGAGAAGCCGACGCCTTCAGGGACGATACTGAACCGGGAGACATAGCTCGCAAGTGTCTGTACTACCCGGGGTATTGTCCCATAGCCATACTCTCTTAACCCCCAAATATCTGAATATACGTGAATGTGGGGCTAAAAAATGAGTAAGGCTTTTTCCATGATCTAGACAGCTCGCTGTGCAGATCGGGAAAAATGGAAGGCCCCGTGATGGAGGTGGAAAAATAGAGGGAAGGAAACTCGTTCAATTTATTTTAAGGACGAGTGCCCCCTTATTTCTGCTGGCCATTAAATATTTAATTTATCTACAGCCTTAGTAAACACCTCCACCAGCTTATCATTATATATATATATTTTTTATATACATACTTTATACATATACACTTTATTTCATATATAATATGTAAACTATCATATATATATATATATAGGCTATATATAATTCTCATACGCTGGGGAAGAGATGGCAAATCCACTTCCCCCATGATTGTGTACACTTTCAATGCCCAGCACATCTACCTCCTCGGAGGTAGAGCACTGAAGCAATGATTTCTCTCCCCGGGCGGAAGAGACCGCAGCGCGGGCTTCCGAGACCGGAGAGAGAGCACTGGATCACTCGTGGAAAGGGAGGAGATAAGATCCGCGGACCCGTCTCCAACCCCGTAACGAGATCCTATTCGCGATCCACAGGAATGCATTCTCCGCGCTGCCTCGGCAGACGCGTGTCCTGCACCCCGAGGATCGCGAGCCTGGCCACTTTCCTCGAAAAGTGACAGGCGGGAGTGGAGCATGCGAAGCGAAAGCTTCTCACAATGTTGCAATCAGCCCCCTCGGAGGCTGATACCGCATGCTCCACTCCCAAACAAACTACACAAAGCTCGTGTGTATCCCCACCCGTTAAATAACGCGGGCAGGGAGAAGCACAGAGTTTGTAAAGTTGTTTCGCCATAACTCTTCCCAATAATATCGTAACAGACAACAATAAATAGACAGAGACAGAGTAACACAGATCGCTTGCTGAGACGCAGAAGCTAATGCCGCGTTTCACCGGGTGAGCCTTTATCCCTTCCTGGTCATGACGTCACCCGCCCGTGACGCTCATTCTTTCCATTGGACTAGTTGACATTGATGCTCAGACGCATTCACGCTGGGGGCGTTCCCAAGGCGTCAAGTGACGCATCGCGAGTTCCCTCGAAAGGGAACGTTACATACTGTGATGTTGACAAGAAAGACGAATTTAAACCAGGACGATGAAAACAGCACAAAAAAAGGCTACAATTAACTATTTTTTTCCAATAATTAAAACTAATGGATGGTATGATGTTCAACAAACACAACTTTGTTAAAATCTTTGAAAATGAAGATTAGGGTTTCATGACAATTTAATCTATATTTGGTTATAATACCGATCAAGTGATTGACATGACGTTTGGTTGAACGCTGCTCCTTTACGCCACGATTCTATCAACATATGAGCACTGTATTTTAGTAATGTCAACTTATCACTTATGCCATGCATTTTTCTGTGAAATGCCTTCTTTCTGTTTATTAAACTATATGTTTGTGTATAGAAACCTCACTTGTCTCCTCATTATTTGTGCTCTGACCAGCACCCAGGGGGGTTTACTCATTAATTACCTTATCAGAACCTAACAGTCTAAAAGCCTCTCCAACAGAATTGGTCGTTCGTTCCGGATTGAGTATTCCCTTCTGACATAATGGACTCTGATGCAGGGATTACAGGCGCAGCTCGCCCCAAGCACCATACTCATCCTCCAGCTTACCTATAGCAATATGAGGTCCAATATGCTCAAGGCAGACCTGTCGCTGAGTATGGTGGTATGATAGTCTGTTCTGATGGCTCACAGATCATGTCCTCGTGTTATAAGCCTCCACAGTGTACTGAATTCCATCAGCCATCCTTCTCCTCGACGCAAATTCCATCACCCATCCTTCTCCTCGACTCAGGCAGCTGGTTTCACTACCTCTACAGACGACAGTGAGCTACAGCATCTGCGCCGTGAGCATGCTCAACTAATACAGACCCATCAAGCTTTCCAGGCAGACTTGTGGGAGTTGTCCGTGCAAAAGTCAGAGAATTAGTTCAAGTGGCTCAAGCCAACCTCAGTCAAGCCAGAGGCAAGAACCTCTCACCAGCAAAACCACTGGCGTCGCAGTTATCCAGTCCCCCTGTGAGGCTGTATGAATCCACAACCTTTGCGGAGGATGGAAACTTCACTGAGCTTCCCCCACTGCCATGGCCTGATCCTGACGTTGACCTGAAAACACGGATGGGCACCCTTGCACTGTCCGACATGGGTGCCAATACTTACCAACCTGTGATGGCATGGACAAAAAGTATCCTTTTGTTTTGCCAGCTACTCAATCACATCCTCTTCAGCCTTACGCTCCAGATGCTAATGGACTTCCTCCCCTTCCAACCCCTAAAGAGCTTCAAGAGTTACTAACACCTACGGCCATGCCATTACCTGCCAACTACACGACATTGCCCATTTTCCCACGTTTCAGATTGGTGTCTGCTTATTCTAGTCCTCCAGCCTTGCGCCAAATGTAGAGCTCGACCTAAGACCTGTAGCACCTTATTCTGGGTCTTGTAAGGTATGGACTGTCAGTTGACTTCCCCCTTTCCTCAAGCAAGAACGTGTGTACAACACACACACACACACACTCTCTCTCTCAGGAATGGCCAGAGTCATAAAATGCTTGAAACATTTCATGCCCTCCCCCATCTCTGCAAGAGAGATAACAGAACTCTAACACACACACACACGAACCAACACACACACATAATGGACCTTTACATTACACTCATAAAACGAGCCATTACCAATTGTATACGATATATTCCTGTATGTCTGTGTGTTTCCCAGTCCATGGTAGTCTAGATATGATCTCCTAGCGTATCAGTGAAACTCTTGAGAGTTTATAGTTATGTATTAAGATGTATCTTCGTATTCCAATTATGTGTAAATGTTGTGTTTGGTACCGTTTTAATTATCTCGTTCCAACTGATTTGGTCAGATACAGAAGATTACAGTAAAATGTATGTTTTCTATGTTTTTACCATCTTGTGGAATGATTCTGACAAATTCTGACTGGTCATAAAAGAGGCGGACACGGCCATAGTTTAACTTTGACAAGACAAAGAGAATTTGGCCGCCAAAAGTTTCGTTGAATGTCATTGGCCAGTTCGCACCTCAGAGGTGTGGACTCCAGTTCCTCTAAAGAGGACTGAACCTCCCTCTGGACTCTCTTCTTCCTCCCTTGTCCTCGTGTCATAATGTAACGTCTCGCCTCCGGGCGAGCTCTTCGCCTTTCTTTTATTTGTTTCTAGTTTAGTTTGTGTTTTTCAGTTGTAGATAAGTCTCTGTGTTTAATTCCAATCGACGATTGAAAAGAAAACCCCGTGACATATCTCTTCAGCAAATCCATCTACAAGGGACCTTTAAACGAGCGCGCGCTCGCTTTGAAGGAGAAACACGCGCACGTGACCGCGTGACGCGCCGGACCGAGCGACGCACGCGCTTCTTCACCAGCCATGCAAAGATGTAACGTTAACTCCGCATGATTTCCCCATCGAGATCTTTATTTCCTTTTTGTTAGTCAAAGTTTTGCTTTCCGTAGTCGACTCAGTTCACTTCCACGAAGTGAAACGAACTTAGCCGAACTATTTCCCTTTGGAAATGTTACCCCAAAGACTGTAAACCTCCGTTCAACACGCGCGCCAAGCAGCCCACGTGACGCTTCCTCACACACAAAGGACTCAGCTCACGCGGCCAGACAGGGCCGTACAGGAATGCCTCGACACACAGAGAGACCATAACATAACTTGTGCAAGTATAATCTCTTTATAGAGCTTCTAAGAAGTTTTAAGATGATGTTTCGTGTTGTAATCGGAGAGGGGAATGTCTTTCTGCCAATGAAATTCTGCCAATGTTCTCTCTCTCTCTCTCTCTCTCTCCCCCTCCCCCTTTCTCTCTCTCTTACTCGCTCACGCATGTACGTTATCCATTGTCCAAACTTTACGCATTTCTCGTTCATTGATGTCTTATTGTATTGTTCATTGTTGTCTATGTGTTTGTAAATACATATATATCCTGTGTAACCGTAGTAAATACATAAGTAGTCATGTCTCTATTAAATTAAATATATATTCATTTGATTGATGTACTCTCTCTTTGCTCAGTTTCAAGTCCCTTAAGTGCCAAAGATCTTGTTGCTACAAGCTTACTAAAATTAAATATACCTTAAAAGTATGTGTTTATAGGGCGGGAAAACCAATTCTTCTGGCCAGAGAATTGCGTTTCCTGAAATCCTATAAAGTAAGATGATATTGTGGATCCCACAAATATTATCCTGACAATTGAGCTAATTCATTTTACCTGTTTGTGAAACGTGGTCCGTGTAATTAATTGCAATCAACTTGTGGTTAATTTCAGGGATTCACATGCATGCATGCAGGTAAAATGACAGATCCTCCCTTATCGGGAGATTTATCAACATGTAAGACCGGTCTAACAGAACCGATCTGGATAGCTTTGGAGAATCTGCTCCCCCAGATGGGACTAAATTTTTCAAATACCAGATCTTAGTGGATCACCTTAAGCTTGAGGAGGCTAGAATGATAACGGATGCTTATTTGAACTCACCTGCCCCATTCACTGATACAATGGCTGCACTAACATGAGAAATTTGGCCAACCGCATAAGCTAGCCTTAAGGAGGATCGCTAGTGTCTGAGAGTCCTGACATCAAGCAAGGTGATATCTATGCCTTTGTGGTTCGCTCTCCAGGTGAAGTCACTAGTGGCCCTACTGAGAACCCTGGGATGTGAGGGTAAACTGGAGCTGAGTTGTGGGTCCCAGGTCACGCACTTTCTGAGTAAGCTTCCTCGTGAGCAGCAGGCTGAGTTTCATCGTCACATGTTCCGCCAACGTGGCACAACCCCTAATCTGGTTAGCTCTGTTACAAAACCTGGTGCCACAGCTATGATGCCAAGCTGATGTCTAAGGTCTCACACACTAAGTCAGACTCTGGAAAGAGAACTGTGACCATCCTGCATGGGGTTCCCTTGGAAAGGTCCTGTTTCACAAACAAAGCTTGATAAAGTCAAACGGTATTGGCCTCACTGTGATAAGACTGAGCATTTCCTGAGCCAGTGTGCATACTTCACCAAGCGGACTTCCTACAAGGTCAGGACAGACCATAATAACAACCGTTGATCGCATTGCACCAGGGCACACCATGCTGCTTAAGAAGCCCTGCAACCTCTGCCAAGGCACCCATCTCTGTCCTCTTCATGAAGTGAATGTTAAAATTTAATCCCAGAAATGAAAAAGTCAATCTCAGAAGGAGGATTCAGCTAACATAGAGAAGAGTTGCCTGACAAATTCTAATCCGGATAGGTTCTTTCTGCATAAACCTTCTGTCAGAGGTTGAGTTATGCTCAAAAGTATTTCCTCTGAATCTGCATTATGAAGTTTGCATCTTGGACACCTTCGCTCTTCTTGATGTCATCTCCGAAAGGACTATTCTGCTCTCCACTGCGTTAAAGGCCTTGGACAGTGAGAGACAATAGGTTCTTCACAGTTCTTCTTCCTTCACCTCCATATCCTTTCAATCACTCCCCTCTGTAAACCCTAGACCAGTTATAAGATCAATCATGCCTTTACTGCAGATTGTCTTAACCTGTTGTGTCAGTCTTAACCGTTAGAACAGCTACAATGGAAGTTAAGACATCTGCAAGATCTTCCTATTCGAATGCTTACTGAAGTCCAGCCTTTACTTCTCATTGGTTCCAATCAGCCCCATCTCTTCACTCCAACAGAGCCTGTTCTATGAGGTGGCCTGGGTGCACCAGCTGCAGTTCATAAATGCCTAGGATGGATGCTCCAGGACCCCATACCTTCCATGGTGTTGTCTTCTGTCTCTCTGCAATGTCTACTAACCTCCAGAAGTTCTGTTGGGGAGGGAAGAGAGGTAACTCGGTTCAAGCAAGATCAGGAGGCTTTTCAGAGGCTTGATATTAAGACTCTCACCTTGGAACTGGAGGGAATCAATCGGTTGGCAATCCCCCTACTGACCTAAGGAGTCAGTCCTACTTACACTTCACAGCGTGGAGAGGCGTCTCCTGAAGTACCCTGTAAATGCTGAGGTCTATAAAGAGGAGATGAGGAAAGGCATTGCTATAGGCCCTGTTCGGGAAGTGACTGATACTATCCCTGATCTGCTTGAATGCTAGTACATCCCTCACCAAATTGTTAGTCACAATGGAAATTTCTGCATCGTCTACAAAGCTTCAAACAGTTCCTCTTGCCAGGGGCCCCTTGGGGCTTCTCTGTTGGGCATCCTTATCCTCTTCACATTAATTGGCTGTGAGTGGGGATATCAATCATGTTCCACCAGGTCTGTCTTCTACCTGAGGACCATCCTCTACTTTGTTTCCTTCGGCGGGACCTGAAGATGGATGAGGCCCCCAAGATTCTCGAGTGGCAGGCATTACCCTTCGGCACAACCTCCAGTCCCTGATGTGCTACCTACGAACTACAACGACATGACGATTAATAAAGTTTATCTATCTAAAATAAAATCTATCTAACACTGGGTATGAGCTGGAACTGGCAGATGGACACCTTGTCATGCAAACACCGCCCTGTGATATATGAGACTCCTACTTTTAGGAATATATGTAAGGTCCTAGCTACTCAGTACGACCCTCTGGGATAGCTTCTACCTTATACGACTAGAGCAAATGTCATCATTAAACAACTGTGAAACGAGAAGAGAGGGTGAGCCGACCCCAACCTGATACCTGAGCTCCTCCGGTCCTGGAATGCATGCGAAGAGGAACTCATGGGAGCTACCCATGAGGTACATATCTTCTTGGATACATCTGAGCAGGCATATGGAGCGGTGGCTTACCCTGGACTACCGACCAGGATGGTCGGACCTACCTGTCCCTCATTATAGTGCGCTCCCGTGTCACTCCTATACAAGCTCATATCCATTTCAAGACTGGAACATTGTGGGAGTCTAGTCGCAGCACATTTGGCTAAGTTACTTGAAACAGAGTTGACCCTATGTATCAAGGCTATTACTCAGTGGATAGACTCTACCATGGTCCTACAATGTTTAAATTCTGAGTCCATTCACTACAGAGTCTCCTGAGATCCAGTAGCTGACGGATAAGTGTTCCTAGCATTATGTAATCTCTGGAGACATCCCCGATGATGACCTCAAACGGTTAGGGACTGGGAAGTTGGTCAGGTCCGGAAGTTGACTAGTTACCCTACCCCCTGAAATGGATCCGTCCAGTGGTCTGATACAGGTAGGAGGTCGTTTAAGGACAGTTGCAAGTGTTATACATCCTCTGGTCCTGGATCCTAATCATCCCGTCACTCCTCTGATCATTCACTATTATGACCACCAGTTACATCATTCTGGATCAGAACAGTTGTTTGCAGAAATAAGAAGATACTATTGGATCCTACAAGACCAAAAAGATGTCCGGCGGTTTCAGTATGACTGCCAAGAATGCCAATATTGAGGGCCCAGCCAACAATCCCTTAAATGGCAGATCTACCTTCTGCGCGCCTTCTATTCCTGTGAGGTGGAGTGTTTTGGACCCCTTCTGGTCAAAATTGGAAGATGCACAGAAAAGTGGTGGGGTATTGTCTGACCACGGGAGAGGTGCATTTAGACCTATTCTCTAGCATGACTACCGACTCATTCCTCATAGCTCTTAGAAGATTTATTGCAAGGAGAGGGACACCAGCAGAGATATGGTCGGATCGAGGTACAAACATCTATGGGGATGAAAGAGAGTTACGGGAAGCCTATGCTGCTTTGGTTCCTTACCTACTGCGTAAGCTTGCCTGCCAGAGGATCCACTTCCACTTTAATCCCCCATTGGCCCCCCCCCCCCCCAACTTTGGTGGAGTTTGGGAGATGGAGGTGATATCTGTTAAATCGTGAGATCTGTTAAATCTGTTGTACACAGTTTTGGGTTCACAGTTAGTTCCAGTGAAAGTCTTAATGACAGTCTTGCTGGAAGTAGAGGCAATCCTGAACTCAAAACCCTTGGGGTATGTATGTGTAACTTGTAGTTTATGGCCTGTGGGACAAGTCATCAAGACCCACCCAAGCCCGGATGGTCATATCAGGTCAGCTGGTGTGGAGATAAAGGGCCATGTTTATACTAGACCGGTAGTCTGCCTGGTCATCCTGCCAACCTTACCAAATTATGGACTTAATGCCCCCAACCCTGATTAGTTGAGTCACATTTCATGAAAGCAAAGATGCGGAGGGGTATCTGTCAACTAGTCTCTCCCCTGTGAAGGCCTCCTTCCCTTCCCTTTACCTCTGTACAGATAAAACGTCAAAAGGATTCCAGTTCACATGGATACGCGGATCTGACAAAAAATTCTGTATTATGAATTTTTAAGGACAGACAAGGAATTTGGTGAGGTCAATTTGTAAAGAAAGACTACACGCCTGCACACATATATTAAAATGTGCATACCTATAGACTAAACACTTAATATGCATGTGCACACCGTTAGCGTTTTCACAGATTCACGTTTTTGAAGCTTACGCAGAGATGATAACTTTTTTCAAAAATTATCAATGCTTGCACCTTGGAACCTACCGTATATACCCGAATATAAGACGACCCTGAATATAAGACGACCACCCCATTTTCCAGACTTATTTTTGGGAAAAAATAGATTTTTGTGGAAAAAATCTGGTTTTCAACAGAAAATTATTTTAAGAGCAAATTTCCGAGGCGTTGTTCCAAATGCCTGGCATCACCTGTGCCTTGTGTAGACCCGCTAGTCGGCGGAGACCGGCACATCCTATGCGCTTCCTGCTTGGGCCGTGATCACGCGGGGGCCGCACTCACCAAGGGTGGCTGCCCTGAGTGCGACGGGATGGATTTAACCACCCTGCGGGATCGTCTGCCGGTTTTCGATGACGATCCGGCTCCCGCTCTCTCTCTCCCTCTGCTCGAGCCGCGCATGAAAAAGTGCCGTTCACAGAGGATGCCAGAACGGACAGAGACAAGCGAGCAGAGACCCGCCCCCTTCTTCCCGGAGGTACTGTACATGACGAGCTGACCAAGTCATGGAAGGCGCCATATTCAGCGTGTCTGAAACCCTCTTTCTCCTCGGCGCTCAACGCCGCGGGAGAAAAAGGCTATCAATCGGTTCCTCCACTCGAATATAAGACGACTCTGAATATAAGACGACCCCCCATTTTTCAGCCTATTTTTAGGACAAAAACCTTGTCTTATATTCGGGTATATACGGTATTTCAAGGTTTCCTTTCTCGAGCCACCAGGCACTGTTGTTGTGCAAATGAGCAGGCCGGAGTGCATTAAGAGTTTTCTGTTAGAACGGTGTCGTGTAAGCGGCCCCTAAGTTAATAACTAATTATCTTTTCAACGGAAGTGAATCAATCAAAACTAACTTCAACTGGGCAATAACTTTATTCTAGAGCTGCTGTAAAGCTAAAACAATCTCTGTTACTTTAATTTCCTATTATTACTATAAAGGTGCTTTGAAATAATCTATATTGTTAAAAGCACTATATAAATGAAGGTGACTTGACTTGACTGTATTAAAGGCTCCTTCAAGAGGGACCTTTATTTTGAAACCATAGTCGTAGTAATATTCTGGTACCGAGCAGCTTAATTTGTTGAGCTGCTATCTGCTGTGTCATTGTGATTTGTTTCAGCCGCCACCTGAAAGGATGTTAATTCCAGTTTGTTCGTGGTGATTGCTACAGATGTAACATCAAAGTGTTAGTCATTGACCTCAAAGTAGTCACTGACCATTTGTATTATATTTGGGTTAACAGTGTTCCAAAGCGATCATTTTGTTTTTATTCAGATCAGTAATATTATTTAACATGTGATTACTCATTCTTTATTAAGATGCAGATCAATTTGACAGGTTCTTGGTGTGATGTTAATCTGTATTCGGTTATAATACCGAACGAGTGATTTACGTTATGTTCGGTTGAATGCTGCTCATTTACGCCACAATTATATCCATATATGGGCATTGTATTTTAGTAATGGCAACTTATCGCTTATGGCATGTATTTTTCTGTGAAATACCTTGTTTCTGTTTATTAAACTATATGTTTATGTATGGAAACATCACTGATGTGAATTGGGGATACTTCTGTTGTATTATGTAACAGTAAATGCTTATTATTGTTTATATACAGTATATTTAGTTTATTCATTATCTTTATTGTACTTATTATTATTCAGACTATGTACATCTTTGAATATACATCTGTGGCCCATCCCTCTGCCTCCAATACACAGTGTTAAGCAGAATATTCTACCTGTCCATTACCTAATCAGAACTTAACATTCCAAAGCCTCTCTAACAATACTGTATACTGTAAGTCATATTTACATTTCTGATGTTGTCAATATGTTGATATTGTGCATGTTAACTTCTATCCAAACATACAAAAATGCAGGGCTCTCAAGTTTTGAAGACAGGTAAGAGTGACACCTCCTTTACAGTCTATGAGTGACACCCAGCCGACGACGGGGGTGGGGGGGTTGGATACATTTTTGTCATTGGTTGTTGCGTTAAATCTTACCCAGATACAATAGTGCTATTTTCTGATTGGCTATTGTGTAGCTCGACGAACAACACCAGAGGAAACGCGCTTGATTCATGCCGGTTCCACAGTGAGAGCGGCGCGGCCAGAGTTTTGGGCGCTGCGGCATATTAAATATATTACAAATAGTTTTTCAGCGTAAGAAATACAATGTGTGGTAGGAGAGCGTGACAAAAGACCGAAATGAGTGACTGTCACGCTCAATGCGGGACACTTGAGAGCCCTGAAAATGCATGTATGTCGAAGCACACTTTACATAACAACATATAAGTGAATGTGTGCTTATGTGTATGTGTGCATGTGCGTGTGCGTGTGTGTGTGTGTGTGTGTGTTTGTGAGTGTGTATGTAGTCTGTATGTGCATATGTGAGATTAGTGTGTGTGTCAGACCTTCCATAGTATTTGTCAGAATGCTGGCCACACTCAGAGCTCTTTTTCTGGCTACTGTTTCATCCAGATAATCAGATGGATGGTGTGATCCTGAACGTTTTTTACGTGCCTCAGACTCAGTGGTCGTGCCCTAGAAAGAAAGAAAAACACCATGAGGATTGAGCATAATATTGTTCACATATATGTAGTTTCATTATGGGTCACATGTTTATGTTTGTGTATTTCAGTTGCTCCACCTCTGGTAATAAACGTCCGATTGGTGATGTTGGTACAGATGTCCCGCCCACCAGTGAGACCACTCCATTGCAATCAACTGTACAGTGCATTTTCCCATTGGCTGGTAGCATAATCCTGGGGGCAAGACTGCAGTGACTGACAGTGGAACTTCGTCTCTCAACACAGCGAGGTACGAAGAGCGATCCGCGGCGACTGTCACTATCCTCAAACGTGCTGTGCTCATCGTCCGCAAAATCATTCTCTGAGCCAAAGTCTCGTGCTCTACCACGAAAACTGAAAAGACTTGCACGACTGTTCCTCCTCGGAGAGAAGAGAGATCCACGAATGCTCAGAAGAGACTGAAAAAGAGATCCAACAAAAAGAGATTAGCAATTAACTGATAAAGTTTTTTTTTACAAATGATTATTTATGTGTCTGATAATAATGAATTACTCATCACTAATCTCTGAAGGTGAATGGCTTGCTTCTTTCCATTTCTAATATTGCATTAAAAAATATTAACATTGAAATAATTTATAATTCAAAATTATATACAAAATATTTTTTTTTTTAAAGGGACAAACCCTTCGATATATCCCACCCAAAACTCTTGTTTCAGTAGAAACAGGAGTTTCTACTGAAAGTAAGTAGACATAAGAAGTTTTGGAAATAATTAAACATAAGAACAAAAATTGCTCTAAAATCTACTATCGTTGTACCAAATTCCCTGTAGATTTGGTTGCATTTGTATCATCACCTGGTGCATTTATGCAATATGTAAAAATGTATTAATTTTGTTTCTTAAGTTTCTTTTTGTTATAATGTAATATGTCATATTCCATAGTAACTGCATTTTATTGTATATTTTCATTGTGAAAAATGGTGTTGCAGATGTATGTTTTCCCTTATATAGTAGATTCTGGTGGATTGCATTTGTTCAGACTTGTTAGAATTAATTGAAATTATATCTCAACCCCATTTGTATCAACTTTAATTCATATCTGGATCATTTTTGAAGCATCTGTGTAATGCATCTGTGCCACCTTTAGGTCACATCTGAGCCGTGTAATTCTCTGTGTACAAGTGCAACATTTCTGAACATTTTGATCAGCTAATATAAAGAAATTAACAATTTTCTGTCTCAGACTGTCCCACTTCTTGCCTGAATGCTGTAGCCGATTAGCACTCTACCCACCTAAACTCAGTAACTTGAAAAGCTGAGAATTATCCGAAGGACACAGTAACGTTTATCAAACCATATTTTCCACAATGCCACAAAAAAGTGGAAGTCACCTGATTTGGAGTGGAACATTTCTTCTCATATGAGAGTCGGTTGGCATCTATGGATAAGCGAAATCCAGACCGTCTGATACTGTCCTCTGAGGCGGACTTATGGAACTTCTCCTGATCGGCTTTCTCTTCTTCTTCCCTTTGTTTTCTTTTCTTCCTCCTGTTCCTTCGCTCTTTAGCACTCTTGGAGCTGAGTCTGGACCCCCCAGAGGAGCTTTCCTCTGACAAGCCCCCCCTCCCGCCGCTGTACTCCCCACTCTCTGTTGCTGCTGCCGCGGCAACCTGCCAGCCAATTACAGCACAAGAACCGTTGTTAGGGGCAACCAGAGGTAGACTAAGTTCAAGCGTACATACCAAAAGCAGAGACAAGAGATGGATAAACATTGGAGAAGGAGGGAAGATCGCTCAGATTAAATTACAGGTACAGTATTAGACGCATTGTTGACCTTGCTGCTTTATTCATTTTTCACTAATCCTTACCACTTCATTATGTTTGTAACTTTCTATCTATCTATCTATCTATCTATCTATCTATCTATCTATCTATCTATCTATCTATCTATCTATCTATCTATCTATCTATCTATCTATCTATCTATCTATCTATCTATCCATCCATCCATCAATCCATCCATCCATCCATCCGCCACCATAGAGAACACATAGTCGCCATTTTGGAGTAAATCTTGCTCTTTTTGGTCTCTCTCTCTCTTTCTGTCTTCCTCTTGTTTCTCTCTTTTTCATGCTTACTAGGGGAAAGGACACTCCCTCACTCTCTCCCATTATCTGTCGGTTTCCATGGCGACAGGACAGTGTTAGCCGCAGTGAGTGTGGTGCTGAGAAACTTCAGAGATGACGAAGGCATAGTATAAGATCAAAGATACTAGTATAAAATAATGATCAAAACAAAAATAATGAGAAGTTGAACAAATAATAACTGTAAATCAATGTCTGTCTGTTGAAGTGAACATATGTTTGTGCATTCTAACATGCTAATATGAGTTTGCGTGTGTTTGTTTGCTACCTGTGCCTCTTCTTGTTGTCTCTTTAGCTGTTCCAGCATGGCTTGAAACTCTTCTTCTTTCTGTTGGGCCTCTTCTATGGTGGCCTGGTTCTGCTCATCATATGCCATGGCCACCACAGCCAGGATGAGATTCACCAGATAAAAGGAGCCCAGAAAGATCACAAGAACAAAGAAGATCATATAGGGCTTTCCAGCTGCACGCAGGGTCTGTGAGAGACAGAACACACGTATACAAAATTATTGCTGTGCTGCTGGAGATTCAAAAAACAATGGTTTGGTATAATGCTTATATATATATAAAAACATGGCCTAGACTATATAGAAGGATGCTGGGTGTCTTTTCAAGCCTACACTAGGACATTGAGACAAGGTGAGCAGTGATGGGATGTCTAAGTTGTACCTGCTGGTAGAGGTTTTCCCAGAAGTCTTGTGTCATGAGTCGGAAGAGTGAGAGGAAGGCCCAGCTGAACGTGTCAAAGCTTGTGTAGCCGTAGTCAGGATTACGCCCTGCTTTTATACATTTGAAGCCCTCTGGGCACTGCCTGTAATCCCCACCAATTAGAAAAAGTTGTTCAGTATATTCAGTGAATAAGAGTAAGCAATTTATCCCAAAAAAGCAGAACAGTGGCCTCAGAAAACTGGTCCTAAGTAGTTCTAAAATAATTGAGTCATACTAACAATTTAAAATGCTAAAAAAATAAATAAAAATAAATAAAGATGTCCACCTTAAACAGACATCATATTTTGGAGTTTATTTTTATTACAACAGAAGTACCAGAGGTACATGATAGCTTATCTTCGAATATTTTCTAGGAGTCAAAAAGGCTTAGAACCACTGCATTATATACGCTTAACCAATTAAAAAGGGAGATATGTTAGATTATTAAGAAACCCTGCAAAACTTTTCTTTGTTACAAAAATCTTATCTATATTCTAATAACTATAAGGACATGTTTTGTTTTAATTTGAACTAGCATGTAAACATTTATTTACCCTGCATCGCTTGAGTTTCCACATAGCAAAGCATCTCTGCGGCCTGGGAGGTGATAATAATTTTCTAAAAGGGAAACAAGCATAAGATAAATGTCAAGATAAGATAGGCAGAACAAAGATGCACAGTATATGTTTCTAGCCCCGAATCATGTAGCTTGAAGGAAGTGTCCAAATGAAAGCCAGCCTTTAAATCACACTTGCTGCTGGCAACATTCATCCACACACACACAACCATAAAAGTGCTTTAAGCACTAGATGACTCATTTTTCTTGGGCCAGTGGAGCACACCTTACATCCGCAAGAACATGGAGTGTCAACAAGTATCTCAATAACACACACACATAGGAGAGAAAAAGCACACACATTCTTCACTTACTCTCATCAGTAATGTACTCTGTCCAGTTAAAGGTGGAGTTGTGCAGCTCTAAGCCGATACTATAGTTCAGCGTGGCAGTGAGGTTTTCAGTGACATTGGCCTCCGGCATCTTCACACACTTCTGCCGCAGGTTTCCCATGAAGAGCTGCAGTCCGATCAGAGCAAACACACTCAGACAGAACACCGTCAGGATCATCACGTCTGACAGCTTCTTCACAGACTGGATCAGAGCTCCGACGATGGTCTTCAGCCCTGAGGAACACGCAACGGTGGTCACAAACACTGCGGACGTGCACAACAACTCAAACACAGTGTGAGTATGCCTATGTTACAACTACATAGATATGAAAAAGATCTTATGGTAACACTTTATAATAAGGTCTAATCTGTTAAATAGCATAATAGCTACTGTACATTAAATAACATTTACAACATTTATTAATCTAAGATAATATAAATTTTTACATTTACTAGTACATTTATGCCATTTTTGTGTAAATTCAGATTATTTATCACAAACATGAATAACAATAAACAATAGGGTATTTATACTGTAAATTACCATAAATATAAATACTGTAAAATATTGTTCATTGTTAGTTCATAATGCCTAATGCATTATAATGTCAACAAATTGTACCTTATTGTTAAAGTGTTACTGTTTCTGTCATCCTTATATATATATATATATATATATATATATTGTTTTTTTGTTTTTTTTTTACAGGAATGGTTCACCCAGAAACCCATTATTTATTCAGCCTCATGTTATTCCAAACCTGTGTGCTGTTATTTTTCCTTCAAAGCACAAAAAGGACATTTAAAAGATTCTTCACACAGCTCTATTCCAGTGACAGTTCATAGCAACCACAGCTGTCAATATCCAAAAAAGTACGCCATAAAAGTGTCCTATATTTTTGGTCCACTGCATTTTAAGCTGTCTGAAGTCATCTGATAGCTTTGTGTGACGAAAAAACTAAATTCAACTGAAAATCTCTGTTGATGTGTCAACATCAGATTTGGTGTCATCTAGAAAATCTTCTGTAGCGTACCTTTAAATTAAGACTCAAATTCTGATATGTTCTTCACGCACGCTATCTTTAAAAATAGCATACAAGTTTGGTTTGGAATAAGGTATGGAGGCTGAATGGGCGGGGGGGAGGTGACAGAATTTTCATGTTTGGCTGAACTTTTCCTTGAAAATCTGGCAGTATACAACATTAAGTATAATTTTGACATTACAGTTACTTTAATCTTTTCTTTGGACAATTATAACAATACAAATTTAGTAAAACATTCTGCTTTTGATATTGTAAATTAGTAAAAAAAAAAAAAAAGAAAGCAATCAGAAGCTTTTGGTGATTAAAACATGGTGGTATTAACTATTAGCTAGTTGAATAAATGTTTGTGAGATTGCGTATTATCAACATTTAAGCATGCAGTGTAGGACAGTGAGTGAAAGTGTAGCATGTGCGTGTGTGCATGTCTGTGCTTCACACACACACACACACACACACACAGCACTGGACATAGCGAACACGGCAGACGATGCGCATGCACATAGAACTCAAACAGCAGACACAGGAGAAGAGAAGAGTAAAGGGTCTCAAGTTCTCTATCTCAGACTATATAGGCTTCAGCAATGTCTCATGCAAAAAACAAATAAAAAAAAACAACACAACTCAAAAAATGCCCAGTTGTCTATTTCCCAAGGCATGATGGGAGACCTTTCCCAAGGCATGATGGTCTTTGGGAAATAACAGAGCAGAGCCCGGCAAAAGGGATATAAGGAAAACTACAGAATGTGTTTTTAAAAGCCTGGAATCCCGTTTTTACACCCGAGCGGATTCCTGCTTTCTCTGACCGCTTGGAGCGACAGAATGAGAGAGAGAGGCCAGCGGAGGAGGGGATGGAGTGAGCGAGAGCTCAGATGAAGAGAGAGGCAGCCTGTGAGCTAGCCCTCACCTGGAATCACTGATATAGTTTTGAGTGCTCGTAAAACCCTGAAGGTTCTCAGTGCTGAGACATTGCCCAGATCCACAAATTCTGTTACATATCTGTAGGGAGGGGGAGGGAGGAGGGAGAGGGGGTCACACGCGCACGCACGCACAAACACACACACGCACACATGTTAGGACAGGACAGGGCAGCAGAGGGAAACGTCACACAGAGACACACACCTGACTGACAACCGTGTTTACGCGCACACGCATGCGCACGTCTATACACACACACACGCACACATACATCCCTTACCTGGGATGACTGAGATAGTTTTCAAAGCTCTGAGCACTCTGAAAGTGCGGAGAGCTGACACATTGCCTAGGTTTACAAACTCAGTTACATACCTGTAGAATCAAATAGAGAGTTACCACAAGCGCACACACGCACGCCGACACACCAGCTCAAACTCACACAACTGCAACCGACATGGATTCACCAGCTTTCCTTCATTAAAGCTATCCGAGTAAACTCTCATTAACAGTTCAGGGAAAACAGTGGACGTTCTCATTTCTCTTATGTTTTTATGTTTCAGTAATAATTGTTAAAAGATCACGATCTTGATTCAAACATCCACGCGATCTAATTTCGAAATGATAACAATTCGTCTAGAAATTACGATCACAACGGAACATTCAAATCTGATTATCACATTCAAATTCAAATGATCACAGAATTCAAATTATCACAAAATTCGAATTATCACAGAATAAAAAGTTGATCACCTTTTGAAAGTAACTTGCTGCTTCAAATAAAGATAATATAAATTACAGTTACACCAGTAGGTGGCAACAAATGACTGTTAAAAAATTGATTTGTCATTGAATCATTCATTCAAGAGATTTGTTCAAAAAATGCTGATTCATCCAGTAATTAAACAAGTGAAGAGTCATTGAATCATTCATTCAAAATAATTTTTTTAAAACAATAAATAATTCATTCAAATTAATTTGCTTATAACTTAGATATTTTTTAAATAGAGTGCAGCGATTAACATTTTGTCAGAACCTCTGGTAAATTACTTGATATTTTGTTTGGTTGTCGATTCAAAATCATGGCTGAATCGTGATCTCTATTTTAATTAGATTTCCAATTTATCCAGAATCGTGCAGCTCTGATACAAAATAATATGCATCAGCTGTCCTCAGAAATACTCACGCCATCATAATGACACTGAAATCCAGCCAGTTCCAGGGGTCTCGCAGGAAAGTGAACTTCCCCACGCAGAAGCCCCGTGCCAGGATCTTAATCAGGGACTCGAAGGTGTAGATCCCTGTGAACGTGTACCTGAATGCACAAAAACAAAACTTCACCAACATAGCTCCAAAAAAAGTAAGAACTACAGTATGAAATTAAAACAATTAAATGTTAAAGACCCCATGTAATGATTTGTCAAATGCTATTTTATTTTCTGTGTTGACAAATTTCCATTGGGCCAAGAAATACTGATAAAGATTTTTACTACTCTTAGAACTTTTTTCATGAAACAAAAAAGAGAAATGTCTAAAGGCCAATTCACACTGCACCGACAGATGCCAGCCAGATTACAGTATGTCATTTCTCAGACGTTTCAAGACCCGACAAACGCAGAATTAACGTGTTCAGTCAAAAGTGCTGACCAACGCCGACACGGGTAACATACAGATCTGACAAAACCCGACAAAGTCTCTGTTGCCGTCTGTTGGTTCAGTCTGAATTTGCCTTAAAGGGATAGTTCACCCAAAAATGTCAAATTTGTCATAATTTACTTACCCTCAAATTGAGGGTAAGTAATGACAAAATAATTTTTTTTGGGTGAACTATCCCTTTAAGAAGAGAATTAAGAACATTAAAAACATAAGGGTTCATGCACACAAAACACATTTTTGCGGTTAAAAGCGAGAAACACAGGTCAGTGGGGAAAAAAATGCAAGGAAAAATGCATGTTTTTTAAAAGATGAACTTTTAATTTTAACCTGAGCTGCGCGTTTAGAATGGTGAATTTAGAATGCGTTAACCTTGGTTCTCCTCATTTATAATTTTCATAATTTAAAACATTAAGCAATCTACTTATCTAATCCAGTTATATTTTCAGAGTTTTATAGTGCAATGAAACTTTATTGCTGATTTTAATGATGTTTTAGAAGACAAGAATCTTGAACATTTAAGAAACTGTTTTGTAATATTGTAGCATGTATTACTGTAATATTGTTGCACACTGTCAGGGTTTATTTTGTTGCTGATTGCACATTATCTATTACATAACCCATAAAAAAAGGCAAGTTACAGCACAGTGTATATTCACCATATGCTATGGAGTCTATATTCCTGTATTTGCATAATATATCGCAACTGCATGGGGATGAAAACAAAAATAATCTTTATTAAAAATTGATGCACACATTAATGGATAATAAATCAGAAATCCAAATTTGGTAGCATGATTTTTCTTAATTTAACATTTGTTTCCTCAATCTCGCATTCTTCGCGTTTTGTTGTAGCAGCGATACGATGTAACAATACACATAAATTATTATTACATTCCGTAATCAACTTTCATTATCAGATGGATGTTTGATTTAATGAGTATAACTCAAAAACTGGTTAAGTGAAAAATTTTACCATGAGATTCGTTCGAAAAATTCAACTCACTGACTCAATGATCTTGTCACAGCAGTTCTTGAGTCAACAACTCACTAGAGAAGAAGATTACCAGTGAATAATGACTTTATTTTATTTTTCTATTTTCAGTCACTTTCAGTCACAAGTTATTGTATGGCTTTAGAAAACTTGGAATATATATTATATTTCAAGTCTTTAGAAAACTTAAAAAGTTTTCTTTTCCATTGTTAGTCAGAAACAGCTGGTATTTAATATATATATAAATTAGGGGGATATGACACATCCTTCAGATCATTTTATTGAACAAATATCTGCCCATACAAGTGCATAGAAGAGCATCAATATGTTTAGTTGATTGCTCCAGAATACTGATAATGTTGTCGACATTTAGGAGTACACTAGGGCAGAGAAGGTCCAAATGCTAACATAAATGGACAAAAATCCACAAAACTACCATTTTGATCTATTGGGGTTCTTAACAAATGTTAATCAGGTTAGGCTGTAAAACTTTCTTAAATCTATGCACAAGATGTGACTTACTCTACGTTCTTGGCCCAGTCCGGGGGATTGCTGAGGGTCATGAAGGCGCAGTTGGTCAAGATTGTGCACATGATCACAAAACTGAACAGCGTAAGCAGAGGTCAAGGAATATACACAAAGAAAACACACACAAATACAACCAACCAACCAAATCTCAGCCTCAAATGACATAGCCACAAGGTTTAATGCCTATGGGAAAAAACGAATCACTGGATTTGCCAAAGTTTGCCAAATATTTGAAAGATATCAAAAGTTATGTTCGAGGCACTTAGTAGTAAACAAAATAAATGTACAGAAGCAGAACTCTCTATTCTGCGGTATGTACATATCACTCAAAAGGTTTCAGTTTTTACAAAATTCATACTTCCGTTCGGCAAGGATGCATTAAATTCAGCTAAAGTGACAGTAAATACTTTGAAATACTTTTAAATTGTCACAAAATACATCAATTGTTTGATCTATTAATCAAAGAATCTTTGGGGAAAAATTGTATCAGTTTCCAAAGAAATTTTAAGCAGCTGTTTTCAACATTGATAATAATAAGAATTGTTTCTTGAGCAGTAAATCAGCATATTATAATAATTTCTGAAGGATCATGTGACACTGAAGACTGGAGTAATGATGCTGAAAATTCAGCTTTGCCAACACATGAATAAATTACATTGTAATGTATATTAAAAAATAAAACTGTTATTTTAAATTGTAAAAATATTTCACGAAATTACTGTTTTTACAGTTTTTTTTATTTAAAAATCGAATAAATGCAGTCTATTCTAATAAATGAGAATAAGAGACATTTTTAAAAAAACATAAAATTTCACTGAGCCCAAACTTTTAAACTGTATAGGTAAAAACAAAACAAATTTAGCTTGTTCCCTTTACATGTTGGTCAGATTGTCAGATGTTGGTCCCTTCTAAGCGAGATGTCACAATAAAAACTCTGAGTCACGTGTAGACCGTTTTGGTTTTGTTTTCTGTCACATACTGTGGCTGTTATGAATGCACGAAGACAAAAGAATAAGAATAAAAAATAAACAGTCTTTTAATAAATTTCACAAGAAAACCCAGGAGCAAGAATCCACAACCACGTTACACACTGACGAGACCAGACGATGGAACACAGTAAACTGAGGGCTTAAATACACAGGGGATGATTAACTGAAACAGAACAGGTGTTACTGTAACTAATTAAGAACCATGGAAATGAACTCGCAAATCAGACAGGCAAAACAGGAACAAAACACAGAGAACACGAAACCAAAACAGCCTACACGTGACAGTCTGGCTTTACAAGACTTAAGCCCTGTTCACACCAGGAACAATAATTATAAAGATAACCATAAAGAAAAAGTTCTAAAAATCTTTCTAAATATAAAAGAATACCAGAGTCCACACCACAACTATAATGATAAAGGCAAAGAAAAACGATAATATTTATTTTCAGAATGATTTTTTTCCAGCTGACAATTGTGCCAATCAGAATTCACCAGACACCAGAGCTCGAGCATGTAAAGCAGCAGACAACATATCTGTAATGTGTGTTTAGAATAAACGAAATGATCTCATCCGCTGATGTGGAAGCTAATGCACGGTAGTTGTCATAGTTATCTATAACCTGTTTAGATGCTTACATACATCCATTCAGCTAAAAAAGGATATGAATGCACCAGGACCTTGATGGAGATTCTCCTCAATGGATTGAAAGGGCTCAAAATATACAAGGCCGGCGTAGCATTAAAGCGGAATATAGCCTTCCCACGATTCAATACTATAAAGGTCTGAAGCAGAGAAAAACGGATTGTGGTTACAGTGCACATTCTGTGACAATCTCTTTTCAAATCTGTTATATAACTACAGAGAATGACTGTTCTGACACCAGACTCAAGTCCTGTTGACAATCTAAATGTAAATAACAAGCAACCAAAAGCTATTTTAAAAAAATCTTCCTTCACATACTTTTTGGTTGCTGTAGTAGTTGTCCAGGTCCTCCAGCGGGACGGACACCATTTTGGGTGGAATGTCTCCGTAGATAAAGGGCAGGGATTTCCCCGCCTCCAAATCGCTGTTGGGTTTGGGCCCGTTTTCGTCATCATCATCAGGCCGCCTCTCGACTTTGGGCCGTTGGGCCGCCTCCTCTGCGATGCGGCGCTCGATAGCAGCGAGAGACTCGGGCACGAAGGGCCGGAAGCTGTCAGGTCCGGGTGGAACGAGCAGCTGAGCAGCCATATTGACATCCTGCTCTGGTAGCTGCACCAGCTAATCTCCGGTCACTCTGGGAGCTGAAGGAAGGAAATCACACGTTCAATACACAGTTTCTGCGAGAGGAGATTGATCATTCCAATGAGTCAGGTTAAAATATGAATATGAATCATCCCTGTGGCAGGTTAAAATATGAAATTAACCAACGTCAATTTATTTACATAACAATCAGCATCACACTGGAGACTCGAAAGAAGATTTCAGAATTATTACCAATAAAGAGGCCGTTAATATTCAAGCAGTGACATTAGATGCAGCTTGCGTGTGTGTGTGTGCGTGCGTGTGCGTGCATTTACAGAATTGGATGGTTGTACCAGCTCTGCATGTTACAGTAGAGCAGCAATGCCTGCGGGTCACCAGGCATAAATAGCCGGTCTGGCGTTCTGCCCTGAGTGCTGTGGCCAGACCTGTGAGCGCCAAACTGGGCATGTACTCAGATCAAATCAGCTACAGTCCCAGGGGCTTCATGACCCCTATGAATCCCCCCTACCCATCAAGATTCACTGGCTCAGAGAATAGTGACATATATGTAAGATATGGGGGATAAAAAGAAGAAAGAGGTATAGAGACGGAGAAAGCAAGAGGGAGAGAAAGAGAGATGACTACTAATCACAAGTTTGGGGTCAGTAAAAAAAAAATTTTTTTAAATAAATGATCTAAGGATTCTAAGTAACAACCTATGCGACCATACATTTATGTTGTGTATTATTTTCTTTGTTTTTATATAGTTGAATTATACCATTTATCATTTAATCAATTATTCATATTATTATCATTTGATTTACATTTATAATTTAATCATTTTATTATTATTATTTATAATTTTAAGTTTTTATATTTCTTTTCTATTGTTGTTTAATCTTATGATTGTGTGGATTTTTTTCTTCACGAGGATATAAGAGAATCTCTCCCGTTTCAAGGTTTTTAACATCATTATTCAATAAACTGCTATTTTTATTGCTATTTTATTATCATCACTTTGTCTCCTGCTTCAGCTCTTCTCTGGCTTTCTCAGTCAAACTCTTTGGGGTACCAGGGTATCAAAGTTTTGGGGTCCCAGACAAGACTTTCTGTTAACAGGTCTTTTACTGGTTTTGGACACCAGACAAAACGGAAATCTTTTGACCAGATCTCGGCGTCCGTGGTCGGATTTGACATTTCTGACGTAGAGAATCCATCCAATCTAACAAAAGCGAATTAAGCAAGAACGCATTAAATTTATCAAAAGTGACAGTAATGACTGTGACAGTTCTTTTGCTGAATCCTGACAATTTCAGCTTTGCCACCACAGGAATAAGTTACATATTCAAATATATTAAAACAGTTATTTTAAATTGTAATACTATTTCAGAAAATTACTCTTTTTGCTGTATTTTTGATCAAATAAATGCGGCCTTTGTGAGCATAAGAGACTTCTTCCAAAAACATTTTAAAAGTCTTACTGACCCCAAACTTTTGAATGATAGAGCACATAATAATATCGCTAGTGAAAGAACCCACATTTTATTACACGGCTATCTGAAGTTATTGATTCTGACTGGTCAGTCACAGAATTCCTCGGTCAAATATTGTTTTATAATGACCACTAAACTGTACTGTATAATTTACCGACTGTATGAATTGAATTTCCTACACTGCATAGTTTAAATTTCCTTTTTTTCCCCTTACATTTTAAGTACATTTATTAACTGTGTAACACACATGTTACATAACTCACATTGGAATCCAAAATGCATCTGGCTGTCTAAAATGGATTATGAAATTCATAATGCCCCCCAACAATTTAGAATTATTCATCTTTTTTTTTGTTATTGGAAATGGTGGATTTAAGACAACTCTGAAAAATGAAGCCTAGATTCTTGTTAAAGTTTCAAAACCATGTTAAAGATGCCATAACTGCATCCCCATTTGCATCTATACTTTTCTAAATCTAAATGCACAGGCTACATTCTTCCTTTTTTTAGACAATACCATTTTAGGAGTTTTAGCAGTGAATAATTTCAGTTGACAGTAAAAAAAAAACATATATAAAACATTAATTGTTTTATTTAATATGCAATAGTAGTTTCTAGAATTTTCTAGAACTATGATTTCTTTCACACAAAAAACAGTTGACACTGCTCCAAACCACCCACAATGCAAACCTCTGAGTCCTCATCCAACTAGAAAGGCATAGTAGTAGTAGTTGCAATAAATACATTTGACCAAGCAAACTAAAAAATCAGAAGCACTAAAAATCTTTTAGCTCACCAGATCATGTAGATCATGCACTTTTAATGAATGAAGATGAAAACAGAGATAAAATGCATGACATTTATTATACTGTGACCAAATAAAATATGCTATGCCTTCTTCCCTTTTGCACAAATAATACCACACTAAAAAGCAAGGTGAAAAAACTGTTTGAGAAATTTGAGAACAAACATCATTATACAAATCTGCTTGAAAATGACATGCCTGGAATATGAAGCATACCTCAAATAAAGCAATACTTACGAACGAAGGTATACTAATAAAATCAGTAAAAGCATAGATTTAGTCTCTTGCTGCAAGTTTGAGTTGTCTGCATTTGAAAGGTGCTATTTTTCTGTGCCGAACTCCCGCTGACAATGTTTTCTAGTCAAAACAATATTCCAGGGTGCCCTCGCCTACTCTGGGCCAGATTTCAGTTTGCAACTGTGACTAATATTCGTCAAGCAATTGTTTGCGTGCGTGAGTGAGCACTGTGAGTTGTCTCACTCTCTCCCTACCGTCACCCAGCCAGTTCAGCCCGTTCCCTCTGAGGACAAAGTAAAAAACAACTCCCTCACCCATGTGTCCACCCACCCAAGCACTCATCCAATGATCCACTTATTTAACCCCCCTCCAAAAATGAGCCAACTCTCTGGAGTGCCATTACTCCCAGCCCTGTCTCCAGGGTCAAAGCAAACCTCAGAGAGGAGATTGGCACAATTTAAGTATACAGTAGGCACTCCTGGATAAACTACTACTACTCACGATTTTGATGAGCTGTCAAAAAACAAACACTGAGAAATTTAGGAAGCTCCTCTGGTGGTATCATAATAAAGTTACATGTTGCATCATAATAAAGAAACATGGGTGACTACCAATGAACATCAGTTTAAAATATGTCACCTCAGTGGATCCTGCATGATATACTCCAGTTAAGATACTGAAAGATCTTGACAGAATGTCACGGACAAGGTGGATTAAAATATTCCAGGCCAACTCTGTGTGTCAGAATTTCCCCTCAAACCATGACAGTCATGCATACATGTTTAGACACTGTATGTATTATAAAGACTGTATGTATGATTTCTGACAGATGGGGGGGAAAGTGACCTTCCACACTACCTCACACTAAACTCAAACAAAACACCAACACGTGACATGTCCTAACGAAGCCGTTAGTGCATACTAGGCTGTGTTGCTGATTTCTAGTCAAGCCTGTGCCACTTTTTCCTCAACTGTGCGTTAAAATGGTTCTGCTTCGTCGTGGATAATAGGGATTCGCCACAGCTGCTCTCCATGGTGCTGAAACACAGGTGCGCGCGCTTCCGCCTTGGGCTCAGTTCAGGTCATCCGCCACGCGCTCCCTCCACCGCCGTCATATTCGCGTGCTATTCTTAATGACAGTTTGACTCTTACGTATTGAACACGGGTGATTCGGGGGTTTAATAATAGCACATTTCCTCCGGCATTATACAAGCCATTAAAATGCAAATTAAAAATTGAAAAGATCGAAAACTCATTTCTAAGAGTTTTCGGTCTGTTTTAATGAATGGGTTGTTCGTTTGGAATTCACTGATTGATACAAAATAAATGTCTAAAAAATGCAAACCGCAAGAAACGTTCAAAATGGACTGGCATTCATTTTAGAATTTTCGTATAGCTTATGTGTTTCAACAAGTCAAACTGTGTACCTCTCAAGAACCACAATAAACAAAGGTTTTAATCGAAAGTTGATGTACATTTTTGTCCTGAATGGTGACAGAAGCTCAAGGTGAGCTTGAAGGCCCTACCTTTATAGATGAGGATTCATCTCGAGCGCAGGGGCGAAGCAGCTGTCGCCATGTTGACGTCTCCGTTTACTTCCATTCCACAGGCTCGAGGTCCACCCAAACATTACTGTTACGTAGGCTACCATTTACACGGCCATTTCTAGATCTTTATGTAAAAAAATAAACCCCGCCTGGGGCTACAACAGATCTACATTTCCGACCCTGACTGAAGAACCGAGATTGATGTGATTCCACGTAACGAGGAACCCACCCAAAGGGTTAAACGGTGTCTAGGCGACAGAGAAACCGTTTCTGGGTGTGCCTTTTTTCACTGATCAAAAATGCCTCCAACGTAAACGAGTTTCGGAGGCATAAAGGTTCGCATTAACACCGCAAAATTGGCCCATAATGGTGTTTTCGGATTGTGTTTTTCACCCCCTTCTCGTGTACAGCCAGTGTGCGACTGTGGGTGGGTGTGGAAATCTGAGGGAAGGAGGGGGTCGCGTTTGCTCCTCTTTTCAATGACAATCATTATCAATTTAATTAATGCGTTTTGTGGAAATGCCAAGACTTGTGAAATCCTCAAAACAAGAGTTATTATTCTATTAAGCTTTAAACAGACACCTGCAGTCCTTCGCTCAAGCAGCATCTCCCTAATTTTGATAGATCAGCCAAATTCAGCAGCACCATCATCATCTCCATAGGCAACCAGCGGACAGAAACCCAAACATCTGTCCAGTTTTCCTACATTCACAAATCCCCTGTAAAACCTCTGATATGGCTAAGAGCGATAATGCCACAGATCCAAATCCCGTTAAAACTCCTTATATGTGCCTGGATGATCCCAATTACAGCGCAAACATATCCTCATCCTCTATGATCTTTATATGGATACGATTAATTTTTTTGTTTCACGCCATTTAATCAAAATCCCACTGATGTAGATCAGCCAGAGGGTGACCTTTAAATGAATGACTCGTCATATTCTTCTTCTGAACATTAAGAACATTAAGTCCTAATCACCAACTGTATTTTTGTGAGGTAATAGCCTATAGGTCTATTTACAACAGCCATACATTAACATTTACACGATCCTTCTCGCAATTGTATACTGATTTGTAAGGCAAAATATGATTATTATTTGCCAGGCCTTTCTAGACGTTTCTGAATTGATCTTTTACTTACCATAGCGATGCCTGTCAGGCTCGAACCTGGATGACAGTGGGTTCCAATGACTTCGGTTTTGCCGTTAGTTCCTTCTATTGTGTTTTTCCTCCCACTAAAACGCGGTTGTTGTCAAACAGATTGAAAAGATGAGGCGATGTTTTTATCCATTGAAAGGCGCTCTCAGCTGTCGTTTGTCTCCCCAAATATCACGGCTGATAGTCGCTTCCGGTTATCGGTGGCTTGGGTGGTGGGAGTGACGCGTGCGCGAGCCTCACGACTCGACTCCAGACTCAATGCACAGCTCGAGCCAGAACCTGCACGTGAGGCCACGGTCGACGACTATTACGAACACACGGAGGTTGCACAGAGGTCAAATATCTACCTATGTGAAGCGGTTTACTTTTCATTTTTGTACATTACTTTTCACATTATTGTTGTTTCTTGAAATGCTTTATGTTTCACCCTTTTGTCTTGTTTAAATTTCGCTGAAAATAGGTTTTTAAATGGCAAGTTGGGGCATGTTGTTACAGAAGGTCAACGTGTTTTCTTTCAACTGTATCTTTTTTCTTGGCCAATAACGGTGAGAAAAGCAACAGTACAAGCCTTTTATGTGCCTATGCATAAATTGATTTAATAAATAGCCTACCCTGCAAATATTCACTGGATTAAAAGTGTGATAACTAACCCTGACATTCCCTGGGATTTCTTTGCTTGAAATGTCAGCACAACTGTCCAATAGTCTAATTTACTTTTATTCAAAGATGCTACTTTTTGTTTGAATTGCTTAAGTAAAAATGCTAAAAAGGTTTTGGTAAGACGTGACTTTTAAGCACTGATGATAATTCAAATCCTTTGCAGATATTACAAAAGCTTTATAATGAACCTTCTATTATCTAAATCTGTATCTTCTGTATACTTTTACACTTTTTATATTTTATATTGTGTCTGTGTATTCTGTATGTAATTATTATGCATTCAGAATATGTTTGTCTCACGATTCGATGCAAATAACTAATAAACTGTAACAATACCCAGACTCAGAGAGGACAAGCAGATAAATGTTAACAGTGATGTTTATTGTGCAGAAGCAGATCAAACAGGTGAGGACTGAGATTAAGCACGTGACCACAGAATGAATCACAGTCTTTGTCTTTAGCAGGGTGTGTGACAGCGGGATGGAAAGATGGATCGCACTGCACACCTCGTCTGGGTAGTGGCAAGTTAGCAGGTATCTTACACTCACATTGGTAATCAGGACTGAACCTATCATTTATGTGGTTCAGATAACATAATATTTCGAGTTTCTGTTGATATATCCCTCATTGTATTAACTTACATTTTTCATTTCAATGAACTCCAAATTTTAAGGCAACCAGGGTACTTTTTTGTAACCTTTTTTTTTTAAACCAACAATATTTTTTGCTCAAACAAAACCAGACAATGTGTGTATTCGAGGTGTGTGCTTTTATCAGTGAGGTGATGAAAGTAATGCTCAGTGACATATTCGGGTGATGGCTGCGCAGGTGAGAACCAGGAGGGATGCTGGGAAATGTAGTCCAGAGTGTGAATGAGGGAGAGTAGCAGTAGAGAAGGACCGGAGCACTCCTGACATAACATGACTTGATTTCATTGTTGTTTTTTCTAAATTACCCTAAAAGTACTATAAAACAATGTACCACATTTAAATGAACCACACAAGAAGGAAAAAACTATGTTCTCTCTAGGGACAAAAAGCTTTAGACAATATTAAAAGATTATTTGTACATTTCTCAGCCTATCACTACATTCACTTTCAAATATCCAGGACTTTACAGGTTCACATTATTGTGTTACATAGGGACTGAGGTTGTTTATTCCTCAAATCCTCGAATTCACCAGACACGGTCAAAATTAATAATCTTTATCCATGCTTGAAAGAGCTTGCTGGCGTACACTTCACCTGACCTGAGGCATGGGAGAGGCACGCTGCTCCCGACAATACGCCTGCGCCCCCTGGTGGCGACAGAGGGGAATGGTGGCGCTTCGTATGACACCTTCCCTATCACATGAGCTTTCATTGCTAAGAAACTTATCCGATTCTCTTCTTGTTCATTCAATTTTTAGTATGGATGGATGCACTGGTAAATTCCTATGGTCTCAGTCGTAAAAATAAACACTCAGAAAAGAACAGTGCATTACCGCACTGCTCCGCGTCGCGCCTCCGCAGGGCTCGTTGTGATGCATGACGCATCGCGCTGGTTTTGACATTCACTGAGCTTCCCTCATTAAGCGCTCTCGCCCGCGGGTTGTCATCGAGGCATGGGGCGAACTGAAGGATCACCAGTCCGCCGAGCGGACAGAACACGGCTGAACTCTCTCAAAGGAGCAGCTGCTGTGACACAAGTGTTTACCCCTGTCGAACGGATGAACAAACCAAACCGATACGTTCAGTGAAAGGTCCCATTCCTCAGCCAGTGTCGACTAATCAAACGATGTATCATGAAAGCATTTAGAAATTGACATTTAGATCAACGTTTAAAGTTTTAAAGTGTTGGTTATTTTAAAATGACCTTTGGTTCTGTGGGATTTTTGTAAATTTTGCTGTTTGATAGGCCTATTCTGTGATGTCATTTTAAAGTCAACAACATGAAATCAAAATTGATCATCCTCATTTTATAGAATATCGTAGTGTTTATTTTAAATGATTTATCAATGCATATCAAACATTATTTAATGCAGCCACATCTCTTCACTTCTCTGATGACGTTTTTACTGGCGCGAGGGCCGGACAACCTGTCACTCAAAGGAAATTGACCAATAGCAAACCACAACCAGGATCCAGTCGCTGTATTACAAAAACGAGACGTATTAAACTTTGTTTAACAACTAAATACAACACACATTGCATGAATATTTCAATAGGCAATTTAAACTGTAAATGTCTAACCAAACATAATAAACAATAGCCTAGCATATGGCGTTTAGGCGCTAATTGCAAATAGCAATCTAGTGATTTATCAATATACTTATAACAACAAACTATTACTCACCACGCTGGGAATATCGTTTTAGATTATATTTTTTATCTGTAATTGTTATAGGAAGACGTTAGAAAGTTTGCATATGAGCACAACATGTTGTTTTTTTTCTACCTGTGGCTGTGCCTCTTCCACCTGCAACCTGAGCCCACAGAATCAACGTCCTTAAAGGGCAGCACACTACAACCATATTTCCCTAAGTAAAATTTCAATGAAAAGTTCTTAAAATAATTATACTAACATCACTTTATGAAAAGTATGGTTACATTGTAAAATATATACAGGCATCCCATAATACCGGAAACACTGTCACAGTTTTTTTATAATCACATCAGATGCCAGTTTTTTACTGTCAGTTTATGCTTGGACATAAAATTGCTCAAAGTTAAAGAAACACCCTTAAATGACTATAAAAAATTAAGTGCTGTAACTGCAGACTGACTTGTATTTGAAATTCTTCAAATACTGTTCCTACAGCATCATATTTTTGTTAGATTAAAATGAGCTCTATATGCTAAGAAATCAAATACCCTAAAATATAATTAGGCTAGTCCCAATCTACACACACTAGACAGTTACATTAGCACTAAAGTGTGGCAGTGCATGCCTTCATTAGAATGGGCATGCTGAATATCTCAACTCACCCCTCTGACACTGAACACACACACACACAAGTTCATGAATATCTGTTCAGATGCCAGACTATGCACATGGACTGAAATGCAAACAGACACATGAGAAAAGATTCAAGGTCTGACTTTTCTTTGTGGAGCTGGCCGCTGGTCAGAGGATGTGCGAAATAAACAGTCTACTGAGAGATGGCATTGTGACCTGCTGCAAGGGGAATAAGGTCATGTTATCAACATGAAATGTAAACACATCTACACACAAGGCTATATTTGTGCATTTCGCTGTGTGTGTGTGTGTGTGTGTGTGCCAAACCACAGTCCTTTAAATGACTAGAGCATTTTTTTAGCATACATGTTACATAATTACTGTGATGAGTCCTTGACCCTGTTTTTCAGGGCTGTGGAGAAACCCCTTTGGTGCTTACAAAATAAACAAACAAAACATTTTACCTATGTATGATAGAACTAAATTCCCTACACGTCTGTGTGGCCCTGCTGAGCAAACAAGTGTTGAAATGAATCAGCTTCTGCAGCTGAGACTTTACACACGCTGAGAGAACAGACATCCACAATAATCTGATTACTCATCCCTCATGTGATTAGCCGCCAGAAGTTCTTGAAGATTCCCAGTGCCCTAGTGTTAACTAGTGTACACGTAAACACATGTAGCTTGATCCATTCATGCCCAAATACCAACTTTCTCTCACACAGCTCAAACAATTAACTCTCTGGTGCTCCTCATTTGGGGGTCACACTTGTGGTCTTCGCAGTCGAATGTGACAGAACCCCTGAAATGTAACACCCCCCAACCACGAGTAAAATCAATGTTATATAATTTTGTTTAATAATATTTTGTATTTTGAGCTAATTTTATGGTATTATGATCCATTTCTTGCTATTAAAAAAATAAAAAAATCTAATATTTTACATTATTTTCAATTAATGCAGTATTTAAGGGTAAAATAGAGGCCTTTCATGTTCAAGAGCAGACATGTCTGAGATAAGTTACAATGTCTCCCCCTTATTTTTTTGATTTATTGATTTTATTTCATATTCTTACATTTTCTCTGTATCAGTCTCACCAGTTCATTTCTCTCTCTCTCACTCTCTCTCTCTCTGTGTGTGTGTGTGTGCGTGCGTGTCTATTTTGTAATCTTGATGGCTTACAGTCTCACCCTTTCATTGCTGTGTGCTTTTTTTCTTACATTGTGGATGAATTATTGATTTGATTTTTCACATTTCCAAATGTGCATATTTCTCTGCGTCGTGGCTGATTTGTAGATTGTACACACACAAAAATAATCTGTATTTTCGTATTTTTGCCTATTTCCCATTCATTTTGTATGGCGGCCATTTTTGAAGACCACAAGTGTGACTTTTTTTACTATCACTCAAAAAAATTTGTGTTCATATACCAAGTGCCATAAAAGTCACCAAGTTTCGTACCATTCCGATGCAGCTATACGATTTTTACAAATTCAAAATGTAGAGAATGTCTAACTTTCAAAATGTCCTAACTTTATAAACAAAATACATTTTTGATACAAAATTACTCCTCAACAAAAAAGCATTTTGATCTATGAATTTAAAGTTGGCATGAAACGGAAGTTGCGATAGTATTTTCTTCCCTTTCAAGAAATATCCATATATCCATTCCATTTCATGAAACGCCTTCTTGAACAGGAAAAAGTGGATTTAATTTTGTCCCTCTTGGAAACATTGGGCCGTTGTGGTTTGCTATTGGTCAAGCTCATGTGAGTGACAGATTGTCCCGCCCTCTCGCCAGTAAACACGTCATCAGAGAAGAGGTGGTTGCAAGTGGGGTTAAGTTCTTTTAATAAAGTTTTTGAGGCCACGAGTATTTTTATAATAATAAAAAATTGTTATGTACACAAATAAATCATTTATAATTAATAGGCTAAGCAATATTCCATACAAAATGGAATTGTCCATTTTGATTTCATGGTGACTTAGAGTTAATTTAAATCAATGTCAACTCAATAGCCTCAGAACAGAAATGCTATCTCTCTCTCACACACACACACACACACACACAGGAAACAGATTTGTTGATGTCACAGCACTGGGCATGTCCATACTGACAACACTAGAGGATTAACAACGCTTGTCTTTGCATTCACTCTGATTCTTTACTCAGTTAGTCCTTCTATTATTTAGCAACGGCAGGTGTTTGAGGAACCCCCTGACTAAAGACTGTGGTAAGTACGATAAAGGTAAGGCATAAATAAGATACAGGTGCCATCACTGCCATACATTGTGAAATTGTGTCCAAGCGCTGAATAGCCTACTTTACGTGCGCATCGGTGAGCTAGTACTTAAGTTAATCCTGCTTGTAATGTAACAAACCCTTTTAAGCTGTAGTGAATGCATTGTAAATTTCAGTTTGTGAACTTTTCGAATAAAATAAGAGTAAACTGGGCAGATATGGGGTAAATATCTCTGCATAAAACAACCAAATTTGTATTTCGGAGTGAATTTACCGAGCGTTGGCTGGCCGTGTTTGGTAAATGCGCACCAGGTGCACGTGCGTTTGGTGTTTTTCGAGTTCGTTCTCATGGGAAATTGACATGTGTATTACTCCGCTTTGCCTCGATGATCAGCGGCAGGAGGCGTGAAGTAACACTCACGCCCAGTTATAATAAAACTAAAGCTCCAACGAAGTGAACGAGCACCAAACACACCCAAAGGCGTTGGCTGCCCAACATTACTTTTAATTTTAGTCCCTTTCGAGATGGGTGCATTTGATTAATTAAACTGTTTTTTTTTTTTTTTTTTACTCTCCAGGTGGGAATTTGTAATCAGCTGTGATTCGGACGTCATTTTGTGCTGGACTGGTATGTAACGGCAAGTTCCACAAACGGCCTTAAAAGCATTTTTCAACAGTTATCAAAGTTTTGTACATGTTGGTGTGCACTTTAAAACATTGGTTTGTGTTCTTTCGTTATTTTAGAACATTAATTAAACATTCGTAATATAAAAGGTATAGGGTGCAAATTTCAGAAAACTCAAGTTTTTTACTGTCACTTTTGATCAATTTAATGCATCCTTGCTGAATAAAAATATTAATTCCTTTTTTTTTTTTTTACTTACTGACCACAAACTTTTGAACGGTAGTGTAAAAAAAGTATTTACTTGTCTGCTGTTTTGTAGTTTGTGAGGAAATTGTAGGACACAGCTGATTGTGTTTTAATAAGTAATTAATTATAAGTAAGTAATTCTATACATTTCTAAAGTTGGATATTATTTGGAGGGGGCTTAAAGGCAATTAATGTGATAAAAAATAACAACATAAGTACCTAGTTTTAAAGTTAAAGCAAATCCGAGATATCACAGATTTATTGCTCTAAAGAACATGGGAAATGTGCTTTTACTGCTTAAAAAAGGTAAAGCAACTACAGTAAAATCTGTTTCCATTTCTAAAAGGTTTACAGTTGATGGAACATACCTGGAAATTCCCCCTGCACAGCCCTAGCTGAGACACACAGGGGATTTTTTCACACAGGTTGGTGACGTGATTCATTAAAAAGCATTCTGTCATGAGTGTGTAACAGTGGATGCCATAAATGCCTCTGTTCCAAAGAACTACCACCAGAAACTACACCAGTGGTTGTATCTGGATGGGTTTTCTCTCATCATTTCTAATTGAAAAAAATGATGTAGGGAGTTCTCTGAATGACCTAGCGATTTATTTTTCTGCTTCATCAATAGGACAACCCAAAATCTACAGCGTCATCTGTCCTTCATACTACCTACAGCACACACCCATGGATCCCCAAGAAGATCTCATAGACAGGGACATTCCTCTGACTGTACTGCTCCCAGGAGGACAGGAGACCACAGCCACAGTGCATGGCAGGTGAGCGAGAAGGAAAAAGTAAAGGTGATCTTGCACATTTTCACCAATCCTTTCACTGGAATGAATGTCTGGTCATGTTTTAATCCAGCTGTATGTGTTTGCGCTTGCAGTAAACCAGTTATGGATGTTCTGGTTACGTTGTGTGCTCAACACCACCTCGTTCCATCGGATCATGTCATCAAGCTTATCTCCACAAATCAAAACTACATCAATTTCAAACCCAACTCCGTGATTGGCTCTCTTGAGTTTGAAAGAGTTGTCCTGCAATCTAAAGGGAGTGATGCTAACAAGAAAAAACCTCATATTCCTGTGGTAAGTCTGATCGAAAGCCATGATTTATATCCAGTGTTGGGGGTAACGCATTACAAGTAACTCGATTACATAATTGATGCATTTTTTCAAGTAACCCATCTATTGACTGACAGCTCTCTTGTCCCCAGAAAATGTTAAAAAAAATTCCCAGTAAGTGCAGAAGCGTTATGTGTAAACATGATGGTTATATATTGTAGTTCTAGACTAAATGTGAGTGGTATTTACTAATCTCACTTGCAAAAAAAATAAGATTGTGTTCCTCGAAACGAGTAAAATAAGTGAAATGCAAAATCACAATACTACAAAAATACTACACAAACCTTCAATAATTAAATGTTAAATAAAACAAATATTGTATACATTTAATCTCACTTTATTGACCAATGTACTTGCGGCTGACCTTTGATGATTCAGCAAAAATGACTTTAGATTTCTTGTATTCATTGGTGAAGTAAGTGTTACACTTTCTTCTCCTCCATCCTATTCTTCTGCAATCCAGAATGGCAGATCAGCTGAAAGGTTTGTCTGAGCTGCGTCCTCTACTGTACACGTGTGAATTTGCATTTCCATCAGCCTGAGGCTTATTGATTTCACTTTTGGTGCGAAAGGGCCTTTACATTAAATAGAACTTCTTTGTTATAAAAAAAAAAAGCCCAGCCCAGGTGAGAAAAAGTAACGCAAAAGTAATGTAACTTAAAAAGTAACTAAGTGATGCAAATAGTTACTTTTTAAGGGAGTAACTCGATATTCTAATACATTACTTTTCAAAGTAACTTTCCCCAAAACTTTCTATGTCCATCTTATTTAATAATTGTATCCTTATTTTTTTATTTTTTGTCAGATATCCAGCAGTTCATCTAAAGTTCTGTATACCCTTATGGTGCAACATGGAATTCATGCTGGATTTTTCAGCAGGGTTGTCGTGTCACATTAGACCTGTCATAAAAAGTTTTTGAATAAAAAGTGTTAAAAAATTGAATTTTCCAGGCAACAGTTCGTCTTCTGATAAACTACAAGATGTCCCATAAGGCAGTAGCACGGGTCAATCCTACAGTGCCGCTGATTGAGTTAATGCCCACAGTGTGTGAGAAGTGTGAGTTCAACCCTGATGCCACCGTCTTACTAAAGACATACAAATCAGAGGAAACCCTGGATCTCACCAAAACACTGAATGACTATGGAATCAGGGAGCTGTATGCCAAGGAAATGAAAGGTCAGTAAAAAAGGAAAAATAGGGCAGTGTAAAAGCACTGTAGTGTAATTATGTAACACTGTTGCATACTACAATGTACTGTCTATAAAGCTTTTTTGTTGCGTACTAAAGTAATATTAATCTTTTGTAGTTGTTTGATATTTTTTTCTTCTTACAGTGGTACCAACGAATCCTCCTGTTGATCCTGTATCAACTCATAAAGGTACAAAGCTTCAGTCCAAACATATCGAAGTTGTTTCCGCCTCGGTATATAAAATAAAAAGGGTAATTGTGACTTATCTCACAATTATAAAATCGCAATTGCGAGTTATAGACAGAATTGCATGATATAAAGTCGCAATTGCGAGAAATAAACTCGCAATTCTGAGATTTTTTTTTTTTTAATTCTCAGAATTGCATGTTTAGAACTCGCAATTCTGACTTTATAACATGAAATTGCGACTTTATACCACACAATTCTGACTTTATATCTTCCAATTGCGTTTAAAGTCAGAAGTGTGAGATATAAAGTGTTTTTTTCCTTAGAAATGGACTTTATAATTCGCAATTGCAAGTTTATATCTCACAAATCTGAGAAAAGATGTCAGAATTGAGTTATAAACTGGCAATTGCAAGAAAAAAGTCAGAACTGAGTTTATATCTCGCAATTCTGAGAAATAAAGTCAGAATTGCGAGATGTAAACTCGCAATTGTGAGATAAAAAGTCGCAATTATCTTTTCAAATGTTTTATTCTGTGGCCTAAACAAGCTTCCATACAAAAAAGCTAATTTTGTAGCACAAAAATATAATATATCTCTTTAATATAGCACTGAACCAACCATTTCTGCACTGCTCAGATTTGTCCACAAAAGTGTATGTTTGATCTATGAGGCTCTTTTGTGTGTGTCCAGGTGGTGTCAAAGAAAAGAGCCACAGAGAGAAGGGAAACAAAGGTTTCTTTGGTTTATTCAAGAAGAACAAGAAAACACCTGAGCAGGTTTGTACACCTGTCAGTTTGTCTGGTTTAGCAGTCTGTGCAACCTGCTGGTTGTCATATTCAGGAAACGATGGGGGGTGGGGGGTATCATAACTGAACTGTAACACTGTAAAACACTTGTGCAGGTCCACCCATCTGTCTCTGCATCTGTTTATCTTTCAGATTAGCCTGTGCATTTGCTTATCTGGTAATGCAATTTGCATATTGAAATTAATTTGACATTTTTGCTCTTATGTTTTATTTATTTCTTCTTCAGGCTGTGACTGACAGTGCTTCAACATATCTTGAACTGAACGGCCAATGTGCGATCAGGGTGAATGGTCTTAACGGCTACTCGACCTTACCCATGGTCCCTGCCGACATGGCAAAGAAGAGACCCGCTCCGAAGCCTCCTATGACGGCGTCCCAGAGTGTCGCCTGTGGACTTAACACCAGAGACTTTTCTGACCTATCAGAAAGTGACCCTGCTGGAAAACAGGTGGGAATGCTTTGGGCATCTCCATACCAGTCCAAACCTGAATTAGCTTTTGTGTAATTAATTTGCTGATCAGCTGGTGTAGCAATGAAATGGAGGTTTAAACTACACTGTTAACATTTAAATTGTTTTTATTTTATTTTTTGTATTTAAAAAAAAACTTTAACCCTTTTAACTTTAGCCCTATTAAATTGAGTTGTATTCATATTAGCATGCATTAGTGTTATTTTTAGTAAAATAAAATAGTATGTGTATGTTTCTGTGGCATGTTCTAACTGGCATGCTATTTTTGTGCAGTATGTATCAGGGTTATTATCGTTAACTAAATCTAAAAAAAAAAAAAAATTGAAATAAAATATAAGTATTAGATGGAAAAACCTAAAATAAACTAAGATTAGACGTGTTGGCTTGGTAACTAACTGAAATAAGTTAAAGCACTAAAATTACTAACTAGAAATAAATGATTAATAAAACTGAAATAAAAATAAATTGAACCTAAATAGTAGTATTAAAAAATAATAATAATAAAAATGATAAAAGCACATACAGTAACATTAAAAAAAATAAAAAAATAGCTTATTAAAAATATTCATATATAATATAATAGTGTATAAATTATAACACAAATGATAGAACACAAACTCATTAATTGGCAGGATTGCCACTAATATTTTCAAAAAGAATTTAATTTCTTAACAATAAATTAAACCACTGTTTTTATTTCCCATATGACAATTTGCTGAATTTGACAAGCAATGTAATGAAGTTATGTGACAACTACAGCATATTATTGTTCAAAATTGCATAGTGCATACTGTTTCACTGGTAATGTATTTACTGTGTTGTATGGCATGAAGCAGTATGTTAGTATTTTATTCCAAACATAACCTCTATGTGCTTTGCTCAGGGTCTGCTCAGTCCTATTTCTTCCACTGAGTCCTCCCTTAAAAGGACTAAACGGAGAGCTCCGCCCCCACCGGGTGATGGCCCCGCCCCATCCAATTCAGATAACAAAGGTATGTATTAATTTTTATACCATTTTATATCTTATATATATATATATATATATATATTCAGACTATATAAGTTATTTTAAGTTCTGGCAGGTCACGTTAGTCAAGCTGTCTCTCATAGGAATACATCTACCTATAGGAATACGACGCCTATCACAGCATCCATATATAAGCTCCAGCTATCGCGTTCTCAGGAGCGAATTACCCTCCTCCATCCCAAACTCCTCCTCTCGCCCAGTCAGCATTTGGCAGTCTGATTCCTCTTTGAATCAGACTGAATTCTCAAATTATGTTTTATATTTAAAAAAGGGGGGTTATCGCTGCTCTCCCTGCTCTTATCCATGCTAGACTGCATGGATGCGCATCGGAGTTCTCGCCCAGAACAGAACCATACCGCCAATCCAAGTATGCTAATTTTCAATCGTATTTGACGATAGTGGTCCTGACAGAAGTTGCAGTTTTCTGTGTTAATGCATTTGTGAATACTTGTGTGCCTGTTAGTGCTAGTTTCCTAGACACCAATGCTATAAAATATCAGCATAGAATCAACATTAAGATAGATATGGAGGAGGACCCCGCCAATAATTAGAAATGGTCAAATTGTCCCACCAATATTTTAAATTCTTGCACTGCTCTGCTGCACTCCATTACGCAGGATATTATGTTAAGATGACAAAGTTTTACATTTTCAGTCTGGTCTGCCGTGTCAGTGTCAAAATGATTGAGATGGCCAATCAAATGACTATAGAGATGTCAAATTACCGACAGTAACATCCAGAAATGCAAACTACTCGATTTTCTTTCTCAAATATGGCCGTTTTGAATTGAAAATAAGCTATCATGATTCATGTAATTCCTAACTGAGTGTGACGAGACAAGAAACGTTTTATGCTTCTTCTTTTTTTTTTTTTTACATATTAGACATACAAAAGAAAGTACATGTGTGCATATTTTAATGCAAGTATTATTTGCAAATGGGTCAAAATAGTCCCCCACCCCCAATGTTCAAGACATGGGCTGCATCCAAAATCGCATACTTCCCTACTGTATATAGTAGGTGAAAAACAGTATGTGACACAAGAAGTATGTCTGAATTCACAGTACTCATAAAAGAGTAGGCAAAAAGTCCCCGGATGACTTTCTACTTCCGGCGAGATTCTGAAGTGTGCATAAGATGGACACTTTACTATCCCATGAGGCAACGGGAGAGGATTTATGAATGCCTGTGAATAGTAGGTCACATGATAATGATAACATGCCGAATTTAGTACATCCAGATTACATTCATACTATATAAAACATACTTTTTTTAGCGACCGTGAAGTATTTACTTATTTCGATTTCGGACGCAGCCATGGTTACATCCTTGTCATAAAACTCTTTTTTTTTGGTTTCCCACAACTGTTGGATTAATTATTTGCTCTTGTTTTACACTGTCCTACCAGGAGGGGGCGCCTAACAGGCAGCACATCCTTTCCTCCTCTTCTCCTCCATGCTTGCTTCTCTGTTCCTGCTCTCGTCGGTGATGGGCTTATTCTCCTCTGTTTTTACATAGCCTTATGTCTTATGCACATTGCACTGAACTCTGTCTTGTCTGTTGTTTAATCAGCTTCCTTGTTTAATGTCACTCTCTGGCTTAGACCGTATAAAGGTTGAAATGTAATGTGATGTGTTTAGCAGGCAAATCTGTAGTGCTTTCTTACAATAATTGTGCCTTAATTCAGCGAGGTGTATGGCTGCTCAGTTAGACACCGCTCTCAAGATGGTTGTAATCAGTCTTTGATAATTTTATCCACATAATTGAAGTTCAGCTTTATTAAATGTCAATCATGTCGATGTCTTTAAGATGTTAGGTCAAAAGGGATGCTTTTTAAGAGTCTTAAATTATTCACATTTCAGGAATTCTAAATGAATTAATCAGCCACAAATATTTTTCTTTCTTTTTTTTATTAAAAATTGTTTTTTGCTTTTGGTTAGAATCATTTTAATGTTGTTATATTTGTCTTTAATTTTCTGTGTGCTTGTCTTTTTGTGTTCTTTTTCTTCCGAATTTTAAGTTGTTTGTTTTTGTCTTTTGCCAAATTAACTTTTGAAATTCAATTTGCTAATACTGATTCATATTTGAATAAATTAAATAAAAAAATATATACTGTACACTTTGCTGTTTGTGTTGGTGCTGTATTAAGAGGTTACAGATGAACAGATAAACAAGACACACTGGTGAAAACATTTCTGTGTCTTTGTCATAACACTTTGTTTCGCTTCAGTAGATGAAGCTCAAGGGGACGACAAGCGTTCAGACAAACACAGAGCTCGCATAGCTGACCGCTGCCCTGCAATCGCTAAAGTTATGAGCGAACTTGCGCAATCTCTGCAGGCACGGCGACAGAGAACGCTGTCTTCTGCAAAGTATGTTCATTTTGTCTGGATCTAATTATTCATGATTTGCACTTCCTTAGAAATATAGAAATTGTCTGGATGGTTTGTGTGAGTGTTTCAGTCGGATAATATCAGCCAGGAAACCATTTCACTGTTTTTATTTTTCTAAAATTGAATATCTTCCTATTCAATTTCCTCTTTAGTTCTCCTATATCCCAGAATCAACCAGCAGAAGATGCGTCTACGGGTTTGTTTTCGGAGCATCACACCCCTGAGGCTGAGCTTAAGGCACTTCCTGGCTGTCAGCTGCTGAGGAGCCCCTCTGAGAGAGAGGGTTTGACCACCTTCACCGTGGTTCCCCAGAGACGTCAACAGAGCCGGCAGTGCTTAGATCTGCCACTGGCACTACAGTCATCCGCTGCTACTAAAGCTGAGAAAGACCTGAGTCCTGGAGACCCGGATGCCATTGAGACCCCCACCACAGAGCTTTTGGAGGAACTCCCATCTGAACTTTTCAGGAATGGGGGCAAGGGTTCAGACAAAAGTGAGCCCTTATCAGAGGTTCTACATCTACAGCAGCTGGAGAACGAGAATCAAGCTTGGACGGACATTGAGAGTGAGAATTTGGAGCTGAAATATGAAGAGGACCAATGTATTCATGAGAGCTTAGAATCCCTACAAAGGGGCCTAAATAATCCAGAACATTTAGATTGTAAAATGAATAATCTAGAACTAAGAGACAGTAAAATGAATAATCTAGAACCAAGAGACAGTAAAATGAATAATCTAGAACCAAGAGACAGTAAAATGAATAATCTAGAACCAAGAGACAGTAAAATGAATAATCTAGAACCAAGAGACAGTAAAATGAATAATCTAGAACCAAGAGACAGTTGGGTTTGTCCTTCGAAACCAGCTAATGAACTTTCTGACAGGTCACCAATCAATCCAAATACAGGTCTTGTTGAGCGAGAGGAGATGGAAGAGCATGCTTTGGTGGAGACTGAAGAAGAGACGGACTGGGTAGAGCAGTACAAAGAGAGGAGAAGGAAGTTTCTAGATGGTGATAATGATGGAATGAAACAATTTGATGTTTGGGGAAGGATTCAAAGAGAATATACTAACTTGCAAGAAGAGAACACAATGCAAGAAATGGGTTTTCCCTCACCGCCGCCACCTGTCTACTGGGATGAGAAGAGCGGTGAATACAAAGAGGATATAGAAAACAGGAGTGAGCAGGAAATACAGTCCTGTGATGACCAATGGTCAAACTTTGATCTAAGTGCTAACTCAAAGCCCAAATATGTGCCTTACCAGCACTACTCCAAACCAAAAGCCCACTCTACACAAACTAACCCTAATGCGTACACCCCTGGTGCTGAAAACAATTGCAGCTTCACTCCAGAACCTCATAAAACCTCGAACTCACATTCAAGCTTTGACCCTTGCCCTCCAGCAGCGTCGCTCTTTGCCTTGGCTGTATTTCAGAAGGCTAAGCGTTCCAAACCAGGGCTGGATCCCAACTGCTCCAGAAGACGGGAGCTGCCCATGCTGACACAGTGAGTAAAATTACTCACTGAAATATTAATAGAAGGTTCTTAATATTAATGAAATCATCAACATTTATATGTTGTGAATAGTTACAAAGAGTAATTTCTAAATTACTTTCCACATTCAAATGTCAACCATCTTTTTGACCCTCACATGTTTGATGGAACTTATTGGGCCAAAACATTAACATACAGTACTACTGTTCCAAAGTGTGGGGTCAGTACATTTCATTTTTTTTTTTTTTTACAATAATTTTACTCCGCAAGTAATGTATTGTACAGCAATGATGTATTCAGATGTATGAAATTGATCAATGGTATATAAATACCTTAATATTAAAAAAGATAAATAACAAAAAAATGCTGTTCTTTTTATCAAAGAATCCTGAAAAAAAGTTCATTTAAAAATATATTAACTACATATTAAGCATCAAAACTGTTTTTAACTGTGATAATTAGAAATTTATCTTAAGCACGTCAGCATGTTAGAATGATTTCTGAAGTATCACTGAAGACGAGTAAAAATGCAAAAAAATTTTTTTGAAGAATTACGTTTTAAAATATATTACAATAGAAAACCGTTGCTTTAAATTGTAATAATATTTCACAATATTACTGTTTTTACTGTGATTTTGATTTTTAAAAAAATGCAGCCTTAGTGAGCATAAAAGACCTTCAATAACATTAAAACATTTTTACCAACCATAAACTTTGGAACAGTGTTGATCTTTTTCATCGGACGGGAAACTAACAGAATTAAAAGGATGTATAGGCGTCTTTCAAATGTATTGGTTAGTTCATTGTCGAAAGGGCAAGGTGTGTCTGGGTCAGGAAATGAAGTGTGTGTGTAATGTAAATGACGTCTGACACTCATAATAGTCTCTTTGTTTATTTAATGGGGATCTTCCTTCCTCTAAGCATGTTTTATGTGTGTTGTACAGTACATGTGTGTTTATAGTTATTGATGCATTCTTTCATGCATTCCAGAGTTCATAGCCTGAGTGTGTTTTGTACACTGCCGTTCAAAAGTTTAGGGTCGGTAAGATTTTTTAAATGTTTTTTTAAGAAGTCTCTTATCCTCACCCAGGCTGCATTTATTTAATCTCAAATACAGTATAAACAGTAATAATTTACAATAACTGTTTTCCATTTAAATAGATATTTTTAAATGAAATATATTTCTGTGTTGACAGCTGAATTTTCAGCATCATTACTCATGTGTCACATGATCCTGCAGAAATCATTCTAATATGCTGATTTGCTCCTTAAGAAACATTTATTATTATTAATGTTGAAAACAGTTGTGTATTTTTTTTAAAAGGATTCTTTAATGAATAGAATGTTCAAAAGAACAGCATTTATCTAAAATAGAAGACTGTTGTAACATTATACACTATATACAACATTATATAATACTTTTATTCAGCAAGGATACATTCAATTTATCAAACGTGACCATAACGACATTTCATAATGTTACAAAAGCTTTCTATTTCAGATAAATGCTGTTCTTTTGAACTTTATATTATTCAAAGAATCCTGAAAAGAATTGTACACAACTGTTTTCAACATTACTTATAATAATAAATGTTTATTTAGCAGCAAATCAGCATATTAGAATGATTTCTGAAGGATCATGAACCACTGAAGACTGGAGTAATGATGCTGAAAATTCTGCTTTGCCTTCACAGAAATAAATTTTAAAATGTGTTAAAATAAAAAGTTATTTTAAATTGTAATAATATTTCACAATATTATATTTGGATCAAATAAATGCAGCCTTGGTGTGCAGAAGAGACTTCTTTTAGAAACATAATAAAATCAAACTGATCCCAAACTTTTGAACGGCAGCGTGTGTCTTTATGAAATTTGGAATGATAACGTAATCCAATAATAACTCAACAAAATATGTAACAATACAATGTACTGCCATGGGTTCCTAAATGACTGATGTCTGCTAATCTACAATGGGGCGCTGGGGGGGGGGGGGGATATTTTATATTCAATATTTTATATCTGTTAAATATTGACCAAATTTGATGAGATTAGTTTCATGGTGAGATTTAAATGGGTTAATTGAGATTAATCACAATTATTTTCTTTTGTCTATAAGTTTATATCCAACTTCCAGAAAGATGTGACTTACTATGATGTCTTTTTCCCCCAGGTAATTGATGGTCATTCTGAATATGGGAGTGTTCATTTGGCTTAAATGAGGAAGAGGTTTTCTTCATCAGAATGAAGAGCAGGACACACTCCTGATGTTTAAACTCCTCATTTATCTTATCATATGACTATTTGATTCTATTCTATGTTTCAATCATTATGGATATTTTGGTTGGATGAGGGAAAAACAGTTTGAACGCTTAATCTGAATTTTCCTGTTCTGTCAACTGATTTTCACGTGTCCTGGCTTTCAGAAAGGGTGATATTTTCCAGCTTTTTAATTGACTCTCACGAGAACAATATTACGCCGAGTAAACTTTGCCCCAAACAAATACACTTGGAGGGGGAATCATGCATGTATTCATATGTATATATTTTTGTATAATAATGAAGCCTCATATTCTGTGTTAAATTCTTTTTTTTATTTTTTATTAAGAAATTAGTCCTGAGAAACTTGCCTGGATACTATTTTGTACATTTTGTCTTTTGTATTTTTGAGCATAAGTAAATAAAATCTGCTCATAAAATTCACAGGCAAAGTATGATTCATCATTCAGATTTGGAGAACAATATCATAGCAAAGACAGAGAGTGGGTGGTGATGTGTTGCTAAACTCCAAATAGCACTATTATACTGTGTGGCAGATGTCATCCAAAGCCATGCACTAATGGAGAAATTCATGTAATCATTTACTGAAAATCTTGCGGTGCACTATAGCTCTTAAGTCTATTATGTGCTTTTGCAAATTCAAACAGCAAAAACCATACAACCATTATGCTAAACGAAAGGGTTGTAAATGTTTTCTGTGTGCCAAGTGGATTGTTTGTTAGCACATTGCTATGTGGGTAGCCCGTTCAAGATTCTAGATGTGCTGCTTTTGTCTACAGAATCTATGATATACTTATCCCTAGACATTGCTAGGGTCCCAGCGAGTGGGTCTAAAATACTTGGAGAAAGCTGATAGCATTCCCATTTATCTCAATGGCATTTGCTCAGTTGTTTCATAAACTCCTGGAAGTACATGACCTGGAGGCTGCCATCTTCATTAATTCAGAGATTGATCACTCACTGTCGCACAATCTTTCAACCATGTTGACCTGCAGGAGAAAATAATTTCTAGGTGTAAAATGTTTGCTTGTAAACTCATTTAGAGTAACTGATGTTCACTAGGGGGCAGTATATACCAATAGCGATAAGAGCTTGTGAACCGTGTATTGTGCATGTGTTTTTGTTACAGGCAGGCATGTCAAACACTTTTTCCCTTCACTGATCCTAATGTAACTCGCGTACCTTGCGGATCCTTTCAACTCTAATTTTTTTAATGATAAACAAATGTCAAATTACAGGAGAGCTTTTCAACCAGAGACGCAGTGTTGTTGTTTTTAGAAAGGCCTACCATCCATTTTCTGCTACTAACATTTTTTTCTGTGCGTCAAGACAAGTTTTATAGACTTCATAAAATTGAAGGAAAAAGCTGTCGGCGTTGCTTTATTCTCTGGGCAGTCAAATACATTAAAAAGGATGAAGTTTATTTATCTTCCTGGCTTTTTGTTTGAAGAGGACTCTCTCAAGGCCGCAACAGCTTGCAGAGTGGTTGCATCTCCACCTTTTAGACCTTCAGCCATTTCAGATTTTCCTCTTATTTTCAAGGCGTGTTTTCCTGCCCTCTAAGACACCTCTCTGTGGTGTGTAAGAATGGTTTTCCAACAGGCATGGCTGATTTAATAGGACCCTGCTAAGCACAACGAGGGGCTTTTCATCAAATTGGGCTATTGAAACCCACGTGTGGCCGTAAACACTGCGGGTATATGTTTGCCATAGCCGATTGGGGGTTAGGTGGGCTTTATTGGTCATCTGACCTATGCATGTTTTCTATTTTATAAAGCTAGTTTGATCTATATGTGTGTAAGTATGCTGAGGGAACTGATTGAAATGCTCTCACATTAAAATATGCACCTTGTGCAAAGTCCACTGGTGGTGCATGAGATGGAGGAAGCGTCTAGTTCTCCCTGGTGAACTGGTGCCTTTCTCACCTCCCTCATCAGTATTCCGGCAAGTTTGTGGCGTGCATATTCTACTGGTCACTGAAGCCAGATCAGCGCTCCCCAACCCCCGCGCAGCACAGACACGCACACTCATGAATACTGATCACCTAAAGCCCTAATTAACAATCAGAGCCAAACTTATTTACATAAAGTCTGTCTCAGATGGAACAGGCCTCAGATGAAGCTGTCAGACAGATATCTGCACTTAAAAATCCAGTGAAATCTGTTAGACTTTGATGGGTCGCTGAGTTCACTGACAGCAACTTAAAAGTAACAGTTTTGGACTGTGGTATTAATAATGTACATATAGTCCGTATAATATATCTTATCTCTGTGAAAATGAATAATGAAGAAGATATTTTGAAAAATAAACGTAACCAAACAGTTGATAAGCCCCATTGACTTCCATAGTATGGAGGGGGAAAAAATACTATGGAAGTCAATAGGGTCCATCAACTGTTTGATTACATTCTTCAAAATATCTTCTTTTGTGTTAAGTAGAAGAAAGAAATTCATACAGGTTTGGAACAACTTGAGGGTGAGTAAATGATGACAGAATCTTTTAATTTTGGGGTGAACTATCCATTTAAGGTGTGTTCGACTTCAAGCAGCGGTGGAAGCCTCTCCTTCTTTACATCCCTGCTTAGCGGCCGAGAGCAGAATTGTGGACCCAAGCGTACCTGGTTCCCCAACATTAACCCTGTAATACTTGGCAAAGGTACAAGGTGAACTCCATGATGCCACTGTGCATATGTCTGTTAGTGCCACCCCCTTCAGTGCTGCACATTGCTACGTTCCAGTCCACTTTTAGACATGCACTTGCGAACTTCCCTAAGCACTTCCCTTCGGGGGAATCTCTGCCGCCATTTTGAAGTGCGTTCCACTTCGTGAAGTGGACGAGGGAAGTTTATATGGACAGACCCTCGCTCCCTCGATTTTGACCGAGGGAGCGAGTCTACTTCATATGTACACTTCAGGCAGCTCCATATACCACAATGCAACACAATTGTGATGTCACCGCAGATCTGGTCTTTTTATTTAAAACAACCTAAACACATCTATATACATTTGGATGCGGCATTAAACAAATTCTTAAAGGGAAACATTTTTGAAATAATAAATCAACTCCATAGCTGATTCCAAGTGATCAAGGGCTTAGGACGTTCCAATTCAGCCCATTGCAGTTTCCGCCAGTAGTGGGCACTCATGCAACTTAAGCAATGACGTACATCCGAGTGAACGAGACGGAGGGAAGTTAGCGAGTGAAGGGCATGACAATTTTGGACTGGAACGCAGCACAGGATGTGGCCAGACTCCTGGTAGAATGAGCTACCAGGTTCCCTGGGACTGGTAAACTCTGACTGGAGTATGCTTGTGCAATAGTGTCTACTCCAATGTGATAGACGCTGTTTCGAGGCTGGTTATCCGACACTTTTCTTATCAAAACACAAAAACAACTGAGTGTGTGAATGTTGTAACGACTGTGTGCACTCAATGTATGTGCGAAGTGTTCGAACTGGACATAAGGTAGCAAGATCAAGCTCTGTACAAGAGAGATCAGGATCAGGTTGAAACGCTGCAAGTTCGATTACTTGATTGATCAAGCTAGTATTAAGAACTTTAGGCAGGAAAGCCGGGTTCGGCCAAAGAGAGACCCCTGAATAGTCTGTTTTTCATCTCAGACAATCTTCAAGACTGTAACTCACCCACTCTTTTTGCTGAACAGATAGCAAGGAAAACTGTTTTCCATGTTAGTGATTTAAGATCCGCTTGGGCCAATGGTTCAAACGGGGCCCTAGTCAATGATTGTAGAACCATGGGAAGATCCCAGGATGGTGATCTTAGCCTTTTTTCTGGATAGAGGTGACGTGCCCCTTTGAGAAATTGAGTAACCAACATGTGTTTACCAACAGATAAACCTTCCACAATACTGTGAAAATAAGAAATAGCCCGAACATAAACCCTTACTGTGTTGACCTTTCTTCCTGAGTTTAAAAGTGACTGAAGAAAGCATAAAATAGAATCAAGACCACAATTCGTGGGGTCCAAGTTTTTGTCCTGACACCAGTTAGAGAACACACGCCACTTGCTTGAGTAGTAGTGGAAGGCGCTTCAGCATTGTTTATGGTTTTCCTGCCTCCTCCAGCTGACAAGAGAGGGGCTGAGTAGGGGCCAAACCCAGAGTTGTAACGTGTCTGGGTTCAGGTGCCAGATCTGACCCTCCACTAGAGAAGGTCTGCTCTGATAGGTAATGGCCAAGGATGGCCCTGTACCAGATGTAGGAAAAGTGGGAACCAATGTCTCTTTGGCCATTTCGGGGCGATCAGTAAGATCCTGCAATTTCCCAGATCCACCCGTTTGAGCATGAGGAATCAAAGGCTTCAGCAGAAGCAAAAACCATCGATTAACCACCTTGTAGCTCACAATAAGGCTGTCTTTAAAGGTTTAGAAGTTATCGTTAAAAATCAATTTCCCTATGGAGAAAATAAATGGAGTTTTTACTTCTGGAACCCGACTGTTGCACTATATAACTTTTAACTTCAATGAAGCAACTCAGCGATCCTTCGTTAATAGTTGTAAAGTGGCATTTACTGTATGCCTGATTAGTAATAGAGGCTTGGGCTCAACTGTTAAACTGTCAACTTGAGATTTGAATCTGTGCTATAAGGAAGTAGTTCCACAGACACAAGAGGGTTTTTTAAGACACCCCGTTGTTGTTTCTTTTTTATTTACACACTTATGCCTTCAAACTGTTGTATAAATGCACTAGTAGTCGTACAGCATATAGCTTTAAAGTGTTATTTTACCCACCTGATACTATATAAGCAGTTTTCATCTGAAGGTATGCCTGACCTTTCCGACTGTCCACAAATGTCAGTTAGGCTTTCAGGCACGGAGCTGAGTTTCTCTTTAACATTGCCTCCCACAATCTCTGACATTTCCTCTGATGTCACCACATTCTAACCCCCACAATGCAGTGCGGATGATCTCTCCTCCCTGCCCTTACCCAGAAAGACAGAGAGAAAAGACAAACAGACAGATACTATATTTAGAAATGGACAATAGAACCAAGCAAATGTAATCACAACATTTCCAGCCTCAACTTCTTCACTTTTAGTCCTGTTTTCTTAAACTATATAAAACGTTGCTGGTTGTCTGTGTTCTTTTCTTTATTGAATTATTTGCATTTTGCTTATACTGCTTTCAGATGTGTCAGTGTATTTGAAATGAAAACTGGCCTGTTTTAAAAAAAATAAAAACAAATTAAAACATCTCTAAATGTCAAGGTGCTCTTTCTTTTCTCAGTCTCTTTCAGTGTTTATTCTGTCTGTTTTTCATTCTGTCAGATTATCTCTCTTTCATTTTCTCTGCCATTTGACACCAGGGTCATTAACATGTCACGGCTTCTCTGGCTAATATGCAGAAATATTCATAATTAATGCTAAACTTGTTCCTTTTATGCGAAATGATAATTGGAGACAGGGACATGAGTGGCTCTGTAATTAGCAAACATAAGAAATGTGGATTAGAATGAGATGATGTTGAGGTTGGTGAATAGGAACTTGACTTAACACTAAATGCATAGTGAATTTGTCTGGGATGTCTTGATATGAATTATAATGCACATTATATATGCTTATAGTTTATAAAGCTGCAGTCCGTAGCTTTTCCTCTTTGTCACCATCTCTCTGTTCGAAATCTGTAACTGCAGTGATTCGCTGAATTATCATCTTTACGTGGGTTGTAAATCGGCATGAAACAGCCCGGATGAACACAGTGTTTTGAGGCGAGTGGTGCTGTCAGTCACCGCGCTGTGTGGATACTGTCATTCAGAATCACAGATTCACTTTTTGAAAGTTTGACCAACATAAGAATTTTCATAAGAAAATGTCTTCTGAACAAGTAAGTAACATCCATTTTTGTTCTGACCAACTAAGGGGGAAAAAGCATTCGACATGATAAGCTTCGTTAGATAGATTTAATCAACGCGATTTACAGCAACCGTGCAAATTATAGCCTACTTTGTTCTCAAATTGTTCATGTTAACAACATCACATCAGCATTGCGTGAATAATGTTAAATTGTTTTATGGTTACCTGTGTAGTTCAGAATTCATATTCTCCATAATAGCAAAATGAGAAAGGCACAACAAAGGAAACTCCATAACTGTGTGAATTAAGAAAACGTACTGTTGCACGATTGAACTATTGAAATGTCTTACTCTTAACTTACTTGTTCAGCAGAAAAAAGCCGTCTCTTCTTCCGTTTTGAACCCCTTCAAAACACGGAGTTCACACACTTTTCAAAAGCCCCGCCGATGTTTAAATCCTTGTGTTCGCATGAGACGGTTTCTTTCTCTTCCTCTAGCCACCTTAAATCCGAAGTACAAAGTCTTTTGGGTTTTATAACTGCTGCATCTCCAGATGACACTGATGATTGTTGTTTGGATCTTTCTGGATGCCATAAGTTTAATTATGTAAAGTGCTGCGAGAAAAGCCTATACATCTAAACATCTCGTCACGCGCAGTATAGCCGGCTAGCCGAAACTCCTTTATGTGTACGGGTGTGACGTAATGACGCAAAGACATGCTCGAATTTCCCGCGGAAACCCACCAGTACCACTGGAATTAAAATCACTATTACAAGCTAACCGTTTTGAATCTAGCTATGGCAAGCAGATAGTTTTGACCACTGGCAGAATACGTTTTTTTTTTATATAATTATTTTGGATTATTTTTAACTTAAAAAAGCTACGGACTGCAGCTTTAATATACAGTAACTGATGAATTAATACTCATTCAAATGCATACACACATTTATGTGCACATCTGCAATTATAATGACCATCGCTTCATTTCTCCAGGCATGTTAAGTAGAGAGGAAGGAAAAGAGATACAAATAAAATAAATAAAATAATTATATTGTATAGTACGCATTACAGATTTGTAAATCTCAAAAAACATGTTGACAGGCACAAAAAAAGCACTTTGCAATTAATTTCATTGTTATCAAATATGCCATTAATTAAATATTACAGTAGCCCAAACAATCTAATTTACATCATCCTTTCATGACCTTTTATATTACGACAACAACATCAAATATTTTCTCACAGCTGTTTCCAATGACTGTACCAATCCAGTCTAGTTTGTCACATTCTGTGTAACAACATCAGCGAATGTTGCTACAAACAAAATATATGATTTATATTTGTATTTTTGTGAATTCCCAAAGGATGTTTAAATCCGCTAGCGTTTATAGTGTTAGAGAGAGAGAGAGAGAGAGAGAGAGAGAGAGAGAGAGAGAGAGAGAGAGAGAGAGAGAGAGAGAGAGAGAGAGAGAGAGAGAGAGAGAGAGAGAGAGAGAGAGAGAGACTGGACTCTCAGCTGGAGTCTGGTAGAGCGCATGCGCAGTAAGGGATGAAGCTTCTCCGCTTTTTTTTCGGCAGCTGGCGTGAGGTTCTGGAATTCCAACATGGCAGTAGATGTGGTCAGTAATTCTGTGGTGGTCAGTCTCTCCAGCCCTGACTTGGAAGCATTCCAGAACATCACCGACTCGGAGTAACTGCCATCCCCCGCTCTCAGCAGCACGGCTGGACGCTGTCGCCGTTCTCAGGCGCGGAACAGGTAAATCTTTCACTTTGTTTGCGTCCACCAGCTGTCCGTTTGTAGGCTACCGGAGAGAGAGAGAGGCCATGCCATGCACGGACAGCGCGCTCGGACACTCGGACACAGGCCCGAGAAAACAGCGCGCAGTTTTTGTTCGGCGTGGCTCTTAATAGCATTAAATTATGGTAGTTTGAGCACTAGGCAAGAAGTTTTATTATTGGAGTAGAGTTCTATAATACGACAGCATTGATCCGTATGTGTGTTGTGTGTCCAGGCGAGAGTGACAGAGACATTCTTACCCATCAGCACAATTGAATATGATCTTACTTTATAAATCTCACTTTAGCTCTTATATCTTCTGTTGTTTCCATTACAATACACAAGACTAGCATATTTAAATTCCATTTAAATAATATTTGATATACTAGGCTAACTGATTTGCAGTAGGCTAATTAAATAAAGAAATAGAAATAAATCATCTAAACCCTAATTCGCAAAGCTAAATTTAGTTAAAAATAAATAGACAATCTACATTTAAATGGATTTTAAAGCACTTTAAAAAAAAACATTTTTGCATTAAATGTTCATATAAAAAGCCTATTCTAAAGCCTAAATGAAAAAATATAGCGTTAAATTCTGTTTAACATTTTTTTTTTTAGTTAAATCGGGAAGTTAAACAAATAAATAGCCTAGCATTAATTAATGAGCATTTTTATGGTAAATTTATTTTCCTGCTGCATCATATATTCATCTCTCCTCTCTCTTTCTCCACAGTTTGGGGTTCCTGTCCGCCCAAAACACTGTTTGCATGCGGTGTGTCATTCAACTTACTGAAAAACTCTTTCTTTACAATCCTTTCTGTCTCTCTCCGTCACCTTGCTGATGTCAAGCAATATGATCAGCGGTGTATATGGTAGGTCATATCTGTTTTATTTGAAAATGCATGCAAATCTCTGGCTAGATGATGTAAAATTCTTTATGAACCCGTTTGCTTCCTCCTTTAGGCTATTGTTAGTCAGTGCCAATCATAGGCATGCATTAGGATTTTGATTATTTGCTTGTCTCCTTCATTAGATAGGATAGCGGAGAACTGACAGGAAAGTAGCCTATAGCCTACAGGTCAGGGAGAGAGAGGAGATCGGGACATGACACAGGCCGGACTCGAGTCGCAGACCCTACAAGAACAGCTCTCTTAAATAGCTATAAAACAAAACTACTTATTCAGTTTGAGAACATCCCGTAAATTCCCTGTTCTCTTGACTTTTTTATACATATAGCCTATATTTTCCTACTTAAACGTTTTTCCAATATGTTCCTCCATTCGGATATCATTCATACCATTCGTGCTAGACGCAGATTGATTTTCAGTGCTGTGATAGCATTTTCCTGGCCCGCGTCAGGGGAAGGAGAGTTGAGATTGGAGGTTACAGACCGCAATCATGTAGCGCTGTATCTCCAGTCGGGCGCGCGGGCAGAGCGACTGCTGCACGAGCGCGTAATAAATGCTCGCGCTGTGATGTGATTCTGGCGGGAAATCAGCCGTGAGCGCACAGTGGCGCGGTTAGTTAGATGTGCATAATTTGGACTCAGATGTATTGCGAAATGACAACACTTCATTTTCCAATATTCCAGTGTTCCCCTTGTCTCTCTTTGTCTGTCTCTCAGTCAGGTAGAGCAGATTGCTGTCTGTATGAGTGGTTGTTTATCGGTCTGAATGTGGAGTCAGTGAGCCAGCAGTCACACACTACACACAATCAATCACAAGTTGGATGGGCAGTGAATTAGAAATGGACAGTTAAACTACCATGTGCACATTTCTTGTTATATTTTCACATGAGCCAACTGTAACATCAATCTGTTTTGTGATATTGTCTTGTTTTTATTGTCCGGCTTGTTTGTATAGGTTTAGCTGTTCTTTTTTGGCCTACAAATATAGTTAAGCATGTCGAAAACAGAATTGTGAGGACATTTGAAGTGGTTCTCACTATTAAATGCTCATAAATCGACCAAATTGTGTATTATTTGAATATAATTACATCAACAGGTTTGTGTGAGATTTACGGGTAGTGTACCGGACTGTAACCACCATAGACATTTAGGCGGGAATGTAACCCCAATAATCAGATATGACTAAATTGTTCAAATTGTGTGCACAAATTGTGGTTCTTCTACTATTTTTCTTTCTTTTTCTTTATTCCCTTAAATCTCTTTGAATCCTTTAATGTCTTAATGTTCAAGACAGCTATGGCCTTGGTAGCGTAATTATCCTTATGAAAACTGTTCTGTCTCACACACACACACTTTTCATGGTACCGTTTGAATTCTATCTCTTAAAAAAATGAATAGGCTTGTTGTGTTATAGGTGCACAGTGAGGAATTGAGTGTTATAGTTTACATGAGAGTGTCAACTTGAAGTCCATTGCTGATACTTGCTGCTTTTGAATTTCCCTATACACTTCCTGATGATGTCATTTGGGAACTGGCTTTTGTTAGTTAAACGGATATTGCAAAAGACTAACAGGATGGAATACAATATTGAGGACATTGAAAAACCTATAAACCAATACTCGAGAAAATATGTTTTGTTTAAAACTTTTTAATTAGATAAACAAAAAACATGAAGAAACATCTCAAACTTTTCTTATAAATTGCCATAACTAGTAAAATCATTTAAAATCTCCTCATCTTTGCTTATTGTGATAAAAGAAAACAAATTCATTTGTTTAAGACATTACATTATGGCATTACAAAAATAGGTTTTAGAGGTCAAAATATTGTCTATTTTATTTCCATATCATTGAACAAAACATTGAGCTGTTTTGTCTAGTGCTACAAGTTAAAAACTGTGCCACTTTTGAAAACGTTTAAAAAAAGCTTCTTGACATTCTTGCATTGTGTATCACACAGTTGTGCTTCACATGAAACTCCTCTTCCATGAACTAACATGTCCTGTGTGATGAGCTCGTTCAGTGCTGTCTGCTCACAGTAAGTTTTGTTTGGCGGGGCATTTTGCCTGATGGAACTGAGCTGACTGCGCACTTGCAAAAACATGAAGGAGGTACTTTTAATTTTTTAATTGCTCCGTTTGTAGGTAAATTCCTTATTATTTACGAACCATTCAGGGGGCTTGCTTAAATGTGGTCATTTTTACAAGAAATATTGGACCCTTAATTGTGATTGCTCATACATTGGCTATAGGAATAAAACAGCAACAAATAATATAGTCATGAATATGAAATGAACATACATAGCCTACATTAATAACCTCCCTTTCTCATCTTCAACTCCTGTTTCTGTCCCTCCTTCTTTTTGACAGCCAGATTGTGTTAAAATTTTAGTGTTGACAGTGTTTGTGATTAAATTATTCCTCTACTCTTAACGTCATGTAACTTCACACTTTTCCTTATTCCCCCCTCCCTCCCTCCAATTTCATTCCTCCCTTCACACATCTAAAGATATATAGCGACAAGAAAGTGTCTTTGAGTGACTAATGTAGACTTTCTCACACAGTTTGTCTCCCATACTTTCTCTTTTCTTTCGCTTGTCCCTATTACACGAAAACTAGTGCCTCCCTCGAGTTTCTCTGTGTGTGTGTGTGTGTGTGCGTGCGTGTATGCGCATATGAGGGATGATTGAGCTGTTTAATATGCTAAAGCCCTATTAAAGGCCGATGTCAGCAGCAGACGGTGTACGGCCGCCCAGTCTGCCCCGGCCCAGTGCTCTGTATTGTGTCTCTAAATGAACACGGTACTGTGTTAATTAGCAGAGGAAAATGGCGTGTGGAATTGAATTGGTCATTGACATGCGAGGCGTTCGTCTCTCGTTTAGAGAGATATGAAAGTGATTTAAGCCCTAGCTATGTCTTTTATGGAGGTTTTAAATAATTTATCTGCAGAAAAGAGAAGGGGGAGGAAGTGAAAGAAAAGAGTTGCCTCATCTGTCTTAGATTGAATTTATTATGTGTTTTTTTTTGCTAGGAATGTCTCTCTGAAATGTGTGATTCAGTCTGATTCATTTAAATTGAAGTTGAAGATTCAGATTCCTATGCCACTATACTGCCACTAAATGGTATGGTAGAATAATGATTGTTTTGAAACAAGTTTCCCGAACACTCCTCAAAAAAAGTAATCAGGGCCTAAATTACCCTGATACCCTGGTTTTGCCACACCTGGCAGTGGGCGGTGACTTAAATAATTAAATAAGACATGAAATAAATACAATACAATATAATACAAATGAAATAAACAGTGCTCTTCAGGCAGGTCTAATCGTTTTCAGGTAAATTTAATAAAGTAGGCTAATCAAATAAATAGCACTGCATAGACTTCATATCCTTTTTTAAAATTCAAGAGCAGTAAGTGATTTTTTCTTTGTCCTTTGTTGTTTGGTTAAAAACCCAGACAGCAGCAGGATTGTTAGGATGCTGTCACTTTACAGTTTTTTTATTCGCTTTGGTACTGTTTTCACAAGTAAGGTGTACATTTTCAAAACTCTTAGTACAAAAATCCAAACTGATCACACTTGTAACACAGCTATCATTCTTTCAAAACCTGATCTCATGCTTTTTATTCAGTTGCACATATTTTCAGTCCACATAATCATTGTTTCAAACACAAGACTATTGTAATATGTAATGAGAAGATTTGGTTCAATCATCGAAACACAACAGCATGATCTTCTTTCAGTTTAGTACGTTTAACAATCAGTTCCTTTAACAGCAAACACTGCAAGAGACATGTTTCAAATCACCCTTGTTGCTGAATTAATAACAGTAATACAGGCTACAGATGCCACATTTATAAACTTACATTACCTAACTTATGAAATTGAATCCATAATGTTTGTAATAGTATCTATCTAGTGTGTTATCAAAAGCTGTGATGAAGTTATGAAACTATACCATGAGGTTTTGTGCTAGAACAGTGTTTCATGTTTTATGGGGACTTTCCATAGACATAATGATTTTTATTCTGTACAAACTGTAAAGGCAAGGCAAGGCAAGGCAAGTTTATTTATAAAGCACATTTCATACACAATTCAAAGTGCTTTACATAGAAGACATTTAAAAAAAAATCAAAAGAAATAGCAATAATTAAAACAGGTTAGAATAAAGAAATTAAAATAATCAAAACAAATAGGCCTATTCTATCCCCTATACCCCTTAATATACTCATCACAGAAAACTTTCTGTATTTTGACATTTTCAAGAAACATCACTTATGATTTATAAGCTGTTTTCCTCATGGAAAAAACATAAGGAAATGACATATACAAAATATATAATCTACAGTATATGTCCCCACAAGGACAAGGATTTCCGATATTGCCATCTTTGTAGAGACATTTTGTCCCCATAATGTGGAGTTTACCAGGACACACAGACCACACACACACACACACACTTTGAACATAGTGGTTATAAATTATAACTTATAATCTAAGAAAAATATATTTTTACACTTATAATGTAAAAAGAATTCATTACATTTGGTTATCTGTATCAGATATTGAAAACGAAAGTAGAAACTAATTCTATAGAATCTGTATGATCTATAGAAATCTATAGATGTACCAAATGATTCATTGATTAACCATTAAGATCAGTTGGATTAAATAATAGACAAATGCATTACACTGAACAAGAAGAGCTCAAAAGCAAATCAAAAGTTTGATAGTAATGGCATTATGAAAGGCAGCTATTGTGAATGAAACATTTATATAGATGATATAGATTTGGTGTAGTGAAAAGGATACTTTGTGATTTTGAGCATTGTATTAACAAATGAAAACACAATGAAATGCTTGAAAAAAAGTGCAGGAGCTTTTTGACATAATTTTGAGTGAATTTGTCCATTGAAGCGCAGGAAGGCATGAAAGAGAGCTCAACTTCTGATGTTATTCACACACAGCGCAAGTAACATATTCCCTTTTGCGTGTTTCAGCGCTTGAATATTTACACTTGAAAGGCTGAAACTTTAATGATGATGAAGCACTGACCACGTTTGTTCACGTTCATGTTGTCACAACATTGCATTGCTAGAATTCAAAATGTCATTACTGGCCTACTGGCGACTGACACCGTTTCATTCACTCGCCAACGCCGATTTTTACTCGCATTTGGCACTTGGCGAATGTTAATTTTAGGCCCTGAATTTAATGTTTTGCTACAAACCTGTAAGCATTTACAATTTCCAGGAAAATGTCCATGTGAATTACAGTGTGCAATCCATTTAACTCACATAGTTTCGTATGTCTAAGTGGAACAGTTTAATTAACAGAAAAAAATGTAGGGTGGGTCTTGATTTTATCCACTGGAAACAAAAATTAAAGATTTGCTTCTGATGAAGAGCTAGTTTTAAAATGACATTTTGACTAAAGATAATAAGAATGCAATAAAGGGTCCGATATATTCGTGGCAAAAATTTTCAAAAAAGAAACAAAAGTTCTTTAATAGCAAAGCTGAGCGGCGGTATTCCTTTTTACGCATATTCTGAGGCCGCCTATCTTGCTGAAGGTGGTGTTTACAGGAGTATTTAAATATGTGATGTGCACTATCCTCTCAATACAAAACAAACACAACACAATTCATTGCAATTTTCTTTCAGGAAATTCATCTCAGAGTCTTTAAATGTCTCTACGCAAGCGATTATAGAGATGTGGATATGTTTGTACCAGCTCTGCAATTCGGCACTCCAGTGTATTCATGTTTTTACTTGTGACTGAAGTTGATGGAATCAGTGAAGAAATGAACGTGATTTCTACGTCAAAGTAGGTGGAGCCATAGAGCACACGCACCTGTTACATAAGCGCCATGCACCAATTGCGGTTCAAAGTTGAAAGTTCCAAAACCACCACAACGAACCCTTCATTTTAGCCCCGTTTTGTGCAAAATATCGTCGCACCCATCCGTTCTATGATTTTTCTTAAAGTATATTGGGGCCTTAAAGGGATACTCCACTTTTTTTTGGAAATAGGCTCATTTTACAACTCCCCCAGAGTTAAACTGTTGCGTTTTACCGTTTTTGAATCCATTCAGCCGATCTTTCATACCATAAGTGCAGCAGGCGCAGGCACTTAGTCCCGGTCACGTTGGAAGTTACCGAGCTGGGAACTATTTTCAGGCGCTGCGTCATATCATTACTCCTGCTGCACTCATGGTACGGCAGTAAAGTTTCTTGATTATTACGCAGGAATGAGAGTATAGTTCCTAGCCATATCAGCCTAGAAAATCGCAACTTTACATTTTCCGTCGGTCTTAGTGCACAATGTAACTACAGAAGAGTCAAGTTTTAAATATCGAAAAATATCGAAACACTTTGGTCATTTTCTTTTTGAGAAATGCTAATGGTCTTGTCCACTTCAATGATGTATGCTAAGCTATGCTAAAAGTGGTACCGCCAGAACCGGAGATCGGCTGAATGGATTCAAAAACGGTAAAACTCAACAGTTTAACTCTGGGGGAGTTGTAAAATGAGCCTATTTCCAAAAAAAGTGGAGAATCCCTTTAAAAATTTTGACTTTAACATTGAAAATTGCACACACTTCAGCTTTATAATTCAAATTATATTGCAAAGAATGTTTGATGGGAGTTTTGTGAGATTATTGAACTGGAGCTATGTGTGTGGTTGGTTTCACCATAAAGTTTTAATTTAGTGGTCTCAACTTTTTTGCGTCCTTTTTAGTGACACTACAAAACAAAAGTTTTGTTTCAATCTCTGAGCTTAAACTTTCATAGACCTTTCTCTGCTGAGGCTACATTCTGTCATACTTGTCTCCACCTCCCTCTCTCTTTCTCCCTCTTTCTCTCTATTGCAGCACTCAGCAGGCCAGGGCTGAAAGTCAGGCGTTTTGAAGAGAGGACGTTGAGAGTGAATGGCTCATTCACATTAAATAAGAATTAGAGGGCTTCCACCCTGCCACTCTTACAATGGTCAAACAGCCTGGCACAACAGGAGAACTGTTCACAACTGCTCTCTCTCTCACACACAAACACACACACACACTGAAAAGCATGCCCTTTGTGTCAAGGAAAAGAGGGTGTGGTTTTGTATCAAATAGATTTTCTGTTTTATTTTTAGATGGATAATATGATCTTGATCTATGCAGTACCGTGGCTCACCCAAAAAATAAAATTGTCATCATTTCTCCAAACCCATATGACTTTCTTTCTTCTTTTGGAACATATAAGAAGTAGTTTGGCAGAGTGTTCATGCTGCTCTTTTCCATACAATGAAAGTGAATTGTGACATGGGGCTTTCAAAATAAAAAAAATAAGCACTTTATAAGTATAATAATATTAGTCCAACTGTCAGATTTTATTCACATTGATATATATTAATTGTAATACTATAATATGTCACACCAGTGAGGCCAAATTTTTTATTTTGTGTCTTGCAACTGATGTGCTAAATTTGAATATATAGTCATGGTCAGAATTATTGGCACCCTTGGTAAATATGATCAAAGAAGGCTGTGAAAATACATCTGCTTTGTTTATCCTTTTGATCTTTAATTAAAAGAAAAACTCTCAAAAAAGTAACCTTTCATTGAAGGAAAACTAATGAATGTGGGTGGAAAATCCCATTGAGAAATAAATAAAAATTTTGGTACCCCTAGAAATTTCATATTTACAATTTTTCGCACACCAGGGTGACTAGGAACATGAAATTGTCCAGACATGACTTGATGTTTCACAGGACTATAAATATGAGGAAACACAAAGGCAAAATTCCTTTAATCTTTACAATGGCTATAAAAGAACAGTTCTGATTTTTGGAATAGCCTTTTTGGAGCTTGACAGCCCCTGCCCATCATTCACTTTTATTGTATGGAAAAGTGCATTGTGATCATCCCGCCTAACATCATCTTTTGTGTTTGACAGAACAAAGAAAATCATACAGATCTGGAACGACATAAGGTTAATTTTTGTGTGAACTATACCTTTAATATAATCGTGAAATTCTGTAATATGGTGACCTTTTCCCTAAAAACTAATTGGACTGAATTAGATATTTTTGTGTTAAGTATTTGTCTTGTGTAATATAAAATCAGGAATTTTGTACTTAAGTAGGCACTGAAGTCAATGGACTGGATTAGATTGTGTGTATGAGTGTGTATTATTTATTTTGTCTAGATCTTTCTTTAGGGGCTTTATCTGTTTTGCTGTTGGCGACAGTAATGGCTGTTTAATTACTCAATAAAAACGTTTTATGAATGCAGTCTGTGAGAGTGAGTCTGTGTGATGTATTGATTTTGCTGCTGGAGAAACCTGAGATTTTCACTTAAGGAAAAGTGACTCGCCTGTCGATGGGCTGCTGGTTTAAATAGTAGCCTATATGCATTTACACACAAGCACATGCAAAAATACACCGCGTAAGCATTGTTTAAAGAGACGCTACTACTGAACTAACAAATATTCAGTCAATGAAGTGAAGATTCCTTCCTCTAAAACCAGTTAATGAAATGTCTGCCTTTAAAGTATGGAACATTGCTTTAGAAGTGTGTGTGTGTGTGTGTGTGTGTGTGTGTGTGTGTGTGTGTGTGTGTGTGTGTGTGTGTGTGTGTGTGTGTGTGTGTGTGTGTGTGTGTGTGTGTGTGTGTGTGTGTGTGTGTGTGTGTGTGTGTGTGTGTGTGATGGGCCTTCTCTGGAGGATTTGTAGCCAGAGGGTATATTGGAACAACAGAAAGTCGTTCTCTAATGCACCAGCACAAAACCTTTTACACATAGAAAAGTACTAACACTAGATCAGCAGCTTTGCAGCTAATGGGATTGTCCAGGTTCTGTCGAATACAAAAAAAAAAAGATAGCATTTGAGAGAAAATTCCACCAAACCATGTTAATATTGGACTTTACAACACATCACATTTGGCTTTAGACTGGTGAGGCTGTAATGTAGGCAGGCAAGCCAGAGAATATTCATTTGTTCATATTTAACTAGCTCTCTCCATTATGAATAGTACTTTATCTTTGTCTTGTAGGGTTCTTGTGAAGAACCCTTCATGCACTGTTTTGGGAATTTCTGCACTCATCTCAAGAGGTTTGGCTGATGTGGTTTAATTGAGGCTTTATTTTAGATGACATGTTCATTCTCTAAGGTATAGTTTTACTCTTGCCTAGTCCTAATTACTGGTGTTTGCAATTGTTCATTCTCAGGGTGAGGAATTTAACAAACCCACTTTGGCACATATCTCGTCTCGTCAAAGCGTTTTTGCTAGAGACATGAATGGCACCTCAAGTCACGTGGCTTTTAGAGGACAGGTGTGCCATCACTTGTATAAGCAATTGGACATCCTGTAGCTCATACAGCATCGCATGTTGATAACCAATGCGAAATACATAAACTGATGAAATATATGTGGAATGGAATGTAAATCACTTTGGATAAAAGCCAATTGCATAAATAAATGTAGAATGTAAAGAAGAAAAGTCCCACAGAACAGATTTACATTGAAATATATCTGTAGAACAGAACATTTTCTATTCTGTTTTCATCAATCTGGTTTTGGTGAATTTACTGTGTATCTGTTTTTATAGAAGAGTGTGTCAGAAATAATGCTAAATAATAGACTACTATTATGTCTTGCTAGCGTCAACCATTAAAATAGAAAAAAAGCAATTAGAAAGTTGTTAAAAGACATCTTTAGCTCTTTCAGATCTGTTATTGATATTGCTTTCAATCTTTTTTTATTTATCTTCTTTTATCCTATCATTTTTCAACCACCTGTCTTAATTGCCATTAGTGTGATATACCCAGTATTGTAATTTGCTTTTGTTAGGTATCTGCAAAACTATATAACTTTAATTTTTAATAGTTAAAGCTATTGCTAATGTATTGAGTGTGAGTGACTTTCAAAGTCCCAATTCATGTCAGTTATAGTCCTCTGTGTGTGTGTGTGTGTGTGTGTGTGTGTGTGTGTGTGTGCAGTAAGTCCAGCCTTTTCCCATGAGAGAACACTGACTGACCTCAAGTTGCGTGTATCGATCAAGAGGATTTGCTGCTTAATAGAATTGAATGTAATTGGGCAGTTTTTAATTGAGATGGATAGAACATGTAAATTTTGCTCCATTAGTCCAAAATCAATATCCATCTGCTGTAGTATGGAGTCTCTTTCTTTGTTTTATTTTATTTTATTTAAAAAAAAAAAAAGGTTGTTTCTGGTGCACAAGGTTTTGCAAATCCACTGTACTTGCAAGGTCAGAGAAAATGTTATGTTTCTTTATTTTAGAAGTACTTTACTGTATGTAATATTTTATGGCTAAGGACATAATTTCTCTTTCTTTCTTCTTTTTTCCCTTCTCTCCCCAATTTCTTTCCCTCTTTACAGCCAAATTGGAATGCGGAAGTAAAGCTCTTTGTTTCATAAACTAAAATATTGGTCCAGTACTCTGCGTGTACTATATGTGTGAAGCTGAAATGACAGAGATACAGTATTTTTAGGGGTAACATCTGTTGTCGGGTTCAGTTGCTAATGCCGAGAGCTACATTATTGATCAGTCGTTATTACAGTATGCTGAAATATTATGTTCCTGTGTGGTGTGCGTGAGTCAATGAAACTGAGGAAGAGACAGAGAGTGTGTAATATGAGGTTCCTTGATTACATTAAAGAGCTTTTATTTTATTCACTTGAGATGAAGCCTTCTGGTGTATCTCAGTATCAGACCATAATGATATCATCAGAGCTATTCTGGATGTGTGTGTGGCAAGGAATCAAGTTCTATTAGTACACAGCTGAATTTAAACTTCACTGTTAATCTAAAGATCGCAAAACAGCTCAGATAGCTGCTAATGTGTGCTTAGAAAAAGGCTTTTACAATTCCTTTTTTGATTATCTTTCATTTTAATATTTTATATTATTAAATAAGTTTTGTCTTTGTCTTTTTTACAATATGATTATGCACAATTGGTCATTATCTGGAACTGCGGTTAATTAACCTAAATTGCTCACATTTTCTCTCAGTAGTGTTTTTCGGTAACAATCCAATATTGTGATAGAAATAAGGTAGAGTAATAAGTATAATTAGTGATCTTTTTTCTTTTTTTTTACAGAAATATATTATAGCATGTTTGCATATTGATTGGCAAGTTCATGGGCGGCACACTCTGAGGCTCTTGGCTGTAATAGAAATTCTATTTTTCTTTTTAGTTTTATGATGTTACTTATATTTCTGTTTTTGAATTTTTTTTTAAATTCCATGAGTTTGAATTGACATGAATTTGACTTTTTTTATTTTATTGGCAGGCGTGACCATGCAGTGGAGCCCTGAGCAGTCACAGTGGGCGGAGCAACACTATGACATCACCTCGACCACTCGTTCACCAGGGCATAAGATCGAAGCACTTAGGGATCCAAGGCTAACAGGTTCGACCTCAACTGCGGCGTACCAACATTCATGGGCAAACGATGACATTTCAGCTCTGACGGCTTCTAACCTGCTCAAGCGGTATGCAGAGAGATATTCTGCCATCCTGGATCTACCCTGTGAGAGTGGACTTATGGGATATCCAGACGCAGCCATCTCCGTTAGCATTAGGGGACCCGGTGTTGTGAATAACGGGCCCCCCCTTCTTAATGGACGGAAGGTGGAGGCAGAGCCCTGGCTGGAGAGCGTCTACCCTCCGTTGGGTTGCGTGCCCGAACTTCTTCCCAAAGCACCGCTCAGTGTGTCGGATGTGTCCGTCAGTGCGTGTAACTCACCAGTTATAGGCAGCGGGAGTCTTCCAGAATCTTGTTTCTCCAGCAGCAGTTGTAACGGTCAGTCCGGGAACCAGGAATACAGCAGCACTCCCTACAGCACTCCCTTCCTGCAGCCTGTAGGAACTTACGCAGGCTCTCTTTTCCACCCTACCCCTTCCCATGCCAGTTTAGTGTCAACTTACAGTGCTAACACCTCGCAAAACCTATCTGCATACAGTTACCCAAATCCCCGTTACCCCTCACAGGCCGTTCTTCCTGTAGGCTACAGTCCTCCCCCACCTCCCTCAGCGTACCTGCCTTCAGGTATAACTCCTTCTAACCCTCTTCCAACTGTGGGATACTCATATCTAACCACCAGCCTGGGAGGTAGTGTCTCTGAAAGTGATCCCCCAAGTGCTACCAACCTTTCAAAGTCATATTACCCATCAACTCAAAGTGAGATTGGAGTGTTTGAGGAGTTTGATTTTGGCGGAAACTCTAATTCGGACTCTAGGTCTGAAGGCAGCCCCCTCTACAGACCATCAGGAGATGACACGGTGGACAAGCAAAATGGGTTCAGCCAATCGGCGGATGAAACTTCATCTTTCAAGCCAGCTAATCACGGAGACACTTTAAGAAGCCTGGAGACTCTCACAGTAGCCATGAGCGGCCGGAACAATGGTACATCCGGACAGCACTTCCCATCTACCTCGACTTCTGTTGTCACTTCTCACCAACATCTCTGCCTTGATACAAACACACCCTGAGAGATTGTGCTCACACTCAAGCAGCAATGCTTGAGTTGATGAAGTGTGATTGCTTCCTCATAATGGATCGGAGGTAGAAAGGAGGGACTTGCTCAAAGCCATTGTGTCGGGGTTCAATGCAGGGGCCTCAAAATACAGCTGCATCGTGGGGAATTCTGTCCTGGAAGACAGCAGGAGTTTAGTTTCTCCTTTCTGGAAAGAGGACAATGATGTTGATGTCCCTCCTAGCCGAGCCTAACTGGTCATTGCGAGACAATGACCTCCTCACTCTGCTGGAATGGACAGACCAGTATATCCTCCATGATGGACACGCATATCTGAGAGGGATGGAAAGATTTCACTCCTCCATTCCGAGAGATAGGAGAGTACATCAAGGGAATTTATATGTCTAATGGATGTGTTGTGATTACCATGGAGACAAGGAGTCACGGTAACAGATGTGGAGGTTGGACACTAGCTACGTATGGTTGACCATATTGCCATGGTGTACATTCTGTGTGTGCGTGTGTTTGTGGCCTTGTAATGGTTATTTATGTGGTGAGCTTTAATTGTAAATCCTTTTGCCCCTTTTCCACGGGAGAGTTGACAAATCCTGGTTGTTTAAAGAGTCCATGTGTGTGAGTGTGGGAGAGATAAATAAAACCTCAGGAAAGTGTCTGTCAGTTAAATGGCGTATGCCTGTACTGTATGTGTAACAGAGAAGAGGGCATTTTCACATACCGTCCTTAGGAAAAAAAAAACAATTCAATGGACTTGAACTAGGTGGTCTGTTGGTAAATTTGTGTGCTCTTTCACAGCATTTTAAGAGAGTATAAAGATCTGTTGCTAGACATATTTGTAGAACGGATTATTCTACGAAAAATTATGCAAAACGTTTTTTTGCAGTTCTTTAGGTTGTTAAAGCTGCTGTGTGTAATGTTTTTCAATGAGAAATGATGTTCTCCTTTACTAGGTTAATATGCAGAGAAAAATGTTGACTTTCCAAAAAGTGTAAACACTGGCACTGTGGTGCTTTGTTTGAACCTACCAACACTGGCTTAACCATTGGTGCGAATTTGGTGGCGGGACTTCCTTTTTGTCCGACCAATGGAAGATGGAGAGAAATGTTTTATTTTAAACAATCTTTATTTTTATAATTCCATTTGATGCCTTTAGGGGCTAACAAAATTACAAACTGCAGCTTTAAAATTTGCTGTTCGATTTAAAATGTTTAGCAAATAACAGTAATTGTCAGTCATTGAGATATATTGTGCTGTTATGTCTATTCCACCAATTTTTGCTGTTGTCTCAAAAGATTTTGCAGGCTATCTTAACATTACTGCAGACATAAAAACAAATGGAATTCAGACAATTCAAGCTACTTCCTGAGATGGTCTCAGCCTGCTTGGCTACCAAAAATAAAACATTGCCTTAAGGGCCAAGTGTGAAAATGCTCAGCGAGAAGGAGACCACATGATTTTTGCGTGTTTGTCTTCACTTAAGGTTTTTCGCATTTTTAAAAATAGTGTTGTTTACTTTATCCCAAGCACTGGAAATAGGTTTGGCTGACCTCACTACAAATCTTTCTGTTTACTTCCTTTCGCTTCTTTATGAACCCCACGGGAATTAAGATATTATACTTATTTATTAAGTAATCACCAAAGCAGCTGTGTGGGAGCCAAATCACAAGGAAATGTTCAGCCAAAATGACTCCCTCTGTGTGAATACATTTTATTTCTGTGCAGTTTCAATTCAAGAGGGTGAATTGGCTTCATTTCAAGAGACAAATGGAAGGAAATCCTTGAAAAGGCTGCTTAAAGTTCTACCAGGTCAAAATTGAATTGTGAATTGAACCAAAATTGAATTTCCTCAGCTAAACTGAATGAAACAGACCTCAATCATGATGATGAATCTCACTGCAATGGGGCACATCAATGTATTGTTTCTATTATGTGTCTGTTCATAACTTTCCTGTTGATCACAAACTTTCAAACTAAAATTTTAGAATTATGTGAGTTATTGTATAAGTTTTCAGTGATTAGGAAATACACCAGTACACTTCTCCTTACACAACTACACATACTGTATGTATCATTGTCTAGATAAAAGCACAGTCATTCTTTACATTTTTTTTCAACTGTTTACCAAAAGTGCCATTTATATTTCTTTATTTTTAAAGAGAAATGTTTTCTTCCACATCATCTTTTATATTGCTGTCATTTGAAGAGATTTTACTGTTACCGGTTTTATCCTGGCTACAGCTTTTCCATTTGGGTTTTATCATTTTGAAAATTAGGCAATGTCGAATGATCAATATTACATCAGTTCCTGTTCTAACCATCTTTCATCTTATTAAAAGGGTTGTTTGGTATTAAAAGTAAGGCACTAAGTAACTTGAGTGGCTTTTTTTCTTTACAGATCTAGATTAAAAAATGTAAATCGTCTGTAGCATTCTATGCAAAACTCTCTTCCTAAACCTTGTGAGCGCACTCTTGACATGAAGGCCGTTCCAAAGAATAAGCAGCAACATTGTGCATTAAGAATTAATTTCAGCAAATATTTCATGCTATGTATTTAAGTTGTTAGCTTAGCAACACGCTAACATGAGTTGGAATCAACTGTGACTGTGAGTGTTGGTTGAGTCTCTCATGCTATTTGCATTAGGAATAGACTAATATTTGTGTCGCATGTAAGTGACCCTTTACATTGAAAAAATTTCAAATCAGTAATTTGAGGTTCCTTAATATGGAGGATTTTCCCAAAAGCCCAAATTTGGATTTTGTCTATGTAGGTATCCTGCTCACTGGGTTTTGGAACAAAGCTCTTGACAAACCTTTCGATTCTTTCCAACAAAAGATTTAAACATATTTGGCAAAATGTTGTAAGAATCCTTCTAAGATGTACCTAAACCCCTCTTATTCTTTGGGAGGATTTTTGTTGTTGTTGCTGTTGGAACTAGGAAAAGAGTGTGACTGCAGAATGTACTGTACCAAGTAACTGAAGTAATGCGTCATCAAATACTCCTTGCAGACAGCAAGGTGAGACTAGGGGCAATGGAATGAGAGATATTGAAAATTGTACATCATAAGCATATCTTTTTACCACTTTTACAACCATAAACAAAAAACCCAGGCTAGATACCTCTTAAATCCTGTAGTGTAATGGTGCACTAAACTCTCTACAATTGTTTTGTTATCACACAGCTGTGTTTGGTATTTTTGAGTGCTGGAATTGGTGTTAAAGGTGCATTAAAATCGCACATGTTTCACTATGTAAACACCACATTTAGTGGTTGGTCACTCTTTTTTTGCATTTCAAAATCTGACATTTTACAATGTGTGTTCTCAATATATAAAGTACAGTTACATTTAGAACTAAATTGTGAGTTTATTGCAGTCAAACCGAGAGAGTGTGTTGCCATATTCTCAATCGACTCTATTGTGTTTGTTTTCATGACTTTTGGAGTATTGTAAACAATTTCCTAATTAAATATGTTTATCTTAAGGCCCTGCTTGCTGTTTTCAATGGACCTGAATCTTATATGAGTTTTACTTTGAGAAAGCATTTAAAAACAACTTTGTTGCCCAAAGGCTTCACAATCATAAAAAGAGTGTATAAAAAGTATAAAAATAAAAGATAAAGAGCAATATAACAAAAAATATCATAACAATTACATGATCGTGACTAATCGTGCCTATTGCTCAAGGCCCCCTTCCAAAAGCTAGGTTAAAAAGATATGTTTTCATATCCTAAAAACCTCTATACTGTAGATGGAGCCTGCCTATTATATAGAGAGATTGTTCCACAATTTAGCAGCAACTACTGTAATAGCTCGGTCACCCTTTGACTTTTTCATAGCACGAGGGACTGCCACATTTGATCCGTCGATCTCAACGTCCTAGCCGATACAATCCTAAAAGATTACTGATATAAATTAGAGATGTTGTGAAGAGATGTAAAAACCAATAATACAATATTAAAATCACTCCTATTCTGAACTGGCAACCAATGAAGAGAGGATAAAACTGGAGTAATGTGATCCTTTTTTTTTTTTTTTTGTACCAGTCAGAAGCCTGGCTGCGGCGTTCTGTACTTTTAAAGGGCCAGTTCACCCAAAAATGAAATTTCTGTCATTAATTACTTACCCTCATGTCAATCCAAACCTGTAAGACCTTTGTTCATATTCGAGAACACAAATGAAGATCTTTTTGATGAAATCCGAGAACTTTCTGACCCCCAACATAGACTACACCATTATTACCCCTTTCAAGGCCTAAAGGTATAGTGAAAACATCGTTAAAATAGCTAAATGTGTGTGCTATTTACTCACTATTAAAGGATCTCACAGAGCTTAACTGTTTTGATGCTTTGTTTATTTTTCATTTATCTTTCAGTGGATTATATAACGTATAAATTGCAACGTAAAATATTACAGTTTAGATGGATATAACTGCAATAAATTTGTAGACAAAGGTGAGTGCCAGTATGAGTGTGTGAATGTCCAAGTGTGTTAACCCTGTGATGGACTGGCCATCCGTTCAGAGTGTTTCCCTGCAGCCCGAGATTCTGGGACAGGCTCCAGCATCACTTACGACAAGCGGTTAGGAAAATGGATGGATTGTTAATTGCAATATACATGCAAAATCAATACGTTTCTGTGGGCTGTAAGTGTTAAATTAGATAAATTTGTGCTTTTGCATTTTTCAGGTGTTTGTTGGTGTTAAACCAATGTGTGTAGGAAGATATCTTGCAGTGAGTTTTTATTTGTTCTCATAGAACCTAGATTTTTTTTTTCTTTTTTTCCTGTTACATTCTCTCATGGTGACTTATATGTTTTAATGGCTTGTTTTTTGTTTTATTATTCATTTCAAGTTAAATGTAATTTTCAACAATTAAAGTATGCAGGGCAGTAATTCCGTTTAAGAACCCTTAAATGGGCAGTCTATGCAAATTAGGGGAAATTGTGCAAAGGCAGAAGAGAGAAAGAAAAACATGAATAAATTATGCAAATAACAAAGAGACTTGACCATTTGAAAGCCTAAATTTCCAGTAATAAGCGCAGTGTTTCATTTTTTATTTTACCATGCGGTTATGAAATGACTGCTTCAGTGTGTGTGTGTGTGTGTGTGTGTGTGTGTGTGTGTGTGTGATGGATTTGACATGGGGTGAATGAACACAAACGACACTAAATGCCAGTGTGCATGTCTGTGTGTGCTTTGAGGCTTTGTGGATGACGGTACATTTGTGGGGTAATTATGCATAGTATTGGAATGAAGTTCAAATTATGTATCTATTTGTGTGTGCCTGTTTGTATTTTTTTCTTATTTTAACAGGCAACACTTTCTTTCTTTCTTTCTTTCTTTCTTTCTTTCTTTCTTACACCCTCATTTGAATGAAAGGCCAGAGTTGTTTAGTGAGTTGTTTTGTGTGTGTGTGTGTGTGTGTGTGACTCTATTTGTAAAAACAGTATTAAAATAAAGTAAATCAAGTTTTTTTAAATTATTATTATTATTGTAAAAATGATGAAAGTTTTCTGTGAGGGTTAGGGTGTGGGTTACAACTAGCTGTATATAAAAACAATAGAAGTCTATGCACTGTCTCCATCTTAATAATAAGTAAAATTACTTATTATTACTAATTACTTATGTGTGTGCGTGTGTTTGCATAAAAGCTACTTGCCGCTTACTTCACAGTGAACACATGAGGTTTCATTGTTCAGTCTTCACACTAGGTTACCCCAACAAATGCACCATAACACAGAACAACCATCCACCCATTAGCCAAAAATGTTTTTTTGACAATTAAATTAAACATATTTCTGTCATGACAACTCTCTGAGAGATTGGGATGGTAATGGATATGGCAATGTCAATATATTTGGTCTTGGCGGAATAAATATGCTACACTGCTGCTGCTGCTGCCGCAGAGCAAGTACAGAGACTTGCTACTGCCAATACATTCACAGACATTGCTGTGTAAGACATGCTGCTTCTGCACATGTACATGAAATAACTCCCCATAACAGATCTATACAGGTGGAGCTGGGGAAGCTGGAGGCCTGAATATCGTTAATATCAGCCTGTGCCTATAGTTTCATGCTAGAACTTGGTATTTATGTGCTTATCCATGGTTGTTTTATTTTTTAATGTCGTCTGCTAAGGCAATCATCAGTTTTATAAAAAAAAAGAAGCATTTTTCATAATGGACAGTGTTTTAACCTTCTTCTTGTAAAACAATCAGTCAGTTGTTGCATTTTAGTGTACAATTCTCATTCCCTGTTTTGGGTTTGGAGAGAACCACAAAACATAGTTTTACATAGTTTTCTTTAGAAAACGTAGCTGTAATATATAAATGTACAAAATAAAGTACATTTTTCTCAGATCTCTAAAAGCCTAAAATAAATATAGAAAAAGGCCTGACCGTCTTGGATTTTCATTTGGAGCTCAGAGGAAAAAGAGACAGACCTACAGCTCATCATACGGTCCAATCAGCTGCCCTGGCGTTTGATCCTTTTTTAATGTGCCTGAGTTGCAGGAACATTTTGTTCTAGATGAGGGCTGATAACAGTGATGATGTCTTCTAATCTCAGACAATTATCTACATGTTATTGTGGTTAAGCCAGAATGAAGATGTATTCATCGTCACGATTCTCCATTTTAATAGACACCTTAATTACCCCCAACACAAGTCATTAAAATGTAAGGTAGAGTACTCATTTGAATAATCATAGTGCTGCCTTGGCAGGCATTGAGACCCCTTGTTCACAAATGAGTTCATCACTAGCAGTTAAAAATATACCATTTAGATTTTGATTTGAGCTGTTTTATTTCATGGAGAGGTCTTTCAGATAGTGGTGCGCTTTATCCCATCTTTATTTTTCTATTTTTTTTCCGTCTCTGCTTTCACAGCATTTTTGATGATCTGGATTTTACTTGGGAAACACAAGTTTATTTTCCAAGGCAGGCTCACAAGAAATGGGCCCCCCCCCCAGCCCACATTCCCATCGTCTGATATTGAAATACACTAATCGTTCCTCTGTTAGTTTAGTTCAGAGTAAAAGTGCATTTCAGATATAATTTGCTATATTATTAGAACCTGATATTATTAGAAAACATGTGTCCTGCATTAAGATGTCTAATTTGATCATCTATTCAGATTTACTGAATGGCAGGGTCTAACTTCTGGAGAATCACAGCATTCATCTTCACACATGTAACTTACCAAATCAAACTGAATAAAGCTGGGTGAAAGAACAAAAAGGGAAAAAGAGATGGATTTACAGTTTTTACCTCAGCAGATATTTAAAAAAAACTCAAAGCACTGTAGGCTACTGAATAATATTTTATTAGCTTTATTTTTTGTAATTTAAGGCAATATAACACAAAGCAAAATGTTATAGGCCTACCTAGCCAACATTAAATGGAAAAAAATATATTACCATTAAAAACCTGCTAAATCGCGTTTGTGAATGAATCCCGCGTTTCCACTGTCGGGCCAGTGCTAGGCCAGGGCTTTAAACGGGCCGTGCCGGGCTAATAGCCTCGGGCCAGTAGCACCTGGCCTGTGTTTCCACTGTCGGGCCAGAAGCTCCACAGCGCGTCACTAAAAAACGCCCGCAACACGCCTCTCTGGAACAACGTCATACCAACCCATCATTTCACCAACAAATGGAAGTTTTATCCGAAAAATAATCAGAAAGAAATCACTGGAAACAGCGTGCATCGCAAAACAAACATGATAAAAGCGGCCGTTTGCTGGCATTTTTGTTGTTTACTTGAATATTTAAAACCCAAGCATCGATGTTTTACCACAGGTTTACAATAAAAAGTGATACATTGATCATAATTAATTAATTTATGTCAAAATTGCACATTAGTCACAGAAATAAATTACCGTTAGGTCTATTTTACAAAAGAGAGGACACACTTACATTATTCAGTCGAGGCTGTTTCTGTTTATTTGGTAGTTACAGGACATACCATCACATTTAGAAAGAATGATAATTTCTACAAATAACGTTATATGCAATGCCACCAAAAATACGACCTGAGGAGCGTTAGCACAGTCTCGACTCCCAGTAGCTAGGCTACAGATATTTTCAGTCAGAGAAACAGGAAGCTCCCGAAAAAAAACTAGCTTTTTTTACGATAGTCCGGTAGCCTATAAAGAGACGAGACGTAGGCCTAGTGACAGATAAAATAAAAACATGATTGTGATAGCCTTTATGATTGGTCTGACTTCTTCAAGCGTTCACCATGTTTTTTTTACTATGCGTATCTTCAAGCGTTTAATATGTTTACTATGGTAATGGTTAGCGCGCATAGTCTTTTGCATCGCGTATAAATATTTCTACCTTATAGACGAATCCGGCGAAACTACCGGAAGTAAGCGGGCGCCATTACTGAGCTGTTGCTGGGTAGCGTTGCGCCATTGCCTCCTATTGTTTTATTTCCAACTTGCGTCCACTGGAATAAACAGCCCGCGATTTACGACTGTCACTAACGTTACAACTTTTATAATGTCGAGTGGGAAAACATGTTGGCATTTTGAAAAATCATCGGATGCAGGCGAAGGAGAAAATATTCTTGAATACCTTTAAAACAACAGAAGGGGTGCATTGGGGTAGTAACGTTAGTAACAGTAGTACTGTTATGTCTGTTGTTAATGTTTGATTTGCTTGACTGTGACAGATTTTTTTAAAAAATAAATTAAATTAAATATGCATTTTTTGTTATAATAACAATTATTTAATGACATAAGTAAAAAAAATATAATGAATATGTAATATAGTGCTCAGCAAAATCTCCTCTCTAGCTATTTTTTCTATTCAATTAACATGCTATGGTCATTAAATGGCTTTCCTGAGCTAAATGTAACGTTATGTGACATAATTGTTCTCCTGCTGTTATATTGACCTCTTTCCATGGTTTAAAAACACTAATTGGTCGATATTATGTATATTTTCTAGTTGTACCTTACCCTTGCCTTTTGCAATGTGAAAATGAGATAAATAATGGACACAAATGAAAAACATGAATTCGTTTATTTGATGTCATTCATTTATTTATTGTTGCCAAATGGACAGATCTTTTTATAATTTCCTCGTTAGCTAACGTTAGCCTAGCTAGCTTGCCAAGCTATTTTCATAAATAATCTGTAAGATCGTTTGTCCCTTCATCTGTGACTGGAGGCCACTGTCTAACATCATCAACCCAACAAGTCATTCTGCCTGGCTGTAGCTGTCACATAGAGCTGTCATCGAGGGTGCGTTATCACCACAGTCTATGGTTATCACGGAGGTTTATTGTTTACATACCGGTAACAGCTCAGTAATGGCGTCGCCACAAGATGGCAGCCTACACAGAACGCTCGTCGGATTCGTCTATACGGTGATCAGAATCCACATCGGATCACAAACAGAAGGCATTAAAACATGAAAGTGAGTTAAATTATTTTAAAAGTCTTTAATGCTGACAGAATCATTCGGCGCTCCTGTCTCTCGACTCAGGTAATCCCCGCCTCTGTTCGTAACCACTCCTCTAGCCCGAGCTGGCCCGCTTTGGCCCAAGGTATTCGACGGGCCAGAAATCCTGGCCGTTGGCCCCGAGTAAGCCCCGATCAAGCCCCGGAAGTGACAGTGGAAACGCGACTGGCCCTGGCACGCACTAGCACGGCCTGGCCCTGGCCCGGCAGTGGAAACGCGGCTATTTTCAGACCGTCGGATCAACCGATTCATTGAATTATCCGATTCAAAAGAATGATTCATTCACGAGTCGTTCTTTGCTACTTCTCTCGTGAACCGCGTTCATGGAACAGTTTTCAAGCTTTCTCCATTTAAGTTCCACAGAAGAGCGAATGCCATACGTGTTTGGAACGAAATGTGTGGTGAGTATGATGACAGAAATATGCGCTTCAAAATAAAGAAAGCACGCGCATTTGTGCTCGTGAATTGAGCATGATGAACGCCACAGCTGTAGACCGAACTTGCACGTATAGGCTATGTAGAAATAGCCTATCATGATTTGAATTACATACACGTTTTTGGTTTATATAAACACTTAATTTTCATTCATATTTTGATGTTAATAATAGCATGTAACTTTTATGGCGAATGATTCAGTGTTGATGGACCTTTCACAGACCGTGATGACACGATTTAACGAAAATACGAAAAATATTTCAAAATATTAAAATACTATTGTTGAGTGTTTATTTAGCTATTTGAGCAAATGGGAACACAAAAAATATGTATCTCTCATTCATTGCTAGAATTTTGCCCAACTATGACAACTTCTGCTTCTGAGAAATCCGGAAATGTGAAAAGGGTCTATTAAAGGTAAGGTAGACAATTTCGGAGAGGCTAGCAATAGCAAGCTTCAGAGAGTCTCCAAAGCCACGCCTCCTTCAAAACACATGAACGTAGCACACACACACAGCAGAGTCTGCAAAGCGTTACTAGACACAAGCCTCTGTTAAATTACCTTATGTCTCAAAGCACATAACAACAGAATAATATGTACCTAAATAACTTCCAGAGCTCTTACTTGTACCACCTGACCATACCTGTCAAGTTTTGGATTTGAAAATAAGGGAAATTTTCCGGCGCCCACCGCGAGCAGTCCCACCACCCCAAGCAAGCTCCAGTATCCCTTACATTTTAAAGGAGAACTCCGGCGCAAAATGAACCTTTGGTCTAATTACACATTGTTACCTAGTCAACCGTTATCTGAGATTTGTTTTCATGATTATCGAATGTAAATAGTTTTATCTCTAAAAACAGTTTAGCCTATAAAGCTAGTATAACGCTAGTATATTGGGCATAGTGTAATAACAAATAAAAATCGCTTGTTAATACCACTAACAAGGCTCAAAATAGCCCCACACTAACACGGTAGCATAATGAGGGTCCCTACCTTCAAACCGAAGCATTGAGAACTTTGTAAGTGTACAGACAGTTTAATAAGAAGATATTTTAAACATACAGTCAACTTCGCGTATACAGGCAGAAGCCATCTTTGAAATACAGCCTTTACCAGTCGATCTACGAACGCCGATCCAAGTGCGCTGGTGAGAATGTGAACGAGCTATAAGTTGTGACAAGGTGAGCGCGAACAGCAGGCTTGGATCGGCGTTCGTAGATCGACTGGTAAAGGCTGTATTTCAAAGATGGCTCCTGCCTGTATACGCGAAGTTGACTGTATGTTTAAAATATCTTCTTATTAAACTGTCTGGACACTGACAAAGTTCTCAATGCTTCGGTTTGAAGGTAGGGACCCTCATTATGCTACCGTGTTAGTGTGGGGCTATTTTGAGCCTTGTTAGTGGTATTAACAAGCGATTTTTATTTGTCATTACACTATGCCCAATATACTAGCTTTATAGGCTAAACTGTTTGTAGAGATAAAACTATTTACATTCGATAATCATGAAAACAAATCTCAGATAACGGTTGACTAGGTAACTGTTGTGATGAGGCGGAGTCAGGAGGATCCATTTGCAGCATTTATTAGAATAATCAAAACAGGCAGGGTCCAACAGTGGCAAACAGAACAGAGAAGGCAAGGCTGAGACAAACCAGGTAAACAGGCAAAGGGTCGAGGCAGGCAGAGAAGAATCAGAGTCCAGTAAACAGTCCGGGGTCAGGGCAGGCAGAGAAGGTTCAGCAACGATAAACAATCCAAGATCAAACACAGGAAACAAAACTCGGGAAATAACGCTCAGAAATGATGGCCGGGGCAGATCAAGACTTCGCACTGAATGAGTGTGTGAATGAGGCTTATATGAGTGTGTGTGAATGAGGTGCAGGTGTGAGTGCAATCAGTCCCAGGTATGAGGCATGATGGGAATTGGAGTTCGATGGGTAAAGTTAATATTCCGGAGACGGTTCCCTCCGGTGGTAAAGAGGAGGTGGTGCGGGAGCCTGCTCCGTTACAGAGCCCCCCCCCTGCGAGTGGCTCCTAAAACGAGGAGGCAAATGACGCCGGGGTCTGTGACTCCCTCCTCCGACTCTCCTCTCAGACCACCGGCAGGTTTCAGGAGTGATACATGGAATGTAGGAGAAATACGGTAATTAGCGGGCAGGTCTAATCGAAATGATAGTGGAGAAATTTGTTTAACAATTTGAAACGGACCAACATACCTGGGACTGAGTTTGCGACATGGAAGTCGAAGTCTGAGGTCCCTGGTTGAGAGCCAAACCCATTGGCCAGGTTGATACTCTGGAGCAGTGCGGCGATGACGATTAGCCTGGAGTTCTTGGCGTCTGACGGCGTGAAGTAGGTGAGTGTGTGCTTGATTCCAGACCTCTTCGCTCCGTTGTAGCCATTCGGTGACAGAGGGTAAATCAGTGGGTTCACCCGACCATGGGAAGAGTGGGGGTTGGAAGCCCAGGATGCATTTGAATGGGGTGATTCCAGTGGCGGGTTTGATGAGGGAATTCTGAGCGTATTCGGCCCAGAATAGATACCTGCTCCATTCAGCTTGATGTTGTTGACAGTAGGATCGTAGAAAACGAATTACATCTTGGTTGAGACGTTCAGTTTGTCCGTTGGATTGGGGGTGATAACCGGAAGTGAGGCTGATGTTGACGTTGAGGTGTTTGAAGAAAGATGTCCATAACCTGGAGGTGAACTGAGGTCCTCGGTCAGAGACGATGTCTTCGGGGAGGCCATAGAAGCGGAAAACCTGGTTGCAAAGATGTTCAGCAGTTTCTAGAGCCGTAGGAAGTTTGTGAAGAGGAATTAATCTGCAAGCTTTGGAGAAACGATCCACAATGGTGAGTATGACCTTGTGAATTGGGCAAATCTGTGATGAAGTCGATGGCTATATGAGACCAGGGGCGTTGCGGTATAGGGAGTGGTTTTAAGAGTCCGGCTGGCAGTTGTCGGGAGGATTTGGATGTGTTACAAGTTCTGCAGTTCTGGATGTGTCGGGTCGTATCAGACTGTAAAGTTGGCCACCAGAAGCGGTTCCGGAGCGGATGGGTGGTTGCTGTTATGCCGGGATGTCCAGAACTGGGTGTGGAGTGTACCTGTTCTGTGAGTCGTGAGCGCAAAGGTTCTGGAACGAATAAGCGACCCTCAGGACACTCGGTTGGAGGTTCTGTTTGACTGTTGAACTGCTCGATCTCTGTTATAATATCCCACTGTACCGGAGCCACTAGGAGTTTTTCTGGGATAATGTTATCTGTGACAGGGAGTTGAGCGGATTCTTCCGTCTGGCGGGAGAGAGCATCAGCTTTAATGTTCTTGGACCCTGGACGATAGGAGACAGTAAACTGAAATCTAGTGAAGAACAAGGCCCACCTGGCCTGACGGGGGTTCAAACGTTTGGCTGACCGAAGGTATTCAAGGTTCTTGTGGTCGGTAAGGATAATGAAGGGTTGGGTTGCTCCCTCCAGCCAGTGTCGCCATTCCTCGAGAGCGAGTTTCATGGCCAACAATTCACGGTTTCCTACATCGTAGTTTTGCTCCGCTGGAGACAATTTCCTGGAGAAGAAAGCACATGGGAACATTTTTTCCGGATCATCTTGGCGTTGTGAGAGAATGCCCCCCACTCCTGTGTTGGAGGCATCCACCTCCACGATGAATTGAAGCGCTGGGTCTGGGTGTCGGAGAATGGGAGCAGAAGTGAACAGGGCTTTGAGTCTGTCGAATGCTTGATTTGCTTCTGAGCTCCACTTCAGCCGGTTGGTGTGGCGTTTGGTCATGGCGGTGAGAGGAGCGGCTACAGTACTGAAGTTTCGGACGAAACGTCTGTAGAAGTTGGCAAAGCCCAGGAAGCGTTGCAATTCTTTGACGGTTTGGGGTAAGGGCCAGTCCAACACTGCTTTGACTTTTTTGTCGTCCATAGCCACTCCCTCCTGACTGATTATATACCCAAGAAAAGACGTGCTGGTTTGATGAAACTCACATTTCTCTGCTTTGGCGTATAGTTGGTACTGCAGTAGACGTTTCAGAACCATTCTGATGTGTTGAATGTGTTCTTCTAGGGAATTCGAGAAAATTAGAATGTCGTCGATGTATACGATCACCCATCTATCCAACATGTCCCGAAAAACATCATTCATGAATGACTGAAAGACAGAAGGACTGTTAGACAGGCCGAACGGCATAACCAAATATTCATAGTGCCCACTGCTGGTTGAAAACGCCGTTTTCCATTCATCTCCCTCCCGAATGCGAATGAGGTTATAGGCATTGTGAAGGTCCAGTTTGGTGTAATATTTGGCCTGGCGCAGTTGTTCGAGAGCGGCTGGAACAAGAGGTAAGGGATAGCGGAACTTAACAGTCACCTCATTGAGTCCACGATAGTCAATACAGGGTCTCAACCCTCCATCCTTTTTCTTAACAAAGAAGAAACCTGCTGATGCTGGAGATGTTGAGGGTCTAATGAGGCAGACGCTTACTCCGTTGCTCCGGCGAATTACTTCATTAATCCTTGTTTTATTGCTTTACCAGGCATTTATAAGCAAGCACTTTTTATTTTTATATCATGTGAACTTATCCACGAAACTATTCCTTATAAAAAAACAATTAGATTGCTTTGATATCGCTACTTATATCCAACCTTTCGATTCTCGGCTACTAGCCTTTAGCCCGCTAACATTTCACGCGTGGCCTCGGCCGTCTAATATTACATCCTTTCACTGAAAGGACACGAGTTATATTTGACATTGCAGTCCTAAATTAGTACTGATAGTTGTAGTATCACTGCTAATTTACAGCTCATTTGTTATAATGGCGAACATATCGGATGCGTGTCTAACTTTACCTCTGAGTGCAGGTGAGGACACTTTCGAGCTATTCTCGGTGAATCTGGAGCTGGAATCCGTGGAGAAACAGATCCGTGGTCTGCTGGAAAAGCAAGCCGAGCTGTTGGATCGGCGATCAGCACTTGAAGCAGCACGCGCCGATGCTCACAAGTTAGTGGTTAGTAACTCTTTAACTCCGAGTTCGTCTACTCCGTGTGTTTCTCTGTCCAGAAGGACGCGATCATCTCGGGCTTCATTTACTCCGGCACCGACACAACACAATGGACCATGGATCACGCAGCGGAAGACGCGAGCCAGGACCAGAGCTACTCCTCCGCCCCTCCCGGTCTTCGAGATCTCCACTCGGAACCGCTTCTCCCCTCTTCGCGAGTCGAAACGCGACGACGCCGTGATCATCGGCACGTCCATGGTCCGCCATGTCCGTGCTACCTCAGGTAAAGGTAAGGTGCGCTCTCACTGCTTTCCTGGTGCTCGTGTTCTTGATATCGCTGCACAGGTTCCCGAAATCCTGACCGGGGACGAGCGCGTCGGAGCTGTGGTGCTGCATGCGGGAGGGAGCGACGTCAGGCTGCGGCAGACGGAGGTTCTGAAGAAGGACTACATGAGCCTGATCGAGACCGTACGCAACACAGCGCCTGAGGCAACGATCATCGTGTCTGGACCGCTTCCCACGTACCGACTAGGACAAGAAAGGTTCAGTAGACTATTTGCACTAAATGAATGGTTAATGTCACTGTGTAATGAACAGAAACTGCTCTTTGTAAATAATTGGAATCTGTTTTGGGAGCGACCCAGGCTGTACCGTGCTGATGGCCTGCACCCCAGCAGAGCCGGAGCGGCTGTTCTGTCGGATAATATCTCCAAGACGCTACGCACCAGATGACTAATAAGTCAAAATCCAAATCACAGTCTTTGCTGTCCAAACTTAATTGATATACGTAGTGAAGAACATTATATAGAAACTGTGTCTATTCCTCGTTTAGTGAAGCCAAACAATAAATCTAGTGCAGGATCTAGCAAAAATCTTATTGTAATTAAACCAGAAAATCTAAATATCAGTGAACAAAAAGAATTTCTAAAGCTAGGTCTTCTAAACATTAGATCGCTTACACCTAAAGCGGTTATTGTAAATGAAATGGTCACAGATAATAATTTCGATATACTTTGCCTTACTGAAACCTGGCTTAAACCAAATGAGTATTTCGGTCTAAATGAGTCTACTCCGCCAAGATACTGTTATAAGCATGAGCCCCGTCTGACTGGTCGTGGCGGCGGTGTTGCAACAATCTATAAAGATATTCTTAATATTTCTCAGAAAATAGGTCACAGATTTAATTCGTTTGAAGTACTTATGCTAAATGTTACGCTCTTAGATGTAAGAAAGAAATCCATATTATCTCTAGCCTTGGCTACTGTATATAGACCTCCAGGGCCATATGCTGAATTTCTAAAAGAGTTTGCAGACTTTCTCTCGGATCTATTGGTCAATGTCGATAAAGCAATAATTGTTGGAGATTTTAACATACACGTAGACAACAAAAATGATGCCTTAGGGGCTGCGTTTACAGATTTATTAAACTCCTTTGGGGTCAAGCAAAACGTCCGTGGTCCCACTCATCGTCTAAATCATACACTAGATTTAATTATATCATATGGAACCAATCCAACTGATATAGATATTATACCGCAAAGTGATGATGTCACTGATCATTACATGGTAACGTGCATAATACGTACTGCTGAAATATGTCATGTTGCGCCACGTTATAGACCAGGCAGAACAATCCTTCCAACCACTATAGATAGATTCTCAAATAGCTTACCTGATCTATCTCAGCTGCTCAGTGAACCCAAACTAACAGATGAACTAGAGGAAATGACTAGCAGTTTGAGCACCATTTTCACTAGTACATTAGATATTGTTGCACCAATTAGATTAAAAAAGGTTAAAGAGAAAACTAAAGCACCATGGTACAACAGTGTTACGCATGATATCAAGAGATAAACTCGTAACCTAGAGCGTAAATGGAAACAAACTAATTTAGAGGTCTTTAGAATCGCGTGGAAAGACAGTATGTCACGTTATAAAAAGGCTCTAAAAACAGCCAGGGCTGAGCACCTCCGCAAACTAATAGAAAATAACCAAAATAATCCAAGGTTCTTATTTAACACCGTGGCTAGACTAACAAATAAACAGACATCACCAGAGCAAAATATACCGTTACAGTTTAGTAGTAATGATTTTATGAATTATTTCAATGAGAAAATAGAAAGCATTCGAAACACAATTATAAATGTACAATCCTCTATGGTCTCTTATGATTCAGCCTCAATTATCGTCCCTCAAGAACAACTACACCGCTTTGCAACGATAGGACAGGAAGAGCTAAATAAACTTATTATTGCATCTAAACCAACAACATGCTCATTAGATCCAATACCCACTAAACTACTGAAAGAAGTGTTACCTGTAGTGGAAGAGCCTCTTCTTAATATTATTAACTCGTCTTTATTCTTAGGTCATGTTCCAAGAATATTCAAGTTGGCAGTAATAAAACCTCTCATTAAGAAACCGCAACTAGATCCAAATAACCTAGCAAATTACAGACCCATTTCAAATCTTCCATTTATGTCCAAAATACTAGAAAAAGTTGTATCCGCTCAACTGTGCTCTTTTTTGCAAGAAAATGATATCTATGAAAAATTCCAGTCAGGATTCAGACCGCATCATAGTACAGAAACTGCGCTAGTTAAAATTACAAATGATCTACTCTTAGCTTCTGACCAAGGCTGTATCTCAATACTAGTCCTACTTGATCTTAGCGCCGCGTTCGACACTATAGATCATAAAATACTCTTGGATCGACTACAAAACTACACTGGTGTTCAGGGACAGGCATTAAGCTGGTTTAGATCGTACTTATCTGACCGTTATCATTTTGTCTCTTTACACGGGGGAAAATCAAAGTTAACGTCAGTAGACTATGGAGTACCGCAAGGATCGGTGCTAGGCCCTCTGCTATTCTCAATATATATGCTGCCACTTGGTAATATTATAAGAAAACATGGAATTAATTTCCACTGTTATGCTGACGACACTCAATTATATATTTCATCACGACCAGATGAAAACATTACCTCATCTAAATTGACAGAATGTCTCAAAGATATAAAATGCTGGATGACGCGTAATTTCCTGCTATTAAATTCAGATAAAACGGAGGTATTACTTATTGGTCCAAAAAACTACACACAAAACCTCTTACAATACGACTTTAATATAGAAGGATGCCCTGTTACTTTTTCCACTACAGTAAAAGACCTGGGTGTTATACTAGACCGCAACTTGTCTTTCGAAAATCATATTTCATCTGTTACAAGAACAGCCTTTTTCCACCTTAGAAACATTGCTAAATTACGTAACATGCTATCTGTTTCTGATGCAGAAAAGTTAGTTCATGCATTCATGACCTCGAGACTAGATTACTGTAATGCTTTATTAGCTGGTTGTCCTGCATCCTCAATAAACAAGCTACAGTTAGTGCAAAATGCAGCCGCTAGAGTTCTTACTAGATCAAGAAAATATGATCATATAACACCGATTTTATCATCTCTGCACTGGTTACCTATTAAGTTCCGTATCAATTACAAAGTACTACTACTGACCTATAAAGCCCTTAATGGTTTAGCTCCTATGTACTTAACGGACCTTCTTTCGCCCTACAATCCACCGCGTTCTCTAAGATCACTAAATTCAAGGCTTCTGGTCATTCCTAGGATATCGAAGTCCACGAAAGGAGGGAGGGCATTCTCGCATTTAGCTCCAAAACTCTGGAATAGCCTTCCCGATACGGTCCGATGCTCTGACTCGCTGACACAGTTTAAAACTAGACTAAAGACGTGTCTCTTTAGTCAAGCATTCACATAATGCTTACCTTTTAGTCCTCTGCTATGCCATACGGAACCGTTTGCCACTGAAACTGCTTAACGCACCAGTGGGGCTCGACAGCCTTATAGACAAACGGGTCGGTCCGTATGGTTGCGGAGAGTTTGGGTTACGGAGAGTTGTGAGATTATGGTTTTCTAACACCTACTCCCGTGTAATGGAAATCATTATGAACATCAGCTATGCTAATTATTTCCCATCTGCCTTTCTGCTGTTATCTCGGGACGCTTGTCCCGAGAAAAATGGCGTTCGTAGGCTCCAGTTTGGTATCCTGCCTCTCACGGGGATTTCGGATGCCTCAACGCCTGTGATGAGAAGACCAACGCCTGTGAAGAGACGACTCAACGCCTGCGAAGAGACGACTCAACGCCGGCGATATGTTATCCCCTAAATATTACATGATTAACTAAATGTATTTTTTCCAGGTACTCTCTGATATGGACTTACTGTAAAGCTTCTTTAAAACCCTATGATTGTTAGCCAGAGGAGAACTGGCCCCTGACTAGCCTGGGTTCTCCCAAGGTTTTTTTCTCCATCCAATCTGATGGAGTTTTGGTTCCTTGCCACTGTCGCCTTGCTTTTGGCTTGCTTAGTTGGGGATATTTAATATTCAACAATATTATTGAACTGTGTTGTACTACTTTCATGTTATCACTGTGAAGCTGCTTTGATGCAATCTGTATTGTGAAAAGCGCTATATAAATAAATGTGACTTGACTTGACTTAATGAAACCTTTGGCTAATTCCTCCTCAATGTACTGCTTCATGGCTTCAGATTCAGGCTGAGATAAGGGAAAAATTGGACCTTTAGGTGGAACGGCTCCGGGCATGAGTTCGATGGCAGAGTCAATGGAGCGATGTTCAGGAAGTTGTGATGCTTTCCTCTTGCTGAAGGCTTCAGTTAGATCTGCGTATTCTGGAGGGAGTTTTATGTCTTGTTGATCAGAAGTGGGTTTAGTTGAGATGGGTTGAGGAACTTGAGTGATCCTATTCAGGCAGTGTTCGTGACATGTGACATCCCATTGAGTGATTTGACCCTCTCTCCAAGAAATTTGTGGATTGTGGATGCGTAACCAAGGCAGACCGAGTATTATCCTATGATGTGGCGCTTGAATGACGTAGAATTGAATTTTCTCAGAGTGCAGGACCCCGATGTGCATTGTGATCTCTTCAGTCACCCGGTGAATTCTTCCCCCTCCGATGGGGCGTCCGTCTAGCGCCTCCACTGTCAAAGAAGAAGAACAGGGGTTCAATTTTAGCTGATGTAAAGAAGTGAATTCGCGGGAAATGAAGTTCCCCGCAGCTCCTGAATCGATCATAGCAGTGGTTGAAATGCTTTGGTCCCGGACGGACAAACGAATGGGTAGTAAGAGGTTGGATGTACATTGATTCTCTTTGTTACTCACCGCTTGGGTCCTATTGGCAGGGCGAATGGGACAATCGATTCTCATGTGGCCTGGCTGACCACAGTACAGGCAGAGGCGGTTTTGCTGGCGGCGTTCTCGTTCCTCTGGAGAGAGATGGGTGAACCCCAGTTGCATGGGCTCGGGTGCCGTGGCGGCTTCGTGTGTGTATCGTGGTGGGGCTCTAGGGTGGCGGCGAGAACGCATCAGATTATCAACCTGGATGGCGAGATCAATGAATTCATTCAGGTTCCGGCCCTCATCTCGGCAGGCCAACTCAGACTGTAACTCGACTATTAGTCCCTTCCTGAAGAGTGTTTTAAGAGTATCCTCGACCCAGTTGGTTTGAGCCGCGAGAGTGCGAAAAGTGAGAGCATACTCGGCAGCGGTGTTTCGTCCTTGAGAGAGAGTTAACAACTGTTCTCCCGGATTCCCTTTTGCAGTGGAGTGTTCAAAGACATCACGGAATTGCTGCAGAAACCCAGTGAATGAGGGAAATGCAGAACCATCGGGTCTCCAAACTGCCGTAGCCCATTCTAATGCCTTTCCGGTGAGTAGTGAACAAACGAATGCAATACGTCCAGCATCATTGGGGTAGAATGATGGTTGCTGATCGAGGTAAAGCATGCACTGTAGCAGAAAACCCTTGCATTTGGTTGGGTTGCCGTCAAATTTCTCAGGGAAAGCAAGACGAGGGTGGCCGGAAGTGTTGACAGCGTGGGAAGACGCACCTTGTGAATGTTCAGCGGGCGCGCTGAAGGTTGATATTCGCAAGCTTTGCAGTGATTGAACCAGATCCTCGGTGAGAGAAGTGAGTCGGCTCAGCTGATGGTGATGCAAGGATAACTGGGAAGCTTGAGCAGATACCTCAGTAGCGAGCTGCATGACTGCTGCTGGATCGAGTGTTGGCGAAGTCTTCTGTTGTGATGAGGCGGAGTCAGGAGGATCCATTTGCAGTATTTATTAGAATAATCAAAACAGGCAGGGTCCAACAGTGGCAAACAGAACAGAGAAGGCAAGGCTGAGACAAACCAGGTAAACAGGCAAAGGGTCGAGGCAGGCAGAGAAGAATCAGAGTCCAGTAAACAGTCCGGGGTCAGGGCAGGCAGAGAAGGTTCAGCAACGATAAACAATCCAAGATCAAACACAGGAAACAAAACTCGGGAAATAACGCTCAGAAATGATGGCCGGGGCAGATCAAGACTTCGCACTGAATGAGTGTGTGAATGAGGCTTATATGAGTGTGTGTGAATGAGGTGCAGGTGTGAGTGCAATCAGTCCCAGGTATGAGGCATGATGGGAATTGGAGTTCGATGGGTAAAGTTAATATTCCGGAGACGGTTCCCTCCGGTGGTGAAGAGGAGGTGGTGCGGGAGCCTGCTCCGTTACAGTAACAATGTGTAATTAGACCAAAGGTTCATTTTGCGCCGGAGTTCTCCTTTAAGACAGGTGTTATACCCTAAATGAAAACACACACACACACACACACACACACACACACATATATATGTATATATGTGTATGGTATATATAGGGTATATATTAAGAGCATTTATTTAAAGGCTTATTTGCATATTTTCTGTTCATTTAACATTGCCTGTCTTTACATTAACATTTTATTTTCATTCCACACATTATTTTCATTTCATATTGCTTTTCTTTTACAGTTTTTCTTTTCATTTGCAGTTTTTCTTTTCATTTCACATAACTTTTCTTTACTCTTTTAGTGAGTTATTGAACAAATTTGTTGCAGACTTTGTATTAACTGTTTTGGAAGGAGTGTATTTGTGGGCTGGGCCAGAGTGGTTAATTTTACATGAGAGTAGAGCAAACAGTTCTGTTGTCTAACGTCATCCTATTCTCTGTAACAATCTTTCGTACCATGCTAAACACCCTTTCTCGTGCTGATCGACATACATCATTCCTTCCCCGTGTGAGATGCTAAAGTCGCAGTTACAAAACTTACAAAACGCGTGACTGTCCCCCACCCTGCTCCTCTTCAGAAAAGTAAATTCGCTATCCCATTGATCGCGGTATTTAGTACATGAGGGTTTTGGTTTTTTGGCAGGAGTGCCTAAGCTTGCTCTGTCAGCGTCCATCATCCGTCTCTGTTTTTGTTTGTTTTTTTGTTTTCCCCGCGTTGTCACTCATCATCTGACCTCACACACTAACCTCGCGACAACGGCGGGAAAGAAAGGTAAAATACAGGACTTTCCCGGCCAAAACGGGATACTTGACAGGTATGCACCTGACTGCTGCAAATTCATTTCGGCGTTGATAGTGTTGACATAAAAACGCATAAATCCAAGTCTGAAGACGTGAACAGCTCTGGGAACGTCACAGGTTGCCATCTCCATGTATGGAAATACATATGTTGACACGCAGGTAGGACATCGTATCGGACTGAATGCAATGATTGGACAAAAATATTTTGGTCCTGAGACTTCCACAGATGACATATGTTCATGTTTTAATATTTAGTCCACTTCTATTAGTTATTTCTATCAGGATGTGGTGAGAGTTTCAACCAAAAGGTATAGGCAAAAATTGCCTACCTTTCCTTTAAGTAACGTGACAGGAGAGTCTAGGAAGAAAACCTATCAGCAACACCCTGAGCTAATTAATATTCATTTATTCATTTTCAGTATTCATTAATATTCAGTGTTCTCTACATAGTGATGTCACTCCCAGCCAAAAATTCATTCTGACGCTGCTGTTTCAAGGGTAAAATTCACACTTGCCCACATTCAATCTGAGCTACACAACTACAGTCACAAAGAGCGCAATGTGTGTCCAGCAAGGAATAAATACCTTAGGTTTATAAGTTTAGGCACCACTGTGTCTGTGTTCCTGCACTTTAGCCTTTTTCCTCATTGGCATTGCATCTGATTGGCTGAAAATGAGATAAAGAGTGAATTTTAACCCACTGAAATACAAATAGCTTTAATGTACCGGCCTCTCATTCTAAAATGCTGGCCTTGCATCTATGGGTGTGATGCATTGTCTCTCTGGAGACACATTACACGACTAATGGTCTAAGCGTGGTTCATTACTGCTTTAATCCAACATAGTGAGATCATTTCAAAACACACACACACACACACCCTTTTCATATCCTTAACACATTTTTTTCTCTTTTTTTTTCTTGATCACTTATTTTTCCACTCTCTGTCTGTATTCGTGTGGAAACATAATAATACAGACAGGTTTATAATATCATAGGTTTATAAAAATATAGTTTCAGATGCCTCTCTCTCTCTGTAAAGGCTCGTTGTCGGTACACATTTCTAAAGCCACCCTTCAGCTTACGAACCCTGCTACCTCAACCTTTTTATTTCTCCCTCTCTCTCTTTTTCTCCCTCACAGTAAATGCCATCTAAGAAGAGAACATTCTGACAGGCTGACCTTGAGTCAGCGCCCATAACTCAACAGGTACTTACAGTATGAAACAGATTGCTTTTATATAGGCCTGTAAAACAGATCCATGTATCTGTCTATTTGCTATGACTCATAAACACCAGTCAATCATGGACCTATCTATTTGTGTGCATTACGATTTTAGTATAAAATTCGGCCCATACATGTCTACAAAAGCAAATGGTAGCATTACCAAAGATAACTGTTGCCTAGTGGTTGCACACACGCTAAGACACATTGAGTCATGTTTGTCTGATATTTCTTGTTTCCTGTCTTCACTCCACCATTTAATCATTAAAGTGGCATTAGAAATATTACATTAGAACATCTTATTGTGTATGATTCATCAGCACACGTAATTCCCAAAAGATTGCTTATATAATCTTTAATAAAATGGAATAACTTACTCCACCTCTGAAACAACATTCTTTTTTTTAGCTGATGTTGCCAGGAACCTTTAAAAATTTCATGAGCAATTCCAGATGGACAAAATTAAGTTCTGTCCCAATCAGCGTGAGAGGAGGCCTATATATACGTAGCCAACTCACCTATGTTCCTGCGAAAACGCAGACGGCTTGCACATGCGCATCACGTGTTTAGTCTATAGGGATAAACGTTTGAATATATGTGCGCAGGCTTGTAGTTCTCCTTTACAAACCAACCCTCAACAAACTACTTGTCTGGCCTTAAAAAATTATAATAAAGAATTATTTATCGCTTCCGCGTAGCCACGTGAACCGGAATTATGCCGACAACGGAGGTACAGAGGTAAAGTTAAGGGGGCCTTCACAGGGGAGAGACTACAGTAGTTGAATTATAGAAGTCTATAATGTGTTGTGTATGCTAAGTCAAAGAGATGTCTTTTTTAGTCTTTTAGTCTAGATTTGAACTCCACTCACTCACACCAGCTCAGAGATCCACTCGGTCAACTTTACTGTAGTAAACGCTGGACAATGACAAGTGGAAATACTGGTTTAATTCAGCCATATATGTTTGAACCAGAAACTGATTTAGAAGAAGTGGAAGAGTGAATTAAACAGTCGTCTACAAAGTCGATGTATCTGAAAGGTGATGCGTTTTATAAATCACTCTTTACAACGTCGGACACATAACGGTAATTAATAATTATCCTTTTGCTTGACAACGTTATCAAACCGCTAATAAAGTGTTTGCATAACTACACAAACCATGTTTCCGTTCACCATCTCAGTCTGCCTTCTAAAAATCAGTATCTTAGAAACGCTTTGAACAACTTAAAATGTCAGTAGAGAAAGGTATATAGTTCATCATATCATCGTAATATATTCAATTTAATTTAATTGAATGCCTTTATTGGCATTGCACTTAGCTGTACAATGAAATTAAGTGCAACTCCTTGTGGTAAAATTAACACACAAGCACAATACAAAACACTAAGTAAAGGTAACACACAACATACAACTCTCAGCGGCAATAAATAGAAAACAAGCAGTAGAAAGTATATTCCACAATCCTGTGTGTATAAACAGTCAATGTATTGCACAGTCCCATAAGCAATATATATTGCACAGTCTGGATACTTAGTTCATTGAATATAATGAGTTTAGTACTTCTATGGCACTTGGATAAAAACTGTTCGTAAGTCTAGAGGTGCGGGCCCGAATGGACGTGTAGCGCCTCCCAGAAGGCAACAGTGTAAACAGACTGTTTCCTGGGTGAGAACAGTCCTGGATTATGCGTGCTGCACGACACAGATATCTGGCTCTGTATATATCAGTCAGTGAGGGAAGCTCGGAATAATGATATGGGCTGACTTCCTGACTCTCTCCAGAGCCTTTTTATCTGCCATAGTGCAGCTTTTAAACTACACCAGGATGTCGTAGGTGATGATGCTCTCCACAGAACACTTGTAAAAGACAGCAACAGTTCCTTCGAGAGATTGACTCTCCTCAGTGTCCTCAAAAAGTACTGTCACTGCTGTGCTTTTTTCACAAGGGCCTTGATATTAACAGACCATGTGAGGTCCTCACTGACCCTCTCCACAATGTCTTCTTTGATGTAAAGAGGGGCAGGTTCCTCCCTCTTCCTCCTAAAATCTATCACCAACTCCTTTGTTTTTGAGGAGTTGAGTGCCAAATTGTTGTCAGAGCACCAGGCAGTGAGTTTTTGGACTTCATCTCTGTATGCAGACTCGTCGTTAGGATATATCAATCCAACTACAGTAGTGTCGTCAGCAAACTTAATGATAATGTTGCTATCACAGATTGGTGTACAGTCATGGGTGTATAGGGTGTATAGCAGAGGACTCAGTACACAGCCCTGGGGGACCCCAGTGCTGAGGGCCAGGACTGAGGAGTGATGGGACCCCAGCCTGACTGACTGTGGACGGTCTGTTAAAAAGTCCTGAATCCATCTGGAAGTGTGGTGGCTGACACCCAGACTGTGGAGTTGGGACACCATTCTGCTGGGAATGATATTGAATGCCGAGCTAAAAATCCAGAAATAGCATTCTCACATATGAGCCAGGTTGCTCCAGATGTGTTAACACGGTGTGGAGAGCTGTGTTGATGGCATCTCCAGTTGACCTATTGGCCATATATGCGAACTGGTGCTGGTCCAAACTGAGAGGAAGAGAACACTTAATTTGCTTTAACACCAACCTTTCAAAGCACTTCATAACAGGTATGAGCCACAAGTCTATAGTCATTGAAGCTGCTGACAGATGGTTTCTTAGGGATGGGCACAATGGTGGCAGATTTAAAGCATTTGGGGGCAGTGCAGGTAGACAGAGAGAGATTGAAGATGTAAGTAAAAACCTCAGTCAGCTGGTCGGCGCAGTCCCTCATTACTTCACACCGCGGAGCACTCTTCTGACCTCCTCCTAACTAACAGTGATTGCCAGGTGGTCCATAGGTGGTACTGGTGTGGGCCACGTCTTTGCCTCAGTCACTTCAAAACGTGCAAAGAAATGGTTGAGCACCTCGGCCAGGTTACTGCTGGTGCTGATGGCTGGATATTTGGTTTGTGAGGTGCTGAATGCCCTGCCAGACTTGTCGGGGGTCCCCCTCGCTGAAGTGAGACATTAAGGTTTGTGAGGTGCTGGATGCCCTGACAGACTTGTCGGGGGTCCCCCTCGCTGAAATGTTCAATTCAATTCAATTCAAATTTATTTGTATAGCGCTTTTCACAATACATATTGTTTCAAAGCAGCTTTACAGAAAGTGCATTTCAGAAATGTACATAGAAAAATACAGTTAGTTAATCATCATGTATTAATTTAGGGCATAACATATCGCCGGCGTCGAGTCGTCTCTTCACAGGCGTCGAGTCATCTCATCGCAGGTGTTGGGGCATCTGAAGTCTCCGTGAGAGGCTGGATACAAACTGGAGCTGACGAACGCTATTTACCTCGGGACTAGCGTCCCGAGATAACAGCAGAAAAGCAGATGGGAAATAATTAGCGTAGCTGCTGTTCATAATATTAATGCATTCGATCTGATTCAACAGTGGTTTAAAAGTTAAGCATTATGTGAATGCTTGGCTGAAGAGATGCGTCTTTAATCTAGTTTTGAACTGGGAGAGCGAGTCTGAGCAACGAACAGTATCAGGAAGGCTATTCCAGAGTTTAGGAGCTAAATGTGAGAACGCCCTCCCTCCTTTAGTGGACTTAGATATCCTAGGAATGACCAGAAGCCTCGAATTTAGGGATCTTAAAGAACGCGATGGATTGTAGGGCGATAGAAGATCCATTAAATACACAGGAGCTAAACCATTTAGGGCTTTATAGGTCAGTAGTAATACTTTGTAATTGATACGGAACTTAATAGGTAACCAGTGTAGAGATGATAAAATTGGTGTTATATGATCATATTTTCTTGACCTAGTAAGAACTCTAGCGGCAGGCCTCAACGCTGAGACCAAAGCATGCCTGCCTGGAGATGGGCCTCGGGGGAACTTCGCTGCCTTTGTGGAGCAGGCGCGGAGTTTGCGGAGTCGGGGGGGACGGGGGCAGGGGGAGCATTGCCCCCCCTGGTGGCTGAAACCCGTTTAAATTTTTTTTTGCATTGTTAAAAAAAATATATATTATAAATATTTTAAAGTGTTGGGGAAGTTACTTTTAAAAAGTAATCCGTTACTTTACTTAGTTACCCCATATAGAAAGTAACTTTTTACGTTACTCGTTACTTTAACGCTACTTTTATGTTGCTTGACTTTGGGCAGAAACCAATATCTGTTCCTAAATGTGTAGGCCTACATAAAGTTCTACTATGCATAATGCCATATATGATGCCATAAATGCATAATGCATTTATCAAAAATGTTCATATTTATGAAGAAATGCCGGTTAATGGACAGGCATATGCATGGGCGGCGCTAGGGAGGGGCTAGAAAGAAAGCCCCCAAGAAAGACCAAAGCACCCTGTTAGCACCCCCAAAAATCATTTCTGGAAGTAATTATATTCAGGTTGTATTCTATGGAAGTCCTGAACCGCAAGGTGAAGAAAAAAAAAGAAAACTTATCTTGTTATTTAGACATAATAAGGGGACATTCTAATCTGCATTAAGCCAAATTAAGCGTTCTTATAATGGTTTTCTATGGGAGGAAAATGCTTAACGTGTAATTAAACATGTTGCGTTCATATTCTGGGCTCATCTGATTTGTTGTACATAGTATAGACTTTATTATGATTTTAGTATCATAATGATTAATAAATGCACGCACAATTATCCGTGAACTTGATAAATGTTGCAGATATGTTTTACTATGCACGTAAACAAATGCCTTTCAACTTATGTGTGCAAAATTCAGAATTAAATGAATGTGCAGCAATATACAAATAGAGAGTCTGTAGGCCTACTATAGCCTACGTGTTGTAGCCATTAAATAAGCGCATTTAGTTTCATATTTAAAAAAAAATTATAATGTTATTTTTTTCCATCTATGCTGATTATGAAAAGTGAACAGCGCGAGTAAGATGGATGCGCAATATATCGGGAGACATTGAGTCAATCAGACATGATTTTGACCACTTCATTAAGTTTTGTTTTGAAGAAAGCCTTTCTTTAAAGCGAATTTCGTTTTGTATAAATTGTATCTTAATTTTAATCATTTTTTTATCAACCAAATGCCTGCAAGTAAGAAGCAAATAGGAGACAATATAATCATAGAAGCGCCGGCGTGGTCACTTGCATTGCACGTGAACTGGAGCATCTCATCATAAATTAACCGAAACTCAACGTATAGAATTTAAGCTTGAAATGTCTTTAAACGAAACAATTCAAAACGAAAAGAAATAGGCTACTCTCTGATTATGAAATCCATTATGTGCATTTCTCTCTGGGGCGTTCACTACGGAGATGGCGATCGCGGTCAAATCTATCAAATGACGGAGATCGCTGTCAAATCCCAGGGACAGATAATCTGTCCCTGGGGAAAGTAACGTTGCGCCGAATTGAAAAAGGAACTACGTTTCGTTACCAGATTTTTAGTAGTAGCGCGTTACACTACTTTTTGCCCGAAAAAGTAGTTACGTTACTGTAACGCGTTACTTTGTAACGCGTTACACACAACACTGATTTTAAATAACACAAAACAACTAAATGGTGGTAGGTAATACACATCTGATTTTTACTGCTTTAGTAAAAAAAACTGCAATGGAAACAGGTTTTGCGCATTTACAGTCAGCTGACTTAGAGAAGACGCGGGGATAATAATAATAATTATCATCATTATTATAACATTTATTAGGCTACATATGTAGAAGACGCTTATCAAAAAAAGGAACAAAGCGATTCGTCACATATCATTCATAATACAGGGCTAAGATGATCACAAATGGGCTAAACAAGATTTTGACGCATATCCAAGTGTGTGTGCGGAATGTGGAGCGCGCACTGGATGGCACGGAGGCGCGGGGCGCGGGCGCGAACACTTGCATTTTCCTATCAACAGTGGAAACAACTTAAAATAGGCTAGCCTACTCTATCATTTCTGGTCATACAGAAAATAATAATACATTATTCGCAACTACTTTTATTTGTGTACACTCACAATAACAAGAAAACGTTGTGCTTTTGTAAAATAAAATAAAACAATCAGGCGCGCTTCATGGTCTCCGTGAACTGAAGCGCCGCTATAACTGAAACAAAATAGCCTAAGCTAAAGCTTGAAATGTCCACTTTAAAACGAACAAATTCGAATCGAAAGCTAATACCTTCTTATTATGTAATCCGTATGAGAGGTGCATTTCTCTCTAAAGGTGCATCCGCCGTATACAGCGGAGATGGAGATATGTTTTAGCCGACACTGATTTTTTATTAATAAACAATTAAAATGCCTTGTTATTTTTTCAGACACATTTATTAATTAGTATAGCCTATAACTCACCTATAAATCCCCTTTCTGTAGCCTGTGGTTATCTTCTCATTCAGCACATACGGGAAAAATATAATTTCCAGGTTCTAATTTGGCCTTAGAAAACCAGTTAAATCTACATTTTTTTCATATTAATTTGTCAATATTTTAAATGTTTAATAAAGGGGCAAAAAGTCATAAACAAAAATCTGAAAATTCGTCCATATTATTTATTTTGCGCAGCATTTGGTGTGTAGCAGTTCAAATTAAAATTTTGGTGTTCGACTTTGCGTTTTAAAAATACAACCGTTTATTTTTCGTTTTGCAATTACGGGTTAAATAAGGAAAAACGAATGGACACAAAAGTACACTGACCGTTTGGACATAATACAAGACAGAGTTCTTTCTTAAATTCATAAAAGAAACAATAATTACAGGAATACTGGATTCTAAACCTCAAAGAAATGCCACAATCAAGACCTCGGAGCAGAAATGAGGGAGAAACAGCCAGGAACTCTTAGGCTATATGTGCCGTTCGCAGTATAAGGGTCTGCCATTAATGCTTGGATAACACACCACGTCTCCTTCCATTAATAATAATAATGTCTAGTGCGGTGGCTGTGATATCTATAAACCTACCAACATCCGTTACCATGATTTTTGGAATGACTTATCGCGAGAGGAAAAAAATACATTTTAGTCGCATAACATCGGTTAATGGAAACGCCGTCATTTCGCAATAGTTTTTTATCGACATTTAGAAAAAGTCGCAAAAGTTTTGCGCAAATCTGTTATGGAAACGCGCCTAATGATTACTACATGAATGAATGAATGCTACAATGATTTTTTTTTTGCCCCCCCTGGCTCGAATGTCAAACTCCGCCTATGTTGTGGAGTGGGTATTGGCGAGCTGTGGCTCTCCCTTCACCATCGGTCCAGGGGAAGAGGAGGAGCTTATTGACTGGGACACAGAGCTTCCGCCACTGATCCCAGCCAGCCCAGCCAAGCCCTCACCGCTGGTTCCGTCCAGCCCAGCCAAGCCCGCACCGCTGGTTCCGTCCAGCCCAGCCGAGCCTTCACAGCTGGTTCCGTCCAGCCCTGCCGAGCCTGAGCTTCCCTGCAGCCCTGCCGAGCCTGAGCTTCCCTGCAGCCCTGCCGAGCCTGAGCTTCCCTGCAGCCCTGCCGAGCCTGAGCTTCCCTGCAGCCCTGCCGAGCCTGAGCTTCCCTGCAGCCCTGCCGAGCCTGAGCTTCCCTGCAGCCCTGCCGAGCCTGAGCTTCCCTGCAGCCCTGCCGAGCCTGAGCTTCCCTGCACGCCTGCCGAGCCTGAGCTTCCCTGCACGCCTGCCGAGCCTGAGCTTCCCTGCACGCCTGCCGAGCCTGAGCTTCCCTGCACGCCTGCCGAGCCAGAGTTTCGCGTCACGCCTGCCGGGCCGGAGCTTCGCGTCATGCCGGCCGAACCAGAGCCTTCTCCGCTGGTCCCGTCCAGCCCTTCAGAGCCTTCTCCGCTGGTCCCGTCCAGCCCTTCAGAGCCTTCTCCGCTGGTCCCGTCCAGCCCTTCAGAGCCTTCTCCGCTGGTCCCGTCCAGCCCTTCTGAGCCTTCACCGCTGGTTCCATCCAGCATAGCCGGGCCTTCACTGCTAGCCCAGCCAGAGATTTTCCACGTCCCGTCTGCCCACCCAGAGACTGTCCACGTCCCAGAGCCTGTCCTAGAGCCTGTGATTCCCCCCAAGAAAGTTTTGGGGGGGGGATATAGGCCACCTGAAGGTGCGTCTCCGCCATGGCCGCCCGAAGGTGCGTCTCCACCATGGCCACCTGAAGTGGCCTCTCCACCATGGCCACCTGAAGTGGCCTCTCCACCATGGCCACCCGAGGGACAGTCTCCACCCTGGCCACCTGAAGTGGCCTCTCCACCCTGGCCACCTGAAGTGGCCTCTCCACCCTGGCCGCCCAAGGGAAAGTCTCCACCCTGGCCGCCCGAGGGAAAGTCTCCACCCTGGCCGCCCGAGGGAGAGTCTCCACCCTGGCCGCCCGAGGGAGAGTCTCCACCCTGGCCGCCCGAGGGAAAGTCTCCGCCCTGGCCTCCTGCACATCCTGCTCCGCCCTGGAGGCTTCCTGCTCAGGGTAGGCCACGCCCTCGTCAGCCTCCAGGGCGCCCGCCCCCCCACCCCTTTTGAAGTTATACGGCGCGAGGACGCGCCTTTTTGGAGGGGGCGTTATGTTACATGTGTGTCCTGTGTTTCCCCCCGTCATTGTGATTTGGTTTAGTCCTGTGTTAGTTTTCCCGCTCCTCGTTTGTGTTCAGTTCCTTCACCTGTGTCTAGTTAATTTGCCCCAGCTGTGTCTTGTTCCCTTGATCCGTTCTCTGTGTATGTAAACCCTGTGTTCTCCCTCACTCCTTGTCGGTTCTCGTTCGTATGTACGTTTGTATATGGTGTGTTAGTGTTTTCTGGATTCCTGGTCTGAGTTATTTAGTAAAGATTATTGTATTTGATCTGCTGACTGCTGCCTCTCCTTCAACCTGCACCACACCCGTAACAGTGAATGCATGAACTAACTTTTCTGCATCAGAAACAGATAGCATGTTACGTAATTTAGCAATGTTTCTAAGGTGGAAAAAGGCAGTTCTTGTAACATATGAAATATGATTTTCGAAAGACAAGTTGCGGTCTAGTATAAGACCCAGGTCTTTTACTGTAGTGGATAAAGTAACAGGACATCCTAAATTAAAGTTGTATTGTAAGAGATTTTGTGGGTAGATTTTTGGACCAATAAGTTATACCTCAGTTTTATCTGGATTTAATAGCAGGAAATTACACGTCATCCAGCATTTTATATCTTTAAGACACTCTGTCAATTTAGATAAGTTAGTGTTTTCATCTGGTGTGTAATGAAATATATAATTGAGTGTCATCAGCATAGCAGTGGAAATTAATTCCATGTTTTCTTATAATATTACCAAGTGGCAGCATATATATTGAGAATAGCAGAGGGCCTAACACCGATCCTTGCGGCACTCCATAGTCTACTGACGTTATCTTCGATTTTTCCCCATTTAAACAGACAAAATGGTAACGGTCTGATAAGTACGATCTGAACCAGCTTAATGCCTGTCCCTGAACACCAGTGTAGTTTTGTAGTCGATCCAACAGTATTTTATGATCGATAGTGTCAAACGCAGCGCTAAGATCGTGTAGAACTAGTATTGAGATACAGCCTTGGTCAGAAGCTAAAAGTAAATCATTTGTAATTTTAACTAGCGCAGTTTCTGTGCTATGATGCGGTCTGAATCCTGACTGAAATTTTTCATATATCTTATTTTCTTGCAGGAAAGAGCACAATTGAGCGGACACAGTTTTTTCTAGTATTTTAGACATAAACGGAAGATTTGAAATGGGTCTGTAATTTGCTAAGTTATTTGGATCTAATTGCGGTTTCTTAATAAGAGGTTTTATTACTGCCAGCTTGAATATTTTTGGAACATGACCTAAAAATAAAGACGAGTTAATAATATTGAGAAGAGGCTCTTCCAATACAGGTAACACTTCTTTCAGTAGTTTAGTGAGTATTGGATCTAATAAACATGTTGTTGGTTTAGATGCAATGATAAGTTTATTTAGCTCTTCCTGTCCTATAGTTGTAAAGCGGTGTAGTTGTTCTTGAGGGGCCGAATTGAGGCTGAATCATAAGACACCATAGAGGATTGTACATTTACAATTGTGTTTCGGATGCTTTCTATTTTCTCATTGAAGTAATTCATAAAATCATTACAGCTATACTGTAACAGAATATTTTGCTCTGGTGATGTCTGTTTATTTGTTAGTCTAGCCACGGTGTTAAATAAAAACCTTGGATTATTTTGGTTATTTTCTATTAGTTTGTGGAGATGCTCAGCCCTGGCTGAAATGTCCCTCTATCTTTCTCTTGTAGGCTGCTTTTGCCGCCTCTTTTTAGGTTGGACCTGGCGACGCTGTTTAATTCCATGTTTCCAGACCTAAAGTCTCTGTCTTGATCCCTAAGTAGCTGCCTGACACTCCTGGTCATCCACGGTTTATTGTTTTGATGAAATCTGATCCGTTTATCAACAGTGACATTATTAATGAACGTTTAAATGTAAAACAAAACAGTGGATGTAAAGTCTGCTAGATCCTGCTGTGCAAATATGTCCCAGATGGTATATTCATCATATACATGATTCACCGGCTGTATTGCTAAATGTACATGATTTTTCATATCAACATTGTTTCATATCAACCATTATCTGGGATAACCTGGCTTCTCTTGAGACTCCCCTGCTTCAGAGCATAGTTAATGATATGCTAAAGCCCGCCTGCATGTTGACTTGATTGGTTACAAGGAATTTGTGACGTAAGGAACACCGAGGATTTCAAACTGTGTTTTTGAGACTGTCTTTGGCTCACTGCAGTTTTAAGGAGAACATATTTAGAAATGGTGTTGACTTTTGAATTTGCACATGGTTTGTCATAAAGTATATTCAAAACACCACATAGACATATAAACAACATTACAAACTTGATTTTCCCGGCAGGGTGTCTTTAATAAAGCACAACTATACAACCTGTACACTTCCATGCGGTCTGTCAGTCCTTCTCCTAAAACCAACCGACCGAGTAAAGGCGGGCGTACACTGTGCGAGTTCGGACACTCGGGAGGTCATGAGCAATTGCACACATTACAAGTCAGTTAACCTGATAATTGTGTCAAAGCAACTGGTACACGGCACAACTGTACTGCACGGCGAGCTGGTGGCAATCGTATGTCGCCTAGGTGACGTCATTGTGTATGATTTGGTAATAGGGGAAAGCCTATGCACTTGTCAAAATCGGACCGACTACCTAAATTTTTCAAGCATGTTTAACAATTATCGGGAGGTGCTTGTAACATACTTGGATTGGCTTGTAATTACTCTCATAAATGCGAGCCATTACCATACGAGCATCAACGATTTCCATGCTCTTTCTCCCAAAAGAGAAAAAATCGTCTGGGAGCTCATACGACATGAAAAATCGTACCGGGCTTAAGGCCCGTCGAGCCCCAAGGTCGCATCTCGGGCAATGCCGCCCTCTTCCTGCGTAAGAACGGGCCCTCCTCCAGCAGTAGGCCGCCCCCGCAAGCCCCTTAGCAAGCCAGGGCTGCTTTAGATTCCATCCTGGCCAGCTACCATGGCCCCATCTGCTCAGCCCCACAAAAGCCCAATCATTCTCTTTTTATGTGCCTGCTTGAATTTTGCATCGCTTTTAGTCGCTATAGACAAAATGTTTGACTATTACTCTATTATTAGAGCTTTAATGCTACAAGCACCAAACTTGGCTCAGACTGGTCTGACTTGCATTGATATTTTTTCTAATCATTGTATGATCAAAACTCCCCCCAAAAAATCCCACAGAATTGCATTAGCTGAGAAATGAAGGCTGTAATACTAATGCTGTCCATTAGAGGGAGTTTACGGATAATACATCTTTGAAGTTAACACCTTGCTCTGTTTCCATTAGTTAAAAAACAAATAAACGCATACTCCTAGCTCCCCACTATCGTTCCGTCACGAGCACAGTTTATGCCACCTGGATACTCAATATCTATCTGGTGAATGCACGTTTTAAACAGTTTATTGTAGGGGTAATTGACATTCTACACGAATGCACTGCTCCTTTGTAGCTCACGCACACACATTCAAACAGTAGCTTGCAAATCAAGTACAGATCACAAGCACACAGTATCACAGAAACTTATTGTCAATGCTGTCCTGTGATTTATCAATAAAATCGATTAGAAACTGGAAAGTTGTAGCATTTATGTTTTTCTGTTTTGAAGTAACTTAATCCCACAGCTTTACTTGTAGATACGCTGCACAGACAGGACAAATGCACAATCGATATCTCACTAATGCATTCAAAAAAATGTAATCTTACCATGCTGTTTCTTCTGAATCTATAAGCAGTGTAACAACCCTTAGGCATTACTGATGAAAATGTACTGTTTTGTCAGAGCAATAGCCTTGTGGGCAGCATTACTGCTTCAGGCGACCCGAGTTCGAGATCAAAGTTTGATCACAAAATGTAGCCTTTACTTTATCTATAATCGCATAGCTAGCTTTGTCCTATGGCGGCGGCCATTTTTACACATACCACAACAAGCTGTTCAGCAAAAGCTCAGCTTTATGGCCTGAATGTCTCCTTGCAGTCAGCCAAACCCTCTCCTAAATCCACTTCAGCCTCCAAGGCAGCTAAAAAAGCGAGCAAGGCCCGCAGGGCCCCGTACTCACATCCCACTGCAACACCAGACATCTTATTTTCCTGCCCAGCTTCCTTCTTTTCCTAACCTCCTTGTTCCTCCCCAGTACCCAGGGTCTGACCCAAGAATGAGGATGCCTCCGCAAACAACCTTCTCCCTCCTAACTCTCCTCACCAAGCTAGATCTCTTTTCACTCTGTTCTCCACAACACCGATGCCCATCCCACCGAACACTATCGGCTTGGAACCACCCCTTGTCGCCAGCAACATCAGATTCAGAACACCGATACTTACAGAAATTCAGGCTGCTGGCTCCAGGGGCGGATCCAACCCCATCACCAGTACATCATTATTCAGAGTTGATACTCATAAACCACCCAATGAAATCCCTTCAAGGAGTATTGAACTCCTGTCAGATGCTGTGAGAGCCCTTCTGGTCGAAAAGGCCGAGCTCTATCTCCATTCGACTTCCAGCGGGGCTTAGTCATCCAATGCTACGAGTATTAAACTCCTGTTGGATGCTGCGAGAGCCCTCCTGGTCCAGCAACCAACCCCATTCATGCATACGCTGCACCAATTTTGGGAGGGTTTGTCAATACAATTTCCTGGCTGCTGTCTCACGTTTTTTTTATCTTTTTGGGGGTGTACCAAAAGTCTGAGCTCGTAGCCATCCCCTTGGACAGCATGCCAAATATGCATACTCTTTTACTCTATCTGATTATTTGAGATACATAGTGTGAACTCATGAAATTATGTTTTATTAACAGTTCAGGAGAAACATGTTCAAACGATCTACCCAATCAGCATGAGAGGAGGCCTGTATATACATAGGCGACTCACCTATGTTCCTCTACAGTTTTTTTCATCCCTCCGCCACCCCGACTCCTCACTTTTGTCTGGTTCCTATCCCGGGCCAGGGAAATGGGGGGAATACTCATAGTATTCCGAGCTCGTAGCCCTCCCCTCAGAGAGCACGCCAAATACGCATTCTCTTTTACTCTGTCTGGTTATTTGTAAGTGTGAATTGTGAAACTTTTTTTTTTTTTTGCCATGTAAATGAACACAGTTCCCTACTTCACTTTGAAATAGGCATGTGACGGTATAACATTTTCATGTTGCGATAATTTCTGTTGCTTATATCATGGTATATGGTATTATCACGATATTGAAACAAGTTTCAAAAAGAGTATTGTCATACTATAACAGGTTTAATAACTTTTTTTTCTTTTAACAAAAAGTACTGAACATTTAACTACAATAATCCATTACACAAAAATGTATAACATAAACAAATGAGGGCAGTAGTAGGGCGCTAGGTATGTCAAAAAACGCTGAAATTTCTTTCATTTCAAAGGGCATGGTGTGTTTTAAATGGACTCTTTCCACATCCTCAAAACGGATCTTACACATCCCTACCCATCAAGTGCTCTGCCAAAGCTTTATCTAATGTGTAAGTGCCCTTCTCTGAAATTACTGTGTCTACTGTGATTACTTATAGCCACAGACACTGATGCAGGGGTACGGAAGATCTGTACGTCCTCGTCTGAGCAGTGCACATGAAGGTATAATTAACCACAGTCTAGAGTCTACTCATTTCACTCTCAGCATATTCAACACGGCATGTCTCGGCCGCATTTGGCATCCTAAGTATCTCCATACTTGAGTCATGCAGACAAAGGAAAGGCTTTGTTTCTCTTTCATAATTGCATTGTGTGGACGCTTACGCAGTGACCAGCACGAGGGTAGACGGCACAGCCGCTACACGGGCGCTCTCCATGCTCTGTAAATTAGCATACCATCTGAATTCAGTGAGCACACGCAACTTTGGGGTCAATATGCATGTCAGCGGCGTGTGTGCGTGTGAGAAAGAGGGAGGGAGACAGAGAAAGGGCTCTCTCTAAGAAAGTCAAGTGGGGTTGACGGCTGAACAGTCTCTCTGCTTCTGTGTTCAGAATGGACGATTCTGTTTCCTACGCTTTGGAAAGCCAATCTCAGACTAACCCTAGTGAATAATCACAAATCCTCCTCTGCGCGATTGAGTCTAAGACAGAAACGCCCCACACACACACACACACACACACACACACACACACAGATGTATCTTTAAATCTTTGAGAGGCAGCTAATCCAAACCACTTTAATAACTTGTGTCGATAAGGATGTCAATTTAATGCTTTTCCAAAAGATGGTTAATATCTTCACATGCTTAATGTCCTCAGCCAGCACTAAGTTTGACATCATTACACCCCCAGCTTTTGCAATCAGCTTTTCGCTAATAATTATGCATAGCAGTTTTGTTTAATTACATTGAGTTTAATTCGCCTCCGTTTTAGCACTTCAGCATTACACATCTATCAAAGCTTTCTAGCTCTCTGAACATGCGTGTGTGTGGTGGGTAATTATGAAATTGCATAGCTGAGAACACACACAGGCATACACACTGATGGCCATCACAACTACCATTAATTACCTTTGCAATTAATTGCATCTTTTATTGTTATTATTGTTTAATCGGCTCTATAAAACAAAAGCCAATAAAGAAGAATCTATGATCCATTATAATCAGCGGTTGTGGGTGACCAAAGAGGGTTGAGAGAAAGAGGAGAGAAACTATGTAATTACCACCTTTCAAACCACAACAGCACTATTCTAATCAAGCCTGCGCACACACACACACCTTCTAAGGTAGAGAAATCTATTTGAGGATGAGGGCTGAAAATTAAAATGAAAGCTTAACATTAGGCACACATAACCTTGAGATACAATTTGAAGTGCCAAATTCTCAGAGAGAGAGAGAGAGAAATGTTACAACCTCGCATAAAGAACGCTAAAAAAAATTGGTGGGTTGGAATAATGAGTTTTTTTCTTTATTAAATCCCTTTTTTTATGCCGCAAATCCATTTCTTCGAACCCCTCAGTCAGGAAGAGCTCTTTTTGTTAATCACTTCATTTTCCCGCTTAAATGGGTCGGCCCACTCATAGACCTTGACTAAGTATGCAATGGAGGGATGGAAAGATGCAAATGTGGGACAAAATTACGAAAATATGAGGTTTGGATAGAAGGTTACTGCGAGAAGTAATTACGGGTGTTCAGTGGAAGGAGATCCAGACCCCTTTTGCTTTCACTGACAAGCCTCGCTGAGGCAAATACGAGAGTGTGAAGCTAATGACTCTTAATGTGGCGACGCTGGCCATAATTTCATAGTCCTCGCTCTTAATAAGCGTAGATGTAATGAATTGGTATTTAGAGGAGAAACTGTTTCCATATATCCGTTTAATGCCATTACTGAGCAAATTAACCTTGCAGGGGATTCATTAAGCTCTGTTCCGATTGGCTGATCATGCGGGTGGAACAGGAAACGTATTAAGGATGGACAACCTTTAAAACGCCGAGCCTCAAAGTTTTAGTGTGGGACAAAGTAGTTAATAACCACAGCTGTAAATGTGTGTGACATGAGCGAGCCCACCGTTCTGACTAAACAACACTCCAACCCTTCCCTCAGACCTCGTCTGGAGTGGAGTTGATTGAATCGTGATGTTTGAGAACCGCTCTGAGTTCAAGTAGGATTTGAATCGTTCTATTGAGAGGTCATAAATGTGAAGATGATTGACATATGTCTTTATGACTCCGTCACTTTGACTGATGTTGGGCCTACTACAAACGGCAAGTACAGATGAGACAAAAGAAGAAAAAAAAATCAATCTGTGAGAGTGAATCAAATTGATTCAGATATATTGATCTTGATAAAGCATTCACTTTTTACTATCTCTCTTTTTCTTGTCTTTTCTCTCCATCATCACAGTGTTGTTTAACCAGATTTCATTCTGAACACATATACCAAACTTTCTGTATTGATAATAAACAACTTGTAAAAAGAAATTATGCTACAAAATATATGGGTAGTTGATGCATAAAAACTGTTTTAAAGATTTAAGGTTTATATTTGAATATAAATATATGTAAAATATAATATTATATATGAAAAAATATATGGGTATTTTTAGGGGGTATGACCAGAAACCGTTTGTCTTACAGTTTTAGATATTATTTTAGATCATTTTTAAGTGATTTTTTTTTTAAAAGTACACTTATTTCATGTAGTCAATCTATTGATATGGTTATAAAATCTGCATTTGTAACAATAAGAAAAGAATTCGCAAAATGTTGTTTAGATGTTAACCTCCCCAACCTACTTCATGTGAACTACCCAACCCATGTGCATTTTAACGCTTCTTGAGTTCACATTAATATGCAAAAGTGCAAATCTAGCGTGGGCAGCATAATCAAAAGAACGAGACATGATCATTTGAAAATCCTTAAGCCAAGAGAGACAAACTGCAATTCAGGGGACAAATTATGATTTTACTCACATTAATGAAAGAAAATTAAGGTTGGACTGTCATGTCTTTAACTGTTGAAGAAGGCTCTTAATTATGCTCTCTCTCAAAAGGAAAAAAAAATAAATCAAACTGTTTTCAATCAAAAGTTTGCTTTAGACTTTGTAAATTGGGGGGATTTATTTATATATTTATTTTTTTATCTTTGTTTTTAGCTAGAGAGGGGAACAAGATTGAATCCATTATATTATAATTAAAATTTTCATTTAACAATGAGTTGCAAATTGGAGCGGAGGTCTTATGTGTGGGTGTTTGTGCCTGTTTGTTTGAAATGATAGGAATGAAGGAAGCATAAGAAAACACCTAAATCCTGAATAATTTAGATGTCTTCGAGGTTTTTTTCGGGGTTTTTTTCTCTCCCTGTGGTTGTGCCTCTACCTACAGTGCAAATGCTATCATCCTAATTACTTAAAGAGTCTTTCTTCACTAGATAAGAACTGACACTTTCTTGGAAAGGAAAATGTTGCAGGGTATTGCAAAAAAAAAAAAAAAACCTGCAAAACCTGGAAAAAGTGCAATTATATTGTTCAGTATTTAATTCATGCAGTATATATTTCAATTTAAACATTTGTGAGGGCTCATACATGCAGTGATTCAATTACAACACACTTTCACCCCTGCCTCTTTGAAGAGAAGGGTCTGAGTTAAAAATCTTGAGTATAATAGATGTAAATGTGCTGCCATCTGCTGTTGGATGAGATTCTGTACAACATGGGAAAGCTCATTCCAATGTAAATACACTCATCTTTTAATCTTAAATGAAAACCTGCTTGCCATTGTTCAGAATAAGTGTCAATGACTCATTCTGACACGATTGTTATTTTAGTATTATTGGTTTATTAATATTTTGAATTAGCTTTTATTGTTACATTTTCAGTCATTTTATGTGCTTTTGTCATTTTTATTTATTTTTAACTTTTTTTTCTATTTTTGTTTTTATGTGTTTCCAGTTAGTAAGTTTAGTGCTTCGACCTATTTCAGTTAGTTGCCAGGGCAACATTTCAGATTTTTGTTTAATTGAGGTTTTTCATCTAATATTTATATTTTATTTCACCTTAATTTCAGTTAACAAAATGTTTTTAACGGTTGTATTATTAGTTACCAATAATAACCATGTTCTGACATCATTAAAATAAGCAGGTTTAAAATTGACAATTTCCAACTTGACTAAATAGACCAATTTCTTCCTGTTGACCTGTATAGTTAGTGTCACGGATGGAATAAAGGTGAAGCGAGGATTCAAGTGGTAAAATAAAACAAAAATACAAACAAAACTACCCTGAGGGGGGAAAACAAGACAGGCATCTCAAACCTTGACTTTGGCAGGAAAACCAGAAACACGAGGATACATAGAGTGACAAACCAGCACAGGACTGGAGAGCACATGGCACAAGGAAACGCATGACAAGCCATGTGCTCACAACAGACAGGACTAACACAAGCACATGACAAACCGGGAGAGTCAGAGCTCTGTCACCAAACCAAGATATAAACTAGACAGAAGTGACAGAACCCTGACAGTTAGTGTGTAGTGATTAGCAAAAGTATATGAGAATAAAAGATAAATGTCGTTGTCAATAGACAAATGTAGACATTTGCATACATTATGCAAACATGTAATGTGTAATGCATGCTGTTTCCTCCAAATTACACAACTGTAAAGCTCAAGCTGCACTCACTGACTGTCAGACAGCTGATTTCCATCGTCACGAGTTCAGTGGTTAGATGTCAGGCCATGTTTCAGTGATACTGATGATGTGCTATCAAAACTGTGCTTAATTTGCAAAGTGTGGGTCTGACCCTGTGTTTAATTGATAATGGTTTGGCAGAGGAAATCTTAGAGGCTGTGTAAGGTTTCTTTAGATCTCTTTAAATATCCACTCTGTAAATATTTGAAAGTAAGAAACGAAACCCAGTAGGGTGAAGCCTGGCAAACCCAACACTAAGTAGGCTAAATTAACGTGTGACCATGCCATGATGATTAAAAAATTACATCTTTAACGCTGAATTTTTAGCACTAATAATGTTGTTGCCTTCTTGTGTATGAATCGCTTTATTGCAGGAGTATTCAATTCACGAGTTCACACTTACAAATAAGTCAGATAGAATAAATGCGTATTTGGCGTGCTGTCCGAGGAGAGGGCTCCGAGTTAGGTATTCGGCCCGAACCCAGAGCACTCCCCCCGTATTCCTGGCTGTGAAATAAATAAATAAGATAAGCCAAGAGTGAGGAGTCGGGGTGGTGGAGGGATGCTGAAACTGTCAAGGAATGTTAGGTGAGTTGACAGAGTGAATATTTATATGCCCCTTCTCGTGCTGATAGGGTAGACATGGTAATTGTTTGATGACCAGTTGATTGGAATGATTATTTGAACGTGCTCCTCCCGAACTTTGTTTATAAAACATAATTTAAAGGTACAATGTAAGAATTTTGTAATAAAATATCCAAAAATCACTTGCACAGTGTGATATATTTCCTGCAGTTATGTACTTACAATATCCCAAAAGTCTCCAAAGATTTTTTATTTCAGAGAAATTCCAATTTTAAATAAGTGGCCGTCCCGAAAAAAAAATGTCGCCTGTCAATGACGCAATATCCGCGCTCTCCTCGGTTTCCGTTCATACTGCCATAGCCATGACGTAACCATGGCGACGGATGTGGACAACTGCGTAGTGCGTAACGTTTAGCGGCACGCAGTTCTTGTTTCTTTCAAACAGACCATGGCAAGCAGACTTTGGGAAAACAAGGAGAACTAAAATGAGGATCGATATCAGCGTGGTGTTTTTGAGATGTCGAGAGCTCCACGTCCGCGACTAACTTGGACTTGACAGAGCTTCACAGCTTTATTAGACAGGTGAGCAAATGTACATAAAACAAATCAATGTTATATAACGTTAGCTCAACATGATGAAATGTTAGAATATGGTCAGTAAGTTATGTTATTCTAATGTTGATCTAGCTTACTGCTAGTTTAGTATAGCAAACGAACTAACACGTAGTATAACATTATAACTTTCAACACACATTTAAATGCCGTTTAGTGTGATAGTGTAACTTAGACCAAGTTAGGCAGCGCTGCGTTACCTCACAAGTTTAATTCGTCTAATAAACTGACCTGTGTGAGTAATCCAGCACTTGCGAGTAGTTCGGTAGAATTAAATGTCCTTATTCCTTTATATCCGCGGGACTCGCGTTTGATATCCGTCTCTTTAGCAATCGCGACCTGCTTCATACCATGGTAATGTTAAAAAACATGAATGTTTGCACTCATCCATAAACATTATAAGATCCATCAGTTTGACAGCAAGTCCCATCATTCAGCTCATCACTGCGTCATTAACCTACGCCTTTGTTATTGTTGGAAACTGCGCCCTCTTGTGGCGAAAAAAAACCTACATATTGTGCCTTTCCAAGTTCCAAGAGGTCCGGTGACTCCGGTCTCTATATTTCCTTCCCAGCGGAGGTACTTTTTGAAACATTTCCATCGAGGCAGCCGTAGTACTTTGTAAAAGAAAAAAAACCTAAACACTCAAAATTTTCATCAAAGATGAGAATCTTGGGCCCATAGAGCCAAAGCAGTGGTCTAAGAATTTTTACCAAAACTTTATCCAAAAAAGAAAATATTTCTCCCAACTGGATATGAATATAAAAAGGTTAGATAATATGGTTTAACAGGCTATTTTAATTTATTTTACATTTAGACACCTACGTGTATATTGGCACATAAAAGGCCTTGTTGTGTTGTTGTTAAAATAACCGCGTCATCTGCAGCTCTTAATCGGTGCTTTACGTTTTTAGCGAGGGAGAGAGGGCGAAGCAACGCGCTTGGAGCAGAAAGGGCTTGAATGAAGCACTTTTGGCTCTAGACAAAAAATGTATAGATATAGCTCCGAAAGATCATTACCATAAACAACCCTGAGTGCTTGTGGTGTGAACCGCTCCGTTGTTTTGACGCGCTGCTCACTTTAATGGTAAAATGGCACAATTATGTCCCCCGGTCCGGATGGAAGGTCCTCCATTTGAATAAAACTGCTTTATTGTATTCGTCACATGTACTGTGAGTCACTTAAATATCTAGTTAGGCTAGAAAAAAACAGGGTGTAGGTCCTTTACATGCAATCAACATTTAAATAGTCTCGTTCACTGTTTGCTGTACTTTAGTCCTGCAGCGAGCTATCGGAGTTCCTCTGAAACCCTCCACCTCCCTAGATCTGCTACAGGGTTTATGTATGTCTATTTATGCAGCAGCAGCATGTCTTACATGTTCACAGCAGCGTGCCGGTGCATCTGTTAGCAGTAGCAAGCCCATACTTGCTCTGCAGCATCCACCCCAGATCTAGTCCACCAAGATCAAATACAGAACATTGCCATATTCAATAACATACTAGAACTATTCCGAGGGTTGTAATGATTTAGATGTAAATATAAGTTTAAATGTAAGAATATCTACCAAAAGATAAATGTAAAAATACGGTACATGCAAAATAGTTAACAACCTATTATTAAGGTTGTAAAAAGTGTTACCAAACATTGTTTGAAAATTGATTTCACAGATTAGATTTGTAATTTTATTCTACACACTGTAAACCCTAATGCTCAAAATAATTAATTGGTTTGAGTAGGACAAACTTAAATTAAACAAATTTGTTCAGTCAAATTAACTTTTATGAGTATTTAGCACTTTCTTTTTCTTTCAAGTTCACTGAACTGATATATTTTAAGTAAACTGAACTGTTTCATTGTTTTGAGTTTTATGAAATTATTTATTTTAATTTAGACGAACTTAAGTTTAACTGAAACAGCTGGGATGTCTATTTCCCAGCATGCTTTGCCGATGGCACTCGAAAGGGAGAGTAAATGCTTAAATTAAGTGTAATATAATGTTTTTTTGTGTGTAAGATTAATGTTATGTGTGAGATTTAGTAGTGATTCATGTTTTGTTATGCTAATTTAGAAGAATTTCTGTTAATGTTGGCTTTAGGATAGTTACCATCATGGTGACAAGTGGTGCATGCAGCTTGATTTGAGAGCAAATAATCCATTTATATTGCTGTGCTCATATAGCAAGTGTTTCTGTATAACATACTATTGCTAATACGTTAGCATTTACTATGTTAGCACGCAGATTAGTTTTTTAAAGCTAACTAAGTTTATACTAATAAAAGTATTTTGAGTTCTGCCAACTTATTTGGGTTTACAGTGTACTTCATAGATTCAAGTTATATTAACTAAATGGAATTAGTACTATTAACTTTATTTACCCAAATTATCTTAACAATAAGTTATTGAGTTACTTGAACACAAATCAAATATTTTTTTAAGCTTAAATTGTTTGAGTTAATAAACTTAAATGATTTAAGGCAATCGGTTTCCTCAAACGGTTTGAGTTGAACTAACTCATCAGGTTTTAAATAAAATTACTGTAAAATATTTTTTGTATAAATTACTTTTTTAATTTACTGTGAACAAGACAATAGAAGTACCATGACAGTAAAATATTGTTAACAGTATTGTTTTTAACCTAATGAAAAGCAGTGAAAGGGCATCGCTCAGTGTCACATTGTAACGACTGGGTGGTTGTTGAAAGCACACACGACAAAGATGAGGCTGAAAAACACACTTTACTGCTTAAGTTCAACAGAAACAACCACATATAACATTGATGAGAACCGCCAAGTGACTGAACATGCTCTAACAGGGAGTATAAATACACAGGATGAAATGAGGGAACTAACTAGACACAGATGGAGGAAGATTAACTAATCAGGGACTAACAAGAACAGGTGCAGACAAGACAGAACGTAATTGACACTCATCACATTTCATTATCTAATTTATTTAGTGTCGTTTGTTTCTTCTTATTTTGTATATTACTTATGCACATTGTGGTGTTTTATGTTGCATTTTTGTAGATGTAGAATGTTTTTTATTAAGACTATATAAGTTAATGATGTAGGCTATAATTTCATGAACTGTACATTTATACAGGCACTAAAATGCCATCCCATAATACCTGAGGAATTGTAATCATATTTTTATGGTAAAAGTCTGGCAACCACTGCTGCCGGTTTTTTTATTTGATTTTTTATCATAAATCTAACAAGAATTTTAGAGATGGATGTAAAGTTGAATTGATAAGAAGTGTCATTTCAATTTTAAATTTTAAAACCAGCTTTATCAATTAATTTGCTCAGAATTACACATTCAACTAAACCAATTTCCACACTAGCACAACCTATAAATAACAAATCACTATTACACACATTCTCTTACAAACTCTCTCCTCTTTTCTTCCCTTTGTTTTAACAATTGACAGAAATCAAATTGGATTGTGGAGTACTATGTATTTTTATTATGCATTTATGAGAAACTACAACTTAGTTTCCCGCAGTGGCTCAAACCCTGACAAACACACATGCACATTGGCACACATATATACACACGTGTCTCCTTATGTACCAGTAAACCTCTCCATTACAGTGGAGCAGACATTACCACAGGGGTCTGTGTCACTTTCTATGTTTCATTCTTGTGAATATTGCATACAGTTGAATATTGATGAGTTGCACTGATAATTAATGAAGGAGAAGGCTAGTTTTCTGTAAGTGCTTCACTAGATAAATCTCTTTATTGATTTACATTCAGTCCCAATGTATGCCTGACACTTTCTCTCACACATTGACATAAACTTGACAGTTGGACAGTTTAACAAGAACATGCACATCATTCACAAAGACGCACACTTACTGAAGAACATTGCTGTTTCATATTATATTCATATTATCATTAATTGACACAAAACTCACAAATGTTAGATTTTGAGATTCCCTCAGTGCATTCTTTTAAAGGGATCGTTCACTTTGAAATTGTTTTTTTATATGTTTTAGTTTACCTCAAGGGCATCCAAGATGTAGGTGTCTATGTTTCCGCAGAAGTTTCAATTTTGATATTTTTAGGTCAAACCGTTCTTGTCTGTCAGTCATATAATGCAGGTCTATGGTCACCACCTCAAAGAGCATGCACAGAGAAGTCCAAATTAAAGATGATTTAATGACTCGTAAATGTAACATTGATGGCCTAAGACACGAAACGAGCGGTTTGTGTGAGAAAACGAACAGTATTTATATCGTTTTTTTAACCAAGCCACTCTTGTAACCACAGCCACGTCCAAGTCTGAGGGCGCGGGCGCTTCGGTCTGTGCGTTACAAGAGGTAAAAACTATATAAATACTGTTCGTTTTCTCACACAAACCGCTCGTTTCGTGTCTTAGGCCATCAATGTTACATTTACGAGTCATTAAATCATGTTTAATTTGGACTTCTCTGTGCATGCTCTTTGAGGAAGTGACCATAGACCTGCATTATATGACTGACAGACAAGAACGGTTTGACCTAAAAATATCAAAATTGAAACTACTGCGGAAACAAAGACACCTACATCTTGAATGCCCTTGAGGTAAGCTAAAACATATCAAAAATTTATTTCAAAGTGAACTATCCCTTTAACACTGGCTTAACATAATGGCAACAGCTCAAGGGATTCCAACTGGTGAACAAAAGTAGGCCTATGTGCACTGTTTGTTTGGTGTTGTTGCTCTTTTTTCACCAAATCACAATGATTTCTGAAGTAAGACCGTATAATGGTTGCTCAAAATTCAGCTTTGCGTCACAGGAATAAATTACATTTATATTACAATAGAAAATGCAAAATATATTTCAATAGAAAATTATTATTTTAAATTGTAATGATATTTCACAATATTTCTGTATTTGGATTGAATAAATGCAGCCTTGGTGAGCAGCATACGTGCTTGCTCACCATTAAAAAACATTTTAAAAAAACTTACCGTCCACAAACTTTAGAATAATGGTGTATATCTATCACATTTTGTTTACTGCGTTATTTACTTTTTTGTACTAGGCTACTTTTGTTGCCAGCAGGTCAGCTCCATAATGCATTCTTCTAATGCATGTTTGTCACCACTAGATGCCAGCACTGATTTATTCTCCTTTTATCTCTCCCTCCTTTTATCTCTCCCTCGGCGGGGTTTTCCCGTTTTCCTCACATTTCCATGACATCAGAGGTCACTGAGACGCATTAATGATATCTAAACAAACATTTAATTGCAGTAAACCAGGCAGCGTGTAAGTGACGGAAAGTGCTGACGTGATTTATTTGTGTTACAGTTGAATAAACTTGAATATGGATAAGGCCTTACATTGCTTTAATTAACATAATTCTATCTTAAGAGATTCCTCAGAAGAGAGTGTATTTTGGTGGATCGACACAAACGTATTACTAAGTTGTTCCAGTAGGCTAATAAAGAAGTAGCTTAAGGCGATACTGTGTACATATCAGTTGTCCAAATTTGCTTTTTAAACAAAGAAACGTTTGATTTTTCCCTTCAAATTTCCCTTCTTTCTTATACTTCACCCGACTTTTTTTTTGCTTCCTAATTAGTCTTTTATTGAAAGTTAATTTGGCCAATCTTTGCTATTATTATGAAGGCTGTATGTTATTTCATAAAACACATTAATGTTGCCTAAATTAGCCTAATGTGAAATCCTCTTTTTGTAAGTTTATTTTAAACTGTTTATAGGAAGAACGCTGTCGAGATTGATACCAACAGGAGTAGGCCTATTTCCAGCACCACGGACAGTCCCAAATTTACCACACATGCGAATAAGCACTGAAGGGCCGAAACCATTTTACTATTAGCCTACTATCGTTTGATACGTTAAAATTTTGCCATCGTATTTTATGCATAAACGTTTTTTAATTGATAGATCTAAATCACACTGTAATTGACCTGTCTAATTTACTCGCAGCCGCTCTTAAGGTCACTGTCATGGAAATCCTACGTGTTGTTTGACGTTTGCGGATAGCGATCCGTGTGAACTGTGCCCTCCTCCAGGGCTTCTCTCGCGCAACACAGAGACCGTTTCCTCGCGCATCTCCTTGCACAGTGTCGCGCGAGGGCCCCTCGCGGAGAGACGTCACTGCTGTCAGTTTGTGTCCGTTCGTCACATTTGGTGGGTTTTAGTTCGATTGAGATGCTGCTCCAAGCAGAGCGCCTCGTTTTCTCGTCTTTCGTTTTAAACAACGACTAACGGCGAAGACCAAAACGGGAATGAATCACGGAAAGCGACAATCTAGCGGTGGAAAGAAGGAGAAGACGTCGCCGGAATGATCCCCAAAGAGACCCGTTTCCTCGCGCTGCGCTCGTGAAGCTCATTCAAAGGATTCAAAGGGGCGCGCGATCGAGCGGCTCTCGCGCACAGCCTGCCCTCAATCATGCCTGTGCGACGAGGTCACGTCGCGCCACAGAACACATTTCTCGGGATTATTATCCGCAAATTCGAGGGTCAAAGTGAGTGTCACCTTCCAGATGTTGCAGTAATGTTTGTTTACTTCATTGCAACAATAAAAGCTGCATGTGGGGCGATTCGGTCGCGGTTAGTGTGACCTCTAAATAGTGAGAATTTACCTCCACGCACTGACAGTACAACTTGTTTAATCCTTTCTCCGATATCCAAACTTAGAAATTGATACTTTGATTTATTAGTGCTGTACTGTTACCGTTTCTCATTGATGTAAACATTGATTAGTTAAGTGGTTAACAGCGCAATAGATTTTGGATAGTGTTTGGACTCTTTCTCCATTAGACGTTATAGGGAGGAAACTGTCCATTAATGTTGTTCAGTGTTCGGCTGACATCATGTCAGCATTTGAAAAATTTTCCGTTTGTGATGTGTTTGAGTGTTAATGTTTACTCGCACTACCACAGGCACTCAGTTGAGTTGTCCACTGCCAAAACTCTTACTCTTCCATGTGTTACTGTCTCTGCTGTTTTCTCTCAAACAAAACTGTTATAGAAGGACCGTTTCTGTTAGACAACATGGAGGACACAAGCAAGCATAAAGGTTTTCTTTTGACTAAAAATAGGCGTAAGGTGTTAGCTTGAGACCGTATTGTGCGCGTCTATACATTTGGTGACATGACCATATGTGCAAAATGTTCCTTAATCAGGAATATTCAGGGTTCAGGTAATCTCAGTCAGTGTTGATTTCCAGATTTGATTTAAAATTTTGAGAATTGAAAAGAAATGTGAACCACTTATTTAATCTTGTTATTCATACTATTTGATCTGTAAATCTGTTTAAATAATCTTTATACTCATTTCAGGGTTTTAGGATTGCATTGCCATGGTGATACATTGGGAAATTAGACATAATTTTACAGGGTAAAAAGTTAATAAACAATTGTGTTTTCACACTAAAATCATGCCAACAATGCATATTGTGTTTATACTTTTGAAACAATTAGACCTATTCACTTCTAATGTACTGGGGCTCGCTGTAATTCCGATTTTAGTTTTTTTTTTTTTTTTTTTTAAACAAAAAGACATACAAAATGTAACCAGCATTATGCCACAAATTCTGTTGATTGAGATTAACATAGTGAACCCTGGATATTCCTTTAAATTGTTCCATACTTTCATGTTTTCTTGATGCAGTGAGGTTTATTTCCATCCTGCACGGATGGTAGGTTTATATTAGTTGTGTACAAATGCTAAAACATAGATTGTGTTGTTTGTGCTAATATCCTCATTAGTTTGAATGGCAGAATAGCAGTTTGTCAATAACCATAGTGTAACGGCAGAGAATTTGGCCTAATTACTCAAATTTACAGTCCTACATTTTCTCTAAAAGCACACACTGCCAAAAGCACAAGTGCTCCTTTATAAAAGCTTTAAGAATGGTTTTCTATATCCTTTCACCTCAGCTCCCTTTACACGCTTTCTTTATCCAAATAACTCTTTTCTGCCCATTTCTACAGACAAGAGATTTGTCATAGCAAATGCACGCGTCCAGAACTGTGCCATCATCTACTGCAATGATGCCTTCTGTGAGATGACCGGGTTTTCCAGGCCGGATGTCATGCAGAAGCCGTGCACCTGCGACTTCCTGCATGGACAGCTGACCAACCGGCATGCTATTGCGCAGGTAGCACAGGCTCTCCTGGGCTCGGAGGAACGCAAAGTGGAGATCACCTACCACCGCAAGGACGGTGAGTGTGTGAGCTTTACATGTTTATAGTAGTTCAATGAACTTGAGAAAGTCTGTGGGTTGAGTTTACTAAATGTTACTCTGTACATTAATGTTTTGGTTAAAAAATAACCTCCGGTTAACTCTGGTGCTCTATGCGTGTCAGTCAAAAATTATAGTTTTTTTAAATTTATTTTTTATGAAATGAATGTACTATATTTTAGTTTGATTATGCTTTTTATTTAATATTATGTATTTCTAGGGGATTTTATGGTACTTAATTATATGTACGCTGTATTTATAATCCATTTAATCACGTTTTGAGCGTAGACCTGAAAATTTAATTTCTAATTTAAACTGTCATTAATCTTGAATGCTTTAGAGCACAGTGTTGATCAATGACAGACAGGAAGTGAAACATGTTTAAAAAAAAAAATTGAAATTCCATTCGGTGATGCATTTGCGGAAATGCATTCAAATCGTTTAATGCACAGCTAGCCGTGGATGATCTTGCTTATAACATGGTCATTTGTCAACATTGACAACTTGAAGCTGTTATTGATGTTTGCAGTGCAATATTTGACTGGAAGGGTACAATTGATGGTTATTTTAGTCAGTTACGGTTAGATCGAGAGATAAAGTAGTGCGTAAGATTACATTTATTTGGATGAATGAATTCTAGCATTTATTTGAATTAATTATCGAGAGAGATGAGAGATGCGTACCTGCACCTTTTCAGTGTCTCTCTCTCTCTATTAACAACGAATCTGTGAGTTTAATTACTTAAAATAGCGATGTAACCTGCTTGTTGCTGAGAAATATAATCTAGCGATTCAGTAGCAAAGCTATTGTCTAAAGCTAAAAGTCGGAGGGCGGCGTTGATAAGTTTTTGTGCTCCTGAATGTTTCTGTGTGTGCGAGTAACGTATGTGTGTGTGCGCGCGCTTCAATGCAATTCTGTGCAGCGCATATAGAACGGTCTCTTGTAGTGAAAAGCATATGCACTTTTTTTTATTTATTAATTTTTAAAAAAAATTAAAAACATTTATTTATTAGGATTTTTTTTATTTCTTCTATAAGAAAATTGTGATTGTGTATTTACTAAATACACAAATGTGCTGTTCACACAGGCAAATTTGTTACGCATTTTTACTGTTAAGATACCATTCATACATCAGCACCAAAATACCGTTAAAGGGATAGTTCACCCAAAAAATGAAAATTCTGTCAGTATTTACTCACCCTCATGTTGTTCCAACCCCGTAAGACCTTCGTTCATCTTCGGAACACGAATTAAGATATTTTTGATGAAATCTGAGAGCTGGATCACTCCTCCATACTAGTCCATAGGCTTCTTCAGGGATTGAACTTGCCGGCCTCGAAAAGTTATTAAAGACATCATTAAAATAGTCCAAGTGACTACAGTGGCTCAATCTTAAGTTTATCAAGCGACGAGAATACTTTTTGTGCGCAAAAACAAACAAAAATAACGACTTTATTTCAACTATTCATTTCCTTCTCTTTGGGCCTCTAGTCAGTTAACGTAGTGTGATTCCGTAGAGCTACGTCACACATAGGCTCACTATTGGCCGACGCTGGTCATGTGCGTGATGCGTGTGACGTACAACAACAGAAGTGTACGCTGTTACACTAGTGAACTGACTCGAGGCCCACAGAGAAGGAAATGAATAGTTGAAATAAAGTCGTTTTATTTTTGTTTTTTTTGCGAACTATACTCTCATTCCTGCGTAATAATCAAGAAACGTCACTGCCGTACCATGAGAGCAGCAGGCGTAATATGATGACGCAGCGCCTGAAAATAGGCCACCTTCCGTCAACACAACGGAACTATTTTCAGGCGCTGCGTCATATCATTACGCCTGCTGCTCTCATGGTACGGCAGTGACGTTTCTTGATTATTACGCAGGAATGAGAGTATAGTTCCTAGCCATATCAGCCTAGAAAATCGCAACTTTACATTTTCCGTCGGTCTTAGTGCACGATGTAACTACAGAAGAGTCAAGTTTTAAATAGGAAAAATATCGAAACTCTTTGGTCATTTTTTTTTTAGAAATGCTAATGGTCTTGTCCACTCCAATGATGTATGCTAAGCTATGCTAAAAGTGGTACCGCCAGAACCGGAGATCGGCTGAATGGATTCAAAAACGGTAAAACTCAACAGTTTAACTCTGGGGGAGTTGTAAAATGAGCCTATTTCCAAAAAAAGTGGAGTATCCCTTTAAGACGCATTTTGAAAAACGTGGTGATCTTGCTTGAGACGCGGCACAATGGGCAAAGACATACAACTTACACATGTTTACACTGAAAAACAATTAAAAAGCAGCAGAAATTACTGTACATTGCATCTGAGCTTTATGATTGGTCCAAAGCAGTCTTCTTAAGTTAGAGCATCCTGATCTTGTACAAGTTCATACAGGTAGTCTCATGCTTTGTTTACAGATAGCATCATAGCATAGACCTGATTTACCAGTATTTTTTGAAAAGGCCTTATTCACATTGTAATTTACCAGTAAAGACTCTGTGTGACAGGGGCTATAATCTGCTTAGAAATTTACTTGGCATGTTATAGAGGGTATGCGTGTGACGTCACCGTCGGCCGGAGTGACTGCGGTCACGCCCACTGAGTGTCAAAATGACTGAGCCGGCAGCATTGGTTTTCAGCGTGAATGCCGCGAAAAACACACAAAACACATCTAAAACAGGAACTGTTGTAAACTACTCGTCCTCTCTCCTTGTTTATTTCTTTTCATTACGAGTCCCAACACTACAATATTGTATTGACAACTGATCAATTCAATATTTATCATCGTATATTCTGCATAATTGGATGTTTGTAAATAAACACTGACAAAAAACTACACAAGTTTTAGGGCTGGACAATATGATAATATATATAACATTGATATGAGTGATCACCTGGATTTAGACCAATATTGTATTTATATAAAGCATTCACAGGCAAATTTGCTTTATGTATTTCCCCGGCGTTGAAATCAGGCACATATAAATGTCAGGAAACACGATTCCTGGCTGCATGTCAATATCCATGGATCACTGGATCTTTGGTAAGTTGTAAGGATTGGAACACCTATATCGATTCCAATCTTTAGTTTAAATTGATAATCGTTTGTTTTACTCACTTTTTCACAGTTTCTCCTATTAAATCCAGTCATGCAGCAGCTCTTTTGCCACTTGGCTGAGGGGGGCGTGTTCCGGCGGAAACAAAGTGACGTCAATACATACCCTCTATTGGCAAATCAAGCAAACACAATTGTTGCAAAATAAAATATAGCTGGTTCCTCTATTCATATATAATTTTTTTAACTGTCGAGTCAGCCAATTAAAAAAAAGAAAAGAAAAAAAGAAAGGAGAGAGTATTCATCAGGATATATAGGGCATTTTCCTTTGAGAGAGAAAACAAAACAAATGTCCTCTACATTTGACAAAATTAATTGATGAGTGCCTGGAGATGATATTAATTAATACATTATTTTACATTATAACATTTCAGGTCTGAATCTGTTTTTAGAGCAAATGCTGAAAAAGTTTTTTTCCCGGCAAGATCATTTCTTCAGCATCTAGCATATTGAATCTCTTGTACAACCAAGCTTCCTTACAACAGAACAAACAGGCGCCCTGTCCACCCGCTGAGAATTCTCTCATTCAGTAATATATTCAACTCAATATTCTTCTTATTCTCAATATTCTATACACTTCTTATATTCTCCCCATCTCTCAAAAGTTGATTCTCTAAAGAACTATAATAGGAGGCTTTATCTGCTTGTGCAAACTTGTAATAGTGCATTATCCAAACAGGATATAATGCATTAGAGCCATCATTTATCATTAATACTCTTTAAAAATTCAGTAGCAGTTTAAGAGTCTTTTTAATAGTTTCTAACTGAAGTGCTACATTTCATTCATACAATCCTGTCAATCATAATGCTAGCAGCATAAAAAGCATCTGCAATTTATCTGACATCCCTTCTCCATAATAAACTCCCTGGCTTTTCTTCATAGTTATGTCCCAGGGGGAACTTTGAGCTACTGTTTCTAGACCTCACTTTATTGTCAACAAAATCTGTCAACTCTGTTCTGAATGCCTCTTAGATATTATAAGAACTAATTGACAAGTCATTACGCTGGTTTCCACCCTAGAGACCGCATATAAATTCACTTCTCTCTCTGAGGTGTAAATGAGGCTGCTCTCCTCTCGCTGAGACACAGCACGTTCTGGACCTACTCTTTATTTATTATTGTGATTTTAGTGGCTTCTACTGTGAATGCATTAAACTGTGAACGATGAGCAGGTGCGTGTAGAACGCCTCTTCTTTTTTCATCCTTCTATTCAATTACTTATAAAACAAAATAAAGATTAAAATTAGAGTTTAGTATCCTTATGTCTTTTAAAAATCTTTGTAAGCTTCACTTGTTTATATGTTTTTAGAATTTCATCTATATGGACTGGTGCATTTGTCTTATCCTAACGGAAGTTCTATTATAATGTATATGTATGTATATCCATGTGTAACAGCTTCTTGAACAAGACATTTTTAGGGTGGGGCTTCATTTTGTCCATCAAGAATTGATTGGATCATTGGATGGTTGTGGTTTGCTATTGCTTCAATCTTATGTGAGTGACAGATTGTCCCATTATGGCGCAGTGAGAAATGTCTTATCAGTTAATAATTACTCATAATCGTTATTTTGATTTAAATCTGAAAGGGCACATGAATTAAGAAAAAGTATGATGTGCACTGCATAGTTAAATAATTTATAATAAATACTGCAATATTCCATTAAAAAACAAACAAACAACAACAACAAAAAACAGGAATTGTCCATTTTGATTTAATGGTGACTTTAAGGCTTAATTAACCACCGAAACCAGGAACGTGTGTCTTTTTGAAACTGGATGTCATGTAACATTCAAAATTATTCACTTTTAAACTAAACATAATCTGTAAGTGAAAACCAGACCCACAATCTCACTTAATTTCTATTTGAATAAGACAGTTTATGGATGGATAAAGCCTGCTAAACTTGTTACATTTGCTATATTCATCACACAGTATTCATGAAAATTAAGTTTTGAATGTCAAATTGTGAGTGAAAATAAATTTAAGACAAATTACATTTAAAAAATCATTTTGCTGCTCTTATTGCATGATCACATAAAAAATATCAGCTAGCATATTTCAGTTTAAATCTAGCTAATTATCACTCATTCAGTTTAATATATAAATTAAATTATAATACTGAAGTAAGAAATTATTGAATTTGAATTTTGCACAAAATATTGTACAAATGGTCTTGGAAAATATAACTTTGAATACTTTATGCCATTGTGCATATTGAGCCCTATATATATACAGTAACACAGTTTTTTTTTATTAGAAAGGGGTTCTTTGCTGAACCTGTAAGTTGCTGCTAAAAAAAACGGAATAACCATTGAGTGTGTGGTCATATTAGATGATCCCACCCCACTTATTCCATTACACACACACACACACACACACACACACAGTTAGGTGCTCATGAGAATGGGTCATGCCTTATTTAGCATTTATATTGCAGTAGAATGTGATAGCCCTGCATAATTCTTCTGAGACTTCCTGTCTAAGCTTTGGTACTATTATCCTACACTGCTGTCTTGGCAAATTCCCTGCTGCAAAGGATTTCATTCAACAAGAATAAAATAAATAATACAATTCAGCTAAACCCATTTCTTGCAGCATTTTTGCATTCAGCTTTTGTACATTTTCATGTTGCAAATACATTATACACAATCTACCAATAATTATCATGCTTGGTAGTATTCAGCGCACGAAGGAGGACGTGGAACAGGAGAGTAATGACAACAGTCTGGGGTAGGCAGAATAGTCTACGGGGGAGTGGAGGGTGGGAGGAGCCAGGCGCAGGAGGATCCAGATTGGAACCCAGAGTCCAGCCAGGCCGATGCCCCATGGTGGAGTTAAAGGAAGGGAAGAGCCATGGTGGAGATTTGGCTGTCAACACCAGGGGGACAATGGATGGAGATGGAGCCGCTGGAGGTGGAGACCCAGGTGGAGCTGACTAGCCGAAAAAGCCCACGTGACATCGATGGCTCTGGAGACCGAGGCGGAGGCGCCGCAGCGAACGTCCGAGGTGGAGCCAGGAAGCCAGAAGCTTGAGGGCGGAGCCAGTGGGCCCAAGGACCAAGGCTGAGCTGGAGGGAAGACGGAGCCGGATGGAGCTGAAGGCTCAGGCAGGACGATGTCTGACCAAGGTGGCGCCGAAGGGACGAGGGAGCCGGGTGGAGAAGCAGGGACAATGGTTTCTGGTGCAGCCGAAGGAGGGAGGAGCCAAGCCAAAGCCGATAGGTCCACAGGCTGAGGTGGAGCGATGGGTTCAGAGGCTGGAGGCGGAGCCAGGGGATTATCTGGACTACATTATACACAATCCTCTCTTCAGGGTGCTCTTTTTGTTCTGTATGTAACATTTAACAAATTGTGGTTTCAACTCAAGTCCTTTATAAGCTGTTCTTGAATAAGTCAATTAGTCTTTTAAAAACAAATAAATTGAGAATGTGTTAGCAATAGCAAATACACTCATTTATACACCTTACTAGTACTTGCCTTCAGAACTGCCTACATTCTTTGTGACATTGATTTAACAAGGTGCTGGAAACATTCCTCAGAGATTTTGGTCCAATATGACATGATAGCATCATGCAGTTGCTGCAGATTTGTCGGGCACACATCCATGATACAAATCTTCTGTTCCACCACAACCCAAAGGAACTCTATTGGGTTGAGATCTGGGGACTGTGGAGGCCATATGAGTATAGTGAACTCATTGTCATGTTCCAGAAACCAGTTTGAGATGATTTGAGCTTTGTGACATGGTGCATTATCCTGCAGGAAGTAGCCATCAGAACCGTGGGTACCGTGTGGTTATAAAGCAGTGTTTCCCCTAGGATTTTTTTTCAGGGGGGGGGGGGATGCTAGTGTTGCGGAGCGGGCGTGTTACGGATACGTGGTGTAATTTTTTTAGCAATCAAAAAGCATGTCTAATTAATTGAAATAGTGTATTATGAATCATTAAACGTATACAACATTTAAAAAGAAATATGAAAAAAAAATCACACTAATTCTGTGTTGTGTTTTTCTGGTAATAAAATGAAGACATAAAACACAAATTTTATCATTTATCATCAATTTTAATCATATGAAATTAAATAAACTTTTTGTCAAATAACGTGTTGCACAATGAGCTTTACTGTTAAAATTAAAACATGGATTATTCCTTAAATTCAGTTTTGATGATAATTTATTTGGATTAGTGTTAGTATTATTACATTGGGACATATCTAAATTCTACTGTACAACGGTAATATATTTCTGTCAAGTTAAACCGAACTTTTATTTTGACGGGTTGCCGTGAAGACCTTTTGAGTTTGTGTGTTTATGTCATAATGATAGTTTTTCTCAAATGAAGCGGTTAAATGATCACGAAGTGACTTTCGGAGTGGATCTAGAGCCTGGAGAGGATGTTTATGCATTTGTGTCTTCATATAGGCCAAAAAACAGCGCAAGCGTCACACGTGCTTCAGTGTGTGTGTGTGTGTGGTAACGTTAAGTGAAACTGCGCGTCGGCTGCACCATTCATTCACACAGAACAAGCAGGATTCGTATTTAAATTGTCTTTGTGGTTTAATATCCACACACTTGTCTACATCGCGATTTGATTTCAAGTGTATACTGAACTGCTTTCTATTTATTCCTCAAAAGATTGACAAATTCCATGAAATTCCGCGTTAGATACAGATACAGAAATTCCGCGTTATACAGTAAATTTCTTTTTTATGACTGGATTTCGTCAGCAATTTAGGGGGGGGCGGGGGGTCGTTTTGGGGGGGCGGGCCGCCCCTCCAAAACAATGGTAGGGGAAACACTGTAAAGGGATGGACATGGTCAGGAACAATACTCAGGTGGGCTGTGGAATTTTCAGTTTTTGTTCAATTGCTTAAGCACAATAGGTTAAGTTAAGTTTCGGCTGCAGACTAATAACAAACACATAAATGCATAACATTACAAGTTTATGTAGGATATGTTCATGAATTAGATTAAGACAAGGCACATTTTGTAAAAACAGATGTACAATAAGTGATGTCTGACGGATCCATGACCGTCATGACGACGATGATAAATTGAATTACAATAACCACCGAAAACACACTGAATCATGACCGCTACTGAATACCAACCTACTCTGCACTAAGCGAACACAGAGCCCGGCAAACGACTCCCCCTCGTGACGTAATATGACGCGATGTTGAAAAAAAAAGCTGCAGGGCACTAAATGTGTGCCCTTATGTCTTGCAAAACTATTAGAAATACTGCATTAACTTTTCATATAGTATTTTCATACAATGTTATATATTAATTTTGAAGAAGAAAAAAAACCCCTGCAATATGCCCTTTAAATCAGCTTTCTTGAGCATGTCTACATGTCTAAATGCATTGAATTGCTGCCATGTGGTTAGCTGCACTGTTAGACATTTTAAAGGGCTTATCTTACAAGTCTTGTCTTACCAATAATTATCATGCTTGGTAGTATTCAGCGCACGAAGGAGGACGTGGAACAGGAGAGTAATGACAACAGTCTGGGGTAGGCAGAATAGTCTACGGGGGAGTGGAGGGTGGGAGGAGCCAGGCGCAGGAGGATCCAGATTGGAACCCAGAGTCCAGCCAGGCCGATGCCCCATGGTGGAGTTAAAGGAAGGGAAGAGCCATGGTGGAGATTTGGCTGTCAACACCAGGGGGACAATGGATGGAGATGGAGCCGCTGGAGGTGGAGACCCAGGTGGAGCTGACTAGCCGAAAAAGCCCACGTGACATCGATGGCTCTGGAGACCGAGGCGGAGGCGCCGCAGCGAACGTCCGAGGTGGAGCCAGGAAGCCAGAAGCTTGAGGGCGGAGCCAGTGGGCCCAAGGACCAAGGCTGAGCTGGAGGGAAGACGGAGCCGGATGGAGCTGAAGGCTCAGGCAGGACGATGTCTGACCAAGGTGGCGCCGAAGGGACGAGGGAGCCGGGTGGAGAAGCAGGGACAATGGTTTCTGGTGCAGCCGAAGGAGGGAGGAGCCAAGCCAAAGCCGATAGGTCCACAGGCTGAGGTGGAGCGATGGGTTCAGAGGCTGGAGGCGGAGCCAGGGGATTATCTGGACTAGGCAGAGCTGGTATCCTGAAGATCCAAGGCAGATCCTTACTGAGATGTGTTGGAGGATATGCAGAGGGGCTGAAAGGAACCAGCGGAGGCGGGGCTTAGGAGCTGAGTGATTTGGGAAGAGGAGTTGGGAGAGGGAGGCTGGGCGGGCACTCAGGAAACATAGGAAACTCTAGGCTGGGCGGGATCAGCCGGGGAAAAGGAAACTCTATAGGCTCGGTGGGACCAGCAGGGATTGAGAGACAGGGGAATTACCTCCTCAAAAAGTTCCAAACACTTTCCAGATGCCAGGCTATACTCATCCACAGCGACAGGGTTGTGGGCGGGCCTTCCCCCCATGCCCTCAAACTCCACAAGCGGCACACAGTTGCCCCTTTTCCACCAAAGCATTTTGAGAGCCGGTTCGGAGCCGGTGCATACTCGCGAACCAGTTCTTTGTGTTTCGACAGCCAAAGAACCGGTTCTCGGCCAGGAAAATTGGTTCCAAAGCGGCACCAACTCTTTGCTGGACTAGAACCGTTGTTTTACCACGTCATGCTTACGTCGGGGGCTGGGGGCGGGTTACTGTGAACAACAACACGACGGGAATGGGAAAGCTGAGACGTATGGCGACATACACAGTGACGTAACGACGTCGTTCGCTGGGCTCTCTAGTCAGTGGAAAAATAAACAGGTTCTGAGAAGTTTCGCAAGTTGAACCAACTTTGAACCAGCACCAGTTCCGAACCAGTTCTTTTTTTGGTGGAAACGAGGTATGTGTGACACACAGTGTTGCCTGCGCACGCCCTGGTCAGAGACAGTGGCTCAGGCTCCGGGGACGTTCTCTCATTCCATCCTCATTACAGGCTGGCACGTAAATACATAATCATGTTTCGCTTTGTCCCCTCAGTCGCGTTGAATTTTCTCCTTATCGTAAAGTTTGAGAGGTCTATCTATTATGGTTTTCCATGTTCGTAGAGTTAGTTTGTGGAGTAAATATATTGGCTATAATCTGTGTGTGTACACGGCTTTTTAAAAAATGGTGGGTTCTGGTGTTTTGCGTGTGTTTGGCCAATCAGCGCACACTTACATCACTGGTTGTTCCTATTGTGCTGGGTTAGACCCTACTCTGAAGTAGGAGCTAATTTAGTTCCCCCACAAGGCGTTCCTAGAACTAAAATCGTTCCCAGTTCCTGTGGTGCAAACACGCCAAAAAGCAGGTATTTCCACCATCTAGGGACTGTGAAAAGGTTCCTCCTGTGCGGAAAGCAAGCATAAATAACAAGAAGAACTAATGAGATAATTAACAGAACAGGTAAACAGAATCAGTAGCTGATGGAACAAACTAGGAAACCAGATTAAATCATGACAGGAAGACAGAACAGAACTAAATCAAAACACACTGAACGAAACCATAAACGCGAGAATTTTTGTTCTTGTCTTATTAAAGTTATGAATTGTGACCAAGTATAATTTTTTAAGGTTTTTGTTTGTGGGTTAATAAATGGCCTTTTCTCATGACTGTATATTGTCAGATTAGGAAATGTTTGGAAAAGAGTGACCCATGACTCTCTGTGTTTTATTCTTTGCGCTGTGCTCACTAATGAACATATGCTGTCATGTTGCCCTGCAGGCCGCTCTATATGATTAATGAGCTGTGTTTATTAACACACAGCTCCACCAATCAGCACACAGCTCCATGTACCAGTCATTTTAAAGACTGAACAAAACCATGTCTGTATAAACAGGCTGTATAAATGCTACTAGTTTAGAAATGAGGTGATGAATGGCAAATAATGAAGATCTGTTCAAACATTTAAATTCTGTTCCAACATCTGGCTCAATTATTCACTTTTTTCCAAATTCAGTTCCTCTAGGAGACATAATCATCTGGATTTACTTCTTAATGAAATTGGAATTATTCGCATGTGTGCCTCTGTATCTTGTATCTTAATTCTATGAAAATGAAATCTGTCGATACAGATCCTCTTTCTATTATGAGCAGATTAAAAGTTACTGTTTCACTTTGGCACAGACAGAAGAGAGAGGAGGACACACACACACACACACACACACACACAGACAGAGGTATTTATAGCTCTTGTGCTTTTGGTATGATGTTTGGAGTCTCTGCTCAGGGGAACAGAGACACAGACTGCACTGCTGTACTGTTAACCTATAGCAATATAGCAAGAACAAACCCCATCAGCACTAGTCAATCATTATAATTATTAGTATTATTACCAAGAATGAAACATGGTTTGTCAGATTATGAATGCTTTTAGCACTCTGCAAAAAGAACAAGAATATTAAAAGTTTGTTTGTGGAAACACTGATTCGTTTTATCCCAATCAACACATACTTTCTGGCAGACTACAAACCTTGTCTCATTACCATGAGTAGATTTAGAGAAGCACTGAACAGATGAGTGTTAGAGCTCTGTAAAGATATACAGATAGTCATTCTGATACTGAACCCATGAGCTCCACAGTCAGATGGGGATATTGTTAACATGACAGGCCTCATCTTTAGTCTGTTACCATTATGTTCTGTTAGTGTCATCATCATGGACTTTTAGTTTGTTTTCATTCTCATCATGTGTTCCTTTGTTCAGTTTTTCCACTCCTCATTTGTGTTCATTGGTTTGAGCTGTGTTCTATTAATTATCCTTGTTTGTGTTTGCTATATAAGTTGATCCCTTACATTCATTCTCTGTTCGGTCTATGTTGCATTTAGTGTGTGTTGCCCTTCCTGTCTGATTATAATTTTTTATCATCATTATTAAACTTCGTATTGAAACTTTATTCTTCATCTTCGTCTGCCTTCCTGCAACCACCCGTGACATAGTCCTACAAGACAACATGCCACATTAATTTGTCTCACCCTCAGACAACATGCCCACTGACCATCATAGAGCTGGCTAAAGTGCATGTTGCTTTTTTTACACTGTAAAAAGTTTGTAAATTGTAAGATTAAAGATCTGTTTCTACCTGATCTAACCCTTGAGTTTAGTGTAACCAATGTATTAACATTGATTCAGTGATGTTAAATAATATAATTAATTCAGATGTTACCACATTTTTAGGTTAAGATTTTTTTTTTTCAGTTTAGTTCCAAAAAAGCCCTGGTCGATAGTTGCTACAATGAACGTTTCTAAGCATGAATTAATCATTGGAATTGATTCACAGGTTCATGATATTTTAATTATTTAAAGCAATAAAAAAGCAATAAAATGTTTGTTTTCAAGAAATGAAAATTCATTCTATACATCTTGAATTAGTTGGGTTGAATTAGTCCTTGAATTTCACTCTAGATAAACTTAAAAATGAATTAAAGCCTCCATTTTCTCACCATGTCTTACACAAACAAACAAGCAAAACAACTTACAAAGAGTTTTCAAGGTTTGAACCCTCATCATTTTTGGAAAAAGTAGGCAGAAGCAGCTCAGTAGGGGCTATCTGACATGTTGACCATACGATGTGTGAATGTGTAACAGTGTTTTCTTCTCTCCTGTAAGCACAGTAATAACCAACCTTTTACACGCTCCTCAAAGAGCCATCAGTCACAGTGTTTGAACCTGTGTGTGTGTGTGTGTGTGTGTGTGTGTGTGTGCGTGCACGCATTGGATGGCTGCGCTGGGAAATTGAGACGACAATGAATAATTCAGCCAGACAGTTTCCTCACCTTATACATTCAGGAGATACTCATAAATGTAATGTATACCTATTCACATAAACGCAAACATCCACATCGGCACGTACTGTATGTCCACGGTAATGGTGAACATTATGAATGGATCGCTCAGGAAAGCGTCTATTGGGAAAAATGTCACCTGTTCCAAAAAAAACCCAGAAGAGATAGACCTAATGGAATGAATTAATGCTCTTTACCGTATTGATTTGAAAACACATGACAGGTAAATGTGAATGCTTGTGTGTGTGCTGGTGTGTAGGTGCATATGGATTACTCTGTTTAAAGAAGTCTCCACCGGCTCTGTAGGTTTAATTATTGATAGTGGAAATTGAATCTAATGAAATTTCCATCATCTTGAAACAAGAACTGAGCTCGATATATTCTATATGTTCATATAAAGAAGAAAATTAACATATACACAATCACACACACTCCTTCAAATCATTTCAGTAACCTGCATTCTATAGAAAACAATGATCTCTTTCAGATTAGGAGCATATGACCTGAAGAAAGGGCAAGGGAATATTGTTTTGGGAATAAAATGATCCATATAATCTGTCAGACATTATTTCTTAGAGTTCCTGCTTGGAGTTCAGATACTTTTTCATCAATCACATTTAGTAGTGCGACTGTAAATGCATGGTTTTGGTCATAGATCTCCCATGGGGCACATGCTTAACATCTTTAGTAACAGCTGAATTTAACACACCGACAGTGAAACTGGCCTTTCACGAGTTCACACTTACATCAATTAAACAGAGTAAAGATTATGCGTATTTGGCGTGCTGTCCGGGGGGAGGGCTCCGAGCTCGGAATTTTGCCCGAACCCAGAGTACTCCCCCCGTTGTTGTAAGAGTATTAGGACTATAAGTGAGGAGATGGGGTGGCGGAGGGATGCTGTTAAACTGTCAATGAACGGAGGTAAGTTTGCTGTATACACAGCGCTTAACTCGTTGATTAAGCACCACTCGTGTCTAATTAGGTTTGATTATCTGAATGTGCTCCACGTGTGTTTAATTAGGTTTAATTATCTGAACGTGCTCCTCCCGAACTTTGTTAATAAAACATCATGTGTCTCCAGTAACTTGAGGGGATAACCAACATAGAAGAGCTGCAAAATTCTGTAACTCTTCCCCTACACATTACACAGTTCTACCAGAAAGACTCAGGAGAATAAATACTGTAACAATAAATACATCTATTGATAGCCCAGCAAGCAATAAAGTTCTTTGGCGTAGGCCCCGTCCATAGCTCGCAATCCGAGGGTCCGGACTCTGCATTTCCTGCCTGAAGACGAAGGCAGGGGCGCAGCCGATCCCCTGTGAGGTATAGGAAGGGACCATCCTGGTGGTGGTGGGGAGGATGGAGGTGAATGAAAGCGTCAGCATCTGCGAACTCAAACGTGTAAATACTGGTCTTTTATACCGCAAGTATTAGACACGATTGGATAGCTGAGAAGGTAATAAGTGACGTAGCAATTGAGTCTTCCTGGCAGAACTTAACGCTAAAGCTTCCATTTCACCTCAGGACACTAAATGCAATTTATGTTTGGGAAATGAAGATTGCAATGAACATGAGCAGTACCTGAGCTGATTTACTTTTGCTTTCATGCTGTGATGGTCACCCAATCGATGCAGCTACTGCTCGCAGAAACTTGTTTGAGTTTGAAAACGAGCAGTATGATCAAACCTATAAAAAGGTTGCTAAAATTGTACTACAATAAGACTGCTGGTTCCACATGGCAGTAATTATTTCATCAAAGACAAAATAATTTCCTTTGAGAAATGTTTGTGTTACAATACAACATTTATTATCTGGCTATTCAACAGTGTGACTCTCAGTGTGATCACCATCAATAGCAGATCGTTCAGCCTAGATGTCCAATGTCAAAATGTCCTACTTACTTCCAAAAAACAAACAAACTAAACACTTGAAGTTGGACTTGGAAACTGATAGAAATGTTCAGATCCAACTTTGCAGGTGTACGAATCATTTTAGTACAAAAGTTTCTGATAAATCATGATTTGTTTGTGAAAATATTCATACTCAGCCATATCAAATTTGTGCATATGCACGATTAGTAAATGAGACCCAGTGTGTGTCTAGATTACATGATAAAACTGTTTAGCAACCATTTGCAGATGCTGATGCCCAAAAGTGCACATTTTGTGGTAACATCTAAATATACTGGTATTATTCAAGAAGAGTGTAGCGTTTAAAACACAGTAAAAAAGATCTTGATGATAAAGAAACAAATGGAAGCATTTACCATTTTGACTTGATTTAACCCATAATTTCAACCTAATTTGTCAGGTTGATTAAATTACATTTTTGACTTTGACTTAAACCAGTTAATTTAAATGTTACCACAGGGAGCAGATTCAAAAAATTACACTGTAATGTTATATCAATCTTCAATAAATCTCCCATTCAGATAACTTCAGGTCTGCTCTTTTTATAGCAATGGACAATAGCATATCTGAACTCTTTAGTAGTTACTAATTAATGCTGAGAGCTTCATGTGCCCTGTTAACCTCTCTCAGTTTATCTTTCTAGTTTTACAGTGGTTTCTCCTGCTTTATACACTCAAGACAAGCATTAGATCACATTTCCTTTAAGACGTCATTGGGTCAACAGATTCATTCTTTATTTATGGAGGTCATGGTAATGGATCGATTTAAAATACCTCTGTAAGTCCACATTGCACAAACATGTGTAAGTTTGTTTGTGTGTGTGTGTGTGTATATACAGAACGTCTCGGTTGCGTATGCAACCCCTGTTCCCTGAATGAGGGAACGGAGACGTAGTCGACGTTAGACTGAATGGGATCACGCTTAGGGAGCCTGTCATCTTCGAGTACTGTTAAAACGAGCCAATGCACATTGGCGTGCGAGATTTGCATCTCACACTCCGCCCCGCGGTGTGGGTATAAATACGGAAGTGGATGCTTCCGTATCCACGTATCCAGTCCATAGGAGGGGAATGGCGCAGCAAGCCGACACTTCGAGCGGGGCTTATGGTGTTAACTGGCTTCTATGTGAAGAGAGCACACGGGAAGCAACCGGCTCGACGCGTAGGCTATAGAATCTAGCGAACGTGTAATGCCAAGTTCACACTACAGGATTTTAAGCCCGATTTGCAAGTTAACGAGCTCGCCGACAGGTCGAGCAATCCCTGCTGCCGGCGTGTGCTTATCCATCCTTTCACCCATATTCTTTTGGGGGGGGGGGTTCTGAAGAGATCATTGCGCAAACAACTTGCAATTTTGCCAATTTTGTCCCGGTGTCCATTTTCAAATAGACAACTCCTGTTTCGCGTCATTTTCCATTCCACTTCTCGCGTGTGTTTTCGTGACAAAACGTGGTTTGGGGACCGGATAGTGTCGTTGGGTGACCGAGTTGTTGTCAGCTTGTGTAGTGTGTAACCCCCTGTTGCAGATTATTCACGTAGTGTCACGTAGTGTGAACTTCAAGACTCCAGAGCAAGTCATGTAGTCTGAACAGCACAGCGATCTGCCGACGTTTAAAGTTGTGTAGTATGAACTCTGCATTAGGTGTCGCCATTAGGTGTCGCCCAGCCCGAAGCTCTACAAACGAGGCACCCTGTGCCAACACCCAGGAAGCGGCTACACTCCGAGTGGAGTGAGCTCGCAGTCCCGGGGGATAAGGTGCATCTTGGGACTCATACGCCAAGATGATGGCATCCACTATCCAGTGGGCCAACCTCTGCTTGGAGACAGCCTTTCCCTTCTGCTGGCCTCCGTAACAGACGAAGAGCTGGTCTGAGGTCCTGAGGATTTGCGTTCTGTCCACGTACAGGTGCAAAGCGCGGACAGGACAGAGAAAAGTCATGGCTGGGTCTGCCTCCTCCGGCGGCAGCACTTGCAGGTTCACCACCTGGTCCCGAAAGGGAGTGGTAGGAACCTTGGGCACATATCCAGGCCGGGGTCTCAGGATAACGTGAGAGTTAGCCAGCCCGAATTCCAGGCACGATTCGTCGACCGAAAATGCTTGCAGGTCCCCTACCCTCTTGATGGAGGCCAAAGCAAGCAGGAGAACTGTTTTTAAAGACAGGACTTTTAACTCAGCTGCCTGCAGTGGCTCAAAGGGAGGTCTCTGCAGTGCGGTCAGCACCAGAGATAAGTCCCAAGAGGGTGTAGAGGTGGATTCAGTCTCCTCGCTCCCCTCAGGAACCTGACGAGGTCGTGCTTTCCCACGGATCTCCCATCCACTGCATCGTGATGTGCGGCAATACACTTTGAGGGTGGAGGGAGACAGCCCTCGCTCCAACCCATATTGCAGGAAAGAAAGCACTTAGCCGATCGAACACCTTCGGGGGTCTTCGGAGAGAAGAACACCCCTCAACAAACAGGTTCCACTTCAGGGCGTAAGAGTGCCTCGTAGAGGGTGCAAACAGAGAGAGGCAAACAGATCTATCTGTGCGGCCCCGAAGTGGTCCCAGATCAGCTGGACCGCCTGGGGATGAAGTCTCCACTCTCCCTGGGCCACAGGCTGTCGTGAGAGCCCGTCAGCGGCACGATTGAGCAGGTCGGGAATATAAGTGGCACGAAGCGACCTCAGATGCTTCTTACTCCATAGGAGGAGGTGGCGGGCGAGTTGCGACATACGACGGGAGTGTAGATCACCTTGATGGTTGATGTACGCAACTGTCACAGGGTTGTCGGTACGGACCAGTACATGCTTGCCGAGCAGCGGCGTTTTGAGGCGCCTCAAAGCAAGGTGTTGTAGCGACTACGAGAATGAACCAAACACAATTGAAGCTTTTAGGTGATTGTTCATACATAATCACACAAAAGAGGCTTCACATTCCAGATTCAAATCACCCCCAGGCTCTGCAACCAAAAAAGACTTTTTATTGTTTAACTAAAGGAAGAACGTTGTCAATGTCTTATAATTTGGCAAGACAGATCTGTTCAGAAATGGTGAAACAAGAGCCCCTAACAAGAAGTCACCTGACCCCTGCGACTAACAGACTACGCCTTTCTTAAGGACCAGAGGTCCCATGAGAGATGAACAAAACAGCCTTCAGCATGAACTATCCCTGACCTCAGACTGGAATGGCTTAAACCCCATAAACTCTAAACTCTAAACCCCACACTAACACACTTTACATATCAAAATCCATAAACTCATCCCAGAACAATTCTCGATGGACTTATAATCAAACATCATGCAACTACATAATTCTATGTTATATGTGTATGTCTAATATGCTTAGATGCCATAACAATTCATAATTGTTATAAATATTAGAGGTGTGAATGAAAGTGTGTCGTGCTTCCTGTCAGCAGGATTGTATGTTTTTAATTCAAAAGATGGCTCGATTGAAATCTGTGTAAAATGTTTTGTATTTTTATAATAGTAATAATGTCTAAACTGTGGCCTCTTGTTCTCTCTGCTAGTGCTGGAGAACAAAGAGATCACAGATAACCCATGATTTACGATAAGAAGAATATAGGGCCACCTCCTAATTTAAGCCAGTGTCTAATTGGCCAGAATCCATCCGGGAGGTTGGACAAACTTTGAGTTTAAAATCTTAGACCCGAACACAGAATCGCCCTCTTGCCCTCTCTTGTGCTCTTGTTCTCTCTCTCCATCGCTCTCTCCCTCGGAAAAGGTCTCGGCAGAACAACAAGCAGGGTGGAGCCGACGATGGTTATGGTAGCCATGTAGACGCATAGAGACAAATGACCCAAATCAAGATCAGGGTTTAGAACAGATTTATTCAAGCCATCTAACTCGTCTCACCTTCCTTTCTTTTCCTTTGTTTTCTTTTCGTGAAAAGTCTCGGTTCTAAGTTAAGTTTTGCTGCAAAGTTTTGTTTAAACGTTTCGACTGCAACGCGCTTCCAACTTCAAAGACTTTCATCCATCCACCAACACACCACGTGATTGGCTGCCCAAGATCTAGCAGGCACGAGGAGACCGCCAGCCAAGCAACGGACCCGGGAAACCCCTTTACACCGACAAAAGAGAATCCCCAAAGCAAACCGAAGACAAGCAAGTAGCCTTCAGACTCTTAACTGAACTGGTGCATTACTATACAATTTAATAACCTGCCTAAGAAACGATAGAAGGGTTAAATCGATGATTGATGGTTCGTTCAGGTCATGTCTTTTAAGTGCATATAGAAACATTGGGATCTCACCATCTGACTCCTAAAACTCATTCTTCCTCACTCTCTTTCTTTCTGCAACTCGTATGAATGTGTGTGTGTGTGTGTGTGTGTGTGTTAGAAATTAGTTTTATGTGTTAGTCATAGGCTTATAATCAATAAAGTATTGTTTGTATTTGAAAAGAGAAGTATTACTTGTGTTATGTGCTTACGAATTTATTGTCTTAAACTGCGATCTAAGCTACTTATGCTTTTACCCTTGAATAGGGTTGGGTATCGGTTGGGTTTTATCCGATACCAGTACCTACTCAGTATTTTTTAAACGGTTCTGGTGCTTAAACGGTTCTTGCAACGGTACTTAAGAAAACGAAACCGCACACACTTTGTCAAAAAATAATACCCCTTTATTTACAGGGCCAAACTGGACACAATATTAACTTATATCTTTAAACAATATAAATACAAGTAACATATGGTAATAATAAATAAACCAATATAAAATAAAAATTCACATTACATAATATCAAATAAAACAATATTGTATCAAACAATGTAATAATACTGGAGATTAACAGAGATTACTACCTGGGTAATCTAATATCGACATGGCTACAGGTTCCCATGTTTTGTCTGCTTGAACCAGTCATGTAAATTATCTGATCATTGTACTAGTTACGCAGCGCTTAGCTTGGCAAGTTTGGTATTTCGTTCCCACTGCGTCTTAGCTACGCAGCTTTGAGTAAACTTATGAAAGAGAACGTCTCTGGTTACAGGTGTAACCCATGTTCTCTGAATAGGGAACGAGACGCTGCGTTCACTGCCAAACTCCTCGCGCTGCCGACAAGCTTCCTTTTTCGGCAGAGAAATCTGAGGAGCAGATGATGCGCGCGCTAATATAATACGATGACGTGAGCGTCAAGGCGGCTGCCGCGCCATCAGCCAATGGATTGGAGTGAATCGTGATTCTATATGGGCTTCAGACAATCGTTCTGACGCGTAATTTTACACGTGAAATGCAGCCAAACCTTGGAGCGTTTTGTCTTCGGCATCTTCAATAATCCCCTCGCTATCAGCAGACGTTCCGGGAGTCTCCCGCATATTGATAACGGCTCCCTGATGCCCGCAAATTAGTTAAAATCTCCCGGAACGCTTGAGCGAGCGAGCAAAAGCGCGCATGTGAGACAGAACAGACAGTGCTCCAATAAACCGTATAGTGCGTGCACGGCGGAGAGAGAGAGGGAGAGAGCGAGAGACTTTGCGTGTGTGCGCCTTATGCCACAGAGACTCAGGCACCGAAATCAGGCACCGAAATTTTCGTTCTTATTCGGTCTGGTTACTACCGTTTACGTCAGAACCGGTTCCCTATTGGCACCGCGTTTCGGTACCCAACCCTACCCTTGAATTATTTCTTAATTTAGCTGTTAGCTGGGAATTAGTCTTTCTTGGCCAGGAAGTTATTATATTTCCTAGAATTAATAATTGTTTATGCTTTCCATTCATTGGATGAACTGATAAAATGATCATACTATTGATTCTGCTACAGTAAATTCTGAAAATAATTAAATTATTAATTATTGATCATAATCCGTTATGAATAATAATTAGTTATATTTATACGGGCGTATAAACGCTACAGTGTACTGAAAACAACTCGAGGCAATTGATGTGCCAATGCATTTGGGGGTCCGTCCAGATCCCCGGTACTGCATGCCCGTTGTACGTGGCCCCCCAGCCAGTGTTGGAGCCATCTGTGGTGACCACAGCATGCCTGGACACTTGTTCTAGGGGCACTCCGGCCCGGAGAAACGAAGGGTCTGACCACGGGCTGAGGGTTTGGCGGCAGGCTGGGGTGATTGTCACACGGAGCGTGCCACGCCCACCTCGGGACTCGGCCGTGAATCGAGTGCTGAAGCGGTCTCATATGGAGCAGGTCGAGCAGCGTTGCAGCGGATGCCATATGCCCCAGGAGCCTTTGAAAAAGTTTCAGTGGGACCACTATTCTGCTCTTGACAGTATTCAGGCAGTTCAGCACCGACCGGACACGTTCCTCTGTGAGGTGTGCTGTCTGTTGAACCGAGTCCAGCTCCATACCGAGAAAAGAGATCCTCTGCACGGGGGCGAGTTTGCTCTTTTCCCAGTTGACCTGAAGACCCAACTGGCTGATATGTTGGAGCAACAAGTCCCTGTGTTCACACAACTGTTCCCGAGACTGGGCTAATATCAGCCAGTTGTCGAGATAGTTGAGTATACGAACACCATGCTCTCTCATTGGAGCAATGGCCGCCTCCGCGACCTTTGTAAAGATGCAGACGACAGGGCCAGCCCGAAGGGTAGGACTTTGTAGTGATACGCTCGACCCTCGAACGCGAAGCGCAGGAATGGCATGTGTCGCGGCAGGATGGAGACATGAAAATACGTGTCCTTCATGTCGATCGTTGCGAACCAATCTCGGGGACGGATGCATTCGAAAATGCATTTCTGGGTTAGCATCTTGAACGGAAGCTTGTGAAGGGCCAGATTCAAGACTTGCAGGTTCAAGATTGGCCGTAACCCACCCCCTTTCTTGGGTACAATGAAGTACGGGCTGTAGAAACCGGTCTTCATATCGGCTAGAGGATCCAACTCTATCGCATCCTTCGCCAGTAGGACTGCAATCTCCGCACGCAAGACAGGGGCACGTTTGTTCAGCACCGAAGTGTAATGAATGCCGCTGAACTTGGGTGGATGCCGGGCGAACTGAATCGTGTAGCCGAGTCTGATGGTACGGAGGAGCCAGCTGGACCGGTTGGGAAGCACTCTCCAGGCTTCCACAAACTGGGCCAGGGGGACCAGAGGCACCACAGACGTACCCGGGGTAGGGCAGCGAGGTGGAGGACAGGGACCTGGTTCGGAAGGCCCGGGGGAAGCCGATGGGAGGTCTGAGTGTGCCATGCAACACTTACCTGTCTCCACGGGTCGGCAGGGGGTACGGGAAAAGGCGTAGTCGGGTCCTCGAACCGCACCCGGCTGCCGGCTGGCAACACAAGAGGGGACTGAGGGGTGCAAGGGTTTACAGGGTCGCACACCGCCAATCTGGCCCTCTTGGGACCCAGGAACGGAGGAATTTGCTCTTTCGACAATTCGGGGTGGATCAGTAACCATCTGAAGAGCTCGTCCCCCCCATCCCTAAGTGCCCTGTGTCAGGGACGCTTGCGTATCTGCCTGCGGCTGGCTCTCCGCTGAGGCCAAGGTGAAGGCTGCTGCAGTGGCCCAGCGGGAGCGGAAGCAGCGGCAGGGGGACGCCCTCGGCGACAAGCAGGCGGAGGAACTGCCACCGGCGGTGGGGTGGTGGCAGCAGCGGGCCGTCGGGGCAGGATGTACCGGATGGCCTCTGTCTAAGCTTGGGTGGCAGAGAACTGTTGGGCGCAGCTCTCCACCGCGTCGCCGAACAGCCCAACCTGGGAAATTGGGGAGTCCAGGAATCAAACCTTGTCCGCATATCAACCAGGCTGAGCCAACGATGGCACTCATGGACCACCAGGGTGGACATTGCTAGACCGATCGCGCAAGCCGCTCGTGCTCCGGAGAGCCAAGTCGGTTGCGGTGCGGAGCTCACTCATGAGCGCACGGTCTAGGCTACCCTTGTGCATGTCCATGAGTGCTTTGGCCTGATAGACCTGTAGCAACGCCATGGCATGCAAAGAGGAGGCGGCTTGCCCACAGGCTTTGTAAGCTCTGCCCTTAAGAACGACGAGAACTCACAGGCCTGAGAGGGGAGACGAGGTTCCCCCATCCAAGATGCAGCGACCGCTGGACACAGGTGTGCCGCGACAGACCGCTCCACTGGAGGGACAACCTCGTAACCCTTCACTGCTCCTTCGTCAAGGGTAGTGAGGGGGGCTATCCAGGCAGTTTCTGGCAGTAAAAGGTCCCACCCACGACCTAGTAAGCTCTCCATGCACTTCGGGAAAGAAAGGCACTGGGGTGGCGGGCTGAGAACCAACACGGCAACTGAGACTGAGCGGGACACGGTGGGGGATTCCACTCGAGCCCGACAGCCTCGGCGGCCCGTTTCAGCATAGCTGACATCTGTGGATCTGGCTCGGGCAACGTTACACTCCCCGAAGGGAATAACGCAGCCAAGTCGTCATCTCCAAAGCTCAGCTCACCCTCCGATGCTGCAATCAGCATCCTGTCCTCTGGAGGGACCCCGAATGAAACGTCTGGTCGGCCCATTACAGTGGGACCAGCGCGCTCAATGGGGGACTCCACCGGCTGCGGTGTGATGGAGAAGTGAGGAGCCCACAGGGAATGGTTACCGGGCGGCTATTCCATCACTATTCTCCGATCACCCATCCCACATTGGGGCATGGTAATGGGGACTCCACCTTCGCGAACGAAGCAGAGTCTCGATCTCAACACCGAGACAGTCATATTCCCGCAGTGGGAACATGAGCCATCCACAAAAGCTGCTTCAGCGTGCTGTAAGCCCAAACACGTGATGTAACAATTGTGACCGTCAGAGGGGGACAGGGAACGACCACATCCAGAAACGACACGGGTGGAATGACATCTTGAAAAAGACGCAAACGCACCCGTGTTGCTCTTTCAGGATTTGAAAACTCTCACCAGTGCCGGAGCACACAGGGGAATGATCGTGGCAACACTGACAGGGATGGTGCAGCCTGAAACAGTGAAGCACTCACTCTCTTTGCCCTCAACCAGCCGTCAGACAAACAAACACAAACAGAAATGTGATGCTGTTAAAACAGCAGTTTAGAGCTCAGAAAGCTCGCGACCACCGCTGCACTCGCGAGAGACTTCCTGAAGAAGCACCGACACACTCGCTCGTTGTAATATAACAACATTCTTCAGAGACATAGACATGAAGACCGATTGGCTCCGAAGCGAAAGACAACTGGTGCGTGCATCCACTTCCGTATTTATACCCGCGTCGCGGGGCGGAGTGTGAGATGCAAATCTCGCACACCAATGTGCATTGGCTCGTTTTAACAGTACTTGAAGATGACATGCTCCCTAAGCATGATCCCACGTCGAACGTGAACGACTGAAAGGGAACCATACACTCACACCATCATACTCATTCTCAAACCGTGAGACTGATTTTAGTGTTGTACTACACATAATTGACCTGTTGTCCTTTTGATGCCCTACATAATGCAAAGACCTTTTTATTAAGTATTTTAAAAAGCCCTTTTTGTACATCCATCAAAGGGAAATTAGTTTAAATAATATAATTATTCAATAAAATAATATGTACTAAAATATATATGATTTATTTAAAAATAACTAATTATATAAGATTGCTGAATGTTTTTCATCTGCCCCTGGACTACTTAATTCATTTAAACTGCACCACAGCATCACGAAATTCAAGCGTTTAAAGCACTTATTCAGTTCCATAGGGCTAATCTCTTAAGCTTCTCTTGTCCTTTCAGTCTACACACACACGCAAACATGAATTCCCTCGATGGTTTTCTGAATTTGCCTCTCACCTAGGTTAATACCAAACATAACCAACCAGGACTGTTTGAGATTAAAACTGTCTGGTTGTTGCACTCAGCAAACATTCCTGCTGCAATATGGATATCTGCTCAGTCATGCAATAAATTCTATTCCACACATACCTAAGCCAGTATCCAAATGGCATCGAAAAGCTCTGGAAAATAACTTTGTTGTAGACAGTATACTTTTTAGATTGCACTTTTATGGTGAAAATTACATTATTTTAGCATAATGTATAGCATAAAAATTTACTTGTAGCAGCGTTGCAATTTTAGTCTTTATTATTTTATATTTGTACTTTTTTCTGTTATTAGTGTCAGGGTTTGGTGAGGGATGAGGCAAGGACAGATGCAGAGAAAATGGGCTTTTATTTGACAAAATAAATAAATAAAACAAAGCAAAAACTACCCCATGGGGCAAAACATGACTGGCAACTTGTCTGGGCAGGACAGGTCAGGACTGAAACCAGCAAGACAACACACAACTGGAACATTTGATGACAAACTGGCAGAGGATTGCAAACACAAGGAGAATAAATAGGGAGAGCAAACAAAGCAGGTAACGAGGGAGGACAGGTGGGGCAAATTAACAAATAATCAGATACCAAGAGGGTCGGGGTCAGACAACAGACAGGAGAGCACATGGTACAAAGAAACAAACATGACAAGCCTTCTGCTCACATCAAACAAAACAAAAGGTTGTTTGGGTGGCTCACCAATGTATTAGATGTCTCTAAGGCTGCGTTTACACTTGGCATTAACATGCGACCTGTATCCGGATGTTGTCCACATACACATTGAAAAGACAAGTGTAAACGCACTTCTGATCGGAATGTTATCCGATCAGCGTGTCCAGGTTCGGAGGTAGTCGAGGACGCATTGTGATCGGATCTCAGTGTAATGTAAACGCAATCCAGCCATCGTGTCTGCATTCACAGTGTACGTCATATAAGGGGGCTTTTACACTGGGCTCGTTTGCTGCGGCCCGAGCGCGTTTGTTCCGGGCACCCCCCACAGCGTTGGTCTGGTTTCACACTCAACTTGATTCTATCAAACCCTGGTGCGTTTGCGTGCATATTACGTCATCGCAAATGTAACCGCGCATGATAGAAAACAGAACGCGGGTCAATATTGGGTTTTTTATTAATTCGCTGCTATTATGCGCAGTTGAGTGAACAATACAGGTTTACTGTGCGTGTGTCACATAACTGCCTTCTACTGCTTGCAAACGGACTCTTTTGAGGAGACAGTGGATTTCCAAATTTGGTGCCCTGATTCCATGCGCAATGCACGAATACACTGCAGGCTCACTCTCGCTCGTATCCAAGGTAAATCATCAACACTATCATCCCTTACAAGTGTTTTATTTAACTGAATACATCACAATAAGCTAAAACGCATGCGCAGGTTACTTTACTTCCTGAACAAGTGCGCACCCGAGTCTGTGTTGCTTTCACATTCACGCGAACCGCGGCACGGTTCGGGAGCAACCGAACTCAGATCACCTCCTCCAGGTAGTCTCGGGTTCGGTACCCCAGTGCGCACCCAGGTCTCATGGCAGCGTTCACATTAGCGATTTTTCATGCGAAACGTGCCCCGAACTGCCATTGTGAAAGCCCCCTAAATCCCCGCCCAGTCTCCCCACGTGGCTGTCAGAAAAGAATGGCCAGACGCAGTTTAGACAAGAAATTAAACTTATTTGAACCTTACAATAAACGTCAATCTTTAAAACAGTTTATTTAGACTTGCATGATACTATGTGTGTCATTTTTCATCTTAATTGTGCAACATTATCTGAACGAGGCGATCGCCTGCACAATCACAGTCAGTCATGAGATCTTAATGAAGAGCTGCATGCTGCTTTGCCAGAGGAATAATCGGAATCTGAATTTTTTAATGTTTTAAACATTGAATGTTTTTATTGTTTCAGCATGTTTATCAATCTCCCATTTCTGTCAATATAGTCATTGCACGCTATAACCTTAAACCCAGATGATCGATGATGTGACTTGTTTAACATGATCAACCCAGTTATTTTTGTATGATCAACTCTGGAAGTATTCCTTCGTTCAAAAAACTTAATTTGATCTAAGACTGGAGATTGCACAGGAAAGTAAATTGAGTGAGTGAAAGCAATTGGTACATTGTTTAATTGGTATCATCTTTACTCTTAATCTGGTGTCGTGCCACAGACCTAATTTAAATATTATGCAGGAAACAGAAATCCGATCGGTTATCCAGATACAGAGGCTACTTAATGTGAACAAATGTAAACGGCAATGTCCTGATTGGCTAATGATCTGATCTGCTTGATCGGATCACGGTGATCGCATGTTAATGCCAAGTGTAAACGCAGCCTAATACATAAAATAAGTAAGCTTGATCAGAGTTATTGTGGGGTGAAGAATTTATTGAAGGTAGTGTAGCACAGTTCTTCAGCAGCAATGTTAGCTTGTCGGCCTTAAAAGAATCTTAACCCAAAGTTCTTTCTCTATTTTTTACTATTTTTGAAAGTTGTGAAAACACTATTGTGGAGTTTTTCTTTTGCTATTTGAGCAAATGGGAACAAAAAAATATATTTAATGTATTATCTCATTCACCGCTATAGAAGTTTACCCAACTATGATGACTTCCGCTTCAGAGAAATCCGGAAATGTGGGTCTATGAAAGCAAACCAGGCACTCACAAAACATTTGACAAGCGCATGGCGAGTAAATGAATACACAACCTGTGCAGTTGCACGAGAGACAGAACATGGAGCATGAGTGTCCAAACCCCGACATGGAACCGAAACCAAACTAGACATGAGCAGCCATATCACCCTGTAGCCCAAGACTGGTTGCCCACTGAAGCTAAGCAGGGCTGAGCCTGGTTAGTACCTGGATGGGAGACCTCCTGAGAAAAACCAGGTTGCTGCTGGAAGAGGTGTTAGAGAGGCCAGCAGGGGGTGCTCACCCTGTGGTCTGTGTGGGTCCTAACGCCCCAGTATAGTGACGGGGACATTGAGCGCAGAAAAATGGAGCGCAACTGGAAGAAAACTAAACTAGAGGTATTTCGGATTTCATGGAAAGAGAGCTCGATTGCTTACAGAGAGGCTTTAAAAGCTGTTAGATCTGCTTATTTTTCAACCCTTTTAGAAGAAAGTAAACATAATCCTAGGTATTTATTTGAAACAGTAGCTAAACTAACGAAAAAGAAAGCTTCAACCCCAGAAGTGTCCAAGCAACACAGCAGTGATGACTTTATGAACTTCTTTACTTATAAGATTGATAATATCAGGGACAAAATTATAATGCAACCGTCTACCACAGTATCGCATCAGGGAGTGCATTGTAGTGTCCCTGAGGAAAAATTTGATTCATTTGTTGCCATAGGAGAGGACGAATTTTCTAAACTCGTTAAATCATCTAAATCGACAACATGTATGTTAGACCCTATACCGACTAAGCTACTGAAAGAGATGCTTCCAGAGGTCATAGATCCTCTTCTTACTATCATTAATTCGTCTTTGTCTCTAGGATACGTACCAAAAACCTTTAAGCTGGCTATGATAAAACCGCTTGTTAAAAAACCGCAACTTGATCATACAAAATTAGTCAATTACAGGCCGATCTCGAATCTGCCTTTTCTATCAAAGATATTAGAAAAAGCAGTATCCTCACAACTGTGCTCCTTTCTAGAAAGAAATGATATCTGCGAGGATTTTCAGTCAGGATTCAGACCGTACCATAGTACCGAGACCGCTCTCATCAGAGTCACAAATGATTTGCTCTTATCATCCGATCGTGGTTGTATCTCTCTATTAGTGTTACTTGATCTTAGTGCTGCATTTGATACTATTGACCACAACATTCTTTTAAATAGACTCGAAAATTATGTTGGCATTAGTGGAGTTGCACTAGCATGGTTTAAATCATACTTATCTGATCGTTATCAGTTTGTAGCAGTAAATGAAGATATGTCTTATCAATCACAAGTTCAGTATGGCGTACCACAAGGCTCAGTACTAGGACCGTTGCTGTTCACTCTGTACATGCTACCATTAGGAGATATCATTAGGGAACATGGAATTAGTTTTCACTGTTATGCCGATGATACTCAGCTGTATATTTCTTCACGTCCCGACGAAACTTACCAATTCACAAAATTAACGGAATGCATAGCCGATATAAAAAACTGGATGACTAGTAATTTCCTACTACTAAATTCTGAAAAAACAGAGATTCTAATTATTGGACAAAAAACTTCCACACGTAATAACCTAGAATACTGTCTAACACTTGATGGCTGCTCTGTTAAGTCTTCGTCGTCGGTTAGGAACCTGGGTGTGCTCTTTGATACCAATCTCTCATTTGAAAGTCACGTGTCTAGTATCTGTAAAACCGCATTTTTCCATCTTAAAAACATATCTAAATTACGCCATATGCTCTCATTAACAAATGCAGAACAATTAGTTCATGCGTTCATGAGCTTAAGGCTAGATTATTGTAATCCTCTACTGGGTGGTTGCCCTGCACGCTTAATAAATAAACTACAGCTAGTTCAAAACGCAGCAGCTCGAGTTCTTACCAGAACCAGGAAATATGACCATATTAGCCCGGTTCTGTCAACACTGCATTGGCTGCCTATTAAACATCGTATAAATTTTAAAATATTGTTGATTACTTACAAAGCACTAAATGGCTTAGCTCCGCAGTACTTGAGTGAGCTTTTAAAACATTATAGTCAGAAAAATGCCAGAAATCCAAGTGGATGCTGCACACTGGTGCTGGTTGAGGAGAGAACCCCTGATATGATTGGTGGTGTGTGGGTGCGCTTCGGGTGTACAGCAGTACATATGAAAGCGCTATATAAATGCCTCATTCATTCATTCATTCATTCATGAGTGCCGAGATCTGAACACCACGCTCCGAAAACAAAACGAGGCGCGCAGACAAGAGGGCACCTGGCTCGAGCACACTTGAAACCACACGCTCCCACAAAGACAAGACAATGCAGGAGTGTCATGGCTCTGCCACAAAACCAAAAATAAACCAGGCTGAAGTGACAGAACCCTGACAATTAGATTTTATTATATCAAGATGCTCCTTTCATCAGTTGTAATTGTGTGAAAAAAGAACGTTTTCTGAAAGGGGTAAGGCCATGTGTCCACCATAGCATTTTTTCCAGAGGCTAGCATATTTTTCCAATTGTTTTTTAAAACAGCGTGACGAGGCGCTGAGCGTCTATTTGCGGGTTTTTTACCGGTTGCCGAGAGTTGAAAAATGTTCAACTTTGGGTAAAGCACAGTGTTCATCACTGTCACTTTTTACCAAGCCGTCCAATCACAGTGGAGGAGGGGCGGGACAAATACCACACCGTCCAACCGCCACATCCTGCTTGTACAATGGCAACAGACAACAAGCAGCATAATATTGGAACAAAATAATTTAAAACAAGAGCCAGAGCAAATACTTTACATTGTATCTACATTTTTATATTGAAACCATACAGAAACAAACTATCTGTGAAATGAGATACTAACACTTCCACAGATATTCCGTATCATAGCAAGCAAAGCGTCTCAACTAAAAAAAAAGCTGCACTGCCGAAGTGCTCTCAAGCGCCCACAGCTAGGCATTTTCAGCAGAGCGCCTGACATTTTCAGCTGGCTAAAAACGGTTTGGTGGACACGTGGCCTATCTGGATTCAAAATGTGGAGGTAGAAAATCTTTAGTTATAGAGTTTGCATGTGAAACATTTGTCCATCACCTGTCATACCTGGAAGTTTCTGACATGGTAAAGTATAAAAACTAACTACTGGAGCACAAAATGCTCTTCTTGCAGATCTCTCTCTCTCTCTCTCTCTCTCTCTCTCTCTCTCTCTCTCTCTCTCTCTCTCTCTCTCTCTCTCTCTCTCTCTCTCTCTCTCTCTCTCTCTCTTTCTCTCTCTCTCTCTCTCTCTCTCTCTCTCTTTCTCTCTCTCTCTCTCTCTCTCTCTCTCTCTCTCTCTGTCAGGATGTATTGCATTATGTGGTAATATTGACAGTGATGTAGTAGAGGGTCATAGTCTGCTTACTCTAGGCATAGCTGCCTCTTGTATTCCATCCGTCAACTGCAGAAAGAGAGGGAGAGATTACATTAACCCTCTGGGGACCAAGGTGTTTTTGGGGTCCTAGAGATGTTTTGATATGCCCTGACATTTGTGCTTTTTTCAGTTGCTTATAAACATATTAATGGCACAGGTGAAATTACACTATATTTAGCACAGACAGGGCTACCATAATATGTGAGCAACATGTATGTACATGTTTGTATTTTTGAGAGAATATTGTTCATGCATGGTTATTGAAAAAACTAAAAATTAAAGTTTCTGAAATAAAGCCACAAAACACATACTAAATATGTGTCCACAAGACTTTTGACTAATGGAAGTTGTGGCCTAGAGTTTTTGCTTCAAAATGATCTGAAAATCATCCTGTCTAATCATTGACATAACACAATAGATTCTTTTAAATTGTGAAAAACATTTTTTGTTAGCCAAGGCAATATGCGAATGGGCGTGAACGGCCCAACCCCATTGTGAATAATTAGGTGGTTCAAGAAGAGAAAGACCCGCATAATAACGAGCCTTTCATTCAGGTGTGTCACACAAGAAAGAATGCAAGGACAATATACACACACAGCAGGGCCGTCGCCAGAACATATAGAATGGGGGGGGCATTTCATTTTCATGGGGGGGCACACTTTTTATGATCTACAAAACAGACAGTCACAAAAACAAAATAACATCCCCTATTAAGTCTAATATAACTGAAATAGACCAAATTCTATATTTAAACAACACCAAAACACAAAATATTAAGTTTCTGATCATATAGGCGGAGGGTGAACCAACACCATGAGGATATGCGCTTCCCCTTTAAAAACATTTACTAGGCTATATGCAGGATTTGACATGGCAGAAAGCTCGCAAAGAGCGCCTATTTTATTATCTTTAAAAAGCGGTTAGGCCTATACAACTTCATCGCGATCTCACAAAGTTCCTATCAGTAAAGCTGATACACAATAATGCCTTATTTGCATAGCCTAACTGCTTATTATAACGAGAGGATTTGCACGCGCGTAACTATAATCCACTCACCGCTCAAAACACCGGAGTTTAGCCAATATTCTTTTATTACGGAGAAAACTGATCCTAGACCAGCATTTATGGACAGCTTTTCCCTCTAAAAGCAAGAAGTATATGGAAGCTTGTTTTTGCCACGGAATAAAAAAAATTAAAAGATAATTGCGACTTTTTATCTCACAATTCTCACATGGATTTCTCTCAATTCAGAGTTTTTCCTCACAATTCTGACTTTATAACACGCAAATGTGACTGTATATCACTCAACTCTGACTTTATAACTTGCCATTTTGATTTTATATCACGCAATTCTGAGAAAAATTACCTTTTTTTTACGTGGAAACAGTAAGCTGTTTTTAGCAGGCAAATGAATCAGAAAATTCGACAAGCCCGCTTGGCCAGGGGAAGGTAAGCCTTGCGCAGAGCCTTACACGCTCCGACTAATTTTCATATTTCTGAAGACAATGTGTTATTTAAAGTTACAGAGATTAGTGCACCTGTGTGCTAAATGCTGCTGACGACATTTCGTTATGGAATACGTGGATACGTTTTTTTGCTCTCAATAGTAAGTTTGCTCAATGACCATATGATTAGGGGGGCACGTTGTGTCATCTGGGGGGGCACGGCCCCCTAATGCCCCCCCTTGGCGACGGGCCTGACACACACACATACATACATACATACATATATATATATATATATATATATATATATATATAAAATCAAAATATAAATGAAAGTCAAAAGCACATTTTTAGTCATACCTGGAAACAAATCCTGTTCAAATAGGTTATATGGGCCATTCTACAGAATTGGTTCAAAGTTAGAGTTGGAAACATCTTAAAAAGAAAATTGTCTTTTTCCATAAATGTCTTAGTAGGCCAATACATTTTATCATACATATTTCAAAGTTAAGGATTCATTATTTTGATATAGCTTGCATTGGAACAAACACTATAACATCTTAGTTGATTAGTTTATTGACAAAACATACTATATATTTAACATATGAGCAGAAACTGCAAAAGCTTATTTGATGTCTATTTTAGAGTTAAAACTTTATAATCTATCCAACACTAGTCACACACACACAGAAACATGATTCAAATTTAAATAGTAGGCTATTTTTGCGTTTACAGACACTAACGTTATTATATATCGCGATTAGATCAAAGCACAAGAATAAAACACTTACAGCTCAGCTCGCTCCTCGAAGTGAAAATAAACCAGCACTTGTTCTGAGGTAGGTAAATGTCCCAGGATTATTCCTCACAGCCGCGCAAGACGACAGTACATTAATCTGACTAAATATAGTGTGTTTACCGAGTTTATGTGGGCGTTTACACGTCTCAATGTGTTGCTTCAGATCATTAGCGTTTGAATAGCAAGCGCTCTCCGTGGGCGTGTCACATTAGCGGAATAATGAGATGCGAGAACGATAATGAGAACGGCTGACACCTCTCTCTTTTTATATAGATTACATAAACAGAGAATATTTATTTTAGTTTTAAATTAGATAATTTAAAAGTACAAACTTAAATGATCATAAACATATATTGCTCATGTCTGGGTGAATAGTATTCACTGAGTTTTGTTTAAGTTTAGAGACGTGCTCCAGAAAAAAAGTTCACGGACATGGAGAGGCAGAACGCACACCCTGTTTATTTTCTTTATTTTACAAAAGCACAAAATTTTATTTCGATTGTAGGTGGGCACATAAAAAAGTAGACATTTAACAGTTTATTTTTTAATATTTCTTAACTCTGTATGACCAGAAATGATGGAGTAGTTTAAGTCTATTTTTCTGCTATGTGAAAAATATCTGCCAAAATGCACCGGTGCGTTTGCCGTCCCCAGAGGGTTAAATTCATTACTACACTTTATCAGTATCATTCATTTTCAAACTCTCCAGTCCTGGATACTAATTATTCAATACAGTGTTCTAGCTGTGCAAAAATGCTCAATATACTATTATGTGGAACACCTGTTCAACTAGATGCTGTATACTGTTTATTACTGAACAGTACCCATAAAGAACACACTTTGTTATAGACTTTATCTAACAGAATAATGGCAGTTCATGAATTTGAAGATAAAATTTGAATATGAATTTGGAATGATAAACAGGTACGTCATTTACAATTGACTGAGCAGAGTTTTTTGTCATTATGTTGTATTCTGAAGAATTGGTACCAACAATAAAAACCCACAACCCGTTGAAAGGACTATCCCTCAAAGCCCCATTTTCATTCAAGTTAAATGAAATATAATGTCTACCCTGAATAAGGTTTATAGTGTAGAAGTGTTAATTTAAAAAAAAAAATTTCCAAAGCTATGTCACCCGAAAACCTATTATATAGCAACTCTGAAACTCTGAAGATGTTTTGGATTAAATTTCGATTGATTTTATATCAGTTTTCACATTCTGTTTCCTCTGAATCTGAGCATAGCCGACCCAAACCATTTGCTTTCCGTTTCACAGCAGGGCTGTTTCAAAAATGTTTTGCCACCCCAAATATCATCTTCTTCTTCTTCTTCTTCTTCTTCTTCTTCTTCTTCTTCTTCTTCTTCTTCTTCTTCTTCTTCTTCTTCTTCTTCTTCTTCTTCTTCTTCTTCTTCTTCTTCTTCTTCTTCTTCTTCTTCTTCTTCTTCTTCTTCTTCTTCTTCTTCTTCTTCTTCTTCTTCTTCTTCTTCTTCTTCTTCTTCGGAAATTGTTTTCTTTTAATTGCTTTCTTTTAAATTGAATGAAAATGTCAGACTTGCTGAATTTTAGCCTAATTAGTATTATTAGTATTATTTTTTATTATTGGTTCTATAAAAATATAAAAGTATATTAAATCCTTAATTCTGTACTATTTGTACTATAATATGTTCTATTATTATTTCTATTCAGGTTTTTACACTTCTTTTCAAGCATCCCCTTTGGGGTCAATCATAATTAATTTTTGAGTAAATTAATAGAGTAGTTACTGTAATTTGCCTTTGCACAGCAGTCAAAAAACCCTCAGAGATGATATATAACCATGATAAATATAACCAAACATATAACCATGTGCTCTGAACTGTCATTGCTTTTGCCATAACGATTATGTTATTTATCTGAGTTCTTTAAGCATTGGTTGCTGTTGTTAGTTCCAGGTGTGTGTGAGTGTTTGTGCATTATAGATGTTCTGCAGGTGGTGATTACAGAAGGTCTGGTGTGTGTGTGTGCCTGCACAGCTGCTAATAATATCACAGATTGACAGAGAAACTCTAGGCACACCGGACGAAAGCTCACTCTAACATATGTATAGATCACATGCCCAAAATAAAGCACACAAACTAACAGTACTTCTTTCTTCTGCTTGTCTCTGTAACCGACATGTGATCGTTCAAGCAGTTTTATTCTGAATTGAGCTGATTCTACAGGCATACACACAACGGCTGCTCCTGGAGGCTGGAATAATCAAACAGGGAATTCTTGTCACGGTAAAGTCTGTACTGGTCTCTGACTGTTCTTGAGATTATTCTCAAAAAACTAACACAAGTAACCGTCAAAGCAGGTGACCTCATCTTGCTGAAAGAGCGATCACACTGACAGCGATTTGCAGCGACCATGAACGACAATGACCGTTTGTGATGTGACGCAGTTGAGCAGAGATTTCCATGTACAGTTTGAAGGGTATAATATAGAGCTCTAAACTCTTCAACTCAAAATGTATCAGTGAAAGGAGGGAGGTGCTTACAAGGAGGTCAGATCAATTTATATTATATTATATTATATTATATTATATTATATTATATTATATTATATTATATTATATTATATTATATTATATTATATTATATTATATTATATTATACTATATTATATTATATTATATTATATCATGTCATGTCATGTCATGTTATATTAAAACAAGGCGTTCAACTTTACGCATTAAACGCACCTGCCCTAGATGTAGGTCATCTGTCATTTCATACAGTTGATGGTGAAAAACATGATGCAGCGCAACAGCTCACTTCATGATGTAGCCTAGAAAACGCCATTAGAATGCCCCTAAAATTGATGCACAACATATAAATGTTGTGATATTTCCATCAAGAGGTGCATACATTTTTGGTCAAGATGTGCATACATTTTTGGTCAAGATCTTGTATTGACAATGCAAGAGTCCAGCACTCTGTAAAGTCACCTCCAGCACATCCCAAAGACTCAATGAATTTAAGGTCTTTACTCAGAGGTGCCAATTCATGTGTGAAAATGACTCTTCATGCTCCCTCCCAACCATTCTTTCACAATTTGAGCCTGATGAATCTTGACATTGTCATCCTGGAATATGGCCATGATGTGTGTGTCTTCATTCAATTCAATTCAATTCACGTTTATTTGTATAGCGCTTTTCACAATACACATCATTTCAAAGCAGCTTTACAGAAAGTGCATGAGGCCATATTACAATTTAGAGTGTTCTGTTATCAGAGGTAACTGTCTAAGTTATGCATTTCAGAAATGTACATATACAAAAGGGAGACATCCAAAATGTGCACTGTTGGTGTGCCTCAAGGAGCAGGGTTGGGAAACACTGAATTAGGCTATTCCAGAGTTTAGGAGCCAAATGTGAAAACGCTCTCCGTCCTTTACTGGACTTAGATATTCTAGGTACTATCAAAAGCCCAGAGTTTGTGACCTTAAAGAGCGTGATGTATTGTAAGGCGATAGAAGATTAGTAAATACACAGGAGCTGTATCTTCATGGTTGTTTAAGAAATGAAAAGCTACACACTCCATCAATTAGGGTTAAAGAACTGTTCCCAAACATATTACATGCTAAAAACATAATAATCACTGCAATAATGATCTAGTCATAGACTCTTAAGTATTTGCCTATTTAAATCCAAACAGCAACTTTTTTTTGGCAGTGTATATTATATTATATTATATTATATTATGTTGATTTATGTTATGTTACGTTATTATAACAAAGTTCGTTGTTGTGGGAAGAAGGAGGCGGGAACCGGCGAACATTCACAACTTTAATAATAAAATAATTATTAGCCCCTCACGGACGACTGCTGTCACATATAATAAATCAAACAAAACACAAGTCCAGGCCTGTACTCTCTCGATCTTCACTGTCGTCGCTCCTCCTTTTATGCTTCCGCTCCTCCGTGAGAGGCTAATATATTATTTAGATAAAATAACCATTAAATAAATTTGGTGGGGGGGCGTGGTTATGACTCCGAGCTGAGTGCACGTCTTTTTGTGAGCTCCTGGCTTTATTTGTTGGAAATCCTGTATATTCTCCGTCTTTTTGTTTATACAAGTGTAAATTTTCTTTCATTAACTGATCGAGGTGAAATAAGAATCGAAATGCCGTCGAAAAAATCCAAAATGAAGCAGAAAACAGACTCCTCGCCACTCAAGGACCAGGATGATGAGTGGGATGCTAGCAGTATGGCCAGTTCATCAGGCAACGCATGCAGCGCTTCCCAACCTGAAGAAAGTTGTACCAACACTGGTCAGAATTTGGATGTGATCCAAAAGTTGGACATGATGAGAAGTGATTTTGCGACAAAGATAGATGGTGTTCTTAACGCGATTAATGAAGTAAAAAAGGACGTGAGAGACTTCTCGGGACGCATGGATATGGCCGAAGAGCGAATTAGCAACGTAGAAGACACAGTTACTACGGAGAAGGGCAAGATGGAAGAGGTAGTTAAACGCCTAGCCTTCCTTTCAAAAAAGTTAGACGACCTTGAAAACCGCTCTCGAAGATCGAACCTAAGAGTGGTTAATCTTCCTGAAAAGGTGGAAAATCCCGACGTGGTCGCCTTCTTAGAAAAGTGGTTACCTGAAGTGTTGGGCCCGGCAACCTTCGCCGCGCCGCCCATCATCGAGAGAGCGCACAGACTACCTGGTCGTTCACAATCCAATCGATCATCTCCTCCAAGAGTGCTGATCATTAAGTTTTTGAACTTCCAAGATAAAGTCAGAGTGATGAGAGCTGCCAGGATTAAAGGCAAGATCATGCATGGAGAACATGAGGTCAGATTTTTCCCCGATTTATCCGCGGAGCTTCACCGTCAGAGAAGGCGTTTTGACGGGGTTAAACAACGGTTGAGATCCATGAACGTTAATTATGGAATAGTTTACCCAGCCAAGTTGCGCCTGACGATTGACAGACAGACCCGTGAGTTTGAGGACCCGGTTGATGCGGAAAAGTTTTTGCAGGGAATGCAAAGTGCAGGTGAAGCTGAAAGAACCTAAAAGGACGCTTGTCATATTTTCTTAATTTCAGTCCTAGCGAGAAGTGACTCGGAGAAGTGAGAGAATTTTTGTGCAGTTTTTCTATTCTTAGCTGGGTAACGTTAACGTTCTTACCTATAGCCTAATAGTCTCATGTACTATTGCTAGTGTATTTCTAGACACAGATGGCTCGATTATTATTTTCTTAAATTATTTTATTTTATATGTGTTTATGTTATTATTATTTAAATAAGTTAGTTTCTCTGCCATTTTATTTGAGACCAGTAACCTGTGAGGCGATAAGACACTTGTGCGTATTTGGGGAGAGGCTCATCATATGTAGAGTAATTATCTTTTCTTATTTCTTTATTTTATTTTTTATTCTATTTTTTTTCTTTTTTTTTTTCTTTTTATTTTTTTTTTCATTGTAATTCAAAAGCCAGGTGACTCGCACATTTTCTGTTTGTTTTATGGGTTGTTTTTTTCTGATCTATTTAAACACGTGGTTTGGTTTAACTGTTCCCTTGTTAATATTGGATCGGTGTGGGGACATAACTATATCCCAAGGTGATATAAGGGGGAGGGGCCAGGCTGTTGAGTTCGGGATAACAGCTAAAGGGGGGTGTCCATGGCAGGTTTTTGAGTTATTTATTTGTTTTTATATTTTTTATACTAACTCCTTATTTTTGAGGATTTCTTGGTTAACTTCCACATCGAATGATTACTTGAACTGTATATGGCTATTGCTATACTTTACAATCTGTCTTAAATTGAAACAAAATCTCACAGATCAAGAAGCTTAAATTTACCTCTTGGAATGTAAGGGGGATGATTAAAATAGTTAAACTTAAGCAAGTGATGACGAGGATTAAGCAACTTGAATCCTCTATAGTATTCCTTCAGGAAACTCATTTACTTAAAGAGGAGCTCCAAAAGGTACAAAGAAGATGGCCAGGTCAGGTCTTGGCTTCATGTTTTTCTTCCCATTCGAGGGGAGTTATGGTGTTGATCCATAAAGCCGTACCCTTCCAAGTAAATAAGAACATTACAGACAAGGCTGGTAGATATAAAAATATTAATATTAAATATATAAATATTAATTTGGTTAATATTTATGCCCCAAATGAGGATAATCCTGCATTTTTTGAACATCTTTTCTTATTGATTGCCTCACTACCTGGAACAGTGATAGAGTAGCAGGTGATTTTAATTGCACACTTGATCCGGTGCTTGATCGCTCTTCAGGACTGGATAGCTCTCACTCTCAGGGTAGAAAGAAAATAAGACAAGCTATGAAAGATTTAAATCTATGTGACCCTTGGAGAACACTAAATCCTTTAAAAAGGGAATACTCATGTTTCTCTTCTTTATCTAAAACCTCCTCTCGTATAGATTATTTCTTAATTTCAGTTTCTTTATTGCCTAGTATAGAAAGTTGTATATACGATAGTGTGGTTTTGTCAGATCATTCCCCCACCTCATTATTTTATTTAGACAATCAAACAACAAAAAGTTCCCCTAGATGGCGCTTGCAGACTAGATGGTTGCAAAACTCTGAATTCGTTAAATTTTTTGGTGAACAGATTGTATTTTACAATAAATACAGATCAAACCTCGGCGGCCATTAGATGGGAAGCCTTTAAGGCATTTATTAGAGGCCAAATGATTAGCTACTAGATCCAAATTTAATAAAGATAGACAAAAGCTGCTTGAGTTAGACACTGAAATCAGAGATTTAGAGAAAATAATAAACCTAGATAAATCTGTGCGAATTAAGCAAAAATTATTAGCATTAAAAGCGGAATACGAGGAACTTTCAACACTAAAAGCTGAAAATTGTATATTAAGATTGAAACAAACTTTTTATGATCAGGGTGAGAAATCCAGTAAACTGCTGGCCTGGCAACTTAAGAAATTAACATCAGAAAGAGCTATTAATGAAATTATTAATGGGAAAGGAGAAATTACAACGGATCCGGCTGAGATTAACTGTACATTTGTATCGTTTTACAAATCTCTGTATCAAACCGAATTTCCAATAAGTGCCTTTACTCAAAACAAATTTTTGGATGGGTTGGATATTCCCTCTATTTCCAAAGAGACAAAACTTGAGCTAGATAGGGAATTGGAATTAGAAGAGGTTTCTAATGCTATTCTTAAAATGAGGGGCGGTAAGGCGGCGGGTCCGGACGGACTCCCAATCGACATTTATAAGGAATTCAAAGATAAATTAATAGGCCCGTTACTGGATATGTATGTAGAAGCTTTTCAGCGAGGATCTCTTCCTCCCTCGTTGAGAAGTGCCCTGATCACTCTTATTTTGAAGCCAGGAAAGCCATCTGTAGAATGTGGGTCATATAGACCAATCTCACTTTTGAATACAGATGCAAAAATTATTGCTAAAGCCTTGGGGATGAGACTTGAGAAGGTCCTGCCTCTGCTGGTGCACTCAGACCAGAATGGCTTTGTTAAGAATCGTCAAGGTTTCCACAATGTTAGGAGGGTACTCAATTTGGTACATGCCGGGAACGGTGCCCTGATATGGCCATCCTGTCGCTTGATGCCGAAAAGGCATTCGACAGACTTGAATGGCCATATATGTTGGAGGTTCTTGCTCGGTTTGGTTTTGGTGATAATTTCCGCAGATGGATGGAAATTTTATTAGTTGATTCTACGGCGGAGGTACTCACTAACAATCTTATCTCACAACCATTTAAATTAAGTCGTGGTTCCAGACAAGGCTCGCCCCTTTCGCCTCTACTCTTTGTATTATCCATGGAACCGCTTGCAATAGCAATTAGATCACACCCTATAATACGCGGTATTCATTCAGCAGTTTTAGAACACCGTATTGCCTTATATGCTGATGATACTATAGTGTTTCTATCAGAGCTTGAAAAATCGATACCTTCCCTTTTAAAGCTCATGGGCATGTTCGGTGTTTTTTCTGGGTTTAAAGTAAATAAAGACAAGTCATCAATCATGTTTCTAAATGAGCAAGAGAGAATTAATCCAAAAATAGTACATCCTTTTGTTAACGCGGTTAATGGTTTTGATTACCTAGGAATTAAAATAACCCCAAAATAGGCTCACTTAGTTCAGCCAACTATGAACCTTTAATGGCGAAGGTGTCTGAGGAGACGACTAGGTGGATGACCCTGCCCCTGTCTTTAATGGGAAGAATAAATGTGATTAAGATGAACGTATTACCGAGATTTTTATATGTCTTTCAATCGGTACCACTTGCCCCTCCTCCTACTTTTTTCCAAAAAGTGAGTAAGCTTCTTTCCAATTTTGTCTGGAGCAACAGGAAGCCTACTTCGATTGTCCCTTCTATACCTGCCCTATGACAGGGGGGGGGGGGGGGCTACAATTACCAAATTTATTGTGGTATTATTGGGCTGCTCAAATGAGGGCTGCAATGTTCTGGTTCTCTAGAGATACGAATATGCCTTGGTTACAGGTTGAAATGTTGGCTGCAAAAGGCTTGACACTTGACAGCTTTTTACATTCAGCACCCCTTAAAGAACTAAAAAGAAAAACAGACAATCCATTTGTGAAGAATACCATTATGGTCTGGTACGAAGTTCATAAATTTCTTGGAGAGGCCCCATTGTTATCTTGCTTCTCCCCGATTTGGGGGAATGAATATTTCACTCCAGCTAAAAATGATATGGGGTTTAAACTATGGTTGAATAAGGGAATAGTTAGATTGATGGATTTATATGAAGACAATATTTTAATGTCATTTGACAATCTGGTATCAAAGTTTCATATACCCCGGAAACATTTTTTTAAATACCTGCAGCTCAGAAGTTTTATTTTTTCAAAACTAAAGAATTCTGTGCAACTCCCTTCATTATCCACACTGGAAACCTTTTCCACACAAGACTGTTTCAGTAAAGGGTGAATTACCCAATTGTATAATATAGTGATACAGAATCATAAAGAAAATTCTGAAAATAAATGACGAGCATGGATGCAGGATTTAAATAAAGACATTTCATCAGATGAGTGGGGTACAATATGTTTAAAAGCACAAACTCAAACTATAAATACTCGTTTGAGACTGTTACAATATAATTGGATAATGAGAACTTATATCACACCTGTGAGATTAAATAAATTTAACCCTAGTATTCCTGACTTATGTTTTAAATGCAATAATTTCCAAGGCACATTTTTTCATTGTGTGTGGGAATGTGGTGAGGTACAAAAGTTTTGGAGCAAAGTGACTCAGTATGTATCTCAATTTACTACTACTCCTATCTCTTTGAGTCCGGTAATATGTATATTGGGTGTCTATGGGGACAATTGCTCTCTGCCAGTCAAAGAGAAAAAACTGGTGGATTTGTGCCTACTACAAGCCAGGCGTTCAATTGCCCTTTGCTGGAAGAATACAAGTTGTCCTTCCCTTGGACTTTGGCTGAAAAACTTGATATCCAGTTTGGCCCTTGAGAAGCTTACATATGTGATCAAGGGGAAGTCTTCTGAATTTTATGAAATTTGGGAGATGTTCTTGAGATTTGTTAAAGAAGGAGATATTGAAAATGCTATAGATGTGTGAAGTTGTAGTATATAATGCTGAATGGGAGTGTGTGTGATATATAGCACTGTATGTTTAAGGAAATTTATTATTATTATTTTCTTTTATTTATTTATTTATTTTTATTTTTACTTTTTATGACTGCCAGGGTTATTGTGGAGGGGGAGGGATTTGAGTAAGTTATGTTTGTATTAAGTGTATGTTATGTTCTTATGTTAAATGTGTTGTAAAATTCAATAAAAATATGTCAGCAAAAAATAAATTTGGTGATTCCCAAAGTTTTAGGCTAGTATTTTAATTTAATATCACTTATGTTAATAATAATATGTTAGGTTTAGGGTTAGGGTTAGGTTAACAATTGTTAGTTATCCTGCGGCCACCTTGAAAGTTTGCTGAGAAGTGTGTTCTGGCGCCTAGGTTGAGAAAAACTGTGTTAGATTTATATAATAATTTAATGCTCAATAATATTGTATCTCTCTAAAGAACCCGGAATATGCTTTTATCGTTTAAAAAAAAAGGAAATCCATGGTAAGTGCCAAGAACTGTGTGGAGTTTAATTATAGGGAATCTTTTTGCAGAAACAGTGACACTGGGTGTAATCTTGCCTTGAGACCAAATCTCAAACACTAAATCATCACTGTAAAGTCAATTGCTTGTATGAATGCACTGGAAAAACTGAATGATAATTTAAAAAATGATTATGGTTATGACAATGATGAGGATAATTGTGTCTTAAGATGGGGGACTATGGCTAATAGCATGTCTGATAACCTTTGTGCCCCAGTAATGATCAACTCATCAATCCACAGGTTTCTATTAAATGTGAAGACGAATCAGAGCCACGGCTCCATTGTGCTTTTCTCAAGGGTTGGCTTGCCCTTTGGTTGCCATGGCGACCCCTGACTTTGCCTGTCAGGAATGAATCCTGAACCTGTCAAATTGAATGAGCATCAACATCTATACACAAAACTGCATGTTTGTTAGTAAAGTAGTGAATGTAACCTGCTCTCCACAACCACCATCTGCTTCTGTTATTTATTAGTAATCTTATGCTAATTTCTTAAGCAAATGAATATGAAGAAATCTCAATTAACCGGAATTAATCAGAAATAAGTGGTCATTTAAAAATGCAAAGATGCTCACTGATCTTAATGGTTGGATTTTATTAGCTTTCAAAACTAAAAGATGATAATGAAGATTCACATTATATTGTTTTTGTCACTTTACATCCACAGGATCAGACTTCCTGTGTGCGACACACATCATTCCAGTGAAGAACGAAGAGGGTGTTGTCATGATGTTCATCTTGAGCTTTGATTACGTGCTAAAGGAGGGTAGCATGGATTCGTTAGACAGACTCAACCACAGCTCCCCATCCAGACCAGAACAAAGTAAGACTGCTTCTCATCTTTATCTTTTCTCGTTCCCTATCTGTAATGCATTTTTTTTTCATTCCCATTACTGCAGTAAATTGACAACATCTTTCTTAATTGCTTACTTCCTGTCTCTTCCATTTAAACAAATGGAGTGTGGTTGATGAGTAGGAATAGATGGAGAGGTGTGCAGGAATAAATATCGAGAAGGCAGAGGAAGAGAGAAAGGTTTTTATTTTCTCCAGTTGCTCTGGCTCACCAGCACACACTGTCAACACTGAACACAGTCAGCTAGATAAAAAAAGGAAATGAAGTGGGGGAAAATAATTTATGTAACACAGTGTTACAATTATTTGGATCGCTGAGGCCAGGTGCTGACCGGCGCTTCATTTATAGGACAACTGTGCACATTAAACCACCCAATACAAGCAGAGAGAGACTATGCGTGTGTGTGTATGTGTGCGCATGCTATAATTATGGCAAGTGTTCATAGAGACCTAGAAGCAATAAAACTGCTGCACTGCATTTTCTGTAAAATATACTATTGCATCAGTATACACACATGTGCAGTGTGCACACACACATGCCTGATGTCCTCCTCTAACTCTGTATTGGAAAGTCACATCTGAACTATGAAATCCAATTAATATCCAATGCTAATACAGTCTCTGTGGTATCATAGCAACAGGGAATATTTTGAAAAAGACATCTGCGTGTGTTCGTATGCGAGTAAGTTAGAGGGACTGTTTAGTTAGGGCTGTTATTGCATTAATTAGGGGTTCAAGCACGAAGTGCTGAAACCCTATTGTAATTGTACTGATTTTTATTTCCTATTATAACTGTAAAGTTGCTTTGATACAATCTGTATTGTAAAAAGCGCTATACAGGTCCTTCTCAAAAAATTAGCATATTGTGATAGTTCATTATTTTCCATAATGTAATGATAAAAAATAAACTTTCATGTATTTTAGATTCATTGCACACCAACTGAAATATTTCAGGTCTTTTATTGTTTTAATACTGATGATTTTGGCATACAGCTCATGAAAACCCTAAATTCCTGTCTCAAAGAATTAGCATATTTCATCCGACCTGCAATAAAAGAAGTGTTTTTAATACAAAAAAAAAAGTCAACCTTCAAATAATTATGTTCAGTTATGCACTCAATAGTCAATACTTGGTCGGGAATCCTTTTGCAGAAATGACTGCTTCAATGCGGCGTGGCATGTAGGGCAATCAGCCTGTGGCACTGCTGAGGTGTTATGGAGGCCCAGGATGCTTCGACAGCGGCCTTAAGCTCATCCAGAGTGTTGGGTCTTGCGTCTCTCAACTTTCTCTTCACAATATCCCACAGATTCTCTATGGGGTTCAGGTCAGTAGAGTTGGCAGGCCAATTGAGCACAGTAATACCATGGTCAGTAAACCATTTACCAGTGGTTTTGGCACTGTGAGCAGGTGCCAGGTCGTGCTGAAAAATGAAATCTTCAGCTCCATAAAGCTTTTCAGCAGATGGAAGCATGAAGTGCTCCAAAATCTCCTGATAGCTAGCTGCATTGACCCTGCCCTTGATAAAACACAGTGCACCAACAACAGCAGCTGACATGGCACCCCAGACCATTACTGACTGTGGGTACTTGACACTGGACTTCAGGCATTTCGGCATTTCCTTCTCCCCAGTCTTCCTCCAGACTCTGGCACCTTGATTTCCGAATGACATGCAAAACTGAGCAACAGTCCAGTGGTGCTTCTCTGTAGCCCAGGTCAGGCGCTTCTGCCGCTGTTTCTGGTTCAAAAGTGGCTTGACCTGGGGAATGCGGCACCTGTAGCCCATTTCCTGCACACGCCTGTGCACGGTGGCTCTGGATGTTTCTACGCCAGACTCAGTCCACTGCTTCCGCAGGTCCCCCAAGGTCTGGAATCGGTCCATCTCCACTTCCTCAGGGTCAGGTCACCTCTTCTCGTTGTGCAGCATTTTTTGCCACACTTTTTCCTTCCCACAGACTTCCCACTGAGGTGCCTTGATACAGCACTCTGGGAACAGCCTATTTGTTCAGAAATTTCTTTCTGTCTTACCCTCTTGCTTGAGGGTGTCAATGATGGCCTTCTGGACAGCAGTCAGGTCGGCAGTCTTACCCATGATTGCGGTTTTGAGTAATGAAACAGGCTGGGAGTTTTTAAAAAGCCTCAGGAATCTTTTGCAGGTGTTTAGAGTTAATTAGTTGATTCAGATGATTAGGTTAATAGCTCGTTTAGAGACCCTTTTCATGATATGCTAATTTTTTGAGACAGGAATTTTGGGTTTTCATGAGCTGTATGCCAAAATAATCAGTATTAAAACAATAAAAGACCTGAAATATTTCAGTTGGTGTGCAATGAATCTAAAATATATGAAAGTTTATTTTTTATCATTACATTATGGAAAATAATGAACTTTATCACAATATGCTAATTTTTTGAGAAGGACCTGTATAAATGATGGTGACTTGACTTGATTTGTTATAAATTGATTATTTGCTATGGCAGTGTAGAAAGTATTATGCTGAGACACACAACATGATGCTTTTAAAAGCTGTGACAAAAAATTCAAGCTGGGATGAATATAGATTTCCTAGATCTCTCTTCCTCTTGAGAGCAAGGCTGAGGGTTAAATTGAGAAGAAGTGCATTGAACCAGCAAAGCAGACACAAACTAGCTAGTAAAATGTAAATGAAAAGCTTTTCCATCCTGATTCTGTCAATGATTTATTAGGCCTTACTCTGATAAAAATTGAAGGATGTCCCACTCAAAAAAGCCTCTTTTGTGGGATGCATTAGGCTGTTTTGATGAAGGAGTGATATAAATAGCCCAGTTTGGAGACTTTTAATTAATGCTGGCGTGGTACTGAAACCCCAGGGGAAGAGACAGACAGAGAGAAATTGAGAAATCACAATGCAGAGATGAAAAAATATAGATTCTTGATCATAATGTACAATATCGTGGCCTTATAACTTTGTTTAGCTGTTGAATTAAATTAAATATTTAATAATATTGTCCCTGTATGCTGTTTTAAAGGTTTCTAATGTTGTTTTGGAGGTCTCCTACAAAAGGTTTACATGCATCCAAGGTCAAAAACCGCTTTAATTTTCTCTTCACGAGTTCACACTTACAAATAATCAGATTAAAAGAGTATGCTTATTTGGCTTGCTGTCCAAGGAGAGGGCTCCGAGCTTGGTGTTTTGGCACAAACCCAGAGTACTTTCCCCGTATCCCTGGCTGTGATAGTAACCAGCCAAGAGTGAGGAGTTGGAATCATTTGAATGTGTTCCTCCCCAACTTTGTTAATAAAACATCATATAAATTGCAGCATCACCTCTTTTCTTATGGTGTCTGATACGGTTCGGCCTTTCTAAACCCCCCCTTTCCTGATTGGTCGGATGGTTCCGTCTATTGTGATTGGTCTACTGCTTATTTATCTACTTGGGAGAGTGTCTTCAAAAGCTGTCTCAGTGTAGACGAAGGCCAAAGTGTCGAGAAAAAGATGCATTTTCAAATGTATTCAGAATAAGTGTAGACGTAGCCTCAGACTGCAGAAAACTGCTGACGCTGCTTAAAATGTCATGTCAACTACACTAATACAACAGAAACGGATGGCATGAGCTTTTCTAGGACATCAGTAATGATTTTGTTGGGCATCAAGCTTTCAAGAAGCTCTCCCACACCCAGTGTTGTGGTATTGCCAATAATATAATGTTTGATTAAGCTGGTCTCACTGGTCCATATATAATTTAGCTGTATTTTCTTTTTGGTTGGTATGATGCTCAGGTAATAAAAATCCATGTGTCCTAGGGCTGTCTTGCCCTCCAGAGGAGAAAGAGGCATAGAGAGAATTCAAACTTAATGCATGTTTCATCTCCGAATTTTATTGATACATTTTATTGATGTCCCAGTGTTCCCTACAACAGAGACATTTCTGCTTCTTTAACATTCAGGCAGTTCTTGTTAAAGATTCACAGTGTGTGTAGGACCACGTGGCTGCAGAGGTTTTCCTGCATTGTCCCCATCAGAGTAACTTTGTTTGACGACTACTATCATTAGTTCCCTTTCAGTCGAGAACATCAGACGTAGTCGGCGTCGACTGAATGGGATCACGCCAGGGAGCCAGTCATCTTCGAGTACTATTAAACGAGCCAATGGAATTTGGCGTGCATGACTTGCATCGCACACTCCGCCCCCGCGGCGCGGGTATAAATACGAAAGTGGATGCACGCACTAGTTGCCTTTCGCTTCTGAGCCAATCGTTTGATGTCTCTGAAGAGTCCTGTTGTTTACAACGAGCGAGTGTGTCGGTGTTTTTCTGGAAGACTCTCCCAGTGCTGGTGGTTTCTACAGCGCGACTGAAAAAAACTCCCCCAAAAAGTGCAGAATGAATTTGGGACAGCAAGTTAGATTAAGCATGATCAAAATAATTTAGGACTTAAGTATACAGGATGCCTAAAAGCTTAAAGCATGCTACCCCCCAAAAGGAGTGGAAATTTAAGCGGTATGGAGCATGGATAAACACTGCTGCGGCAGCTATATAGTTAACAGGGTTCCTGTAGGAACTTGGCTGGAACGCATCTCCCTACTATGTCCACCATGTGGAGCTATAAGCGGTGCTCCGCCGGGAGCTGTGTTTGAAAGAGTGTGCATGCGTTCGTTGCTGAGTGAACAACATGAGGCTTGTGTAAGTTTGACTGGGGTACATCTCGCCTCTGCACTGCTGTGGCAGTGACTTTCAGAAATTACTCCTGTGGGAGTATCTTGGGACAGGAGGTTTGAGTACGAGGCTGGAGAACGCCCTGCCGCAGCGTCCATGACATGGAGCCCCATGAAGTCAAAGGAACATGGGGCTCCCAGATGTCACAGACGGGGGAGGAGGTACTCGTCCCTAAAGGCAAACAGGCCACTGATATCCAAAGCGAACCTTACTGGAGGAATGCGGACCCCCCTCGGGCAATCATGTTGTGTAAAGTGGTAACAACAGACGCATCCTTAACAGGGTGTGGGGCCACCCAGGAGGGCAGAACTGTAAATGAACACTTCACTCAGCCCATATAAATAATTTGGAGCTCCTCACTGTGTGTAAGGCTCTGAATCATTTTCTGCCCCGTTTGCAGGGGCATCACGTGCTGGTACGCTGCGACAATACCACAGCTGTATTACATATCAACGGCCAAGGGGGGATTCGCTCCTCTAAGCTTCATGCACTAGCTCACAAGCTATTAATATGGAGCTGGTGGCACTTTCTGTCGTTACGGGCGACCCATGTCTTGGGCATACTGAACAGGGGTGCAGACCTCTTGTCGAGGGGGAACCCACTCTATGGAGACTGGCGCATCCATCATCAGATAGTGAGTCTGCTGTGGGGAGATTGGGCCAGGCAACCGTTGAGCTCTTTGCCTCTCGTGAAAACGCCCATTGTCCTATGTTCTTCTTGCTGTGGGACAAGGATGTCCCCCTCGTCGTGGACGCACTGGCACATCAGTGGCCCAACATGTTGCTCTACGCCGTTTCTCCTCTTTGCCTATTAACACTGACTCTGGCCAGGGTGAGAGAACAGAGCCTGACTGATTTTGGTAGTAGGTGGCCCAAAACATGGCTCCCAGAGATTATTCCTCTGCTGTATGCCCAGCCGTAGCCCCTTCCATTACTCTCGGACCTCTTGTCCCAAGCGAACTGGGAAATTTACCACCCTCATCCAGACAGGCTTGCCCTCTGTGCCTGGCCCATGAGAGGTCAAACTTAAACACACTGGGGTTCCCCCCACGTGTTATTGACACTATTTAGAATGCTAGGGCCTCTTCTACACAGTCCCTTTATGACTGTAAGTGGCAAGTGTTTGAGGAGTGATGTGAAGGGCGCCGGGTGGTATCATATCAGTGCTCAGTTTCTGATATTTTGTGTTTTCTGCAAGACCTTATGAATGTTGGAAAAGCTTTCTCTACCATTAAGGTCTATTTATTTATTTATTTAGTGGCTATCATGTCATGTTGGGTTTGAGGCCGCTACGGTGGTGTGCAACACCATCTTATATTTAGATTTATGAAGGGCGCTCATCGTTCTCTTCCAGTCACTAGAAGAGCGTTTCCAGTGTGGGATCTCTCCATGGTGCTGGAGGCTTTGTCTCAACAGCCTTTTTCTGAAAGCGTGCTGCACTGCTACAGCAAATGCTGACCCAGTATTTGAAGGTTGAGCAGCAAGCTCATTGGCTACTTATATAGCAGGAACCAATCAGCTGTGCCCTATAAAGAATGATGTGAATGCAAGCAGATTGAGTTAAGGACCTATAAGTCTCCACCATATAGTTTCATGACAGAACTATTTAATTTAGGGCTTTTATTCACATATAAACATTCGTCACCACACACATCAGATATGGTAAATGGAAGCTCAAGCATGTTTGCAGGTTCATTCTCGTGTGTAACGCAGCATGTTTAAGCTTCTGCAAGAACCAATGAGGTTTGTTATATGTGAATATAAATCTTTTCATCGTATAAAGCGATCAAGTTTCTTCAGAAAATTTGGACTAAACTGCTCAATTCATATGGATTAGTTTCACGATTTCTGTATACGTTTTGAAGCTACAAAATGGTAGTTGTGTGGACTGCCAATGGAGGGACAGAAATCTCTCAGATTTCATTTAAAATATATTTTGTGCTCTCGCAAAAACTCCCTTAATTTGACAGGGCCCCTTATCTAGAATTTTGAATTCCCCCAAGCCCCCATTAATTTACAACCCTGGAGAAGGACGTGTATTTTTTATTACATTTTATACAAAATAATAAAATAATGCTTCTTTCTGGTTACCTCCCCTGAAACCTGCTCTGTCACTTTTTTGTAGAAAAAGGACGTTTCTTCCGTTTTCGTCTGCCTGCCCCATTAAGCATGCTAGGAGTGAGTAAGCAATCCCTCCCCCAAGAAGACCCGGATGAGGTGACCATTCATTCGGCTGATCAGAATGAGAAACGCTCTTCCTGCTCGTCATCTCTCTCCCTTTCCCTCTCTCCACGTGAACTCCATCCACCAACCGGCGAGAGCTGTAGCCCCTCTTATGGAAATGACACCCGTGCTCTGATTGGCCAGAGTTGTCTGGGATCATGCTCGCCGATCTCAGGGCCACAGGATCACTCGTCTCCACGGGGCCCCTGGGAACGGATGGACCCCCAGGAGCCTTTGGCGACTGCATCCAGGATGGCATCACAGGCCAGTATGTGCACATTTAGGAGACCATCATCTACACAAGATTTAGAAGGAATCAGTACGCACACACAAAGGACGTACCGTGATCGCCATGCTAGCGAAGGTATGCACACGTTTCAAAATACACAAGCATAAGCTTTTATGAATTTTTATACAACCAGTATTAAGTTTGTGGTTCTAATTGGCTTTATGCACAGCTGCACTACTTACTGAACTTCAGCCAGCTCCTTTGTTTCCTGTCTGCCATTATTGGACAAACTAATTAATCTAGGTGTGCCTGGCCTCAGTAACAATAATCAGGCACACCTGGATTAATCAGTTTGTCCAATAATGGCAGACAGGAAACAAAGGAGCTGGCTGAAGTTCAGGAAGTAGTGAAGCTGTGCATAAAGCCTATTAAGTGACTTGATTTGGTAAAATCACAGCAACCAATGAACTGGAAGGTGCATAAATTAAAACCAGCCACACATACAGTATATGCACACTGTTAAAGGAGAACTCCGGTCAATTTTAACATTGAGCTATTTTTTTTGTACATTTGGAGTGCTGTCAGTACAGATAAAAACGACAAAAATCGGTGTTGCCTACACCGTGTTATCCTCTTTTTAAAATTCGCACCCTGTTGACTTCAATGGGGCAAGTTCTAAACCTGCTTTTAGCCTCTTAACATCCTTGATTTGTCATTACAAGTGCACAGCCATGCGAGTGGTGTTATTAAGAGTGACCACGGTCAATCTGACTGCAGTAGATGTGAAAGATATTAATAAAAATTATGTTAATTCAGCCAGCTCACATACCTGTATTTACTTCCTGTTTTCGTTCAAAGTCCACAGTAGTCGATTGTCGAGTTCGCGCGCGCGATCTTAGAAATACAGGTATGTGAGCTGGCTGAATTAACATAATTTTTATTAATATCTTTCACATCTACTGCAGTCAGATTGACCGTGGTCACTCTTAATAACACCACTCACATGGCTGTCCACTTGTAATGACACATTAAGGTTGTTAAGAGGCTAAAAGCAGGTTTAGAACTTGCCCCATTGAAGTCAACAGGGTGCGAATTTTAAAAAGAGGATAACACGGTGTAGGCAACACCGATTTTTGTCATTTTTGTCTGTACTGACAGCACTCCAAATGTACAAAAAAATGAGCTCAATGTTAAAATTGACTGGAGTTCTCCTTTAACTCATCTTTGTGGGGTCTTTCTATTCACGTCTGTTGATCCTATTTTATCCATTGTAATTTATGTCCATTGTAATTTCCACTACAATTCTATCATCCTATATATGTATGCGGCTATTAATTTAGAAACTTTTTAAAATAAAAAAGAAGGTTCTAGATATGAATAGGGTAAGATATTCCCTTGAGAATTATACTTGGTTATGGGGGCAGTGTCAGACTTTTACTCAAAGTATCTAGCCAAAAATATACTCGAGTCAAATTAAGGTTTCCACATTTAACTGTACTTAAATATTTAAAAGTAAAAAAAAATCTTTTTTCTTAGCCCTTGAAACTGACTGATGAAATCAAGAGACAGGGCCGTTTTTCTCATTAAAATGAATCATTTTCTCAATGCCATGACTTTGTAAGGCTCTAGGACACGGCAGGTGTTAAACTTTGACATATCCTGAAATGTGTTACCTGAAATTACTGAGCATTCAATTCAACTGCAGCTTGTTTTATAGTTGTTTGGCGCTTGAATATCATTGTTTATGAACTGCTATAATTAAATTATTAAATTGTAGCTATAACTTAATTAAAAAGCATTGCTTTAGGTCAAAGGCCTAAAATGTTGCCATGACTGTAGAGATATATCTTCACAAGGACGATTGACTATAGCTCTGAGGCCAATTGAAATTGATTGTAAAAAATCCACACAGGGGTTCTCCTCTCACACCAAGCACAACATAACATTCGGGGAAAGGGTCTCTCTCCCCCGTCCCAGGTGTGCGGGTGCTTATATCCGTCTCTCCGCCATTTACTAGAATTAGAGACAGGTGTTAGTCATTATTCACTTGACCTCCTTATCACCACTTGTCTCCCACCTGTTCCCCTGCTGCAGACCACGCCCTCCTCGCCACATTGATTTTATTGGTTGTGTTAAATAAAAGTGCTCTAAAATTCACAGGACCGTGATGTGACTTGTTAGTTTAGTAAAACAGACAAAAATATGTATTTTAAAGAAGATTATAGATTCCCATCATGATAACCAGTGAAATATGTAGCTTGTACTTGAAGGCCTTTGAAATAAATTGTAAGGTAAGAAATATGCTGCTTTTTCCATAGAAATGTGAGGAAGTAAAAATGCATGTTTTATTAGTACTCTAGAACAAATTCCCCAAAATAACACTTAATGAAGTACCATTATTCAAGTAATTTATAACCCTGATATCGATTGCTTTTAATCTGAATTAAACGTCCCATATAAAATATATCTATCTATAATTATCATTTTGTTTCATGTGATGATAATTTTGATTCGTAATTGTCAAAACTAAGGTTCTTTATTATTATTATTTAATAAAACTTGGAAAAAGATTTCCAGTATACCATACTCACAGCATTATCATTTAAGCACAATTTAAAGCTAGTGGTCTCTACATAATATAAAATATGAAAACGTACATTTGTGGTAACACTTTAGTTTAGTGTCCTTTTTACAAGTTACATGTAGTTACTATAGTAATAACTAAAATTATGCATAATTACATCCAACTAATCCTAACCATATAGAAAGTACATGTAGTTAATTAATATTACTCAGTATTTATGTATGTATAATTACAAGGACACCTTCAGATTAGACACCTTAACCACATTTGCTATATGAGCAAAAATGCCACTTTAAAGGGGTCATGATATGGATTTTTTTTTAAATTATTTTAATATGTTCCTTAAAGCTGCAGTCCGTAGCTTTTTTGGGTTAAAAATGATCCAAAATAAATTTTTGAGCAAATACATAACCAGTGTTCAAAACTATTTGCTTGCCTTGGCTCGATTCAAAGCGGTAAGCTTGTAATAATGTTTTTCCAGTGGTACTGGTGGATTTCCGCTGGAAATTCGAGCATGTCTTTGCGTCATTACGTCACATCTGTACACATAAAGAAGGAGTCTCGGCTAGTAGGCTATATTGCGAGTGAGGATGCTGGAGGTGGAGATTTATAGCCTTTTCTCACAGCACTTGATATCATTAAACTTATCAATTTGATGGCGGATCCAGAAAGGTTCAAACGACAATCACCAGTGACAACTAGAGATTCACCCGTTGTAAAATGCAAAACACTTCGGAGTGGCTACAGAAAAAAAGATACTGCAACCGGGCCTATGCGAAAACAAGGATAATATCGGAAGGGCATTAAATGTAGTCACGCAATAATGATGTTGAACATTAACAATTTGAGAACAAAGTATAATTTGCACGGTTTTACATGATATGATAAGCGATTGTTAGATTTAATCAGCGCGATTTACTGCAATTATTTTTCCCCTTACTTGTTCAGATGACATTCGTTGAAAATTATTATGTTGGTCAATGGTCATACTTCCAAAAAGAATAATCTGTGATTCTGAATGCCAGTATCCACCCCGGCGAGGCGACTGACAGCCGCGCACTCTCCTCAAACATTGGATTCATCCGCGCTGTGCCATGTCGAGGCACAACTCACGTAAAGTTGATAATTCCGTGAATGACTGCAATTGAAGATTTCGAACAGAGATGGCGACAAAGAGGAAAAACTGCGGACTGCAGCTTTAAGGTTCTCTTATAATCTTAATTTTAAAAAAATTGCACAAAAAAATAAATAAATAAGTATATATATACACTACCGTTCAAAAGTTTGGGGTCAGTGAGAATTTTATTTTTATTTTTTGGAGGAAAGAAATCAATACTTTTATTTATCAAGGAATAATTAATTTGATCGAAAGTGACAGTAAAGACATTTATAATGTTACAAAAGTCTTTGGAACTTCCTATTCATCAAAGAATCCTAAAAAAAAAAAAAAAAAACTGTACAACTGACAGACCAACAACTGTTTCAACATTGATAATAATAATAAATGTTTCTTGAGCATCAAATCCTCATATTATACTGATTTGTGAAGGATCATTTGACACTGAAGACACTGACACTGGTGATGCTGAAAATTCAGCTTTGATCACAGGAATAAATTACACTTTACTATATATTCACACAGAAAACAGCTGATTTACACTGGAATAATATTTAATACTATAACTGATTTTTGTTGTATTTTTAATCAAATAAGCGCAGCCATGGTTAGCAGAAGAGAATTCTTTTAAAAGTATTTAAAATCGTACCGACCCCAAACTTTTGAACGGTAGTGTATATATATATATACAGTATATATATATATATACTATATATATATATATACAGTATGTATATATATATATATATATATATATATATATATACAGTGGGGGAAATAAGTATTTGACCCCTTGCTGATTTTGCAGGTTTGCCCACTTACAAAGAATGCAACGATCTATAATTTTAATCATATGTACATTCTAACAGTGATAGACAGAATCCCAAAGAAAATTCCAGAAAATCACATCATATGAATTTATAAAAATTGATAACCATCTGATGAGGAAAAACAAGTATTTGACCCCCTGGACAAACAGCATGTTAATATTTTGTAGAAAAGCCCTTATTGGCCAGCACAGATGTCAAACGCTTTTTATAGTTGGTGACAAGGTTTGTGCACATTTCGGCAGGGATGTTGGCCCACTCCTCCCTGCAGACAGCCTCCAAATCTTTCAGGTTCCGAGGTTGTCGCCTGGCAACTCGAATTTTAAGCTCCCTCCAAAGATTTTCAATTGGATTCAGGTCTGGAGACTGGCTAGGCCACTCCAGAACCTTGATGTGCTTCTTCTTCAGCCACTCTTTTGTTGCTTTGGCGGTGTGCTTAGGGTCGTTGTCGTGCTGAAACACCCATCCTCGACCCATCTTCAGCTCTCTCACTGAGGGAAGGAGATGTTGGTCCAGAATTCCACGATACATGGCCCCGTCCATCCTCCCCTCAATAGTTGTCCCGTCCCCTTGGCTGAAGAGCACCCCCAAAGCATGATGTTGCCACCACCATGCTTGACGGTGGGGATGGTGTTCTTTGGGTTGTACTCGGTGTTCTTTGCCCTCCAAACACGACGAGTTGAGTTGAGGCCAAAAAGTTCTATTTTGGTCTCATCTGACCACATCACCTTCCAGGCCTCTTCTGAGTCGTCCAGGTGGTGAATGGCGAACTTCATGCGGGCCTGTACATGTTTCTTCTTGAGCAGGGGGACCTTGCGTGCGCTGCAGGATTTCAATCCATGACGGCGTAGTGTGTTACCAACCGTTTCTTTTGTAACTGTGGTCCCAGCTGCCTTCAGTTGATTCATCAGTTCCCCCCTTGTGGTTTTGGGATGATTCCTCACCGTTCGCATGATCAGGGACACCCCACGAGGCGAGATCTTGTGTGGAGGCCCAGACCGAGGGAGGTTGGCGGTGGTGTGGTGCTTCTTCCATTTCCTGATAACTGCACCGACAGTTGATCTTTTCTCTCCAAGTTGCTTTCCGATTCTCTTGTAGCCCATCCCAGCCTTATGCAGATCAACAATCTTGTCCCTGATGTCCGTAGAAAGCTCTTTGGTCTTGCCCATGGTGGTGATGTTGGATGCTGGTTGTTTGGGTGTTGACAGGTGTCTTTTATACAGGTAACGAGGTGAGGCAGGTGTATTTGATGTAGATAATTGGTTGGGATTGGGGCTGTGTCTTAAAGAAAGACTAACTGGCTTGTAGGAGCCAGAATACTTGCTGTTTGGTAGGGGGTCATATACTTGTTTTTCCTCATCAGATGGTTATCAATTTTTATAAATTCATATGATGTGATTTTCTGGAATTTTCTTTGGGATTCTGTCTATCACTGTTAGAATGTACATATGATTAAAATTATAGATCGTTGCATTCTTTGTAAGTGGGCAAACCTGCAAAATCAGCAAGGGGTCAAATACTTATTTCCCCCACTGTAATCCTCCAACGTATTCCATGACGCCATTGAAAATAAACCCTCCATCCTGACGCTGATGTCCTTCTGAAGTTACTACAGAAATAAGCAAATGTAAAATAAATACTTTTTTCTTACTATGTTTTCTAAAAGTAGCAACAATATTGGGGAAATTCACAATTGTTAAATCCACCCGAAATCATTATTTATAGTTCCTCCCCACCTAAATTATTTATTGTTTTTATGAACCTAGTTTCCATCTAGGTACATCTCACACACAGTTTTAAAAGCTAATAGATCTCACCTATCACTGATGGTTTTGACTGCCTTTCACTGTCTTTCTCTCCTTTCACCCTGTCCATCTGTGATTTATTGCTCTCTCAGATAATGGGCGTAGTATTAAAGGTAACAGAGCTGTAACACATGCCTGCCTGCCTGTCTGTATGAAGCATGCTCGGGCTTACACTGAATGCTCCCGAAATGCATCAAATTTACAATCACAGAATACTTTCAAAGAAAATACTGATAAATAAGTGTACGTGTGACAGAGGGACAGAGGAGACATTTGCATGCGTAATGCCTTATGTGACATGAAAGTGCATGGGATAGAAATAACTTTTTTTGAAATCACTAAGTTTCAGCTTTTGCAGCTTCTTCTGTCTTTTTATTCTTCCTCTCCCTTTATATTTATCTAAATCTCTCTTTCTGAACCTACATTATTTTCACAGGAGAATGGATTGTTTAGATTCTTGTAGTATTCTTGTCATAAATATTTTCAATTTACAAGACTGTGGACCATTTTAGTTCAGCGATCTGATTACATCAGTAGAGTTCTTGAGATGATACCAGATTCTCCTAACCTTTGACCTCCTGGACTTTTTCAAAAGTTAAATCATTCTCTGCTCCCCTTCCCTCTCTCTTTCGCTCTCTTCTTATTGGCTAGTGTCGCGCTCTTGGATGGCTGGGGGTATGGCTAGAGCTTCACTTCTTTGATTTAATCGTTGGCATGTCTCTGTCGTCTGTGTGTCTGCTGTCTTTGTATTTGTGTTTGCTATTGTCTTGCAATTGTTGTTGTTAGTGATGGTTTTAATAATACTGGTCTGGAAATGCAGATTCTTAAAATGAACAGTGTTTATGTCACTATTAATATGAGTCCTGCTAGATGAGAGAGTTGTACATTGCTCATAATTTGTGTGTATGTGCTTCAGGTCCATTTAATCAGATCAAGTCCAGCCTTCTGGGCTCCACGTCTGACTCAAACCTTACCAAGTACAGCACCATCAACAAGATCCCTCTAATCACTCTGAACTTCTCAGAGACAAACAATGACAAGCGGGCATCATCTCCGCATTCCTCAGAGAAAACCATCATCGCACCAAAGGTCAAAGATCGGACACACAACGTCACAGAGAAGGTCACACAGGTGAGAGATGTTTACTATTATAAATGCAGCACCCAAACAAAGTGGAGTCAACAAAGTGCTTTCACAAAGGCTATTAATTACTATTAAATACTACATTATAGGGATGTGACGGTGAGGATATTTTCCCACCGGTTAATCGACGTGTGACAACAAATTGGCGCTAATTTGAAAACTAAACTAACATGTGCACGGCCGCACATGTCAACGGGAGTGGAGCGAGCAGAACAGAGCGAGAATTTTTCCATAGGAATAAAATGAAAACGCTCGCTCCGCGCCCGTTGACACGTGTGGCGTGAACATTTTAGTTTCGTTTTCAAATTAGTGCCAATTCGGGCCGGATTACTTGAATGGTTAGTTCATTATCCTATTATTCTTAATGAAAAACAAAACAACAAAACAGTGCAATGACAAATTCGCTTAAATAGGCGCTTTTACATTTCGCTTTGACACCAAATATGCCACAGTCACCTTGTCAGTCAGCTCCTCACTCTCGTGATGAATGAAACCTGACTCCTGTTGCTGATCTGTGCGGCAACTCTCGTTCGGCTCATGATTTATTAAGCAGACATGTTCAGTTTAATAGTGTCAGTTCTCTAACTGAACTAAATGATTTTATAAAAAAAAAAAAAAAATCGACAGTGGAGGGCGGTGCCGCGGTGGGTAAGAGATGGAACCGGTGTTGCTTCTGAACACTGGTAACCGACTATCGTAGCAAGCCTAGTACATTAGTGTCTCTCTATTGGAATGTCAGACAAGCCCTGCAGCTGGGAGTAAAAGTTAGACAGGACTAACACGCACACACACACTATATCAGTGGTTCCCAAGCTGGGGGGCGCGACAAGGCTAAGGAACATTGTACAGTCAGCAGATTGTTATGCAAAAGAAACCTCTTCAGGCTGATACAAGACCCCACTGCGTAATTATCCCACTTATTATGCAGCTACTTGATTATTTTGACACCTCAGGACACCTTTATTACCTCAGGACTCGCAGTACCCGCTTGAGTGGTCTGTTATCGGTTGTAGCGGTTGTTGTCGTGCAATAACAGACCACTAGATGGAGCGGTTGAAGAATAAGAATTGAGTATTGCTGGGAGCCCTGTAAAATAAACTAATGATGCATGGTTATGCACTAAGCAAGTTTGCTAGTTTGCTGCTAGTGCCAGGTAAATGTAATTCGTAAAACGTAAAAATTATTCACAAATACCAAAACAACGTGTCTAGAACTAGAAGCCATTATAATCAGTGATGCAGTCTACTGGATGCGGCGTAACGCAACAGGACAATCCCTGACAGTAAACTGATACCCCTTTCTATTTCTGACATATTTCCGATTTGCAACGTTAATTTTTCCGTTTCCAGTAGACAGTCTCAAGCTGTTGCGGCGCAGTTCGGCCGTCAAGTCCGCTGCAGTGAAAAGACAATATGACGAGGCATATCTTGCCTCGGATTCACCAGTACAACGGTTGGTAACGAAGAGAGTGCACAGTGTGTTACGTGCCTCAAAATATTATCTTCTGACAATATGAAGTCAAACAAGTTAAGACACCACTTAGTGACTAAACATCACGAACACAGAGAGAAACCTGTTGATGTTGAGAAGTTGTAGTACTGTATCAATTACAATATTTTAAATTAATCCTTTAGAATTTTGCAATCGAGGTCATGTCTGAGAGTATCTTTATGTGGGTGCATCTATATTCATCAAAGAATCCTGAAAAAAATAGTTACCTCAAAAATTTGAAGCAGCGCTGCTGTTTTCAACATTTATAGTAATCAGAAATGTTTCTAAAGCAGCAAGTCAGCATATTCGAATGATTTCTGAAGGATCATGTGACACTGAAGATTGGAGTAATGATGCTGGAAATTCAGCTCTGCCACCACAGGAATAAATTAAATGTTAAAACATATAATAAAAAAAAATATATATATATATATATATATTTTTTTTTTTTTTTTATTGGAATATTTCACAATATTACTGTTAACTGTATTTTTTAATATATATTAATGCAGCCTTGGTGAGCAAAGTGTGTGGGGGGTAAATTATACAGTTCTGGACTGTATATGGACTTAGAGAATACACATATGACCCAGAGGGATGCATATGGAGAACACTGGGGTGTCCAGCCGCAGGTGGAATATTTCAACCCCAGGGGTGGCAAGGTGGCTTGCCAAGGGAAATTTAATATTTAATATTCAATTCCACTGCTATGCCGATGACACCCAGCTCTACCTCTCGACCAAGCTATCGTCCTCTCTCCCCCCTACCTCACTCACTGACTGTGTCTCGGAAATAAAAACCTGGTTTACAAATAATTTCCTCAAATTAAACAGTGATAAAACTGAGATCCTTCTCATTGGAAGTAAATCCACTTTATCCAAAACTGACAGCTTTTCTCTCATTATTGACAATTCCTCCATCTCACCCTCCGCCCAGGTTAAGAGTCTGGGAGTCATCCTCAACGGCACTTTATCCTTTCAGTCCCATATCAATAACATTACCCGGTCTGCCTATTTCCATCTACGTAATATCAATCGCCTTCGCCCCTCCCTTACCCCCCACACTGCCGCCATTCTTGTTCACAGTCTAGTCACCTCCCGTTTGGACTATTGCAACTCTCTGCTTTTCGGCCTCCCTCACAAATACCTCCATAAACTTCAACTGGTCCAGAATTCAGCTGCCAGCATCATAACCCGAACACCCTCCATCCACCACATCACTCCTGTTCTCCAACAGCTTCACTGGCTCCCGGTCCTGTCCCGTATCCAATTTAAAATCCTTCTGTTCACATTCAAGGCCATCCACAACCTTGCCCCATCATACCTATCTGATATCCTGCACGGTCCAACTTCCACCCGCTCCCTTAGATCCTCTTCCTCCATACACCTGTCTGTCCCCCCTGCTCGTCTCACCACAATGGGGAGCAGAGCATTCAGCCGCTCTGCCCCCCGCCTCTGGAACTCTTTACCACCTCACCTTAGAAACATCGATTCATTCTCTCATTTTAAATCACAACTCAAAACGCATCTGTTTAAAACTGCCTACCACATGTGATTTTGCTTTTATCTTGTTTTAATACTCTATTGTTTTGGCTTTGCTGCTTTTAATGTCTTGCATTTCTGTACGGTGTCCTTGAGTGCCAAGAAAGGCGCCTCAAATAAAATGTATTATTATTATTATTATTAAAAATTTGGATGTGCTGAGAGCTTCTAGTCCCTCATAGGAAGAAAGCGCGAATGATTTCAGTAGGGGTCAGCCTGAGTGATAAAGGAGACAGACGTGGTTTAACAGGAGTTTCCATAGTTGGTCATGCCTAAGGCAATTAGTTAGGAAAGCGAAGTTAGAAAAATAACCTTATTTAACATACATATAACCACATAGTATACACTCCATGTCTGGAATAAGTAGTAGGAACTAATAATGAAACATGAAGTAAATAAAACTATATTATTATTATAGTACACAGCATAGTAGGGTTGAAAGTGTACAGTATATGCATACATGCACCATTAATGACTAAACACATATATGCAAAATATTGTCTCAGTTTGTATCGCTCTCCCTCCTCTTCTGTCTATTTCTGTCAGTGGTGCTGTTTGTTTGCCACATTAAAGACTTGTTGCCCGTAACTAACCAGATGGTCAGTTACACACACAGATGGCTTGTTTCGTCTTTTTCATTCTTTGAGTCGTGCTGGTTGAAGAGTTGGACTCTAATTAAACTGGGTCTTGGCATCTAATCCTGAAACTCAGCCTCCCACGCACCCTCAACCTTTATGCCAAATGTGATTTCACTCTTTCTGATTGACCACTTTTTAATAGTATCTCTTTATACTCTTCTTAATAATAATGAAAACCTCAGGATATTAAACTAAAAAAGTTCCTCATGAGTCACTCTTATTCACATTCAACCATGTGTTTTTAAAAGATTCATATTAGAATAAAAATAACCAAGATATACACAGTATCTCAAATATAACAGAACTTGTGTACACGCTGAAAAGGTGAATTTGTAAGTAAGCCAACAAAGGACACTAAAAGCAAAGCAAGAGTTTGATTACCGCACTGCATTATTGATTAATAATTAAATCCCAATCATTTATCCACTGCAGGGACAACGTCATTCTGGCAGGACACAACTTATCTAGTGACACATAGATAATGCTTACGGATAAACAGGGATGCTGACAGATACAGTAATAAGGTGAACACATAGTTTACAGCCAGCTCCAGTTATTTTATACTAATTATTATGGACCTGGTCAATACAGAGCTTTTGTGACCTCCACTATTATTTTGAAAGTTTTTACCCATTTTGAGTGAGCACTAAATAAAAAATAAAAAAATGTTTTTGGGGTCTGTAGATATTAATACATTTATTCAGCAAGGATGCATTGATTAAATAAATCAAAAGTGACAGTAAATACTTTTATAATATTACAAAAAAGTTCTATTTTATATAAATGCTCTTCCTTTGAACTTTCTATTTATCATAGATTCCTGGAAAAAAGGTTTAATGGTTTACAGAAAAAATATGAAGGATCATGTGATACTGAAGACTGGAGTAATGGCTTCTAAAAATTCAGCTTCGCCATCACAGGAATAAATTACATTTTTAAATATATTATAATAAAAAAAATGGTTATTTTAAATTGTATTAACATTTCCTCCTGTGTGACCTCTTAGAGGCCGCAGCCCATGGGCTTCCCAGCAGATACCTACATTATTCAGCAAGTGTGTGCGTGAGAAGTGAGAGAACCACAATAGGCTTGTGTGAGACACACAAATACACACACAGGCAAAGATGAAGGCTTGGCAATTACTGAAACAGAAAGCAAGAGGAAATTATCTCTCATCCTCTCTGTATCAGTGGAGGAGTGGAGAGGAGAATTGCCTCTGTGACATTAAGACTGTCCTAGTACTGTATGTCCCACACGCATGCTGTCATAGATTGCTGTACAAACTTAAGCAGCCGTTGACTCATTTCATTTGTAATAATAGGCACCCAGGGTATTTCTGTTTGCTGCTGTAATATAATGTGGTATATACTGTATAATGATGTGCATTAATTTGCTTACTGAACACCCAGGCTGGTCCTGTCCGTTCAGCCTGGTTCCCTGATGGGAAGGACATAACAGCCTTTCTGTTTGTAATTTTTTTCTCTGGCTGAATGGTGTGCTGTGGTCCGTTATTAACTTATGGCTGCATCAGCCGTGACCTGTCACCATGTGGCCGCCTCTCTGCTTTTCACATTACCATCTAAAAGCTGGATCATGAAATTTTCATCATAAGCAATGATGTATTGCTCTCTCTTTCTTCAATTTCTCTTTCCCCAAAATTTCTACAAAGTTGACACAGTATCATGATCTTTCAGAAGAAAGGAGGTCAGTGTACTAGTAGACATACTCTAACATTCACATTGCAAAGCTTCCTCATCAAACCAAATAGATAATTTTTTTGAAACGAAGCTGCAAAAATGGTTTGATCAGAAATGTTCATGATTTTAGGACCTGAATATGATTAAATGAACATAAAACCACCCAAGTTTATACATCAATGGCTATTTATTGTTCAGGAACATGGTCTGCCTTGAGCAACAGAATGAACTGTGCTGGTACAGAAAGAATAACTAATTTACATATTTTATTCTTAAAGATACAGTAGCAAAAACTGTGCATTTAATTCTAAAGGCCCTATTTTAATGATCTAAGCGCATGGTCTAAAGCAGGGGTGCCCAATCCTGCTCCTGCCGATCGACTGTCCTGCACAGTTCATCTCCAACCTTAATCAAACACACCTGAAGCAACCAATTAAGGTCTTTAGGATCACTTGAAAATTAAAGGCAGGTGTGTTTGCTTAGGGTTGGAGATGAACTGTGCAGGACAGTCAATCGGCAGGAGCAGGATTTGGGCACCCCTGGTCTAAAGGGTACGGCTCAGGTGCACTTAGGGCGTGTCCGAATCCACTTTTGCTAGTGGATCCACTTTTAACGATGGGAAAAATGGTCGGCGCACTCGGCGCATGTTCTAAACCGGTTGTCCCTATTCTCTTAATGAGTAATGGGTGTGTTTTGGGCTTAACGTGCAATAAACCAATCAGAGTGTCATTTCCCATTCCCTTTAAAAGCCAGTTACGCTTACACCATGGTGGGTTGCTATTTACATGGCGAAATTTGCAAGCGGAAAGACTGAACACTTCTCTAGCGAGGAAACGGATATGCTCGTGCGCGAGGTTGAAGCACACAAGCAGACCATCTATGGGACAAGCCGGATTCCACCATATCTTTATGTACACAATATATTTTTTTTTAATATATTGTAATCCTTTTATTTTTAATATTTGCCATGTTTGTGTGCTGATGCGTGTCCCTGTGTGTGTAATAAAGCAGAGTGTACGCCCGTTGTGCACCCGCCTGTAGGCGCATATTACTAATGCGCCCTTTAAATAACAAAAAAAAAATACTGTGCCATTGACTTTAGACCAGGTTTTTGTTGGTCAATTTCAGTTGCCTCAAAATAGCAATGTGCCAACATTGCGCCTGAACACGCCTCGTTTTCAGAGTCACACCATGGGCGCACAAATAGGCGCAAATGCATTTGCTATTTAAACAACATGGTGCAGGACGTGAAAAAGATTACTGCGTCGGGCTGAAACTAGCAAAAAACGCATGCGTCGGGCATAGCGCCGGTGTATGATAAGGCCCTAAGTGTCAAAGAGGGTGTAAAATGGTCTGGTAAAATTAAATCATATAGTTTATTTCCCAAATTTAGACACATTTCTAAATTAAACTGGAAATCAACAGAATGGTTTAGTTCTAAATGATTTGGGTAAAAAAAAAAACTGGCTTAAACTGAATAACACGTTGCTCTTTGGATCATTTTCAAATCATCCTCATCAGGATTTGCATAAACTGTATAAACCTCAGCTCGGGTGCATGTTGTCATTTAAAGCTGCAGTCCGTATCTTTTCCTCTTTGTCGCCATCTCTCTGTTCGAAATCTGTAACTGCAGTGATTCGCGGAATTATCATCTTTACGTGGGTTGTAAATCGGCATGAAACAGCGCGGATGAACACAGTGCTTTGAGGCGAGTGCTGCTGTCAGTCACCGCGCTGTGTGGATACTGTCATACAGAATCACAGATTCACTTTTTGAAAGTTTGACCAACATAAGAATTTTCATAAGAAAATGTCTTCTGAACAAGTAAGTAAAATCCATTTTTGTTCTGACCAACTAAGGGGGAAAAAGCATTCGACATGATAAGCTTCGTTAGATTTAATCAACGCGATTTACAGCAACCGTGCAAATTATAGCCTACTTTGTTCTCAAATTGTTCATGTTAACAACATCAGCATTGCGTGACTAATGTTAAATTTAATGTGTTTTATGGTTACCTGTGTAGTTCAGAATTCATATTCTCCATAATAGCAAAACGAGAAAGGCACAAGGAAACTCCATAACTGTGTGAATTAAGAAAACGTACTGTTACACGATTGAACTATTGAAATGTCTTACTTGTTCAGCAGAAAAAAGCCGTATCTCCTTCCGTTTTGAACCCCTTCAAAACACGGAGTTCACGCACTTTTCAAAAGCCCCGCCGATGTTTAAATCCTTGTGTTCGCATGAGACGGTTTCTTTCTCTTTCTCTAGCCACCTTAAATCCGAAGTACGAAGTCTTTTGGGTTTTATAACTGCTGAATCTCCAGTTGACACTGATGATTGTTGTTTGGATCTTTCTGGATGCCATAAGTTTAATTATGTAAAGTGCTGTGAGAAAAGCCCATACATCTAAACATCTCGTCACGCGCAGTATAGCCGGCTAGCCGAAACTCCTTCTTTATGTGTACGGGTGTGACGTAATGACGCAAAGACATGCTCGAATTTCCCGCGGAAACCCACCAGTACCACTGGAATTAAAATCATTATTACAAGCTAACCGTTTTGAATCTAGCTATGGCAAGCAGATAGTTTTGACCACTGGCAGAATAAGTTTTTTTTAATATAATTATTTTGGATTATTTTTTACTTAAAAAAGTTACGGACTGGAGCTTTAAGTCAAAGTTTTTTTTTGTTTTTTTTAAGACATTCTAAAATCCATAAACATGACCAATTGCCATAATAATAATCTAATTTCTAATTTTAAAAAAATTTGATTATTAATATCATGACAAATATAACTGAATCCAATTAAGATAAATAATCGTCACATTCGACACTGCATAATGTGTACATTTCATACATGAGTCACTGTTGTTTCTAGGCTCTGATTTAGCAGCTTCTGATATTGTCGCAATATAAAAGCACTATTGTTGTCAGAGTAACCACATCTCTATGCTTCAGGTGTTGTCGCTAGGCGCTGACGTGCTTCCAGAGTATAAGCTTCAGACACCAGGCATCAACAAGTTCACCATTCTACACTACAGTCCCTTTAAGGCAGTCTGGGATTGGCTGATTCTGCTGCTAGTCATCTACACCGCTATTTTCACGCCCTACAGTGCGGCCTTCCTTCTCAATGACCTGGAGGAGGAGAGGAGACGTGAGTGTGGTTATTCCTGCAGTCCTCTCAACGTGGTGGACCTCATAGTGGACATTATGTTTATTGTAGACATTCTTATCAATTTCCGGACTACGTACGTCAACGCCAACGAGGAGGTGGTCAGCCATCCAGCTAAGATAGCTGTGCATTACTTCAAGGGGTGGTTCTTCATAGACATGGTGGCAGCCATACCCTTTGACCTGCTCATATTTGAGGCAGGATCAGAAGAGGTGAGCATATGTATATGCAAATGTATGTGTGGTTTGATTTATTTTAAGAGTTCTATAATTTACAATTAAGGCTTTTTCATGCTATTCATATTGTTCAAAGTCTGAGTTTTGGATTTTAACAAATCCATAGTGACTATTTAAAAAAAAAAAAAAACGGTATTAAATATAATATACACCAACAGCTGAGCTTTAATGCTTAAATATGGATAGAGATATGAATATATGACAGACTGTTTTAGCTTTCTTGCAATAAATATTTTGTAATTTTTATGTAAATACATTATTTACATTATGTAAGCATGCATATATGTTTGCACTCTCTCGTTCAGACAACGACTCTGATTGGCCTACTGAAGACTGCCAGACTTCTCCGATTGGTCCGTGTGGCACGGAAGCTGGATCGTTACTCAGAGTATGGGGCGGCTGTCCTCATGCTCCTCATGTGTATATTTGCGCTGATTGCTCATTGGTTGGCTTGCATATGGTATGCAATCGGCAATGTGGAGAGGCCCTATCTGGCGCACACGATTGGCTGGTTGGATAATCTGGGCATGTCCATCGGCAAGCAGTACAACGTCAGTGACCGCTCCTCAGGCCCCTCAATCAGGGACAAGTATGTGACAGCACTGTATTTCACATTCAGCAGTCTGACCAGCGTGGGGTTTGGAAATGTGTCACCAAATACCAACTCAGAGAAGATCTTCTCCATCTGTGTCATGCTCATTGGCTGTGGGTATCAATATGTCGCACCTTTAAAATTTAACTTATGCCATCAAAATCACCAGCACCGCAAAGGTCACCTTTGTTGATCCTGGATATTTTGTTGATCCTGGAACAACATTTTTGTCCGAAAATTTAGTCCTAACCCTATCCCTGCCCCTAAACCTACCCATAATGTATCCCTAAAATCAGAAGGAGATGATAGGTGAATAACACTGATGTAGAAGCTTCTAACCCTGGTTGTAAACCTTAACATGACATAAACTTTAAACTTGTCCCTCAAATCTGATTGGTTGATTGAAACGTTCTTCCAGGATCAAAGAAGATGCTGATCCAGGAACATGTTGCGCTTGGTCAAATCACGTTCACCCCCTAAACCTACCAAAACAATCTGCATTTTTACATTTTCAATGTTGATTTGAAAAATGCTGTTTTCCTCATTGGGAGCAAAAAATGTCCCGACAAGGATTTGGCATATTGCACGCACGCACGCACGAAGAAGACTTGAAAGAAGTCTCTTCTGCTCACCAAGGCTGCATTTATTTGATCCAAAATACAACAAAAACAGTAATATTGTGATATATTTTTACAATTTAAAATAAGTTTTCTATTTGAAAATATGTGAGTGACCTGCGCTGGGAAAATGAGTCGGAATGCGCACACGCAAATTACAAGCAAAACAAGTGAAAAATGTTTTGGTAATTTTTGGTAGTATCTGAGGTTTTCACAAAAATGAGTTCATTCAGCCCTTCTCTAGTGATCCCAATGCTCCAGATAGCAATTCAACATCTAAAAGTATCTTTATTTGTTCGTTTTCTGAGAGGAGTACCTTTCCTTTGTCCATGAAAAAATGCCGTTTTTCTCTGCTCGCTTCTCGACGACTGCCACTTCCCCTCAGCACAAGTTTGGTATCTTTTTAAAGCGCAGCATTCCAACTTTGTGAATATTTGAAATCATGAGTCTGAACCAATGAAATGTGATTTTCAAACTCATGCTGATGTAAACAAAACAATCTTACTTGCACTGACTTACAGATCCAAAGCATGAGCACAAAGGCCTCAGACAGTGCTATACACATATACACAGATATCCTGATATACACAGCATATACACAGAATTACAAAATATCTGTCTTGGCGAGTATTCACGCAAACATTATCTGTTATGTCTTAAGTGAACGTTTCGTTAACTGTTGGGGAAAAACATCTGATGTGTATGATTTCCATTACACGAGAGTAGATGTTAAAACTTCATGCTGATTTGTACTCGGCTTTCGCCAAGATAAGCAAAACTAAGACGTAGCTTTACAGTAAACTATGCTTCTCCATCCATTTACGCTTCTTTCCATAAGGTGGTGTGACTCCCCTTCTGTCCGGCGTTAACGGCAGCAGTGTACTTGGCGCGTTAGCGCACGCGACGGCTGCAACTACAGGACCAGCACGACAACCGTCTGGATTGAACCGAGTAGGGGACATCTCTAGGGTCTTCAAGTGGGCACCTTCCGTCCTCAGTGTTTCGTCGACTAGCCCACGACACTTCAAGAGGGCTCGACAGTGACTCTGGCGTCCCAGAGTCACCCCCCTCCGTCCCCCACTCAACTCAGCCCAGCTTACTGACCTCTACATCCCTCCTGCTGCTGAGACCTAACCACAACATCACAATCTCTCCGCGACCCAACCATACGCGCCAACCCGTTGACTAAGGCTGTCGAGCCCCACTGGTGCGTTAATATGCAGTTTCAGTGGACAACGGTTCCGTATGGCATACCACCTACCGCAAAACACACCCGTCATTCACGCAATATCCACAGGAATGTATACAAACAAACCAACAGACTCTTCAAGTTTTCAAGAACTCTACGAAACCGTAGCGTGGCGGCCTGTACCCAGCCAGCTAGAATCTTTCCGTCTCAACCACAGCCAGTTGCTGCTCCTTTCTGCTGCTTCAGATAAGTTCTTTACTGTGCGACGCAACTCTTGGCCGCTGAATCCGACGTCTCTGAGGAACCGGGTTGTAGAGTGTGCCACAAAACCTCGACAACCCACTTCCACTGGATAAACCTGGACTCTCCATCCTCGCTGTTCTGCTTCAGTGGCCAGATGAGCATACCGCAGTTTCTTCCTCTCATATGCCTCATCTACCGCATCCTCCCATGGCACTGTTAACTCTATCAGTTGAACAATGCGTGCTGATCCAGACCACAAAACAATATCTGGTCGTAGGTTAGTGGTGGCAATCTCAGGTGGAAAAATAAGCCGTTGGTCAAGATCAGCCAGCATCTTCCAGTCCCTAGCAGCTTCCAGTTGTCCTGGGCGAGAATTGGTGTTAACAACTTTTCTTGGTGGTTGCTCGCCTTGGCGGAGGAATATTGTCTTCTGCGTGTAATGTTTTGCTAGAACAGGTGGCAACTTATTGGTCATGTTACGTTTGCCTTCTAATGCTAAAGCCAAACATCGCAGTACTTGGTCATGGCGCCAAGTAAACCGACCTTGGCTAAGAGCCACCTTACATCCTGTCAAAATGTGCCTTAATGTGGCAGGTGATGAACACAAAGGACAAGAGGGATCCTCTCCTACCCAGAGGTTTAGGTTCTGCGGTGATGGGAGAACATCATATGTTGACCTAATAAGGAAACTGATCCTACTCTCTTCCATTGACCAAAGGTCTTGCCAGCCCATCTTACTTTGTTCCACACTCTCCCATCTCATCCACTCTCCCTGCTTGGCCTGTGAAATGGCCTTTATACACCTCATCCTCTCCTCCTGCTGTCGCACCTCGTTGACTACCAGCTTCCTCCTTTGAGCTGGGCCTGCCTTGTGCCATTTAGGAGGAGCTAAACTGAGCCCAAAACCCCCACTTCCATGCTGTACCTGTCCCACGATATCCCTAATTTGAAGGGCAGCCTTTGCCTCTACTACAGATTTCTTTGCTGACCACTTTGCTATCATTATATCAGATCAGTGCTGTACAGTAGGTCTTATATATAGGCTGATTGTTTCATTAATGTTAATCAAACAATTGTGGTATCGTGAAAAAAAAAATTTTTTGACTTGGTGTCTGCCAAATTTTGTGTTATTCCCAGGGATTTTAAGGTATGGTTGCTAGGTGATTTTGTTTTGGAACCCACAGAAAACTTTAACTCGATTTTCTCAAAATTGACTTTGCTGACTCTGTCGACTAGCTACAGCTCAGTCTTTTTTTTTTGTCTGATTCCAACAAATCATGCATCATTTTGAAGGTTTTTTTATTAGAGAATGTGAAAATTTGCTCATTGCAACTCGTTTTGCCAGCACGGGTCACATATTTAAAAATGCAATTTAGTCCAGTGTTGCCAAATTTGAATGTTCAGCATCATTACTCCAGTCTTCAGTGTCACATGATCCTTCAGAAATCATTCTAATATGCTGATTTGCTGCTCAAGAAACATTTATTGTTAATATCAATGTTGAAAACGGTGTATTTTTGCAGTATTCTTTGATAGTCACTTTTGATCAATTTAATGAGATGATTTCTGATCATGTGACACTGAAGACTAGAGTAATGATGCTGAAAATTCAGCTTTGCCAACACAGGAATAAACTGCATTTTAAAATATATTCAAATAGAAAGAAGTTATTTTAAATGATATAATGTCTTAATGAAATATTTTTACAATTTTTTTTAAACTTCTATTTCCAACAAATGTTTTTCATTTGAAATGTCTATTCATCAAAGAATCCTTTAAAAAAATGTATCATGGTTTACACAAAAATATTAAGCAGCAGAACTGTTTTCAACATTGAAAATAACAAAAAACTTATTTACTTTAGCACATCAGAATGATTACTTAAGGTATCACAGGAATTGTCACAGGAGTAGATTGCATTTGAAAGTATATTAAACATAGAAAACAGTCATTTTAAATTGTGATAATGTTTCACAATATTAGTTTTCATGTATAAATGATTTGATCAAATAAATGCCTTGGTGAGCATAAGAGACTTTCAAAAACATTGAAAAAAGAATAATCTTAACATGACTTTTATAAATGACTTGAGTCCTGACCTTTGCCTCCTCCCTTTGTATTCTAGCTCTGATGTATGCTAGTATCTTTGGGAATGTGTCTGCTATAATTCAGCGACTGTACTCTGGAACAGCTCGGTACCATCTGCAGATGCTTCGGGTCAAGGAATTCATTCGCTTTCACCAGATCCCGAACCCGCTGAGACAAAGATTAGAGGAGTACTTCCAACATGCGTGGACTTACACCAATGGCATCGACATGAACATGGTACGAGCCAGGCTTTTTTCCCCCACTAAATATGAATTACTGTCATTGAATGAATACATGCATTGATGTCACTGTGTTCGCTATCTAGTGTTTATAACATGTATCTCAATCACACAGTATTAATGTCAAATGTGTTCATGTGTCTACGCAGTGATCTGATATGCATTCTCTTTCTTATACGCACTCAAACGGACTGACTTCAACACCCTGGTGAGCAGGAGGTATAGAGTAATGTTTGCTTTTTATCAAAAAAGCTGCAGTCATTTTATCTTAAATGTTTCCATATTGACTGTATATTTTATAGAAGCATACAGTTGATTTTAAACTGTATAACCTTGAGCAGTGTTGGTTATATGTATACCGTTTTATGAGGTAAGGGTAGTCTCAATGTTATAGCCAATCAAAGTAATTAAAGTTTGGTCCATTTAATGACTGATGTTAAATCAAAAACTCTATTCTCAAAGCTAATGGCTATGGGTACTGTGACTCATCCTGCACACAGGCATTTATATTTCAGTTAATTTCCTTCAATTAAGTTTCACTTTGATGGACCTAGGTCATATTGACATTTCCTGTTTTGTTAGGCATCAGATTTAGTTAGTCAGTCAGATAGATAGTTACTGCAGGCTGAAAAAAGCAGGCTGCCTTTTTTACACCTGGCTGGGGGACTACCGATGAAAATTAGCACTTTTGAGCTAACTCGGGTACATTTACATTGTTTTAATGTTTATTAATGTACACTGTCCCCTTTCAAATAAAGAGAAAAATGCAGATTAATATATTTCCATGACAGTCATTGTTGTTCCCTGGCTGACATCCCAAATCCAATTCTAAACAAGAAACAGTGTTTTATAGATGAATCAGAAAAATTGGGAGAAAACGTAAGTGGCAGTTGCATTTTCCTCTGCTTAATGTGCCATATATAATTTTTGATGAAGCAAGAGCAAATTAAAGGCTAAAACAATGCAATGCAGCAGAAACAAAGGGCCCCAGATGTATTCATACTTTGCTTCATCTTTTATGTATTTGCAGTTGAGGGAGACAGGGCTATATTAGCATTGTATTATCTGAGCTGTAACGCAAAGCTCTTAAAAACCGGCAATCATTCTGCCCTCCTTCTCATGGAGAACACTCTTTCTGTCCTTTTCTCTCTCTTCCCCTCTCTGCAGGTACTGAAGGGCTTTCCAGAGTGCCTGCAGGCTGATATCTGTCTTCATCTGAATACAAGTTTGCTCCAGAGTTGCAAGGCGTTCAGCGGAGCGACCAAAGGATGCCTTCGGGCACTGGCAATGCGCTTTAAGACCACCCATGCCCCACCAGGTGACACGCTGGTGCATTGTGGGGACGTTATCACAGCCCTCTACTTTCTCGCCAGGGGCTCCATCGAGATTCTGAGAGACGACATAGTGGTGGCTATCCTGGGTGAGCAATAAACAATTAAACAAACCTTCACTGTAAGCCTGTAAACCTGCTAGTTAAACCACCAAAACTTCATTCACTAACTTAGAATCTATATTTAAAACGGAGTTTGTTCCATGACTTTCACACGGTGTCACAATCAGCCCTCGTAAGGGTCAAACCTGTTGTCCTTTTTGTTGCCGGGCCAGATCTTTTTAACCATTATGCTTTTCCTCCACATAATACCTTGGTTCATATTGTTCTAAAAATGTTTGCATAATCTTTCATCAAAACCTCTCTGAAATTACTTTTTTTGCTGGAACCAAGGCTGCACAAGAAGAAAAAAAGTAGTAGATCATAGTCTACCATCTATCACCCTCCAGTCAAATCCAAAAAGGACAAAAATATGTCTCGTCCTACTTCCAGTTGAACATTTTGCCTTATGGAAGTTAAATGCTTTACAAATGCTGCTAACTTCACATCTAAAAGGCTGGCCTTCTAAAAATGGAAGTAATGAAAGTAATCTGCTATTTGGATATTATATATATATATATATATATATATATATATAAACAAACAAACACACACACACACACACACTGTATAGTACAGTATCAATGTACAAATAGCAGATTACTGGAATGCTGTGGAAATTGGGTGGCTTACTATATGGCACTTGCACACTCATCTAAATTTAATATAAACAGCTCAGAGGCTCACAAGGTAATAAAGACTTAATGAAAAAAGTGCTGTCCTTCATTCAAGGATATCTCTCCTGTGATGAGCTCATCATGTTTTTATAGATGGAGAGAGACTGAAATAGAGGAAAGCTGAGGGAAAATGAGAGAACAAGAGAGAGAAAGGTTGTAATTAAATAAGAAGATGCGGGAATGAGATTGGCAGCAGTGTGGTACATGTTTCCCTTGTTCATTAGATTTGCGAAGTGTCACTTAGTGTGACGGAGAGCCCAGTGACAACGCTAGTTTCATTATTTACAGGCACATTAATAAACTCGCGCTCACATGCTTAGAGTCTCCAGTCACATCGTTGCAGCGGGCAGGTGGAGCAGGGTAAGCCGAATTTAAATGGTCCATCCCTCTTCCTACGCAATCTGGCTTTAACAGAATAAGGCCAGGGGAAGAAAAAGAGACACACACTAACATACTCGCGCAACTCAGCAGAAAGAGAGAAGCTACCTCCTGCTTCATATGTACTGTATTCTTAGGTCTCAGTTGAAGAATCACTACCTCAGTAAGAATTTATTGTCTTACGAAAGTGTTGCAGATGGACACTTAATCACTGTACACTAATTCTGGCTCTGGCCTGGCCTCTGTTATTCAAAGATTATATTGCTTATAGCCTCACCTCAAATACTTAATGTGCAATATACAGCACCAATGGCTTTAGCCACGACCCTGAGCCGGATTTAGATACGATGGCAGGTGGCCGCTGCCCAGGTGGCTGTCGTTTGTTTGTCAGGTCTGACCTTTGATATGTATCACTGCAGAAATGTGCTGTCAGGCCTTGACTTTTCTTTTGTCACACGTCCTCAAGAAGCTTGCAGGGGCTTTCAGAAATATGTGCTCACATCAGTTTTTCAAGTTACATTTTACCCAAATTGTGCGTTTGCAATCAATGGAAGCCTATTTCTGGCACGGAACAAAAAAGTTCATTGCAACAAAAAAAAAGATCTCGCAATTTAGATTACTTTCTCAAAATCTTGCAATTCTGACTTTATCTCTTAAGAGGTGTCAAATTTCATTGATGGAAGGGTGTGTCTGAGAAAATTCATATTGTATTCAGTATGTAGTAAGGATCAAGTTAGAAGGTGCCGTAATATTTACAGTTGCTGGTCGAAATTTCGCAGGCGAAATCAAGTTATTTCAACGGGAATCCTCCAAGCGATCAGAAATTTAGCATGAAGGCGAAAGATTTCCCCGTTCAGATTTTGCTACGTGGTTTGAAAGTGACTTCTGTGTGAACTGTGCTTCATACATCGCTACTACTGTAGACAAGAGACTTTTTGACTGTGAAATTTTGCCTACATACAATCACACACTCTAATATGGAAACTTGCTTTCCCCTTCTCACTCTTTGTCCATTTCCTTCATTTTTCATTGCTTTCAAATCTTCTCTTCCCTCTCTTGTCCTCTGATCACTGTACGCCCACCTCTCAGGTAAGAATGATATTTTTGGAGAGATGATTCATCTGTACGCCAAGCCGGGGAAAGCCAACGCAGATGTTCGAGCGCTGAGCTACTGCGACCTGCACACCATCCACAGAGAGGATCTTCTGGAGGTTCTGGACATGTATCCTGAATTCTCTGACTACTTCCTGTCCAATCTGGAGCTCACCTTCAACCTGCGCGATGAGAACACCAAGGTAAAGCAGCAAGCTATTACTATGTACTTACAGTTTTAGAATAAAAAGATGAATGTACTATGCAAAAATACACTAACTTTCACTATATAAAACTCCCTCCGCAGTCTAGTCTACCCTCCCGGACCCTTTATGGAAACTAAGTAAAACATCTTCAGAAATCACAGTAATGAGCACATTAATAAAATATTTATAAAACTTTATTAATCATAGATGTGTAATATTACTGTAGTTTTGGGTGTACAGTGAAAAAGACAAACATTGGGGTGAAGGTGAAGAAATTAAAGATGAAGAGATAATGGTCAATTGTAGTGTAGAATAATGCTACAGAAATAAAAATGTCTGATGAAAAAAACTGAACAGTATTCAATTAATATTCAGCAACTTGGATCATTTAAATGTCAGTATGAATTAGGCCAGTAGTTTTCACATGTGAAGATACTGTAGTCCTTCATAATAGTTTACTTAAACATTTACAAATAGAAGCCTTAAATTGATACTGGAGCTTCCAAGATTTAAAAAGGACGAGATAAAAGATAACTTAAAATAAGAAAATGTAAATTAATGAAATCTATGTAAAAAAAAAAAATCTTATCAAGATATCCTTATCAAGTAAATAATGAGCAGGAAAAGTCATGGAGTCAGGAAAAGTCAGGAAAAGCCAAGTCTAATAATCATCCTTTTCCTTGAGCCATTGAGTTGATTTTCAGTGAATAATGACTTCAGTTTTGGTCTGTTCCTCTTGGCATGAGTTTTATTAATTACTTTTATGATGCACTTTTCTGTCATTTTGCAGTTAGACTGCCCCAGTCTCCATTCACTGTCATTATATTTAAAGAATAGTCCATCAGAAAAGAAAAGAAAAAAAAATTCAGAAAACTTTTGGGTTCCTCAGGGGAAAGCCAGTCTGTTTTTCCCATACTAATGTTGCTGCAGTAAATAAAGTTAAATGCCGTTTAATGCTTTTCCGAATGTGCTGTCATTTCTTTTGTGTGGCAGGGCGCCACCACAGCTCTTCAGAGGAACGTTTACACGGCAATGAGTGACTCAGACACTGAAGACCCTGACGTCAAGACTAAACCCTGCTTTAAGAGGAACCACTCCTCAGGTCAGGACCTTCTCCTCATGTTCTGCTCACATTTTTCTGTCTTCCTCTCCTCCATTGTTCTCTCCTTTTTTCGGTTCCTCCTTTGTTTCCCTTCCCCCGTTGCCTCCCCTCCTCTTTCCACCCATCTCTTTTCTCTCCTGCTGGGTTTCAAGCTGTTTCCATGGTGATTGTTGGCCACAGACAGATGTTTATTGTGTGGTTGCAACGTGACAGATTTTACCTGAACGGTCAAGAGCTGTTTTATCCCCCCGTCCCTGCATAACCTGCTGTTTGGATTATTTATCCCAGCCAAATCTCTCACTCTTTCTCTCTTCCTGGCACACTCTCTTTTTTCTTTGTTCAAGGTGCAATCTGGAGAGTGACCGTGAGAACCATGTGTGTGTAATTCTGTGAGGATGTTGTGTTCTTTCAGGTTCTCCGAGCAGACCGAGCGGGACAGACCAGGAAAGGGGAAGAGATCGAGAGGTTCACACGTTCCCGGGAAGGGAGGAGGAGGAGGAAGAGGAGGGTGAGGAAGTGACAGCGAGGCCTTTGAGTTTGGGTCAATCCCTTCCTTACAACCTGAACACCATCCATGACACATACAGTAAAGATTGTGTTGAAAACAATCTGTTTCATAAAGGTATAACATACATTAATGTACTCATTCATAAGGGTGTCATACTGTAAAAAAAAAAGTGGTTGGAAGCATACTGTATCAAGATGTTTATAATGCTCTGTAATACAAATTGAAATTCATCTATTCATTGTAAACAGTTACAATATAAATAGAATATAAAAAATGATGAATGCTGTAAGTATATTAACAACCCTTTTTTATGAAGCCTATATAAATAATACATTGTATACACCAGCACTATAGAAAGTATTGGCAAAAATTTGGACCGTAAGACTGAGTACATAAATTGAATTCATAAATAACTTGAAGAAAACAATGACTCAAACAAGTAGTGCAGTTTTACTGACACACTGTAGTGTAAAGAAGAGCTTTTGTAATGTGTGAGCAATAGCTGCATCCTTCAAAGGCCAATTGCCTCACCGCGTGCGGCGAAGGCTGTCTCGATTCGAAGGCTCATTCAAATGCGGCCTCTAAATGCGTCCTTCGTTTCCCGTGAAATGAAGGATACAACAGATGGATCCTTCGCTAGTGATGGGAAAAATTAAGCTTTTCAAGGCCAATTTGAACCAATTGATTCGAACTCTTTCGAAGCGGTCGAAACACCACACACTGGTGACCCCTACTGGTCAGAACAGAGGAAATGCAACAAAAACTCGGACCAAACGTTCATAAACAAACCCACACCTTTTACAAACCCACTGCAAATGTTTTATTGAAAGTACATTGTATCAAATGCAATTGACTAATCATCTAATTTATATGTAATATGTGTTATTTTATCCATTTTCAGGGCTCGTTTTGTTTAACAGGCCAATAAGAGACTATTAACTACTATTATTCCTTTTTAGTTATACTAATGTCTAATTAAAACGTGTACAAATGGATCAAACTGATCAGAGGTCAGGTAAACCCCATAGGCAATTATTCAATGGTTTGTCGCTAGGGGGCGATCTTAGTGAATCCGCATGATTCATGGGTTCACAGGCTGTGTCCGAAATCTCCCACTACTCACTACTATATAGTGGACTATATAGTGAGCTCGCCATTTTGTAGTGCTGTCCGAATGTATAGTGATGATTATTATACCCTATATAGTCCACTCAATGTATCCCAGAATGCATTTTGAAAAGTAGTGTACAACCGATGGTCACTAACCCAAGCCCTACATAACATCACGCATTGCGCTGATCGTAAAAGACCTATCAGCATCATCATCTTTAACTTACAATGTGACGACGTCTCGCTAGCGTAGCAAGAACAGCACGTTGTTTTCTGTGTCTAGAAATCCTGTTTCTTTTGCTAATCCGCAAAATCTTCTGAATCACGAGAACAAACAAACAAAAAAGATAAATATTGAGTGGCATCTCCACAGAGTCTAAAAGCTGTTTTTTAAGAGTATTATGAGCAAGATATTTGATAACGTAGATCTGTTTTTTTTTCCCTAATGTCGACAGGCAAGAGAAAACGGTGTAGCGCGAAAATGAAAATATATGAAATATGTGTATTAATTTGATTTATGTTTATGTTTACGTTTATGTTTATGTTTACTTTTTTCAGAGAGATTGCCGGATTACATTTTTTAATCTAAGTATTGGGTTTTACCTTAACGAATATCTAATGATACAAATATAAACATTAAAGCAGTTTAAATGTTGACTTAAATCTTACGAAGATGCGATTTATATATTTTATACTCTTTATTATCTACAGAAATGGACCACTGTGAAAATATTTAGACAGGTTTTGGACCCTGTTTTGTTTTCAGACCGTTGAATGTAACTTTCATAAAACCGCTCATCAACGGCAGCTGTCACAGTTGCTAGGCGACCATAACCATCCATCCCATTTTACAACACTCGGTCTGACCTTCGCGGCCTTGGAAGGCGTGGCCTTTGAGTCCGAGTCCTTTGGAGGATGCAGCCTCTGAATTGGGACACAGCTAATGACTGCTGAAATAATTACACAGCCAGGGAGCTTTCCTCTCTATTCTCCTCTCATTTTATTTCCTGCTCTCTAAATATTACAAAACGGCCCTAGAGCTCATGATTAGACTGAGCTTGGTGTAATATCTTGAGGCAAACACATTCTTTTGGCTTCTGGGTATTGCGGCTGTTATATTAGGGGACACTGGTGCAGTGTGGAGATTATTAATGACGTACGTGTCTGTGTATGTGTATGTGTGTGTGTGATGTATAATTTATCTTGTCGGAGTGCCGTATGTTTTATTACAGTGTGTATGTAATCTCTCTCTGCTCTGTGTGTGTGTATGTAGTAGAATTGACATACGAGCACGATTGATCTTACATATGTGTGCATGATGCATTAAGTTTGTGTGCATCTGGCATGTTTGTGTGTGTGTGTTTGTGATTAATTGCACTGGGACTTGTGTTTCTCTAGATGTGCGTGTTGAAGAATGGCCTTGTGGGAATGCAGATGACTCAGCGAAATCTCGGGACAGAGAAGGAGGAGACGATTCTGAAAGTGACCTCACATTCGGTGAAATGGAGCAAAGACTGGATCTACTACAGGAACACCTGAACAGGTGAGAGAGAGAAATGGAGGTAAAGTAGGTCACATGAAAGAGTAAATTAAGAGAAAACGAGTTGAGACATCAACTTAAACATCCAGAACATTTTGTGCTATTGATAGAATGGTGCCTACCACCATCTGCTGGTCACAGACGGTATTGCACGTTTGCATCAATATGTCTGTGTGTGTTTGTGTAGGCTGGAAGCGCAGATGACTTCAGACATCCAGGCTATTTTACAGTTGCTCCAGAGGCAGAGCGCTCTGGGACCTCCAGCGTACAGCACTGTGGCCGTCAGCCCAGAATACCACAAACCCGTGCAGCCTGTCACCGCCATGCAGACACAGGTAACACACAGGCTATATTCACAATGGAAAGCTAACGTGGATACAGCACGTTATACACTCAGAGTACACTTATGAACTGCTTTGCAATCACTGAAAACACACTTACAGCAAGGTGACCAGATTTCTAAAATGAAATCTGGGGACATTTCCTTACATGTTTGCATGTCGTCTTTTTTTTCATTGTTATGGGTTCCATATACTATATTATAATTAAGAATTATGATGTTTGCAGGTCAAACTGACCCAAACTGGGTTTAATACAATTCACACTGTAAAAAAGTGGAAGTAAGGTGTTTTCAGTGAATGCGCAAGACTTGCGGTTCTTTAGCCGCTATAGGTAAATATCTAGAAGAATAAGCAGTAAACGCTACAAACCAATGTGTTTATAATTACAGTACATGAAAGTAATTTGGTAAGAAATACCAGTTTGCAATATCAGGCAGCATAATGAGATGTTTTGTACAGCTAAAAATAACCGGAAGCAGAAGACACCGGAAGCCAGACACATTCAATTTACAAATTACCGCATTTTCTCCTACGTGAAAAATAAGGTGGATATTACAACAAAACTATGACTGTACAAAATAGATAATTATAACAAAATAAATATGACAACATATGATAAATAAAAATTGTATTAAAAATTTCTTTTACATTTTCTAATTGTAATTAATATTTTAATTTTGACAAAATAAAAAAATAAAAATATTTTATGTCTGTGCTTTTGGAGGCTATGTTGGCCAGGCTTTTTTGTATTTGTTCATAGCTGGAGGAGAAAAGGAAGAGATTGCAGTTGATTTCGGTTGAATTTGCAGTAGCATACTGCATTCGAACGGCAGAAACGGCAGCGTTTAATGTGTTGTCTTCTTTGTAGGCGTTCTCTAGATCAGGACTCTGCAAAGCCAAAGACTCCACGCCTGCCGTTACCATGGAGATGACCTCTGATGTCAGCACGGCGACTACATTGGTGACAGACCCAGAGTGGGAGGCGGGCCTGGGACTGAAACCATTGGAAAATGAGCTCTCTGCATCACAGCAGCCAAGATCTTTCCAGATGTCAGCCAGGCAAGCGTCTCTCCCAGATTCGTCACCCGGAGGCGGATTGACGCCGGGTCTCCGCAGGCCCTCCTCTGATCCTGGGCTTCCAGGGCAGTAACATAAGGTCAAAGGTTTTGATGGTAATGAAGCAGAGTCCAATAACAACTAGGTTGAGTTCTAATAAGCTGAATTGTGAAGAAGAATGCCTTATAGACGAATCTCACTCCTGTATGCTTTCATGTAACTATGCATAGAGAGAACAAACACTACAGTAAGCTCAGCCTCCTCCCTTCTACAGCTAGACTCAGGGTAGAGAACACCAAACCGAAGAGTCGTATGCAAAGAACTTAAAACAACCTTTTCCATGTCCCTAATAGTTACCTTAAAAATGCTGTAGCTGAAAACAAAGCAGTTGAGCAGATGCATTAATGCAGAATGTATCAGTTTGAAGGTTGTTCATTTTGTAAATACATAAATAGAGCGCTGTTCAGGAAGTAACATACTGGACATACAACCATGTTAATGAAAGAAAGATGCATGCTAGGGGTATACAAATGCAGTGTTTATTTATTTTTTTGCATGTTTCTTGAAAAACACTTGCATTGTTAAATTGATGACGTGAGCTCGTTTTTTTTGTTTGTTGTTCTTACATTACCTATTTGAGATTTACATGCATTTAACTATGAATTTCCTGGTATTCAGGAAGAATCTTTACTTGAACTGAACTCTGCAAAGCAAAGCCTCATCATGAAAACTGTTGTCATCATCTCAAAATATCACATTATTCTACCCATATCAGATTTTCACTGCACCGTTACATTTAACAACGACACACTGCCCCTTCAGAGCTAACTCAACATTTTAGCATTGTCAGTATTGCAACATCATGTCAGTCTCAGTATTGAATTTGACAAAACTTTTTTGGTCCAAGTGAGTGTGACCATTCTTTGGCCCTCATGGTGGGTAATTCAAACCACAGATGAGTGCTGTATCTCCCCAGAAACAGAGGGGTCATTCTTAATCCTGGGGAAATCTTATTTGCCATCAATCTCATTTACCCCATAGCTAGGCATTGACAAATGCAGCTCACAAGCCGTTTTAATAACTGCTTGTCATCTGAGGAAATGTCGCCACATAGATCCGCTCTGGTTGTCCGCTCCAGTTTTTGTTTTGTTTTGTCCGCTCCAGTTAACGCGTTTGCTGTTGCAGTTTGAGAAAAGCTTATGAATATTTAATAAGGTAAGCACTGAGGCAGTTTACGATTAGTTAAATCTGTTGCTAAAAAATCTCGCCTTTGGATTCTAGCACTCTTAAAGCAAGGTTAACACTTAATTTCCCATGGTTAAATGCAGTGCTAATACAATTGCTTAACCCAGGGTTAAAACTGGCCCTGTGGAAAGCCCTTTTGTGCTTTTTGTCCCTCATTTCTTTATGCAGTTTACGGATTCATTTTAGAAGGTTCTTACATTCTAAAGCTGTAGCAGTGTTGTAGTTTAATTTTTATCTGTAGAAATATATCTGGATAACGCGATCTGCAGGAGAAAACACTAGCTTTTGTAGCAGCAGTCATCCCTGGCCTTCCAGAAGATAGATCTACTTAAACACACACTTTTAGTCTTGCAGTGTAACATGACAGCGAGTTCATGTGTAGGAGGACTGCATGTTTAACCAAAGTTAGTTAGTAGAAGTAATCACTTAATCCACATTTAATGAGATGCATTGAAGCACACTGTCTTCCTAGTGTCCGCTAAAACAAACAAAAAAGCAGAAAAATGTATGCATGTTTAGTAATTTGCTCATATGGCCACCAGATTTAGAGCTTCTGCATGAATTAATGAATCTGATTGGTTGGCTGAAATCTGGAGGCGGAGCATCATGACATATCAGTGTATGCGAAAGAGGTTCTAAATCCTCATCTTTCATCACACAGATATGTGGTTGGCCGTCATCATCACTGGCTCGTGTGACCGCTGTGATCACGGCATGCACTGACCTAACAGTTTCCTGTGAGATGGTCCAAGTCATGTCTCGTGTTTTAGTAAGTTGGCCGGAGTGGGTTTGCCGTAGGGGTGTTTCTGAGACGAGGCCAGGACACGTGCCAGTGCGGGAAGAGAGCGAGAGAAGGATACGATGTTATTGCGATCTTTTGCACAAACTCTTTAAACATCTTGTACAGTGTCACTTTTTAAAACTAGTGCTGTTCACAAAATTGTTTTTATGCATTTTTTTTAAATGTTTGACACTGTATTTTATACAATGCAACACATAACAGCAGGTTAGAATGTTTTCTTCCTTGGGTATATTGGTATGTATTATATTTATGCTGTATATTGTGAATATTACAAGAGTTAACGCACAACTCTGTAAATTAATAAAGGACAGAATGCTTAATTTACAATGTTGCACAAGATTATTTATGGAAAAAGCACTTTATTGCTCTAAGAACCTGTGGAAAACCTAAACGAGACGCTTTGTATGCACTTCCATTTGCGAAATCCTTTTGAAGCGAGTCTGTTCATGCTGTGGCCATCTTGGTAACTTTCCAGAGACGGTACACAGCTTCGAAATAATCGGCGGAAAAAAAACGACTGCCAAATCTAAATGTTAATAACATACAGTACAGTGGGGTCCAAAAGTATGAGACCACTATTAAATTTCTCCTGTTTTGCATGATTAATTTACTAACAAAAAATTGTTTCATATTTCAAATTCATATACATCATAACTTTGATTCCATTTTTTCAAAATACTAAAAAGGTTTATATATAGTAAGTCTTGGAGGTTTGCATCCCACTGTATGTAAATCACCACTGAAATGACAACAATATAATATATTTTGCTTTTATAGCTCAAATCAGGCTAAAACCAGTTTAAAGTTTGTCCAACTAATGCACACTGTAGAGTAAGAAAGACCAGGTGACGTTTTTACCTACAAGAAGCTTTTCTTGTTAAAATAAATGAATGTCCTTTCCTGTGTTTCCCAGCATCACACACTAAGCAGCAGAGCGACCCCTGCAAGAACCCATTTTGCTGGCCTCTCTCTGGTCTTAAGGCTGAAGGTCCAGATATACGTGTTGGCACGTAGTTTGGTTTTATAGACGGGGCATTCGTAGGTATTGCGCGTCTCCTGGCGGTCGTTCGGGATGGCTCGAACAGCTATAACAGGCATGCTGGGAGTCAGTTCTTTCAGGCGTGCTTCTGCGATTGTCCCACCCTGAATATCCCAGCGTGCACCTGCAGTCACAAACACGGACTTTAGAATCAAATGAGCATTTTCCATCAGTCAGTCAGAATCCTCAGTGATTGGCTAAAACTGTCGTATTTAGATTTAGATGATACAGACCCTCCATGTAAAGGCCATAGATGTAGGCTCCCTCTCTGGCCGGCTGGTTAAACTCCTCTTTGAACTTCTTGGTCACATCCACCGTCAAATTCATCTTGTCCAGCGGCCATTCGTTCTTGCGTGCCAAACTCTGCATCACAGCTTCAAAGACATAAAGTGTGTGTGATGCAAATGAATGAATGTATATAGGTCCTCTGAAGGAAATGTCTTGAAACTGTTCAAAAGTTTGGGGTGGGGGGTGTTGGAAGAAATGTCATTAAATTGATCTAAAGTGACAGTAAAGAAACAAATGTTACACAAGATTTCTATTTCATATAAATGCTATTTTTTTTAAACTTTCTATTAATCAAAGAACCTGTTAGATTAATTTACTGCACCTGTTAGAAACGACTGAGGGTTAAATAAACCAGAGATCCAGACCACACTAGGCAGAGAGAGATCATGAGTCCAACTGTCTAACTCTCTACAGCGCAGTAACACGTCATTGTACCTGATTGGACACACACACACAGAGAGACATCACATATACAGATTGGTATCATAAAACAGTACAACGGTTATATAGTTCCAAAACTTAGTGAGTTGCCCAGCTAAAATATAATATCTACATAAAACCTACAATACAACATATAAACTCTCATAATATCCTAATAATATTTTATTTCAGCTAATTGCCAAGACAACACTTCTCTTGAACTTTTTTTAGTACCTCAACTTAAACTAAAAAGAAAATAAGCACACAACAAATTGACTAAAACTTTAAAATGAGAACAGAAAATATAAAAATAAATCAAATTAAAAAAAACTATAATAGTATATATCAATGATTCTGCTTACCACTGTCCGAGGCTGTATATAGAGGGGTAGGCCAGTCTGGTCCAGGTATCAGGAACATTATCAAAAAACAGAGCTGTCTGTATCTGCTCCATCTCGGATGAAATTGCCAGCTCTCCCTGCCAGAGAAAATAAGGTTTACGCTAATAGTCAAAAGCCTGGCCTCACAAGCATGTGCGTAAAGAGACTGTGACCAAGCAGAGTTCATTAATCTGAAATCAATCGATAATAAACTGGCACAGAAGACAATTCCAATAACAGCACACCTTCAGCCCCAGGTCCAGCTCTTTGAGCGAGCGTCTGATTTCATTGAGGAGCGTGTTCATACGCTCACACTCCTGGAAACACACCAGAATGTAGGGCGAGCGCTCGGCTGTTTTGGACGTGATGTCAGACATGTTGTACTCTTCTGGTAGCTTCTCCAGGATGTCATCCAAGATTGTCTTCACCTGAAACAGCAATGGCTTAAACCTTTGTAGAAAGCTATCCGTCACCACAACCAATGATCTTTCAAAAGCTCAGAGCCAGACCTTCTCTTCGGTGGTCTGTGAGGCTCCTTCACCCATGGTGGAGTCTCTGTACTGCAGCTCCAGAAGAGTGTGGAAGAGGCCGTCTGACGTCACTGTAAGAAACTCAATCTCAGCGTTTGGATGAAGCCCATAATGCACTGGGCTTTCGTGGGGAAGCATCTCATCTATGTACGCATGATAGCCTTGGTAATCCAAGTTAGAAGGCACAACCAATCCTGGGGCCAGTGACAACTTCCTGTCAAACTGAAAGTACAATGAGTTAGTTTGTGTTTGTGAGACGAAATATTTATCAAGAGCAAAAATAATTGGGATCATCCAATACAGATAAACCGATTCTTATTTTCATGTTTTGGCCAATAAATGGAAGATAATAAAATTCAATAGTAATACTTTACAATAAGGTTCCATGTGTTAACATTAGTTAACTACATTAGTTAACATGAGCTAACGCTGATACATGCTTTAGAAGTATTTTTCATAGTTCATGTTATTTTCAACATTTAAAAATACATTAGTAGAACCAAAAGTTGTATCTGTTAATATTGTTTAATGGACCTGAGCTGACATGGACTAACAAATGAACAGATGTATTTTTATTAATGAAGATTTATAAATACAGAAATAAATTTGCTCATTGTTACTTAATGCATTACAATAAGCTCCCATTAGTTAATATTAGTTAAAGTGTTACCAATTCATTACTATTTTGTCTAAATACATTTAAAATACAACACTAAAAATAATTTAAAATGCTAAAGGTAATGGATATTATTTTTGAGGTTTGCTAAAATTTACATTTACCTGTTAAATAAGTAGTGTTTTAAAAGATTCATTTTAAATGACCATTGGACAACAGCTAAATGTACAAATATGGCAAATGCATATGAACGTATATTTTTCAATTTTGAAAAATACAGACATTAATAATAATAATGGCCAATAACCGATTTGGTATCAATATATATTACATCCCCACTAAAAACCTAGATCAATCATTTTAAATGCTAGAAGTGGATTGAAGCATCACAACATTGTTTATCTATCTTTTATATTGCACATAATAATCTTTTGTAAATGTATTTAAATGATGATTCTTTATACCGGTAATAATATTTTTGCTATTATCTAGCACTAGTTTAATCTAAATCTTAAATTAAGAGGATCAAGTCCACAACTAAATATCCCACATCAGCTGATAAATCTTCTGGACTGATCAATCAAATAAAATATCACCATGCTGACCGTATTTTACCACAGTCTTGGTACACTTTGTTGAGTGTTTGTGTAGTCATTCAGTGTGTGTGTGTGTGTGTGTGTGTGTGTGTGTGTGTACACCTGATTAGGTTGCATGTATTCTTCCAGGTAAGTTCTGCACAGTCTCCTGTCCCAGTCATCAGTAATGTGACCTCCATACATGATCTCACCAAACAGGTACCGAAGGTCTTCCCATGGTACCTGTGCAACACAGGCTCAGTACTGTACATACACACTCTCTCACCATATCAGTAGAATTAGTAGCTCTTCCAAAATGATTTCCATGTTTATATCAGTTACGAACACATGAAATGAATACATTAAGGTTAAATTTGTAGATCCCAATGTTTCTAGTGAGGCCTATGGAGATTTGAATGAAGGATTTGGTTTTCTGTTAATTACACACCTGTGAGTTGGCTTCTAGGTAGTTGTAGAGCACATTCACTGATATGGTGAGATCCCCTGTGTTAAAAGGGTACTTCCTGTTCCAGCCCTGTGGCCCAAATTTCCTCCTTTCAGCCACACAAGCGTGAAAATAACACAGCGAGAACAGGATGGTCTTAAACTCCTGCTCACGGGAACACTGGTCCAGAATGTCCTGCATTCACAACACAAACAAATGAGCATGCAAGTTACCAAACGAGTTCATGTAACGCAATGTTCTCATTTGACTTAATGATACACGAGCAAAGATTTTGTGTTACATCTCATCCTTGACAAGTCTGAAGCCATACAAAATTGTGTTCCTTTGTCCGTCACAGCTGTATATTAAACATTAAATATGTTTTGACAGGCTATTTAAGCAGGATTTTGAACCACTAGCATTTCACTGTGGGTGGAGCCATCAGCACAGCATGATAAAAACAAAGAAATGTCATCGCGACTCGAGTAGTTCATTTGGTTTAACCTGATCAAAGTTGTCCAGAGCAGCATGTAGGTTGGCCAGCATGCCTGTGGGTGGCTCGTTAGTGATTTTGATGGAATTTTCCAGAATTCCCTGTGGAATGATGTGTTCCTGTGGAGTGGGAGAGGGTTCTGCACTCATGAACACTCTGTAGTCTTGGTGACTGTTCTCACAGCAACATTCGAGAAGCTTCTCAAGACTTCCCAGCCACTTTGCCACCAGGTGAATGTTCTAGAAGAAATGCATGCATTTGCATAAGCTATATACATAAAACAACAGAAATATACAGTATACAGATCATGTACACAAAGACACACCTGTAGAATGACCCAGTGGCCCTCTCTAGAGGCCTTTTCCATGGCAAGTTCAGCCACAGATTCCTGGCCCTGGCCCAGAGACACATTATGGAGCTTCCCCAGGTCTATTGTGAAACCCAGCTTCTTGCCTAAACATCCACAGAAATACACAGGCTTTCTTCACAATGTCAGTTCAAACAGTTTTTAGGCATATCGTATTCAAATCTAATGTTTTTTCTGAACCAGTGCAGGGTCATGATGCAGTACCACAGTCAAAATGATGGCACACACTCTTTGACAAGCTAAACGTTAAAGATTCATGCATGAGATAAAAGAAGAGCCAGTATGTAATTTTTACCCAGGGACTCGACATCTTTTAGGGGGTCCACTCCAGGGGACAGGATGAAGAATACAGGGGAAGCGGGACCGCACTCTTTGAATGAACGTGCAAACTCCATCTTCCTGCTCTCGGTGTACTGCACACCTAGTTTCTCTTCCACAAAGTTCCTACACACACACACACACACACATTTGTTTTTGTTTTCTTGATGGGGACTTTCCATTGACTTTTATTGTTTTTATACTAAGCTTATCTTAACTCCACCCCTAAACCGATTGCATTTTTAAATATTAAAACATTATTTAGTGTGATGATTAACAGGTTAGTCCATCCAAAAATTGAATTCTGTCATCATTTACTCACCCTCATGTCGTTTCAAACTACCTTTGTTCATCTTCGAAAAAATAAATGAGGATATTTTTAACTCTGTTCTTTTTTGTCCATCATGAAAGTGCGCAACCAACATTTTTAAAGCAGCACTAGGTTACTTTTCAACCTTCATAATATATTTCCAAGTCTCTTGTGATGGTACATCGACTTACAATAGGTTGAATGACACGTCTGCCATAGCCTTAGCGTTTTTAATCGTACTTTTAAACTTCGGGTTTCGGGTAGTAACCGGCGAACAAAGAGAACTACAAAATTCGACTGCTTTACGGCATATACGTTACTTCCACCACCACTTCCTTAAAATCGGACGTGCGAGCCAAATGTTATAGTCATGGCTGAAGCAGCACAGAAAAACAAGAAAGCAAAGGTTTTATCGGAGCAAAGCAAAAAGAGAAAAAGAGAAAGTGATCGCGTTAAAGGCAGAACGAGGATCAACATTGGGCCAGCATTTTCTCGCTGGCGTGAGCTGAAGGAGGAGGAGGGGTGCCCGACCGATGCGGACTTGGCAAAAAAAATCAAAAAAATCAAATGAAAGCCTGTGTCTAAACGGCGTGCACAAGTTTGGTAGGGGCTACATTCTTGCAAGTAAATATATAAGATGTACAAAATCATATTTTAGGATACCTAACATGTCTGTGATATTTGTTTATTTGTCTTGCCTCAAGCTATAATGCAAATCGATTTGTAAAATTTGCAGATTCATTTATGGTAGCTTGATATTATAATATTGACGATATATGGTTATCATCAACCACTCAGACATTGCATTGAAGTATCATATAGATTCAGTAAAACGATAACCAATAGACTAGGCTACTACAATGACGCTGGCTTGTAAACGTGATCATCGCGATCATTTGTCGTTAGAAAAAAAATAAAACCCATGAAATTATATTCATATGACATGCTGAAATATATGCCACTGTACCTGGGATGAAGACATTTCACACGCGACGCAAGCAGAACACCTGCATGTGACCTCCTCCTACAGTGTTCAGGGCTATCATGGTTGTCAACAATTGCACGTGCATGTAGGATGACAGAGTTTACGACAGTAGTAGAGGTCTAGAGGACAATACTGTTTCCCAACTGTAGGGGGACCCCACCCCGAGAGCAAAAGTTCCCTGGTGTTACTTTAAGCTTCAAAAATGACATGAAGACATTGTAAAAGTAATCCATAGTCCATATTAATTCAGGTGTTCTGAAAAGACACAACTGCTTTATATGATGAAAAGATTTTATTTAGGCTTTTATTCACATATAAACATTGATTAATGCACATAGAGCTCATCAAATATGGTAAAATTACTCTCAAACATGGTTGATTCATATGGATTACTTTAACCATGTCTTTTTTGTACTTTATAATGTGTGAAAATTTCAGTTTCATGGACTTTCAATGGATGGACAAAACGGATAAGAGAATATTTATCACCATTTGTGTTTCAAAAGAGGAGCGAAAGTCTAATGGGCTTCAAACGACATAATTCATTCTGTCTTTAATAAACACATACTATACTTCATAGCCTCACCGGACAGCGTACGTCATCCGGTCGGGTCGGAGAGCCCTCATAAGGATGAGTTTCTGGAGCGAACTCTTGCTTTTCCATTCCTGAGGGAGTTTCTCTTTCTCTGGACACTCTGACTCCACCACTTTCTTCCAGCGTTTGGGTGAGCCCTCGATGTCCCGGTCCAGACCACGAAACTCATCGGTGAAGCTCATTGTCTGCAGGAAGACACCAAAATACAATTATAAAATGCTGCGTAGACGTACGCACAAAAAAAAGTGCATACGCCTCTCTTGCAGATTTGAAAAACACAAATGATCTTAAAATTGTGCGCAGCTGAATGGTTTCAGATCTCCTAATTAATGTCATTAACATATAAAAGAGCACCAGTCAACGTCCAAATGCTTTGCTTAATTTGCAAATACCTGCAGTGCTCCGACTCTCTGCCACAAGGAAAAGTGTGTATGTCTGCTTGAAACCTGTCACGGCACTAAGCACTTTTCCACGTCCAGGCCCCAGGAGTGTTGCAGGTAATAATTGTCACCTCCTTAACCGTGCGTGTGTGTGTGTGTTTCTTACTTTAACAGCACTCCAGGCGGTGTTGGAAAGGAAGTCGACTGGGCTGGCAAAACTATGGTCGATGTTGAAGCGCAGCAGAAAGTCGAGCTCCCGAGGATCCACCTCTTTTCTCATTAACAACAACTGATACACACAAAAGTCACAAAAAGTATGCGTCACGACAAAAAACTCACCCATCCTTTATAATGTGCGTTTTACCCAGACTGTATCACCTGAAATGTAAGCTGTGCTGCGAAGGTGAGCTTGTCTCTCTCAAACAAGCCTCTGTTGATGTAATTAAACGTAGAGAAGGTGATACAATCTATCAGTGTGTTTACACGGGTCTTTACATCTGAAGAGGCATCTGCGTTCTGCACTGCCTTGTGGAACACAACGTTAAATGCCTGCAGAACGAAGAGAACATGCAAAGTGATTTCCCTGAAAAGTGCGAGACACAAAAGTGAGCGTCACACAAAACCCAACACAGCAACACTATCTCAGCAGAGTCGAGTTGGGGGTGGGACTTTCTGGTGACGATAATGGTGCACAAATGACACAGCTCAGCTTGAAATGTTTTCAGGAAGACCTGAACATCTGTCCTACAGAATACATACACAGACACACACAAACAAGGCCAGACCTTGAGGGAGAACTGGTACATGGGGTTGATCTTGTTAAGGTCATTGATGATGAAGTAGAGCAGGGATGCTCTGACAGCCACGGCCCGGTAGTGTTCACGAGCCTCATTAATCTTCACCTCATTAACCTTCGCCTCCAACACCTACACAACGCAAAAGCAGAATCAGACTGAGAAGAAACAACAAATGCCAACTAAAAAGAAAAATCTCTGGCTTGTCTAATGTTCTAGGGAATGTGGTTTCTGTCCTAAAGCTCAGAGAGCCTAGCAATGCTCCCAACATGAAGACTGTTCAAAATTAAGCTACATTACACAATACTTTGTTTAGCCCAATCTGTGACCACAGAATTGACATGTATATTACTCATAGTTCTCCACATTACACATCAAGAAACATCATGTTTATTTTATATATTGGCTATTTTGATTATTATGCTTCAGCTGCAGTATCAAGTCTAGTCTAGTTCAGCTCAGCTCAACACATTGTAAAATGTCTTACACTCCTGTTCAAAATGTTTCGGTCAATAAGATTTTTAATGTTTTTGAAAAGTCTCTTTTTAACACATTTTATAATGTCACTTATACCTGTGATGGCAAATTCCAGTCTTTAGTGTCACATGATCTTTGAAGAAAAAAAAAAATCATTCTTATATGCTGATTTTGTGCTCATCAAATGTTAAAAACATACTTTTTTCAGGTTTTTTGATTAATTAAAAGTTCAAAATATAAGCATTTATTTCAAATATAATTATTATTTAGTAAAAATGTAAAAGTTTGTACTGCCACTTTTGATCAATTTAATGCATCCTTCTTGAATAAAAGAAAGAAATGTTATCGACCACAAACTTTTGAATGGTAGTGTAATCAATTCCCACAAAACCAGTGCAGAAAATGCCCAAATGTGAGCAGATTCTAACATGGCTACAGCAGCGAGGCAGCTCACTTGGCTTGGAACAGAGCTTATGTGGGTCAGTGACAAATGTTGGAGGAAGGAGAAATCTTTGACATTGAGTTCCACGTTATTTCACCATATTCGATTTTCCAGGAAAAACGGTTGAAAATACACAAACCTTCATCTCAATCTCGGCAGCTGTGTGTTTAGTGCTCTCGAGTTTCTCGACCAAAACGTTGTCTCCCAGGAAGTTATTCTCAGCCGCGGAGAGACGTGTCAGTAACTCATCCTCGAGCTGCTTTAACTCGATTTTAAACGTGTTCTGTTGTTTAGTCAGTTCAGACTGCAGAGACACACAGAGAGCTATCAGTAACACTTCACTCAAAAGTGTGTCCAGGTCTGACTAAACAAGTCCACACACCTTGAGATGTTCGAGGTCCGGTCTCTCCAGGTCGACCACCTCCGCGAGCAGCTGGTCCTCGAGCCCGTCCCGTGTGACGGTAAAGTTGATGAGGGTGGTCTGGGCCTGGATCTCAGGTTTATAGTGCGGGTTTGCCAGCTTAGTGTGCAGAATCAGACGGAAGTCGGGATGGAAATAACATTCCTTATCCCCCACTTTAATACATCTGCAGAGGGGAGAAGAGAGGCATGATGAGGGGAAGATAACGGTTTGTTATACTGTTATATTGATACACTTTTTCTGTTTTTTGTATTATATTTTGTGAAATGCCGTGTGTTGTTGTGTTGTGTTCCTTTACCTGCCCTTCTTGATGGTGTGTCGGCCCAGTAATGGATCAATAACTGGTTCAATTGTCTCCTCCAGATTCTCAATCAATACAGGCTGTCCTGAGACCACGGCCTGTTCAATCACATCCACATACCTGTAGCGACAACGACACAGACCAAATTAAATACTGAAATAAATGCGAAGACAACATGAAATGGCATTAGCAATGCATTTACTTCCATTGTTAAGTGAAACATTATTTATATGGAGATAATGTTGGACAGGATTTGATTTTATCCATCAGGATTAAATCCATAAAATGTACACGGAGACAGTTATTGCATTTTGTTGAAAGATTATGAAAATAACCATTTTGTGCACAATAAAACCAGGAGATTTTATCTAAAAAAAAAAGAAAATGCAATATTTATATTCATAAGGTCACTATTTTCACATTGGGTGAAACCTCTTGGGACGTAATTTCTGAGGTATGTTCATCAACTGCTCACCCCTTCTGGTTGAGGTTAATGACCTTCAGGCTGTTGCCATAACGACTCTTGAGCCACTTGATGCCCTGCAGCTGGGGGTCAATGAGCAGCGGCCAGCGCTCACAGTTGGTCAGTACAGTGGCATTCTGAGTAGATATCTTATCACCCGGCAAGCCCTCGTTATTCCACTTCGCAATGGTAGCGCCATCTGTTAACATGGAGATGGGATCTAAGCCCTCGGTCATAGGGATGGGCACCTGAAAGTCATCAGGAAACGGAGGGAAAGGGGATAACAGATTCATTTAGTATATTAATACTTCTATCCTTATAAGGGATAGAATAACATCCTGTTATTGAAGGATGGGAAGGATGGCACAGTCACTTTTCCACCATCGGACCAAACCGCTCTATTAACGGTACTTAACCAACCCTTACGTTCCGTGCAGATCCGGCCCAGCCGAAATACAGTAGTCAACATTTGAAGTGGATCAAAACCTTTCAAAGTTATACATGAATTTTGAACAACACCCATTCTTCAACTTTGATGAACTTTTTAGATCCACTTCAAATGTTGACTACTGTATAACTGAAAGCGTTCCTTACCGTTCTTAGAACCATTCAGCCTGGCGGTGGGAAAGCGGATAAAATGGATACTAATTTCGTGAGAGAAAACTAAGACTAAACCTATTTGGTTAATAAACAGTTTCATTTTCGTGAACTGAAATAAAATAAATTCCAAGGAAATTGAAAACTAAAACTAAACAAATGTAAACAGTTACTGACAACCTAACTGAAATAAAATTAGCAGAAATAAATAATCGTTTTGGCTTGTCTTGTACGAGGCTTGTACTCTATGCAGTTTGAGGTTTCTGAACTTGAACAGGTGAAACAATACACATTTTAGCACCACAATCGCCTTTTTATATAAAGACAATAACTATGAAACTGTTTATCTTGAATACAGATTTTCTCGGTCCCTCACTTACCTTCTGGGCGCGCAGGTAAGGCATCCAGAGGTTATGGAGTAACTCCTCTCTGTATCTCTTTGAGAATGAGCCAGCGTATGAGATGAAGGCTGCAGTGAGGAGAACGTCTCCACACAGAGTGGATTCCTGCTCGCGGTACTGAGCCACAGAGTGAACCCAGCGGACATTTTCTGACTGAAACAATTCACAAAAACACATTTTCCACATGTGGAAGATTTAAATAAATGAATGCACCAAACAGAAATGTACCATATTAATGGTAAATAATAGTTTTTATGATAACCAACATGATGGTTGATATAAATTTATACATAGTTTAAAGTTGCATGTATAGTAGAATTTTTCATTAAAAATTAGTATGACAACATAAACATACAACTATTGTCCAAAAGACAAAACAAGTGTATTGCATTCTGACCTCTAAACCCTTGACCAGGCGGTTGGCCAGCTTGATGGTGTTGTTGGTGTGGTTCACCTCATCCTGACAGCGGAGTTTCTCCGAGGTTGCTTTTTCAAACGCAGCTTTCAGTGTGTCCAAACTACCATCCAACTCCTCCACATTTCACACAAACATTTGACATTACACAGTGCATTTTTGTGAAATGCTGATAGGATATTGTGGTGGAGAGAGAGACTTACGGTCAGCTTCTTTCTGATGACCTCTAACTTTTCTGCAGCCTCAGCCAAGTCAGCGTTGGCCTGAGACAGACACATCCTCTTCACCTCCACCTCACACAACACCTTATTAAACCCAAACACATTTAAACACACAAACGCAATACCAGAACGTTAGAATGGTTTACAGTCAGAGCACTGGATTGAGTCATATATAATCTGTCGGGTTGCGTTGAAATGTTCTTGTGTCCAGTATTATGTTGTTGTATAATTTATTCATCTGAACAGATTAGCAAGCGTTTACTCACATACGTCTGGACAGAACAGCATGGAGGAGGGAAGCAAAAAAACACACTGTAAACAATACAATCACAAAAACTCAATGAGAATCCCACACAAGACATTAATTGAGTTAATCTAAAGTTCTACATATAGCAGCACTCTCGGTCTTAGTTTGTGCAAAAGTGTTTACATAGACACATTCATTTAATAATCTTGCATTTTTGAACTGATGGTGTAAGTGAGCAGAACCTCGTGGAAGCGGATGATGTTAATGACCCAGGCACAGAGACCGGCCGCTGCAGAGGATTTCAGACGGACAAACTCTGGATTAAACTCAGGATCACTCAGATACTCGTCTTTGATCACACGCACTGTGGCTTCAGGGATGTGCTCTTTATCAAAATTAACCAGCGCCTGTAAGAAGTCATCCACCTAAACACACACCAAAAGAAAAGGAATAAATCTACCCAATTTACCTCTTTGCATAACCTGCAGAGTTACAGTATACAGTAGTTTCACTGCCAAATGATTCATACATCTCGACAATCAATATGTCATTTGAAAACTTCAATACTCGAGATTCGCTAACATTTTTTGTTCTCACATTTCGGCAATTTACGTCAATTTCAGCCTTTTGCCAGATTTCAAGAAGATGGCTTAAGTTAAATGTCAGAAACATTTGCAGATTGCCCATGAGAATAAATCTTAAATGTCAACTCTACACACACTCACTTTACTCATGACAACTTTAGATGCTTTCCAGCTGCGATCCTTTGGGATACGGCCGCCAGGAGCCAGGAGCACCAGAACAGCTGCAGACACATTCGATACGATGGCGGGAGGATTCGGAAACGTCCGCAACTCTGTTAGATTCAGCTGTACAGACACACACACACACACACACATACATACATACACACACAATTACTCTGGACAAAACTAATCAAGTCTGCTCATCAAAACAAAGCATTTGGATATGTGTGCGAGGACGGTTCAATACAGAAGACAAAGCACACCCATTACTCCCCAAACTATAGTCAAGTACATACATACACTACACACACAAATACACACCCTGTTGAGTGTGTTGAGTGCTGCATTAGCTGCCTGTAAAGCCGGTTCTGCTTTCCACAAATCTGCTTCAGTCTCCTGCTGCTGTTTGGTCACTTCTGCTTGAATTGCTTCTACCTGATATTGCAATCATTACAATGTCTTTCACAGATACATACCCATCAATAGCAATTATTAATAAACAAACAAGGATGGGGAATCATGTGATATTCTAATGCGGTAATGCGTGTGATTTTGTGCGTTAGGGTGGGAATATCTTTATGTGCGTGTCTCACTTTTTGCTCCTCTGCATCTGCTACACTCCTCTCCTGACTGAGTTTTTCACTCTGTTGGCCAATTTTAGCGATGAGAGCTTCAGTATCAGTATTTCTTAGCTGCAACTCTACTTCCTGTGTGGCCAGTTTAGCCTTCAGATCCTCCACCTGAAAGAGAGGTCCAGAAAATGTCAAACTTAAAGCTCTAGGACTGAGAATATGTTTATTTATTTATTTAAATTGTATTTTAAGGTTAATTTTAGTTTTTGCAGCTCCTTCAGCTTCCAAAATGAGATGCATTCTTCCGGCCTTGGTTAAAAGAATAGGTCACTTAAAGGAAAATTATGTCATCATTTACTCTTTTTTTCTTTTCTTTTTTTTCTACTATGGAAGTCAATGGGGTCCATCAACTGTCTAGTTACCGACATTCTTCAAAATATCTTCTTTTGTGTTCAGCAAACGAAAGAAATTCATACAGGTTTGAAACAACTAGAGGGTGAGTAAAAGATGACACAATTTTCATTTTAAGTGAACTATTCCTTTAAGCCAAAAGAAAATATAAATCCTTTCACAGGATGAGGTCACATTTTTATACAATTTGGTAGATTTTGGTGAAACCCTGTGTGTGTGTGTGTGTGTGTGTGGTTTTTAAATGTAAGTTTGACCTGTGATGCAGTGTTCAGTAGTTTCTGCAAGCCGTTCTCCAGACGTTCCATCTTCTGTCTCAATTCTCTTCTTTTTGTCCCCAGCAGGTTGCCGTAAAGTTTCATGAACTCCAGGAAGCTTTTGGGCGTGGTGTAGTTGAAACGTTTTTCATTCTGCTGATACTTTACACTGACTTCATTCACACTAGTGTGTGCGAATGAGATAAAGTCACTGATGGACACTCGCACCTCTGGCTACAGGAAAGAAAAGCATGTCTTGGTAAATGCATTTAGACTAACGTTGTAAAGTTTGGATAGGTATGATTTTTCAATGTTTTAATGTTTCAGTAAAAACAGTAATATTATTACAATTTAAAATAATAATTTTCTATTTTAATACACTTTTAAATGTTTTTATTTATATCTGTGAGGGCAAAGCTGTAAAGCATTACTCCAGTCTTCAGTGTCACATGATACTTCAAAAAATCATTCTAACATGCTGATTTGCTGCTAAAGAAACATTTCTTAATATTATAGTTTAAAATAACAGCATTTATATAAACAAATCTTTTGTGATTTTGTGAAAGACATTATAAATGTCTTTACTGTCACTTTTGAACAATTTAATACATCCTTGCTGAATAAAAGTATAAATGTTTTTTATTATTATCTTACTGGGCCTAAACAACAGTACATTAAGACGCATCTTTTAAGTGTATACTTTTCAATCAAAGGTGAAATACTTCAATTGAATGTGCAGATGTATGCAAATTAGGATGCAGCTATGATTTAATCTATTTTATGTACTATATCACCCTCGCTGTCCCTAGATTTTTACCTCCAGGCCAGAGATATTTTGTATAAAAGTGCTGCTGACGGACTGCAGTGCATGCTGGGGCCAAGGATGGAACCAGTCAATGGCGGTACAGTTCACAAGAGCCGGAAACTTCCGTGCACGTGTACGAAGAGTGAAGCCAACCGGAGAGAAACACAGCACCACCTACAGAGCAGATTAGAAAGAGCATGACATCAGAATGATATTCACATATTCATACATAATATATACTTAGGATACCGTTTTCTAAATAAGGAACCCAACCTTGAGCTGTCTGCGTATACGATCAATGAAGAAGTTCCAGCAGCTTTCACGTGTGTCCAGCAAACCAAGCGCCCTCAACTCCACACGAATAGAGGTTACGATCATATCAACCTCTTCCTCACTGAAGAGATCAGGTATATCCCCTACACACACACATATACATAAACACGAAACAAACTGAGAGCTACTGTCAGGATTGAGAGGAAGAAGAAAATGTGAGAGTTTGCAATGCGAACCTGATGCTAGCATGTCGTTGATCAGGACCAGGAATCTTTCATCAGGAATCTGGGCATCTGTGTGCAGGAAGACTGTGCCGATGTTCTTCACTCCCACCTTTATGTACAGTGCAGCGATATCACTCTACACAGACAGAACAAAGGATGTGGGAAAGGGAAAACTTTTCACAATATTTCATATTAAGCATCTAACAAAGAGAGATTATTGAAATGCAGTGTGTGTGTGTGGGTGTGTTACCCTCAGGTCGCTGATGCCATAACCCTTTCTCAGTGTGATCTGAAATACTTCCAAGATGCTAAGAAAAGCAGCCAACCGACAGAGACTCTGTTTCCCACTACCACCTACTCCAATCAGCAAGGCATTACCCATAGGAGACTCAAGAATACGACTTATCCTACAACTGCACACAAACACACACAGATTACCCATGCAGATTAGAGCTGGGTGATAATATAGTTTATATTTTGCGATGATACAAGCAATCAAGCCGTTAAGATATGAGATATAGTATATATCGCCCCACTCAAGTATACTGTATGAATGCAGATAAAGTTGTAAAGTTGGACATACTTTACATAAAGAGCTCTAGTTGTTTGTTGTTTTTGCAAGGAAATAAAAGCCAAGCAGTTTTAAAAGTATATTTTGTTTAATAAGTTATTTTGGATATAATACAGTATATATCCAACTTTACCTATAGAGCTGTGCGATCATACATTTACATTTTGCAACGACATAAACAATCTCACAGCCAAGATTTGCTATAGAGTATATTTTACTATACATGAGTAAATGTATGTATGCCGGTAAAGTAGGATGTACTATATATCCAACTTTTAATATATTTCTCAGCGATAATATAGTTTACAAATGAGGTGCTCAAACTTCAGAAAATGTCAACTTTTTTTTTATTGTCAACTTCAGAAAGTCAAACTAAATATTATATGAGCTGTTTTATGTTTTTAATTATGTTTCAAATTCTGTTAAAGGGGTCATATAATGGTACATGCACTTTTACAAGTTGATTGTACTGAAATGTGTGTTGGCAGTGCCTGTACACAACCATCATAAAATGATAAAAATCCATCCAGTGTTTTTGTTTTAATCTCCTTATATGTTTTCCCCTGCCTCAAATCAAGCCGTTCGACCGTGTGACGTCACATGGTCGGAAGCCCCTCCCACGATTGTTGATTGACAGGAGCGTTTCAACACAGACCCCCCCTCGCTCGTGAGCCAGCTGTCAATCATAGTCCGCGCATTGTTGATATGCTGGAGCACTGTCTATGAGCAGAATGGCGTCTAAGCGATTGTGGTGTTCTGTTCTTGGGTGTAATAACGAACACAGCAGTCATTTCAATGTTCCTAAATCCGAACCGCTGAAGACGCAGTGGCTGTGTTTGTTTTCGAAGGGAATATTCCCCACAAGCAAAGTCAATGCTCTCATGTTTGCGCGAATCATTTCACACACCAGACTGCTTTATAAACGAGGGTCAGTATAAAGCTGGTTTTGCTAAGAAGCTGCTCATGAAAAAGGATCGGTACCAGATATTCGTGTTCCTGCTGAACCTCCAGAAGAACGGAAGTGAGTGTAACGTTTTATTAAACTTTATATTAATATATTAATCTTTGCAAATCGCTAGCTGCACGCTTCACAATGAATGCGTCTAAGGTTTACACTCAGGGTACATTACGGCATGTTTTCTATGTATGACGTTCTCAATATAATTCATAATCCCACGTTTATACTGAACAACGCGTTATGGTTATTGTGTTACAAACGGTGTACGCACAGAACAGAGAGGTGGGGTGAGCAAAGCTCATTATCATTTAAAGTCATATGCACTGAAACGGCGTGCTGAAAAACAGAGCTGTTTTTGACCAGGTAAAATAAGCGTTTTCTTACAATACTAATGATAATTTTTAATTAAAGCATATTACAAACTTTTAATTTAGACCCTAAAGAATCATATTAGCTTGTACAAAAATGGCATTATATGACCCCTTTAAATACAGTTTAAAACCTGAATGATTTTGTTATTTTCTAGCAGGCTCACATGTGTTGCATGGCTTCCTCAAACAGCACTAGGTTCATGTCAGAGTGCAGCTCATTGTAGTGCTCAAGAGCATCCATCAGGCTCTTCTGAAGCTTCTCCAAGTCCGTCACTTGTGCATAGCGTGGCTCACCCATGCCATGAGCAAAATGAGAGTAGATCAATGGCTGGTTGATAAATATAGACTCATCTATACCCTACAAAGGAGAGAGGAAAAGGTTTTACTTGATAATTAGTCTATCAGTTTACAGGCGACCCCACCAGGGATTTGAGAAGTTCTGCCCACCTCAAAGTATCTTTTGCCTGTGTCTAGCAGAATTTTGTTGAACAGCTCAACATCTTTCTCCTCCATCAGTTTGTCTGAATACACACGAGAAGACTCGTGCAGCCATAGATGCACCAGGTCTATAGGGTACCGCACATGCTCTGGCAGAGCGAAGAGTATTCCCTACACACATAGACAAAATATTAGAACAGAAAAAAGCATGTCAATACTAATACTAAACACAAGTAGGCCACTTTATACATACATACAGCCATAGTACTCTGTACTATGTACATAGTAACTGCATAGACACACGCTTCTGTTTCATTGGCACACACCTGGAAGATGTTAGATATGTCTCTGAGGTTGAAAATGTAGTGAAACCGAATGGCTGTGGGCAGGAAGTTCTGGCTCATTTTCTGATGGAGGCAAATGGCAGCCTGGACCAGTGTATTGGCCAAGCGACTAACACCAAAACTGTAGCCACCCTGCTGGAAATGACCACTCAAAATACTGCTGTATATAGTTGCCAGAGCCTCCGCACTGGGGAAATGTACAGCAAACACTGAAAAATGCCTCTGCCAGGGGGAAGAAAAAGATAGAAAGAAATGTGAAACATATAAACGTGCGTATTTGGAGTCCAAATACAAATTTTGGACAGGACTTTTCTTTGTTTGGCAAACACTAATGAAATTGTAAGGCAGGCTACCTGTGCTTGAGGGTTTCACATGAGTTGTTTTTTATGGCTACCTATAGTCTACTTTTCTGTATTGTGCTGGATTTTCTGAAGCCTTCAACACTGTTAAACATCAAATCTTCCTTTACCAAGTTACCATGGGGTCCCTCAGGGTTCAGTACTTGGCCCTCTCCTTTTTTCCGATATACACACCATTACTGGGGCCTACCATCTGCATTTTTTTACCACCGCTACGCTAAAAAGACTCATCAATAATAATCCCAAAACAGGTCAGCCAGGAACCAGGAAGTACTGTTTGATGACCAGTTGAACTTAATGGAACACACAACACAATCAGACCCATCCTACAATATCCGAGCATGCTGCACAACTCCTTATCCAGCCTAGTATCCAGTGTAGACATGAAAAGAGCCTGGACATGTATTGGTTGTTATAATTACATATAGTCAAGGGTGAAATATTGCTATGGTTACTTTCAGATGAGGGCTGGATATGTATTGGTTGCTATGGTTACCTGTAGCCGAGGGTTAACTGAGAAGCTTCCTGCTGTTGGGTTCATGCAGGTGATGTACTGACAGTTATGGATCTCCTTGAGGACTAGTCTCTGACGGTCATACCTACAAATAGAAACATTAATTTAATCAAAAGCACATTTAAAAACAAGACTGTAAATAATGTTTCATCTACATGCTTTAATGCTTGTGTTCTCATACCAGTGGGAGTAGTCCAGGTGCTGTCTGATAAGCGTATGAGGCTGAACAGTGCCATATGCATCTACCTCAGGCATGTTCAGGTCATCCACAAAGTAGATGAGCTTCTTAGTACCATAAGGAGCAAAGTTTCGCCCTGCCTTCTTCTCCAGATGTTTCTCCAGTACACCTACAGTTAAACAACCATAATGGAAATATTGCCTGTAATTTGTACGATGATCTCCTCCTGCATACCTTGCAAATGTGTCCATGCGTTTGCATGCATAAATGTGGTTATTTTCTTTAATTGTCGCAAAGGTTTCTGTTTGTGCACTACGTGTCTTTGTGTTTATGAGAGAATATGGTGTGTGTGTATACAACTTTCATCATCTTACTCACGCTGTAACATGGCTGAGGTTGTGTAGTAATTGAAAGGTACTTTGGCCACCATGAATTCCTCTTTAAGTTTAGAAATATTATCCCAGACCAGGATAGTTTTCCCTACACCAGCATTTCCTACCAACATCACTGGCTTCCCCTTCTGCATAAGTAACTCAATGAAGTATGTCAAGCAGATCGTCTCAGCCGATTGCACCAATACTGTCTGTACACATGGACAAAATTTAAAAAGGTGAATCTTTGCAGCTGTTTGATTATTCCTATAGGTTTATGTTAAGAATATTTTATCTCATTATAAGTCTTCATAGCATAGCATAAATGACATAACATACTGAGGAAGTAACACCAAACAATAACTATAATGATAACCATGAACATAAAGTTTAAAAAATGATGTTAACTCTAAAAAAAAAAATTTAAAAAAAGAAAGAAAGTGGGGTCCACACCATAACTATAACGATAATGGCACAGAGGAACAATATCATTGGAATCACATCAAACAATAAAAACAATGATAGCTAATCAAAATCTTTCCAACTTTAAAGTGGGTGATGCAATTATGTTCACAGAACATAACTAAAGCGTGTGAACATATTAAATCAAAATTATCCAATGGTGTGGACGCTAACATAGATATATCATTATAGTTATAACTATACACAAGGCTTGACATTAACACCCGACAAATGAGAGTGGATTTCAGCAGTGGTGTGTAACACAGTCACTCATACTAGCCACTTTGGTGGGTTAAATTTTATACATAGTATATACATTTTTCAATTGTAGTCTTTTAAAAAGGCATCTGAAATAACAAACTAAGTGCAATGTAGCGTTGTCAAAAACATTTTTTTTCGATACATCCAGAAATATCTGAAAAGCTTACAATACTAATTTTCCGCAGAATAGATACACAATACCAGCTGCACTCTCTCGCTCTCTCTGACAGCAAGTTGACACACATACTGACTCGTTTCATTTGCTCCGGATAAATATTGTTACAATGTTACAGGGCTTGAATTTCGCCGTGGAATTGCACGTATTATGCATAATTTTACTCATTCCCGCAAATGTTGTCCTCACACCCAAAGTGCACGCACATAAAGCCGCCTCTCAGTACTAAATTGAGTTCTTGCTCGCTGCTTATTGAGCTTAAACAGTCAAATACACACAAAAAAGATCATGTCAAAATACCGGTCTTAGCAAGTATTAACAACATGTAAACACAGTTATTTATGTTTTACTGTAGGTTGAGAAAGAAAACACGTGTAACAGTATGATGGATCCGTGTGTCAGGTCTTAAAATGACAGCAGCCTAATATACCTGCTACCAAAATATCTATATGGCAGTTTTCCCCCATGGTATCGATGTCAAAATTGTGGCGAGTGAAAATGCTGAGAGGCAAGTAACTTTGGAAAACCACTAGCCACAGTGGCTTATGTGCAAAAAGTCAAAATGTCAAGCCCTGTTTATACATGCCTTAAAGGGATCGTTCACTTAAAAATTCATATCAATTCTGAATTTGTTTGAACTGTCCTTTTAAGACTCTGAAGGAAATTAAACTGTGATAAATTGTTTTATGAAAACAAAGTATATAAGACAGACCATATTTTCTGTATTTTGTGTTTTGTTCGTAATTGACCTGCAAAGGGATGTCGGGTTCCAGCTCAAAGGGAGGTGTGCGTTCACTCCAAGGAGTGAACCGTTTGGTGTTGGGGTCGATGTAGTAATCAAACACTGATCCCTGAGAGGGAAACTTCACAGCTCTCATCTCCTTACACCACCAACGACTGAACTCTGAACGATAGTCTATTAGCTGACAAGAGACAAAGCAAAAGAACATAGATGGAGTATCACAAATATTGCTTATCACAAAGTAAAGATCACATTGGATATGTGGCTTATAGCAAACAGTGTTCATGAATTTGCAGACTAACATGGTCCTGGAATAGAGCCCCTCCAAAGGCCCACACACATGCAAACACAAAGTAGAGCTCATAGAGCTCACGGGGAGAGTCCGGAGGGGTGTTTTCATCAGTCAGCAAGCAGTCCAGCAGACAGCACAGGGTCTGATACATACAAACAATAGGCACACATTAAAGTAACAGAAAAGTTTGGCTGTACATATTTATACTGTATGTAGCCTATGTGTTGGACAGTGTGTCTCTTACCTGTACCATGCTCATCTCAGGTATAGGTGTGATCGTCTTCAGGTTGCATCTGACCTGCTCCAGACAGTAGGGTACATACTTATCAAACAATATAGTGAGATTTGCTCGCTCAGATTGGGCCTGACGGGTGTCTATCCAGCTTGTCACAAACCTGTTAATTAAAATGAGGGGTTGAGTGTCTCAAACACAAACTGCAGTATTTGATACAAAACCACTCAAAAGACCCCAGGGTCAGTACGGTTTTTCTCTGATACAGAATATTTTGGAGAAAAACATACATTTCATAATGTGATTTTTCAATTCTTTTACTTCAATGAAAGGTTCGATTTTTGCTAATTTTTAAAATAAAATATCAAAAGGATTAACAATGCAGATTTATTTTTTACAGCCATCTTTGATCATATTTACCAAGGGGGCAAATAATTCTGACCAGCACTGTATATATAATAATTGGCTTCATCACTGTCTCCTCTCCACCAATAAGCTGGTGTGTGGTGGGCGTTCTGGCGCAATATGGCTGCTGTCGCATCATCCAGGTGGATGCTGTACATTGGTGGTGGTTGAGGAGATTCCCCCTTTCTTGTAAAGCGATTTGAGTGCCGAGAAAAGCGCTATATAAATGTAATGAATTATTATTATTATTAATACTGTCACTCACGAACTCCAGCCCAGATCCTGAGGGTTCACGTAAAGAATTCCAGCCCTAGATACTGTAGCCGGTGTTGCAGCCTTCAGGTGGCTGATCTCAAACAGCAAACGCATGGAGGGGGTCAGTGATATCCGCTCATTACTGGCCAAGGTTAGCACCTAATATATACACATCACATACACACATAAATAAATATAACAATCACACAGTACACACATTTATGGCAATATTAAGTCATGACGAAGAACCTTATTATCATCCATGACAGTATTCAGTGATTCAATCCACATGGGGTCGATGTCTCCATCTAGAACAATCCACTTCGGTCCATCATGTGATATGGCAGAGAGTTCTCTCATAGTGGAAGAAAACAGACCTGAAACCCAAGGATCTGTGATTACACAAACACACCTTCTCGCATATTTTTATACACACACAAAATGGCCCCAAAAAGCATCTGAACACTTTAGCCACACATGAAAATGTGTAAATGTTGCTGCATTAGATACCAAAATATAGTTTTCTATTTTAATGTTTTAATATGTTTATAAATATATTTATTTCTGTGAAGTCAAAGCTTAATTTTCAGCAGCATTACTCCAGTCTTGATCACATGATCCTTCAGAAATCTTTCAAATATGCTGATTTGGTGCTAGCATTTACTATAAAACCATTTATATAAAATGTTTAGATTTGAATTAAAATCATATTTTTCCCTTTTATGAATCAAAGGCCCCCACCATGTTGTTTATATCAGATATTTATGGGACATATGTTTCCTCATAGCAATAGACAAACGCAACACACACTCAAAAGTTTAGCAAAACAGTCGCATATAAACACGTACACACCACAGCTGACAGCTGTCTACAGAGATGAACTTCAAACGATGGAATTAAACCACACTCCCATAAACACACCCACCATCTTTCCACTCCCGTGTAGCTGGGTGCAGAAAGCCAAACAGCTCATCGGTGGTGACAGCTTTAGGGTTGATGTCAGTCCAGATGGGCTTCAGTTTCATGTTAGAATAGGTCTTATGCAGTGTCTTCAGAATCTGACCCGTAAACAACCACATAAATCAACCATATATACCGGTTAGTTTACTGAAACAGCAACATGACCCACTCAATACAATGGAGCTGACTAGTATAGGCTCTCTATATACAAATACATAGGGTTAGAAACTCAGAGGTCATCACAACCTCAGAAACATTTGTCTCTTTATTTCTTCATTGGACTGACCTGACTTTTTCCTGTTCCAGGTCCACCTACTACAAAAACAGAGTGTCTCACCGCCAACAGCTCCTCCAGCTGGGTCACCTGAAAGCAGAAGACGTGATCAGAAACAGAGGGGGAGAAGATTTGCAACTAATGGGAAATCTAAAACATTTGAACATTTCTCACATACGACAGACAGACCTTGAGTATGAAGTTCTCCTCTGGCTGCAGGTGGAGTTCAGCAACTGACTGGCGTACGTTCTGCTCAAGCTCATTGTCTCTCTTGCGTGGGATATCCAGAAGAGGAAAGAGATCACTTATAAGTCCCAAAAATATTGGCACATCACTCGTCACCACCTTTGGCAGGTTAAAGTCTCGCAGAGCACGCATCAGAACCTGAAAAACACACATACACCACATTACAGAATAAACATTACTGAATATGTTTTAAATATAAAGCAACAAATAGAAATGCATCACTTCTAAACAACAATTCCCATGAGCACCTGCTCTTCAGGACGGCTCCTCTCCTCCCTCTTCAGTGACCCAGCAACAACCAAGACTGACTTTATGGCCCTCAAGCCCCAGTCATAATGATCCTAAAAAAAATAATGATCTTGTTTGAAAGATCACCCAATACAGTGGATTAAAAAAATGCATTAAGTGTGTTTATGTATCAGTGTGTGTGTACCTGTTTGGAGAGCAGCTCTTTGCAGAGTGTATAGAGGCTGATGAACTTGCGTGCGAGCAGACGTGCTTCTATAAAACCTTCAGCCACCAACATGATCTCACAGATTAACTCATAATCAGGAATCACCATCGCACATGGCCTGACACACAGAGATAAGAGTTATAAGTATATAAGAATGTTCAGTGGACACCATGTCTATTTTTCCCCTATAAACATCTAAAAATCCAATATTATTGTCCATTTCATTCCAGTCAATAGCATAACCAGAGCCTAAACCTGAAAAGTGCTTTAAGGTTTTCTGGTAGTTCAGTCCTCCCTGCATATCCAGGGTTCAGAGTGATGAAGATCCCAACTGTTTGCCTTAACTCAATCTCCTCCCCCAGGAAGTGGAACCTAATACACAATGGAATGAAGGGGTAAGAGATGGGATATAATGGGATGGTTTGACATGATATGAGATAGAATAGAATGGAAAATAAAGGGATGGCATGGAATAGGATAGGATAGAAAAGTGTGAGTTATGAGTTATACTTGAAGGGATGGGGTGAGATGGAATGGGAGATTGTATGATGGGATTGGATAGAATGGATACAGAAAGTATAAAGAAAGGAATGTAAAAGAACGTGATGGAACAAGACACAATTGGATTGTATGGAATAGTGTAAGATGAAATTTGTATGAAATTGTATGGAAAACAATAGAATAGGATACAAGAGGGTAGGGCAAGATGGAATAGAGGGTGGGGAAAAAGATGTGATGGAACATAACATTATGGAACAGGACATGATAGGATTTGATGGTACTGAATGGTGTTAAATGAGCCGAAATGGGGTGAGATGGAACTGACCTCTGTTTCTTGTTGCGAACTGCATCCTGAATGGTTTTCACCTGCACAGCAACCACAGACAGAACCTCCACAGAGATCCTGTTAAACTCATCAAAGCAACCCCACACTCCCGTCTGGGCCAAACCTTTATAGATATTCCCTATGGACTGAAAGAGGAAGGAGGAAAGAGAAAGAAACAATGCATAAAGTAAAGAGAGGTGTGCCAGTAGTGTTCCTGAGACCGATGTGTTGTGGCCTGCACACCTTGTAGTCCATTTGCTCGGAGCAGTTGAACACATAGACCATAATGCCGAGCGATCGGCCAAGGTCTTTGGTGGTTTCTGTCTTCCCAGTTCCGGCAGGACCAGAGGTGGCGCCACTCATGGTGAGGTGCAGAGACTGAGTCAGAGTGATGTAACATCTGCGGGTACAATGACCAGCATAGTCAAATAACATCAGTAACAAGATCACAAATCTGATGAGTAATTATGTGTGAGTGTGACACTGACCGGTCAGTAAGTGGTGTTATGACCAGTCTGTTGGTATTCCCCAGATACTCGTACGAGAACTGAAACTGTGCGTCACATATGTTGATGTAACAGTGCTTCTGCTGCTCATCCCATCGGTGCCGTAACTGTGACAGCCACGCAAAAGCCTGTCCACTGGTCACCTAGGACACATGTCATTATGATGTCATCATACTTCCTCTTCCTAAACCCTTATTTTAGGCAACAGAATATAGATTCAATACAGGTTTGATTACCTTCTGAGATACGAGTTTAGCGACTACATCACGAGCGTGGACATCAATAGTGCAGATGGTCATGATCTTTTGTCGGTCTCCAGGGGTAAGGTCACCCAGTAACATGTGTATCAGAGAGTGCAGCTGACCGATCTACAGTCAGTTACAAATAACAGTGATTTTCTCAGCTATCAACATAAAGTGAGATGAGTTAGTGTTTATATTTGTATTTACCTGTTTTCGGTTGTAGTCTTTCAGGGCAGTCTCAAAACCTTCCTCCACCCTCTCAAAGGCAATGCCCACATCTATCGCCCACCAAATTTGACTGCCAGTCAGTGCGACCTAAGAACCAGACACATACAAATGCACACACATTTGAAATTAATCTGTTAAATTATTGTTAAATTATTGCCTTCAGGCAACATTATTGTTTTTCATTTATCCAACCTTTAACCTACTTATTGTAGAGTTAACGAAAGTTATCATGAGCATTGTAATGTTTAAAAGCAGATGTCATCATTTTTAAAGTGAGCGGTTCATTCATAAATCTGCAAGATCTTACCTTCATGCTGTGAAAATACAAACTGGAAGATAAAACACAAAGAGTGCAGAGCTAAAAGGGAACGGGGCTACATAAGGTCTATAAAGTTACAAACTAATAGGATAGGAATCATACAGAATTTCAATTCTGGTTGTGATTCCTTCTAATGAATCTTTTTTTTTTTTTTTTTTTTTTTGGTTCTTACAATAATTAATACAATACAATACTTAAAGGGATAGTTCACCAAAAAATTAAAATTCTGTCATCGTTTTCTCACTCTCAAATTGTTCCAAACCTGTATAAATGTCTTTGTTCTGCTGTACACAAATGAAGATATATTTGGAAGATTGTTTGTAACCAAGCAGATCTCAGGCCCCATTGACTACCATATATGTATTTTTTTCCTACTATGGTAGTCAATTAGGGCCCGAGATCTGCTTGGTTTTGGAATTGGACTAAACTGATACTGCTGTATGTTTCATGTAGTAAAATAAAGATATAAGCCTCAATTCCGCCATTTTGAATTTTCCAAAATACCTACTTTTTCGCACGCCATTGCTCTGATTTTCACGAAAAATTAACCAGATCATCTTCATACCACGCCGACAAAAAGTTATGGAATTCAAGTCGATTTGACATACCGTTATCGAATAACGAAATGCCCGCCAAAATGAACGTGAGGTTATATCTCCGAAACACTTTAGCACATTCTGACTAAATTTGGTGCATGTTTATGACAACCATGACCTGAGGGATCCGGCACAGTTTAAGCGAAGTGCCACCTAGTGGTCAGGAGATATGAAAAATGGCTATTTTTGCTTTATAACTTCTGAACGCTTTGCCCAAAAATAACAAAACTGGTCTTTTTAGATTTGGTGCAGCAATTTTCCCATATCAGCCATTTTAGGCGATGGCCATCTTGAATTGCGTCTAAAAATGCTATATTTTACAAACGCACTGGTGTATCGTTACAAAATCGGTATGTGTCTGCAGCACCATGTCCTGACAGTTTCGGGGCAGCGCCACCTTGTGGTCAAAAGTTATAATGAAATTTCCAAAAATTACTTTTGAATAAATTAGCCTATTATAATGAAAATGGTCTTAATAGATTCCTTGGATCATGCGACAACATGGATACCAATTTTGCCATAGTCAGCCAAACTTCCTGTCCGCCATTTTGATTTTCTTTAAAACCTACTTTTTCAAACTCCTTCTAGACCGTTTGTACAATTTTCACCAAAATCAAAGGGCATTATCTTCAGACTGTGTCGACATGGATTTCATGTCGATAGACAAAACAATTTTCATATACTGCAGCAAAATTCCGGCGTGATGCCATGATTTCCATTACACGAGAGTAGGTGTTAAACCTCATGCTGATTTGTACTCGGCTTTCGCCAAGATAAGCACAAACTAAGACGTAGCTTTACAGTAACCTATGCTTCTCTCTCTCCATCCATTTACGCTTCTTTCCATATGGTGATGTGAATCTCCTTCTGTCCAGCGTTAACGGGTGCAGTATACTTGGCGCGTCAGTACACACAACGGCTGCAACTACAGTGTGGTCTCCCCAGTGGACCAGCACAACAACCGTCTGGATTGAGCCGAGTAGGGGACATCTCTAGGGTCTTCACCTTCCGTCCTCAGTGTTTCGTCGACTAGCCCACGACACCTCAAGAGGGCTCGACAGTGACTCTGGCGTCCCAGAGTCACCCCCCTCCATACCCCACTCAACTCAGCCCAGCTTACTGACCTTTACCTCCCTCCTGCTGCTGAGGTTGCTCCTTCCTCGTAGTTCACGTGTGACCTAACCGCAATCTCACAATCTCTACGCGCCAACCCGTTTGACTAAGGCTGTCGAGCCCCACTGGTGCATTAACGCAGTTTCAGTGGCAACGGTTCCGTATGGCATACTACCTACCGCAAAACACAATATCTGCCCAAACACCAACCCTCATTCACGCAATATACACAGGAACGTAATAACTGTAACTACTATGCAAACCATACAAATAAACCAACAGACTGAGTTTATCAAGAATTCTACGAAACCGTAGCGTGGCGGCCTGTACCCAGCCAGCCAGCCAGAATCTTTCCGTCTCAACCACAGCCAGTTGCTGCACCTTTCTGCTGCTTCAGATAAGTTCTCTACTGTGCGACGCAACTCTTGGCCACTGAATCCGACGTCTCTGAGGAACCGGGTTGTAGAGTGTGCCACAAATCCTCGACAACCCACTTCCACTGGATAAACCTGGACTCTCCATCCTCGCTGTTCTGCTTCAGTGGCCAGATGAGCATACCGCAGTTTCTTCCTCTCATATGCCTCATCTACAGCATCCTCCCATGGCACTGTTAACTCTATCAGTTGAACAATGCGTGCTGATCCAGACCACAAAACAATATCTGGTCGGAGGTTAGTGGTGGCAATCTCAGGTGGAAAAATAAGCCGTTGATCAAGATCAGCCAGCATTTTCCAGTCCCTAGCAGCTTCCAGTTGTCCTGGGCGAGAATTGGTTTTAACACCTTTTCTTGGTGGTTGCTCGCCTGGGCGGAGGAATATTGTCTTCTGTGTGCAATGTTTTGCTAGAACAGGTGGCAACTTATTGGTCATGTTGCGCTTGCCTTCCAATGCTAAAGCCAAACATCGCAGTACTTGGTCATGGCGCCAAGTAAACCGACCCTGGCTAAGAGCCACCTTACATCCTGTCAAAATGTGCCTTAATGTGGCAGGTGATGAACACAAAGGAAAAGAGGGATCTTCTCCTACCCAGAGGTTTAGGTTCTGCGGTGATGGGAGAACATCATATGTTGACCTGATAAGGAAACTGATCCTACTCTCTTCCATTGACCAAAGGTCTTGCCAGCCCATCTTGCGTTGTTCCACACTCTCCCATCTCATCCACTCTCCCTGCTTGGCCTGGGAAATGGCCTTTATACACCTCATCCTCTCCTCCCGCTTTCGCACCTCGTTGACTACCAGCTTCCTCCTTTGAGCTGGGCCTGCCTTGTGCCATTTAGGAGGAGCTAAACTGAGCCCAAAACCCCCTCTTCCATGCTGTACCTGTCCCACGATTTCACCAATTTGAAGGGCAGCCTTTGCCTCTACCACCGATTTCTTTGCTGACCACTTCCTACCAGTTTTTAACACAGGTGCTGCGTCCCTTACACATTTGTCGCGTGACTACTAAGGTCATGCGCACTTCAACTCCTTGGCGCACTTAAACTCCTCGGTTAAAGCAGAGACTGGCAGCTGCAATATTCCTTTACTATAAAGTCCCACTCTGCTGAGGCAGCGTGGAACTCCCAACCATTTCCTGATGTATGAACTTAACGCTTCCAGCTTATCCACTGCTGTCAAAGAAACCTTGTACACAGTCAGTGGCCACAGCAACCTCGGCAGTAGACCAAACTGAAAGCACCAGAGTTTTAGTTTGCCTGGTAGAGCACAGCTGTTTATGCTCTTCAACCCTTCCACTGCTTGACTCTGAGAGGCTGTATCTCTGCAATGCTTTGACATATTGACACCAAACTTTGCATGTGTCATTGTCACCTCACTCTGACCACAACAGAGTGGTCACAGCACCACCTATTGGTCAAAATTGATCAAACATTCAATCAAATTACCGTGAGTGAGTTCAAAACTGCTTAAGTTTATCTCAAAGGATTAAAGTCTATGAAACTTAACTAAAACTAAAATGGAACTAAACACTCACTAACACACCTGTGCCGGGTAGTCAAACAGCCACTGATCTCGTGGCTTGTCTTCATATGCTGCCACAGCTTCAGAGATCTCCTGGCGAACAGTGGAGCGCATGGCCTTCTCTAGAGTACTCAGCCAACACTCGGCCTGTTACATGATAGACAGACAAAATGTTTTTCAACTACAGCATCTAAAGATGGAGTGTTGTGTATGTGTCATTGTGTCTCACCTGTCCTTCACACACACAGGGTTGTGAGAAGGGCACATATTCTCCCTCTCTACTGTACATTCCCAAGGCAACAGTTGTTTTGGGATCAGTGGCTCCATCATCATCCTCTTTGAAGCGGAGGTCAGCCAGATTGTCAAAAAGCTTCAGCAGGTGTCGTGTCACCTGTGCATTATACACACAAATGCATTACAACACACATACTTTTGAGTGGACTTTTTGCCTTTAATTTGTTAGTATAGCAGCAACCTGTCTAGGCTGAGTTCCCTTAGAAACTATTTCCAGCAAGTCACTAGCCGAGACAAAGTAAAAGCGTGGAAATGTCAAACGCTTTGTCTCCAAATACTCAGCCAGAGCCTTCTCGCACATAGACAATCTGCAATACACAGACATAGACAAATAAAATGATTCATGTTTTAAAATAATCTATTATGGTGGAGTATTGAAAGGCGTTCACACAGACAGTGATTTGACAAAGCGTCCAAAAGTTACCTTTGCTGAAGAGTCTCAAGTTGCTCCAAGAAGCCTGGCTGGTTAGTGACTTTTATCACATTATTGGTCTCCACAACTGTGATCATTAAACCCTGAAACAAGGTTTTATGTTAATACATTTCTGATCTTGCTGGCAACTCATGCATACTCTGTACTATGGCAAGCTGTTTTAACTTTGAAGAATTTCCAGGATATGATTCCTTGATATCAACAACTCAATTTTCACTAGTTAAAATGACAATTATTGATATCAGGAATAATATTACTACTAGTAACAATGGCAAGTTTTGATATCAGGAATTACACTTTCACTAGTAACAATGCTAATTCTTGATATCAACATTTACATTTTCACTAGTTAAAATTATAATTCTTTTCACTAGTGAAAATACAATTACAGATATCAGCAATTACATTTTTGATATCAACAATTACATTGAAATAAATCAAAGTTAAAACGGCTTGCCATATCTGTCACAATACCTGGAAGTCCTGGTGGATGCCCTGAAACCGCTCTGCGTCATGGGCCAGCTGGTTCCGGATGTCCTCAGAGTTGGTGAAAATACTTTGGAGGTGAGCCCATGTGCGCTGAACCGCCAACCACGTACCAATGACCAGATCAGCCACCACCAGCTTCCGCTGCCAGCCGCTCACCTCGACTATGAAATACTCCACATACTTACTCATGAGAATATTCTGCAACTGAACCTGAGTATCACACATATACAAAACGAATTGAACTGAATTGACCTGATCTAATCTAATATGAATGGATCATAACCACACCAAACTGAGCTGATTGGAACTGACCTGAACTAAACTGGTGTGGTTCTGAACAGTTCAGTTCTGATCAAACTGAACTGCTTTGGATTTGGACAGATTTGGACTGATCAGAACTAAACTGATCTGAACATATCAGATCAGCTCAGATTGGTTCGATTATGAGTTGGTTGATCTGATCATAACCAAACAAAATTGATCTGATTTAAATGGAATCAATCAAACCAAACTGAACTGAACTTAACTGAAACAATCAATTCAGATCAGATCAAAATAAAACTAAATTGATCTGATTTGACTGAAACTGAACTCAATTGAACTAAACTGATCAGAATTGAACCGAACTAAAAGATCAATTTAGAAATTAGAATTTAGACTGATCTACTGTACACTGGGTTTTGATCTGATCAGATCATTTTAGTTTGGTTATGATCAAACTAAACAAAGTGAAGTGAATGTAGATTTAAGCTGAACTGATTGAAACTGATTTCAGCTAAACCCAGTTGACTGATACAGGAAGTTACCTGGTTGTCCTCCAGGGTTTCAATCAGGTTCTCATTAGCTTTGAGCAGAGGTGTTCCAGTACTTGTGTGCGTCTCATACGACAGAGACATCATGGACCACGTCTGCTGGATCTCACCCAGAATCTGTACACACAACAGATATGTTTTATTGTGCCCTGAAATGCCTCAGAGTTTCTGAGAAATGCTTTAAATCTCTCTACCTTTTCAATTCCCATCTCTTTGACTGCTTTGTCCACAATGTTCTTCACTTCTTCCTCCACACGGTGGAGCTGCAGCTCTAAGAGATCACCAAGTGTGGTGTTCTCATCCATCACAAAACTCACCTACAGGGACAAGAAGAGAGGTTAGTTCCTCTTTCTATTACTCACATGATATTTATCACTTAACTGTTATCTATAAGGCATTAATAGGTTTTCGATCCTATGGGGTTATGCTATGCTGGTTTGTGTTTGTTACCCCCGTTGTGTGCATGAGCTGTTGCCAGTGTCTCTCTCGGACAGCAGAGTTTTGAAGTTCATTGACAGCTCTCAGTGATGTCAACAAATTCTTAACAATGGATTCCAGGCCGTTATAGACATCCCACGCACGCACATCTTTATCCAGAGTCTTCATCTCCTACATATTCACAGACACTGTTATTCTATGACAATTCATCACAAAGTGTAAATAAACATACATAAGGCCCCTTTTAATTTATAATCTAGATAAATTAAACTTCCGGATAAATATTCAGAGCTTTTGTATTTATTTTTGTATTTGTTTAGACACAGTAATTTGTCCTACGCCTCGTCCAACCACTGGTTCTATTATCATTTTTTGCACATGGTGAACCTTGAAGACAGACAGAACTTTAGTATGTAAACTGTACCTTAGCAAACCTTCTGAGCTCCATATCCATCTGTTCCACATTGATCTCCTTCCATGGAGTCTTAGTCCAGTCTGAGATGCAGGACTACATTACCCATCATTCCCAAGAGGATGCCAACCAGAGGAGAATATTGGGTTAACATTTTGGAAAGTTCAACAAAGACTTTAAATGACTTGTTCTGTTTGTGCGTGTAATCTGTGTAAGTGGGTTATTAGAAGTACTTTGTGCTATAGATCTTGTGTGTAGTAAAGATTACCTTGACAAACATAACCATATCCCAGACTGCTTTAACCAGGATGATGTCTGACCGACACTGTCGAAGTTGTTTGTAGTCAGGGAAACTGACCTCGAACAGATTGGCTGTTTGTTGAAGCTTAGACATCTCACTCTCCAAATGAGCCACCGCACGATTTGTCTACACAGAAATGCAGATAAACAAAGAAATGTATACAAGCACATTTAAACAAATAGAATGTGTAACATTTATATATATATTTTAATGAGCAAGCACCATCTGGGCTAGAACAAACATTTCAGCAGAAAAACCTATTAAAAACATACACATACACACTCACTCAGACACAAAATAGTTTTTTTTTTTGTGAGAGCACCTTGTCGATGAGTTTGTATGGCTCCTCCAGGCTGATAAAGAATATGGGCTCAGTGCGGAATTGTTCCCTGAATTCATGCTGTTTAACCTAGGAAAACAAACCATAAATGCTCAACCACATCTCCACCCATCTATATTCAAAACTTCTCAACAATAAGGATTTTTTCTGCTGTCTTGGACAAAAACTATTTACTGGTCCCACCACAAAAATAATACTTATGTCTCGATCACCAGCTGGAGTGCCCTTGTATTTATAGCCACCAGAGGGCAGTCCACCCCAGATAATTGTCATTCCCTCACAAACTACATTTCCCAGAGCTCACTGCCTGATCTCATCATCCCTGATTATATTCAGCTGTGTCTCATTATCTCAGCCTTTAAAGTCACGTATCTCTCAGGGTATGCTTATACAACACCATTTTCAACTAAAAATGTAAAACTTTTTGTGTGTTTTTGCCGTTCATTTACACAACAATGCCATTTTGGGTGCCTGAAAACGCAAAACTTTTCAAAACGGTCACCGTGTAAACAAAAAACGCAAATCTCTGAAGACGATGACGTCAGGCACATGCGTATTACGTGTTCAGTCTATAGTGTTTCATCGTCATCTAATGGCCTGGCAGCAGAATACAGGGTTTTTAGTCGTTTTCGCTGATCCATGTGAATGGGGATCGTTTTGACAATGGAGTCGTCTGTACGCGGAAAACTCAAAGGAAAAACTTCTCCGGTTTAAGCATATCGTTGTCGTGTAAACGTACCCTCAGTCACTCTTTGCGAAGTCTTGTATGTTTCAGCACTGCATTTCGCGCTCTGTCTTTGGTTTCTCATTTTCTCTTGGTTTTTGATTTTCTGCCTGGTTCCTTTGGATTTCTCTGTTTTGCCCTGGACTGTTACTGTTTGCCTGTTTTTTGGATTACGTTTTTGGATTACCCTAAAATAAACTACTGCATTTGGATCCTCAACCCTTGCGTCTTCGAGCAGTTCATGACAACTTTAAAAAAAAAAAGTTAAACTATCCCTTTAACTTAGTAAACAAATTTAAATCAATAGAATTTGCAAAGTGTTATACATTACAGAAATCCAAATGTGTCACCAAAACAGATCTAATTAATGCAAGCTTAAAAAGCTGATGACTTAGTGTAATTTTCTCTTTACAGTTTTTTCAGCCCCTCACCTCAAACCGAACACACTTCCTGCGGATTACAGCAACTTCATTGGACTGGAGAGGAGCAACCTCATGTTTTACTGTAAATGCCACCTTCTTAAGATTCTTCCATTTCTCCGGCAGGGACTGTGAAAACACATGGGGATGTGAGGTGGTAGTGTGTCTAATAAAGCAGCAGAATCAGATGCATGTAGGTGAAGTTACCTCCAACAGTATGTAAACATGCTCAGGAAGCTGCTGGTTGTAGGTTTTGAGCAGGTTCGAGGTAGCTTTGAGAGGTTTGAAATGCTGCTCTGTACTCCCCTGGCGGTCTCTGATGGCCATCAAGTGGCCCATGATGTCCACCAGTTTGCCATAATCCCCATCGGTTACAGTCTTTGCTAACCCAATCTCTGTATTCTCAATAAATGATCCTAACTCTTGCACACTGAGACAGAAAAAGATGTGATTGGTCACTGCATCATTATAATTGTTGTAGCTGAAACATTTCTAATGTACGGAGCCCCGCACATGACATGCAGGAAAAATCGTGCACACAATTGACTTTTTTTTCTTGTATGTCATGAGCGGGGCTCTGTACTAATGCTTTATAATGCTTAAATAAATATTACTAATGCTTAAATAAATATTACCTGGCATTAACATGGTTCAGTAAGTGTTCCTTAAACATCCAGCTCCATTTTTTAATGATGTTCATCAGCGATATTTTAAAAGGTTTTATGTCCACCTGACACCAGCCACAGAATACTCTTTTCTCCTCTAATACGCGCACCTTCTCGTAAAGTTCCTCAAACTCACTGATCTAATGAGAAACAAGTGAGAGAGAGAAAGTAAACTATAAATTATTTTTAGTAGAAATTATAGTAGATCCATACATGCAATTTTTTACGCCAAGAAAATTAGGTATTTTGCCATTTCCGCCAAGGTAATTGAAAGATAATGCTTAAATTGAAAAATAAAGTCTTGTTAGTTTTAATACTGTGAGGTATAAAGTTTCAGTTGTGAGACAGTCAAATTGTGAATAAAGTAGCATTAACGAGAAATAGTCATATTTCTTTGTAATTTTCGAAAAGTCGCAATTACTGATATTTTTTACCTAAAAGAGGAGGCTTCTATAATTATATCATGTATTTAAAATAACACAAAATATTCTGTATTTTAATCCTCACTCCATGACTGACAGATACCTGCTCTCTGAAGTTCTGCAGTTTGGGTGGATTCTTGGGCAGTTCATAATCTGCATAAAGCTCCGCCTCCTCTGCAGAGAGGGCGTGTCCATAGAGCAGAAACTGCCTCATAAACTCCACCCTGTCTCCAGTCCAGAGGTAACGATAGGAATCGAAGGAATGTTGGAATTCTTTGACCTTAGCAATGGCCCCGCGTGCACGGTGTCGCACCAGCTGAGCTAACTCCACTAGCTCAGGTATCTGATCTACATCCGCCTAGGGAATAACAGACATAGTCAGACTCGTCGTGTCGTGAAGAATAGTTATAAATCTTTCCGGAAAGCACAACTCATTTAGATCAGATGGCAGGCTTGCATGAGAAAAATAAATTTCCATTCATTCTCTTATGAGCTTTAAGCTAAACCATTAAGCTAAAATTATCCATAGTTCATACACAGTGAACATGAACAAATGTGCAAGACATGCATACGGATATACACAGTTGTTACACACCTTGTAAGTCTCAGATTGTTTGCTCTTGGCCACTCTTTTCATGAAAGAAGCCATTTTAAAAATATCTGACACCATCTGGTCAATGATATCATAGAAGTTGCCCTTCTTGGAGAGGTTGAGCGAGGGGTAAAAGGTCATGTCAGAGGTCAAGGTCAGCTGAACTTCGAACAGAGGATCGATGTGGAGCGCCGGGTCCGTGTTCTCAACCAAGTACTGCAGGGAACATCGCACAGCACTGCAGAACCCAGTAAGAATGTTTCTGTCCACATGTTCTGTGTAGGACTGCCAAGCATCTGAGTCCAAATCAGCACCAAGCAGCTCAGCATTCTCCTGAACAAGAAAGAAATCACATGAGAATCCACTAGAAATATGATTACACTAGAATAGATAAACTACAATTCTAAAAAATAAACAATATATATATATATATATATATAAATTAAAAGATTAAAAGATTTTAAAAAAAAAAGATTTTTGTGAAGACAAAAAACAAGTACTAAATGAAAATACAATATAATATTAAGTTACGTTGAAGTAAAGCCTAATTCAAAATTAATTAGGTAAAATTTACAAGTATATGACTGCACATCAATAATGAATATTTTAATGGCTTATATATAAAGTAGAGCTGGGCAGTATGAAGCTATATATCGTGGTGATGATAAAGTGTCTATCAATAGATATTTTGCTATTTTGTGTATGTTGAGATTTCTTTGCGATAAGGTTTGTTGACACGTTAGGAGCAATTAAGCATGTTCCGCAGTTTATTTTTTCATTCATGCATGTTTTTAATGTTAAACAGAGTTATGAAGTGTGATATTTTTACTTTTGAATATTCAATCTCTATATTATTTCTTACGTGAATGCTATCGTTAGACCTACAGTCTACCTGAAAAACCTAGCACTTTTTATTTCATTTGTATCTTTTTTAAGGCCAATTCACACAGCACTGATTACAGGACATCACTTCTTAGACATTCCACTATCCGACAAACGGCGATTCAAAATGTTCAATGAAAACAAGCGGTGACTCTTGCCAACAGATGTATGCTACTGATCTGACAACACCCGACAAATGTGTCTGTTCCCATTGAACGCCGTCTGTCGGTGAAATGGCCTTTATACTGTATTTGTCCTGTTGTTTGTTATTTGCATCTTTGTTCTTATTTTTAAAAAATATATACAAAGATAAAATAACATTAAAAACTATATTGTGATATGTATCATCATCATGAAATAAAATTTCTCTTATTGCGAAGATTTTGGTCATATCACCTACTCAGAATATAAAGTATATAAGTAATTTAATGTGGTAGCAAATGTATGTTATTTTAGGCAATGTGTAACAGGGTCCCTGCTCCATCTCTATCAATCAATGCTTCAGAACTTGCATTTTGTTGAATCAAACAGTGAAACCAACACCTGCACAAGCTCAAGTATCTTCTCTCCCGTGCGAGAGACGAGAGCGTACTGCCGCTTGAAGTTCTCCTCTACGTCTGTGAGGTTGAGTAGATTGCCACGACGATTAGTCCTACGCGTAATGCAGGCAGAGTGACTGAAAACTCCCATCAGCCCCTGCAGTTTCTCCAAGTTAGCCTTGCTCTTCTGCACACGCTCCGACACACCACGCACCAAATCACGTGTGCTACAAGCACACACAGAGTACTTGTTAACATTAGCTCCTTTACATAATAGACCAATTATATTACATTAATTTTTGAGAATATTTCAGTTACCTAGATAACAGGGAACGTTCTCAGAACAAGCTAACATTTTGGCAAGGTTCTCTCAAAGTTATGACTAACATTCTTCCAGTAATGTTAATAGAACATTCATTCAGAGTTATATGGTCTTTAATAATATTCTTAAAATGTTAGCACAAAAATCGCTCTGTGTCCATACCTTAAATTCATTGAAAATCTTCGGGATGTGCTGGAGGAAACTTTACAGAGTGCTGGACTCTTGCATTGTCAATACAAGATCTTGACCAAAAATTGATACACCTCTTGATGGAAATAAATGTTGTGATGTTATTTCCATCAAGAGGTGTATACATTTTTGGTCAAGATCTTGTATTGACAATGCAAGAGTCCAGCACTCTGTAAAGTCTCCTCCAGCACATCCCAAAGACTCAATGAATTTAAGGTCTTTAATCAGAGGTGCCAATTCATGTGTGAAAATGTCTCTTCATGCTCCCTCCCAACCATTCTTCACAATTTGAGCCTGATGAATCTTGACATTCTCATCCTGGAATATGAACATATGTGTGTCTTTATTGTTGAAATGAAAAGCTACAGTACACACTCCATCAATTAGGGTTAGAAGAACCGTTGCCAAACATATAACATGCTAGAAACATAATAATCACTGCAATAATGATCCAATCATAGACTCTTAAGCATTAGCATATTTAAATCCAAACAGCGACTTCTTTTTTTTGGCCGGGCAGTGTATTTTTGTTAGTTGTCTACCTCTTGATGTAGTCAGCGAGCTGCTCATCACTCCACCGCAGTTCCTTTAACGCTGGCATTAAGGTACACCTCACTTCCTCCAGCTCCGACTCTACCAAACGCAGCTCAACAGCCAGGATTGTGCTATGCAGTTTATTATACCACTGAGTGATCTGGAACAGAGTACTGGTGTACTAAACATGCACATAGAGAGAGAGAGACAAAAGAAGATTGAAAGAACTGAATAAACAGAGCTATTTTCTTGGCAAATATAAAGGCACAGATGGCCACACAGTCTCACCATGTGAAGCATTTCCCATTTAGAGTACAGACTCACAGCAGCCTTGGGAATGTTGTGGTTCTTCAGAATTCCAAGATACTTAACTTCCCTCAAAACAGATGTCAACTAAAACAACCACATCACACAGCAGTAAACATGGGGAAAGTATTGTTTCAGAGCTTTACTTTGGGGGACAAAATATTTGCGTGACAAAAAGTTAGGTAAATCTTAAACAAACTAACTCACTTAATAATTTAGGGACATCCTACAATAAGAAATAGTTTGTAAAGGGACTAAATGAATTTAATTAATAAGCAATAACTATACAATTATTGATATTAGCTTCTTTTGTTTTTTAATGTCAAGTGGGTGAACGCAGCCAAGGCCATTGCATTGCAATTGTATCTTTAACTTAAGATGCAATATTGCCAGTTACTTTGTGTATTTTTGCTCCACCAATGAAAATAGTTTTGAACAAAATTCTGGGTAGTTCCTAAGGCATTGTTAGGTGGCTGCTAGGTGCCTGAAGGGTTAAATCACCCAAAATGTAAATTCTGTCATCATTTACTCACCCACTTGTTGTTTCAAACCCATAATAATTTAAAAAATAAAATAAAAAAATACATGGATGAATCATTCACAATAATATCTATAACATGCATTTAGAAAATAGATGAATTTTCATTGCATTCTAGTTAGCTTACTTAGCCAAATTTAAGAACAATAGAAGTAAAATGAAAATATGTGATGTGAGTTCATGAATGTTTCTTACAGCAGGGTTAAAGTTCACGCAGTAAAAGCTGCTCTCCTCATCCAATATCAGCAGTGGTTCATTCAGATGTGTGTGGCACAACTCATCTAAATCAACACTCCAATTAGTGTAGACTTCTTCATCCATTTGATCCAGAACCTCCAATACACACTCACACACCTGCAACACCTGTTGTGCCTCAGGACTGTCTAATGGCCTAACACACACACACACACACACACACACACACACACACACACACAAAGAGTACGGCATAAGTTACATTGTTAAATATGGCACCAGAAGTAAATGTATGTGTATTTACGTGAGTGTGGTACATGTGTGATGGGTTCTTGTTTACATATGTGTAAGCTGGCTGAGGTTACTGCGGTTTGACAGGATCCGTTCTCTGAGTTCTTGAGACCATTTCAGGTTACCAGCAACGGCTGGCATGTTTTTACCAAGGACAGGACAGCCGTTCCTCATCTGCACAAAAACACAAACAGCAGCGCAAAAGTCAGTGAGTATGCTTTTATCCAAAGAAACTTTAAGTTAAGAGCCTTGCTCGACGGCTGTTTGCATAATCATATTTTGCAGTTTTACAATGTTATCGCTAGATGCTTAACAACCATCGGCCAATCGCGTGCCTCATATTCATGTACTTTGTACAGTGGTGTTTTGTTCGAAAATTTTGAATGAATGATGATTCAATGACTCACTCATAAATAGAAGACACATCTTTGTGGCAGTAGGTGGCCACAAATGACTAACACCTATAGAGAGTAACAGAAAAATCCTAACCACGCCAGAACATGAGCATCCAGTCCATATCAAGGCTGCATCCGAAATCAAAATAGTTCCCTACTATATAATAGGCGAAAAACAGTATGAAAACAGGTTGTGAAGTAATTACTTATTCAAATTAAGTACCTACTCAAGAGAGTATGCGATTTCGGACGCACCCCAAACAGGTACGCTTTTGGTATGGACTGACAAGAGGGGCGAGGTCAGAAATGTTCAAGTGGGTGGGCCTTCATAAAGCAGGGTGGGCAAAGCATAGAAACATGTCCTCCTACAATTAGTCTGAGACAACAGTTTAACACTGAGATTCTCTCATCATAATCAAGTGTATCTAAAGGATTCATTGCTAGACTTGGTTTCTTGCAGCAGTACAATTTTGACATCCAATTAAGGATTTTTCAAGTATTTACTGAAAGATATTTGCTTTGCCACGTACAAATTCAACTCCACCAATGCGCAAATCTTACAATTACGTCCTTAAGTGATAAAGATAACATTGTGGGCGGGACTAACAGAAACTGACAAATCATATTAAACCTTTCATTTTGACAAGCATATATGAAATGGACCTATATGGGGAGAGGGAAAACTAGGAAACTAATTATAATTGATAATTGACTAATAATTGACTAATTATAATTTAATCATTCTTTTAACTAAATATATAAAGTTATAGTGTGATAGGATGTTTATTATTATTATTGTATATTAAATTATTTCATACATCTATTTGGAAAATGACCAACTTCTGATTGGGTGGGCCAATATTCAAAGTGAGTGTGCCCGCCCTTAGGCAGGGCTTGGCAAACTAGCCCAATTCTTTTTATATCATACATGCATGTGTATTAGAATTTATTGAAGTCATTAAAACTGAACCTACATTATAAAATTGACCCGAGATCAGTTTCAAACCAGTTAAAATCATTGACTCGTTCATGGGTTCACCAGATCAGCAGTGGCGAACCATTGGAAAGCTCTCTGAACCCCTGATTTAAAAAAAAGATTCATAAAGCTTTGGAAGCTTCATGAAGAAATTTTTCAAAAGCGCCAATTGCTACTAAAACTCATTTGGTCAAATTCTCCCAAATTTCATTCTGAAATTATGTCATTCATACCTTCTCTCTGTGGGTTTCCAGCATGTGCTGACAGAGGTTGACCTCCTCCTGGAACATGACCAGCAGCTGAGAGTAGTTTGGAGCAAAAAGCTGGTGAACCCTCTGCCTCTCCAACAGAGTACCAAAGATCTGTAGGAGCTACACACACAGGTTTTCACTGATAGTGACTAAAAGAGAGGAATTTTCCAAACACACTTAAATGATTAAACAGTAAAGTCTTGTGTTTGTGTTTGGCAGACTGCATGCAAGTCTGTTTCTTCATTACTGAGCCGCTGTGTGTGTGTGTGTGTGTGTGTGTGTGTGTGTGTGTGTGTGTGTGTGTGTGTGTGTGTGTGTGTGTGTGTGTGTGTGTGTGTGTGTGTGTGTGTGTGTGTGTGTGTGTGTGTGTGTGTGTGTGTGTGTGTGTGTGTTAGTGTTAGTTACCTTAAAAGCAGACTCTAAGCCTGGGGAGTGTTGGAAGGCCAAGTTTATTACTGTTCCCAGCCTTTGGTCAAAATCTCTGTTCTGTTCCATGAATCGATTATAGTCACACACAAACTCCTAGAAAACACAGGGGAGAGTGTGATTGTACACATATGTATATGAATATGAGCACAATCAGCACATACACTATTGTTCAAAAGTTTGGGGTCAGTAAGATTATTTCATTTTCCTTTTTTCTTTTTTAAGGAATTGGTACTTTTATTCAGCAAGGATACATTGGAAATGACAGTAAAGAGATTTATAGTGTAACAAAAGATTTCCATTTCAAATAAATGCTGAATTCTTTTTAATTTTCTATTCATCAAAGAATCCTGGATGTATCATGGGACATGGTTTCAACAAAAAATATTAAGCAGCACAACTGTTTTCAACACTGATAATAATAATAAAAAATGTTTCTTGAGCATCAAATCAGCATATAAGGATGATTTCTGAAGGATCATGTGACACTGAAGACTGGAGTAATGATGCTGAAAATTCAGCTTTGCCTATTCAGCTATTCACAGGAATAAATTAGATTTTAAAATATATTATTAAAATAGAAAACGGGTGTTTTAAATTGTAATAATATTTTACAACATTATCTACCTTGTTGTTGTAGTCAAGTGGATCATATTTGCTCTCTCTCAAAGTTCTCCAGCTGTCCATGAACTCGTCATTCATGCTGTACACCATATCACTGAGAATCTTTCCTCTAGAGCCGCCCAGCTCAATCCGTTCCAGCTTTAGAAAGTCCAGAGCTGAGGCAAACAACTCCTGAAAGACAAACACTGAATTAATTTAAAAATGCTTACAAAAAGATGAATAAAATTGCTTAAAAGTAGCTAACATCAAGATTTTTTTTAAGTGTAATAATGGTCTAATCACTGACTTTACCACATCTGATACAACCAAAAACCTAAATGGTATGCATGCACTAAAAAAAGAAAATGATTTAAGCCAAGTGTAAATATTTTGTCCGTAAATTGTTTTATCAATGGTATTGCCAAAGGGAAAAAAATGGCTTAACCTCTAAACAATATTACAAACTGTGAGAAGGAGTACATAGAAATGTTTACTTTTACAATCTTGTCATGCATGTTTCTTTGGCAAACATTTGAATTTTTCAGGATTGTTTTTCTGCAACCGTCAAGATCGGAAGAATATATACTGAGCTTTTTTTCAGTGTGGATGGATGTGTGTGCACACACCTCAATCATGCGCAGTCTCTCCATGATGCAGTCAGTGCGGTGAAACACAAGCTCAGAGGGAAAGTCCCATGGTTTGACCGCAAGTCCTGGACGGCCATATGGTCCAGTGGGTGTCAGTTTGTCTCTGTGCTGCTGGAAATTCCGCTTGAATGTCCAAAACACCTGGATGGCCTTCCGAACCCGGTCCATACCCTCCTCTAACTCCATTTTGAAGAGCTCCTCAGGAATTAGATACACAGACGCCTGCAGAAACATGTACACAAACACACATTATATAAACGCCACATCATACAACAATAGTCTAGATAAGAGGATAATACGAATTCACATAAGCAAACAAACACACCTTGTCAATGAGTAGGTTGCAGAACTCTGTGAGTAGCGTGACGATGCGTGGTGGGCGGCAGTAGAAGTGAGAGTGTGTCCAGATGAGAGCAAGTGTGTGAAACAGAGCGGGGATCAGAGGCTCCAGATCAGTGAAGCTCCGCTCCTCGAACGCAGCTATGGGCCGCCGTAAGTTCCTCAAGTGTAGGTCTATGTCTTCTGCCTCCATCACCGCTAGAAAATAAAATGAGTAGACAGTAGCTTTGAGGGTCCAATGTGGGATTTGAACCTACAAGCTTTCACTTATCAGCCTAGATTTGAACTATAAGACCACACTACATTATGCAAATAATAAGTTTACATCAAAATCAAGTTGAATTAAAGTGTCTGTACACTTTTAAAATGTGATTACCATGGTTGACTTTTTGAATAATGCCATAAAAGGAATCATAGTAACTGCTCTTGATCCTCAGCAGAATTTCCAGCACCTGATCAACTTTTGGGTTCTGCAGCTGCACAAATAAACCAGAGTTGGAGTCAATTTAAATTCAGTCAATTTTAACGTTAAAATAAACATAAAATTAGGTTGTAGTAAACGACAATTGATTCTCCTTTCCAGAAGGAAATATTAGTAGTCGCATGGGAGAAAATGAATAGTGTACATTTAAACTAGTTTGTGAAATTTATGAGAAGTTTATTGTGAAGAGAGAGACTGATTAAATATAACCTCGATATTTGATTAAAGCCAATCACAATTAATGTAAATGTTAGAAAGAGATTGCAAATATTACATACAATCACTGGCGTTGTTTCACATTTTGAACACCGACCATTCATCTCCAATTTTAATATATTAATCTAGTTTCTGCACCACTATAGCATCACCAAACAGGTTTCCTGGTAACATGCGATACATTTCTATAATGACAACAGTAAAAAAAAATTTGTTTACTATTTGTATCAGTAGATATCCAAGACGGAAAGAAAAAAAATTAGATGGGCTGAAATAACGAATGAAAAATATTTTTGTCCTGCAAGCACTATAATGAAAGGTCTTAAATCCTAAACTCTGACATCAGCACATTTAAAATATGTATAAAAGCATACACACGGAAATCGACTTCATTTCCACCTGTTTCTGGATCCCTAATAAGTTTTCTTTCTGTTTAGTCCAGAAACTGAGCTCCACCGTGGGGCCTGGGTGGTCCCCCTGGTGCAGGAGCTTAGACGAGTCCCGCTGCAGCACAGAGCCCATCAGTCCACACCACTGGATCACCATGGTCTCAATGGAGTACAATAACGCCCTGTCAATCAGACAGAAATCCGATCTACACAGACACAGATATGTTACAGGACATCACAAACTTGGTAAATGTTTGAAAAAGATGATTGAATGATTGACAGGCACACGCTCACACCTGAGCTGGTGCTCATCTTTTCTCTCCACACACAGCGGCAGGGGCAGTAGAGTTCGTCCTTGTGCTCGCCCTCTCAGTGTGACTGCTTCACTGCACAGATGCTCAAGGTGCCTGCAAATGTCCTGACCGACCACCCGGGGCCAGGCGGACTGATTCAGGGGACTTCCCAGCACTGAGACGAACACCTACACAAACATACCCTCACTGACTGTGGATTTTTTCATTCACACCTGCTCTCAGAGCCAATAAGAGTTATGATTTAACTTCCGTTAAAATTTTGCATAGGATGGCCTACCTCCAATCAGTGTTGTTAACTAAAACTAAAACTATTAGGGATGCACCGATATGGAAATTTTGTCTGATACCGATAACCGATCATTTTTTATATTTCAAAGCCGATTACCGACCGGATATTGGCCGACAAATCTAAATCTATATAATTTTTGAGAGCCATCCGAAGTGTCTCGGCTGAAGGAAATAATCCATAATTTATCCGCTTTAAGATATCGGCCAAATTTTATTTATTGGGTCGATAACAATAACATTAAAAATGAACATATATTGGCCGACATCGATATGGTGGACGATGTATTGTGCATCCCTAAAAACTATTAAAATGTATTTTGTTAAAGGCAGGGTAGGCAGGTTTTTTCTAAAACACTTTTTCCCAAATTTGTTTAAACTGTCTTTATATACCAATACATATCTAAAATGTAAGTACTCTGAAAAGGAGAGTATAAAAATCGAGTGTCTGTAGTCCTCTCAGGGCTGCAATAAACACAGCTACTTATTCCATTCGGAACGAATGCAATGATTGGCTGTGCGACTGTCACTCTCCCTCGCTACCATGGCTACCACCTCTGCTGCTACAGGAGCTGCCCACATGCGCGCACTCGGTTGACTAGCTCATTTCGGAAGAGGAGAGGATCTCATCGTGGAAGCTCTTACATGCAAAACACCGTATATGTTATGAATCTTACACGAAATTCACCTTCATCACAGTGTAACTGATGGTAATGGAAAACGTGTATCAATGCAACCTGTTTTTAGCTTTGCCTTGTTACTAGCTCTTCACCGAATCAAACTCAATATATTTTAAACTTTACCAGTATCGATATGCTAGCTTGATAGTGAGTACTAACAGCCATGTTAGTTGTTTATATTCATAATGATAGAGTTCGGTATTTTCTTACATGTGATTCTGACATGATGTCACTCCATGCACTGCGCTCCTTTCCGCTCGGCGCTGGTAAACACGTCCTCCAGCTATTGAGTTTGATTCGGTAACGAGCTAGTCAACCGAGTGCGCGCATGTGGGCAGCTCCTGTAACAGCAGGGGTGGTAGCCATGGTAGCGAGGGAGAGTGACAGTCGCCCAGCCAATCATTTCATTCGTTCCGAATGGAAAGTGTAGCTGTGTTTATTGCAGCCCTGAGAGGACTACAGACACTCGATTTTTATACTCTCCTTTTCAGAGTACTTACATTTTAAATATGTATTGGTATATAAAGACAGTTTAAAGGGGAAATGAAGCAGTCAGTCAAGTTTACATAATTTACAAGATGGATTACCACTATAATCAAAAATTATAAAAGAAACATGACAAATGTTAACATATAAAAGAAAAAAGAAACACCGTTATGTCTTTCGAGCGGCAAGGGCGCCGCCATTGCGCAGTATTATAACTGGTGACGTCACGGGGTTGGTTGGCTCTGTGCTGAGTTCAGTAAAATACAGTGAAAGATGCATGTAAGCTGGTCGATCCAGCGAACAACTAACGTTAGGTACAGTCATTGTTGGCTAACAGCTGTAAGCATGAACTAGCAGCTAATGATAACTTAGTGTTTAGCTAGTGAACTTTATTAGTACCAGACAAAAAGACGACGTCTAACGTTAACAAACTGCACATGGAAACATTGTTCGTGATGTCTGCAATCATATTCCTGTCTCTTGTCAACACCATGGTCAAGATCAGCGTCTTGACAGCAGATGGATCGTGCTATCGTGGCGTAATAATCTGTTTGGTTGTAAAATGTATGAATGAAATGAAATCGAATGTATCGTCCTGTGGAATCATTCATTCACAGACAGCAGAAGATGTTCAACTAATAAAGATCTTCATCGCTGGCAAACAAATTGATAGATTTGCCGATTTGCTTTCACTAGACTGTACTGTAGGTCCACGGCCACTTCATCCAACGCTCTTGATGTTCTTAAATCTTCCTGTTACAACTCCGAGTCGAATGTGAATAGAAAGCGCGTAAGTGATTCAGTGCGTGAGGAAACTGAACAGATCATTCAAACTGATTCGCGAACCGATTTAGACAGATCTGCCAACTTGTTTGATGAAGTCTTTGAACAGAAACGACAAAAAAAAAAGAGTGATTCATTTGTAAATTGAGCATTGCTCGTGCCCATAAAAAAAGATACAGCCCAAATGGCCCAAATCTCGTTATATACAGGGATGCAAACGGCGCACTTTATTTTAATGCAAACATGTTGTTAAATGCGCAGTTTATTCCAAGCGTGCTGTATCTTTTTTATGGGCACGAGCGATGCTCAATTTACAAATGAATCACTCTTTTTTTTGTCGTTTCTGTTCAAAGACTTCATCAAACAAGTTGGCAGATCTGTCTAAATCGGTTCGCGAATCAGTTTGAATGATCTGTTCAGTTTCCTCACGCACTGAATCACTTACGCGCTTTCTATTCACACTCGACTCGGAGTTGTAACAGGAAGATTTAAGAACATCAAGAGCGTTGGATGAAGTGGCCGTGGACCTACAGTACAGTCTAGTGAAAGCAAATCGGCAAATCTATCAATTTGTTTGCCAGCGATGAAGATCTTTATTAGTTGAACATCTTCTGCTGTCTGTGAATGAATGATTCCACAGGACGATACATTCGATTTCATTTCATTCAGGTAATACATTTTACAACCAAACAGATTATTACGCCACGATAGCACGATCCATCTGCTGTCAAGACGCTGATCTTGATCATGGTGTTGACAAGAGACAGGAATATGATTGCAGACATCACGAACAATGTTTCCATGTGCAGTTTGTTAACGTTAGACGTCGTCTTTTTGTCTGGTACTAATAAAGTTCACTAGCTAAACACTAAGTTATCATTAGCTGCTAGTTCATGCTTACAGCTGTTAGCCAACAATGACTGTACCTAACGTTAGTTGTTCGCTGGATCGACCAGCTTACATGCATCTTTCACTGTATTTTACTGAACTCAGCACAGAGCCAACCAACCCCGTGACGTCACCAGTTATAATACTGCGCAATGGCGGCGCCCTTGCCGCTCGAAAGACATAACGGTGTTTCTTTTTTCTTTTATATGTTAACATTTGTCATGTTTCTTTTATAATTTTTGATTATAGTGGTAATCCATCTTGTAAATTATGTAAACTTGACTGACTGCTTCATTTCCCCTTTAAACAAATTTGGGAAAAGGTGTTTTAGAAAAAACCTGCCTACCCAGCCTTTAAGTGAAATAAAATAAAATAAAATATAAATATTAGATGAAAAACAAATAAAAAACCTAAATGAAAATGAGAAATAACAAGCTGAAGTCGAAGTACTAAATTTATAAAATTGGCATAAAAATATCATTTAAAATAAACAGGCACATTTAAAAAAAAATGAATGGAAAATTAAAATTGAAAAATTAAAACTAACTCAAAATATTAATAGTCTATAATACTATTTAAATAAAACTAAAATTACACAGCCTCAATCCAAGTAATATTGCCTAAGAGTCACAGCAACTACAAAGCAGACATTTAGCAGACAGTTCAATACTAAGTTAAGCTTAAACACACATCTAAAGAAAGTCTAATTCTAAAGTGCTACATTATTTTATCCTGTCAGGGTAAACTGATTATATATATATATATATATATATATACACACACAAAACTCATTATTAGGAACACCTGTTCAATGTCTCATTAATGCAATTATCTAATCAACCAATCACATGGCAGTTGCTTCAATGCATTTAGGGGTGTGGTCCTGGTCAAGACAATCTCCTGAACTTCAAACTGAATGTCAGAATGGGAAAGAAAGGTGATTTAAGCAATTTTGAGCGTGGCATGGTTGTTGGTGCCAGACGGGCCGGTCTGAGTATTTCACAATCTGCTCAGTTACTGGGATTTTCACGCACAACCATTTCTAGGGTTTACAAAGAATGCTGTGAAAAGGGAAAAACATCCAGTATGCGGCAGTCCTGTGGGCGAAAATGCCTTGTTGATGCTAGAGGTCAGAGGAGAATGGGCCGACTGATTCAAGCTGATAGAAGAGCAACTTTGAAATAACCACTCGTTACAACCGAGGTATGCAGCAAAGCATTTGTGAAGCCACAACACGCACAACCTTGAGGCGGATGGGCTACAACAGCAGAAGACCCCACCGGGTACCACTCATCTCCACTACAAATAGGAAAAAGAGGCTACAATTTGCTAGAGCTCACCAAAATTGGACCGTTGAAGACTGTAAAAATGTTGCCTGGTCTGATGAGTCTCGATTTCTGTTGAGACATTCAGATGGTAGAGTCAGAATTTGGCGTAAACAGAATGAGAACATGGATCCATCATGCCTTGTTACCACTGTGCAGGCTGTTGGTGGTGGTGTAATGGTGTGGGGGAAGTTTTCTTGGCACACTTTAGGCCCCTTAGTGCCAATTGGGCATCGTTTAAATGCCACGGCCTACCTGAGCATTGTTTCTGACCATGTCCATCCCTTTATGGCCACCATGTACCCATCCTCTGATGGCTACTTCCAGCAGGATAATGCACCATGTCACAAAGCTCGAATCATTTCAAATTGGTTTCTTGAACATGACAATGAGTTCACTGTACTAAAATGGCCCCCACAGTCACCAGATCTCAACCCAATAGAGCATCTTTGGGATGTGGTGGAACGGGAGCTTCGTGCCCTGGATGTGCATCCCACAAATCTCCATCAACTGCAAGATGCTATCCTATCAATATGGGCCAACATTTCTAAAGAATGCTTTCAGCACCTTGTTGAATCAATGCCACTTAGAATTAAGGCAGTTCTGAAGGTGAAATGGGGTCAAACACAGTATTAGTATGGTGTTCCTAATAATCCTTTAGGTGAGTGTGTATATATATATATATATATATATATATATATATATATATATATATATATATATATACACATATACACACACACATTTTTAAATAGATAGAGTGAATTCTGTATAATATAATATAATATAATTTTATTATATATTAAAAATGAATAATTTTCCATTCTATTCTAAAAGGTGCAGGACTGGAGGATTTCTGGTTACCTGAGAGATGAGCACAGGAGCGTGGTCCATGGGTTGTGCTGCAACCTCTCCAAGCCAGAGCTGGGTTCTAAAGGTGGTTTTGGAGATGACACCCTTCTTTTTTTTAAGAACACACAAAAGCTTGGTCCTCCAGGGAGAGGAGCTCTTTGGGGAGGAAAAGACGGGTGTAGTGCTTTCAGAAGCGAAAGCACTCGAAACAAGTGATGACTTATTTCGAATACCAAAAGCCAATCAGTGCATTGAACATTGGAGACAGTTCCAGTAGAAATGCTACATGGCATTCAAACACAGCAAGGCAGACCTGGGAATTTTGTTGTTATTAGTCCCAACATTTAAGATGAGTGTGTATGTGTTTATTTGATATAGGGGTGAGATGGGGCACCACCTAACTTACTTGGGGCTAGTTGTAACGCACTTGTTTTAAATACTTCCACACATGCTAGCATGACGAAACAGTGTATTTACTAGTTTCCATATCAACACTATATAGAGAAAAAGAATTGTGCCAAAATTCAGAAATCTTTGGAATATATCACTGAACATTTATTTAACCATAGCAAAAGTAAATTTCTTACTTATGTTACATTTTTTATCTCTGTTTTTTGTGTTTATTTACAATTAGACAAATCTGATATTATTTTAACCTACAATCTGTTATTTAACAGTTGAGATAGTTCTTTAATACTTCACTAACTAGCAGAAGACACTAGCAGAGTTTAAATCCCAGATGCACAGGTGGGGCAAGCTCTAACACTGCGTTACAATGTGCTCCTATTAAAACCATGCTATTCTGTGATGTTAGCGATATAATTCACATTAACAACTTTTATGAATTCTATTGAGAGACCATAAAAAGAGGTAAATAAAGACTGAGAATCAATGTTCAGAAATTATTAATTATTATTATGTTTTGTGTTTCCCAGTGTGTCCGTTGTCAAACTCAAAGATGTGTTTATTTCTTATTATTAAAAAATGCCATTATTTTATAAGAAAAAGTTAATAATTGTATTTTATTGAGAACATATTTTAGTTTGTCTTGTATATTTTTCAGATTAGATCAGATAATATTTTAAGCTGTCATATGGTCATGTTACAATGTGCCCCTTACAAGTTACAAAATGCCCCACCTGGGGCATGTTGTCACATTTCACTTCCATTCTTTCGGGGTAAATAAAGAAAAAAAGTATACACTGTATTAATGAAACAAAACCACACAATTGTATTAATGCGGGTAAAAATAAATACTGTAACTAAGTAGGTTTACACAAACTGAGAAAGTCAAAGAGCGTTATGTTGTGCCCCGCTTTCCCCTACTCACCTGTTCATCTCCTGTATGAAGAGTTCCTCCTGGTCCCACAAACAAAATGATATACTCTCGCCAGCCCTGGTCCAGGAAGTCAAGCAGAGCCCTCTGATTCTCCTCCAATCCAATAAAACGGTTCCATTTGTCTGTTTTGAGGCGTAGAACGGTGAAGGCCTGTTCCCTCATGAAGTCCACTCTTTCATCAGAGATGGCGCTCATCTTCACCTGCTCCATAGGAACACGTACACCGGCCTCAGCCATACTGAGACACAAAATAAAAGAGGGGAACTACCAAGTCCAGGGTAAACTGTCCATTTAAATCTACCAACCTAAGACTTTATCATATCGTGGTATCTCTTACCTCTAGCAGACTTCTATCCGTTTTCTGAGTCTGATCCAGCTGGTTTTATATCATTAGTAGGCTATATTTCCATCACAAAAATGGATGATGTCCCACACACTGGGTCGTCCTTTGCCTTCTTCTCAAGTGGGGGAGAGAAACTGAACTCCTCCTGTAGAGCCAGGCCACTGTGGTAACAGGGTCAATGGCTTTTGTGTTTCTGTACCCCCGTTGTGAGAGAGAAGCACACACCTGGCACTAATGAAACCCGAGTGCGCATTGGAAAAGCCAGCAAGGGTATCAGGTGTATGTTTGCATAAACACACTGTATAACCTGATACCTACACATCCAGCTGGATAATTTGAGCTGATCTGATGCACCGTCATTCGTGTAATACACAATGTATTTTAAAACTGATTCATATAGTTCTGAAGCACATTCAGTTGAGAAATTAAGCTACAGCAACTTAAATCTACAGCATCATGTCGCTCTGACACCTTTAAAATGAAGTGATTTGCTGTCACTGACTAGAAGAAGTAGCACACTGGCCTCTACTGACGCCAACGTTTAAATGTCCGCAAAAGTGTTCTATGAAGAACTGAAGTTTTAGTCCAGCACAATAGGTGGCAGCAATCCATATAATTGGACATCGGCCTACTCATAACCAGAGGTCAAATTGTAAAAACAAAAACAAATGGTGTGGTGGAAGTTCTCTCCTTTTTTAAAAAGTAAAAAAAATGCGCTTGAACCGTTGTCTTTGTCATTTTGAACAACGCGGAAAATTACGAAAGCTAGCTTGACCCAGAGTAATTAGCCGCGTTTCCATTACCCTTCAAATTGCGCAAATTGAAATTGCGAATTAAAAATACGCTCAATGGAAACATGTCAATTTCGCAAAAACTCCCATTTATCGCAAAAAAGTTTTTACGCTCGCATGAGGTGGTTTTTCAGGCAATTCGAAAAAGGAATATTTCGCAAAACTGCAATGGAAACAGTTTTTGCGCAATTACAGTCACCTGACTTAGAAGGCGCGTGTGTTTGGGGTCCGTGTAGGCTATTGCGTCCATTCGTTTTTCCATAGGCTATAATAGAATAGCAAAAAAAGACTTCTCATACAAAAAAAGAAATATAACACAAACTCATTTTCCAAAACTGTAAAAGGTTATATAAAAATAATACATTCATCAATTATTTTATGATAAATATATTACTGTCTTAAGTGAAGTCATTTATAGTTATAAACGCAAATAATAATAATAATTATTATTATAGCCTATTAGGCTACATTTATTAGGCTACATTTATTAGGCTACATATTTAGAAGGCGCTTTTATCCAAAAAAGGAACAAAGCAATTCGTCAAATGTCATTCATAATACAGGTTAGACAATAATACAGGGCTAAGATTATCACAAATAAACACAAGATTTTGACGTATATCCAAGGGTTTGTGGAGCGCGCACTGGATGACGGAAGCGCGGGCGCGAACACTTGAATTTTCCTGTCAACAGTGGAAACAACTTAAAATACTCTATAATTTATGGTCATACAGAAAATTATAATACATAATCCGCAACTACTTTTATTTGTGTAAACTCACAATAACAAGAAAACGTTCTTCTTTTGCTAAATAAATCAGGCGCGCTTTCATGATCTCCGTGAACTGGAACATGTCTCAGAAATGAACTGAAACAAAATATAGCCTATAGGCTAAAGCTTGAACGAACAAATTCAAATCGAAAGCAAATACCTTCTGATTATGTAATCCATATGAAAGGTGCATTTCTCTCTAAAGGCGCATCCCATCCGCTTTACAGTGGAGATGAAAATATGTTTGCAGTCGTCACTAACACTGTAGTTATTAATAAACAATTAAAATGCCTAGTTATTTTTTCAGACACATTTATTATAATTAGCCTATAATCACCTATAAATCACCTAGGCTATGGTTCCAGAGACATGGCTCAGTCGGGCTGGTTTTCAATTAGGCTACGGGTTAAAAAAGGAAAAATAAATGGTCGCAAAAGTACACGGACCGTTTGGACAGAATACGAGACAAAGTTCTTTATTAAATTCATAAAAGAAAAAAGAATTGCAGGAATACTGGATTCTAAACCTCAAAGAAATGCCACAATCAAGACCTTGGAGCAGAAATGAGGGAGAAACACGCAAAAACACCTCATGTGCCGTTCACAGTATTAGGGTCTTTCCTTACCATTAATGCTTGGATAACACACCACGTCTCCTTCCATTAATAATAATAATGTCTTGTGCGGTGGCTGCACGTCTATTCACATGTGTTAAACCTAAACGTCCAAAGTCGCATAACATCGGTTAATGGAAACGCCGTCATATCGCAATAGTTTTTTATCGATATTTAGAAAAAACGCAAAAGTTTTGCGCAAATCTGTAATGGAAACGCGGCTACTGACAATGTGGGAGTGGCGTGCGTATATCGAGACGAGGGACCTCACAAAGGACCTCACCTGACTGCAGGCTGTCTGCAGATCGGGGCGGGGCGGCACATACCTACTCTGATTGGTTCAAACGTCTTTCATAACCGTCTATGTTCATAACATGATAGAAAATCTATTCGTAGTTGTAGGAAGGAGTATGTCATTTAAAAAACTGGAAAAGCTGCGGTTTCACAAAGCCTTCATAATAATGCACGTAAGGGAAAATAAATAAAAAGCATTAGCCGTCTAACTTGCAATGTGCCTGAAATCATTGTTTCATTGTCAGAAATCATTGTTACCTGTAATGATTCTGACAGAACGTGCCAAAAGTCTTTTGCTGTAGTAATGAACGCGACGTTCACGCGCATCTGACTCTGACTGATCGACAACGCGTTTTTATTTTAGTGCTATACTTTGTGGTTATTTCATCAAACAGTTTCGTAAATTCATCAAAATTAAGTTACAATTTTACGCACGCATTTTAGACATTATAAGTGATGTTGTCTGTTTCAGGTGCGGCCAAAGTTAGACTGGAAAACACCACATTTTGACACATTTTTTTTGCTCAAATTGTATCGGAAAATCTCACAGTCCTCGTGGTCAAATATTGTGATTCACTTTAAGAAGTATTAAATCGAGTCGAGATCAACGAGACCCGTTTCGTGACCGAATCTTTTAAATCAACTGATTCACAATAAATTACATTGAATGATTCATTTGTGAATTTTCTAGAGGATTAAACTCAAAGTAGCTAACAACTCACAGCGACTTAAGTTGACAAAAACACCTGAAATTGTCAGATTCTCAGATTAAATGTGCTCTAGACTGAGCTAACCTATTTGAGCTCTTATTTGTGTGGCATTAAACACGGGGCTTTACCTCTTCAGGGGACCTTCATCCACCACAATTATTATCTACATTCACTCAATCATCTTAATCACAAAGCGCAAGTTATCTTAAGGCACACAATTACAAACATTTTAAACAGCTGTATGCTATAACGATATTCAATTCAGTAAATAACAGTAAAACGTTTTAGGTTTCAAACTGATCCCGTTATGCAAGTGTCCCAAAAATGTCAATTTAAAGGGCATATTGCAGGTTAGAGGACCCAACGAGTCAACGTATAGAAAAACAATGTAGTAATTAGATTTTCTTTAAAATATACTTAAAAAAACGTTACATTGGCTTCTGGAGTCGTTTTTGTGAGAGAATTTTACTTCCGCATCTGAAAATGGGCGTGACGGGCGTGACGTAACGGGCGGGAGAGCGGTCGACTCAAACCATTCAAACAACAGGAAAACAATGGATCGCAATGACATTTCGGACATACTCCTATGACAGACCACGGACGACAGCCTTACAATTATGAGCCTGCTATGCTGCTGAGAGAGCAGGGACAGGCCAGGATTAATGTTAGACAGAACAACGGTCAGAGGAGACACACATTATTGCAAAAGTATTATTATAAAAAAACTTGCGTGGAGTGAGTGTGCGCAGCCGCAGTTTATTGCATCACGCTATTTTTGATTAGCCTAGCTGTCAGATACTGAGTAAACATTAAAAGAACAGGCCTATTCAATCTTCCCTGGATGTTTTTTTTAACAAAGAAATTAAATAATAGCAATCAGGAGAATGGAAGCAGGAATAAAAAAAAGAGGACTATAGTGCTGTCGGCAAAACATTATACCACTGCAATAAAAACTGCACTGCAACAAAAAGGTAAGGTATATGTGTTTTTATATTTAATGCTGTTCACTGTGAGTTTTAATTAATAGTGTAATAGAGTTAATTGTGCATCGTTCATTCTGTTTGGTAAAATGTGAGGTGTATCGTTCGATAATGTCGTTGTTCTACATGCACAGAGGGGAATGCAGGCCTATTTAAAACGCAGCCACGGCAGGTGTCGTGGTGAGAGACCACCGCTAACTTATATAGCCTATATACACGTTCGCTAACGATATACATTGTGCTCACAATATTGTACAGATTATTACCATCGTATATCAGTTAATAGCAAAGCTATTATTGGTCATCTAGGAGTATTGGAATTTACCAATAACAGAATAAACTAAGCTTTGATCAGGCGCGTATGTCATGCTCATTAATATCCATCCAGACTAACGTTACATGATATAACTTAGCGTTTTCTCATCGAGAGACAGATAGATATTTTTATTCCTGATATACACGTTTTTGTTCCTCCGATCTGGTGTACGCTACACACGACCGCGTTTTTCGAAGCCGATGCAGAAGAGAAATCCTGTCTCGCAGCTGCACAAACCGCACACAGGCACGACAGCACCGTCCCTTTTCTTGTTAGGAAACCTGTGGACTCGATGTCCTGACAGGCTGGAGTTTTTGTAACCTCCACAAACACAATAATTTACCATGACGATGATAAATTAAAATACAAAAACTACCGAAAACACTGATTCACGACTGCTCTCACTGACTTTTATTTTTATTCGATGCCACAAGAGGTTTTACATATTCACAATATCACATTAACATTAGCTGCCAGGAAATAAAAAATACAAAAAAAGTTTTACATAAAATCCAGTGCTTTCAAAGCATTACATGTTTTCATTGCTTTTTTGTTTTTAGTTTGTTCCAAGAGATGTAGCCTACATTCGAGATGTGAAGTCATTTATAAAATGTGAAAAAAGCCCAATTCTTTTTATGTATATGGTATTTTCCTAATAAAACAAATAACTGTATAATATGTTGTTCTTTACATTCCAAATTGTCATTCTGAGTATAAAAAAGCAAATTTACCCGCTCTACTGAATACAAACCTATCTGCGCTGCTGATGCTTCCTCCCTCTGGTGACGTAAAATGACGCGATGTTGGAAAAAAACGAGCAGTCAAAGAAATGCTCACTTTATCTACTAAATTTGTGTCCTTATGTCGTTTTAAAACATTTTAAATCCTGCATTACCTTTTCATATGGTATTTTCATACAAGATTATATATTAATTTAGATTTTTTTTTAACCTGCAATATGCTCTTTAAAGATGAACTGAACTGAAAAAAATCGACGTTGATAACGTGTTGTTTATGACAATTAAAAGTAAATTACACTAACATTTTTAATTAAAAATATCAATATGGCTTTTTTTAAGCAACACAAAAATTGCGCTTGTTACACTGGCAGTTTCGATGACGTCACTGGCATGGTAGGACACGCAAAGGTGCATAGGCAACAGCTGCAGGTCCTAATACACAGACGAAAATGAGCACTTTTAACGGCATGGGTTACGCATTTGACCTGTGAGGGACAGTCCAGTAGTTTCTGACTACCACCACCACATGGAGGATCAGTTTCAGGCTCCACATAGCCTACAGCACAGGATCGTTTGGGGCGAAGTGACTGGTGTGGGTGTGTGAGCTGCCGGAGCATGGACACTGCACCGGAGTCAATCTGTTGCAGAGAACAACAGTCTCTGTTACAAAAAATGCACTTGAATAAATACCAAAAAGGCAGTCCATCTTAAATGATTTCTTGAACGCAATGGCCGATCATAAGCAGCACATATAACTGTGATTGGCTACATCACTCAACGCGATGTTAAAGCGTTGTTATAGAATGTTATGAATAGAAACTCTGGCTTGTAAATCGTTTCTATTTTGTTTTAGTTGTTCGTGTTGCTTTTCTGCAACAGATGAATAAAAATCTATTATTTTTTATTCAAAGATATTTCTAGTTTGCGGGAGCCCCGCGAATCGTTTTATTTATAACCCGCACACACAGAGTGAGTGCATAACCGCCCGCGCTCGCACTCGGAGTCTCGGCCATCAGATCTAGTGCCGCGCAGCACTCTATTGCGTTGGGAGTGCACGTCTCAAGGATAGTGTCGGGAAATATCGCTCGGGCAGAATAAGCTCTAGTTCACTCTTCCTACGCTAAGGAACCGAGAGTTGTCATCCAGTCTCTTTGCTAGAGAGAGAGAGAGAGAGAGAGAGAGAGAGAGAGAGAGAGAGAGAGAGAGAGAGAGAGAGAGAGAGAGAGAGAGAGAGACGAGGAAAACAAACAAGCATGCAAATGGAAATTATCGCGGCCGGAAAAATTATCGAGCAAATTTTTTTTATCGTGCGATTAATTAATTTATTGACTATCGCGACAGGCCTACTAAATAGTCTGTCACTAAAAAATGCTCACTACAGACTCGAAATCCAGGGGCTGTCGGAGGGCTAGACAGTTAAAGTCAGCTAGCCTTGACTTGAGGGCTGGTTTCCTTGTCAAAGGTAGCCTGTGAAAATGTATCGTAACCCCAGCTGCCTTAGCCCTATACAATTCATTACTACAGCCAGGGGCAATACAGTATGAACCCCAGTATGACTGTTTCCCCAGCCATGTCAGCTAGCCTCAGACTACATGCTATGGCTGCTCTGCTGGTGTTGGTTGGCAACGGAGTAGCCTACCATGCCAGTGACGTAGCCGAATGTTGAAATCCAACATGGCGGCGCCCATGTAACAAAAACAACATTTTCAACGTACAGTTTTATCCCTTTTAACAAATTCTGCCATTTTAATAATTGTACCAATGATAATAAATAAAATAGATCTGTTATATCACCGTTTTTCAAATTTCAGTTCAGTTCATCTTTAATATATTACTTGTGGGACTGGAAACGTAAGATCAAGTTGGGCACATTGCATTGTGGGATACACTATACCCAGCAGAGTTCTCCGTTGTATAATTTTGGATTATTTTTGGTGTACCGAATATTCAGGTGCTTTCTATAATCCACATACTGTGCACTGTACACATTATGAAGTATACATACATTATGAAGTATATGGGCATAGTTAATTCTCATTCAGTACATACATACCAACACCAAAAATTTGAAGCATATACAAACTTGTAGTTATGAAGAGTCATAGGAAGGTTTTTGACTTTAATTGTTTTCCATATGAAAAAAAAAAAAAAAAAAAGTTGTACAAAAGTAACATCAAATTTTACACGTTTAAAAAGTAATCAAAACGAGGAGTCTTTGATACAACAGAATCAGTATTAGACTACATTAATTGTGGCTATAAACAGCTTGGGGCTGAAGAAAACAAAAAAAAGAAAAGAAATGGAAGATACATTATGAATGTTACAGGAATAATCTGGAGAGCAATAAGAACAACGATACAAGAAAAAGAAAGTTTATTACACGATTGTTTGACTTTGCCACCTGATGTCTTGTTCGAGTTGCATGTGGGCAGCAGAACAATGAAACCAGAAGATCCTCGAACAAGATCCAGAGGACTCGTGACCGAGAGCGCAAAGACCACTAACATGACATCAAATAAAAATGAAAGCAAAGAGTGAAGACACATTTGGACGAAGGCCAGCCGAGAGGGAGGAGGATAAAATGGACAGATCATGAGTAAGTCTCCCTCACAGCAGACAGTGTCCTTCTCTTGCTGTCATTCTCACAGAACAGTCTCACTGTAATCACTCACACACAACCGGGCTTCCCGTGTACCATAATTACACAATCACACTCTCTCAAATGATCGTCCCCTGAACATATACATGAGAAAAAGTAAAAACACATGCAACTCCAGCATTTTATACTACAGATTATGATACAAAATAAGGCATTTCTGTGTATGTATTTGTGTATGAGCATGAGTTCATAATGAGCATGTGTGTCAGTGGAAACTGCAACCACATTTAATGTCATTTTTTGCCTTGTTTGTACAAAAGACTGCTATTGAACATAAATGGATAAGTCATTTTTAAAATATATATATTTATAATATATATATATATTTTTATCATATATATAAAAATTGATAGTGAAAAGCAGACGAGCTGTGAAAGTGGGCGTGATTTTGCTCACTCCATGACCTCACTGGCAGACACAGTGACCAACTGGAGTGGGAGGTCGGAGTTTGAAAGGAGGTCCTGGGTGCCAGCCTGTTGCAAATTGGTGAGGATAAGAGTGGCTCCACCCCCGGTGATGATGGTGTCCGAGGGGGTGGCAGCTTCTATCTGACCTGCCCCAGTGTTGGAGTTCAGCCCTTTTTTGTTCTGGTGAGTTTTAATGTGTTTGGCCAAATGGTCGCTGCGCATGAAACGTTTTGAGCACTCTGGACACACAAACTTCTTTTCTCCTGAAAAACAAAAATAAAACCGTAAAGCCATGTCTGATGTCAACGAGGAACCTCTAGAACTACTACTCAGCCTATTAACCAGAAGCAGTAAACAAAATTTACAGCAAGTGTTGGATCAATATAATGGGTCCAAAGAAAACATATGATGTATTTTCAGACCCTGCACAGTCCCTGATCTCTTCCAGTGAGCCCATACCTGTGTGTGTTCTGCGGTGACGCTGGAGTTCGTCGCTGCGGGTGAATCTCTTGCCACAGTAACTCCACGAGCAAATGAAGGGTCTCTCTCCTGAGTGCCAGCGCAAGTGAGCTCGGAGGTGAGACGTCTTACCGTACACCTTACCACACCCGGGGATATGACAAATGTGTTGTTTCTTCTTTCCCATACTTGAACCTCTGAAATTACACACAATTTTTAAAGTGTTGGAAAAAATTCAATAAAAATGTACACAACCAATGAATTTGGCTGTTAAAACAGAACTTGTGCTTCTGCATTGACATGTACATTACCTTCCTCCAGCCTCTTTGCAGTTGGGGCAAGTGCAGGCTACCCTACGTAGTCTTTTTCCCTCTTGGCCGGTCCCCTCCATATCCTCCTCAACCAACCGCACGCGCAGATGCGACAAATCATTGGTGTTCAGGGTGGAATTCGGCCAATCATCTGACTCTGGCTCCTCTTTAATTTGAATATCTGCAAAAACAGATAGGGTGAATCTTTTAAAACAGACTCCAAACCAACCAAGAACCTCCCCAAAATAAAACAACTGGGAGGTACACAATTTTTGAAAAAAGTAGTCAAGACCAACTTAATGACTTCAGTTATTTAATTCATTCATGGTTCCCACAACTTTGACCAATGAATTTCCATGACTTTTCTAGTCATTTATTGTTACTGAATAATGAATATAGAAAGATTCATAAATACACACAATTGTACTTGCAAAAATCTTTTTTAGTGAAAAATGATATTTTTAGAGATAAGCATTTTTTTTTTACATATTTATAAAAAAAAATAAAAAAAATCAGTCTGTGTATTCCTGCATACCTGTGTGGCTCTCCGTATTCTCATCTTGCTGGTACTGACCAACTGTGACTGTCTGAAGGTTAGGGATCTGCCCCACTGCGCCTGTGGCGCCACTCTGCCCGAGAGAGAGGGTCTGCACTGGTGCAAGGGTAATTTGGGAGGATGAGACCCCACCAGCAGACGGCAGCTGCAGATTCTGCAGGTTCTGAACTCCTTGAACCTGGAAGGTCTGCCACTGGATTTGGCCGGTCGGAGAGACAGTTTGAGCTTGGATCAGAAACGTTCCAGCATTCAATAGCTGCACGCTTTGTAGTGTCTGCGCTGCTCCATCCGCCGTCTGCGCTGATAAGAGCTGCACCACCTGTTCGCCACCAGACGTATGGTTATGCTGGATGTAAGACGGATCTTGCTGCCCGGCTGATACCGCAGTGGCTTGGGTGAGAACTCCAGTCCCGTCTATCGTCTCAGGAAGCGATGTTGTCGTGGAAGAGGTGGTAGTTGGCACAAAGGCATTAGCGTTAGCGTCATTGGCGTTAAGTGGCTCTGTGCATTTGCCGCTTTCACCCTGGTTATCACTGGTTGAGGTGGTGGGACCGGTCATGATGAGCTGGCCATCTGCAGTAATGCTTGTCGCTATGGTCTGAGCACCAGCCAATCCCAGAGACTCGAGATCCATGTTACTTAAGCTATTTATCGGCACCAATGTGATGTTGCCTGGCAGCCCCATCGGCACATTAGCGACAACCTGGCCCTGCGCGCCAAACCCTGAGCCGGCCAATGAGACGGTGGGTATCTGCTGCACGTGCCCACTTTGACTCAGTAGGCCCTGGAGGTCATTAGCATTGGTGGCGATGCCTTGTGTTCCATCCGGAAGGATAGTAATGTCAGTGCCAAGGGTGCTTCCGTCTGTGGATGCTGCATAGCTTAGTGACGCCCCATCCGCCCCCTGCAGCTGAGGGATGACCTGGTACTGCACCCCATTAGCACCGGTGCCATCTACCCCAGCAGTCACAAAAACAGACTGAGTCTGCCCTGCCATAGTCTGTAGTGGCACCACATATTGCCCGTTGCTGCCCAGAAGTCCTCCGCTGGGTACCTGCACTACTGATGGCTCATCTTTCACTGAGCTCACAGGCGTTAGAACCTCCCAGCGATCAGAGGAGCCCGTTAACTGGATGGTCGTGAGGTCTGTGGTCTGCTGGGGAGTGGAGATAATACTGTTAAATTAGCACTGACACTTCATGATGAATTTGACCATACACACAGACATTACACAACTTTTAGTCTAAAGGTCCATTCACACCAACGGACAACAACGTTTTGTTTATAATAAATGTGTGCTAGAGTTGCCTGACGCTTTAAATGCTTGATCTCATTAAGTCAAATGGATTCTAATTGGCTGTCAACGTTTTCATTCATCATTCTGAAAATTATTCCAATGATATCATTCCTCTGTGTCATTATTGTTATAGCTGTGGTGTGGACTTCACTATTCTCATAAAATTAGAGCGATTGTTAAAGCTCTATAGATATGCTTTTCATCCTTGGTGTTAATTCCATAAATATATGGAAATAAAAGTCTGTGTGAAAAAAAAAATCTATTAAAGTAATAAGCCTTAACTATAATCCCCCATGTTATAAAGAGGTTTATGCTGAAAATCCAATAGTATCAGACCTCAGAGAGGATAAAGTTAGTTTTCAAATAATACATTTAGCTTGAAAAGGAACATTTGACATTAAAGATAGTACTTAAACTCGCAATGAAATGCAAGTGGGCGACAGATCTTTTCTTCCGTATTGTGACGTACATCCAAATGTAATGGATGATCAAAAAAAAAAAATGTAGGGCAGGAACTTATTCTGTCCATCAGTTCTTGATTGGATTTTAACTCTCAGGCCCTGTTCACATCTGGTATTAAGATGTGTTTTGGTCAATCAGATCACAAGTGGACAATGCTAAACACATGCGTAAACGGGGTCTAAAGCGTTTTGAGCACATCCACTTTGACCACTTCTAGAGGTAGTCGAAAACGCATTTGACTGGATTGCTTTTGTGGTGTAGAGGCTTATGTGGTCGAATGCGTTCGAACAGCCACAAAAGACAAATCACTGATTTAAGGTATGTATTTTGGAAACTGCGCTAGCCAGATGGGATTTAAACATTGTCGGCCGAAGACCCAAGTTTGGTTTGAAGTTTTTAAAAAAACGTACTAAGAAGAATGTTCTCTCACCATTTCTGATTTCAAACTTGCAGCTATCAGAGCAAACAGTAAAGCTACTGCTCTGTTTTCCCTGTTGTCCCCGGTTGCATTCATATGTAAATTGCGTGAGATTATTTCATCTATTAGATTGAAAGATCTGCAAAAGCCCATACATTTACCCACCCATAGACACCTCCCCTCGAAGAAATCGCAACAGAAGTGGTTGAAAGTGGACAAAAGAGACGGATTAAAACACCAGGTGTAAATGGGAATGGGTCTCCCTTGTCTACTTGCGATCAACCAAAACAGATCTTAATACCAGGTGTAGGCCTTAACAGGGCCTGAGATGTGGGTGTTGAACTCAAATGGAGGTAAGATAAACAACATTGTAGGGGTGGGGTTTATGCAGACTAAATGATCCTGCATAAATCACTAGGGAGAAGTCTAACGTTTTCCCTGCAAGCTCAATTTATGACATTTTAATTAAACATTATAAAGACAAAACATAAAACCAAAAACAAACATGCACAGATTAATTGTTCAGAGTAAGAGCTATAACATGCTTTTAAATCATTTTGAATTTTCATTTCATGCTGCCTTTGATGTTTGAGGGTGTCATTCAGGACTTTGGTTCAGTTGTCTGTTTAATAGGAAACAATAACGTCTTTCAACGGCCGTGCATCTGTCATAAAAGGCAAATAAATGATTTAGTATATTCATAAGTCAAGTGCACATGACAAAAGGTGACAAAAAGCTTCTGTTTGCCAGGTCTGTACACGCAGCCGCTCCAGGGGGATTGGTGGAGCTGTGGAAGATATGTGACAGCCTGGGTAGGGGTGGAGGCTTTTCCCGGTGGAGGGGTCCTCCCCTATCGTGGGGGTGACCCGGGATCACCGCAGGTAAAGCGGGCAAGGCGACGGTGGCGAGTCTGTCCGACCCACAATGGGCGGGTTTAAATGGGTAAGAAAGTGGGTGGCCGTACAAAGCGAAGGCTCACAGGAAGTGTTCGACTTATCCCCTATATTTAAAACGTGTGAACTTCACCAAAACACCACAACACCCCGCAAGACAGCGCCGGGGAAGCGAGAAACCAACAGGGGAATTGCATACCTGGTCCTGGGCGCCGCTGGCTGGCTGCAGAAAGTCGCTCTGACTGCTGTCCACGTCCAAGGCAGCCATTTCCTGCTGTTTCGCTGGCTGTTCTGGGGCTACGGAGACACAGCGAGAGAAGGAAAAAAAACCTCAAAACAAATTCATGCTCAACGAACTCCCACCTCGAAAAGGCGGAGATTAGCCGCCAAACCGCCTGGAATTTAAACGAATCAGGAGGTTCTTTCTGCTTTCCCGTTGCCTGAGCAACAGTCTTTTCAAATGTTTACTTTGTTAAAGTGAGGCTAGCTGGCTAGCTGACGGTTAGCGTCGCTGCTGAGAAAGATTAAACACTGAGCTAGCTCACTTGGCTAATGGCTCTCCAAACTCACCGGCGGTGCTGTGCTTCGATCGGGCAAAGTGTTACGTACCAGTCATAGCGTGAAAAGGTAAAAAATCGGAGGTTTATCTGTTCATTTAAACTCCCAACATGATTGTTTTAATCAAAGGCGGGCTGTGATCGGAGATTCGGGTCGATTTTTTTTCTTATTTTTGATTGACGGTGCGGGAAACACAAAAGGTGGGGCTTCGGAGATTACCAGTGAAAATTGCGTCACGTAAACGGAAGACCCGCCTTTCTTCTACGACGTGATTGGCTGAGTGATTCGACCCCCTGGACACCGAATGGCCAAAGCTTTACGTCTGTCAATTTCACGGCACGAGCGTTTCCTGTTTGTTGTGCGCTTCGCAGATGCGGAGAGAGTCTTTGGAAATATAGCTGGAATTGTTCACGTATGGCAGGAAGTTAGTTGCAACTCTGGTGGCCATTAAACTGAAAGCGCTACAGTAGACGTATTGTGAAACATTCAGTACAGTTTGCACAATGCCACAACATTGTTTTGCGTTCACATAACGAAAGGTTATAAGACGAAAGGTTATATTGTGACATTTGCTATACATGTACACTCAACTAGTTTCGTTTTCTACCATAGTACAGCCCTTTAGATATAGCGTGCCCGAGTTTACGTGTCAGTTTACCCACCTGGGTAAACAATGCCTTGCGGAAACAGCTGTGACTCCGGATGTCAGAGCCCAATCTACAATAATCATCAAGCGCCTCACGCTGCTCATCTCTCACTTGTCGTGCACGTATAACATGTCATTTTGATATTAATATTTAAAAAATATATATATTTTCTTTTTTACAATCCGAGAATACAGTTTGGGCAATTTCTTTCTTCAAAAATGTTGTCCACTGGATGTCCCCTGTCCAGCAAGAACAACATACTAAAGTTTCCACAGTTTAGTTCACATCCAATAAATAAACATAAAAACCCAGTATAAAGAGCACACATTTATTGCTGTAATAGGCTGTTATAAAATATGACACCCACATTTCTAAAACCTCTTTTACTCTAAAATTTGTAGTATCTATTATTTATGCTACTATTAACAATTAGAATAGATAAATAATGTTACATACAGTTAAGAGCTCGATATAATATGCTAATTTGAAAATAAAAAGGTAAAACAAACTATTGTTATTACTAAGAATTAAAATGTTACTAGTAACTAAAGTATTAGTATGTAATTAATAGACACTAATAAAACTGGCATAGTTGCAAGTCAGAAACAAACAGATCATAAATCTATAGAGAATTGTATAACGTAACAATTATTGTTACCAATAACAAGAATAAACAGAAGATTAAAAAATAGCCACTTGTTTGAGGCATTAATGTTAAAACTGATTGTTTAACAAGTCTAACAAGTCTCTGTATTCCAGTAGCATCCAGATCTCTAATCTATGACACATCACAATAAAGATGGACAAACCACCAATGTCAGTACATCTAAACTAAAGGTCATTAAAAAGATAGAGGTAGAAAACTGTAAAACACACGTTCACTCTTTAGTTCAAGTTTCCAGCTGTGCTGATTCAAGTCATGGATGGTTTGGCATTGACCATCTTTGGTGCTGGGCTCCTCCGTCTGGCATCCCATTTCACGACATCTCGTGGGCTGCCAGAATAGAGATAGATTAATTTCAACATGCATACTATCCAAAGCATAAGACAAACAAATTAACTTCACAGTAATATATATATATAGAGTGTGTATGTGGCCACTAAGGCACACTTTGCCCCTTTTCACTCTCAGTGCGAATTGGGCATAGACATTAAGTTAAAACAGTATCGAAACCTCTTGTTTTTTTTGAGCTCTTGATACATGATAGCTTAGCTTATTGTATATTTAAATAATTTAAATATACATACAATAATATACAATATCATATCGTTGAACATATATATATGATGTAGTAGCCTATTTGAGTCGATATTACTTTTGCCAAGCTCTGATTTCTGAGATGCACAGACGGATTTGCGCTCGTTTCATTTTTTCTCTCACTCATTCACTTCACTCAGTATTGCATCGGTTTTAGATGAGGTATTTGGCTTCGGGAACACCCCTAATCTACTCCAGTAAAAGAATTCTGGAGGATGACCCACCCACATTTTTTCATGTGCTAAAGGGCATGTGTAAACCTATTGTTTTTTAATTTGGATAAAATATTAATCATAGGTATGGAAGCTCGTTTCCGCCACAGAATAAAAAAGGTAATTGCGATTTTTTCAATCTCACAATTCTGACTTTATAACTTGCAATTGCTCACAATTCTGAGAAAAGATGTCAGAATTGTGAGCAATTGCAAGTTATAAAGTCAGAATTGCGTGATATAAAGTAATAATTGCAAGATGTAAACTTACAATTGTGAGAAGAAAGTCAGAATTATGAGACATAAGTCACAATTAAAATGTAAATTGTTTTATTATGTGGCGGAAACAAGCTTCCATAAATAGACCTATCTATTAATATAATATTCCATACATTATCAGAGCTTGGTAGACAGATAATTATTATATTTTTTAGACATTATTAGACAGATCATTAATTAATATTATAAATAATGTTATTAGATTGGTATTAAAATTATAAACGTTTTATTATCAGAATGTTATTAAGGCTACATAAAAATCCTGTCATATACAATTTATGACATTTAAAAAAAAAAAAGATCGATTCAGACTGAACAAATTCCCTCGTTAGTTTAAAAAGAAAAAGTGCCACAGTCTCCTTTAATAATTATTTTATTATGGTCTTCGATCTTGTGCAACAACAAAAAAGACATCATTTAACGTATCGATTTACGTGCTTTAATGATCTTCTTATAACTATTACATAATTAGCGGTCTACAATAATTACACAAATTAAAGGGTCATGAAACCTGCTGTTTCAGCACCAGTTTTGAAAAATAAAAAAGTGGGCATGTAAGCTTCAACAACAACGGCTTCTGGATTCATTCATTTCGTTCTCATTGCGTTAAAATCATTCAGTTTTACCCAAATGCATGCTGCAAATCATCATTACGTGGTTTTGTAAGCTCACCGTAAATTACAAATGCACGTCCTGTGCAACACACAGCTCTGGTCAAATCTGTAGTAGTTTAGTGTTTTAAGACAAAACTGTGGTTAAAATTATATGCATACCGCCTTTGGAGGGATGGAAAAATCCTCGGAACTTGGTACCGCATCTTTGCCTAGACGCAAACTGCCTTCAAGAGTAAGGCCGAAGTCCACCTTTCTCCAATTCTCGTAGCTCTCCCGGGAAAAATGCTTGCTACACACAAACAATTTTGATGTGTCAGTAGTTGATGGCCAACCAACCGCCCGCAGCCACAGTTTAGACCTGACAGCATCGCGGGGAAAGCCATGCAACAGCCTCGAACTCTTACACCACGGAAACAAACACCTGCGACCCATGAACTCCTCCCTCGACTACTACGTGATCTTATGGTGCGTTCACGTGCTATGGTAATAATGGTAAATACCAAAAGCCGACGTGGAAAATGCACATGAACACCCCCTCCTGTGGTATTTTCCACTGGGCAACTCGTAGAATATTTTGATACACGAGTTGCCGAGATGAGATAACCTTTGACCTTTTCAAAATGGCGGAGAGCAACGCGGTAAAAATCATAAAAATATGTACTAGTAGTACTATTCATGATCTAGAAAATATACAGCATATTATTTACCGTTTGAGTTTTGATAAATCATCTTCTCGCTGTAGCAGATGACTTAAGGCTTAAGCAATCTAAAATAGTTTTAGCTAAATAACAGGTCTGGATCTCCATCTTTTTTACCACATTACGACAACAAAAGCACTTGAACGCAACTGGTAAATACAGTTCACAAGTGGAAAATATCATATTTTCCATAGCACGTGAACGCACCATTACAGTTTGACATGATGTACGTCGTAAGAAATAATTATTATATATTTTTTTTATTAATGCTTAGAACGGGAATTATAATTATTATAGAATTTAAATTATGAGACACCGACGCGTCATCGAAGTACTATTTGTCACGTCACATCCTGTGACTTCGACACGATGTAGATTTTATGCCAAGTAGCTCCCTTTCAGTGCTATCGGAATGATCGTAAATACTATATTTCCTAGTTAAAAAAAATAAACATGAACGCCGTCTCAAATCAACATTTGAAGCTCGTACGACTTCAGAAGTGGGACATTTCCGATAGCACGTGAAGGCGACACACCCAGAGGACGAAAATAGCGGGGGAAACTCAAAATTTACAGAGCAATTCCGGTGTGAGGAGGACCCTAAATAGTTTTCTCCAACAATAAAACGGATGCTAACACAGCCTTCTATGATACAATACAAACACCACTAGTGCTTTAGTGTTTCATGACCCATTAAACATTTTTGGAGCCATCAAAAGGCTATAACTTACATCATTACCGTGCGTCCAAATAAAGAAGTATGAATGTAAAAAAAAAAAACGAAAAGTGGTGTATGTCTACAGATCACGCCTATGAGTGAATCTCCATCACAAAATTAGTGTGTTTTCATGAACTAATTGTAATGGGTTGGCTCATTTATTTATGGACTTAACGGGACAAATGACCCGAATTGTGCTTATAGAACAATGCATTTGTGCATTATGATAGGCTTTGGTTAAGCGTTTAAAATGTGCACTATTAGCGATTTCCGAGAAACATTGTTGAAAACTTCCAATTAAACACACCCCGCCCCACCCAACAGAAACACGCCTCCCCAGTCCCTCATTGCTCTGCAACAGGCAACCACAACAGCTAGCGCACCAGACTGTCCCGTTACTATAGCTAATATTACTACAACAACATCATCTTGGTTCTGTGAAATGTTACTCACGTATCAAGCAGAAACAAAGCAAACTCAGCGTCCGTTTTCAGGCCTCCTTGCTCTTTAACCCTCTGGGCTTCTTCGGTCAAAAATGACCGAAACAGTATACGTTTTGAAATGTTTAATTTTTTTGCTTCATCGGAGGGGGATGAAACTTGGTGACTTTTGTTGTATTACCTATGTGAACACACAAAAAAATCAAGGAGATGATTCGGATATGTTAAAGGGTCTTAAAAAAAATAGTCACACTTAGCTTCCTTTCGGTCAAAAATGACCGACATAGGAAATGAATGGGAAATACGAAAAAATAGGAAAACTCAGAGAAACTTTTGGTGGTACAAACTACAGATCAGCCACTGTGCAGAAAAAAAGTGTACAACAATGAAGGGGTGACACTCTAAAACATCAAGAGTGCAAATAAGACACCTCCCCCCCCACACACATTAATTATATTTTAATGTGTCACGTTGAGTTTTTAAAAAAAAAATTTTTTATATAATAAAAATAAAATAAAAATAAAATTCTAATGGAAAAAATAGCTCGTAAAAATTATTTTAATAATGCAAAGTATCATAAAAATCTTTAAAAATTCTAAATAATAATAAGAAAATATTATTGAACAAAAATATATTTGAATGGTTTTCCTGGGGGGGGAAAAAGTTACATTTTAAGGCTTCGGTCTTTTTTGACCGAAAGGAAGCCAAGTGTAACCCCTAAACAAAGAAGCCCAGAGGGTTAAAGTCTCTCCAGCGCTGGAAAGCTTTTCCAATATTAACGCGGGTTCTAGCTCTTGCCTGGTCGTGACATTTCTTTTTCCAATTATATTCCTCTGACCTCTTCCTCGTTAGTAATATCTCAGCCATCACTCCTTTTTACAATTATATTCCTCTGACCTTTTCCTCGTTGGTAATATCTCAGCCAACAATCTTTCTACAAACGTCCCGCTTGCTCATCTCTCTCCTCCCCCTATTGCTGATTGGCTACAAGTGTTGTGGCGATCGGTCCGATCCAAGTGGTGCCCACTCTCTTGACGTCTTGGGTTGAGCTTGACCTAGTCCAGCTCCACCTCTGTGGATCTAATGGGTGGGGGATAGAGTTATGGTAGGGTTTTGGTTGGACCTTCTAGCTCCACCTATTACACCCAAATTACACATAGAGAGGGGGAGCTAGACGTTATGCTCGCTCCACCCATGGCTCTGCAGTGAGCAGCCTCCCGTCCCATCCACTTTGCACACACACACACACACACACACACACACAGAACAGTACATCTAGCAAATATTCATAAAATTAGTTTGGTGGTTGATTTTTTAACAGCACAAAAATCAAGCCGCACATAAATGCTAAAAAATTGCATTATTCAAATAATTTTTTCCTCCCAAATGGTTTCTGTATTGCTAATATATTTGCTTAAGTTAATCTCTATAAATGAGTTTTGTTTCACAGTAGCTTAATACTATAAATCCCATCTGACATCAAAGCAGCACATAAACATCAATATAAATGTGTGAGACGATTAGGAAAGTACCTTGAACAGAAAACACTTAGGTCTGAGGAAGTGTTTTATTAGAATAAACTGCTGTGTGACATGCAGCTTTTGTAAGCAGACCAGCCTTTACGTTTATTTCAGCCGTCAGCCAACATAATAAAATAAAAAATAAACCACTAAGGTGTGATTGTGTTTTAAATGTTCCAAAGCCATATATGAAGAGACTCAGCAGGTGCCACAGATGGTACGTTCCAACCAACTGGAATAATGATGACTTCACTTCTTCTTGGGCTGATTAGGTGTGTTGAATTTGAAGAAGATGATGTCACCATCTTCCACAACGTAGTTCCGTCCCTGTTGTCTGTATTTCCCTGCAGACTGCAAGTATTCGACACATTATCAGTTTTCAACCTTTAACAATCCATGCTATGTTCTATTATCTTTTTAAGATCTTACTTTAGCAGCGTTTTCACTGCCTTCCTCCTTAAAGTCTGTAAATTTCATGACTTCAGCCATAATGAAGCCTTTCTCAAAGTCTGTGTGGATCTTTCCAGCTGCTTGCGGGGCCTTGGTGCCTTTCTGTAAGGTGTTTCAGAGGTGCATCAGAAATGCATATATATCCCATGTAAAAATGTGTCTGTGAACATGTGCTTTGCTCACCCTGATGGTCCATGCACGGACTTCGTCAGGTCCTGCTGTGAAGAAGTACTCCAGCTGCAAGGCCGCATACCCAGTCTTGATGATCTTAGTCAGAATACTGAAACAAAAACGATTCACAACGTGAAAAACTTCAAGGGAAGAATTATATCACTACTGAAATCAAGCATGACCAAAAATATGATTGACTTTAGAGCATCAGTTTAGTACTGTTGAAAATGCTTTTTGCATGTGAAAAAATATGAAGTTTCTTAAATTGAGCAAAGAGCAAATCCTGACCTCTGCGTTTTGTTTTCCTCACAATATTTATGTTTCTCTTCATCGGTCATATCCTGATAATTGCACTCAAATCCCCCACTGAACGGGATGACCAGGGCACCTGGATCATGAGCATCAACCCACTCCTTGATCTTCACCAACCTACAAAAGAAAAGATAGCAAATGTTTTACATCAGGGCTCCCAAACTCAAGCCAGTTCTCCATCGGGGACCAGCTAAACTGTTGCAGCACAAATGTTTTAACAACCATGAATTTGGACTTCATGGTTATTTGCTAGTTACATTAGCCGCGTTTCCACTGCCGGGCTAGGGCCGGGCCAGGGCTAACAGCGAGCCGAGCCAGTGGCCTCGGGCCTCAAGCACCGGGCTTGCGTTTCCACTGCCGGGCCAGTAGCCCCGCAGCGCTGCCCTAAACCCCGCCCCTAACACGCCTTTCTGGATCAAACGTCATACAACCCAACCCATTTCAGCGGGTATTATGAATTTATTTATTTTTTAAAGTCCCTGTAAAGTCAAAATTAAGTATGTGTTTTGAGTTTGTCACACCACAGAAAAATGTGTTATTAGTCACCCAGCCAAATTTGAATGATAAAAAAAGCCAGCAAGTACATAAAATAAGCTATCAAAATCTTGAAAAAATGAGCAGTATTCTCTGCTCTCAAACGCTGGGGGCGTGTCCGCTGGCTGCGCTGAAACCACGCCCGCTCGCGGTAAAGCTGCCGTCGCACTCAACTCTACAGCCGGAATAGATGCTCGCACGGTGGGCACGCACTGCCGATGATGGCACCAGTTGTCGGCGCGACAGGAGGATGAAGGTCGAGCTGGGAGTCGGTTCGGCCCCATTCACCAGTAACAGCGGATTATCAGTGAATCCCAGTTGTCTCCGACGAAAGTTTATAAAACTATCCCGTGTAAAATGATCACTTACAGAGGCGGGTATTGGCGGTGATCCTCAGCTCTCCATCAAGGTGGCTCTTCACAAAATTAATCCACTTCTTCTTGATGTGATCGTTTTTCGGAAATTTAAATAAGGACACCGATCTGTTTTGTACGTGATCCGGTGATCGCATCCAGGTAGTACGCATTTCCGTGACGAAGGCATAGCTAGCTAGCAATCTGTATGCTGTGTTACTAATAATACTACTGACAGTAACTCGCGATTGAGCGGCAAACTGATGTGAATGTGCTCTATAATATTGTTAGGAGCGGCCAGCCTCAGCGGCTCCAGTGCGTCATCAAGTAGGGGCGTGTCCAGGAGCTCAAGGGCTCCAGTGCGTCATCGAGCCCCGTTTTAGCCCCGCCCAGAAAATCCGGAAAATAGCAATGGTGAAAAACTGTTTAACGGTCTAACTCCACAATTCAGTACTTCACAGTTCACAGTCTTTGTAATATGTTTTAGCAATACATTTCTAACATTTATAATGTGTTTAGATTTTTTTTTTGAAATTGCCTTTACAGGGACTTTAAGTTAGGAAGATAGCATGCATTACTCACCGACCGTGGCTGCAATAGTGTCCCGATTGTCTCGCGAGTCGCCACTAACAGACGGACGCAGCACACCGTCCATCAAGTCGATCCATGGAAAATCCCTTCTCTGAGCTCCGCTTTGTTCATTGTGCGTTTTAATCGCCTTGTACAATACTGTGCCCGCAACTTTTTTTATTTTTTCCTGAACTTGAAGCGTTGCTCGCTGAATGCTTAGCTTAGAAAGTTCAGCATCGATGTATTTTATAACATCCTCGTTTCTTCACACGCCGTCAAATTGACGTTGTACCCTTACTTCTGCCCAAATGCTCATGCGCGCGATATAAAAATGTGCATCTTGCTTCAGATCATAACGTTCCATAACACTGATAAACTCCGCCTTTTACCTTGAGCACGCCTCTAGCTCGAGCTGGCCCGCTTTGGCCCAAGGTATTCGACGGGCCAGAAATCCTGGCCGTTGGCCCCGAGTAAGCCCCGGAAGTGACAGTGGAAACGCGACTGGCCCTGGCACGCACTAGCACGGCTCGGCCCTGGCCCGGCAGTGGAAACGCGCCTATTGAGCGCCTCATCTCTCCATTACATACCTAGCATACTGCTTTACAAGTGTACTGGAGTAATGACACCTGAGACTGTATTACTTGACAATCGCATTCGCAAGTCAAGATCAAGCAGGAAGCCGTGCCATGAAAGGAAAAGTCCATCCAAAAATAAAAATCTGTCATCATTTTCTCACCTTGTCATTCCAATCCTGTATGACTTTCTTCTGTGGAGCACAAAGGATATTTTGAAGATGTTGGTAACCAAACTGTTTTTGTTCCCATTGACTTCCAGTGTATTTTTATGGAAGTCGAAGGGAACCAAAACTGTTTAATTCACAACATTCTTCTTTTGTGTTCCACAGAAGACTGAAAGTCATACAAGTTTGGAACGACAAAACTAGAAACAGGGGGTACAGGTTCGAGAGAGAGAGAGAGAGAAGAGAGAGAGAAGAGAGAGAGAAGAGAGAGAGAGAGAGAGAGAGAGAGAGAGAGAGAGAGAGAGAGAGAGAGAGAGAGAGAGAGAGAGAGAGAGAGAGAGAGAGAGTTTGAAGAAAGAGAGATGGCGGAGAGACATTAAAAAAAGCGAAAAGCTCAGAGGAATTTCACTGGAAAAAGAAGGGTAATGATCAGGCAAGAGCTTTGGGACCTGCGTTAATATTAGAAAAGCTTTCCAGCACTGGAGAGACCCAAGCAGGAAGGCTTGAAAACGTACGCCGAGGTCGCGTTGTTTCTGCTCCATACGTGAGTAACATTGGTTTTGCCATGTTTCACAAAACCAAGATATGCTGTAATGTTAGTTATAGTAACAGGACATTTTTGAGTGTCATTGTTTGTCTGGAGCTGGTGTGCTGCTGGCAAACTACAAACTGTTGCTTGCATATGTGTACTGTATGTTCATTTTTTGTTCCTCCTTGTCGTTCCTTTGTTATCTTCGCAAAACATTATTTTGCATGACTTTAGCTATGATAAAGAGACCATGCATTGCATGTTCATGCATTTTGGGGGCGGAGCAATGAAGGTGTTTGTTTGGGTTGATTTAAAGCAACACCGAGTGACTTTTCCTCTGCGGTCGCCCTACAGGTTGGAAGCGGAATTATCCATTACTGCTGTCGTAAATAATTTAGCCTACCGCATCCTACTGTCGCACGCGCATGCACGCACATGCTCTGTTTATCCAGCACCGGCTTTGGAATCAACAATGGCCACAGACAAGGTAGAGTATGATGCATGATTTTATAAAAGTGTAGTTGTAGTCTACAACACTCCACCTATCGGCAATTGTAGCGCTTGCCGTAAAGCAAGTCAAATTTGTAGTTTTCTTAGGTCTCATTCGCACTACAGAAACGCGACCCGCTCTGGCAATCTTACATAGCGTGGATATATCAGATAAAGGACCGCAAAGCGGTGGCATAAGTGCATTTCACCATGTCACGACTTGATGAACCACTGAAACGATTTTGAAAACATTATTTTAAGGTAAAAATTCTTACTTAGTGTTGCTTTAAAATATATTAACAGTGTTTTTCAGAATTTGTTTACTGCACCTTTAACACTTGAAGGGTTGGCACGCTGGCCAATAGATTGAGACCTGGTTTCACATGTTCCAAATGATGTGTAATACCAGCACAGAAAAGGACTCACTAACAGAAGATAAACAGCTAACATGTCATCTCACCATTTATTCTTTTTCCTGATGTAATCTTTCTCTGAGAGGTTTACCAAGTAGATCATTGGCTTGGATGTCAGGAACAGATACTTATTCAAAACCTCAATCTGAAAAACAACAAAAAACAGTTAGAGTATAAACAAAACTTAATCTGAGCAAGTTCAGGCAGAGTAAAGAGTGCTGCAGGTATGATATATTTTTCTAGGCCAATCCAGAAGTTAATATCACCCTTGTTCCCTCTATAAAAAGCCAATAGGATTTTTCCATTGCAATAAATACGTTTTGTGACAAACAAAAGTTTATGATTCTTTAACGTTAAATGAATCGTAGGGCCTTAATACAATCGCCAGAAGTAAAAAGATAGGCAATAAACTACACCACATGACTTTAACGTCATCACCACTAAGCTTCCAACAACTCTTTATTTAAAATTTACAAGTTGGAAAGCTCAAGTTAAGTTTTAAGTTAAGTCAAGTTTGCTTTTTTCAAGACACAAAAACATGTTATAAAGTGGGTTATAACTGATGTATTTTATGTCTTAGAATAAAACATAAAAGTATCTTGAACTTGTGTTAATCACAGACCTTATTTCAGACATTTAACCAAAAATCCATTAGAAGTGCAAAAATGCAAACTCATTTCCAGGTTTTAGGACTCATTCCTGCATCTCTATTTTAGATAAAAAATAATGGCAAAAAAAGATTTTAACCTCTTTGTCGTTCCATTCAAGGTAATAACGGACATGTTTCTTTTCATCAATCACCCAGGACTTTATTTTACACATGATGTCCTGCAAGCAAAGAAAACATTAAAAGAAAATGTCAGTGCATGTCTCTGCAGGCTTTCTGTTAAATTAAGAAGCAGGTTTTAATTCTGCAGTGGTCAGATGCATACTGGGATCTATAGTTCACTCACATATTCAGGTTTGAGTTTTTTGTCTCCACCCCTGACAGAGGTTTTCTCCAGCTTATCTATGATTGGCCCAATCATCTCTTCATCCTTCATCCTCAGCTCCTCATGAATGATCTCAATATCCCTAACTGGGTCAACACACCCCTCAACATGGATAATATCTTCATCCTCAAAAGCTCCTATAAACAAACGGTTACATATAATCAGGTTTTTTGTTTGATTGTTTTTCATCTCAGATATCAACATGTTTAGGTTTTTATCTGACACATATTGTTGAATTATGTCTCTCACTCACACAGTGTCACATTTATTTGCAACTACAAGGTAACTTACAGATAAAGAATTTCATAAAATACAGTTTGAAGTTGCAATCTACTCACGTGTCATGTGAAAGATGGAATCACAGGCACTGATGTGGGAGAGGAAGGCGTTACCCAAACCCTGGCCTGCGTGGGCCCCTTTTACTAAGCCAGCAATATCCACCACATTCAGAAATGCTGGAACCTTACTGGAGGGAAAGGTAAAAGAGAAATGAAGATCATGTCACTGATGTCTAGGAGCAGAAGGTGCTGATAATTGTATTATGCAGATGCAAACATGCAGTGAGCACCTGACTGGTTTATGGTACTGGCACAGGAAGTCATAGCGCTCATCTGGAATGGGCACACGGCTCTCGTTTGGGTCGATGGTGCAAAAGGGAAAATTCTCAGCCGCTGCCTGACTCTTTGTCAGAACATTGAAGAACGTTGACTTTCTGAAACACAAACAAATTAACTGAGATAAAGGACGAGGACATGGATCACTGACATGTTGCTATGCATAACAAATGAACAAGTATTTGCTATATATATATATATATATATATACACAGAGATCAAAGCAGCGTCCGAAAAACTCACTGTCTAGTATGTACTACATTTGGTTTAAAACTTACTTCTTCACTGTTTAAAAAGTATGTTTTATTATGAAATTGGGTAGCATGTATGAAATCTGGATGTAGAACATCTGCCATGTTGTCACTGTCACATGACTGCATTGCATCACTGCCATTCACAACTCCTCTCCCATGGCTTTATGGGACTGAATCTCGCCGGTAGTAGTAGTTCATCCAGGTACTTTTTGCCATACTATGTATTCGGACATGCTAGTCTTTTGGCGTACTGTTTATCGCATCCTATATAGTATGAAATTAGGCATATTCGGACACAGCGCTAATTTGTTTCCATTCAAAAACCACTGCCCATCCTGTGCCAGGATTATGTCATTTTCATAATGGACCAAGATCATGAGTCACCATCCTAATAATTTCACACAATATAGCAGGTTAAAATTAAGACCAAATTTTAAAATAAACAAAAAACAACCGCGCCAAGCATTCACACTTATTCAGTCTGACACTATTCCTCCAGCAATGTCATACTAGAAATATCGCACACATGCATAAAGCCAAAATGCCAGCTGGAAGAGACACGTACCCTACATTTGGTAACCCAACAATTCCAATTTTCAAGGAAGTCCCGAAACGTCCAATCAGGGGCTGTTGTTTTGGTCCATCACCACCCTTCTTTGGAGGCATCTGTGGAAAAAAAAACATTCATACCCACTTTCACTTTAATGCATTACACAATTAACTGAGAAACACAACCTGTCACGCAGCTACCACCTTTTTAGGAGCCATGGTAAAATGTTATCAGTACTCTCTTGCAATATTACGAATGGAGTATATTTCGCATAATTAAGATGCAGTAGAAGCCACGCAACGTGTAACGTTAACTTCTTCGGCTGGCTAACTGCAGAAACTAGTTGCCTTTCCACGACAGTTAAACTAATGGCAGCAGGTTCCCAAAATAGCCCCAGCATTGAGTGTAAACTGACCGGCCTGATTCGCTGTAAGAGAGGCTAAATATATACCACTCCCTGGACCAGAGAAGACATATATCATATCACTGCTTTATAAATCCCTGCATCACAGCTAAGTGACAGCCGGGTTAGCAGAGGTAGGGGTTCTTCATCGCTCGCTAGGAAGCCAACAGAGACACACATGTGCATCCACAGCATCAATACCCCTAACGTTATCCCGCGATTCATTATGTGTAGCAAGTTAGCATGCCGGTCATACGAAGGGGACAACATGCAATGAAAACAGACAATTTAACGAAAATGCCACGTTTTTGCGATCTATATATAAATATGACAAAGCCTGCGCTTAAATCACCTTGATATCACACTATTTCTGTAAGCAGATGGGGAATTTCGCTGTGCTCAAATGAACACACGCTGCTCCACAGTTCGGCTGACGAAACGCAAAGAATGTGCATACCGGAAGAGTCCTGAATTCTCACATTGTGATTGGTCGAAACCAGTTACGATATAATGACGTTAGTGTATGACGTATGCAACATTTTTTTTTTCATAAAAAAACAAGATTAGGGAAATTTAATTTACGATGTTGCACAAATTTTACCCTGCTAAGCACTTTTTATCTAAGTTTAACCAAGACAACTTTTTTTGTTTGTTTGTTTATTGCAACCAGAAACTGTACCTCATATTTTCAGGCACTGTCAATATACAAAAGAGGTTATGGAGTTAGAAGCTTATTTGTAGTTACTATTACAGGGAGTACAAACAAAGCTGTTAAAACTGCTTTAAAAATACATTTAAGATTTACTATTATTTATTATTATGTATTTATTTTATATGCTATTTTGGGTTTCCATGTTTTATGGGGACATTCCATATATACATAATGTTTTTATACAGTACAAACTGTATATTGTTTTTCCTAACCCTAAACCAACCCATCAGAGAAAACTTTCAACATTTTTACATTAAAAAATATATAATTTAATATGATTTATGATCTGTTTTCCTCATGGGGACAAAAAAAATTCCCCACAAGGTAAAAAATGACTGATATTACTAACACTGTGGAGACATTTGGTCCTCATATTGTAGGGTTTACCAGGACCACCCACCCATCCACCCACACACACACACACACACACGCACACGCTATCACCCCACCCCACCCACACACACACACACACACACACCGGGTTTTCATGTTTTACATGGACTTTGCATAGTCATAATGATTTTATACTGCACAAACTGTATATTCTATCCTCTAACCCTAAACCTACCCATCACAGAAAACTTTCTGCATTTTTTACATTTTCAAAAACATCATTTCAAAAACATCACTTCACTCCATCACATTTTGGATATTGCCATCTTTGTGGGGACTTTTTGTCTTGACTATCAAAGTAGTTTTTTTAGGCTGAAGCTTTGCCCTTTAAACGTATAAATCTTGCTATGCAGCTGCCATTTTACAGGTACAGATATTGTTTTTGACTTTAATGTATGAACAATATTACAGAAATTAAACAATTTATGACTTCAACATTAAAATAATGTCCTCCTGCTTTCTAATGTCATTTCACATATCTAGATATAAAATTATGACATACTTTGTCACAGAAACATAAATGCCATCACTTGTATAGATTCACACCAGCTAAACAAATTTACATACATAAAATATACAATTAGGGAGATTGCACGCTTCAGTAAACATGAAGGTCCTTAATAGTTCTGTTGATTGAAAATGAAGTGACCCCATTGTAAATTCCAGAGATTGTCCTGAATTTCTCCTTAGCTAGCTCTCAAAACGTAACTGTGTTCGTAAACATGGCTTGTATTGCTTTGCTACAAGGCCATATAGTCTTGTCATTAAGACAAGGATCTATTAACACAAAGCACACAATTAAAATCCCAGTCAGAAGTGTTTTCGCAGCACTTGTGTTGACAGCATATTTCATATTTCAGTGTTTCAGTTACCATTTCATTATAATTAATGTAACTATAATAATTAGTGCAGATTCAGAGTTATACAAATGTGTCATTTGCTCTGTTCCAAAACCTTCTGGCAGCATCCTTGACATCTTGAAACCCATAAATGACTAATAAGAGATGCAGCAACTCTGTGCATCATACAAAAAGGTTTCTGCATATGAGACTCAACTTGCAATTGATTTTAACTGTGTTTAACTTCTGCATAGGATCTAATAAAAATAATACCCATAAATACATATAGCACTCACAAATACAGGAGAAAAATATAGCTGCAAGCAGAAATTATCGGGGTTCAAGCGCTTTAAGGGATTTACCATAGAAATGCAGCATTTTACACCTTTTTAAGTTATGACACCTATGGTCCGATTTCCATAAAAGTTTGCATGCTTGTTTAGAATCATGTTCTCACCTATTTTCATGAAGTATACATTTTTCGTTTAGGAATGATAGGCTTTTGGGTCGACTTGGCCACACCCATTTTCTAAATGATCCAGCTATAGCTATCCAAAAGCCAAAGTTATTTATTTTTTTTGATAACTATTGACCTATAGAGAGTCTCGAGAATTGTGCCGCAGTGGTTTTATCGAGGATAAGCCAAAAACCTAGGAATAGTTCATGAAACTTAAAAAAAAAAAATCTCCAATATTTAACGAACGATTCAATTGACAGCGGCGGTCCTAGAGGCAACGTTGCTCAGAATGAGGAGTTCTACCATGTGGTATGAGTGGCAAAAATCATGTGGTATACAATCCTTTACGCACGTGAAAAATGCGCTACGCTCTTGAACCCCTAAAAATGAATTTTTAATTTGTCTCACCATCTTGTACTTATTTTTCACTCAGCTTGTAATAGTGCATTCTGGGATTGCCTTTTCACAAAAAAACACATGCAAAGCTGCCTTAAATTGGGCTAAAATGAGGTGTCTCAGGAGGCAGCATAACCATGTTGCTCACTTGATGCCTTAAAATGCTGCCTACACAGGCAGCTCATTAGGCTTTGGAACAGGGCAAGTGTGTGTGAAGTTCAAAGGCTGTTGATTGTGCATATATGAGATAAAGAGTTCTGTGCTTTTTGCATGCCATGCATAGTTATTCAAGATGTACAACACATACTGATACATAAATCAGTCTATTTAGCTCTTGTTTCGACTTGTGTGACACCACAAGGTGAAGATTCACTGAGCATATCACCCCTATGAAGCAATATCACAGGGAGCTGGAAGCAATACAGACATGTCACATGAAGTAAGTCAACGTTTATCTGAAGCCGTGTCCTGAAAGCAAGGACACACCTTTCTGTCTTTGGCCACACCCACATACAAGAGCCAATGATCCCACTGCCCATACACCAGTGAGTACACCTGTCAATCAAAGGAAGGATTCACCCACAGGTCCAGTGAGAGATTCAGAAGATCCACTAAGAAGAAAGTGAAAAAATAAACAGTTAAAAGAGGAAAAAAGAACAGGAATAGGTCAGAAGGAAGGTTTAAAGGTGAAGTGTGTTATTTTTCCAAATTTGGAGGGGACCTATTGTTTTTGGGGTGTAATAGAATAGAATAGGTTTTCACGCTTGAATATTCAAAAATACATTATTTTTCACATTTTACATTGTTGCAGCACCTCTCTTCCCAGTCTGTCATTAACACTCTGGCTGTGTCCAAAATGTTATACTCTCTTGAGTAGGTACATTTTTGAATAAGCACACTTCAGAATCTCGCCGGAAGTAGCAGGTCATCCGGGTATATAGTAGGGAAGTATGCGATTTAGGATGCAGCCTCTGTTTAGTTCCTGTTTCTATGAAGCCCCTCCTTCCAAAAAGCGCAATGTACTCCGATTGGTTGGCTGGACCAGTGTGTTCTGATTGGTCAACCACTTGAAGCGTGTTTCAGAAATGTCACGCCCTTTACTATAATTGCAGTTTTTAACACACTACTAACGCAACTCAACAAGGCCTTAGCCTAGCGGGAATTATTTAAATCAGGAATATTGTGATGCATTCCCGGAAGAAAACTTAAGACTACAATTTAGGTGTTTCAAAGAGTTCAGAAACAGTGCGCTCTGATTTAGAGAATAAAGGCCCGTTCACACCAAGAACAATAACTTTAAAGATAACTACATTAGCGTCCACACCAGCGGATGTTAACGTTCTGTTTATTTTATACGTGCACTGCAGTTTTGTCGTCTGCAGCTCTAAATGCTCGAGCTGGATTCTGATTGGCTGTTTTTATCGTTCATCAACTGTAAAATATACTTCAGAAAGTGATTCCAACAATATTGTTTCTCTGTGCCGTTATCGTTATAGTTGTGGTGTGGACTCTGCTATTCTTATACATTTAGAGCGATTTTTAGAGCTACATCTTTATCGTTGTCATTATTGTTATCGTCATTGGTGTGAATGGGCATTAAAGGTGCTCTATGTAACTTTTCTACTAAAATGAATCCTTTTTTTATGCCTGTGTGTGAAGGGGTAGTAATCACACATTAAAATGATCCACTTGTCGAGTTTTGCTATTACCTCTGAAGGCCAGTATTCCTATTTCTATGTGAAGTCTCCGGGTCGGATTTACCGCGAAATCCAACGGATGTGATGTGCATGCGCGCTCCCGAGCCTCTCTCCTTATATACAGTCTATTGTAGACAGTCAGGGAGTTATGTCCGGTTAAAGGCGCACGTTTTTCGGCTTATATCTCAGTCAATCTTTGATCAATATTCCCAAGACTCTAATCGTTCGTAGTGCTGGACGGGGCCTTTCGAACGAGCCCACCCCCGAGGTCCAACTCGCCCGGCTCCCCGAGTTATAGCCGTTCGAGATGGGGGGTCCCAGCGAACGGCGATCCGGTAAGGGGCATCCCCGAGGCCCGCCACTCTAGCGTTCGGGCAAGGGTTCCCCTGGGACCTCCTCCCCCGAATTTGAGCTCTCTGGGTCTTTGCGTTCCAGAGATACGAGCGATTTTCTTCTGAGATCGTGACGTCACCGGCGTCCGCAATTTTGCAGCGCGCCCGATGGTTTTCTGCTAATATCTCCGCGAAAACACCACCAAAAACTATGGAACTTATATGGTTCTTTTCAGCTCGACTAGATGGTCCCAACGAGCTCGGTGCTCGCCGAATCCGTCAAGTATTCGCCGAGATATTTGCGTAATAGACGGTATTGTCTATGAGTTCGAGCACGAGCGCTCTTGTAAAATTTGGTTGCAATCTGAAACATCACCACTAGAGGCCGCTAAAAGTTACGTAGAGCACCTTTAACCCCCCTTTAGAGTGGATTTAATGCTTTGTAACTTTGCAGATCTTTTCATGTTGAAACAGCAACATTACACACTAAAGAAAGTTGAAAATGTACAAAAGCATAATAGGACCCCTTTAAAACACTCTCATAATCCCATGCAGTTAAATGTAGAGACAACAATAGACAAGCCCTTACTATAAATAAAAATGGCAAAAAAATAAAAGTAACCTAATAATAATATGTTTAATAATGTATTTGTGATTAACATCTAGAAAATGTATATAAAAATGAAAAGAAAGCGCAAAGATACATTAGAAAACGCTTGTCCAACTATGTGACCATCTATAGTTAAAAATACTACGCTGCACTGATACTCTCTGAAATTATAAATGATTTCACTTCTAACCACATATAAAATATGTGAACATACACATACTCACCCTCTTTGGCGAACAATATCCTGAACGCACTGATCTTTGTGGTATCTCACAAACTGTGTACAGGTCAGTCGTATTTCCTCAGGAACAGCAGCAGACTCGAGGCTTTCATCCTGACCGAAACCACACAGAGTAGCCAGCCTACAAACACACAAAGAAGCAGCTGAAACCACATCCAAAATAAATAATAAATAAATAATAAATTAATAACACAAACATGGCTGATTCACCTCTTTTTGAATGGAAGAATAATCAGGTGCTCGTCCAACCCAAAAATTCCAAAGGAAACAAAACCCTGATGGAGAAAAGGCACATTTGACATTTTTATAGCAACTCTAGATGTTCTAAGTTTGCAGTGAGAGTTGTGTTACTGTGCTCACCTGTCCATAATTGGCTACAGCACAAAAGAACTGCAGCTCGAGGTAAAGCCGCCCTGGATCTGCGTTGAACAACCACCACAGGTAGCTGGACAGGTTCTGGAAGAAAAAAACAGACCCAAATGTAAAAGAGATAATTTGACGTTGGAGGATGTTGAGTGCTCCGAGTATAATTTACAATGCTTCATGAGGCTTACTTCATTATGCATGTGTTTATGAGGGAGTGTATGTGTAGTGGACATACAGCCAACATGCTGACGATGAGAAGCAGGCAGAGGAGCACATGTCGAGCTATCTGTCTCTCCTCCTGCACATGCCTGGAGCTTGACGCCTCGCTCAGGAAAATCCCTGAGAAAAGAAACACGCTCTTTTATACTCCCTAATGAAACTTGGCGATCAAACAGTATTTAATGACTTGATATAAGTATGAACCATAAGTATGAAGTAAAAAATATTTCAACCTGCTGAAGGCACTGGCGAGTCAGTAAGATGTCCGACTATCATATCTGGCATGGGTTCATTGCAGTAGACATCTGTCAACAAATGAGAAGTTACAATACATGTACATTCTACAAATGTGCAGCATTTGAAAAGCACTTTTTTTGAAAACAACTACAGTCACCATACCAAATAAGGGATGTTGTTAAAGGGATAGTTGACTCAAAAATTTAAATTGTCATAATACTTATGTTGTTCCAAACTTGTATGCATTTCATTCTATATGGGAACACAAAAGAAGCTATTTTGGAAAATGTAAACAACAACAAATGTTGTTTTGAACCCCTTTTATTACGTTGACAAATTTATTTAGAGATGTATTCTTAAAATTATATTTTGTGATCTGCACAAGAAAGTCAAACAGGTTTGGAAAGACAAAAGTGGTCAGAATTTTTATTTTTGGGTGAATTATTATTATTATTTCTTTAACCCTCTGGGGTTCTTCGGGTCAAAAATTACCCGAAGCGTTTAAATAAAAAAATGTTAAAAATCGTAGCTTCATCGGAATGGTCCAAAACTTGGTGACTTTTTTAGTACTTGGTATATGAACACCCAAAAAAATTGGGGACAGGATTTGAAAAGTCTAAGTGGTCGTAAAAAAAATAGTCACACTCAGGGTCTTCGGGTCTAAAATGACCCGCATAGGAAATGAATGGGAAATTGGCAAAAATGTGAAAATACAGAGTTTTTTTGTGCATACAATCTACCAAACAGCCAGGATGCAGAAAAAAAGCACACAACAGTGAAGGGGTGAATCTCTTAAAACAATGGGTGACAAAATAGTTTCCATTTGTTCTCTTTATAATGCAATGTTCAGGTTTGAATGTATTATAAAGTAAAACTGCCACTTCAAATTACCATTTAAACCAACCAAATCTTTTTTTTTTTTTTTTTTAATTTTAAAAAATGACAAAAATAGTCTTTGAGAATCTGTTATTATATATTCAAATCAACAACCTGAAAAAAATTAAACAATATGTGAAAAAATCACTAGAGTGTTTCTACCATAGGTTTCTACAGAGAGCTGTAAATCCACTAGTGGTAAAAATGTGCTATTGCGTGATAAAAATGCTCAGTGTGTCCACCAGATGGCTCCGATCTCATTTCAAAAATTGCTTTCATGAGGCCTAGACTTGACTCTTAAAGGTGACCTATAATTCAAAATTGAATTTACCTTGGTATAGTCAAATAACAAGAGTTCAGTGCATGGACATGACATAGAGTGAATCTCAAACTGGACTGTTTTCGCGTTCTCATTTAATTCACGTTTATGAAAAACACCCCTGAAAAACGGTCGGTTCTCCACACAATACCGACTGTGACGCAATAGTCGGGATCATTAATATGTACGCTTCCAAATATTTGCATAATGCCAGCCCTCAATGCCAGGCGGAACTGCGCAGCCGAAGCATGGCAGTTGCTCAGTGTGGATGTACACATGAACACAAAAGTATTTTTTAGTTCCTTCATCTGAGCCTTTGAAGAAACAATGGGTTAATTTGATTTTCTCTGGAAATTTCCAAACATTTCACCGAGTGTTTCCTCAACTTGGGCCAATACAGAGCTGGCCTCGGATCGAGCTACCAAGCAACACTTTCTGATGTGTAATTGTTCAAGTTCAGACAGGTAATCTTTCTCTCAAAATCGTTCAATACTGTTTATGCATCAGTAAGTCAAACCAGTGACTAAAATATCAGCTTCACATCGTTTCTTTTAGTAGGATGAAAATAATCGTATTTAAATTGTGAACAAATTATATACAGAAAGCGATCAGAGAACAATCTTTCCACACAGCGCGAGTTTATCTGGACACTTGCCAAACTCGTTATGAAATCAATGACGCACGTTACTGCACAACGAAGCTCTTACTGTATTTACATCATCGTGTTTGCATTGGTGAAAGCAGAGAGAGTGCAGAAACTGCTTTGCAATGATAAGATCTTCAGTCTCGCGATCAACAGACTGTCATCTGCTCAATGCTCATCACGGCAACATTTTATGTGATGGGAATAGATCTAAATACTTTAAAAACATCTCACGATTCGTTAATCTCGATAGCTGTTATAGTACAAACGTATAATAGCAGTAGTAAAAGTATTCGGGAGAGAGTTTCACATGTAATGCGTTGCTATTTCATATGCAAGCATGTCAGCCAATCACAGCAGTGGCCGCGGTTACACTGAATCCCACAGCAGACACGCCCCTTCAAACAGAGTGTTCAAATCAGAGGCTAAAAGCAGGCTAGGAAAAATGCCATTTATTTCTAAATTATGATTATTTTTTATCTAAAAAACATACTAACATTATAAGGGTAACCCAGGAAACATTATAAAATAATAAAAAAAAACATTCTAGGGCACCTTTAAATGAAATACAGCTTTAATAAAAAAAATTTTTTTATTATATATATATATATATAAATTTTCTATTATATTCAATGGGAAAAAATGGGTCTTAATTATTGCATAAATATTAATTATAAATCATAAAATTATCTCAAAACACCAAAAAAGAAAAGAAAAAATATTATTGAACAAAAATATATTTCATTGATTTTACTCAAATAAAATGTATCTTAATGCCGCCCTCCGGGTCATTTTTGACCCGAAGGTCCTGAGTGTGAGTCTAAAATGAAGAACCCCAGAGGGTTAAAGGTGCATTGTGCAACATTTCATGTTAAAAATACCCGTTTTTCTAACCCATACATGCTTAAACAATTGCCTGATGGGCTGAATGAGCCCTTCTCTGATCACTGCGATTGCTTCTATAATCCTGTACAGTAAAATAAATAAGAGGGATTCGGGCCGGAACGTGAGACTGGGCGTGACGTCATGCGCGTTCACGCTCCCCTGGCTATGTCTGGCAGGTTTGTGTATTCGCCACCATTCTCCGTATTAGCGAAGACAACTCGAGCGACAAAACTTCAGTCAACTTTCATAAAAATTGGAAGATGGATTCAAAGAGACCGGCTTGTAGTTCATAAACCCCAACGCAAACTCCACGCAAGACAAAGACAGTAAGGCAGTTTCGCTTGTCGCCAGAGGGGGGCATAGTTCTGCAAAAACTCAGAGAGGTGCGCAATGCACCTTTAGAGGGTTAGCTCACCCCAAAATGAAAATTCTGTCATCAATTACTCACCCTCATGTCCCTCAATTAAAAGTCTATTCACCCAAACCTCTTACGCTTCAAAACATTCATAAAGAGATTGTAACAGAAATCCAAATGAATAGAGCGGGTTAATCAAAGTCTTCTGAAGAGACACAATCGCTTTACCATATCTTTACCAAGCATCAGAGTTTTGGGTGAGAGACAGAAATCTCTCAGAAATAATAAAAAATATCATCATTGGTGTTCCGTAGATGAACGAAACTCTTAAGGGTATGGAACGACATGAGAGTGAGTGATGACAGAAATTAATTTTTTTGTGAACTATCCCTTTAAGTTAGTTGCTTTGCTTATTGTAGAATATATGTACATATATAATCTATATATAACAACAATCTACCTGTGTTGGTTTGATCTAGCTCAGATGAGTTCTGGTTCTCTGGCTGGGGGTGTCTCACATCTTCTGTTGTGCCTGTCATGGAGTTTTGATCTAGGGCCTGATAGTTCTGCTCCTCCTGGGCCCCTCGGCTCAAGCTCAACAAAGACAGACCAGCCAGAACGATGCTGTAGCCCAGAACTACCAGAGTACACACAATCTGAAGAGAAAGGGACAGTTAGTGTGTGTGTGTGTGTGTGTGTGTTGGGGGGTGCAGAGACACATTGTTGCAGACAAAAATCCCAACCTACCTGCCCCTTGCCGTAAAAGAAGGCGGAGTCTACGTTGTCATTCATTCTTTGTCCTATCATGAGCAGCGCGCCCACAATCAGAAAAGGAATTCTAAGGTAACAAAATTAAAACGCAAAAGGTGTTTTCTCCAGTAAATATGGAATTCTGCTGTATAATTTGCTATCAGTTTTAAAAATTCATTTAATTTCTTGTTGAAAGGATTTATTTTTTTGGAATAATAAACACACACGCATATATACTCACCCCCATCCAAAGATGATGAAAACTATGGGTTTCACTTTCAAGTTTTCATTTCTGCCCAATAAAGTAAGAGCGAACGCCAAAAGACCTATAACACAATATCTACACAACTGCTAAACACCGCTACAACTGCACAACACAAAGGAGATGTCTCACAACCTAAAATCACACAATGAAAATAATCCTTCTCCATCAAGTATTGTTTACATCAAGTAAGTGTTTGATGAATTGTTACCTGTCCACATGTAGGTACTGTAAAGAGACCCATAAAGTAGTGTAAAGGTGAGAATTTGGCCAAACACGTTCCCCTGCTTCAGCACAAACTTCCACAAGATCATCGACACACACACTAGGAGCTGCATAAGAGACAAAATAAACATAGCATGCTTGAAGTAAATCAAGAAAATATGTTTTTACATTTTCTGAAGAAATATACGTTAAAACAACTTGCTGGTTGGCATGGGCATTGGTTTGTGGCTGCTAAGGTGTTCTGATCAAGTTTTATTGTGTCATTTTCAGTTGTTAGGGTATTTAGGGTAGGTTGTTGCTAGGATATTGCCAAGTCAAAAGATCCCACCACAAGAGATATGACTTGGGTCCCACATTCAATGTAAGTCTATGGAAATGTTTGTCAGTAAACGTTTAATTTACTTTTAGTAATAGCAGAAAAAAAAAAGTCTAGTAAAAGTTTGATGCACTGAATTCTTAGGGGTAAGAGTTTTTGAAAAAGTGCTACTAATTAAAGAGAGAGGGAAAGAAACAGGGAGGGAAAAAAGCAAGTGAGTGAAACAATTATGGACATGTGTGCCTTTGTGCAGATTGTGTACCTGTGCTAAAAACAGATTTGTGGCAAACATATGTGGCAGCCTCCTAAACTTCTTACTTAGAAGCATGACAGCAAGGGTCCAAACCTGCAACACACACACACACACACACAAACATTTTGGTAATCCAGAGATTCTGTAACTCATTGTTTCTGGGATAAGATTTTTGATTTAAACCTCTGTTTGATGTAGAACCTATGATTTCCAATCCTCTTAAAATTCTTATTCATGTTCTCTATGGTTACACGTGCATATAAAGCCAAGTTTTACAGAGCAGTACAGAATAAAATAAAATCAGAAATTAACCAGATGAAAAGAATAGGAGAGGGAGAAGAGAATACAACCTGAATAAAACAAACAAAAAAATTAATAGAATCAAAAGTAAGGTATACCAGAAGAGACAGAAGAAGAGAATAGAACAGAATAGACAGAACTGAACAGAAGAGAAGAGAATCAGAAATTAACCATAAAAAATAGAAGCAAAGAGAACATGAATAGAATTGAACAGAACAGAGCAAAATTAAATAGACCGAATAGACGATATATAATAATATAATAGAATCAAACATGAACCAGATGAGTCAGGAGAACAGAAGAGAACCTTAAAATAGAATAGAACACACCAGAGTGAACAGACATAGAAAGAATTGAACAGAACAGAACATAATTGAATAGACAGAATAGACAATAAAATAACGGAACAGAATAGATTAAAATAGAATCAAAAGTGAACCACACAAGACAGGGGAACAGGATAGAACTTTAATAGAATAGAATAGAATGGAATAGAATAGAATAGAATAGAATAGACAAAAGAAGTGAACACACACCAGACCTGAATAGAATTGAACAGAAAGGAACAGAACCAAATTGAATAGACAGAATAGACAATATAATAACAGAATATATTAAAATAGAATAAAAAATGAACCACACAAGACAGTGGACAGGAGGAAACCTTATATAAAAAAGAAGTGAACAGACCGAGAAGAGAAGAGAAGAGAAGAGAAGAGAAGAGAAGAGAAGAGAAGAGAAGAGAAGAGAAGAGAAGAGAAGAGAAGAGAAGAGAAGAGAAGAGAAGAGATCTAACTGAATAAGTCTTTTCTCACTTCTAATCCACTGTAAGCAAATGTCATGTGTTGTTAAACACATAAACCCACACACACACACACACTCACCAGGGCTATTAGGCTGACAATGCTGATGTTAAAGCTCACGTCCTGCAGCTCCGCCACCAGGGACGAGGCCTCCAACCATGGGATGGTCAGTAACCAAGCCGACACATACATGATGGGTGCTGACAGGAAGGTGCTAATGACCATACCAGAGGTCACCTACCACACACAAAACACTTGTACTGATCTGTGTTGACTAATGTTTAATAGCAGTGACTGAGTCTAGGTGACATTTACAGAAATTCATTCATAGCTTACCACCTCCAGCTCCATGTTGTACTTGGCAGCATAGATGGCCACGCTGGGAGCGGTGGGGAAAACTCCGTAAAGGAAAGCATAATCAGACAGGCTAGAGTGATTCACAGAGCTGGAATTACCAGCATTCAACAGCTCCATCATGTCCTTACACATCAATGGCATAACTAGCCTGGAAAACACAACCATACAGTCATAGATCTGCCTAAATTGCATGAATCAGCACTAAAAAATGGTTCAGATTTATGTATTTTAACTACATGTAAAATTTACATTAAAGGGATAGTTCACCCAAACATTTTAATTCTGTCATAATTTACTCACCCTCATGTCATGCGTCAAAGTGGTAGTTGCGTAGGCTGTCAATGGAGGGACAGAAATCTCTCAGATTTCATTCAAATTATCTTCATTTGTGTTCCGATGATGAATGAAAGTCTTACAGGTTTGAAATGATGACAGAATTTTCATTGTTGGGTGAACTTTCCCTTAATTTGCATAACATGCGTTTTAACATAAACAACCTAAACTTAATATGATGCATTTGAATTAGCTTTTATTTTTATATTTACAGTTTTAGTAATTTCATTTAGTAGTTCAGCTTTAGTGACCTGTCCTGACCTGTTCCTTTAGTTTTAGTAATTTTAATACTTCATCTTCAACTGATTTTATTTTAGTTACTTGCCAAGACAACATTTCTAATTTTCTTCTAAGGTTTTTTTATTTTATTTTTATTTTTTAAGTTTTTCATCTGATATTTATATTATATATTTATTTTATTTCAGCTTCATTTCAAATAATGAAAATGATTTTTATTATTTTTCTTAGTTAACAACAACACCACTGCTGATGATAGGAATGACACCTTGGTCTGATGGTAACGTTTGCTATAACTAGCATAATCACGGTAGCAAGTGTGGAGTTCAAGACTACAACCTTTTGGTTAAACAGCTCAGATCTTTAACCACTATGCCATAACACCCCGCATACAACTCTCTTTCACTCACAGTTTGGCAGTGATAAGCAGGATAAGGGAAACCCCAGTGGTACGTGTGAGTTTACCCATCTGTCCCACCATGTTCAGGCCCAGATAAAAGAGTGCCGCCCCTCCAAAAGAGTCTGCCAGTCCATCAACAAACTCTCCTAATAAAACAGGGACACGTCCACCAAACAGGAAATGAGAGAGAATTCCGACAATAACCATGAAGACTATTGGGTTCTTCAAAACCTAAAAAGAGAGAAGAGGTGAGACCAACATGAAAAAAGGTGGACATCAACAGAAACTTCAGGATTAAGATAAATACACGCACACACACCTGCAGCATGACTGTAAAGATCACATGCAGTTTGCTGTAGCTGCGGTCATTGGAGTGTTTCCATCTCTGGATCTCACACAAAGCAAAGCCCACAGGGTTCAGCAGCATCAGAGACACAGGAGCCACCAGATATATATACTGCACATACTCTGGGTGCGAACTCCTGTACAGCGCATCCACTGTGTGGGGAATATGATCTTATGATTAATATGTTTTTGTACAGAACCGCCTGCGTGTTTATTTTAGATGTATTTGTGTGTGAGAGGATCCTCACCTATAGGATATCCCAGTGCAAAGTCGTTGCTCTGAGTGGCAAAGATAGCAAACATCCCTGCTTTACTGAATTTGCTCTCAGGATTTGCCACCAACAGCGTCAGCACACAAACTAGCAGGAACACGCACACTTTTGCGATCAAAACGCTCCATAGAAACGACCAGACGACGTGCTCAAACTGAAGCTGCACCATGTTCTTGAAAAGCAGGGCAGGAAGTGCGAAACACGACACGAAACTGCCCAATCCTTTGACCTGTGCCACGCTAATGATGTCACTGCGACCCGCCACATATCCGCACAGAATGATGCCAAAGCACTCCAGCAGAGCCGGGAAAAGTTTGTTGATAGACATGGCCGGTGCTCCGATAGGACTGTGGGTGATGTTGAGGCCATGAATGCTGATATATTGGCCCTCCATGATGAGGAGGTTGACAGTGACCACTGAGAGATGATCTTATGGTGCAGAGCAGAAAGCTAGGAATAAAAAAATACATAAAGAACATGTCAATAAACTTTAGTGAGGTCTCACTCTCAACAAAAGAATGTGCTGCTGCTAATACAGAACTGGTTTACTCCGCACATGTGTGCAAAAACATATCGGATTCATTCATAGCCTCCTCAGAATAGGGACTTGGGTGACAGCACGAATTAACAAAGCTAAAGTACCATTGATGCATGGAAATGTTTTTCTTCCAGCATATTGGATTATATAAAGCAATGACTATAAAAAAACCTTTTTATACTTTTTTTTTTAGATTGTTAAATTATTGATAATATGTTTGTTGCTTTTTATTGCTCCCCATTTTTGTTGCTCCCCATTTTCCCTGTCTGTTTGTTTGAATGGATGTTATTTTGTTATATCTAAAGACAATAAAAAGTTGATCACACAAATTAGAATGTGCTGCTGCCCTATATGTCACTGTTTTCCAGTAGAAGTGTGTTTATGAATTTATAGCTGCCATGGAGTTGTGTAATTATTATATTATACACTGCCCCGATCAAAAAAAAAAAGTCGCTGTTTGGATTTAAATAGGCTCATACTTAAGAGTCTATGACTGGATCATTATTGCAGTGATTATTATGTTTCTAGCATGTAATATGTTTGGCTACAGTTCTTCCTAATTGATGGAGTGAGTGTGTAGCTTTTCATTTCTTAAACAAACACGAAGACACACACATCATGGACATATTCCAGGATGACAATGTCAAGATTCATCAGGCTCAAATTTTGAAAGAATGTATAGTTGGGTGCATCATGCAATTTTGATATGATAAAAAATCGTATTAAAAGTAATGTAACTTAACTGTGAAGTATATCATAGATGAATAAAATGACTCGTATAATGATAGAACATTTAGCTCATGTAGTTGGTGACCTAAAGTGGTGGTGGGGGGGGGGGGGGGGGGGGGGGGGGGGGGGGCCTGCAGAGCTCATAGCCCCGGGGCCCAGTGAGCTCTTAATGCGGCCCTGGGTGCATGAATAATCATTTTACATTTATACAAATGCCAAACATATAACATGCTAGAAACATAATAAACACATCATAGACCCTTAAGCATTTGTCTATTTAAATCCAAAGAGCGACTTTTCTTTCTTTCATTTTTTTTTGGCCGGGCAGTGGCTATATTATATTATATAGCCTAATAATATTATTTTTAGGCTGTATTATATTATATAAATGAATTGCTGAAACTGGAGTAACTAAAAAAAGGAAATGACCAAATTTAAGTAAAGTTATTACATGATATACACAATTCTATATGAATTATAAAATTCTATATGGTAAATCTAATTATTACTATTATTTTTAAATGAGCTGCAAAAAAATCTGGACACTGACCAACTATAATATATTCATATAATAGCATAATATTGACATTTTTAAAAGAAATATATATATATATTAATTACTAAACAAGGCCAATGAATACACAGCCAAAGCTACAGTTGACATCTATACTATATAAACGTTTCAGTCTTACCTTGGGAGGAAAACAACCGAAATGTAACGGTTGTCGATGACCTACCATGTGTTCACGTGTCGAGATGGTTAATGCATGGATTGCATATCATGTTGAAGAAAAACAAAACGCCTGAAACATCCATGTTTTCACTCTGCTCACAGAATCTCTAGAGCTTCGGCACTCCGTTACTTACAATGTCAAATCACTCAATGACTGACGCTTGAGTCAGCCTATTACGTCTTCAAACCCCGCCTTAAACTCGTCTGGTCATGTCGCTGATTGGTGGAAATATGGACAATATACTGATAGTCACGGAACACACTCATGTGATTGGCCACAGTCATGCACGCTAGTGGATGGGCGTCATATTGCCTCTAATATTAGTTAAAAAAGGAATATGTTGGGAGACAGACAACCACATCATGGTCTATTTTTCAATTTAAAACAGAGTAGGTTTCCTTTCATTTATTTATTAATTTATGATAAATCTACAAAAATAAAATACAAGAGCATTGAAATGACAAAAAAACAAAAAGTTGCCAAATGAAAGCGCAACAAGATCTTTGTAAGAACTGAAAAGCACAGAAATGCACAATTATTTAAATGAAAAGCAAAAGATCAGCGAACTATCGCATTTTTATTTAGAAAACAACAAGTTTGGCACACCAGAATAGCAAAAGACTGTTTTTAATAAAGTAAATACACAAACTAAACAACAGTATGTTGTATGAAACTAAAATGTGCATCTACAGGCACAAAGAACATATAAAGTACCACATTACTCATCTGGTCAACACAATGTTATAAACGGGGTGCAAACAGAACATTAAAAAAAAAGAGGCCGTAGTAGGTATAATAAGATTGGTAGCAAATTGTTTTTTTTCGCTGTGCAATCATCTGTCTAATTCGATATGCTTATGCTGTTTTGCATACATCACTTAAATGTAATTTTCCTTTTAATGTTTTATTAGAAGGCTTTTGCAACTCTTCTTTATGTAAACAAACATAATGCAGCATAAACCAAGCCATTACATTGACATTGTAATTCAAAGATTGATACACTTATTGATTATACTTTTTGTAAAGCGCTTTAGTCAAACATAACAGTACACTTCCTGACAGGCACGTCTACATGTCTGAGAAACATACATAAGGCCACATAATACTGAGCTAATATCAACAAAACAAGCAAGTGCATACATATATAATAAAATATAGCACTTCTTAAACACAGTTTTGACTTCAACACAGATAGAATCCCATGATACATAGAAACACACTTGCATGGGATTTTAAGGCAAATCATTTTCCATTTAAAGATTAGTTCTATACAACATCAGCTCTCAGACTTGTTTAAATGGGGGTTGACCTAAAGAGCCTTTAATAAAGGACATCCACATTTCCCCATAAACTCAGTCCGTTTTATTTTTACATCAGGCACTGCATATGTGAACAAATTAGGTGGCAGTACCATCCATACATGCTACAGGATTAACAGAGTCCTGGCAGACTGCAGCTCTGCACACTGGAGAACATTCCACATTCTTTATAATGTGTTGGCCCTTATCACCACATACACATGAACACACAATGATACTAAAGCAAACACATTCATTTAATTTCAGTCTGATATTGTTCTAGTCACCTTACAATTTACCTTTTAAACGTCAATGCTACATTCCTACTGTGTTGTATGAAAACAGGAAGGTAGGGGGTGCCAAAACTCACCAAAGTTACCAATGGTTTAAATTGATAAGATATTCACCCAAAAATGAAAATTCTGTCATTAATTACTCACCCTCAAGTCAGTCCAAACACACAAGACTTTCATTCATCTTCAGAACACAAATGAGTATCTTTTTGATGAAATCTGAGATCTTTCTGTCCCTCCGTTGACAACTACGACTTTGACCCTTCAAAAAGTTCATAAAGAGATCCTAAAACTAATCCATATGAATTGAGCGGTTTAGTCCAAATTTTCTGAAGAGACATGATCGCTTTATATGTTGAACAGATTTAATTTAGGCTTTTAATCACATATAAACATTCATCAACTCACACATCAGTTGTAAACAGAAGTTCAAGGATGTGTTTGATCAAATAAAGCGATCCTCGGGTCTCTACAGAAAAAGCTACGCTGTACGCTCAATTCATATGGATTAGTTTTACAATCTCTTTATAAACTTTTTGAAGCATCAAAGTGTCAGTTGTGTAGCTGTCAATGGAGGGACAGAAAGCTCTCAGATTTAAAAAAAAAAATCTAAATTTGTGTTCCGAAGACAAACGAAAGTCTTACGGGTTTGAAACGACATGAGGGTGAGCAATTAATGACAATTTTAATTTTTGGGTGAACTATCACTTTAATGAGAGGCATAAAACTGACTGTTGCATTCCTTCCTAAAATATAATTACATCGAGGAGTGTCTAACAAACTCTGATGGAGTAGAAGTGACAGACAAACAACTGAAACATTCAACACTCTCCTAAAGGGCAATAAACTGCTGCAACAATTCATCTGGCTCAAAAAGAATCCTCAAAAATAAAGTCAAACTTAGCTGTAGTATCACTGTAGAGGTCTTTACTTGACATAGTCATAATAGTACATATTTATTAATCTATAAAACAAAAAAACTAAATGCTATAAAAGATATGTTTTCTATATTAGAACATAGTTTTTTATGGTTATTTATTTTGTTGATATTTTAATGAACTACTCTGGTTGAAAAATATCAGAAACAGACAGTACCAGAGAAAACAAGATAATTGAGTAAAGGAAGGATTGTCAGGCCCTGAGAAAACAGTTTCTTTCACCTAGGTATGGGGGGGAGGGGGAGGTGCACCTCGCTCTTTCTTTCCTGAACCTGAAAGAGACAGAAATATACAAACACACACACACAGGCACATAAACAAATGGGTAAGACCATGATTGTGCTGAAAGGACTGAATGTTATTCAAAGTATTCATTGGCATGTGGAAGCGACAGCTGTGGGTCAGTTTTGTCTAAGTGCATAGCAACGAAAACGCAAAAGATGAGAAAACACGGCTGTGATTGGTTACCTCGGCTTTCGTTCCTGGCCAGTTTGCTAGGATAGGTCTTGTGACAGGGAATGTAGGGCTCTGGGGATGGAAGGTCTGATACAGGTCGGAACGTGAAGCGTGATTCCCACTCATCTTGGAGAAATAAATCAAACACACACAATTAATCTGCAAATCCAAGTTACTTTCAGTGTTATTTAGAGCTAAATAGAAATAAATTGTAACTTCAAGGAATATGCTGGGATCAAAACACAATCTATAGACAGCATTCATAGATATGTGACATGCTGTCAGTTACATGTCCCCCCCCCCCCCGCAAAACCAAAAGTTCAACAAGCAAATGGGAGTAGTGTACTTTTTCCTTCTGGTAAATTGTACCAATGAAAAACAATAGAATACATGACAATTGTTCTTGGTAAACTTAAGCATATGAATGTCACACTACCTATATTATGCCCTTGATTGTGGTATCCATTGCCCATAGGTGGGGGAGGAGGGGGCAGAGGTCCAGCGGAGGGTCTGTCTGGTGGGAGTGGTGGTCTACTGCCACCACGGTGAGGCTCCACACCTGGTCTGTTTGGAGGAGGAGGGGCTGGTGATGACCTCACACTTCCTCCTCCTCCTGGACGACCAGAAGGAGGTGGAGGTGGAAGAGGACCTGTGGACAAAGACACATTAATGATCAAATGATCAAACAGGTGATTTCCAGATCTTTCTGCAACAACTTGCCACTCCTCGTTTACCTGTTCGTCCACCTGTATTCCTACCCAATGCAGGCGGTCTCTCAGAAGGAGGTGGAGGAAGGGGTCCGGATCGCCCAGGCGGAGGGGCAGGAGGATGCGAGCCAAGTGACAGGTTCCGTTCGGGAAGGCGTGGCGTATGCTCATCGGGAGAAAGTGAGCTTGGTCGTCCTGGCGGGAGTGGAGGTGCTGCACTTACAGGTGCCCGCAAACAGGCGGGAGCAGGAGTCGGAGGAGGAGTTGGTTTATTAATTGCTGATGGAGGAGGTGGAGGGGGCGGGCTGTCCCGAGTGAGAGGCAAAGAAGAACGATTTACAGGGGGAACGGGTGGAGGACGGTCATCACCTCGACCAGGTGCAGGGGGAGGAGGGGGTCGTCCGGCGTGACCAACAGAGGGCGAAGGAATTGAAGGAGGACGACCAAATCCACCTGGCACCGGTGGAGGTGCAGGCTGCCGTCCAGGGGGGTTTGGAGGTGGAGGTGTCAGGGCAGAACCCAGGCGGGGAGCTCCTGGAAGTGAGGGTGGTCCCCTGCTCTGTACGCCACTCTGAAAGGGCCGTGGGGCACTTGGAAGAGGTGGAGGAGGCCCTCCAGGTGTTTCAGGACGGGGTGGGGTCATCCGTGGGCGTGGGGGGTCAACGGATTCACTGCGTTGCATAGGCGGACGAGGGCCAGAGCCAGATCCTCCTCCAAAGGGCCGTGGACCAGTGCTACGAGCACCAGGTGGCAGAACCGGAGGCCTGACACAACTAGAGTCTGAAACAGACACCAAATAATCTAAGAGATAATATAATATAACTGTGAAGTTCTTTTATATATACACCCTTTTCAGAATTTTCTGAAGGAAATATTACATTGTATTTCATAAATTGTATATTACAAATATTATTTAATGTCAAATTCTAGATTGGAGCTTTTGTGTAACCACTAGAAAAACTGATGAAACGGTCATGAGTTACAACATCAGCAACCATGTCGTTATCAGCCATAACATAATAGTGTTGGGCAAGATTTCTATATCAGTCAATCCCTAATGAGGGTGAAGGGACCAGCCAGCCAGTACACAGAACACAATGTTTAAATATTTGTGATTTCTCACCATCTCGAGTGGAGCGTAGCTTTGGCATACCCCCCTGGAAGAGTCCTCCCAGACCACCTGGAGCTCCACCCCCAAACCCTCCCCCTCCGCCACCTCCACCGCCTCCTCCAGGCCCACCCCCTCCTCCTCCACCCCCACCAGCTTTGGGTTCTGTCAAAACAAAGATGTGTTTAATATTTTGGACAGGAGAGCAAACCTGCAACCAGTAAGCGTTGCTACTTGCTACACATATCATTTGTAACACATTAAATTAAGGCTGTTTTGGTACAAGAACTTAGTGTAACTCCATAAGATGTAGGTTCTTACTTTCGAATATGGGGGCACTACGGTCATTAGTAACCGCCTTCTTCAGCCTGGCTCCTTTGCTGATGTCCGACAGTAGAGCATTCCTGCCCTTCTCCTCCGATTTATTCAAGACAGGCTTCTCAATGTTTGCCTGTGAGCAAAAACAAGCATAGAAATTTTCTGTAGAAATCGTTAAAACATTGATGCATCATGCCTCCTCCACTAAAAGCTGGAATACACTACACAACATTTTCCCAGATTTGTGCCCTGATTTGCAGGCTGGAAAAGTCGATACTAGTTGACGAAAGTCAAATCCAGTCTGCAGATTTTAGGCAGTTGAGTTAACAGATTTGTTAGCAGAACAAATTGCGTAATGTATGATGACCACAGACTAAATTTCTTTAGCTTCAGACTATTATTTGATATTTTGAGCCAGTTTTAAAATGCACATTGTTTTCATTTGTCATGCATCTCTTAGCAATGAGGAGCATGTTTCTGTATGAGTTTGTTGTGTTCAGAACGACTTGAAAGTCTGTTAGTGTGTGATCCTTGGTTGTTTAGTGTATAATGCCCAGTTTTTATCTGTAACCATTTTTAAGTCGGAAAGTATATAATGCCTGGTGTTTAAAAGTCTCAGATCTTAAAAAGTTGCATCGTGTATTCCAGTCCAGAATGTGTGTTTATTTGTGTGTACCTGAGAGAAGGTGGGGGGTGGGGGAGGGGGAGGTGGAGGAGGTACCGGCATTTTTTCTCCTTGGTGTCACCTCCTCTCACTGAGACCTGACAAACAGACAGAAAAAAAATTTGTGTTGTTTTGCAAAACTCAATGCAATAATGCTGCGTGGTTATGCGGTTGCTAGGGCGTGGTTACTTTTATAAATACAATGTTTTTCCAAATAATAATAATAATAATAAATATATATATATATATATATATATTTCCTTATTTTATATATACATGTACAAATGTAATCCTTGAAAACCTTAAAGTAGTTTTGAATAATATTTTATTAGCTTATTCTTTCTAAGAAAAACAATATTTTAACAAAACATCTTCACTGAAAAACATTTATCCAGCAAGTAATTATTAATAATATCGATGTAATATTGTACAAAAATGTATAAAAAAAAATGTTTATTACTTTTTATTTTATGGTCGCACCATATGACATCATTAGAGCAATTCAATTTAAACTTTCCATTTAATATAGCACAGAATTGAAGTTTTTCAAAACCATACGAAACCAACATGAATACAAAGTCTACATTTCTAAGATCGCTGGCACAAGTTTTCTAAACTAGATTAAAGTTGGCATGAAACAGAAGTTGCGATAGTCTTTCCTTCACTATTGCGATATATCTGAATGAAGCGGCTTCTCAAACAAGAAGAAATGTAGGGCATGACTTGATTTCGTCTATCGGGAATTGATGAATCATCAGAGAAGAGATGTCGCTGCAAGTGGGAGGGGAAGTGATTTTGATTAAAGATTACAAGAGGAGAAAATTAAATTATATATCTGCACAGACAAATAATTTATAATAATAAATACTACAATATTCTATAAAAAAACAAGAATTGTTCATTTTGATTTCATGGTGACACTTATATTTGTCATTAAGCCCATGATCTTTGACCTTGTGTTGGTGCTTGAACACCATAAACAGGAAACCCAACTGTCGCACAAATAGCAACATCTGAAACTTCACCACACTTTTCAGGTTAAAAACAACAGCCTGAGCAATTCACCAAATCACTGGTACTAACCAGACCACATGAGCCTTATAAAGTGGTCTATAGCCACAAAGTTTTGAATGGGTTTGCAAGTCTTGAAATGCCCCATTGTGCTATACACCAAGATCCCTTATTGTGCATGTGATGACAACATGTGGGAAAAGCCATAACAAAAAAAGAAAGTCATTTCTGAGATGCAGAAAGCATACTGTAATAGACTAGTTCTCATAACACTCTCTCACATTTACAACTAATGCAGTAATAAATATCACATTCTTTCTTAATGCCAACATTTACAAACTGTATTTTTCACTGAATTCATGTGCAAGTTCGATGAAAGGCCCTTCTGCTGACTTCCGGAAGAGATCATAAACAGGAAGAGCTACAGCAATATACCTCTCACTTCTCATTCTCTCTTTCATAAACACACATCCACATGAGTTCATATTGTCCAGACAAAGATGGCAGAGAAACAATAAAAGGTTTAAAACCAGAAGTGTGAACAGATGAGACTCAAAGATAACAAGTGGACACACAAACATGGAAACACACTCAATTTACAAGCTCTTAAAACGTCTCCTCTTTCTTCATCAAGATCTCTCAAGGCGTCTAACAAACAGCCACATCACACTACTTCATTTCTCTCTCCTCCTCTCTTTCACTTCCTCAGCTCTTTCACACCCTCTCCCTCTCTCTATTCAGCGGTAAGCAGACATCCGGTCAGTTTGGTTCACTGTGAAGTGAGCAAACCCTGATGCTGTGCACAAAAAAAAGGTCATCATATAGTAGAACGCAGACATGCATATCATTTTCATAAACAATTATGTGTATTTCAGTTAGGCTGATCTTGACTAATATGGGTCCTTGTTGATAACACTAAAATTCAGTCACTAATTGGAAACCCCAGAAGTGGAGTGTAGCAATCATTCATAATCACTTCTAGCAATGTTTGAGTTCCCTTATACCCCACAACTTTTTTGGGGAAATAATCATTGGATTTTAAAAGCTTAACTTTGCTTGGCTGTGGTAGGAAGGAAAAAAAGGTCATGTAAAATGACCAAGCACGCAGATGATTCTGCCAAATGGTTCCATTGGCAGTAAAAACATTACATAAATCAGTTAGGACTACAGGGTCGAACGTTACATCGCCTAACTTATTTAATATTCATGAGCCATGGTGATTACATTTATATTATGTCACTGTACTTGAATATCTATTTGTTTGAGAATCCTGACCAGGGGTGCTCTTCCCAAAAGAATCGTCGTTAGCCAACTATGGTCACAAGTTCAGTCGTAACAACATAGTTCAAGGATTCAGTATTTCCTAAAACACTGAGTTCCGAGTTCCAAAGAACATTCATTAACAGCAACGAAGGGGAACAAAAATAGTGAAGTAAGTTACTGTAGGTAAAAAATGAACAGCTTTCTTTTGTTCATGTAAATTAACTATAATAATCTTAAAGGTGAACTAAGTAACTTTTTTACCTCAACCGAACAGCTTTGGAGTCATTGTAATGTTTATATTACTGATTTCGTGTTGAATGGTGGTCGTCTCGCACCCCCCTGGTGCCTGTGAGCCGCAAAACCACCCTTGCAACTTTGGGTCGGCGGGCCGCCGGCCTCAGTGTTAGGAAGTATCGTGTGATATCAGGTCTCGCGAGGTAACGAATTGCTTTACGGCAAAAAAACAGATCTGATAAAATTCTGATAAAATGAGCATCAAACAGAAATAACCCGGCGCCGTATACATGTGGTGTTCGAGGCGCACATACAATACAGACTGCCACCAGTTAAACAGGGTGCGCGCAGCTCTTAAAGGGGCCATACCTTATTTTCACTCGTTACAGCGTCCATCCTAGTGAACAGGTACCGGTGTACAGGGGGAGGGGATCCGGCCGTGAGTGCGAGCCATCTCTGCGTGAGTGCTATTCACGACAGTACAAGTACTCCACAGCGACTCTAGGGGTCGCTGTTTGACAAAAACGGAATTCCTACTTAGTGCTGCTTTAAATCAATCAGTTAGCAAACGTTATTACTCCACGATAACCTTTGTGCGATGTCATTATTCAGTTTTTTGTTGAATCAGCGTTGTTGAACAAAGATGGCAGTGCAGCCATGTTAACTAAAGTTTTGGGAAACAGTCGAGACTAACCAGTTGATTTCCCCAGTGATGCAACATACTGGTTGTTAAGCAGCGAGTTAATTTGCTGTACAGGTAACACACCGCAGACAAACACAGCAACATTGACACAACAGCGTGAGTTTGAGGCAGGGCTTTTTGATTTTACAACCAAAGGAGGGAGTGTTCAGATAGCCTGTTTAGAAAAGAGTGGGTGTTTCTCATTTCTTTTTGTGCATCCTTGTTTCCTTTCCACGCTTCCTTTCCTCGGAAGGATACACCTGTGTATCTTCGCTTCGCTTCCACACTCCTCGGCTGCGTCCAAAACCTTAGGAAGTTGACTTGTTGCCTCGCTGCCTGATGAAGGTACCTCACAAAACTGATTTCGGGACAGACTTCTGAAGTAGCGTAACAGTTAAATGATCTACAGCAAAATAGAGCGAGTTTGGGTGAAAACGAAGAGATTAAATTACTACAATAGTAACTTCTCGCTAGAAATGACATCATAGGTGGAAAACGTTGATCAAATATGTACATTACACACAAACTGACAACCAGCCGCAACTTTCAGATGTCATATTTATTTTTCTAGCTCAAATGTCACTGAATGGAAAGCACAGGATATCAAAGGCAGCGAAGGATCCATCTATGCTTCCTTCAAAAATCGATCAGATGAAGGTATCTCAGGAGACAGGAATGGAAACTAACATTGCATTCGGACGTGCCTTGATGCCTTCCGGCCTTGGAATGCGTTCTCCGAAGGCAGCATTTATCAGTTTTCAGATGCAGCCCTCGTTCCTTGTCTTCTCGAGGAGCAATTAGAGAATTGAGATGTCCTTCAAAATGGTTGAGTTTCCAGGTCACGGGCTGGAGGACGGAGGAAGCATCAATTTGAGTATTGAGAAGCACCCATTGTGTTCAACTTTTAGCTGCACCTCGCCTAACCGATCGGGAAGATTTGCCGCTTCCAGTCTACTGCTTTATGTCACGTCAAAGTCAAACTTCAAATGGCCTGAAAACATGATGACCATAGGGTTTTCAGTGAGCAATCAGCTTGGGGAAATGAAGGGTACATCTTCGTGTCTGTGACCAGTGTGCACAAGCTTGACTGCTGAAAATAAGTTGACTATTAAAAAGAAAAGCAGAACATTAGTTCACAACTAATATATATTGTTTAAATTGTTACTGCTTTTAGTTAGTATTTTGGAATACATGAAAAATGCATAAAAACACTAACTTGATAAAATTTTTACTTGGTTTTAATAAAAAAAAGAACATTACATAAAAAGAGAGACCAAATACTATTAGGCTACATTTTGTATTTTTACACTAACTACGTAATGTTAATTAACCAGGAAAGTGTAACAAGGACATATATATATAATATATGTGTGTATATATATATACTCACCTAAAGGATTATTAGGAACACCTGTTCTATTTCTCATTAATGCAATTATCTAATCAACCAATCACACAGTTGCTTCAATGCATTTAGGAGTGTGGTCCTGGTCAAGACAATCTCCTGCAATTTTGAGCGTGGCATGGTTGTTGGTGCCAGACGGGCCGGTCTGAGTATTTCACAATCTGCTCAGTTACTGGGATTTTCACGCACAACCATTTCTAGGGTTTACAAAGAATGGTGTGAAAAGGGAAAAACATCCAGTATGCGGCAGTCCTGTGGGCGAAAATGCCTTGTTGATGCTAGAGGTCAGAGGAGAATGGGCCGACTGGTTCAAGCTGATAGAAGAGCAACTTTGACTGAAATAACCACTCGTTACAACCGAGGTATGCAGCAAAGCATTTGTGAAGCCACAACACACACAACCTTGAGGCGGATGGGCTACAACAGCAGAAGACCCCACCGGGTACCACTCATCTCCACTACAAATAGGAAAAAGAGGCTACAATTTGCAAGAGCTCACCAAAATTGGACAGTTGAAGACTGGAAAAATGTTGCCTGGTCTGATGAGTCTCGATTTCTGTTGAAACATTCAGATGGTAGAGTCAGAATTTGGCGTAAACAGAATGAGAACATGGATCCATCATGCCTTGTTACTACTGTGCAGGCTGGTGGTGGTGGTGTAATGGTGTGGGGGATGTTTTCTTGGCACACTTTAGGCCTCTTAGTGCCAATTGGGCATCGTTTAAATGCCACGGCCTACCTGAACATTGTTTCTGACCATGCCCATCCCTTTATGGCCACCATGTACCCATCCTCTGATGGCTACTTCTAGCAGGATAATGCACCATGTCACAAAGCTCGAATCATGTCAAATTGGTTTCTTGAACATGACAATGAGTTCACTGTACTAAAATGGCCCCCACAGTCACCAGATCTCAACCCAATAGAGCATCTTTGGGATGTGGTGGAACGGGAGCTTCGTGCCCTGGATGTGCATCCCACAAATCTCCATCAACTGCAAGATGCTATCCTATCAATATGGGCCAACATTTCTAAAGAATGCTTTCAGCACCTTGTTGAATCAATGCCACGTAGAATTAAGGCAGTTCTGAAGGCGAAAGGGGGTCAAACACAGAATTAGTATGGTGTTCCTAATAATCCTTTAGGTGAGTGTATCTATATATATATATATATATATTTATATATATATATATAGATACTTATATATCTATATATATATATTTATATATATATATATCTAGATATTTATATATATATATATATATATATATATATATATATATATATATATATATATATAAATTGCATCCTCATTTTAAAACACCACCGCACACCACTGGAACACACCTATTATTTTTTTTGCAATTCTGTTACTAGCGTAATGATGCAAAAATTACCTCACCGTTATGATTTACGAGGGTGCAGATTAGTGCAAAAAAGTGGAAATGACAGGTGAGAACGAACAAGAAGAAAGGGTATGAGAGGAGGATAAATGTAGTGAAGAAGAGATGAGAAGAGAAGTACAGTAAAAGTTTCCTGGACACAGACTATATTTACATTCCAGTGTCTTGAGAGAGAGAACAGTGGAGATGGAGTATGGAGAATGTGATGCTATACACCCTACGGCTGCACAGTCCGGATGGTGCTCTGCATCCAGCAGTCTGAAATGTCATCATGTCGAAAACAGGGACTTTGGCTAGACATTATGTTCTTTTTGGAATTATTATATGCCAAGTGTGTGTTTTAGTGTGCCACTGTCTTATGCAAGCCCATAATGCATTTCACCTCTGTAGCGGTCAAGAGAGTCAACCCTGCATCCCAATTGGTATACTATGTAATGTGTTCTTCTAAACCGTATGTGAGATTAGTGTGTCCTCCTAAAGCAGCTTGTTAACTTTCACATTTGACATATGCCTGTGTGTACTTTATATTGTAGAACAAAACATGAAAACAATTTTCTAAAAACCAAGAGGAAATTCCAGAAGGAACCCATGCCAAATTAGCCTTCCAGGTTGTCCTAGAAATTTAGGAGCAACAGTCGGGTTCAAGTCAAAAATCCATTCTTTTATATCCATAGAGGGACTGATTTGGAACAATAACTTATAAACCTTAAAAGACAGACATACTGTGAGCTATAAGGTAATTAATCAATGGTATATGCTTTTGTATTCATTATTTTAAACTTATTTTTTTAATAATAACAGAGGAATTCCTGGTGAGAAACGAATTAACCCATGATTCTGCAGAGAAATTTCCCCAATCAGACAATCGAAACAAGCAAATTGTGTCAAAATAACTCTTTATGGCCCACCCACTCCCATGAAGCCCTGCAAATGATGTGATAGGGACAGTCTCCCCTACTCTCTCAAATTACTCAAATATTTGTAATTATATGCATATTTTGCAATAAATGTAAAATATGTTGCATCTATATACCCTCTTTAAATCAATAGTTTTTTTTATTTATCTCTCGGTTTAAATCTGTCATTCAGAACGCTTCATAGTTCTTTATGTGAAAGTCACTATGAAATAAAAAAGATTTTATGGAATATTGAAGTATCTATTATAAATGATTTATCTGTGCACATTATTTTTATTTTTTATTCATGTGCCCTTGTAAACTTTAATCAAAATAATGTACAATAAGCTGTTTCACTCGGATATAGGTGACAATAGGGAACAAAAAGACAACTTCTGCTTCATGACGGCTTTACAGTCTTGTACCTTTGTTGTTTTGTCCAATTTTCAAAGTTTGTAATGTTGTGATTCACCTGGTAGCTGGTTGGTTTGGTTCATGGCTTTACCCAAGACTTTTTTTTTTTCTTTTTTTTTATCTCTGTGGGAAAAAATGATTGGGAAAAATACTTCCGGAACCAAGGCAGCTTAAAAAGTTGTCTGGCACTCTATTGGGATGCAGCCAAAGACCCTGAATTTATGGAATCCAAAAGTAAGGCCAATGTCAACAATTGAAGGTTAAATCCGAGATATCCAGACCTCTCTAAATAATGTTAACTCAAGTAAGAACTGAAGAGATGGTTGGAGTCATTCAACCACAACCTGCTATACATGCAGAATCAGGCAGGAAGGGGCCACCCACAGAGAACCATGCATTAGTTTATTTGAAAGTGTCAAGTCAAGTTGTAAAGCAGAATTTCAGTCATTTGCTCTTTGCAATGCTTGCTTGTAATTCCACATCAAAAGCAAAAAAGCAGCTTACGAATGCTCAGCTAGCATAATGCGAGCATGTTCCAGCAAATAATGTGGCCACTGTCTCTTATTCTGTCTTTCCATCACTTTATTGTCCACTTCCTTTCTGAAACTCAGCATAATGTTGACACCTCTGGCTACATGCAAGCCTGTAGCTAATGAATGATCACAGATCCCGTCACATGATTTCTGACTCTCTTTGAATGGCTGGTCAGATAGAGCACTAAACCACCAGACAAGAGAGAAGAAGAAGTTATGACAGTCATAGTCATAGAGAGGAAGTTAATGCAGAGAAAGAACTCTACTTGTGTGACTTATGAAGCCTAAAATTACTTGTTCCTACTTAAGTTCGCACTAAAAACTGCACCCCTAAATTCACAGCCTCAACGGCAACTCACTGTGATTTTAAACCAACAGTTGCTTAATAGTGTCACATTTCACACTTGCTTAAAACCACATGAAAAAAATCAAGAGCATGTTTGGTATTGACATCAGCAGTCATAGTCTAATAAACGTATTTAATGCAAGAAATAAATCTCACTTGAAAGCTACATTTCTCAGTTTTTCAATGATCAAAGCATTTTCATGGTAGTAATTTGTCAGACACACTGACATTGACATCCCTAGTTTGTTTTACAAGACAATTCTACATCGGTAAACACACAAATCCACACAATCCTAAGCCAACTAACACACAAATGAAGAGCTTTGAGGTAACCAACTTAAAAGGAATGAATAAAGCAAAAATAAAACGATACTGTACTTGAAAAACTTTGGGACATTGACACCGCAAAATAATCTGGTCTTTAATTCACAAGAAGAAAGGATTAAAGAAAAAAAGGAAGGGGAAGAGCATATGACTTGCATTGTATCTCACTGTGGAGACCCCATGGCCTTTCAATTAGAAACACATGCTCACAGTAGTCCGACTCATGTCCACGAATCGATTCTTTTGAACAGTTCATTTTTTAAAGAACCGGTTACAAAAAAATTATTCGACCCATGATTCAGCTCACAAAAGTCATTATTTAGCTTAATAAAATTTGATTTACATTACACAATATTTAAACTAATTTACATCCTTTGGCTGAAAACGTTTCTCCACGTTTTTATTAAATGGTTTAAAACCAACTTGTATGTGTTTTGATAAAACTTTAAGTTGAAAACCTATTTCCAGTTATTTGTAACTTCTCTGATATTCCCCAATTAAAGCAACTTATCACCCTATAAGTGAAATCCGAGGCTCACTCCAAATATTGCTCTTATTATAATCTCATTAACCGGTTCTTGGGAATCGAGCCGAGCATTCGTAAACAAACCGCTCGGCCCGATTTTAACCGATTCACTGAAAAGATCCGTCTCAAAAGAACGAGTCTTTCACTAATCAGAAACCGCCTGCACCAACAGCAACAACCAGATTTGAAGTAATTGTGAAATGACAATGGTCCTTCATAAAAACAAGTGGAATTTGGTTGAAAGACAAAACTTCAGATTTGTTGTGTCTCTAAACTACAGAAAAAAATGTTTCTTATTTTCCCTGCCACATATACACGCTCAAACTGGCAACCCTGTAGGGGAGACTTCCTCTAAAAATTGGCAACGTTTGTGCTTTTGTGGATAAAAAAAAACTGAAAACTTAATAAAAACCCACACAATACTTACAAATTTCCGACAATAAATAAATCACGGCGAGATCAAATCATAAATTAGATCCTTAAATCGCGCGTTTTTAGAAAGCAACATGCTGCATAAACACTCACCGGTGGTTTGCGTATTTTTCTCCGCGTTCTCCGCTTACGAAACAAATGCAGCAACGATCATCATCATGAAGCATCTACTACACAAACACAGAGGAACTAAAGTTTTGGGCCACTCCTTCATGGCAGAAAACACACAACTTCTCCCCACTGTTTCCGCCCAGCGCGTGCAGCCTCTGCAACCCCATCATATTCACTGGAATAACATTCAAAGCTTATCGCTTTAATACTGCATGCAACAATTCAGTACGTCTCAGCAGTATCACATCTCTTTGGATGAGGGAAGTACAGCTCAATGTTTGAAATAAAACGTGAGATCTTGAAATTCGTGTCTTTACCCAGTTTTTCTTCCTCCACCAACAGTCTCTCTTCGTTCCCTTTATCCGGGACATTCGTCTGTGATGCAACGTTTCCAGATGTGTGCGACTGCCTCGAGCTGAGCGCAAACAAACATCTGTCAAACTCTGTAGAGTAGACAGTGTGTAATAAAAAAGCTGAGCTCTGTGTGAATGTGGAAGTAACAGACATGTCAATCAGATTAAAATCAAAATAGATAAACACTAAATGTACTTATTTTAAATAGGACTTTAAGATCAATTGTATAGGGTTTTTTTTGTGGGGGATTTATGCAATATTTTTGTCCTTTGCTTTGTCTATAGACAATTTTCTACCCTGTGGAGATAGACAATAAAGTTTTTTAATTTGAAAAATTTGATTTCTGGTCACTGTGAGAGAAACCCCCCCAAAAACTCTGTTTTAGAGAAGTTTATGATGCATTCAAAGACAAATGTTAAATTTTTCAATCAGGCCTGTATGCATAATCAAAAACATTTTCAAACTAAAAAGAAACGTATAATAATCAGACCAAATAAAAACAGCAATATCATCAACCATTTGTTTGCTACTTAGGTTTAGATTTTTTTTAATGTGCAGTTATATACACTCAAAAACAGTTTATTCATCCGTGACCCTCTTTAAATATCAAGCCATTCAAGTACATTGGTTACCACGGAAAACACAAACCAAGAAAAATAAAAACATTTGAAACAAATCTAACATACAAAATAAACAAAATAAAATATAATACACTCCTTCGTAAAATAAATGCCACGCGTTCTCATGTTTCTCTGCTTCTGTGCTTAATTTTGTCAAGATAAATATGAACACAGTGTACTGACATTCTGAGGGAAGGAGCAACTGTTATAACAGATATACTTTAAATAAAGAGAAACAAGTGGTGTGTGTGTTTTATTTTCCAGTTGTTGTCTAAGCACACTGTTCCAAGCAGCCTCTTTGCTACAGCTCAGCAGAGAGTCGAGTCACTCCAGTCCCTGGCTTCAGTTGGGCCTTTGGACTCTCACAGCATGCTGAGCTCAATCAGGCGTCCGGCAAACACCCCTAAAGTGCCAATAATACACACCGCCATGAACACACAGAGAAGAATGTGATCCAGGACCATAGCGACAAACTTCCATTCCTCTGCGGCCTAAATGAACAGACAGAATGAAAGACAAAGTAGTCAGATGAAGAGGAAGGTAAAGTACTTTACAACTTCTGTTCAAAGAATTGCAAAAGTGCCTGGAAGAACAAAAGTTGTGAAAGCTAGGAGGTAAAATGAAGGAGAAAGAAAGCATTATGGATAAGTAAAGCATAAAATGGAGATAAATTCTCACGTTGTTGGACTCCTCGTCGCTTTTCATGGTGTCTGCGATGTATTTAACACCCTCGATGGCACTACGTACATCAGGATTTTTGGTTATGGGAGAGTGGTAAGTGACAGAGGCTGGCATGGGTTTCCCTGAGATGTCAGAGATGTCAAAATCGGCAGGAAAGATATGCTTTTCCTGTCGTTCCTGGGATGGTCGCTTCATGGTGGAGAAAAACATCAGGTTTGGAATGGTGTCTATGAAGATCTGTAAAACAGAAGCATCCCTGATCAAAATATAAACAGGTTTATCAATAGCTCAAAGTAGGCAAAAATTCCCACAAATATATGTAAAGTTTAGAAACAAGTAAAAATTGTACTTCAGCAGCAGCACCAAATGAGACTGCAAAAATAATGACTCTCAACTCATGCCTCTGGTGGAGAGTCGACAAATTTAAACCAACTGGATTTTGAATGTAACTTCCAAAAAAGTACCTTTGTTCATTAAGTTATACTAAGTAAATAGTAAAAAAGTAAGTTCAAGTATATTTTCCAAGTATACTTATGTAATAGGTATAATAAAATCAATGTACTAGAAGTATACTTGTAAATGTACTATTTCAATACATTTTGGGACTTAATTGGCCCATATTTTAGATTAAGACATTAAACAGTTAAGTGTACTTTAAGTGTAACAGTAGTACATTTTGAGTACACAATTAGTTTGCATCAAAGTTTTTCTTTCTTTTCCAACTATACTGTGAACTATACTACATGTGAACTTAATGATATAATGTTTTAGCTTATAAAGTTACTGTATACTAGATCAGGGGTGTCCTCAGTCCTGGAAAGTTTAGCTCCAACCACAATTAAACACCTCAACCAGCTAATCAAGGTCTCACTAGGCGTACTAGTCTGCGTTTAACTCCACCTTTAGACATACACTCGCAAACTTCCCTAAGCACTTCCCCTAGAGGGAATCCCCAGCACCATTTTGAAGCACGTTCAACTTCGTCAAGTGGACGAGGGAAGTTTATTTGGCCAGACTCTTGAAACCTCGATTTTGAAAGAGGGAGCGAGTCTACTCAACATGTACACTTCAGGCAGATCTATAGACCACAATGCACCATGATTGTGACGTCACAGCAGATCGCTCTTAATTTACCCCACCCAACACAACTGTAGTGTATGATATTGGCGTTATTTTGACATACGTACCTTGCGGACCCAGGCAGGCATGGTGTGTGTGCTGGGGGAGCGGTGGTGTGTGTTGATGACAATCACAGTGATGATGATAGAAGCAATGACAAAGATCATGGTGAAGAGCATGTATTTGCCGATGAGTGGGACGGCGCTGGACGTGGAGGGGATCAACTCAACAATCACCAGCAAGAACACAGTCAGAGAAAGCAGGACAGAGATGCTGAGGGTCATCTTCTCACCTGCACGCAACACAAGACAAGACAGAAACTAGTGAAGTTCAAAATGTCCATCAAGCTCTAAGTACCTGTCATTTGTAATATACTTAACAAGGACCAGTCATGTTTTTTAAATTTTCAACTTTCTTTAGTGTGTAATGTTGCTGTTTGAGCATGAAAAAGGTCTGCAAAGTTACGACACAAATTCCACTCCAGCGGGAGTTATTCTCTATATCAGTGTGCACTGTTTTTGAACTCCCTGAAACGCCTTGATTGTAATTTTGCGTTTTCGTCAGGGAACGTACACGTCACAATTTTTAAATAATTCCCGGCCAAGGCATACTCAAAAAAAGGGGCGAGGCCTGGTTGAGTTGAGTTGCGTAGTGTGGAAAAAAGCGATTAATGGTAAGGGGCATGACATTTCCGAAACACGCTCAAAGTGGTTGACCAATCACAACACACTTGTCCAGGTGACCAATCAGAGCACATTGCACTTTTCAGAAGGAGGGGCTTCATAGAGACAGGAACTAAACAGAGTGTTACTGACAGACTTGGAAAAGAGGTGCTGCATTAATGTAAAATATGTGAAAAATAATGTCTTTTGAACAATTAACCATGAAAACCTATTCTAGCAGACCCTAAAATCAAGCCTTTGTAAAAGGGCATAATATGGCCTCCTTAATTCATTGGATTATTAAAAAAATAGGCATTACCCCATGGTTATTTATATATTTAAATATATTTCCAGCAAAAATAATTCAAGTTAATATGATATAATGAATTAAAAATAAACCATGATATAAGATTTTGGTCATACTGCACACCCCAGCACACATGTACACTCACAAAAACACACAGTGGGTTACCAGAGTCTGTGGGCAGGTAGAACACAAGCCCAGTGAGGAAGGAGAACAGCATGCAGGGGATGATGACGTTCACGATGAAGTAGAGCGGGAGGCGGAGCAGGAGGAAGTGATAAGTGATGTCGAGGTAGGGTGTATCTGGACAGCAAGAATAATACACCCAGTGTTTCCAGTTCCTGTAATCCTTCATCACCCACTCCCCGCTCTCCATGAAATTACTGAGGTCTGGTCTGTCGCTGTCCTTACACATACACAAAAAGATGCATTAATATCCTGGTTCATACAATAAGCAATGTACAGTCATTTATCCAGCTTATTTTGCAGTGCGGAAGCAAGCTATTTTCTGTGAATGTGCGAGACTTCCTATTCATTAGCCACTAACTAGAAGAATAACAAAGTGCACAGTAAAACAATTTGCAGTACAAGCCAGTGTGTTTATGATTATGATAATCAATTAAAATAATATTATAACAAATACCAGTTTGCAAGCAGCATAACAGACTGATTTTGTACCAGTAAAACAACTGGAAGTGAATGTCACCAGAGGCCTTACACATTTAAGTTACATATGGCCGTACCTGCGCTTGCATTAAAAACAAGATGGATACTACATCCTGATGGTCATGATTGGTGATCATGTGTGTGTTATAGTTACTGGGTTGATGATGACAAGGTTGCCATCATAGGTCCACGTTCCAAGTTTCATGCTGCAGTTCTGCAGGTCGAAGGGAAAGTGAAGGACCACGATCTCACAGTAGCTCTTAAAGATTGCTGGTGGAGTCCATGTTATCATACCCGTGTGCTCCAACATGACCTTTGTCTCATGGACAATGGCAAAGTCTCCATCAGCACTGCACATACACAAATAAAGAAATATATCAGACCAGGTATATGCACATTTCAATTAATTTATTTTACCTGATAGACTCACACTAACATAAATACATGCAATGGGTGAAAGCCAACTGGACAAAGTGACTCATACTTGTTATAAAGCACTAAATCGGGTTTCCAGATGTCAGTGGAGGGAATTCTGATCTTCCTGATGCCACCGTAGTCATCAGGATTCCACTGCAGATTCACATCCTTCCATTGCTGAACATGAGAAAAGGAGAACAAGATTGATACCCGTGTATTGACTCCTGGCTATCCACATGGGTTATGTAATTTTAAAAGTCAGCATGAAACAGAAGTTGCAATCATATTCTTCCCTATTCTGACATGAGGGCACATGATTTTTCTAAAAGAAATAATGGTGTGCATAGATAAATCATTTATAATAAACACTGCAATATTCCATTAAAAAAAGAATTGTGTATTTTGATCTTAGGGTAATTTTATGGCAGGCAGCATGTTGTACTGCCTTTTATCCTTTCAAAATTAACTTAGTTTAATTAAATCAAAATAAATCGTTGCAAAATGTAATTAGAATCATCATTAAAAAGAAAGACAATACCAGCCACGTAAAGAGATCAATCTTAAAGAGATTTAGTGGTTTTAACATAAAAATAACGGGGTTTTCTTCATGCAAAATATGATTTCTAATTTGTTTCTTCTAATTTGAAGTTGAAATGTGACCTGGGCATTTCTTGACTGGTTTCAAGTGAACCAAGTATTTGACACATAGTACAGAATGTACAGAAGTAAACATTTTGATATCTACTTTGATAGCAGCACACAGGAAACAGCAGCTCAAACCCACACCTGCTTTAGCCGTACATTACTGGAGACAATCTGATTAACTTCATCCTGTAAAATATGGAGGGTGAGAAAAAAAGAAAAAGTATAGGGTTTTGCAACGTAAACTTTTAATCATAATAATAAAACTTTAATCATAATACAAGAAATAAAAATGAACAGAAATATAATTTACCACGCTGATAAGCTGAATGAGTTGTAGTCCAACAGTAACCACTACTGGATCCTTAAAATGGCTGACAGGACGAACAACCTTGTTATATCCGGTAAACAGAGTCTTTACTAATCTTGTCTCATCTTCCGAGCACAGTGCTGGTTCTGCAACACAAGCACACACACTACTTCGAAGTTCTGTGAGAATAAGTTATCACCCTACTCTTCTTACTCACAAACAAACACACACACACACACACACACACACACACACACACACACACCCTAAACAGCACACAGGATTAAAGTTGAAGGACTCAAGCAACTGCATATGACGTACACACACACACACGTTGTGTTTTCATGTTTTTGGGGACTCAATAGACATAATGATTTTTATACTGTACAAACTGTATATTCTGTCCCCTAATCCTTACCCTACCTATCACAGAAAACTTTCTGCATTTTTACATTTTCAAAAAAAAAGAAGAAAAAAGTATGATTTATAAGCTGTTTTCCTCATGGGGACCAAAAAATTTCCACACAAGGTCCGGACAAGGCTTTCAAATATTGCCATCTTTGTGGGGACATCTAGTCCCCAAGGGTTTACCAGGCCACCCCCACACACACACAGGGACACACTGATGTCTGAGTAATGTGGTGACTATTCTTTTATAACCAGAACTAACGGAAGTAATTCAGAAATTCTGCAGGCAAATAAGCAATTTATTCAGATAACTGGGTATCACTGGTTTGTTGAATTTATGATGTTTTGTTTCTTATACATCTCTGAGCCATTTTTGGGAGAAATAATTAAGTAAAAAATTTCCAACATTTCCATATAATTTAATTAGAAAATGTGACCATTTCTTTTGCAATATTTGATTGATTTGCATTGTTTTACAAATATGCATATTAGAAGTGTACAGTCAGGTAAACGAGTGAGCGTTTGGGTCCACATGTACATTTACAGTATTTCAGATACAAACATCAAACAAGGAGCTTTTCCGGTTTAAGTTTAGGCCAGTATCACTTCGCCCTGATGAGCAGAGCCTTGACTTCAGCCTCAGCTAAGAGATTAAGCATAAAAGAAACAGAAAATGTAAAGAGAGAGAGACGAGATGCTAATATTTGTTAGCAAATAGCACAAAATTGCCCTCTGACACACTGATCTCATATCACCCACAAACCACCTGAATGACGCCGGCAGGCCGCGCACTTGCACCTGTCAATCAAACGGGACGCATTGTATGCATACCATACAAAGAAGCATAGAAAACTGTTAGAAGTGTTTAAAAACTAAATCATTTTAACATATCGCTATGGAAATGAACCTGTATCGGTTTCCAACAAAAGCTTGGGTGAAATAGCTAAACGATTATATCCCCTTTCGTAGTCGCCATAGGTTATTTCTAAGTAGGCCTACACTATTCTTCTCCATAATAGCATATATAGAGCTAAACGAAAGCCTTTATCAATGTATTATAACTTATGGACATTTTAAATACTTTGTCGTCTTTTTAAAAGGGCAGATTCCCCATACAAGAATCTAAAAAAAAAAAAAAAGGTTACTCACCAAATAGAAGAGGCAAAAATGGCAAAATCAGTATAAAGTTATTCATCTCCTTATTATGAGAAAGTCCGTGTAAGTTAGTCGTCTGAAGGAAATAATCTATAAGAGCACAGCTAGTTGTCTGTGCGTCCTGACTGTAGCTCAGCACTGCGTGTGTGAGTTGCACTATTGTTAAACACGCATGTGGCGCGCGCTGGCAGCTGTCAGAGTCAGCGCGAGACAAACATTGCTGCACGTGCGTGCTTGGTTTAAACTTAAAGCGCTAGCGTTTACGGTTTCAAATAACTATCAAATGTCTTAAAATGTAACCATTTCAGTTCATCTAAACCGATTGTTGTCACCGTTATAATAATTAAAAAACCTAAAATACGTCCCGTCGCCCCCTTCCAGTAGCAACAAATTAAGTGATAAATTATTGTAGAATATGTGAAGCAAAATTTACTGATGCTTTTGTAGATTTCTGTGCATTGATTCTATATATTCAGAAACCTAATCATTGCACAATAATGTTCAATATTGATACATCATACAAGTACATTTTATAACCTAAATGAAACAAAAATAAACTAAATAAAGTTGAAGGATTATCATTTAGATTTCTGGTAAACCAAGTAATGTGTAAGCTCTGAGCCATTCTGTAACAAATTATGGCACTATAAATGGTTGACATGAATTATTGAAATAATTCAAAGTAACCCCTTTTAAAACACTCCCCAAATAGCTTGAAATCTGCAAAGGACATGCGTCTTCTTTGATACCAGATTCCAACACAAAAAAAGTGCATTCCAATATTTTAAATAGTGAAATACATGTATTTATTCTGTATTTGGATACATTTTTACAATACATGTTTTATCTTTTCAGCCTTCAACAAAACTTGGAAAATGTACAATTTTATGACACCAACACAGAACTCTTTTGGTAGCCAGTGTAAAACACGTCGTCACAGCTGTGGGAAGAGGTGGACGGAGCAGTATTTACATGGCAAACAGAATGAGGAAAGCCACCATCAAACAGAAGAGACCCATAGCCTCAGACAGGGCAAATCCCAAGATAGCATATGAGAACAACTGCTGCTTCAGAGATGGGTTCCTGTAGGAGAGAAGGAGAGGTCATGGGTCACTTATCACCAGATCTCTGTAATGAAGTTGCCTTTAGGTCATGGACAAAAGACATCGGCTCCCAACAGTGTGATGCATGACAGCAGGGCCGCATTAAGAGCTCACTGGGCCCCGGGGCTATGAGCTCTGCAGGCCCCCCCCCCCCCCCCCCCCCCCCCCCCCCACCACCACTTTAGGTCACCAACTACATGAGCTAAATGTTCTATCATTATACGAGTCATTTTATTCATCTATGATATACTTCACAGTTAAGTTACATTACTTTTAATACGATTTTTTATCATATCAAAATTTTATGCCACTCAAATTTCATAATTCTTGTGACCAATTTCAATATCACAAAAAATAATAGTAGCTTAAGAAAAGAATCTCAAGCTTACTGATGACAAGAGTCACAAATAACAATAGAACAAAGGCACATAAGAAATCGACCTACTTGAAAAACTTAAAGCACTGAATAATATTATATTGTATAAAGTAATCAAATAAATAATACATAGTTTTCACTATAAATTCAACATTCATTCTTATTAATTTTACAAAAGTGATTCAGTCAAGGGCAGTAAATAACTTTATTTCTAATGTTTGATTAACATTATTGCACAAATGGCGACAGCAGCTTTATTAGCAGCTACTGTCACTTTAAGACCTCAGGGTCGGAACTCAAGTGCGCTGTGCAAAACCGTCTCAAGTTCACCATGGTCTCAAAACCAAAATGAATTCTCTCCCGCTGCTTACTGTGCCTGAGCAGTTTAAAATAATTTGTATCCAAACCACAATGTTTAAAAACGCGTTTAAATTATAAACTTGTATCATGATGGCGCAGGAAAATGTACATATTTCTACCGGATATATTATCGCCAGCCCTTTAGGCGAAAATAAAGTTTGATCAAACACAAAAAGCATCATACATCCATCAAGTTAATAATCAAACTTACCGAAAATTTTTGGGGTCGATGATGACGCATGTGTTTTAAGAATAGAATGAAGTGAAGAGTGGATGCGATTGATTGGTTGATGCGTATATTCTAATAAGGCGCAGGCAGCCATCTATAGGCCTACGTGCAGCAGCAGGTAGATCGTTCACAAGTTAAATATATAATAAATGTATTTGTTATATCAAATTAAAACGTGACGTTTCAATTCACCATTCCTTGCTGCCCACGGGGGTTTGATTGACAGGCGAACTGGCAGGGTCGGCGCCACGAGGGGGCCCCAGGGGGCCTGGCCCGGCCACCTCGGTCACTGTGCCCCCTCACCTCTGGTCAGTACATCACCCTGCCTCGGAAAGCGATTTCAGCCGCTGAGACTCAGCAACAGGCACACTACCACTGTGCCCTCTTATGACATAGGCTATAATTAACTTAACTACACATTTATATAGAGAGGCCTATATAGAAAAAACTATTTTGTAAATTAATTTAGTTTTACCTTGATTAAATCAGCTTTGCAACTTTGCATTTGCGACAGGCGATTAACTAAATTACGTCACTAGCAGCTGAAGAAAATACGCAACGAATGAAAAGACCTCGTTCTGAGAAAGTTTAACACTTCCACTCGTCGACTGCAGCTTTTCTAAAGGGATGTGTTTTTGCTTTTTTGTCTTTGTTACTAATATGATTGATTATATAGCCAGTCAGGGGTGGCGCCAGAGAATTTTTAACGCAGTTGCTGAGGGGGTGCTAGATCATTGACAAGGGGAGCTGCGCAATTATATATTATATATTTATACTATTAATAAATGAGCAAAACTTGGCCACTCAATATTTAATATTCAATTATTTTAATTTTCACAATTAAAGTTTTCATTTTACTAAATTGAACAAGCACAACATTCAGCATTCAATCAAATATGCTTAAAGATTTATTATTAATAATGTTATTTCAACATAATATCTCCTTATTTCGACATAATATGTGTGCGTGCATAAAGCAAGATGCTTGCAAATCCGGTGACAGGTGATTTTTATTAATAAAATATTTTTTTTCTGTGTCAGCTGCAAGATGAGGTTGACGATCACCATCTCCGTGAACGCGCCTATTCACATATTGGATTACATAACCAGGGAGTAACCTAGGCTATTTCTTTTCGTTTTGAATTGTTTCGTTTAAAGACACTTCAAGCTTTATATATTTCTCATCTGTGAGGCATATGCTGAGTTTTGGTTAATTTATGATGAGATGCGCTCCAGTTCACGTGCAATGCAAGTGATCGCGCAGGCGCCTCCATGTCATGATTATATTGTATGCTATATTTGCTATCCAGGCAATTGGTTGATGAAAAATGTATTAAAATTAAGATACAATTTATACAAAACGAAATTCACTTTAAAGAAAGGCTCTCTACAAAACAAAACGTACATTGCCTCTTACATTGAGTGGGTCAAAATCATTTCTGACCCACTCAATGTCTCCCGATATATACATCCTATCTTACTCATGCTGTTAACTTTTCATAATCAACAAAAATGGGAAAATATTCCATACAATAAAATATAATAAAATATATATAAATAATATTGTAACAAATATAAAACTAAATGCGCTTATTTAATGGCTACAACACGTATAGTAGGCCTATTTGTACGAATTCCTGCACATTAATTTAATTCTGAATTTTGCACTCGTAAGTTGAAAGGCATTTTTGTGTGTATAGTAACACATATCTGCAACATTTATCAAGTTCACGGATATTGTGCATGCATTTATTAATCATTATGATACTAAAATCATAATAAAGTGCTGTACTATGTGCAAAAAAATCAGATCATAAACCAAGAATATTGACGCAACGCGTTTAATTACATAAAGCATTTTCCTCCCAGGAAAACCATTATAAGAACGCTTGGTTTAATGCAGATTAGAATGTCCCAGCCAGCAGTTGTTCTGTCGAAATAACGAGATACGATGTCGAAATAACAGATAGGCCTAGGCTATTATGCCGAAATAATATTATGTTGAGTGGCTCTGTATCGTCGCGTCGGGTATGGTGGCATGATGGGGTTGTTGTTTTTTAATTAAACGTGTGTGTATTGTTATTATTATTATTATTTTTGAGGGTGGGAGAGGTAGGCCCCCCCAGTGACACATCGAAGCCCCCTCGTTCCGTATGTCCTGGCGCCGACCCTGCGAACTGGCCAATCATAACGCCGAATACGCAATTTTGTCCGACAACAAAGCTGTCAGTAGATTAACGTCGGTGGACTTGAACTTGAAAACGGTAATGTTTAAATGACAATATTTGAAAGTTGAGACTTTGTTTCATATCAACAGTAAGCTGCTCTGATCTTTCTCTCTCGTAGTCACTCGGTGTAACGTTAGTCTTTGCCACGCGATGTATTTTTCACTGCGTGAGTGAGAACATGATATGCGTGACTCGTGAGAGCCGCCTGGCGTGTCACACAGTAACTAAAAAAGGCGGGTCTTTGCGAACGGTCACTATAATATTAATGATAATGATTCCATGATAATGCATGGAATATACGGCAAAGCACCACTAAATAACAGGGCTAATTTGTGGGGGGCGTTGCGTGGTAAGGCTTTGGCAATCAGATGGCTAGTATCTACTCCACAGCCAATCACGGGCCCCCTCCTTGCTCGGGCCCCGGGGCTTTAGCCCCGCCTAGCCCTATTGTTAATGCGGCCGTGCATGACAGATGAGTTTGCTCAAACTCAATATTTTACACAATTCTACACTTACATTGCTGCAATAGCCAAGCTCAGTTCTTAATTAAAGTTTAAAATATAACTGAAAATGTAACTATGAAATAAATATTTTGGAAAAAATACCAAATTTGGTTTACATTGGACCACCATCAGTACTGCCATATCCAGAAGCAGTCATTTGGTTTCTGATATGGCAGCTGATGGCAAAAAGAGGGTAAGCATTAAGGGGTAATTTCAGTGGTTTGTGTTGGTCTAGTCTACCTGGCATATCCAATAATGAGACTGCCGAACACTGTTCCGATTCCAGCTCCTGAACCTGCCACTCCCACAGTGGCGGCACCAGCACCAATGAACTTGGCGGCTGTGTCGATGTCACGGCTTATGGCGCTTGTCTGAAAACCCCGCACTGCAACCTGGGAAACGGCGGTCTGTGGCAGGAAGGCTGGGCTGGCCTTTAAAATAAGGCACAATAATCAAAATGAATGAACTGCAACAACCATCCCTCGACAGAAAAATAAATCTCTTTGCAGATAAATTAAAAATGACATTATGCAACAGTTTTATAATGCAAGCAAGTTCACATAAGGAAGGAATGTATCTTAAGGTGCCATATGAAATCCTAGCATAGGGAAAATACTTTACAGGGAAAACAAGAATAGCATTTCTTTCAATACTAAGTTTCAAAACAGCTTTAAAGAAAATGCATATTTCATTCTTGTGTTCAAAAGAACACTTAATGGCGATTTAGAACAGGAAGTGCCACTGATGTTAAACATCTGCAAATACATAAAGCGCTCACCTCTGCAGAGCTGACATCTGGCCTGGAGAGCACAGAGGCAGAGAGGGGTCTGTACAGCGCCCTTGAGCCAGAGCGGACCTGAGACACGGATCAGGAAAGGCATTAGCACGCAAGACATAAGATTACATTCATTAGGAGTGCTGTACTTCAGATTGACACACAGGACTGTTGCTTCAGCACTTGAATGGAGTGGGAGGGACCATGTCGAGGAAAGTACATTTAATATGTGCAACAATTACAAATTATACATGAGAGATTGTGATTGTGACTGGCAAATGTCAATTGAACAAAACACTACATTTATATTTAAAGGAAAAAAAGATGCGGCAAGTCCAGTGCAAAAGGGAAGCAACAAACCAGGACATAACCAATGCAGCCTTGATTAAAATCAACCAACACTACTATTTTTACCCTTTACCTCTAATGCAATACATTTAAACGAGTTGTTTCACATTTCAGTTGTCCATGAAACATGGACAGGCATACTGTCAGATTGTTATAATGACCTTGACTTCGCAGGAATCGCAGTTCAGATGATAGCATTAGCAACACAACAGCTATCATCTGCCCATTGACATATTAGCCACAATGACATACAGAAACACGAATTTTGCAGAAGCAATTTTTTTTATTTAGATGCAAATAACGCATGTCAAATGGACAGAGTTAAGTGCACCAGGCCTCTGGCATAATTCTCTGACCATATCCATTGTATTGCAGCTTCAAAAAATCATCATAAATACTCACCAGTGCGGGTGTGGACACGAACTTTGCACAGGCGTACATGTTTGATTGAGCTCGCTGACTGTGGTGAAGAATAAACCCGCGTCTGTCTCTATGGGAAAAGACGACAGTTTAAGGTCAATGCAATATCAGCGCTTTTAAAAAGCTACCAGGCACAAAATAGCTGCTTTTGCAAGGGTAGTATATTCAGTAGACCGTGAAATAGATCAAATGATTTGAAAAAATACATCTAAAGCGCAATGATGGTATACGATTGTGACAATTTAGCTTCGCCGGTTCCCATTTAGCTCTCCTTCACTTACCCGGCTGCAGAGGTCGAACCGCTGAGGAGCTACTGCGCATGCCCGACCCTCTATTTAATGAAGCGCCCGGATGCATGAATGACGCGTTTGAAGGTCATTCAATGGTGCTTTATTTAAAACTGCACTGAGGCCAAAGAAAACATTAAACTCTTATTTACTGCCCTTTTACTCTTCTAACAGACAGTAACAATATGTATAAGAGAAATGAGTGAGCTAGAGGAGTGTATTAAAATAAGGTGAAAGTAAATTGATATAGCACACAGACAACGTTTGTAAATAAAATATAAACAATTAGGCTAATAACACTCAGTACTGGTCATTATTCTCATACTTGCTAATAGGCTACTTAGGATACACAAGAAAATTATACAAAAGATGACTAGGATCATGAGAAAATTTCTAGTTTTCTACATATATTTTATGACAAAATACAGCTTGTTTTGGGGGGTTGTCATATTCCGTTGCTAAGGGCACATAAAAAAGGAACTGTTGTATAAAAAACTGAATCTACTCTAAAATTATTGATCTATAGTTAATTATGCATGAAATATTTGCTGAGGCACAGGTCTCAGAAACATTCATGTCTAACTTAGCCTTTCCATATTGTGCTTTTTAGTTTCTAAAACATTAATTTGGTAGACTCCAATTTGCTGTCTAGAGAAAAACCTCAATTTCATGATAATGTTTAAAGAATCATGCTTTAGATAAGAAACATTTATTGGCATGTACAGACTGTAAAAGCAGCAGACATGTGCAAGTATTGACAAACAAGTACAAACTAATAATTCCAGTTTTAAAGCACATACATATTATGTGTTGCTGTTGAGATAAGAATCAATTCATCATGAACATGACAACGAAATAACTAATGCAGAATTTAGAGGGACAATAGTTGATAACTACCAAACTATCATTCTCATCCGATTTTTTATTCATGAATACATTTTAGTGTCACTTCTGGCATCATTTGACTTGTAAAGCGTAAACATCAATGCAGATAACATCCTATGTATGGACACCAATTACAGATTTTGCTATCTTGTAAACTGTGCAGTAAGTCACATATTCTTAACCAGAAAGGCACAAAACAGTTGAATTATTCACAAATAGGTAAACAAACCATTGGCCAGAAAAACACAAGCAATTAAAACAACTCAAAATAAAAGAAATAAATATTTAAAAATCAAAATAGTGCATTTAACATCAAACAAACAAAAAAAAAGAAAAGAAAAAAGCATCACTTCTCTAGAAGAACAACGCTTTTGATAGAGTGTATTTTTGTTCAGCTCTCACTTTGCAGGTTTCAAATAATTCTGTAAACACAATGATAGCTAAACTCATTGCTATGATAGCTAAACATTTCTTGCTACCCACTTTTGTCCTTATTTACTATGCAATATTAAATGTTAACACTGTAAAATTATTCTAGGCTTCAACACTTTAGCAACTGCAGTTTGTTTTGTTATGTCAACCTCATAAACAAACCATGCACAGGAATTGCACCGGGAGACATCACCACTATGGGCCGCACCACACCATTAGTATTACAAATTGTAATGTGATTAGCCCATTATATGTGAATGATGTGGTGCATATAAATAAATCAGCAGTAAAACTCTTTAACAGCCTTAAGAATTACTAAGATGTACTAAAGGAACATGCTGTAGAGAGAAGTTAAAACAAAACATGCCAAAAACCAAAAGCTCTTGTGAACAGTGTTGATCATAAACATGTTTAAACTGCATTCGAACAGTTTAGTTTGATTCATCCTCTTTCTGCTGTTCCCCCTGAGCTCCAGCTTCCTCCGGTGGGACTTCCTTTGAGGGGGACGGGCTACGTCGAGGCTGAGACACCTCTGCCTCGGTTTCATGTGCGACAGGGGGATCTTCAGCGGTGGGGTCCTGAGGGTCAGCAGATGTAGTTCTTTCCACGTCATCTGTAAAAATTAAATGATGAAATAAAATAATTGGCACTGGGGACGAGTAAGAGCCATGGCACTGTTGTGGGTGTGTAAGAAAGTATGCGTATTAGGCCTGTTAATGCATCAAAAAATAAGATTATAATTTGTAGCATTGTTCATTCAGTATGATAATACATGTTTAAAAGAAGCACAATATGCATTATCTAAACTGTAAATAAGCTAATTATTAATCATACAAAAAACTATTTTTTTTAAAGAAAAGTATTCAGCATTTTAGACATTCAGTCTCTAAGCATCTTCCCATCTTGCTAAATTTAATATTAACATTGCAGATAACTGTTGCTCCACAAAAAACAAAACAAACAAAAAACATCTTTTTGATTGCTATTTGTATATATATATATATATATATATATACAAAAACATCTATATGAATATAGAGGAAAAAATAGCTGAATGTTAAATGCAGAATGTTTTCATTAAGACAGATATATAAAAAAAAAACATATTAGAAGACATTTTTCATTTATACGATTTACAGCCATTTACAAACACACCTTCTCGTCTTGTAATGGTGACAGTCATTATTGTGTTGTGTGATTGTGTATGAGAGGGAATAGGAAATGATTGCAATCATGATATGTTACCCATAGTAACTGAAAAGAGCAGAGAATACTTTAGCACCAAAGCATCATGCAGTGCATAAACTACTGGTCAAAAGATTAGGGCAAGTAAGATTTTTATTTTTTAATTCAATTGATATTTTTATTCAGCAAGGACACATTAAATTGATCAAAAGTGACAGTAAAGATATTTATAATGTTACAAAACAAATCTATATCAAATAAACTTTATTTTTAGTTTTTTTTTTTATTCATAAAAAAACCATAAAAAACAATGGTTTAAATTACATTTTAAAATATATTTAAAAGAAAACAGCCATTTTAAATTGTAATAATATTTCTAAATATTACTGTTTTACTGTATTTTTAATCAAATAAATGCAGCCATAGTGAGCATAAGACACTTTCAAAAACAATAGAAAAATCACACCGACCCCAAACTTTTGAATGGTAGTGTGTGTAAGTAAAGTGAGTCTGTGCGTAGGTTCTGGGACCTGAGTGAATTCTCTTGAAACTATGAACTTTACTCCAGGGGGTGCCAGAGTGTGAAACCCGAGAGGAGCGGGCCGAGACAATATGGTCTAAAAACACATAAATAAAATACAACATAGATTCATACATACACTAACATACAAATGATAAATGTAAATGATTTCAAAACTACATGCATGGACTTCCAAAGTTGTTTGCTCTCCTCTTGGAGGCCTTCCAGTTGCAGTTTTAAGACTGATTGAAAAATGACATGACAAGATGACAATGACTTTATGAGGTCATCATAATGATGCCACTGCATGAAATACCTTCAGGGACGTCACTGTCCTCTGGTGTCTCGGTGGCGGCAGAAGATTGTGTTTCAGGAGATTCAGAGCGAAGTCTGCGCTCAAAACTGAACTCTGGGAGTCTGGGTGCCTGGGGGCGTGTCTTTCTTGCCGGGTTCATGAAGTAGCAATAAGCACAACGGAATGCTGTAACATTAAACATCACACATGAGCATCCTGAGGCAAAAATCTGCATAGTTCCATAGTGTGCTCTGACAGTCTCTTACCTACATACTCAAATTCCTCCTTCAAAGCCATACCATTGTGGGAAAAACACTGCTGGCAAATCAATGCATATCTGAATGTATAAGAATAAATGGGGGGAAGGCAAGAGACAAATCATTCTCACATGTACTGACATAATTCTGGACTGTAGAGTGTTCAGTGTGTTTCTTGGAGAAGCCTGAAAGTCAAGCCGGTTGTATATTATTCCGGCCCAATACCTGTTCTGAGGTCCATCTCCCACCAAATACTCAATGACTCTGTCCACAGAGCTACGCTCTCGTGGAAGAATGGGTCGAGCGAGAGGTGGCCCAGGGGGATGCATACCTGAAATGATCAAGAACAATCAACATTTCATCAGTGCACAAATCGGGAAAATTATACGCCAGAACTTCAAAATAATGCAAATGACAAACTTCAAAATAATGCAAATGACATCAAATATGGCAAAGCAGTGAAAAGTCTATAATGTTCAGTCTCTAGCTAAAACTATGGATGTACAATATATAGATTATCGGCCTATATTACAGTTTGTAAAATTTATTTGGTAATATATGTCAATACTGAAAATTAAATTATGCATGCTCATTTCCCTGACTTTTTACATTTACTAACTTAAAATTAATCTAGAAAAATAATAATTTAATAGCATATCTCAAAACAAATATCCATTTTTCCTTTGTACCATTATGTAAAGGTATGTACTCTATGTTGTGATTCAATTATTTTATTTGTAGTATTTAAAATGATTGATTTTGTTCTGTTTTAACTTATTTGGTTAAAACTGTACTGTGTTTTAATATCAGCCATTTATAACGTATACTCTATGATAAAAGACACCAATGTTCATAAAACAGGTACATTAATTCAAGAATAAAAGAATATATGACATGAGCCATTTATTATAAAATTCAATTGATTTATGGTCACAGGATATATTATCTGCTATTTTATTAGAATTTCACATCTGTTTTACAACATTCATTTACTCATCCATGTGAGGACATGTAAGCAACACACGTATGAGTTTACTAAACCTGATCCAGGTCCTGGTGAATAAGGATTCATGTTCCTTCTCATCATTTGTTGTGGTGTTTCTGCCGGAGACCCAGCGAGCCCTTTCTCTGGAGGTCCTCCTGGGGCAGTACGATGTGGTGTGGCTCCTGGGGTCATGGGACCAGGTCCAGGAGTTGCCATGGCAACATGCCGCTGCCGTAGGTCTGTATATAATGAGAGTATAAAGTGCATTGTGCATACAGAAAACACAATAACTCAGTCAAAAAACAAAAGGAAATACAAACCTTGTCCTGGTCTAGGGGTCATGTGGGGTCTGACCGGAGTGGCTTCTGCTTCCTGTAAACACAAACCAAGCATTCATCTACCACAACTCATCTTAAATATGCTAGCTTCCAGCATAAATCCCTATTCCATCTGTTTGAAACCCTATTCAAGATTTGAAGGGATAGTTCACTGAAAAAAATGTAATTCTCTCATCATTTCATGCCATCCCGAAGATTTTTAGGAAAATAATTAATCTCTGTAATTAATAATTCATCTCTGAGTCCATAAATACCATTGAAAGAGTGCAGCTCGGTCGATGCTTGAAAAGCCATACACAGCGATCATGGCGGTAAGTGTGTAAGAAAAATACTTTAAATCATAAATCTACTGGTCTACTATCTTACAAGCATTCACAAGGGATGTTGTGACGCATATTTTTCTTACACACACCTATCGTTTCACTTCAGAAGACATTGTTTCTGGGGTTGTATAGATTACCGTCACGATCGTTGTTTGTGGTTTTTCAAGCTTCAGCCAAGCGGCACCCATTCACTTGCATTATATGGACTCACAGAGACTGATTATTTTCATAAAAAGCTTTGTTTGTGTTTACCTGAAGAATGAAAGTTATATACATCAGGGATGACATGAGGGCGAGTAAAATGATTCATTTTTTGGGTGACCTATCCCTTTAATAGTACACATGACTGGACTTACTGCTTTCTTCTTAGATTCTGGGTCGAATCTCTCCAATATGAGCTTGGCATTTTTGTAGGTCTCCGTTTCCATCACCTCCTCAAGCTGACAAAAAGCAGAATTAATTTGTTTTATGGAACATACAGACAATTTTATTCATCATTCTGAAATATAAGAATCCACAAACAAGCTTAGCTCCTTAGAAAGCTTCTGTTCTCACTTACTATTTTTCGTTTCTTTGTTTTTAAATCATCTAGTTTTTCATCTGAAACAGAAAAAACAAACAAAAGACCAGTCAGTGAATTGATAAAATTACATCAAAATTGTTGGTGAAGACAATGAAGAAAAGATGAAGAAAAGAACATATAATAAGCTTACTGTTTCTCTCAGTGCGTTTGGAGAAAAGGAAGATGAGCAGTTTTCGTAGTAGTAACACTCTATGAAGAAACAGAAAAGGTCAAATTATGCAAGAGAACAAAACTACCTAAATAGTTGACAATACAATAACCTCCCTTACATAAACAACCTTTTAAAAAAAGGTATAATAAAATGCAATACATATAATACGTGTAATAAGTAGTAATGCATGCATAATTACATCAGCTGTACTAAAAATACTAGTAATACAATAAGCATGCTTAATACGATATATCATTGTCTGTCCAGTGTCCAGCAATAATACTTAGGACTCACAGTGCTGGAAATGCTAGCAGAGGCAGGGCAGTGATGATGCGAGCGCTCCACTGCTCAGGGAAGTACAGGTAATACACACACAGACATGTGATCAGGTACAAAGCAGATGAGTAGAAGAGAAGCCGGCCCACCCACAATTTCAGCAAGCGCTGGTTCTTTGTACGGAACTCCTCAAGGTCAGTTATGTCCTATGGATTCAAGTCATAACGCAATATTGTAAGTTAATTAGCAATGCCATTATGTTATATGTTGTAAAAATGCTTTGTAAGGTAACGTAGAATGCTTCATATGATCTCATTTAACCATATAAAGCCTACAGTATCATTTTTGATATGCATTTCTTATTATCATCATCATCAAAACTTTGTTGAAGAACCTGTTTTACACAATCTTCTACATGCCTTCTGTTGTCTAATTGATAGCTCATACTTGTTTAGAGAGCAAAAGGCCTTTTAGTATAATTGTAAAAATGTCCACATACAGGTCATGTACATGCATTATATGTTTTTAACTACAGAGCTTTGATCATAAAAGTAAGCATTTTTTTTATTAGGAGACATAGAGAGACAATATATGCGTTTCATGCAAGTAGTCACATTGATTTACTTTGAGGCCATATAAATATCAGCAACTGCACCAAATTGCATATTGTTGCTCAGTTTGGGCCTCTGAATGAAATGTGTTTTTTCCTTCTTGAGTACTATATGGGCCATAAATGCCTTTTGTACCAAATATGATACAAAACGCAAACTTTTTGTTTACATTTAATTTGATATTTTATCTAAATTTTCAATAAACTGTTCGATTTAAAAATATATAATATTTCATATATCAGGCTTGAGGATTTATCCAATTTTATTAAAGTGAAGTAAGTTAAATGTTTCCTGATATGTTGGCACGAGTAACCGATTTGTCGCAGTGTGCCATGTTACATCATGCCATTAAGAATCCTAAACACAACATAAATCTGTGAAACATTGACCCTGCTAAAGCAGAACCTGTGTGACTACTGAATGTCGGACATAAGCTCTGTTAGTTACAGTTGAAAGTTTGGGGTCAAATTAAACATAAAAGCCCTCTGGTATTGCAAAGTGTATTCCTATAGCTCACTCTAAACCAAAGCAGTGACCACTACAGGGCAGTTAAGGTCAACCGCAGCAATCCAGCGAACAGATGGTCCTGTCAATACAGTCTCCAGACAGATGGAGGCTTCGGGAGGAGAGCCAGGAATGAGTAAAGCAAGGAAATGCAGCCAGTAAAAGGGTTCAGACGATGACATCCAGCTCTGTGATGTGTGATAAGGTCACAATGGCTGAAAGAAGTCTCTGGGTTTGAAAGGGCAGGACAACAGTGCGGAACATACCTTATCCAGTGTCTCTAGAATATCCACAGTGGAAGTTTTAGTCTGTAAAAACATAACGATTAACTTACATTGTTTATTGAAAGGGTTTGATTAGGGGAAAATGGCAAAAAGAGTGAAATACACACCTTCCACCGTGAAATTACGGCTCCCATTGTCAGACCTGCAAATCCAGACCTTAAAGCAAACAAAAAACATCTAATAACGCTTACAACACATTCAAAAACCCTTCTAATAACGCTAACAACACATTCACTGCCTCTAATGCATCAATCTGGAAGCAGGTGCTTAGGAAACAATCCTGTCTTGGAATTGGGATCAGTCATCTAATCAACAACATGGGTTGGAAAGGCAAACGACCCTAAACGAATACCAGTATATTCACCTGACAAATAAGAAAACATTGCAACTCTTGTCTTATTATTGCAACGGTTATTACTACAACAACAGGGACTGACAGGCAGTAAACACCCACCTGCCCTGCCTTTTCACCAGCCTAAAACTGTTCTGAATCTAATTAGCTCAGTGGAAAACCGTAAGCAGTGTGATTTAAACATATTTTCATTATATTAATATTCGGTGGAGCATATTATAAGACAAACATTTGCAAGAGTTCACTCGTTAACTTCACTCGCCTTTCTACAGAGATGGGACGGAGGCTGAGCCTGTGCGTGTGCGCGTGACGGTGACGTTTTTAGAGGTTTTCGGAAGTTAATTTGATCCTTCAAAATAAAAGTCGCGTACATTTAAAAGCCTTGCACCAAAATTTCGCATCTAACCATGATTATTAAAATGAATTCTGCATTAAAAATGCAGTGACTGCATGGTTCAATCCTACGTCGAATTTAGTTAGAAGAAAATAATCACGAATTACAGTATAAAAATAATTATTGTTATTATCTTAATTATTATTAATTGATAATTATTTTTAAAAATAACAATGGAAAGAAGGAAGGTTATGAAATTAAGGAACGGTGGTACTTGGAAATATACAGTTTGTAAATATAAAAATAGGAATCGAGGGTGTTTTAGTTGCTAAATTGTATTGAGAACAGAATATGGTACGTTTACCATAGACTGTAAAAAAAGGTTTATACGCATATTTTAGAAGGATGAGCATCTATAAGACATTTGTGAGCTAATTGTAAACAACCTTTCACTTGTTTATAGGCTATATTCAGAGGAAACTGTTGAATATGTTAAGGTGAGGCATATAAATTAGCTATATCTTTTATGGTAGAAGAAATGCTGCTAAAACAACAACAACAACAATAAAAAAACCAAAAAGACCAGGAATATTTTAGCTCGCCAATTATTTTTAAACCCAGCAAAATAGGCCATATTTGAGCTAAAATGGGCCACTTCAGAAACTGACGTTTAGGATATATTTTGATGGTTAATTTATATTCTTCTATTCGGCATATCGAAAAGAATCTCAATTCAAATGTATCACATTTAGGCTGACTGCAATAGCCATAAATAGCCTACACAACCACCAGACACTCATGCTGATTTTATTACTGATGGAAGTGGGGGGTGAAATGTAATCACACGTAACATTACAATTTAAAATATATTTTAAGTTGTATACAGTAGCTAGCCTACGTTATGAATGCTGCATAAAACTGTTCTACCGAGCGACAGGCCTACACTGTCTCTCTAACACGTACACGCGCGCACACATCAAGGTAACAATGAATTTCAATATTAAAGTTAAATTTTATAGGCTATAATGTTACAAATTATTCTAATACATGCACAAATATTAATTCTCTCTCAACTCCCACCACGACACGCACACACATTTTAACACCTTTATCGTATTGCCATTTTTTTTTCTAAAGTCATGCTATAGGTCTAGGCCTAACTGAAATTGGCCGTGATTTTAATTAAAGTTGCAATTGTTTTAAAAAATATTTACAAGATAACAGGGTGAGATGCCCCGACCTCTCCTCAAGCCTGAAAAAAAAAAAACATTCGACAGCACCGTAGCTAAACAGGCGACATATAGCCTACGTTCCGTTTAATGATGAGCTGAAAATGACTTGAAAATATCTGTACAGACCCATTTTGGCTAAACATATGTTTTTGATAAAGTAGGACTTGGTCTTTTACATTTTTTCGTCATAAAAGTATAGGCCTATGCCCGAATTAACACGCAAAGAACTACCCCATAATGTGCAGAAATATAGCCCAAAGGCTCCAAAGGGAGGTTTTCACAGTAATGCCATTGAAGATCTATTTTTGTTCCCCAAACCTTTCAATGAACAGTTCTTAAAAGAACCATTTTCTAAGTGCGAAGAAAATTTTAATCATCTTAAGAAAAAAATTCCTTTATAAAGAACCTTTTGTCCAATATAAATTTCCATGGATGTTAAGGGTTCTTCGTGGAACCATCGATGCCATTGCCAATAAAGAACCTGTATTTTTGATAGTGTGTAGTGTAATGCTGCGCATTTTACCGGACTTCTCCCTATATTTTGAGCTATTTCGGGCGTTTATTTTTCCTTCATTTGTTCGTTTTTTTGGAATGTAAATGGCAACGCTGGCAACGCCACTGTGGAGTAGAAAATCTGCGGTTTCTAAGCTCTTCCCAGCTCAAAAGTTGATTTACAGCTCAGGTTGTAAAACGGTTTTTACGAGCCTCGCGCGTCCGTCATTGGGTCTCACAGATGAGACGCGCCACGGGCTCGCGGTGATATTGGCCCCTCTCTTCCCTTCCCACGCGCTTTGTCGAACAGAAAAGCTCCGGACGAGGACGTCTCTCAGCATTTCTCATTGTGTTTCATTTGTGCAGAATATTTTACTTGCTTTTTTGTTGTTGCTCTTATTTAAAACAGCTTTTCGTCTATTTTCCTTAGCCCATTTATTATACAGGGAATATTTTAAATAGGTCGTTTTTACATCAAATGGTAAGTGCAGCTGCAAAATCAAACTTACAGTAAGCTTATATATTTTTGCCTTTTAAAATAATTTGTCATGACTCTTCTGAATAATCAGTCGCTTTATCAATGCGTATATAGCCAAACTGTGAAGCTAACGGGAAAATTCGTATAGCCTTGTCTGGTCTGTCGAGTGAGAGAAATTTTAAATATAAAATATTAAGACATTATGACAAGTTTGAGATGAAGTCAGACAAGTAAAAATTTGTTGTGCATTTGTTTTCTACGAGTAAGCCTGAATTAGGCTATATTGTTCTGTTTTCTTTGTTAACGAATCATTTAAATGTGAAAGCGAGAGGGTCGTCTTAATTTACTACCTTACTGCATTGCGGCGAGAAGAGAGAGAGAGAGAGAGAGAGAAAGAGGGGGGGGGGGGGGGCGGTTGGCTTACTAGCAGATTTCTCAAATTGCAGTTAAAATTATTTGATTACATAAACAATACACCAATTTTATTTCGATTTGAAAATACAAAAATATAAAATGTCTGAAATTGGCATGAAATTAAAAATATTCTAATTCTAAATAGCCTACCTAAAAATAGCACAATTTTCTTTTTAAGTGATATTTTATTTAGCCTAGCCTATATTTTAACGTGGCCGAACAATTGATAAAATTGTCTTTTAACCTTTAAATTGTATTTTAATTAAAAGGCTTTTGCTTGAAATGAAGGGTGTCGCTTTTTCAATTTTCGGGAGCGAATTAGGCAACGCCTTTTCATTTAGTTTTCTGGACTGTGGAAAACGATGTGCTCCCAATTTCCAGATATTCCATTTCTGCGCAAAGCTTTGTTCCGTCGTCTATATATACCCTGTAGAACCGAATGTGTGTTTCCACTGCACATTCACAGATTCGGTTTTAGGGGAGTATATGGACGATGCAAAAACGTCTGCTTTCAAGATAAAACCACTGTAGTTATTGAATAGCCCTCATAAACGACCAAACCACTGTTAAAATGATGTTTCGTTTATTTGAATAAATTGCAATTGCAAAACAAACTGTTCTTTAATTCTTTGTTTTTTCAATGCTGTTAAAATACCACTGTTGTGATTATAAAATAATAATTAATAAATAATTATAACATTACCAAGTGTTTACTGTATTGAATGTTGTTTCTATTCTCTACCCTTTCTTTTGGAGAACAGGGTGAGATGCTCCGACATCTGCTCAAGCCTGGAGAATTCTACAGCACTATAAAATGTATGCATGAGCTGAAAAGTGACTTGAAAATATCTGTAAATGTATTAAATCTATAAAGAGCTCTAATAAAATGCGAGTGTACAAATGTGTCCTTTCATGTTAATGAATACAATAGCCTACAATAATGTAAAAATATTATAATTCAATATACATGTTTATTGTTCATCTATTAATAACATATTATTTATATATTATTTGTTATAAGTATTAGGCCTATCATGGAATATTTACATTTTAAAACAACGAAGAAAGGTTTAATGCGTCTGTTTTATTAGACCTTCATTTTACAAGTTTTCACAGGTCTATTAATATTTAAAGGATATATGCTTATAGTCTTGTTCACATGGAGATCTAAGTAAGGATTATAATCAACATTGGTATAACAGTATTATATGACGAAAGAACAATTGAGATGCAGCTCACACAAAAGTGGAAAGAGCGCGCGCGCGCTACCGGCCCGCGCACATGATTTATGGCTCGCGCCCAGTTCTAATGGCACATTAATGACCGCTTGCAGACACTTGCACCTTCACTATTAAAATACATTAGCACATACATAAATATAAAATATTCAGACTTTCAGAGCCTTATACGAATTTTTTTATTATGGTTACAACGAAATAAAATAAAATAAATATAAAGGTTTTATAGCCCCTGTTGCAAAAAGCACAAAGCATTCATATTCCGCGATCGGAAGTGGAGGATTAACCTAGACTATATGCTAAAGAATCCGAAGGGAAGTAGGAATATTGAGACTAGACTGAGAAGACGAGAAGAATCAAGAATCAGAATCGACCATATAGGCCTACCGCAAATGGAAATCTAAACAAAGTTAAGAATTATGATCCTGGATTATATGCTATGGACACTGCGGAATGTTGAACATGCCCTTGTGCATTGCATATAGCCTAACAATGAACGACAAATACTGGAAAAAAATTGAAGGAAGAAGGTGCAAACCATATGAACCATATTAGAGCATTTAATGAGTCAGCAACAAACAAAATTAGAATAGCTCTGATAAATTATCCAAAAGAATCAGGAAATGATAGCAGCCTATAAGAATATAATGTTTTCAAAATGTATTTTGTTTTTATTTCTTCTGTAAATGTATTTATTTGTGACATGATCAAGGTATGCTACTGCAAAGAGATAAATACAATTGTTCAGAGGATCTTTGGTAAATCTTTTGCTCTATCCTCGAGTAGGCCTATCTCTTGAATTGTAAAGCTGAATTAGGCTACACCTCGACTATGATCTAGTGTGTGTTACATATTTGTAGCCTACCTACTTAGCAAGAAAATGTATACTTCTGCTGTGTGTGGTCCAATCCTCATGTCCCTTCTGGTTGAATCGAATTGCTATTTTCCTATACCTTTAGAAAAACTAACTTGTGACTTACGCCGGAGGTCTAATGATTTCTGGCGTATTCGGTCCCCTCTTTGGAATTTGGAATGTATGTTGAATTTCTTTATTTCTTGACTCTTAGCCTAGGAGCCTACTTGTTTTTTTGTTTTTTGTTGGTGCTATTACCACTCAATCCTTGAACTAAGATGATGGATGATTATTGTTCCACGGTTTTGATATTGTAAAACTACAGTATATAGCTATATATTTGTTTGTCTCGTTATGATTATTATTACGTTTTTTCCTAAACACTGACGCTCCACACTCCAGTTTAGTAGGTGGCGGTAATGCACCACAAGCTGGTTTGCCAACCGCCAATGTGACAAAAAGATGATGAAGAAGAAGGAGGAGGACTGTGATTGGCCAGAAAGCAGGAAAAACTTCTGGGTGACGTCACTACACGGGGACAGGAGCTTGCTTTGCCCTTGCGTGGGAAATTAATACCATCTCGTTGTTGTGCTTCGATTAAAGTAGATTTCTTCTGCGCTGTCATGTCTCTTGCTGCAGAGGCTTTCGTCTCTCAGATTGCAGGTGATGTTTACGCTTGTGTGTAATGTAGCGAGACCATAGGCGTGTTAGTGGTTTGTGCTAAAGATGGGCGGGTTAAGATGATAATCTGTAACGTTACTTCTTTTCATCATAGTCATTTAATTTCTCTCCATATTATTAGAGAGAAAAAAAATTCTGGTCACGAGTGTGTTATATATTTATCAGATGTTTTTACAACAGAGTTCTGTTGTTTGCAATGCTATTGTCAGGGTCAAAGATAAATAAACCCATTAAACGTTTAATATTATTATAATGTGGTCTCACATAGATGGATATTTAAGGGTCAGAGTTTCTGAATAATGGAAAGACACAGTATTGTTTGCGAAATGTATGTTTCCAGTTTTTTTGGTTTTCTATTCCAGCTGCTGAGCCATGGCCTGAAAATGCTACTCTGTACCAACCTCTTAAAGGTAACTTTTTTTTCCTCACATTTACATTTAGCATGAGATCTTTACAACCATAAAATAAATTAAATGAAATTAACATTAATATGGTTTCCTTTTTTTGTGTGCAGAAGATCAAATCCTTCTGTCAGATTCTGCGTCCTCGCTGGCAGTTCAGGTGAAAAGTAGTGCCATAATCACCCTGTTTATTCACACGCTCGCCGATTTACATCTTGAATAACCCAAATAGTTTGTCACTTGTTTTAGGTTTATGAATTTAATCTTGTTTTGCAGACTTTCCTGAGGATGTGCGGCCTGCCAGTGCAGGTGTCCTGCCGTGCCAATGCTGAATACATGTCACCGTCAGGTGAGTAACCAAATTCTCTCAATTTTACAGTCATTTTCATGTTTTTGTTTAGTTTATGGGATTTGTTTATTCTTATCTTATGTTGGAAAGGTAGTGGTAAAGAGCTCTGTTTTCGTCAGAATGAATGTATGAGTTAATGCTTGTTCATATGTCTTATTGTGACTCTTCCTCTCTGTTCATTAGGGAAGGTTCCTTTTATCCACGTTGGAAATCAAGTTGTGTCAGAATTGGGGCCGATTGTTCAATTCACAAAGGCAAAGGTATCTTTCTCACTCTAAAAAACAAACTCCATTTGAATACTATAATATTTGACTGTTGGCTGACATTGAGCTGTCCGTAGGGTCATGCTCTGAGTGACGGGTTGGATGATGTCCAGAGGGCAGAGATGAAGGCTTACATGGAGTTGGTCAATAACATGCTGCTGACTGCAGAGGTACAGACCTGCACACATCAGCACGTCCGTTCAGTTTGTGGTCGATTGGATTAAAAAAAAAAAGAAGTCTCTTATGCTCACCCAAAACGGCAGTTATTTGGCCAGAGTACTATTGTGAAATGTTAATAGAACTGAAATAAAACTGTTTTCTATTTTAATATACACAATTTTCAGCACATTATGTATCTTTGCTCATGAATTTCTTTAATTATACTTTTTTTTAAATGTATATGTATTTTATCTTTTACATGAATATTTTAAAATAAATAAACTGTGCAAACTTTGCCTCTTCTTTCTAGTTGTATATCCAGTGGTGTGATGACTATACTGCTACAGAGGTATGTTTCACATATAAGGACATCCACAAATCATATATAACGCATATCTTAACAAAGATGACATCTATGGCAGCATATATGATCATGGTATGCGTTTAATGGTAATATGTGTTCAGATCTCTAGGCCACGATACAGTAGTCCCTATTCTTGGCCCCTCAATCACGTTCTGGCCTATCAGAAGCAGTGGGAGATACGGAGGAAGATGAATGCAATTGGATGGTCTGGAAAGAATCTGGAGCAGGTCTTTTTTTTGTGTGTGTGTGTGCAGATAAATGAAGTGTAATTCATTGACCCAGTTACATTGTCTTTTTCTTTCATAAATGGAGCCAATGTACACTACATAAGGCTTTGTGTGGGTTTTCTCTTCTCAGGTGTATGAAGATGTGAGTCAGTGCTGTCAGGCCTTGTCACAGCGATTAGGAACACAGCCCTACTTTTTCAACAAACAGTACGTTTTGTGCACATACACTATCGTTTTTTAAAGAGATTAATACTTTTATTCAGCTAGGATGCATGAAATTGGTAAAAAGTAGCAGGGAAAACATTTATAATGTTGCAATACATTTCTATTTCAAGTAACTGCTGTTCTTTTGAACTTTCTATTCATCAAAGAACCCTGAAAAAATGCTTTATGGTTTCAACATTGATAATAATAAGAAATGTTTCATGAGCAGCAAATCAGCATATTACAATGATTTCTGAAGGATCATGTGACTCTAAAGACTAGAGTAATTCAGCTTTGTCATAACAGGAATACATAACCATTTTAAAAAATATATTATTTTAATATTAAAGATATATTATTTTAATTTGTATAAATATTTCCACAGCATTACTGTTTCTGCTGAATTTGAAATGTAGTAAATGAAGCCTTGTGCACATACAGACATGCAGCATAACTCAATTATTACATGGTGTCTTTGCTAATTGTTGTACTTTAAACGTCACAGGCCAACCGAACTAGACGCTCTGGTGTTTGGTCATCTTTTCACCATACTCACCACACAACTGACCAGCGACGAGCTTGCTGAAAAGGTTAAATCCTACACCAACCTGCTTTCTTTTTGCCATCGTATTGAACAGACTTACTTTAAGGAGCACGACCGAGAAGACCAGTTTGGGTCCTCGCGCCATTCCAAAAGCTCACTACCCTGAGGACCACCCTTTGCCCAATATTTCTCACTCCTTTGATCAGTCTGAAATGATTGACATCTTTGATATCCTATGTGGATTAAAAGACTTAAAATATCAGATCAGTAGGAGGGAGAAAAGGGGCATTAAATAAAGGTTTGTGAATATTTAAAGTATTCCCAACACGTTTCCGAACTACTCCTTTGCCTGTTCGTAATGCCATAACGGGAACTTGCCTGCCGCAACAGTAGAACTAGGTTTCGTGTATAAGGAATTAGTTGATGTAAATCTTTTTTCCACTGTGTCATGCCTTTGTCTGATGTGTAAATGGAAAGTGCCTACGAAGTAAATAAACTTCAAGTTGGACGTTTCTTTGTTTCTGTGTAAATGTTTTTGCATGCAAATTCTGAATGTGTTATATGTATGGTATGTACTTTAAAATATTGTAATGTAGAGGCAGATCTCTAATATTGATGAAACACTCACAGTATAATTTTGCTGTTGTTTTTGCTCCAGCGCAATTTTGCGCATTAATGCTGCATAAAATTAAAAGCATTGCCAATAGTCAATATTTAGTGAATACATAAATGGATCTTGTCATTGTATTTAGCTTTTAAACAGTGTTTATTTGATTTAAATATATATTGGAATTACATGACAATCTTATGTAGAGTTTTAGAATACTAAATCCATTTTATGTGCTTAAAGCTTGCATATTAATAAGAACACACACACGTACTCCAAAAGCAGATTTGTGTTTCAGATATACAGTATATGCATCAAATCTTTAGTAAAAGATACATTTTAGACAGCCTTCCAAAAAGCTTACATTTTCCAACTACATACAGCATGAATAAACAGTTTATGCAGACTCTCATCATAGAATCTGTAAAATTCTGGAGTTGTCAATAAATAATCTCTGCCCAAGCTCTACCCATGAGGCTAGTATTACTTGTGATATATATCTTCTCTATATATTGTCTATACATACTGTACCATTCAAATGACTGAGGTCAATAAGATTTTTTTTAAAAAGAAATTAAAAGATTATCCAGCAAGGATGAATTAAAATGCCTGAAAGTAACAGTAAAGACCTTATATTATTACAAAAAAAATAATATTTGAACTAAATACTGTTCTTTTGAACTTTCTATTCATCAAAGAATCATGAAAAAATGTATGTATGTACAACTGTTTTTAACATGGATAATAATAAGAAATGTTTCCTGAGCACCAAATCAGCATATTGGAATGATTTCTGAAGGATCATGTGACACTGAAGACTGGAGTAATGATGCAGAAAATTCAACTTTGCCATCACTAATAAATTACATTTTAAAATATATTAAAATAGAAAACTGTTTCACAATATTACTGTTTGTACTGTATTTTTGATCTAATAAATGCAGCCTTGGTGAGCATGAGAGACACTGTACATCTTCCAGATCTCAAGCTTTTGAACAGAACCGAGTATGCATGATCTGGACCAGCCTCATTATTCAAGCTAAAGATGTACATTTTATAATACCACAGTTGTCAGACTTTATTGCTAATTTGAAATAATTAGCTTAGTTAGTTAAATGTAACATTGACAACATTTTGGAGATTTCAGTGTTTCCCCATTCAAGTAAACAGTCTCTGTACTGCATGACTGAAAACAGCAGGTTTAATGCTCTTATGATTCTCTTTTAACTGGTTAAACTGAAAAACCAAAATCTGATCACAAGTGGTCAAAAGAGATGCATGTAAATGCCTGACATAAACAGGGCCAATGACTCCACAACAACTGGAATCCAAAGCCACTGCTGTGTCAAGTTACAAAGACCAAAAACCAAAGAGCTTTGCTGTAGGTACTTCAGGTGTGTTATACAGCAGTAGCTAAATCCTCGGACAGTGAATTGTTCTTGTTGGCTGTGCTACGTGGCAGCAGGTAAACCGTGCCATCAGTGCTGTGCTGTAGTTTGTACTCTTTAGGATTGTAGGAGTTTCCATGCTCATCTCTCAGCTGTCTGAACACCTCATTGTAGAGATTCTTGAGCTTCTCTTTCGTCTCGCAAAGATCTCTAGTGTTTCTCTCTTTTTCTTCCTTGCTTTTATCCTTCTCCCTCTTCAGAACCTCAATCTCGTCTTCGAGATCAACGAGACTATTCAGCTTTCGTTTGCGACAGCTCTGGGCTGCCTTTTTATTTTTGCCACGTCTTCGAATGTCTCTTATGAGTGCATGTTGAGCGTTGTTAAGTTTGCAGGAGCTGATGGCTTCGTTAAATGCTTCCACGGGGAGGTTGATGATGTCATGCACACTAATCGGCAAACTCAACGCTCGGGCTCGCTGTTCATCACGACATGCACGCCGGACACCTGCAGCTCTGTTTGTGGTTGTGAGATTTGACTGAGGTTCTCTTTGTGAATATTCAGGTGTTGATTCATTTTGAGTTTGGTGTTGTGCACACATAGCAGTTTCATACATTGCTGCCTCTACAGTCTCAGAGTGGAGAGATAAAGGCAGCAGATCGCTGTAATCTGACTGGATGCTCTCCAGCTCATCCTTTTCTGATTGGCCGTTGCTTAAGGTGTCAGCCGCATAGAGGGATGTCTCTAAATCCACAGAGCTAACAGAAGCAGAGTCATCAAAACCCAGAAGAATGTGACGCTCCTCAAATTGTGAAAGCATTTGTGGAGCGTTCCTTCCAGGCGCACCATTTAATTGTTCGGGTTCACTGACTGTGCTAGTATTGATGGTATATGTATTTATATCAGGGCAAAACTCACTGAGGGTTGAATCGCTTGAGTTTGTTTGGCATTTAGTTAAAATTCCTTGATTCTTAGGGGTACTACAGCTGTAAATTGTGTTTGAAGGTGAAGGTGTAAGATTGGCAGGATCTGAGAACGTCTGTATGCATGTTTTTAGGACTTCTAATGGGTCAGAGGGCATGCATGACAAAGGCTGAGCAACCTCATAAGAGTCTGATATTATCTGTGTGACTTCACTGATGCCACATAATGCATCTGTTGAGTTTTCCCTCTGTGGTTCTGGCAGGTGATGGTGGCAGATTTCGGTGATATCCTCCAAGGGCAAACTTGAGCCCTCAGACTCCAAGACATCCAGATAATACTAACAGAGAAACAAAACAGTATATCAAATACAATAGGCATATTTAAATAATTTTATGTTATGAACAATTTATATTTTAAATGTATTATTCTGACAATTTTTGATGAGGCATGATATAGGCAACACATCAAACATTTAAACTTTTTGGAGTTAATCACTAGACATTTTTTTACTTGTATTAAAAAATATTACATTTATTTGATTTTGTGCATTAAATAATTGTGCATTATTTATCTGGCCAGTAAGATTTTAGCGCAAATGTACATACGTAGACTGTTCCGGTCATCTGACCACCAGTATCAATTTGTAGCAGTAAATGAAGATGTGTCATATCGATCACAAGTTCAGTATGGAGTACCTCAAGGCTCAGTACTAGGACCGTTGCTTTTCACCCTGTACATGCTACCCTTGGGAGATATCATTAGGAAGCATGCCATTAGTTTTCACTGTTACGCTGATAATACTCAGCTCTATATTTCTTCACGCACTGACGAAACATACCAATTCACAAAATTAACGGAATGCAAAAATTTCCTACTACTGAAAAACAGAGGTTTTAATTATTGAACCAAAAACCTCAGCACACAATAACATACGTGCTGAGGTTTATAATACTGTCTAACACTTGATGGCTGCTCTGTCAAGTCTTCGTCATCCGTTAAGAACCTGGGTGTGCCAATCTCTCATTTGAAAGCCACATTTTAGCATCTGTAAAACAGCATTTTTCCATCTTAAAAATATATCTAAATTTCGACATATGCTCTCAATGACAAATGCAGAAAAGTTAGTTCAGGTGTTAAAGGTGCCCTAGAATTTGAAATTGAATTTATCTTGGCATAGTTAAATAACAAGAGTTCAGTACATGGACATGACATACATCTCAAACACCATTGTTTTCTCCTTATTTAAATCTCGTTTTTGAAAAATACCCCTGAAAAAGAGGCGAATCTCCACATAACACCGACTGTGACGCAACAGTCGGGATCATTAGTATGTACGGCTCCAAAAATTTGCATATGCCAGCCCATGTTCAATGCCAGGCGGAGCTGCGCAGCCGAATCATCGGAAGTTCTGCAGGTGAAGAAACAAGCGAGGATCATAGGGAAAATGGCTGATCATGGAAACAAATGTTATGTTCCAGGCTGTGCAGGGGATGTGAGGACTTTTCATACCCTTCCCACAGAAAAGAAATGTCAACAGGCGTGGTTGATGTTGTTTATCTATAATCGGATAACGTTACCGCAACAGTTTAATTCGAAGTTGTTAGTTTGCTCTGCCCATTTCACCACTGACTTATTTTCTAACCTGGGACAATATCAAGCAGGCTTCTCTCAGCGTCTCATACTGAAGAACGGGGCAATTCCAACTATATTCCCGCAAGCGGCAAGTAGTGATTTTATTAACTATAATTTACACTGTGTTATCTAGATCCAGCGCAAGATCCTAGTACAGTAACAAATAGCAAACTCCAAGTAACGAGCATATATAACTAAATAGTATGACAAAGTATTTACGCTGAGGTTAATATTTCTTGCCTGTGTTGTCATATAAATCTACAAAATAATACTGTAGATACATATGTAAATTCCCTTTTATCAAATAATTTTACTTTCGTATATTTCATCAACAACACGTCAGGGGCTAACTACGTTAGTTTAGTTGCTCACAGATAATGTTAGCTCACTCGATCCTTCTAGCTAACGTCACATTCTCCACCACATGAGTTGAAGCTATATTTATTTGACAAGGCATCTAACGTTAGTCCATTTCTTAGCAGAACTCCTCATTACTATTCATGACCCTTCCAAATAAGGTAAAAACAGACCATTTTATTCTAGGGCCAATTTCTAGAGTTGAAAATGGATTTGTAAAACCATATCTGGACATTTTAAATGCCCTTAAATAAGCCAAATACCCTCTATGTAGATATCAGAGACTAAATTAAAATATTATTTCAACACATTCTAGGGCACCTCAAGGCTAGATTATTGTAATGCCCTACTGGGTGGTTACCCTGCATGCTTAATAAACGAACTCCAGCTAGTTCAAAACGTAGCAGCTAGAGTTCTTACTAGAACCAGGAAGTAAGACCATAAAAGCCCGGTTCTATCAACACTACAATGGCTCCCTATTAAACATTGGATACATTTTTAAATCTTGCTAATTACTTACAAAGCACTAAAAAGTTTAGCTCCTCAGTACTTGAGCGAGCTCTTAACGCGTTATAGTCCTTCATGTCTATTGCAATTTCAGAATTCTGACCAGTTGATAAAACCTAGAATTTTAAAATCAACTGTATCCAGTAGATCCTTTACCTACTCAGCACCCAAACTTTGGAACAGTCTTCCTAGTATTGTTCAAGAAGCAGACACACTCTGTCAGTTTATATCTAGACTAAAAACACATCTCTTTAACCTGGTATACACATCACATTTATATTCACATCCGTTATATGGTTATAAGGCTGCATAAATTAGGTCAACCGGAACCAGGAACACTTCCTGTAACACCTGATGTACTTGTTACATCGTAAAAAGAAAGACAACTATGCTTATATTAGTCTCTCTGTTTATCCTGAGGTTACCGTAGTCAGCCGGATCCGGGTAGTATCCAGATCAGATGGTGGACCTGCACCTAGACACGACCTCATCACAGCCCTGAATGTCAGCAGAGATCCTGTCAACTAGACAATCTCGTCTAGACACGACAGCCATCGGCACAGTTTCTTCAGCAAAGACCACAAGAACCAGGGAAGTTCTCTGCACAGACCCCTATGGCCAGCTTCGTCTCCATACTGACGTGATGAATCCGATCTTCAAGCAAAATGAACTGGATGAAAAATATTTGATTTTGAACGCTACCGATCCACAATCTGACTTCTGACTTGTTTGTTACTTGGACAAAGGAGAACTGCCCCTCGACTGAGCCTGGTTTCTCTTAAGGTTTTTTCTCCATTTCGGTCGCCTGATGGAGTTTAGGTTCCTTGCCAGAGAACTGAACTAAGCAGTGACTATGACACGCATCATTTTCTGCAGTGCTGCTTTATAGTGGAAATTGTATAATTGATGATCTTTACAACTGAACTGAATCAACACTGAACTGACTTCAGCTGAACAATGACACTGTTTTGTTTTAGAGCTGCTGTACAGCCTAAATGAACTGTTTGCATCACTGAATCATTTTCCTGTTATCACTGTAAAGCTGCTTTAAAACAATCTGTATTGTATAAAGCGCTATATAAATAAAGGTGACTTGACTTGTACATGATAAACTAAATTATATACACTACTTTTCAAATGTCTGGGGTCAGAAAGATTTTTTTTTTTAAAATAAATTAATATATTTATTTAGCCAGGAGGCATTAAATCGATCAAAAGACATTTACACAATATTTATCTTCTAAAGAAAAAGTATCAGAACTTTCTATTCATTAAAAGGCTACTATTATTATGTATAATAAGTACATTACAGTTCAAATGTTTGGGGTCAGTACATTTTCTTTATTTTTGCAGAAATTAAAACTTTTATTGTAAGCAAGGAGCCATTAAAGAGAAACTTTTAAATGGTTACAATAACATTCTATCTAAATAAATGCTAAATTCTTTTGAACTTTCTTTCCCTTAAAGAATCCTGAAAAAAATTTTTTATCATGGTTTCCACAAAAATTAACAGCTGTTTTCAACATTGATAATAATAGGAAATGTTTATGTTAAGTCAGTATATTAGAATTGTTAAAGAATTTTTGAAGAAATAAAATTACATTTTTAAATATAGTACATTATAAAACAGATCATTTTTCACAAATATTACTGTTTTACTATAGTTTGGAATCTTCATATATATTAGAACGCCTTTTTCAGTGATGATAGGGACATTACCTGCATGCTATATACTCCATAAAAATATTTAAACATTAACTCACTGTATCTCAGATAAGCACACACCTCAAATTAATGACTATTGCTTTTTAATTTTGCTGATTAGATAAATGGTACTATTTGCTTATTAATGTTTACCTAAATAATAAATATATTGAACAGTGAATAAGTTAAGATTAGTATGAAACAAGATACTTTCATAAAATGATGTTATTGCATCGTTTAAAGTTACGAAAATAATTACCCCTCACTTTAAACCTAAGGTTTTTTTGTACTTTTCTCTTAATTTATAATTTATTGTACATTAAATTATATTTGTAATTAAACTATGATTTATTTATAAAGCACATTTTAAATATACAGAGGTTGAGCCAAAGTAACTATTTAGAAAAAATAATATAATAACAATTTTATATATATATATATATATATATATATATATATACATATATAAGCATCTGTCAAACATGTAAGCTTTTAATCACTTAATATAAACAATTATTGAATGCTTACTCTTTTTTTCTAAGGCAGAGGGAGAACTCTACTAAGCATGTGATTTTATAATTACCACAGAAGCTATTACAATTACTACTAGGTTACTTAAATCTAATATTACTTTGTCTGTAAATCAAAAACGTATAACTAAACTCAAAAGACAATCATGCACCAGTTCAGGCGTGTCTGTGTGTGTCTTTCTGCATTGTGTGCATAAGCACCTGTAAGTCTGGCAGTGACAGAAGTTCACTAAAAGCCTGCTCCTGAGAAGGAAGCTTCTGAGACTTAGAGAATAGCAGGGCAGATAGCAGGGGATTCTGGGTAACAGGAGAATGCTGAGTAGACACCGTAGCCGGCAACGTCTCTGAGAAGGGCACAGCCTAAAACATAGGTAAAATAACTCTGTAAGCAACACTACACAATAGAGAGTGAGGGGGTGTGTGCAGGCGCTATTTTCAGAGACTTTAAGGTTTTCTATATGCACAGTGTTTATGCGTAGTTAATGAAATGGTTACCTGGGAGTTCACCGATGAAGGACTAGGCAAAAGCTCTCCAGTCTCTTTGTCAAGTTTCTGTAACCTTTGCATGATCCTTTCAAGCTCTCTCTCTCTTTTCAACTCTCTCTCTCTTGCTCTCATGGTCTCCTCCTTCCCCCGAAGGCATCCATCAAAGATCTCTCGTTCCACCCCCAAATCGACATCCTGCCTCCATAAAATATCAATCAAATCCTAAACACAGAGACATAATGTAAAACAGACAATTTACCATGTTTGTATGTGGCCGTGCACACTCATATTGCAATAAGAGCATGTTTGCATAAACTTTCTGTGAACTCTCTGACAATATCAGTCATGTTTTTGTACGTGATTTGCATTCACATTAATTTGCCTTGCAGGTGCACCTTCTTACCAAATACACCTGTAAACTGGTGCAACAGGTTGGTGTAGCATAACAATAAACACTATCATGGTGGATCTTTTTCTTTTTATACAGTAAACACGCTTTGATTTTACATATCAGACAGTGGTTCTCAACCAGGGAGCATTAGCCAAATTTCAAGATGACTTCAATTTTATTTTTAAACCAAGACAAAACAAGGATTAAAATAAGCTAAAACAACAAACAATTAAAGGGGTCATATAATGGTACATGCACTTTTACAAGTTGATTGTACTGAAATGTGTGTTGGCAGTGCCTGTACACAACCATCATAAAATGATAAAAATCCATCCAGTGTTTTTGTTTTAATCTCCTTATATGGTTTCCCCTGTCTCAAATCGAGCCGTTCGACCGTGTGACGTCACACGCTCGGAAGCCCCTCCCACGATTGTTGATTGACAGCATCGTTTCAACAGACCCGCCCTCGCTCGTGAGCGAGCTGTCAATCACAGTCTGCGCGGACCGGCGCGGTCATTGTTGATATGCTGGAGCACTGTCTATGAGCAGAATGGCGTCTAAGCGATTGTGGTGTTCTGTTCTTGGGTGTAATAATGAACACAGCAGTCATTTCAATGTTCCTAAATCTGAACCGCTGAAGACGCAGTGGCTGTGTTTGTTTTCGAAGGAAATATTCCCCACGAGCAACGTCAATGCTTTCATGTTTGCGCAAATCATTTCTCACCAGACTGCTTTATAAACGAGGGTCAGTATGAGCTGGTTTTGCTAAGAAGCTGCTCATGAAAAAAGGATCGGTACCAGCTATTCGTGTTCCTGCTGAACCTCTAGAACAACTGAAGTGAGTGTAACGTTTTATTAAACTTTATATTAATATTTATATTAATCTTTGCAAATCGCTAGCTGCACGCTTCACAATGAATGCGTCTAAGGTTTACACTTAGGGTACATTACGGCATGTTTTCTTTGTATGATGTTCTCAATATAATTCATAATCCCACGTTTATACTGAACAACGCGTTATGGTTATTGTGTTACAAACGGTGTACGCACAGAACAGAGGGGTGGGGTGAGCAAAGCTCATTATCATTTAAAGTCATATGCACTGAAACGGCGTGCTGAAAACAGAGCTGTTTTTGACCAGGTAAAATAAGCGTTTTCTTACAAAACTAATGAGAATTTGTAATTAAAGTATATTACAAACTTTTAATTTAGACCCAAAAGAATCATACTAGCTTGTACAAAAATGGCATTATATGACCCCTTTAAGATATGTCTCATTTTAATACACCCCCTCATTAGTTTTTCTTTGAACAATCAAGGATCCCACTGTTTTGGAAAACCTGCATTACATGAGGTAGGCTGAAAAAGTCATGTTAATATATAGAATCTTATAACTCCATGGGCATTCACAAACAACTGGAGAATTTATGGGGTCGTACGATATTGTTGTGGACAAAAAAAAAAGATATAAGATCCCTTGTAATCACTTATTTGATATCATAAAATTGTAATCTGAGAATTTATGAGCCCTGATTGTATATGGTCAGAGGTTGTGCTGCCACTGAGGGAGCTTATCCACATGATATATGACACAAGACCAATTTTCTACTTTGTTTTCTACTCAAAATAAATGTCAATGACATCTGTGGTGCGCACTACAGATGTAGAACTGAAAATAGAAACAGTTCAGATCAGATCAGGGAAGTTCATGTCAGTTCATGTCAGTTCAGATCAGTTCAGATAAGGGCAGATAGGGGCAGGTAAGTTCATTTTGGATCAGATCAATTCAGGCAAAAGGGGTAAATGTTTGGCTGGTTGGCATAGTCCAGTTGAATGGCTGAAAACAAACAAACCTGAATGCAGGTTAAAAAAAAACGGAGTACCCATGAGCAAAGATAACAGAATTCAAATGGCATACTTTTGGGGAGTAGAACAAGCAGAACATCTGTGTTTGAGATGGGAATGCTAACGGATGTTTCTTCAGGCACAACACACCTTTCAGATCAGTTTAAGATTAGTTAATTTCATGTTAATTTAGTTCTGACTGAATTTCTATCGTTTTTTTTCTTCAGTGAGCAAACAAAATTGTACAGAGGCAAAGAAAATAATAGTCGTTTAACATACCATCTCTCTCAGAGAATCACACAGTAGGGAACAACAGGAGTCGGATTGTCATTAACAATAGTTTAAAGCTTAATTTGTAATATATTTTTCAATTCACTATCAGTATAGATATTACCAATGGTGTTTACAAGGAGGAAGATGTGCACATTGAACACAACAGTGGCAATGATTAAAATGTTTTCAAGTATATTTTAGCACTATCAGACCCCGTAACTAGTGTATGTCCATTCCAGCTTTGCTGTTTCTGTGTATGTGTGTTAACCTGAAGTCCATGACACCGCGGTCCTCTGAGTGAGCGCACTTTATATGCTGGTACACAAACAAAACTTGCTCATAGCATTTGTAATGGAGTCGGTCATAAAGGCCTTGAACTTGTTGCCCTCTCGCTGGAGTCACGCAATTAAATAAATGCTCCAGATTATGTAGGAGATTGTGAATTTAGTTCACTAAGCAACTGCGGAAAAAACAATTCATCATATAATGAGAGAAATCCAGAACAAGAATAACAGGGAGAAAGAAGGTATAAAGGTGAGCTGAGTGAAAGGTGAATACTCACGCCTACAGCTGGGTGGTGAATGTGATGATGCAACTGTGTTAAAGTGTAGACAGGCTGATAGAGCCTTGTGTGCATAAAGGACAACAGATTTGTGAATTAACTCTTCTCTCTGGGGTAAATGGCTATCCACCCTGAAACAGTAGTGCGGTAATAGGTGTGTCTGGATCAGGTGCACAAAGTGAAATGTTTATTTAACCAACCCACTCACTTGAATTCATGACAGCCAAGACAATTTTTTAGTTTTTTTCTGGGTGGCCTCCCCCTGCATCAGAGACCTCTGCCACAAAGCTTTTGACATTGTCCGCCACTCCCCATTTATAGCTGAATATTCATAAAAAAACGATCAATTTGCAAAATTTTAAAATATGCTTTAATTGCATTTTTTTTCAAACGCTACTGCGCATATAATTACTTTATTATACTGTCAGATGAATATAAGGTCCCTATAACAAATTATGCTAGACCATCAAAATACTTTACAATTCTGAGCCATTTTTGTGATATCTATGGTGATTTACCACCGGTAAACAGGTGTTATTCAACAAATTAACTGGTTACAAAAAATGGACAAATATTTTTGTTTATGACATACACTACTGTTCAAACGTTGGGGTCAGTATGATTTTTTATGCTTTTGAAAGAGGTCTCTTAATGCTCACCAACCACCATTTATCTGATCAATAATAATGTAAAACAGTCATTTTGTGAAATTGTATTATAATTTAATTTAATTTTTTCTTCCTATTTTAATATATTTAAAAAGGAAATGTTCATGTGATGGCATCACATGATCCTTTAGAAATCATTGTAATATGACACACACACACACACACACACACACACTTTCCCAAAATCTGTATTTTGGCTTTGAATATAGGAATTATTGCTTTCTTAACTGGTTGGATCATGAAATTACAGTTGCTCTTATTATTTTACTAAAAATAGGTTGAGATACTGAGATGCTGACAGTAAATGTATAGGCCTGCTAACTTTCTTTTATTTCTTTTAAACACTGCTACAACTTTAGTAAGGTTAAAATTCCAATGAGTTTGTCTAATAATATTTAATTTCAGCTTGTAAGCCACTTTTCTTTCAAGCTCATCTCAACAAGTAATAGGTTATGGGGAAACCACTTCAAAACAAATGAGTCCTTGATTTTTTTCCATAAGTTGCACCAAAGTTCATTGATGTTTCATGAACCCAGTCCAAGGTGAATGTTTAACAAAATATATTTGGTTTCTCGTGAAAATATTGTTTTTTAAACTTACCGAATCATGTAGAAACTGAGCTGAAGGGTCGTCCATGTCTTTAAGCTGCTGTGGATAAACTTGTCTGATGGAGGACTAATATATGCAGCAAAGCACATTGCTGAATCAAATCTGACGACACGCGCGTGTAACAGATCCCAAATACAGAGTGGACTCCGCCCACACTATCCATCAGCCAATCAAAAAGCAGATAACAAATACAGTGACAAAACATCAGCCAATCAAACGGCAAAACACAAATATTAACATTGGCCCGCCTCCTACAAAGCATCGACCAAAAACGAGACATGCCTACATCACTTTATAACATGCCTTTACAAACCTTTTTCCTTATCAATGAAAAAGTTAATAAAATGTATTTTGATTCTTCACATATACACAAACAGAAAAGCACAAGTTGACCTACTAATTAAAACGTAAAATGACATAAAAATCGCTCTGATTTTCTTTCCAGAACGTTGCTTACAACTATAGGCTACCAAAAATATAATTTAATATAAGTTAAATGGCCAAGTAAAACGAGGATGAACCTCTTGTGAGGATGAACCGCGTAACGAATTGCTCCCAATATTAAACGTGCACAATGTAGGCTACAATGCATTGGATTATGAAGCACAACGAAATAGGATAGATTTAAACAGCTTTTTAAATGAATCAATTGTAGGCTACGTCTTTCAAGAATTTCATCCCCCTCAGCTTTCAACACGCCACGAAATGTGACAGGTAGCTGCGATTAGCGCCATGCCCACTCTACCTATGCCAAGGGTACGAGCTCAGAGAAAACTCTCCGACGAGCGCGTTCATGAGTACCCTACACGTTCACGTTTGGCAGCTCCACGTCGACATTCCTTTAGCGACGACAGAGAGGGGGTCCAGCGATACATTCAGCCTGTTACCCTGTTTCGAGACACAGCTAGGAGAGACACCGGTCAACCGCGAGGTAAGCAGACACTTTACTGTCCAGTATTAAACTTTCATCAGTGGCTTTGGCATCAAGTTTATGTTTTTGGACGGGATGCAATAAACTCAGGAAAGCGTGCGTACTAAATTACCTTTTTAGTCAGTTCTTAAAGTGACGCCAGGCTTAAACTATTTTACAAATTCATTTGAGAAGTTTTGGATACAAACCCTGAGAAGAGAACCTCTGCAAAATCACAGATGACTTGTTTCAAATAATATTTTCTTCACAAATTCATATAGGCCAGTAGGTTCATTGTAGATCCTTAAATATGCTTCTGAAAACTGAATTGGTGAATTGCCATGTTATAGCCTAGGCCTATATTAGGTGGGAAAATTCACATATTTCCATAAATTGCGTAGCCTATAAACAATTAATTGAAAACTTTTTTTTTCTTGTAGACCTTTGCGATTGTATGAAATAAGACCTCCATTACAGACTGTGTTAAATATTTAAGGATTTACTTAAATATTGTTGCAACAGTTTGAAGTTGTAAATGCAGGAAGACACGTCAGCTTATTCTAGTGAGTGGACATAAATTCTAACATGTGTTTTACTTCCCAGGATCCTCAGAAGCTGATTGGTCCTGAGAGGGCTACCTTCTTAACCAAGGCAACTGCAACTGCAAGCAGACTGACTGAAGCCCAGATGATAGCAGTACATGTTTGATACATTTTAAAGACAATTCTAGAATTCAAAAACAGGCTTCCTCTGCCAAAGTCGCATACGCACACGCACACATGCACATATGGACACACTTATACAGAGAAACACACACACACACACACACACTCAACCATGGCTCCTCGGGGAAAGTTCTGTGGTCCACTCTGGCTGTGTGAGTGTGTGGTCAGTGCATTACAGAACTTTGCTTTAGAAGCTCCACCCTTCAAATCCATATTGATCCCCGAGAAAATAAAGGCTTGGTTTTATGAGTTTCATGACTGGTTTGAAGTATATACTTAACTGTAACATGGAATATGCCTTTTGTTCATCTAATTTTGTTAGATGTTGACTTCAAATGAACTTTTCAGATCCGTTAACCGCATCCCTCTAAATATATAATGATTATGTATATTTAGAAATTATTAACAGCATAGGAAAAAGATATGAAAATGAGATTGAGTCAACACAGTTATTAAAATGAACAATGGAAATGTATGATGATGTGATAACTCAAATGACCTCAATTGTTGGTTAACGGCTTGCAGATTTACGAAAGCTTCTAATGTTTTGAACAGTGTTTTGTTTTTCTTCTTTACCCTGTCAATGATATTTCACAAGTGTGAAAGTATACAATTTTGTATTCTTGGCTTGTAAATTCTATTGGAACTTATAATGGTTTATATTGCTCAGTGCTGCTGGAACCAAAATGGTTTATGGAAAGTTATAATCCAATGAGTGTAATATGAAGTAGCCAGTCAGTCTCTCATTTGTTGAATACATAACACATAATGTATTTAAGAGTGGCTAAACTCTAAAGAGACTACTCTGCTGACTATTACAAATGTTATCCATGAAAAAGGCCTTAAGTGAAATAAAATGTTGCACTTGAGTATGTCATATTTGGATGCAAGCTTCACCAACAACCATTAAAGGGACCCAAAAATGAACCCTCATGTTGTTCCAACCGTGTATGAATTTCTTTCTTCTGCTCAACACAAAACAAGATATTTTGAAGAATGTCGATAACCAAACAGTTGACGGTAGCTATTGACTTCCATAGTATTTTTTTTTTCTTACATACTACAGAAGTCAGTTGGGTCCATCAACTGTTTGGTTACCCATTTCCCTCAAAATATCTTCTTTTGTGTTCAGCAGAAGAAAGAAATTCATACAGGTTTGGAACATTTTGAGGATGACTAAACGATGAAAGAACTCTATTTTTGAGTGAACTATCCCTTTAACATCATTTTGTAATTTCAAATGTTGTAGGTTAAAATGTATATTAATATTTTTTTCCACTATTTTAATTCATATTTTTTTCCTTAGTTACTTTTAAATGTTTAATGTAATCTTTCAATTAAAAGATTTAATAATAATAATAAAACATGTTTATTAGCCAAAGTGGATCTAAAAGGCAAATTTGTAACTGCACCTTCATGTGGCATTTTTTCACCACCTCTATTTTGTGGTGGTTTCAGTATATTTTAAAGTGGAAAATGGTTTAGGTTAGGTATAGGTGACGTACATTAGTACATTAATTATAGGTTAACTGTTAAAACGTTTACAGTTTTAACACTTTATATATAGAAAGCTTTAGAAAGACAGAACTTTAGAAAGAAAAGAAAGAATTAATTGTCTGCTGACCTCTAGTGGAGTTCTGTGGCAGCACATGCTCTGATCCCTCCTCCTCCAGCTCGTGTCTGGCTTATTCATATTTCGTATCTCGGTTTCTGTAGACACACTCACCTCGAGGTTGAGGATGTTGATGCAGAAGTCACAGAAAGATCGATTAAATGTCTACACACACTTACATCTTTACAAGATTACCTGGCAACCGTGTTCACAGTCCGGTCATTTGTCGGTCAAACATATATCAAATAAGAAGTGAAAGGATGTTGTTTTTTTGTTGACACTGTAATTTAACACTACATCTTCGACACAGTACGCGTGACAGAGGTTCCTCTCCATGACACGGTGGTAGACCTACTTGCTCTATTTATATCAAAGCCATAAATCAACAAGATATTCAAGATAGTCTTATAGCTTTAAATAAACAGGACTCAACTCTGTAAAACAAAAAAGCAACACCGAAATAACTGCTACCGGCCAAATAGCCTATATTTCACTGACATAGGCTACATTCTATTCACTTGACTTCCATTGTATTTTCCATTTTTACTAAAACACTCAGTAGGGTATTTTCCCAAATATCTTCTTTTGTGTTCAGCAGAAGAAATAAATTCATACAGGTTTGGAACATTTTGAGGATGACTATACGATGAAAGAACTCTATTTTTGAGTGAACTATCCCTTTAACATAATTTTGTAATTTCAAATGTTGTAGGTTAAAATGTATATGAATATTTTTTTTCTCACTATTTTAATTCATATTTTTTTCCTTCACTAGTTACTTTTAAATGTTTAATGTAATCTTTCAATTAAAAGATTTAATCATAATAATCATAATAATAAAACATGTTTATTAGCCAAAGTGGATCTAAAAGGCAATTTTGTAACTGCACCTAATCATGTGGCATTTTTTCACCACCTCTATTTTATGGTGGTTTCAGTATATTTTAAAGTGGAAAATGGTTTAGGTTAGGTATGGTGACATACATTACATTAAATATAGGTTAACTGTTAAAACGTTTACAGTTTTAACACTTTATATATAGAAAGCTTTAGAAAGACAGAACTTTAGAAAGAAAGAAAGAAAGAAAGAAAGAAAGAAAGAAAGAAAGAAAGAAAGAAAGAAAGAAAGAAAGAAAGAAAGAAAGAAAGAAAGAAAGAAAGAATTGTCTGCTGACCTCTAGTGGAGTTCTGTGGCAGCACATGCTCTGATCCCTCCTCCTCCAGCTCGTGTCTGGCTTATTCATATTTCGTATCTCGGTTTCTGTAGACACACTCACCTCGAGGTTGAGGATGTTGATGCAGAAATGATCACAGAAAGATCGATTAAATGTCTATTACACACACTTACATCTTTACAAGATTACCTGGCAACCGTGTTCACAGTCCGGTCATATGTCGGTCAAACATATATCAAATAAGAAGTGAAAGGATGTTTTTTGTTGACACTGTAATTTAACACTACATCTTCGACACAGTACGCGTGACAGAGGTTCCTCTCCATGACACGGTGGTAGACCTACTTGCTCTATTTATATCAAAGCCATAAATCAACAAGATATTCAAGATAGTCTTATACCTTTAAATAAACAGCACTCAACTCTGTAAAACAACTCTGTTTTTTAATCACATACATGTTGGCAACACCGAAACTGCTACCGGCCAAAATGCTAATAGCCTATATTTCACTGACATAGGCTACATTCTATTCACTTGGCTTCCATTGTATTTTCTATTTTTAATAAAACACTCAGTAGGGTATTTTCCAAAATATCCTCTTTTGTGTTCAGCAGAAGAATGAAATTCCTACAGGTTTGGAGCATCTTGAGGGTAAGTCAATTACAGACATGCTCTAATGGAATGGATTGTATTTCAACCATATGTGATTTCAACCAGCATTTACCTTGCATTGATACAAAATATAGGCTGAATAGGCTGAGTAGCCTATTTTTAAAAAATTTTGTTTCAGTTTACGAATGAAATTCATGTCTGACATCCTATATCAAATATGCATGTTGATTGTGCAACCTTGTGTTAAATAAAAGTGTTACAAAATAGCGTTGCGTAACTGTCGGTGTCCACTAGATGGCGGCATTTTAATTTGGAATGACACTTCTAATGACATTGAAACTTTAGTGAGTCAGGGTAGATTATTTAAGCATATACACCAGATTGTTTTCATTATTGACATTGCATGTATTCCAAATATTTTAATGATATTCTAAATATATTATGAACCTTCACAAAACCCGATTATTTTATAGGTTTGATGTAAAGTAGCTGATCAGACTGGATTTGACCAGCTGTGCACTTTTCTGCGAGGACTCGGTTCTCTGTTCGGACTTTGCTCTCTGACGTGAACTGCACGTATCTAGATATAACGTTCGAGTCAAAAGTCAAAGCTTAGCTCTGATAAGGATCCTTCAAACTGATAACACGTCTGTCCTGGTTAACGTGTGGGGAATCGGGGATTAAAATTAATTACTCATGAAGCTACACTGCTGAGCTCAGTACACAGGTCACATATACCAATTAACCAACCTGTACAGGCTAAAGATTAAATTAAATCTGCTTATATCCATTAATGTTAGTTACTTTACTGTTACAGTTATTTCAGATTTGTATCTATCATTTGGATATAAGGTATCTGAAAAACAGAAGACACGAAGCAACAAAGCATCTTGTTTCCTAGTCATCAAAATTATTTAACCAAAGAGCATTTTAGTGATATTGAATTTGCAGTAATATTGTATTCAATAATAATGTTATAATTTTCTTACAGCAGTGCTATGGATACCCAATTTCCTGATCAGAAAGCTTAAAATTTCCTTTTGGAAATCAATCAAGAGCCGCACCCTTTATATTGAACCATGACTATGATGACGATTCAATTTTCATGGCAAACCATATGCATGGCACATCTTTTTACCAGGACTTTGTCAGGACTTGCCCTGAACTTTCTCAGACGGTTGTAAGAGAATACCTGACGCTTTATATCCTGAGTTAAAAGGTCACAAGTACAGTGTCACCAGTCATTGGACTCTTACAGCTTAGTTCACTGAAAACAGAAACTTAAAAAGTAATACTGAAGAAATGTTGCACTTTCACTTTAACTTTAAACTGCACATCACAAAGCAAGTGCATTACAACACGAAAAGCTAGAAGAATAAACATAACAAATGGACCGTTTTGACCGTTTTATTTGACAGTTCAAATCCATCCGTTACAGTTAGTTACCAATAAGCATGCTGCTTGATCAGACAACTCATTGCGATTCAAATACTAACAGGGTTTAACATATTTTAATAATTTAACAACAGCTCCTGTGAAACCAGGTGAGTTTTCATTCCCTCAGTGGAAACACAGGGGACCGGCAGTAACTTGACTTTTACTTTGACAAACAAAACAAAAAAAAGGGAAATCCTCACAGCTAAAATGGGCTGGCTTTAGAAGCATGCCCCGTTATGATGAATAATCCTGGCCCCCTGATCTGTCACACCATCTGAATAGATATTGTTAAAGACATTCAAATCCAAACTACAAACATTTCATTTAAATATTGCCGCCTCCTCGTTCTCCATCTGTATTATGATGTGGCTGACTTTAAGTATGCAATAAGGTCTGCTCTCTCGCCCTTCTTCTTGATCCCGGCAAAGATCATCTTTGTGCCTGGAATGTACTTCTTGGGGTTCTCCAAATATTCCATCAAGGTATCTTCACCCCAGACAATGCCTGAGAAAAGACATCAAAAAGACTGGTTAAACATTACCATTCAATCTCATCGTGAAACAAAAGACAAACTGTACTTTATCAATGAGCCTTACCCTTGCTCTTATTGGCATCTGTGTAGGAATACCCCTCTGCCTGGCCAGTCTTGCGACCAAAAAGACCCCAAAGATTTGGCCCCACTTTGTGCTTGCCACCATTTTCAACAGTGTGGCACTGGGCACACTTCTGGACGAAAACCTTCTTACCCTTCTCAGCGTCACCCATATTTACCTAGAAGAAAAGGAGATGTGAAAACACTGCAGAAAGGCATTTGAAGGGTGAACGGTTTAAAAACACAGTGGACAGATCATCAGAAGGTCATTCAAGGATGGAGCATCTACAAGCTTAACCAAACAACTTCAAGACATAAATCAACCAATATAAGCTCTAAAACAGCTTATAAGGTCAGTTCACCACCTAAGGAGATGTAAAGCATCTGCTGCAGGTTTCTTGGTAGATGGATAAGCACGTTTCCCCTGCCAGAAGCCTACGTATCTGTAAACATCTTGGTATTACGTTGTTCATCCGAGGATAACCTCAAATCGCCTTTATTAAAAGAAGCCTTAATCACTGATGTATAGCTCGTTAGGAATCAGCCTGTTAGAACCATCTTAAAATTAATAAGTAGTCGGATTAGAGTTTGTGTGACAAAATCCCTATTTAACTTATCAAAGACTCATTTAAACTATAACTTTTTGAAGAACAGCAAAATTTGTGAACCGGTTTAAGATCCACGTTGCGGAAGCTAGCAGCTAACCATATCAGATTCATATCTGGCTAGCCTCACATTAAAGAACACAATTTCCCACGAATTACTTAACATTTATTATTGCTCAATTACATAAAACGAGTCTTTTCTTGTTGTAATTAAAAACAAAGAGAGTTTTTTTTATATCATTAAACCCGACATATTCCTTTCTTGACATACAATTATTCTTGAGAAGTACCGGTAAGCTTACGCAACCTCACGTCATCCTTCCTCAGAACAGCTTCAAAATCCTCCATTTCGTTCAAACATCACATCTGTAACAGGGCGAACAGATCTCAACACGAGGTGATCGGTTTAAAATGTTACCTTTCAGACCGTGTGAAGAAGCTCCTTGCCTGCCTTGCGGGACGTGGTACTCTGCTCGTGCCGGTCGGCGGACCGATTCTGTTATATCAGGGCGAAAGAGAAAGGTCACTTCATTTTACAAGCGCGAGCAGGCTCCGGTATTTTACGTCACAGTCATGCGCTGCCTAAGCCGTCACGTGCCTCATTCCGACGAATCTGGTAACGGTCCCGCAGCTGTTCTCCTGAAGATCCATCTATGGAGTTGTGACAGACAAGTGCATTTAAAGAGATAATCGGTTTAGATAAAGCGCAGTTCAGAGTCCGGAAACGTGGTTTATACATATTGCACATATACATATGATTTGACCGTCGTCGGTATTTAATTATGAAACGGGATGGAGAAAACAGACCGAGATTGACCTTGGCGATTTGTCAAATTGCCTTTTTTTTTTTTTTTTTTTTTTATACCGACGGTCACAAAAATATCAGTGATGGAAATATTTAACAATCTTAGAAATAGTAATTGCGAATAAATATTACTTTCTAGTTATTAAAAAAGTTTATTTTAAACTTAAAATCTGGAATTTTATGTTTAATTAATTCATGAGAAACTAATATCGAAGGCGTGGTTAACCTGAAAACAAGATTTAACGAGTCTCAAATGTACGCATTACTCAAGCGAAAGGCACCTCCTCGTAGCATGGCGTCACGTGAATTTTTACTGCGTGACTGGAATTTCATTACATGGCAGCACGTATCCAGTCACAGTTCTTGTTCTTGGCTAAATGGGCATGCAAATCAAGTCTTTAGAACATGTTTCAAGTTTTCTGGTGTTTCCATTTCAACAACTGAAGCTGACAGACAGGTGACTCATAAATTAAGGCTATAATTACAGTGGTGTACACATTCACGTGACTGACAGGAATGAAAAATGACATTCCTGTCAGACGTGTCAGACGTACATACATTTGTTAATAAATCATAACTGCGCAACTTCTCATGAAGATTACCTGTTTACAATTTCTCAAGGAGAACTGCTGGTAACACTTAACAATAAGGTTCATTAGTTAATATATTAACTAACATGAACTAACCATGAGCAATATATTTGTTACTGTATTTGTTCATCTTTGTTAATGTTAGTTAATAAAAATAAAGCTGTTCATTGTTTGTTCATGTTAGTAGTGCATTCACTAATTTTAACAGGGTTTTAATAAAGTATTAGTAAATGTTGAATTTAACATTAACTGAAATTAATAAATGCTGTATAAGTGCAGTTCATTATTAGTTCATGTATAACTAATGTTGTTAACTAATGAACCTTATTGTAAAGTGTTACCGAACTGCTTGAAAATGTGCTTTCATTTGAAAAAAATTAAATAAAAATACACATACGCTATCTGTGTATCTTAACTGATCCCAACCTTCCTTACTACAAAAACAACCCACGAGCATTACACATGAACCTTATTAAATTTGTTTTAAACTCATGTGATCAATAAGTGGAAATTCACCCTGTGTATTTTCTAAATGCATGTTATAGATCTTATTGTGCACAATTTGTCTGTGCATGTTTAATTATTTAAAAAATGATCAGACCTTGAAATAACTTGACCTTCCAGTGAAAATGACAGTCTTCCTGCAGGTTATAGCCCCATGTAACCTACAGAACACATAGATGATTTGTCATTTGTGACATGTAACAACCATAATATATGCAGACTCTGATTAACAAATTAAGACTGCTCTGAGCCACCTCTAAATTCAGTGTAAAGATGCAATTTCACATAAAAAGCATTTTATGCAATCTCTGACTCCCCTCGGTCACACTGATTTTGCCTGCCTGGTGCAACATGTTCCTGGATCAACATTTTGTTAATCGTGGAAGTTGGAACAACATTCAAATCCAAAAATTTAGTGCGAATCCTATCCCTACCCCTAAACCTAACTCTACCCATAACTCATCCCTAAAATCAGAGGGCAATCATAGGTGAATAACACTGATTTAGCAGCACCTAATCCTGGTTGTAATCCTTGACATAACTGTAAATTTGTCTCTCAAATCTGATTGGTTGTTTGAAATGTTGTTCCAGGATCAACAAAGATGTTTGTTTCTCAACAAAGGTGGGAAATTAACACCCACAGCAAGCATTTTTATTTGCAGGAAAGTTATCTTTCCTAATCGTTATTTTTGCACCCACACATAATGTTTCATATAGCCTTCTAATTGAGTAGAGATAATCAGTTTAGTTGAAGAGCTTAACAAACACCAAGATCCCACCTCCTAAAGTGTAATTTAGTTGCAGTTGGATTAAGAATGTTGGGATACTTTCACACTGAACCAACAGACACCAACAAGCCCTTTTTTAAAAGGGTACTTGATATGAAAATTGTACACTTAAAAATAATACTTAAATGTAATGTTGTGGACACTTAATTGCATGTTATTTGCAATTAAATTAAACTGTATTATAGTCTAATTTATATTAAATGCAACTTAATAGTGCTTAATTTGATCCATGCAAGTAGGATTTAAGCACATGTTTATATGTAATTTCATAATTACTTTTATTATCTTTGAAATATGGTTTAAGTGTACTGTTGAATGTACTGACAAGCATTAATTGTATACTAAAATATACTTTAATGTCATTTCTATCGAAACTTAAATATATTTGTAATGTCACGTTTGTAAGGAAGTTGCAATTTAAAATGTATTTAGGCTACTTTAAATTTATTATAAAATAACACACTATAGTTAAAATTATAATCAAGTACTTAACATGTGCTTTAGTATATTAGTCAATACATCAAAATAAGTAGCCAACTTGTTAAGATTATTAAAACATTGATTTAAAATGTACATTTTTGCTAGGGTTGTTCCGTTATATAAAAAAGGGAGTAAATTAGAAGAGGGCAATTATAGACCAGTTTCGATTTTGGGAGTTGTATCAAAAATATTGGAGAGAATAATACAAGAGCAAATAAATGATTATATTATTAAGTATAATTTGCTTTATGAATTGCAATCTGGCTTCAGAACATCTTATTCTACGGATACGTGTTTATTGTATTTGACAGACTGTTTAAGAAGAGAGATCGACTTGGGTAAACTCTGTGGCATGGTATTGTTAGACCTCCAGAAAGCATTTGACACCGTTGACCACCGGATTTTGCTGATTAAACTAAAAGCTCTAGGGTTTAACAGTATGGCATGTGAATGGATTGGATCATACTTGACTGAGAGGTATCAAAGAGTTGATATTAACAGCACTCTGTCTGAGGCTAGAGAAATAACATGTGGGGTGCCACAGGGTAGTGTCCTGGGTCCATTGTTGTTTCTTTTGTATATAAATGATATGAAATCTGTCTGTAATTGTAATCTCTTTCTCTATGCGGATGATTCAGCCTTGGTGTTCTCTCATAAGGATATAAAAGTTATTGAGAACCATTTAAGTGATGAGTTAAATAATATAAGTGAATGGCTGATTGAGAATAAACTGTCTTTGCATTTAGGGAAAACTGAATCTATCTTATTTGGTTCAAAAATAAGGTTGAGTAGGACTCCTGAGCTTAGCATTTCTGTGGGTGGTACCCAGATTGAAGTTAAAAATTGTGTTAAATATTTAGGATGTGACTTAGATAGTTCCTTGAGTGGCGAAAGTATGGGTCAAAGAGTTATTATAAAAGTAAACCAAAGAATTAAATTTCTGACACGTAAGGCTCATTTTTTAAATAAAGAAACTTTACTAATGTTAGCAAATGCTCTAATTCAGCCACTCTTCGATTATGCCTGTACTACATGGTACAGTAGTACCCCCAAGAGGATAAAAGTACAACTCCAAACAGCACAAAATAAATTAGTTAGGTTGATTTTAAACATTAATAATAGGAAACATGTTGGTTCTTTTGAACTTAAGAATTTAAAGTGGTTGTCAGTCGAAAATAGGGTGAGACAGCTGAAACTGAGATTAACAAGAAAGATTTTGCATAGGAATGAGCCAAGGTATTTTAAAGATTATTTTAAGTTTATTAGGAACTCTCATAGCTACTCAACTAGAAGCAGTGCCACAGACATAGTACCTTGTAGATTTAAGAGTTGTTCTGGGCAAAACACCTTTTTGTACATGGCAGCAATTGAATGGAACAAACTCCCAGTTGAGATTAAGTTAAGCCAGTCAGATCGCTGCTTTAAGCAAGCATGTGGTGAATGGTTGCAAAAAGCTAATCAGATTTAGTTTTTATGTAGTCTTAAGGAATATTTATTACTGATGTGTATGTATTTGTGTGTTTGAGTGTACAAGGTGCTCTATTGTTATCTGTGGCTTGCTTGCCATCTTTATCGGACTACAACGAGGACCACAATGGAAATAAGTTTTGTAACTTTCTTGTGCTATCCTTGACAGCTCTGATAAATGTGTAGTGTCATTGTAATGGCATCTTGTTATGCATTTATTGTTATTTTTTTACTGTCGAATAAATCAAAAAAAAAAAAAAAAATTTTTTTTTAATTTGACTACTATTATAAAGTGGACTTTTACAGTCATGAATGTGTACTCTCTTTAAGTACCTTAAGTGGTCCTACATTCATTAATGTTATATAATCTAAAGGTTCCGTTTAAATAAATATACACTTTCAAGATTTGAATTCCACTACAGCACATTCGGTGCAATCAACCTCACTTCTTTTTCACAAGACTGGGTGAACACTGACCCAAACCCAACCCTCATGTCTTTCCAAACCTGTAAGACCGTCTTGACATAACTGTAAATTTGTCTCTCAAATCTGATTGGTTGTTTGAAATGTTGTTCCAGGTATTTGTGTTCTGTATTTGTGTTCATCTTCGGAACACAAATACAGATTTTTGATGAAATATGCAGAGAGCTTTTTGTCCCTCCAGTGAAAGCTATACCGGTATGCAACTACCACACGTGCTGCGTAACACGAGAATGAACCTCATTGGTTCTCGCACGTTATGTGTGAATTGATGAATGTTTATATGTGAATAAAACAAAGTCTAAATTGAATCCGTTCATCATATAAAGCGAACGAGTCTCAATTCATACTGATTAGTTTTACAATCTCTTTATGAACTTTTTGAAGCGTCAAAGTGGTAGTTGTAGCTGTCAATGGAGGGACAGGAAGCTTTAATAAAAAGATCTTCATTTGTGTTCCGAAGATGAATGAAAGTCTTACGGGTTTGGAAATAGCAGCTACATGAGTTTGAGTAATTAATGACAGAATTTTCATTTTTGGGTGAACTAACCCTTTAAGAGATCCATGACATGTAGCCAAATATCCGACTTTTTAAATTAAAAAAATGTAATGGTTATAGAGTCTCATATCTATCGCAAACACCACTAACATTTTCCTTTAATCAAACTGCTACAATACTAGAAGTCAGACTCAGAAAAAACTTTCTGACTACAGACTGCTGAACTCAATTCACCATGTTCTTTTTAACATGTCTTCTCTCCTAATATAACTAGCTGTCATTGCAGGATTATCCTCTCTACTGTTGGCAAATTTACACATAGGCTACCTCTGGGGAAACCTAATGTAGTCAGTCTATTAATACAGCATCTGAGATATTGGTGTTGATTCTGTTCACACAGACTGTGAAAGAAAGGCTGTGAGAGACGCAGATGACATTTAGTTATTTATAAACCAATACAATTTTTGTCCATATAATTTTTTTTCTGGCCTTAAGATTCAAGAAGGCTTAAAACTGTGAAACATTGCTTAAAATATGATTCTTTTAGCTCCTACTGTAGGTTTAGGGGTGACTATGTCCTTCCCATATAATTCCCTAGTGTTGCTTGCTGCACTTCCTCCACCGCCAACACATTTTATAGTTTCCTGTTCTGTCCTCTCAAATTTCGCTGTTTGCAGAAGGACGGCGACCCCTGCTGCTCAAGTTTAGAACTGCATCGTAATGTGCTCAAATAATTCTCAGTGTCAAGATAGTTTTATGCAAGAGCGCGCTCTAGTGGCTACATGTAGGAACTACATAACAGAGTGTAATTATCTAATCATAGGATATATAATACGGTTTTATTGCAAATATTTGTACCATGGTTAATGGAAACATAAATCTGGCTATTAATTAATTATTTACGGAGCTTAAGCACTAAGTTCCCGTACGAACCGAATGGACCAATTTTCTGCGCAAAAATGACTGAAGCCCAGTTTATTTAATTGTGCATGAGTGGCGCGCGCGAATCCCAGTATGCTCTGCGCGCGTTCACCAGCGCCCTACAAAAGTCTGATAAGATTTGCGCGGGTCATTCCTATCGCGACTCTGATGATAAAATGTTCTACCCATTTGAATTCTGTTGTGAATCTACCACTTTAAAACGCCAACATGAGCTAAAACAGCCACATAAACTAAACAGACTGATGAAAACAGGGGGCGGTGGCGGGGCGGGTGACACATCACCACCCACATAAATTAGAAAATTGTAAACTACTTCTGACCACCTTTACTAGAATTTATCACGTTCTATTGTATTTATTGTGGTAAATTTTGTTTAGCTTGTAGTATAATTTATAATAGATTATCTGTTAAGATAATAGATTTTCTGCCAAAAATAGGCTATGTTACAACAGTTGCATGTATAATATAAAATGCATGCAGTTATGTTTTAACCAACTTTGCATGTGGATGATAAAAGACAATTTTGCATAAATAAATAAACAAGTAACAAATAAAACAAACTCAGTACCTGTGTAGTCTATAGTCGCCTATCCTGGAATAATATTTTTGCATTATTAACCTAACATTAAGCAGTAAAGGGTGACTCTTCTTGCATTATATAATGAATTGGAAATCATAGTTTTCTTAAAACCATTGTATCTATTCTGGTATTTATGTTACAGGCAATGTCTGTGTTTGGAATCTGAGAGGTGATGGAGGGTCTGACCCATGTCAGGAATGTAGTAACAGTGTTAACTCATTTAACCCGGCTAAATATGTGCTTGTTTTGTAATTGATCAAGAGTTATATTTTGTAGAAAGAGATTTGCCATGTTTTTTTCCGGCTCTTCTCATGATAGCTGTATGAGAAATGTAAAGACAACGGTGCCTACGGTCATGAAGGTCTATAACACACTACATGTATCCACTTACACATGCATACTTAGCATGTGTAATTCTTTTTAGGGTTCATAGCCCTCACTACAGGGGTTGGAATGAAACTGAAACACTGGCCAATTGGTTTCATGCCTATATGTGTGGTCACTGATTTTACATTCCATCAGTAAGAGCAGATCTAATCTCATATAGGCTATATGAAAAACCTGTGACAAAAGAAGCGATATCACCATCTACAGGGGATATAATGTGCGCGTCACGTTATATCCCCTGTAGATGGTGATATCGCTTCTTTTGTAGCAGAAATAAACTGTTTTTAGAAAACTTTAGGTGCCATGCAAAATGTAAGGAGTAATTGCATTACTCATCACAAATGTTTTGGAGTAAAGAGTATATAGCTTATTCAAGTCAAGTAGAGAGTAGATGCACATACATCTTTGATACTCAGTCAAAATACAGTGTAGCCAAAAAGTTCTAAATTTAATCCAATACTTTACACCGCTGACCTGGCTACTGTTCTGGAAGAGGAATGGCTCAAAATCCTTCTGGCCACAATAAAGGAAGTGTATCTGTCATTCCCAAGACAAATTGATGCTGTATTGGCCGCAAAAGGAGGCTCTACTACACCATTCTAATAAAGTATATGGTCTAAAACCAGGCGTTTCAGCTTCATTGTCCAACCCCATATGTTACACTAGTGAATTATGTGTAGAAGTTTATGTCAGCGCTCAGTGTGGATGTAATTTTCATATTCTGTTCCAGTGAAGTCCTGAGAAAACTCATCCTTGAAGGGCAAAGATATCGCTTATGTTTTATCTAATTGTGCTCACAGGAGTTGTTTATTAATAATAAGAGGCATGTGACCATGCCAAAAGAATAGTCTCCAGGAGAATTCAATGGTGTCCCAGATGAGAAGAGTCCTTCCGGAATTTATGACTTACCTGTGACCCTTACCAAAGTTTCTTACGTGTCAAATATGGTATCTTTTAAAAACCTTATTTGCGTAAAGAACAGAAAATCATGTTTGGATGCTGCTAGAATTATCTGTTAACTATGGAAGTGTGGAGAACTTTGTCTTCAGTTAACTCTCTGTCAACTAATTGAACTTCAACTTTGACTCCTGGTCTTCATTATTGACTCATGGTCAGCATATTATAGTCTTTCTATGTGGTCTAACCGTAATTCCCCTATACAATGTGCAAAAAAACTCAAAACAAAACAGCAGCAACAACAACAAAAAACTCCCCTCCTTAAATGCCAATTCATGTATGCTGAGAATAAAACCAAATACATTAGGAAAATATACATATTTCTGAATAAGCCATTTTTTTTTCTATTTTGTTTTAATGTAAGGTTGATCTGTCATACATGGAGAAAGCAGTGGCACTCTGACAGCTTGAGAAGAATCCCCCAAAAGTGAGACAACTCTCACCTTTGCTCATGGGTATTTCAGACAGGCTGTCAAAAGCCCTTCAATAATGACTATCCAATAACAGATGGTGCATGTAAAATAGATGAACCAAAGATGAATTCGCTCTTTCACTCATTTTCGTTCCGAAGATGAACGAAAGTCTTACGGGGGACAACATGAGTGTGAGTAATTACTGACAGAATTTTCATTTTTGGGTGAACTATCCCTTTAAAGCCTCTGGCACTTACACTATTCATCTCAAGTGCCAACAGAGCACACCGACTCAGTACTGTGCTCGGTCTATCCAACTAATTGATTTTCTTTGAGTGTTTTTTGTGGGTTGCACATGTGCAATTTGAGACCAAATGTTTGGCCAAAATGAATCAATGACAATGAAATTGAGCTGTATGTTGCTTTTCTGCATGCAGGACATTTTAAGTGTAACAGACTCACTCACCACAACCACACACGTAGTAAATACTGTGACCACAGACAATGAGTGAATGTCTTCCTCACAACTGGTAAAGAGGGTGAGAAACCATAGGATGAAATAGTTCACAATGTTTGCATTCTATATGTTGGTATTTCTAACTGTGGTTCCTCTTCACGTGGCGTTCGAGCCAGGCTTTTATTTTAAGGTGACATGTTTTGTGAAACTAACCACACAGACGTGCAGAAGATGTGAAGTTGACAGAAATGTTATAACACGCAAAGCAACTTGAGTCAGATATTTATTTATTTTTTAGATTTATTCAGTTTTAAAATAACTCTGACAAAGAATAAAGAAGAAGGCATATTTTAAAGAACTATTTCACCATAAAAAAGAATTATGCGGCTTATTTATTGGACAGTCGGCATAACTTTTAAAAAAATGTCTCATTTTTGAAAGTACATTCATACAAACTGATGTTGAAAACAAGATATTGAAGACAAAATGGCTATACATCACAAAGAGTAAAAGTGAATTCTTCTCTCAAAGGGAAATCAAAAACAAGAAGTGAAAAGCTTTTTGTTACAAAGCAGGAAGAAGTTTTTGTACAATAAGTAACTAACACTGCATGGCAAAATTTGCAGTATGTCACCATTCAGTCCTCCACAGGCGTTTTTTTCTCTAAATTGAGTTTATGAAGCAATTTACCACTATAACTGAAACTGGCAAAACCTTTCTTTTGTTTTGGAATCTGTTCTCAAGCATATAAGAGCATTCAGGGCGAAAACGTTGTGGTGGTTTCGGTGTCCAGGCCGACAGAAGATCTTCGTTTACCGCAGTGGGTGTACATGAGGTGGCTCTTTTTGAGACATCCCAAGTCTTTCAACAGCTTCAGGAGATCATTGCGAAACTTCACCCCAATGAAGGCGTACAGGAATGGGTTCACACAGCAGCGCAAAAAGGCCACGGCCCTGGTCACATCCATGGCATAAAGACGACTGTTGTCCTTGCCGCAGTCCGTTGTTTCCTGAGTGGTCACTCCCATGACTACATTGTAGGGTAGTTGGCTGAACACAAAGACAGCTACCACTGCAATGATAACCTTGAAGGCTTTATTCCTCTCAAAGTTCTTGGCTTGGACTAGGGTCTTGATGATACAGATGTAACAGAATCCAATGACGATCGCTGGAAGTATAAAACCCAGGACCATCTGACTTACCAGCATCCTAATGCGGTAGTCCTCATAGTTGCTGCCATTTTCTACACAGGTGCCATTGACATTGACTTCAGAGAACACCATGTCAGGTACCGAAAAGATCACCGCCATCACCCATGTAACCAGAGAAGACACCTGTCCATAATAGACCGCACTGGAGCGACAGCGATGAGCAGAGACGGCCTTGGTTATGGAGTAGTAGCGATCTACGCTGATACAGGTGAGAAGGAACATGCCGCTGAAGAAGCTGACCTTGTAGATGGTGAACATGGCCTTGCATGGATACAGACCCAAATGCCACTTGCTCATGAAACTAGCTGCCCAGAAGGGGAGCGAAATTGCAAACAGCAGGTCAGCCATGGCTAGGTTGAGCAGGTAGACGTCAGTCATCGTCTTCAGCCTCTTGAAGTAAAGGAAGGTCAGGATGACCAGAACGTTCCCCACAAGAGCCAGGAGGCAGATGATGGTGTAGATGGTGGGCAGGAACCAGGTGCGGAAGGTACGGTTGAAGCTTTTTTCGCAAAGGAATTCATGTTCACTGTAATCCATCGAATCACTGGTATACTCATATTCTGTTGTGGATTGGTATTCAGTAGTCTCATTGGACCAACTTTTCTGAAATAAAGGTAATGCAGAAGCTTCACAAAAACCTTCCAAGGAATCAGTTACTCAGCATAAGGTGCCATTATAAAATAAATGTGCAACCCCAATAAAGTCTGAAATCTGTAAATGGTTCCTGTTTAGAGCTGAAACGTACAGGTAAATGTACATTAAAAGGTGTTCAGAGAAAGAACTCCATTTAGACCTCCAGACCTCCAGAAGTCTCAGAAATAGTTATCCCAAAATGAAAATTCTGACATCTTGTTCCAAACTCATTAGATTTTCTGGTAATACTTTACAATAAGGTTTCCTTTGTACACATTAGTTAATTAATATTAGTTAATATGAACTAACAATGAAAAATACTTAACAATTATATTATAATAAACTTTATTTTATATAGTAGAATATATTCTCAAAGAGCTGTACACAATACATAAAACAACAACAACAACAACAAAATACGCAAGCATGAAAAAAAGTCTTAATTTGAGCTTTAAAAAAAAGTCTGAGCTTCCCTAAGTTCAAGAGGAAGAGAGTTCCAAAGAAAAAAGCATTTATTAACCTAGTTAATGCTAATTTTAACATGATTTTTTTCCCCACATTTTTCTTTGTTAGTTAACATGAACTAACAATGAAAAATACTTCTAAAGACTTAGAAGAATACTTTTATTAATACATTATTAAAATCAAAATTTGTATCTGTTCATATTTAATGGACCTGAGCTGACATGGACATGTTAACTAACATTAGCAAAGATGATTAAATTCTGTAATAAATGTATTGCACACTGTTAGTAGTATTAACTAATGGAACCTTATTGTAAAGTGTTACAGATTTTCTTTCTTCTGTAGGTCACAAAAGATGTCAGAACGACAGCTTCAGTCACCATTCACTTCCACTCTATGCAAAATGGGTGCATTAAAAGTGAATGGTGACTGATTTTCGTCATTTTGCCTAAAATCTCCTTTTGTGTTCCATGAAAGAATAAAGTGGGCAAATAAATTATGACAGAAATTTCATCTTTGGGTGAACTATCCCTCTGGAATTAGAGGTCAAATTTAAAGGTGAGTGCAGTTTTTCCTGGTTTAATCCATGAAATTACCTTTATGTGACACGACCATATCAGCAACACAGGACAAAAAACTGTCAATGGAAAAAGACTGTGTGTCAGAGCGTACACATAATGATAAACTTCCTTCATAGTAAGGCATGTAGATTAGAAGGGTTAAAGCGAATTCATTAGAGCTACACTAATGGATCACTTCTCTTCTTTGACCACATCCTCTACATTTTTAAAGATTTGCAAAGCTATTTATATATATTTTGACGGTGTAATTGAGCAAATAAATTGATATGCTTACCGGTAAATGCATGCATGATTTCAGATGACTTTCTCTTTGAATGTTTCACCAGGACTGCAAACAACAGTGAACACGAGAGCTCTGTTTCACGCTGTGTTAAAAAGGTGAAGCACCACTTTTAACTCTGAAGCCAAGACCAGAGGAAAGGGTTTTTACCACAGCCTGCACTGTTTCAAGAAAAACAACATCTGTCTTACCTTTGCACAACCATACATAACATCTAATTTAAAATACTTTCCCACTGCTACGTTCACTAAATTAAACCAACCACTAATAATTGAAAACAAAATGTATTATCTATTTGCAGTGTTTTTATATCATCACTGTCTGCTTATAATTTCTGTTTTAAATTCTTAAACACTGCGTCAAAAGGGAATTTTGAAAATATAATAGCCATATTTATCCGGTAAGGTACTGATATAGGCCTACAGTAATGTGAGATGTGGTAAAACTGCTTTTATACAATGTGACTCAACAGAATCTAAATGATGGAATGGCTTTAATGTGATGACCCACCTGTATTATTGCATGGCACATTACAGCCAGGTTACAGCAACACAAAAATATACTGTAAAATGTTCCTGTTAAAAAAAATGACCCAGAATGCAATGCAAATTACGGTATTTTACTGTAATATAGAAATGCATCATTGTACTGTAGATTTTTACTGTACTGTGCTGCTAGATCTACAGCGACATTTAACAGTGCAGAATAGATAGAATTATCCACTAGAAGCTTATTGAATGATAAGAAAGCATGATTTTTGTAAAGTATCACACCACAGCATGCCTTTCTTCTTGACTATTCAAGAGTTCAAAATCCTGAACTAAAGTGTAGGCTATAAACAAGGACAGACTAAAACTGCAACAATTTATTTAGGCTAACATGCTTTTCCCCATGCACTATTCTGTTCTTTGAAGTTCCCTGTCCTCAACCACTTGTTACTACCACCCCCCCTCCCCAAGTTTCAACTTTGCACAGGTAAACGCACACTGCTGCACGTGTGCAGTTGTGGGTTTGTGTGTATTGTTGCCAGGAAGAGAGGCCTAAGCAGGAAGACGTGTTTCGGCCACAACTCAGGTGATTTGCATGGTAAAGGAACTGCTGCACTTCGCTCACACAAACTGTGTGATATAAACCTCAGTTAAACCTCAGTTGGTACGATCACCTGTACACTTACCTGTTTATGCACAAACCATTGGTGTTTTTTTTGGGTGTTTTTTTCATTTATTTAATGACTGATAAGTGACTTAAGTTTGAGCAGAATCTTTAAAAAAAAGACTTTTATGCTAAAAAATAAAGAACGTGTAAATTATTATTTTTTTATCTTACAGAATTCGATGAAACAGAATTTGACCAAATGCATTGGATTAAAAAGAAAATGTAAAATGGTTCTGTTATGTCATGGAAATATATGCAATGTACATTTAAAAAAAGAGAAAAAAATTACAGCTAGGCAAATAAAGGTTACGCACAAAAAATATTTGATAATCCAGGAAAATTTAAAAAGAGAATCTGGGCAAAGGCGAAAGAATTTGTACTGTTTAAACTAAAAGCAGGTCATAGCTATCAAGCTTTGAGTTTCATCAAAAAGAGATCAAAGAGTAAGAGAGAAAAGGAACACACAACCCCCCACCCCAAAATCACAAAGAAAGCAAAAACACAGATGAAAGTTCCTTTTCTCAAACCACTTCGAGTAAAAAAACAAAGTGATGCATGTCGTTAGCCTATATGGAAACTTTGTCAAAGTGCACGCAAGCATGCTTGTGCACTTTAAAACAGTGGCCTATATGACCACTGTAGGACATATCTCTATATATCTGTCGTTATAATTAATAGAGGTTGAGATGAATATTTGACTGTGGTTTTAACGAAAACAGGAAGATGTAACCTATCAAAACCACAAAACATTATCTTATGGTACGTCAAATGGTGCAGGAAATTTAAACCCCACCCGAAGCAACCCGAGATAACATTGCGGATTTCACTTTGCCCAACATGCATAAAGGCAAATAAAGAAGATCAATTTAGTTTTCATTTTTTTAAATATTTTTTTAGCTTATTTTACTAGGCTAGCTATTAAAATATATAGTGATGTTTTATGTGTTTATATTTTTAATTGGTTGGAAATATTCTTGATAGAGAGCAACAGTTGGGTTCCGGAAGTAAAAACTATTCCGTATTATTTCAACTTAGTTTTAAAATAATCGGAATAGTGAAAAACTTAATTACCCATGATGCTGTACTGAAAATTCCACCAATCAGAGATTTGAAACAAGCTAAACGCATCAAAAGAACTCTTTAGCTCTGTCCCACTCCCATGCAGTACCGCTTAGTAATCAAGTCGGTCTCTTTACGCTCTCAAAATAATTATATTTCAATATATATGCATATTTTGCAATAAACTAAAAAATAAATAAATAAAAGAAATATAGGTAACACTTTACAACTAGGTTCATTAGTTAACATTAGTTAATGTATTAACATGAACTATGAGGAATACATTTGTTACTGTATTTTGTTTTGTTAACGTTAGTTGATAAAAATACAGTCATTCATTATTTGTTCATGTTAGATCACAGTGCATTAACTAATATTAACTAATTAACCTCATTGTAAAGTGTTACCTTAACATATAGCCTACTGTATATAATCAACACTTTTTAAAAAGTAGTTTTATATTCCTCCATTGTTCTTAATTCGATTATACTGTTTGCAGTGCTTCATGGGACTGTAGTTCTTTAAAGGCGTAAAGTACAAAGTCTTGTATTTTTGACCGACTTTCATATGAGTAACAGGATTGAAAGGAACAGGATTGAGTTTTTAAGCAAAAAATGATCAAATACATGACATATGGCCACACAACATGCTAATAGCATGGGGACACTGAGCAAATTCTAGTGACTTACCTAAAGTTAATAGTTTTTAAAATAAACAAATAACATCTAAGAAATAATTTACGTAACAGGACATTATGTTGAGATTGACCTTCTCAATCATAGTAACAATTTCATCAAATATACAGAAATTAAAATGAGAGGACTTTTGATCTTCCCATTGCCTTCGGAAGACCCAGAGGATGCAACTTCCTGTAAAAATGTGTCTTGCGGAATGTTTTTTTTAGAGTGGGTATGTGTTCGGGTAACAGGACTGAATGAAAACCCAGGGACACAAATAAATTATGAATTTCATCTAAAATATTAGATCACATTACAGATCTTTCCAGGGTCGCACTTCTAGACTTTTGAATAGTTTTTTATCCAAATGCTATAAAAAATCTGAACTCATGACCATTTGGACTGCACTGGATTTTAAATCAGGACTAGGTTACTTTTCAACCTTCATAATATATTTCCAAGTCTATTGTGATAGTACATCGACTTACAATAGGTTGAATGACACGTCTGCCATAGCCTGACGGGGTCTGTAGCGTTTTTAATCGTACTTTTAAACTTCGGGTTTCGGGTAGTAACCGAAGAACAAAGAGAACTACAAAATTCGACTGCTTTACGGCATATACGTCACTTCCACCACCACTTCCTTAAAATCGGACGTGCGAGCCAAATGTTATAGTCATGGCCGAAGCAGCACAGAAAAACAAGAAAGCAAAGGTTTTATCGGAGAAAAGCAAAAAGAGAAAAAGAGAAAGTGATCGCGTTAAAGGCAGAACGAGGTTCAACATTGGGCCAGCATTTTCTCGCTGACGTGAGCTGAAGGAGGAGGAGGGGTGCCCGACCGATGCGGACTTGGCAAAAAAAATAAAATAATCAAATGAAAGCCTGTGTCTAAACGGCGTGCACAAGTGGGCGCTACATTCTTGCAAGTAAATATATAAGATGTACAAAATCATATTTTAGGATACCTAACATGTCTGTGATATTTGTTTATTTGTCTTGCCTCAAGCTATAATGCAAATCGATTTGTAAAATTTGCAGATTCATTTATCGTAGCTTGATATTATAATATTGACGATGTATGGTTATTATCAACCACTCAAACATTGCATTGAAGTATCATATAGATTCAGTAAAACGGTAACCAATAGACTAGGCTACTATAATGACGCTGGCTTGTAAACGTGATCATCGCGATCATTTGTCGTTAGAAAAAAAATAAAACCCATGAAATTATATTCATATGACATGCTGAAATATATGCCACTGTACCTGGGATGAAGACATTTCACACGCGACGCAAGCAGAACACCTGCATGTGACCTCCTCCTACAGTGTTCAGGGCTATCATGGTTGTCAACAATTGCACGTGCATGTAGGATGACAGAGTTTACGACAGTAGTAGAGGTCTAGAGGACAATACTGTTTCCCAAATGTAGGGGGACCCCACCCCGAGAGCAAAAGTTCCCTGGTGTTACTTTAATGACTATGTTTTTTAAAAATTATCATTATTATGTATTTACTTATGTATTAGTGTTGTCTTGTCATATTATGTGTCACCACCAGAGGATGTGCAATTTAAATTTCGTTGTTATGCAATGACAATAAAGGCAATAATAATAACAAATATTTTTTTCTCATGAAAAAAAACAAACATTTTAAAGCATAGGCCTAGATTGGATATAAAGTCACACACCAATGCAAAAAAAAAAAAAAAGATTTCTGAAGGATATTATATTTATGCATTTGGCAGACGCTTTTATACAGAGCAACTTACATTGCATTTTCAAGGTACACATTTTACATTCTTATCAGTTTTTTGCTTTCCCTGGGAAACAAACCCATGACATTGGCGTTGCAAGCACCAACATTCTACTGTTTGAGCTACAGGAAAGCTTTTAAGATTTTAATCATTATATTTCATGGTAAAGTATAGAGATAGAGATTGGGGACATGCAACAAATGCTTTTTTTAGTGGTTCTTTTTTGTTGTTTTTTTAGTGTTATTTGTTTTTACTTATAAATTTTCAATTTGCAGTTAGCCTAATGTGCGGGACACTTCTTTAATAATAATGAATAATAACATTTATTTAGGAGTTAATTTTCATGCATTTTATACATATAATGTCCTGGGGACAGAAATGTCACCCATTAGGTGTAATGTTATGATTGACCTTGGTTCATAGCTTATAACGCTTTAACAAAGACTTTTTAAAAATCTCTATGTGAGAAATGGATGAAAAATGATATATTTCTATAGAACCAACGTCGCTGATAGAATTCCAGTATTATTTGTGACATGAGGCATCGCTTGCATTGCTGCTCTAGTGGTTTAGCCAGCCCTGGTATCTTATCGAAAGTAAATTAAAGTGAAATCCTTTTTTACACATAAAACATAGGCTACATTTTAATCAGAAGAATAGCCAAGAGATGCAAAATAAACAATGTTGCATCGTGAGCACAAATCTTTTCTACGTTCATTTAGGAAAAAAGTGTTAATGCAATACACATTTTGTTCTTACTTATTCAATGAACGTCTTCTGTGAAATATAGTAGATTCCTGACTTTGTGTTCGCACAATAGCAAGAAATGGAACTGCTTGATACTTTAAGTGACTTCAGACCTGTACAGCTATTCAAACTGCTGTTTACAGGAAGCCAGTCTTAGTCTTGTCTGTAGAGTTACATATGACCTGTTTCCCTCACCGTTTTGTACCTCTTATAATGAATTGTTTATGCATGGATATAGTTGTAAAATTCCCCTCAAGACATATTTAGTTCGAACACTGCTGAGAAATGTCTTAGTCATGTCTTTTGCTTAATAACGAATGTGAAAACATAGACTTTTTACCCATGAAACTCCCACTCAAAGTTTCCACTTGATTGTTTTAGGAAATTGAAATTGCATGGGAAACCAAAATTCGCAGACCTGCCAGACATTGACATCAAACCTAAAAGCTTTTCATGAATTCATCTATTCTCCAAACTGTGTATCCTAGGGTCGCCAGGATGCGGGAGCCTGTTCCAGCGTGTCGGGCCACAGTCGGGGGATGCCCCGGAAAGATGGCCAGTGACAAGCTTTTCAACATCCCCATATTATTAAGTATGTCCTTTAAAGAATTCTAAGAAATTAAGAAGTACAATTCTAAAACACACTTCGGACTAGCAAAAAAAGAAATGCAGTTCAGGAATGCAGAAGTCTTGAAATTCTAGTCCACAATGTTTTGCTCAGACAGTAAATTTAGTTCAATTTAGTTATCTTTTCAGTGAGATGATGTGCAACATGGTATTACTGAAAGCAACAATACAGCCATTTGAAGAGTAGAAATTGGATATCTGATAAGATTGTGGTTGAGCACACATTTTTACAACTAAGAAATCATTCTGGGTTTGAACAAGAATGACTTAGACCACATTTCAAACAGATCAGTTCAATCACAGTGTTCTGTAATGTAAATTGGCTGTTAACCGTGCCATTCCCCTTCGATTTTCCTTTTCCTTTTATATTGTCCCAAAAAGTTTTTAAGGAGTTTTTAAGGTGTGGAATTCACATTATATATCAGTCAGGTTGGAAAGCATCCAACTAAACCTATACCCATCACAGAAAACTTATGTTTACATAAAAAAGGTAACACTTTACAAAAAGGTTCATTAGTTAACTTTATTAATAATAGTTAATAAAAATACAGCTGTTCATTATTTGTTCATGTTCACAGTGCATCAACTAATGTTAACAAATATAACCTTTGATTTTAATAACGTATTAGTAAATGTTGAAATTAATATTAACTAAGATTAATAAATGCTGAAGAAGTATTGTTCATTTATAGTTCATGTTAACTAAGGTAGTTAACTAATGTTAATGAACCTTATTTTAAAGTGTTACCAAAATAATAATAAAACATCACTTGATTTATAAGCTGTTTTCCTCATGGGGACCAAAAAAAAAAAATGTCCCAACGACAAGGACATCTTGTACATATAAAAGTTTTCATTCATCTTTTATTAGAGTTCAAGATAATTTTATACAAACTATAAATGTCAAAAGAACTTGATGGATTACAGATCATGACAACAGGCAATTATGTGGATGAGAGATAATTATATTTAAAGATGTTTTTCTTTTGTATTTGAGGATGGTTGTCAATATCTAATCCCACACTTACTGTATACATATATAAAGCAAAAAGAAACCGATACCACATTTATCCATTCACATTTATGACTCTCGTCTACAAAATAGACTACAACTTCTTAAAACAGCATGCACTTGAAATAAGGAAGATACATAACGTATAGAGTAGTATTGTGGCAGGATGTTTGGAAAATGTGGTTACTGCAATGTTCTGCTGTCCTGTCCTGTTTTTGTTTTTTAAATACAAGCAGTTATTAGACTGCTCTCTGTTTTTCTCCAAAACATGATGCAAAGATCCTACTAAATCTTTTTTGTCATTCTTAAAAAACATTCTTCAGATTTAATAACAGTAAATTCAGCTCTTTTAATTCTATTGGTATGCTGTCAGACAGTTTTAGTCAATAACATTGAATTCAGACACTAGTTCTCTTACTGAAGTGATGAATTATGTAATTATTTAGCAGTTGTGATAACCATTGATTAACTGTGTCTAGAGGTTGCTCAGGGTCACTTACTTGGAGAACCCGAAATCATTCCTGTTGATAGAACATGGTTTTAAAGGCAGACTGTCGGTACTGAAATCCAGTGACATGTTCACTACTAGACAAACCCAGGTCCATCTCTGGAAGTGGCCAGAGAGGAAGCCACTGAACAATCTCGAATTTATGGATGAGGTGAACTGTGTCGATAAGAACACCACCACTCGCTAATGCTAATTTAGCCACCATTGCTGACCATGCTGGCTGAAATATCCCCGCTTACATCCAAGCCTAGCTTTTGCAGGTCCAAGCCCATACTGGCCAGCACCTGGAGCAGAGTCATCTCCTGTTGTGTGGCCTGGTCAATCAGGGCTGGACAAGTTGGATTGCACTGTGGCCACTGACAGTTATCGATGAGATGGAAGGGACAGCCCTTCAGAGCGGTTTTGCTGTTTTTATTGGCCTCCTGAAGACTTTTGTCCCAGCACTGCAGAGCACGGGAAAGTGACGTCCCCTTGACCTGGAAATCCATCCAATTACTGAAAGAGAAAAAATCAGAAAGGAAAAATTGGCCCAGGTTTTTTTTTTTTTTAATGTGTTTTTCATAACTGCTTGAACAGCACAGACTACGTAGAGTCTGATCTTTTCCTAGATACAGGTCTGTTTTGTATGCGACCTCAGTCTGAACAGTCATATCAGAATTAGTGTGACTTTAACGTCACTGTCTAGATAGTCACAATTCTGCCAAAAGACAAAAGCCTTCCATGGCTTATAAATAACTTTCATTTCCAAATAATAACTTTCAGGTTCAAATAATAATGAATGTGTTCATCAGGTGTTGATTAGATATGCAATGTTGCAATGTTGAGAAAACAGAAGTGATATGATTTCTGTAAATGCAGTGATGAAAAGCTGTGTCTCAGTTTTCAGTGATCGGTTTATGACTAGTGGAGGGTCTGTGTGTGTAATTCAACAAACCTGGAAGACCTTCTGAGCGTATACCAGCAGTAGGCTTATTTAGAAAGGAACATTTAAAAGATAAAAAAAGAAGCAGTAGGGAGAATCACTGAATTATGAATATTTGACTGCCATTGTGAGAATGACATGTAATCATGTAATCAATAAAAAAGTGACTGTACTTTGAATATGAGTACTTTAAAACGTAATATAATCTAATTAAGTACTTAATTTTTGGAATCTGATCACGCAATCCAAACAAAACATTTTTATCTTTGTAACTTTAATTGGGTTAATGTTAACCAGCTAGGCATTGTTTTAGCAAACAGCAATATGGGTCTGAAATGGAACGCTTTTCACAATCCAATCAATTCCCAATAAATAAAAAATACAGTCCTGCCCTACATTTATTAATTAATAATGCTGTTTGATTAGGAAATAAGTCACATTATAGAAGTGCTTATGTCAAGCACTATGTCAAGTGCTTAAGTGTGGAAAGAGTGCATTCCCAATGCCATTTTTAGTGTACCAATATATTGTACTATTTAATTAATAATAATATGAATATGAATTATATATTAAATAAATTATAACTATTATATTAATTGTATTAATAATAATCTATATATTTTTAAGTCATCCTGCAGCCCCCTTGGAAGCTTGCCCTTTAAGTGCACTTTAAGTTGCTTTAGACGAAAGTTTGAACTAATTGGGAATTTAATGTCCCCTCAGTCTAACCAGTCTCTTTATAAGCAGCTTGTGTTTCGCCATATAGTTTCACGGTTCACCTCACAAATCATCTGTCCCGCTGCTCTCTCAGCTGAGCTCATAGAGGGAGCCATTAATTAAGTGTGAAACCATGAGGTGGCATTTTGGTGACACCTAGAATGCATCATGATGGACGAGTGTTCAAATGCAGGCTGTGAGCTCACCCATGAGGACTCAGTGTGCCTGCGTGTCCTTACCTTTTGGTTATCAAAGTGTGGGAAAGACAGGAGGGTGCGAACACGGCCCTAAAACAACATACAGCAGGACATTTTAGCACACACAAGATATAAAACCTAGAGCAAAACACAGATTCATCATGTTTGCATCCTAATATGAAGAGTAATTAATCACATTTTATAAGGTTACACTGCACATTACTTTTGATGACATGATTTTGACGTGATTATTCAGATATTAGTAACTTAATACATTATGAAAGTAATGTACAACTCACGTAACATCTTTGAAGGAGTTTTTTAGCTCTTTTCCCAGGTTCTGCATGTAGGTCCACTGCTGCTCTGAGAGTGACTGGCCACCCATGTAAATGTTCTCCACTCGTAACTGTTCCTCGTCGAACAACCACTGCACCACAAATAGCGGAGCTACAAAGGGACACATCCTTATTTTAAAGGAAGTAATTCTTATTAGCATTAGTCACTTCTGTGAGAATGTTTTCATTCATATCGCACAGACAGCACACCCTCACCGGTTATGTAGGAGTGCAGTTTGTGTCCAAAGAAGCATTGCCAATCCTCGCCTCTTTTATACTGTTGCTTGCACTTTTCTGGAACAACACCACTCCACAAACTAACAGAGATATTAAATCATCAGAAAATAACAATATGTGCGCGAGTTATGCCCTGAAGTCTAATTCAAATGCCTAATCCTGAAACAGTATAGTTGCACAGTATGAGCAACAAAAAAAGTGCACTTAATTGTGCACTTGTAGTGTAATTCAAATCTTACATTTTTTTTGTACTTGCAGGTAATATTAAATCATATATATTACAGTTTTTCTCAATCGCTTTGGCTTTTTTGACTTTTTTCCCCTCAAAAGTTCAGATCTCTCAATAATTAGTTTCTTGTTCATGTCAGATTTGAATTTCTTATTGATTTAAGCAAATTGCATGTGTTTTGGCACATGTGTTTGAAACAACAATACAATTGTCTACAATTTGCACAATGACTAAGTGTTGATCAAAACTGATGAGTTGATTCTGAGTGGAATTGTCAAACTCTTCACAACTTCTAAACATTCTTTCATCATGTGAGCCATCACATGCAAAATGATCCATTCAGTGTTCAAAATCTGTCAGACATGTTATATTATGATATAAGATCAATTATTTTGATATAGAATGTTTGTAATGTTTGCTAAAGATTGTTTTTTGTACTGAAATAGGAATATATGTACGGAGTTTGATGACAACACAATCAGCACCATTTTTGAACCAGGACAGGAGGAACATCACAACTCTGAGCAGCAGCGGCGGTAGAAATTTGTTACATGTAAACTGAATATTCTTGTCATTGAAGAGCAATGGGAAGATATCTATGAATATATGTATGTGTTAGAGAAAGACATGTAAAAATGTCTTAGCAACTAAGAATTTTCAGCTTACATGTAACACATTTCTGCAAAAATAAATGTACTGTATAAATACAAATGTTCATTTTCTTTTTGTGTACTACAGTATTGACTTTTCCCAGTCAATTTTTACCCACTGTCTGTATCTGTATTTAAAATACTCAGTGTGATACACAGACAAAACAAAGCAGTTAGTGTTATTAAAAAAGTAGACAAAATAACCCATAAAATTTGTATTTATCAAATATTTAAAACGTCTAAAGATTTTGACCCAGTGTTTTAGGTGAGTTATTACGCTTTGCAGACATGAAATGGAGTTGTGATGTTCCAGCAAACAGTTAAAGCTCACTTAAGTGTACATGACTTTCAACACACTTAAGTACACTTTGTAATATGCCAAATTAAAAGTTTTACTTTGACAATAGTTGCTTATAAGTACATTCAGCAGTGCACCATATTTCAAAGACAATAGAAGCTAACACACTTTACTTGTTACACATTTTTTACATGTAGTTACTTACTGTAGTATTAACTATAAATTATGCATTATTACATGCAACTAACCCTAAACCAACCAACCCTAGTACATGCAGTTAATTATTATTACTCAGTACTTAAATTTATAATTACACTGTAACACAGAGACCTTAAAATAAAGCATTATTCAGTTCACTCTCAAGTATTTGTGTAATAAACTGTAAAATAAAATGTTACCAAAACCCCATAGCTTGAGTGTATACTTTACCGAAGTCCTTTTTTTATGGCATCTACAGGGGTGCAGGAAGCACTGTCTGGACAGTCAGGAACTTTTTGCTGTTTGCTTTCCAGAAACCAGCCTGAGTCGACAAGGCCGCGCACCTGAGCATCTGCACCCAGCTGCTCCAGAAGACCGGACACCTTATCAATGTTCAGCAGCACACCTGTTCCACCGGCACTGCAGGACAGAATAATCCCAAAATATTACCTCAGCCCCCAAAATCTAGTTTGTCAAACCAATGAACTACAGATATCGCTTTGAATATGAAATGGCTTTAACAAATGCTTTGGGAAAACCAACAAAGCATGTTGCTAACCTTGGAAGAATCTTGCATGGCAGGACACATATATAGATATTATGTCATTGTCTATAGCATTACAGGCTGCAGTTAAAAATGTAATGGTAGACAACAGGATGTGCTGAAAATAGTGCTTCGGTCAGTGTATGGAGGTGGTCTTGTGGTAAAACTCAAGGGGTGGTCCATGGACGAGAATAGGATTTCATGGTAATCCAGATGGCTCTGTTTCAATTGTTCATAGCATCTTGTTATTAGATCTCAATATGCAGCAACAGGTGTAATGGTTGCTAGTGTTCTCTGTTTATAAGTGAATTCAAATCCAATTATGGGAATTATAATAGTTATAGTTCTTTGTGGAAATAAATTGCAGAACATCCACAAATATAATTGTCTGAGCAATAATAGTAATATAGTTAACCTCTAATCCCTTTTTCGAGGCCAATGCAGAAAGCTCACTGTATTTCGGGATCAATACTATTAATGAATCTATCTTTTACTATAAATCCTTTCCTTAATTTGAGGAACATACAGATACAAATCAATGTCGTGAATGTCATTTTCAAACAAGAGTTTGGTTACATAGCCAGTGAGATCTCACCTCGTTCCTGCCAACATCACAACTTTGGCTTGTTTCAGTCCTTTTGGGGCAAGATCTTTGATCACCTCCCGAATGATTTGAGATCCCATGAAAGCATATTCTAGGGCGGAATAAAGAAATAGAGCATCCTAATTTTGGTAACAAAAATGGTAATGGTCAGACCAAATGTATCGCTGACATATGTACCTGTTTCTTTTCCCTGTTTGGATTTTGATGCTACTTTGTTACCACTCCACACATCACTTGAACAGTAGGGAACAAACCTAGTTACATAAGATACATCAGATAAGATACATAAGTCAGTTAGATGTTAATTATAGGTGATATAAATCTCACTCTTGAATTTCTCAGAAACTTACACAATATTGGCATTATACCAGTGAGGATTTTCATCAGCTTGTGTTGATAGCAAACCACTCCCTGCAAATAATTGTTTTCATTAAGAATCACTGAAGTATGGCTTTCTAGCAGATGTGTGTCTGGTTAATATCAGCCTATACCTTTGCGTGTCTGAGGCCAGTCAGTCGAGCTCATAAGTCGGGGGATAGCTTTGTATCTAGAATCGCAGGTCTCTTTGTTGTAGCAGCACCAGCCACCTAAATATGATTAATTGGAATTAACCTCACATTAGCCATCGTTTGTGCAGACTTCAAAAGTTTAGACAGTTTGAATATTGGCACAAATTTGCTGTATTTAACTTGTGATTCCTCCCTTCTGGTAAAAAGAAAAACTTGCGGTAGAGAGGATACAGATTTAATCAACCATAGTACTAAATAATATTAGTCTACTATATTATTTGAACAAAAACAGTCCAATTAATCAGCCTGTTAGAACAGTTACGGCTTATTGTTGTTACAATTACGTGTTTAGTAAGTTTATTAGTCCCTCCCCCTCTATTTAAAGTCACTTCCTCTTGTTGAGAGACGTTGCATTATTTATGTGCTCTCGCCTTGTTCTCCTTCTTGTATTGTTTAATTTTGACTTGGCTAATTCAACATTGCATGTTACTTTTCTTGTCCAGTGAAACTATATATCTTCTCGACACACCGGTGAACCAGCGTGATGTGACGTGCTCCGAAAAAGCAAGAAAAATGACATGTCTAAGAAGATGACCAGCAGTCAAAATAACGCAGAGCACCGCATTTAAGCCCGCTGACCTCTCTCGACAAAATTAACTTTGTTTAAAATACTTACCTTCCAAAAATATCAGCCATCTCTTACTTCCTTTGAACTCCTTTAGGTAAAACCTGTGGGGCACAAATAAATATAGATGGTATGGGGAACATATGAGGACCATATGAGGACATTTTCAAAACGGTCAAAGGACCAATATTTAATGTGACGTCACCACACTGCTACAATTTTGTAGCTAATGGTCTTACAGGTCATTAACATGACACATACAGTTTAATGCAGTACAAAACTGAAAATTGCCAAGTTTATTAAATGCACCTCTGGCTAGCAGTGAAGATAGGATTGCTGTGTCTTACCCAGCGGCAGTACCGTCGTTGCATGTCACTAATGTGTTTTTAAGAAAGTACAGCTTCATTTCATCAACAGGCTTGTTGACAGATGCGCTTTGTTGGGTGGTGCCGCGACCTCCGGGATTCGTTTCTTTACTGGAATCGGCAGCACCTGCCAGCCCAGGGTTTGGGTCATCTTCAGGGCCATGCTGGGTTGCCTCTACAGCTTGGCTGTTAGGCTTCTTTGCAGGTTTTCCACCCGGCTTGACATTGCGATTGTTGTTCTGGCAAGAAATGACTCCCAGCAGAAGCAGGAACATAACATGACACAGAATATTCATATTAAATCCGACAGGACCTCCCTAAAAAAGGCCAAACAGAACAGTCCGCATGAAACGATTTATAGCAACATCTTCATTTTTATGAAAGACACTGCTTTTAATTCATTTAATGACTTAATCTGCCACCACCAATGAAATTACAAGTGCTCAACCTTATGGCCACAATCTTAAAATGAACACTCACCCCTTTAAGCAACTGGTCCTGGTCCCCTTGGCGTCTTGGAAGGCTAAAATCCTCAGGCGCTGCGGGAAATGTGGTTTTTGAATTGATGCTGTGCTGGCGTCCTGAACAGATCCTTGTCTTTGGTTGTGGTCTGTGCTAGATTTTATAGTGCCACCATATGGGCAGCATTTCTCAACATCCCCTTTGAGCTGGTGCCAGCTCTGGGCTGCAACCAATGACACACCAAACCTGGACGTCTAATGGCGAGGAGAAAAGATAACATGCGCTCTCCCAACCATATTTCAAAGACTTCCCCTCCCCACCTAACTTAGTCTCACAACAAGCCCTCCCGCCCTCCCCTCGACTTTGATTTAAACACCTACATGGTTGAAATACCTGCATAACCCAGCAGCTACATGGCATGTGGCTCTAGGTCATTGGAGCAGACCTATCCCATGCTCACTCTAATATGGAGAAACTCTTCACTCACTCCTAATAATCCTTTGAGTGTCTCTTCTGAAAATGTGAACTCTCAAATTAAAGAAAGAGATGTTTGTAAAATGGCAGTGAACTGTGCACAGATTTACAAAGTATCTGCTGATTTCTATGCCAGGGTTAAAGTGTGACCTTCACATTAAGCTGCAGATGATACTGATGCTGTCATTATCCACTCTGCTTATCTATCATGGTAAAATTGATATGTAAATGAATGATGTTATGGAAAGTTTGTTACATCTTCGGGAAGGGAAACCTTTTTATCTTTGCATCTGACCAACTGAAGCATTATACTTCCATCGAAATAACAAGCACTGTCCCTTGCTTGAAAAAGGTCTCTTTATTAGACTGTGACATGAGAATTTTCTACAAATATTGTGGTAATCAATTGTCAATCCAGTTTTATCCAGAAATCGCTGGGTATAACTTAAAAAAAGATTGGTATACTCAAGAATCAATAAAAGGTAAAAGGAATATTATTATAGTATTATAAATTTACAATAAAACCAACAACAAAATCCTACTAATACATATCTACACTGTAAAAAATTATATGATCAATCAGTTATGACAACACATGTTTTTATATTGCTTTAACTCATCAAAATAATTTTCAACTTTTTAAAAATAAGTTATACAAGATTCAACTAATTTTTAAAGTCAGTTTAATGTCATTTAAGTTGAAATTACTTCAACATCCAAGTTGATTGTACTTAAAAATAAGGCAGCAACTTATTTTTTTACAATGACAATGAAAAAAGTTATTTAGAAACTAACCAACTTTCTAATATAATATATGATATGATATGATATAATATAATATAATAAAATATTATATTATGATTGCTTAACCTGGACTTCTCGTATAGGCACAGTTTTAGACTCAAGATGTTTTACCTTTCATTGTGTTGTAAGACCTGAAGTCTTTAAAGTGTTGCCAGAAATGCTTCAGATATGTGAAAATATTTAGACAAAAATGTCTAAACAGCTAATCAAATGACATTTCTGAATTTGATCTACTGAGCTTAAAACATTCTTCATTCTTTCTGTATTTAGAAGCACGCACAGCGCTCCTGTCTTCCCAAAATTCACTGCAACAATCTGCGAAGCAGACCTCAAAATGCAGAAAAACAGAGAAAAAAAAGGTGTAAATCCTTCACCTGCTTTTTCCAATACAAGCCAGAATGTTTTGAAAAAAGCTTTTAGATGGCATTGCTTTGTCTTTTTTTGTCTTTGATATCTGCTTCAATAGATTTTTGCAGAAGCTGGCTAGATGCTGCAGATAGTTAGACTTTGTCTGTGGGTCTGAACCCGAAGCAACTCAGTGGCTTTTGACCAGAAATGACACGAAGAGGAACAGATGATCATGATGTCTGATTTTCGTTAAAAAGGAAACCAATTCCATATCACTGCATAATCAAGTGTCCAAGCCATTGGCCAGCAAAGAACTAGAACTCAGTTTTGTTTGGAATGTACAGCCAAGGTCAGTTCCTGACATTAAGCACTTGAGTGGTCCGAGCACTTTGTCTGTGTCCGTGTGTGTCAACACTGCATTTGAAGGCAGGCGAGTGCATTTCTCAGCTGACAGGCATCAAAGCATGCCGCGCCTCAGAGAACTGTATAGATCTGATTTTCAGAGCAGAGTAATGTGTAAAGGTCGTGATCCAAAGGGATCACATCATCTAAACACCTAAGCTGAATGCTTGCGATTTGCACACCAGGCAGTTGTTCGGCGTGTTCAGTGCATGTAGATCCAAATTCATCTAGAGCTATAGGTTGAATTGAACCATGATGTATGGGATCATTTGAAAATCTTAGATAGTTTTGACTGTCAGCAGTGCTCAAGTGCATTTTATGAGAGAGAAATATATATGCAAAGGTGCAGGTGACTTGCACGCTCACAATGTAAGCCCCAAGAGGAGTGATGATTTTCGCTGAGAACAGTTCTGTGATTATGGCTGTTTGTCATCAGCACTGACATCTCAGGCTTTGCTGGATTGGTGCAAAGTGTGAGACGCCCACTAAAGTGCTGAAGCAGGCGTTATGGTAGATGACATGTTAACCTTCTGTAAGCAGTCAATGGGATTGATGGCCTTGGCAGGCTCCATGATGTAATAGCCATAGAAAACAAGTGGCATGATTTGAATTTCGAGATTGCACAGCAAGAGTGCAACTCAAAAGTCACTTTCATAATGCAAGAGCTTCATCGCATCGTTCCACACCCAACTGAGGTGTATTAGAATGTCGCAGGTGTGTAGTATTAAATGGCTGAACATACTATACCTGTTATGGTGCATTGTTGATGCACTAACCACTGTGAAAACAATTTACTTGTGTGTTGCTGAACAATTAAGCAATAAACGTTTTTCCACACAATGTGTGATGACTCAATTTTTTTTACCTTGATATACATCATAAATCTAGTTGCTCAATACATATTTTAAAATATTTTGGGTAACACTTTATTTTAAGGTGACGTAGTTACAAGATACTATGTGTACTTACTGTAGTAATAACAGTAATTTATAAATAATTACAAGTAACTAACCATAAACCAAACCTAACTCTATAGTAAGTACATGTTAAATAGTATTTTTCAGTACTTATTTGAGTAAGTACAATGTAACTACGTCATCTTAAAATAAAGTGTAACCATATTTTTGTGTACATTTTTAACTCTACGCTGTACACTTTGATTTATACAGTATAACCCAGGCATTACATTAAAAACAATAATTAACACTGATGCAATGGAGTTTTTAATAAGCTGCCAAGGGATGTTACCTACTGTATATCTCTCTTCTGACTATACAGTAATCCATCTATCTCCATCTATTTTTTAGATAGTCATTTAAATGCAATACTGTATTTTATATTTTGCTGCTGGAGCAAATGGGAACGCAAAAAGTAATATTTGCTGTGGTCTCCCATGTACTGCACCTGTAAATGGTGACCTCATGTCATGTCGGAGTAACAAAAGTTACGAAATTTCCTTAAAACGCAATCAAAAGTTTGCCTTTCTATCGTTTACTTCCACGTTTCAAACCTGAAAGTGCAAAAAGGGTCTATTTACACATGTGTTCTGGAACAATTAAGCAGTAACTGAGATATGTCTTATTACGGGAGATACCAACCTCCACGGCTCTAACATTGGAGAAAGCTTAACGTTCAACTTGGATCATGTGTGCCTTGATAACCAATCACATCGTAGCCTTGACGTCATTGAATTGCTTTATATGATGAACAGATTGAATTTAGGCTTTTATTCACATATAAATATTCATCAACTCAGACATCGGTTGTGGTAAACAGAAGCTCAAGCATGAGGTTCATTCTCGTGTTACGCAGCACGTTTGAGCTTCAGTAGGAACTAATGAGGTTCATTCTCGTGTGTTACGCAGCACGTTTGAGCTTCAGCAAGGACCAGTGAGGTTCATTCTCGTGTTATGCAGAATGTTTGAGCTTCAGTAGGAACTAATGAGGTTCATTCTCGTGTGTTACGCAGCACGTTTGAGCTTCAGAAGGAACCAGTGAGGTTCATTCTAGTGTTACACAGCGCGTTTGAGCTTCCGCAAGAAACAATGAGGTTTGTTCTAGCATGTCAAGCAGGTTCGGTTGAACTTCTGTATTATGTTTGCTGATTAAACTAAACAGCTTAATTCATATTGATTAGCTTTACAATCTCTTTATGAACTTTTTAAAGCATCAAAGTGGTAGTTGCGTAGCTGTCAATGGAGGGAGAGAAAGCTCTTAGATTTAATAAAATAGATCTTCATTTGTTTTCCAAAGATTGACGAAAGTCTTACGTGTTTGGAAAGACATGAGGGTGAGTAATTCATGACAGAATTTTCATTTTTGGGTGAACTATCCCAAGGGGGCAACTTACACTGACCGTCTGGAAGTCACTGACTGACTGTCTATCCCATTGTTTATGGACTGTATATCAACACTGCTGTTTTACATGTCAGCCGGGATTTTTTTTAATACTTTTTACAAGGGCAGTTGCCATTGAGTTTCCTAGGTTGAAGTGCTTTGTTCAAGAGTTTTACCCCCTACATCACATTTTTTTTTTACAAAACATCTGAATCCTGAGTACTATTGGGATTCGTCTGTAAGTGTTTGTTAGAGTCCACTAGTTGGGTCATGTGGGGCCTTATCAAATGCTTGGGCAAATAGCTTGAAGAGCCAGCACAAACTCATGACAGTGCTGAGCAGCAGAATGGCCTTGAAGTCATGCTGGTGAAGCCACACTCCTGTCAAAGCCATTGATTAATGTTCCCTGGGGTCACGCCACCCTCTGGGACCTCACATAAGCTGGCCCATCTGATCCGAAATGCAGCCGTTGGAGGTGCCAACACAACTGTAGGCTCCTCAAACAATGTCATGACTTACAAAGACAAACATCTATACATTCATACATATGCTCACCTGTTATGCGCTAATGTTTCATTCCATATAGAGGCATAAAGAGTGATCTTATTCATGTACAAGACAACCATTTTAAGACGCTCACATGGGCAATTCTTCAAAATATCTGCATCTGCGTTCTGAAAAGGTAAAAACGTCATACAGTTTTGGAAACGACATGAGGGTGAGTAAATAATGACAGCATTTTGTTTATGTGATAAACCAGAGACAGTATTAGGAGGAAGAGACATTAGTTTGAATTACCACATAACAGCAGACTAGGGTTTACAGTACAAACACACTTTCATCTTATGTATAAAAATACCTGACAGAGAGATATGAGCTAGAGAGGGTGTTCAACATTATAGTCAGGTATTTATTGGATGCTTCAGATGTTGCCAAGAAACAAAATGATGTGCATCCGAAAGTTTTCATGGTTTGTGTGGATTTATATTACCATTGTACTCAAAATTTACAGCAACAATTTTTCACAGATACAGGAGCCATAATGTTTTGAATTTTTTAAGTCTGTTTTTGATGCCGATTTCCTCAAAATAAAAGTGGATTCCTCTGAGAGGTGAGTTTAGGCGAAACAGTTCTTTCTCAGACACACAACACAGGATCCAAAACACACCGTCACATCACATTATTATTAATGCATAATTATCAGTCAGTCTTTATGAATGACGTATATGTGTCCTGATGTATGTTTCTTCATAAACAAATTAAAGTATTTTAATTTGACAAATTTAAAAACAAATTATAAAGTATTTAAATATTTAATCTTGCAAGTAATCCTGCTTATTACAAATAAATATAAAAATAATTTTGAATCATCAGGGTCCTAGCACCAATGGCTCATGTGCCTGCATTTTTCCAAATATTATGTGTTTTAAAGTCAACAAGTCTTGAATCTCCAATGATACTATATGTTAGGTTTTAATTAAAAGAGCTTACAATGTATGTGTCACGGATACACAAGCATCAGCACCAGACCTGTTTACTCCGCCCACTCGTTCGTCATCCCCAGAATACTAATCACCGTCACCTGTCTTCCTCACCTGATGCCACTCAGTATTCACTTACCTTCACCTTTATAAACTGCACCAGTTCCCTCAGTACACCGTCTGGTCTCGTTGACTAAACCTTGACGTCCTGACTCCAGCTTCTACTTTGAAGATTCTCACCCACCTGAAAACTCACTAGTTCCTTGAAGATTCCCGCCTGCATTCTATTCCGTTTGCCTTCTCCGTCTGATCGGCGTCCTTCGTCCAAGTTCGCCACCCACTCATCTGCAACAGATAAGAGACTCTGTCAATCCAGTTCCTGACGGACTTTCCAGTCTGATATCTTTAAATGTTTACCTGCTGATTGTTTCAAGAGGCTAATAAATACTTCACTTGCACGAGCCTGTTTGTTTCCTCTCAATCTGTGACAGAAGACCAGACCAACGATGCAAGAGAACGCGGAGGGCGGCGAAGAAAGCCCTTCGCTTCAACATCCATCTGCAGCGGTCCGGCAAGATTTTCAACATCCACTCGTCACTCAATCAGTCACATCTGCCTCTGTCAGTCCCATGGCCCGACCCGCATCTTTCTCTGGTGAGGAGGGGGAGTGCAGCGGTTTTTTACTTCAGTGTGAACTGTATATAGAGATGCAAGCTACTCAGTTTCCCACTGAGCGAGCGAAAATCACTTTCATTATCTCACTACTCACCGGACGCGCTCTTCTCTGGGCTCGAGCGCTTTGGGATGCCAAGAGAACGGTAACACAATCTCTCTCAAGTTTCATTACCCATTTCCGAGAAGTTTTCTCTCATGCTACTAATGCATTGTCTATTCATGACCAGTTATTTCGATTGCGGCAAGGAAAATCATCTGTTTCTGAGTATGCTTTGCAGTTTCGTACGCTGGCCGCTAATAGTGGATGGAACGAGACAGCGCTCGTCACCACTTATCGTCAGGGTCTCAACCGAGACATATGTCTGCAACTGGCCATCTATGACGACAACATCGGCATAGAAAACCTCATCCAGCGTTCCATACGCATTACTCAGCGCAGAACTGCCTGCCTATTTGACCGCCCTGCACCTCCTCCTCATCCGATACCGCCAGATAGCCTTCCAGAACCTATGGAAGTGGATTCGACTCATTTAAGTTCCACTGAAAGATTACGACGAATCAACAATAATCTATGTCTCTACTGTGGGACTGCAGATCATCTCATCAGCACCTGTCCTGTTCGACCTCCACGACCAGCGGTGAGTACTGTGGTTCTCCCGTTTCCTATTTCATCAATGAAATATACCTCTGTTTGGCTGACATATCTTCACCGATCTGTTCCAGCGAAAGCGTTGATTGATTCAGGATCTGCTGGCAACTTCATTTCCCTCACTACTCTTCAGAAACTCCAAGCTCGTCGAAAGTCTGTGAATCATCAATTACATGTTCAATCCATCCTGGGTAAACCGCTGGGTCGTGGTCACATCCGGTACTGCAGTCCCATGCTCACCGTCAAGATGGGGGCTCTGCATGAGGATAAATTATCTTTTCTGGTACTGGAGGGCTCCACGGCTGAGATCATCCTGGGACGCCCGTGGCTGGAACTCCATTTCCCAAACATCTGCTGGTCCTCAGGTGAAATTTGTCAATGGGGAGAAACCTGCTTTTCTCAGTGTCTGCTACCCATCAAAAAGGTACCGTCTTCTTCTTCCTCCGAATTCCAAGTGTCCGTCAACTCAACTACTATCGAAAGTCCAGCCACCGACACCAAACCTGAGATCCTACTTCAATACCGGGCGTTCCAGGATGTGTTCGACAAACAGCTGGCGACGAAACTCCCACCTCATCGGCCATGGGACTGTGCGATCGACCTGCTGCCTGGGGCTGTGTGGCCGCGCGGAAATATCTACCCACTGTCCATCCCGGAACAGAAGGCCATGGAGGAGTATATCGAGGAGGCTCTTCGTCAAGATTACATCCGACCTTCCACCTCCCCTGCCGCTTCCAGTTTCTTCTTCGTTGGTAAAAAGGACGGAGGCTTGCGCCCTTGTATTGACTACCGGACACTCAACAACTCTACTGTCAAGTATCGGTATCCCCTTCCTCTGGTTCCATCAGCCCTAGAACAGTTACGTGGTGCTCGGGTATTTTCCAAACTGGACTTAAGAAGCGCATATAATTTGATCAGGATGCGAAAGGGTGATGAAGGGAAGACGGCGTTCATCACCCCAGCAGGTCACTATGAGTACAGGGTTATGCCTTTCGGGTTGTCCAACGCTCCCGTCATCTTCCAAGGCTTCATGAACGAAATCTTCAGAGATCTTCTTCACCGTTTTGTCATTGTGTATATTGATGACATTCTGATATATTCCTCCAGTCTACCCGAGCACCACCATCACGTCAAACAGGTATTACAACGTCTTCGTGAGCATCAACTCTTCCTGAAGTTGGAGAAATGCGAGTTTCACCAAGAAACCATTCAGTTCCTGGGCTATGTGATTACACCACAAGGGATTACCATGGACCAGAGGAAGGTGGAAGCAGTTTCCAACTGGCCTTTACCATCCACCATCAAGGAACTTCAGCGATTTCTGGGCTTCGCAAACTTCTACCGCCGATTCATCAAAGGTTTCAGCCAGATCAGTTCTCCCATTACCTCACTGTTACGCAAAGGGGCTAAGTCTCTGTCCTGGACCAACGAAGCTACCATCGCCTTTGAGAAGCTCAAAACATCCTTTTGCACCGCTCCTACTCTTGTTCACCCGAATCCTGATCTTCCTTTTGTCGTCGAGGTGGACGCTTCTACTACGGGAGTAGGAGCGGTGTTGTCTCAGCGGCAGGGGAAGCCTCCCAGACTCCATCCATGTGCCACCTTCTCCAAGAAACTGTCCCCGGCGGAGCAGAATTACGACATTGGCAACCGGGAACTCCTAGCAATCAAGCTGGCTCTGGAAGAGTTGAGACACTGGCTGGAGGGAGCTAAACACCGTTTCGACGTTATCACTGATCATCGAAACCTGGAATACCTTCGAGATGCAAAACGACTCAACACCCGTCAAGCCCGCTGGTTACTCTTCTTTACACGTTTCCATTTCAAAGTAACCTATCGCCCTGGTGATAAGAACATCAAGGCTGACTCTCTTTCACGTTTGTACCAACCTGACACCATTCCTTCCAATCCGGAATCCATTCTCCCTCCAGCCATGATAGTGAGTCCCATTCAAGGGAGTATCGATGACCATATTACGGAAGCCACTCATACTGAACCTGCTCCGCCGGGAGGTCCTGAGGGACGGATCTATGTACCATCCCGTCTACGTCCGTCTCTCAAGGACTCAGTACATACATCTCCGGGCTCTGGACACCCAGGCAGCCAGCAAACCCTCTCGCTCATTCAACAGCGCTACTGGTGGCCCAGTATGACCCAGGATATCTCTTCCGATACGTCAGAGGATGTTCCATCTGCGCCATGGCCAAGGTACCTCGACGTCTCCCCGAAGGCAAGCTAGTTCCTCTGCCCGGGCCCACTAGACCTTGGTCTCATCTCGGGGTAGACTTTATCACCGATCTTCCCTCATCGGAGTCCTACACCTGTGTCCTGGTGGTAGTCGATCGATTCTCCAAAGCATGCAAACTGATTCCTCTGCCGGGTTTACCCACAGCCTTCGAAACCGCAGAGGCACTGTTCACCTATATCTTCCGGCATTTTGGCATTCCGGAGGACATCGTTTCAGATCGTGGCCCACAATTCATCTCCCGCGTCTGGAAGTCTTTTTTCAACCTTCTCGGAGTCTCCGTAAGTCTTACATCTGGATATCACCCTCAATCAAATGGACAAACGGAGAGGAAGATTCAGGAGATCGGGAGATATCTGAGGTCATATTGTCACAACCATCAGGACTGCTGGAGCCGCTATCTGCCCTGGGCCAAGTATGCACAGAACTCCCTTCAGCAATCCACTACAGGTCTCACTCCATTCCAGTGCATACTCGGCTTTCAGCCGCCCCTGTTTCCCTGGTCAGGTGAGGCGTCCGAAGTTCCAGCAGTCCATCATTGGTTCCAGGAGAGCGAGAGGGTCTGGGACTCAGCACATACACACCTGCAAAGGGCTGTTCGGAGGCACAAGAGCCAGGCCGACGCAAGATGATCCGCGACCCCTGTATACCAACCTGGACAAATGGTCTGGCTCTCTACCAGGGATATCCGCCTCCGACAGCCCTGTCGCAAGCTGAGTCCCAGGTACATCGGTCCGTTCGCTATACAGAGGCAGATCAATGAGGTTACCTACCGGTTGTCACTCCCTTCACACTACCGCATTGCACCATCCTTCCACGTATCCCTTCTCAAGCCATTTACTGATCCTTTGTTTCCTTCCTCCACAGGGTCTGGTGCTGAAGACGTACCTCCTCCTCCTCCTGTAGATCCGGCAGTGGAGAACATCTACCAAGTCCGTGAAATCCTCGATTCCAGGCGGCGGGGTGGCCAACTGGAGTACCTCGTGGATTGGGAGGGTTTTGGACCTGAAGAGAGGTGTTGGGTCCACCGGGATGACATACTGGATCCTGCCCTTCTCCAAGACTTCCACATGGCCAACCCCAGTCGTCCCGCACCAAGAGGTCGTGGTCGTCCCCGTCGTCGGTCCTTTCCGCCCTCAGGAGCTGGCCGTGGAGGGGGGGGGGGGTACTGTCACGGATACACAAGCATCAGCACCAGACCTGTTTACTCCGCCCACTCGTTCGTCATCCCCAGAATACTAATCACCGTCACCTGTCTTCCTCACCTGATGCCACTCAGTATTCACTTACCTTCACCTTTATAAACTGCACCAGTTCCCTCAGTACACCGTCTGGTCTCGTCGACTAAACCTTGACGTCCTGACTCCAGCTTCTACTTTGAAGATTCTCACCTACCTGAAAACTCACTAGTTCCGTGAAGATTCCCGCCTGCATTCTATTCCGTTTGCCTTCTCCGTCTGATCGGCGTCCTTCGTCCAAGTTCGCCACCCACTCATCTGCAACAGATAAGAGACTCTGTCAATCCAGTTCCTGACGGACTTTCCAGTCTGATATCTTTAAATGTTTACCTGCTGATTGTTTCAAGAGGCTAATAAATACTTCACTTGCACGAGACCTGTTTGTTTCCTCTCAATCTGTGACAGTATGATACTTACAAAACAGACTGACTGAAAAAATATTCAGCCATTCAAACTGATGGAAAGATTAATTTTAAAGTATTTATTATCCTTTGAGAAAATGTGTATTATAGCTCTTCATCTGTCAGTATTATTGAGATAAATGGCTGACCATATAGAATTTAATGTAAGCATCAGCTGACCATCAGAAATTCATGACATTTGGCATGTTTCCTCAGACTGTCCTTTTGTCCATAACCATGTTTTGTGAAGTTCGGACATTATATTCACAAGATATAGGCCAATTTGTCACGGGCCACACCAAACAATATATCAGCCTATCTCCACAACAAACTAAATGAATCAGAATTCTTTTGATAACTTTTTGTCTGGAGTATCTTGAGATGGTGGATAGCCAGGTTAGTGTGAATTGGACAAAAAGCCTAGGACGAGTTTAAAAAGTAGGGTTTCCAAAAAATTTGAATGACGGATTAATATATAAAAATAAAAACAATATATGTGGCAATTGATGCCAGAATTATTAGGAAATAAAGAAATCTCATGCTATCAATTTCAGATTCTTACAAAATTTGGTACACAACCTCAGTTCGACACTACATACAAACATGTTTATTTCTGAATAGTCGGCCCTGATTTGACATTTTTACCTGCTGCAAACTGACTAGTTGCTGGCATCAATGTTTGTTGGTTTATCCAAGTAATACTTGAAAACCACAAAAGCAACACCCCAAATTTTCATTAGCTTTTATATTTGCATCGCTTATTTGCTTAGAAATTCCTTAGATAATTGTAATCATAACGGTCTCAAGATGGTGTAGGATTACAAATTTAAGAATCTGTTTAAAATCTGCTGATCTTATGTCCTTACATAACATTACATGAAAAACTAAGGTAGAGTAAATTGAAATTGAGCGTCAGCGTCAGTTCTGGCAGGCCAGGTAGTCAAGACGCTGCTAATGCTTTGCTATCAACACTGTCCCGTCAGCTGATCAGCTCCAGCTGAGCTGCATTAGCTGATTAACTCCCCTCGTTGCTCAATGGCCAAAGCTCAAACAAGGTGCCTATTTAAAGCTCATTCACCTTGCTCATACATGCTTGCTGCTCGCTCTGCTGGTTTGCTGCTCGCTCTGCTGGTTTGCTGCTCGCTCTGCTGGTTTGCTGCTCGCTCTGCTGGTTGCTGCTCGCTCTGCTGGTTTGCTGCTCGCTCTGCTGGTTTGCTGCTCGCTCTGCTGGTTTGCTGCTCGCTCTGCTGGTTGCTGCTCGCTCTGCTGGCTCGCTGCTCGCTTCTGCTGCCCGCCACCTCCCCAGCTCCTCCTTATGCATAACGTGGCATTTGCTATGTCATGTTGCCTGCTCTGTTCACGGGGGGATATTTTAGCTCTCACAGTCTTAAACCGTGTGAGCGTTCCCTAATGCTGCTGCTGCTGTCCTCTGACTCTCTGCTATTTCATGGTGCTCATGAAAGGTCAGAGGACTCCCTGAACAGAGCCATACCGCCAAATTTTAATTCAGGAACATCAACTTGTTTGCAATCTATTCAATAAAATTCTTAAATTATATTTTTTGTCTGTGTGTTCTTGACTTAATGGACCTGACAGAATTTAGCATTTAAAGCTGCAGTCCGCAGTTTTTCCTCTTTGTCGCCATCTCTGTTCGAAATCTGCAATTACAGTCATTCGCGGAATTATCAACTTTACATGAGTTGTACCTCGGCACGGCACAGCGCGGATGAATCCAATGTTTTGAGGAGAGTGTGCGGCTGTCAGTCACCGCGCCGGTGTGGATACTGGCATTCAGAATCACAGATTCTACTTTTTGGAAGTATGACCAACATAAGAATTTTCACCCTAAAATGTCATCTGAACAAGTAAGTAACATCCACTTTTGTTCTTCTGACCAACTAATGGAAAAAAACATTGCAGTAAATCGCGCTGATTAAATCAATCGCTTATCATATCACGTCAAACCGTGCAAATTATACTTTGTTCTCAAATTGTTAATGTTAACAACATCAGCATTGCGTGACTACATTTAAAGCCCTTCAGATATTTATCGTTGTTTTCGCATGCCCGGTTGCAGTCTCTTTTTCCAAACTCTCAGTCCAAAGTCTTTTGCATTTTACAACGGGTGAATCTCCAGTTGTCACTGGTGATTGTAGTTTGAACCTTTCTGGATCCGCCATCAAATTAATAAGTTTAATGATATCAAGTGCTGTGAGAAAAGGCTATAAATCTCCACCTCCAACATCCTCACTCGCAATATAGCCGCCGAGGCACCTTCTTTATGTGTACAGATGTGACGTAATGACGCAAAGACATGCTTAGACTTACCTGCGGAAATCCACCAGTACCACTGGAATTAAAAACTTTATTACAAGCTTACCGTTTTGAATCGAGCTAAGGCAAGCAGATAGTTTTAAACACTAGCTGGTTATGTACTTGCTCTAAAAGCTGTTAAGCATGAGATTCCTGCCAGTCCTGTTCTCTCTATTGTAAGTTAAATGAATCAGATTACTGAGATTCTTTGTCTTTAATGGCTCTGGGAGCCCCTGGCACAGTCGTTAAAGAGTTAGGCTGATTGGATTATCATCAATGTATTTGAATGAGACTGTCATGCTGATGAGATCAGGACTGGGGAAATAGGCTGACTCCTGTACTTCATTTACCTGCCACCACTATGTAATCCCACCCCATTGAAATGTATATAAACTACAATGTATACTGCTTTATTTAGACTTGATGACTGCAGCTACCGACAGCTTGTGTTCTCAATAAAGAATCCTGCTGAAGATACAACCAAGTCTCCTGGTCTCTGCTTCGTCGAAGGAAAAGTTTCCAACAATGGCATGTGCCAAATTTCATGCAAATCGGATTAAAAAAGTAGGGGTTTTTTTGGGGGTATTTTGCTTCTAGCCTTTACGGTTCCAAAGTTATGATTTAAAATATAGATAGCGGTGCACATTTGCGACCATCCTGCCAAGTTTGGGGTCTCTATCATTCGGTCGCTGACTCTCATACACTTTTAGGGCAGAAAAATAGAAGAAAAACAGATCAAACACAGTGCTTACATGGAAACCTAATTATTATGTAGCTAACATCTGCCATGTTTGATGAAGTGATCATCATTTTTAAAAAAGCCTCATCACACTAACAGATTGTGAAGTGAGTGAGATTAATTGAGTCAAACTGATAGACTGATGTTATATTTATGATGACAGACTAAAGTGGTAAAGACAGGATCTGCTTCTGTGGTTACGGTTGGCTCTGGCACTGTGGGACATTATTGTAGGAGGCTTTATGGTTAAGTATTTGGGGTGCTGACATAAAGGTTTATATGTTCCCAAGTAGGTTTAACGCATTGCAACTGAAAAGGTAACCTCAGATTGCTCAGAGAGGATTATAATAACTGCAAATTGGCTGCTTTGTAAGCTATATATCCTGTGCTTAGAAAAAGTTGTGTGCAGGCACATAAAAATACATTTATGGTCCATGACAAATGGGTAAACAGACAGTATCCCAAAGTTGGGACAAGAAAAAATCCTTTCTTTTTTGGAGAAAAGTAAATAACATTGTTTACTTCTATTTTAACATCTTTTATTTTATGGTCTTTTTTTTTCTTTTTTTTGCCAACACATCTGTGCATTGACTCAAAGTTTTGGTATTTTCTCTCTGTTCTCTAAAACAGTGTATAATATAGTTGTCGGTTTTATGGTTTACTGGTATTAACACCTGCAGCTTGACTGGACTCATCACTCATGCTTTTATGTTATAGTAATTTTGTCACACAATCCGGATGCCAAATATGCAGTTCAAATTGTTGCCTTTTTAAAACATCTTACATCATACAACGAAGCTGTCAGCACTATTAATCTAAAACAGAAATAAACCCCTGACTGACTCAGGTGGGCTTTAAGAAGTGCAAATTCTGCTGTCGCCCAGAGAAAATGTAATGTTAGTTTTGATTAATTAAACATTTCCTTCACAATATAAAATATGAAAAACTGGTAGGTTTAAAAACTTGATATCCAACATTAAACTATTTTTAGGCATTACATGGCATGTATTTAAGCCATTCAGGGTCTCTTATAGGCATCGGCGAACTAGAGAGCTGCTAGGGCACCACCAACTGAAGGGGGCGCCAATGAGCGCCTCAATGTCCCTGTTAACATAACGACACTGCATTTTAGCACATTTTCACTATGTGCTAAGTAAGTACTTTAAGCAGCTGAATATTAGCATAAATAGATTAATTTTGTAAAATGTTATTAGAAAGATGGCGTTCAGAAGTCCAAATATTTAGTGTAGCCTATATTGAAATTCTATTTAACAAACGAATGACGGCAACAGCTTAACGGACGTGTTGGTGGGATTGTGGGGATAGAGAAATGGTCAACTAGAAGTCTATAGAAACTAAAGTGGAAAAAAAAATTAACAATCAATGAATTTAGATTTGTATATTGAGAACTTGTATCTTTGAAAAATTCATACTATGGCAATCAATATGGATGTGCGACTGCAGTGAACAGTAAACGGAAAAATTAACCTCTTCTCAAACCCTTTGAAATTTATGAGTGTTTTGCAACAGGAGCTAAACCGAGGGACGTGATTTATGATTTATGAACACACTGTTTATATATGTGAACTAGAGCGCACCAGTAGTTTGTCTCAGTGTGCAGCAGTATGGCTGGAAGGTGATGTCATCCGAACACTGAAACATCTGATCCATTGTGATGTGGAAAATTGGTTTACAGGAAAGACAACCTGCTCAGTTCACAGAATCTCTGCTTATAAGTGTCAGATGTTACATTCATGTCTGTTATCATGTTTCTGTAGTTCAAATGGTGGAACATAGTACTAGCAATTTCAAGGTCATGGAGTTTATTTCCAGGAAACGTATGCACTGTAAACTAAAGTGCTTGTTAAATGAAGACATTTAAATGTATTCCACTGTTCTCATTTAATTTCTTATGATCTTAAAATATTCTCTGGAGGTCTGGCCTTCATAGCAAGGTAGATTTTCATAGAGCTGTCCATTACATCTCTTGCATTAAAGGGATAACCCACCCCTAAAAAGATAGTCCACCCCCTCAAGTCACTCCAAAACCTTCTTACTTCTGTATTTTTTTTTTGTCAATGGGAACTGAAACTGTTCTTTAACAGTTCTTCAAAATATATTATTTTTTCCTGCTATGGTTTTCTGTTATAGCTTCTCTATTATGGATGTCCTCTCCAGGTCAAATAAAACATAAAACAATGATTTTTTGAATACATTTATTTGGGGTGAATAAACAGTTTTGTGAAACAAAGGGCATATTATGTTTGATTTTTTTCAATTATAAAACTTGTGGATACCAAAAGTTCTTTAAGCATCATTTAAAGTCTTTCAAAATGTGCTCTCTTTACATCAACTGTTTACTATACATGAATGAGAAACAAAACCATATTTACATGTGATACATTGTTAGAATGACTCTAAATACGCTGAGAAATATAGATGGCAGCTTTACAGCCAACCTGTATTGCTGTTTTCAAAAGAAAGTATCCTGGCACCTAAAGAGGGAAAAACTAATTAATAAAATACTTGACATGAAAAAAACACTGCAAACCAGTGTAACATGTACATTTCACATGAAAATACAAAACTCACCGACTCAGCGTCATGCTCCAATCCTGTGTCATGATGTTCTATTTCATCATCGCGGAATTCTTTAATAATCTGATTGAATTAAAAACATTTAGTTTATGTTTTAGTGTGTATTTTAGATATCCACCTTTTTGCATTTTGCTAAAAAAAAAAATTTAAACAAGATGAAGTCACCAGATGCACAAGTATTCTAAGTGAAGCCCAAACACACATGCTTTATGCGTTTTTTTGATGAATAAAATATCACAGAAAGTTTAAATTGAACGAAGGTTAGTGTCATAAAGAACGACAAGTCTGGTCAAACAATTGCATTTTTTGAGATTACTGGCTGATTTTGGGAACAGAATGAACAAAACTCCATTAACTAGCCACTCTGGTTTCTTAGAATCATATTACATAGTCCAACACAACACCTTTTTACCATAGTTAAAGGGATTTGCAAAAAAAAAGGAGGTTTGTGTGTGTCCGAAGGTTCAATCTTTAAAGCTTGATGGACAAAATGACAGATAGCAACAGTGCAGCGATTTGATTGGCTATTTGGACGGTCAGTCATCTCAATATAGCATTGCAGCGATATACTGTTAGCGAACATCCCGGCACTGCCTACACAGCTGAGAGCGGCATTTAGATGAATATCTAAATGAGTGCTGCGTATGGAAGCTTGTTTCTGCCACAGAATAAAAAATTAAAATAAATTTTTTCCACAATTGCGAGTTTACATCTCTAAATTCTGACTTCTCAACTCTGACTTTATAACACGCAATTGGGAGTTTATATCTCGCAATTCTGACTTTATATCTAGCTTTTTCCACCACAGAATAAAACATTTTAAAAGATAATTGCAACTTTTTATCTCACAATTGGGATGTAAACTTAAAAGTCGCAATTATCTTTTAAAATGTTTTATTCTGTGGTGGAAAAAAGCTTCCATAGCTGCGCGCTTTCCACTCAATAACAAAATAAACACCACAAAAATGGCAGTGGTGAGAAAACTGCAGTTAAGAAAGCATCTGATTCATAGCGACGTGGATATGTTTGTACAAGCTCTGTAATTCGGTAACACAGCTTTACAGTGTTAAACATGTACAAAATTTCAATGATGAATTCAATTAGAAGTACACTCCAATTTCTACTATAAAGCGGCTCTCCAGTGTGTTCATGTTATTACTGTCTGACCTTGACGGACTGAATAGAATGAATGAACTAGTGATGGGTCGGTCATGAATGATTCGTTCACTTCATTTTGAACGAATCTTTAATATGACTTGGGACTAGCGAGTTGTCTCAGAGAGTGATTCGTTCATTTTGTGTTGACCGTGCATGCGCAACATCCTATGGGTTCTGTACTGGAAACAGAAATGATTAGTTCATCTCTCGACTCTTCGGGTTCGGGTCCGAGTCTTTCATTCTTCCTGTCAGTCCCATTGAGGCTATGCTGTCAGTACCGGAAAGAGAAATGATTAGTTCACCTCTCGAGTCTTCGGGTCTGATTCTTCTGAGTCTTCCGTTCTTTTGTCAGAACGAATGACTCGAACCCGAAGACTCAAAAGATGCACTAATCAATTCTGTATCCGGTACCGACTGCATAGCTCAGCCTATATGGGGCTGTCACGTGATGAACGAATGACTCGAACCCGAAGTCGATAGACTCGTGAACTAATCAACTCTGTATCCGGTACTATAGACTGCATAGCTCAGTTTATGAGGATGTCACAGGAAGAACGAACAGCTTCGGTAGGTGAGGTAAACAAACAGACTGCATAGCCTGAAGACCAAGATAAAATTTGGCCTTTTCCTTGCATTGCAAATTTTTTTCTTATTCTAAATGCGATCAACATTTGATGTGTTTGGGGAATTTGGCTAACATGTAACATTTTAAATATATTCTGCTGAAATGAAAGAAATGACTCGAAAAAAGATTCGTTCATTTTGACGAACGAGATTCAAAGATCCGAGTCAGTAAAATTATCCGAACTTCCCACTACTACAATGAACTGCGTCAAAGAAGGCGGAGCCCTAGAGCACACCCACCTTATTATGTAATCGCCATTGACCAATGGTAGTTTGAAGGCATTTACCAGCCGGAGTGAACTTTTACAGAAAGTTTCTAACTCCCGAAACAAACTCCAAACAAACTTCATTTTGGCATGATTGTGCAAGCACAGGACTGGTAAAAGCACACACATTACCTGTAATAACTCTGTATATCTCTCTGGATCAGTCTCCATAAGTGTTCGGATTTGGCTGTTGTAGTGCTCTGAGATGCTCTCCTCTACTGCAACAGTGCAGGCCATGGCTCCTTCCTTACCCAGAAGAGCAGTACACGCCCCTGAAACCACGGAGGTAAGAGTAAATTATTACAAGCTACAGTGCAAAACCAAGTAAATAACCATGCATCCATAAGAACGTACCTAATGCAAAACCAGCGATATTCCATAACGGCAACAATAATGTTGGTCGAACCCGATGCTCGCCCAGGATCTCGTTAAACTTTTCCAAATGTATTTTCTCTTGGTCCCACATATGCTGCAGATGTGAAAAGCACATTTACATCAGTTATTCCATTAAACTTGGCATATGTGCATTTAAAGTCATTTGAATGACGTTCAGTACTTGGATTAGAGGCCCTGACTGAGTTCTTCCGAGAACTGCCATCTGCCCAGCGTAGATGCGATTGGCTCCGTACTCTCCTGCATGGTCAACCCTCAACATACTGTCCAGCATGGCTTTCTCCTCTTCGTCACGTGGTGGAGGAAGGACGCTGTATCTTCTACATAACACGGAGCCATTTACTGCACACATACAAACAAAGAAATTCACAAAAGGTTGGACACGCCTTCTCACTGTTTTTTATTACTATTTCCACATTTCTAAATAACAGTAATCACTTCACAAACTATGATGCAGCAAAAATGAAAATATGGGAATTTCTGTAGTAGTATAGTGACCATAATGTACAGTCTGGTGCATCCAAGACTTTTTTAGAAGCCCCCCTGTTTTTTATTAAATAGCCTATCTATGTATGATAAACTATTATATAACATAACATGATATAGCCTAACACAATGAGATTTTTGTCCTGTTCCACATCAAAATATATTTTACCTTCTCAGAATTGTTTTTATTATACAACAATTGATTGAAATTATATTCAATTAAGTGATAAAAACGAAATATTTTTTATATATTATATCATTTTAGTTAAAAAAAAGAAAAAACCTGTTTCAGGCCTTATTTTGAACCCAGTTAGTAAATTTATATTCAGGACATAAGGAGGACAATAATAATGTGGACACAGTATCATCATTCACATATCTGCATTAGAAAAACTTTGTCCTTATAATGTGCAAGTTTCTGAAATATTAAGATGATTAAGATGAACAACACAATTTCTAAAATAAAAAGTATATCATTTAAATTACGAGTTTTGATGGCCTCCCCCCCCACCCCACACCCCACCCCCCACCCCACACCCCACACCCCACTGTTCTTATTACCAGGTTAAGGCCATCACTAAAACTAATCATTTCAACAGTATTACACCTGAAGTTCGAGGAATTGTTTTCTTGACATCAGTGTGTGATCCAGCTGTCATGAGCTCACACATACATGCACATACCTCTGTTTACTGCGCGACAGTTCCTTACGCTTGATGGACAGAAAGCAAGACTAAGGTCAGGTCTCAAAGCACACTTCGCGGCTCTCTGCATGTCTAGAAATGATACGATTATATATCGCACTGTAAAGAGAAATATTAGCACTGAAGGTTGTGGCGCTTTTAAGTGACGTCATCGCGTCGCCACTTGCTCGTGCATGCTGGTGGAAAGGGCACATAATATGTCAGAGAAAATGGTTTGTGGAAACAAACCATAACAAACAAAGAAAACTGTTTGTAAAGAATATGTATCACAAAATGTTCCTTCTTGTGTATTTTAATACGTTTTTCAACATTTCACGGAATGGCCCATAGGTGGCACTCACACACAAATTAGTCCAACTATACAGAAAACATTTGTCTATTTTGTTTTGTGTACATCCAGCACGAGACATTTTTTTCCAACTGACTGGGTAGGCCTATAGCCTAGTAGTGAGTGTAAAAATGTCCTATCTGTTATTCCTATTTTTGCAATTCTCAGTGCTGCATTTCAGTGGCATAGACATAGACAATTGCCCTTTACATTTAGTTTCAACTTCGGGTCCTTGTGTATTTCACCCTTTGTAATTAGTGGAACAGTCTAGTAATCCAGTAGGCCTACATAAATGTTCATTACACAAAGTCATTTTCATGGCGTGTAAATTAAATGTAGGCGTCCAGTTTACAAGTGTAGAATGTGATTTTTCACCCAAGTCGCCGTCGGCCAGTAAATTCCATGGCTTCTGTAGCTAGCCTATGTCTTAGATTAAGGCATACTGCACATATTTCACTGCAGTGATAAAAATGGAGCATGGCCATCTGAAGAAAGAAGTTGCTGACTGCTATGGAACTGCGACTAGCAGGTAAACATTGAACTGTAGGTAGAAGTCGGCCTGTAAAGTCAATGCTATGAGTTAGTTGTGGGAATCTGATGCTAGATCAACATGACAAGACAATTTCATCTTTAAACAGCCTTTGGGATATGATGTAATGTAAAAAAAGAAAAAAAAAGAGGGAGATCAAACAATCGAGAAACCGCAGGATCTGAACTTTAAAAGTGAATAGAGCAGCCTTAGGGAAAAAAAGTATTACAATGTTAACACTTATATTTCAAATTAGTCATTTAAACAAGATATGTAAATTAAGATATCCATCATTTTGCGGTCTAGCCTAATATAGAATAATAGCGCTAGCAGAGGTTTGTGGTTGGAGCTATAGCATTTAAATTAAGCACCACAACTATATATTTTATGTTATTGGTATTTGACATCTTCAGCTTAGTTGTTAATGGGTTCTTGTCTATCTATAAAAGTCCTGCTGATGTTATTACCCAGAAAAATTGTTTATAAAAGCAATAGGCCTAAGTGTCTGTAGGCATGTCCACAAGTGTTGAAAGAAATAATGTGTTCACCTCTGTTCCAAGGCTCTGGTCAGACAGCCTGAGACATAGCTGTGGTGGAGTAATGTCTAAGTGCTTCAGGCCAGATTTAGTTTATTTGTTTGCACTGATGAGGGAGACGTGACAACTCTTGCCTTGATGTACTGTATGTCGAGGGCCATCTGATTTTGGACATAGTGGCACATTAAGAGTGTAGTAATAATTTTTATAAGTAGCTCACAATGCAATCAGAGAAGAAATCTCTCTATATTTTGCACATCCCTTTTATGTTGCCAAAGTTCAAGCATGGTGACCAATAGTTGCTATTCATTTGAAGGTTCTTACTTTTTTTCTTATAATGAAATACTATACAGTTACTATTACTAATACAATTATATAAAAAAAAATAGGTCAATGGGTTGTTGCCAATTAATGCAAAATGCACAAAAGAATAAAATGTACTTTGAATGCTTTTGGTTGAATGACAATTTTCAGTTGCTCAATATGTTGAGGTATAACCTCTGGAATCTTCTTGATTGTTTTTGAGGGAGCGATATGTGCAATTGTCTTACCAGATATTTAAATGGAAGAATGTTTTAATAGTTTCAACATCGCCTAGTGTCGTATCACTTTGTTACTAAAGGAGTTTGTAGCACTGTTTTTATGTGAATATTATTGATTGGCCACTATTCTGTTTATACAACCCCTGTTTAGAACACAGCTTGAGACCTGGAGCATGACGATGACACTAAGAAGGATTGGTCCCACTTTATATTAGTATTTATTATATTAGGTGTTAAAAATTATTGGTAGCCTACAATATTACTTTGTTCATGTTTTATTGCAAAACACTTTTGGTGTTATTGAGGTGGGAAGGGTCAACAGTGTAATTATAGATGTACTTAAATAAATTAATTACAGATGTAATTACATGCAGACATTTTTTTAAATACAAGTACAATGTAAAAACATGTACATGCACAATAAGTGCATTGTATTAAATTATTAAATGTTAGTCCATGTTAAAGACACTTAATATAAAGTGGGTTTGAAGGATTTAAAATCACCTGCGTAGCTCAGCAGACTCGAGGGAAAAACTGGTGCATATAATAGTCTTGTGGTCAGGAACTGGGTTACTTGCTTGTGCCTGTTATGCAACACTGGTGCAAGTCTAAAAATTGGCTCAACACTTTTTATTTTATAGTTGCTCAGTGGTATCCCCCTAGAAAAGACAAACCAGCTCATAAAAGCAACGACAACAGCACAAGAATCAAATTCAGATTTCAATATGCATTGTCTCAGTTGACTCACACCTCTTTTTATAGTCCGCTATTTAAGCAGGGAGAGGAGAAGCTTTACCGCCAATATCGGAGAGTTTGCCCTCAGAAATGTTTCTTCTCAACTGCAGACCTTGTTAAACCACTCAAAAACAGGCTGCTCTTGCAGACTGTGTGAATTCAGCAGGCCGATGTAAGCTAATAGATGTCGCTGCGTCTGTCTGTGCTTTATTAACAAGTCGACTACTGTAGGGGAAAGTGTCTGGGGCTTGTCCAGCATGTTTTGCATGTGCACCTGGCTGTGGGGTGCATGCTTTCATGTCCAGACAAACCTCCCTGTGGCTGGCTGGGATGAATCAGAATTCACAACGAGCCGGCAAACAAGCAATAGTCTGCATATCACGGACAAAATAATATACAAACGTTATTACTAATGTTTAATTTTGACGAGATGATTCTGCAGATGTTGGGAAAGATGCATTTAAAGGCCCCCTGAAATAAAAATGTAAGTTTTTTAGCTTTTAGTATGAATATGTTAGCCTTAAGGTTATGAATAAGCTGGTGTGTTTCAAAACAACGACAAAATTCGCATTTAGGAGATATAAGGGTTTAACACTTACAGTCTCTCACTTCCGCTAAAATGGATCACAGATTTCTGTCAGGACCACTATCGTCAAATACGATTGACATTTAGCATACAGTTTGGATTGGCGGTATGGTTCCGTTCTGAGCAATAACCCCCCTTAGGGTAAACAGAACAGAACCAACATGAATGTATGCAGATATCAATAATTCAAGATTTTATACAACATAATTCGAGAATTTATTCTGATTCAAGGGGAATCAGAATTCCAAATCCTGACTGGGTGAGAGGAGGAGCTGGGGATGGAGGAGGGTAATTAGCTCCTGAGAAACGCGATAGCTGCTGATAATACTGAAGGAGCTTATATGTATACAGTGTAGGGCTGTTTTCGACTAAGGATTTTCATGGTCGAATCTGATTCGTTAGATTTTGCCGTAGTCGACTGATAGTCGAGCTTTTTTTTTTTTTTTTTTTTTTTTTTTTTTTTTTTTTTTTTTTTTTTTTTTTTTTTTTTTTTTTATACAGGATGAACAAATAAAGCAAAAACAATATAAACAGAAGGGAGGAGAGGGAATTATGCATAAATACATCGTAGTTGTATGCTACATGGCTTAGACAGCTTTATACTTATACAACTTTGTCACAATATCCACGCATATTCTCAAATATAAATCATTGTATACCTGCATACCTAAAATTATATGTATGCACTAACCCCCCTATAAAAAATAAATAATAAATAAATAAATAAATAAAAAAGAATAAATAAAAGAAAGAAAGAAAGAAAGAAAAGGAAACACTGAACAACAAAGCCAAACTGGTGAGGTTAACCATTCTGCCATTACTGTTTACTTAGCTAAAGATGTCTTTACATTCTTTATATATCAACCACTTTTCCCAGTCCCTTTTAAAAGCATCTTTTTTCATCTTTAAAATATATGTAAGTTCTTCCATAACCATGATTTCTTCAATAATTCCAAACCATTGTTTACACTTCAAAGTAGTATCTTTAAGCCAGTTCCTAGTTATAGTTTTTTTGCAAGCCGCAAGAAGGATCTTACATAAGTATTGATCACTTTTAGGGACCATGCCTTTAATATTTCCCATTAGTAGAAACATAGAGGTTCTAGGTATTTTAAATCCAAACACTTCCGACATAACTACCTGCACATCGTCCGAAAAGGACTGGATTTTCTCACAGCTCCAAAAAATGTGTGTGTGATCCGCTTCTAACTGTCCACACTGCCTCCAGCAAGCTTGTTGTCCGGAGACTTGTTTGTTTCTGATCTTAGGTGTTATAAAGAAGCGGATAAGGCACTTCCAGCAAAACTCCCTCCATATTTGTGAACTGGTAGTAGTTTGGTGTATTGACCACAAGTCATACCAATCCGTTTCTGTTATTTCAATCTTTAGTTCTTTATCCCATTTCAATTTTATATATAATGTAGAGGACGGGCCGCTACACATCAACACTTCATACAAATAAGAAATTATTCTGGGTAGTGTATGCTCATGCTCATAGGCGTCCATCATCATTTTAGTAAGGGGATGGATATCATTTACTTTAACTTTCCTTTTTTTGTTGTAGTAGTCCCTTAACTGGAAGTATCTAAATAAATCCTGATTTCTTATTCCAAAGTTCTCCTTTATGTCCTGGAAACTTCTAATTTCACCCTCTGTAATTACACAGCACAATGCTGTTATTCCCCTATCCCTCCACTGTTGAAATATTGGGTCATCCCTTCCTGACTTAAATTCCTCATCCTGAGTAATCCACCTAAGTATTCCAATTTCTTTCTCCAATTTGAATTGTTTAACAATAGAATGCCATACCTTCAATGAGAATGTTGTTATTGGGTCCAGTTTGTCTTTAATATAACCATGGATTTTACTCTCCCCTATAAGTGACTGAACTTGAAGATCTTGTATATGTGTTTCTATGTTTTTCCACTTGGCTATGTAACTAGAGGTACACCAATATAAGATGGGACGCAACTGTGCTGCACAGTAATAATTTTTAAGACTTGGAAGAGCCATGCCACCTTTCTCTCTAGGTAATTGGAGTGTTGAATAGCGCACTCTGGGTCTTTTACCCCCCCATATATACCTGGATATTATTTTGTCCCATTCAAAGAATTGCTTTGGTGGGATTTCCACTGGGAGGGATTGAAACAAATACAGCAGGCGTGGTAAGACATTCATTTTTATTCCTTTTATCCTATCACTGAAGCTCATGGGATATGTGGACCACCTCTCAATGTCACTCTTTATATTATTAGTAATTAGATCGTAGTTGGCCCTATACAATTTTGTTAAGTCTTTAGTCATATTTATACCTAGGTATTTTATACATTTTGCGTCCCAATTAATGTCATAGTTTTGTTTGAGTTGCGTGTTTGGTTTACAATTAAGCATAAGAATTTGGGTTTTTGTTACATTTAATTTGTATCCAGCATATTCATTAAATTGCTCTAATACTTGCATAAGGTTTATGAAATGTTTTTTGGGTTCAGTTAAATAGATCATAACATCGTCTGCAAAAAGACAAATTTTATGTTCCATGCCGTTAATTTCGACCCCTGGAATCAACAAGTGCTGTCTGATTGATTGAGCCAGTGGCTCTATATAGATGGCAAATAGAGAGGGACTAAGACAGCAACCCTGTCTAGTTCCTCTTTCCAGGAGGAATCTATCTGATAGAGACCCGTTTACTCTTACTCTAGCTGTTGGGTTCTGATATAATGACTTGATACACTGGATAGATTTGTCATTAAAACCCAACTTTTCTAATGCTAAGTAAAGAAATTCCCAGTTGACCCTGTCGAAGGCCTTCTCGGCATCAAGACTGATTAGGCCTATAGGTAATTTATTTCGATGAGCCTTATCTATTATATGGAGAGTTCTTCGTATATTGTCGTATGTTTGTCGACCTTTAACAAAACCTGTTTGGTCTTCGTCTATCAAGTCTGGTAAGAACAATTGTATTCTGGATGCCAAGATAGAGCTAAATATTTTATAGTCTGTATTAAGAAGTGATATGGGTCTATAGTTTTGACAATATTCCCTGTCTTTTTTCTCCTTGGGGATAACAGAAATGATAGCCTCTTTCCACGATGGAGGGGTTTTCCCTTCTTTTATGACCCAATTGAACGTGTCCCTTAGTAATGGCATCAGTTCTTTGTTGTAAGTTCTATACCACTCTGAAGGGAAACCATCGCTCCCTGGTGATTTGCCTGATTTGAATTTGCCCATGACCTGTTGTAGTTCCTCCGTGGTTATTTCTGCGGTTAGACTTTTATTTTGTACTTCACCAATAGAGGGCATATCTAATGTATTAAGGAATTCTTGTGTTTTGGTTCCATTCATACCAGAGGTCTGTTTGTATAATTCTTCATAGTACTTCTTAAATATATTTCTAATATCTGTCGGTTCGCATTTAATTTGATTCGTTTTGGGGTCTCGTATTTTGGAGATTAAATTATCAGTTTGTTGCTTCCGCATTCGTCTTGCCAATAATTTAAGTGCTCTCGGTCCTGATTCATAGTAAGTTTGTTTCACGAATCTAGCCTTTTTCTCCACTTCTGACTGCAACAAGCTGTTAACTTCCTTTCTCAATTCTCCCATTTGAGCCAACACCTCTTTATTTGATTTATGCTTATGTTTTAACTCCAATTGTTTTAATTCTGAAATAAGTTTCTCATAATGAGCTATCCTTTCTTTTTTAAGAGTGCTTGTAATAGCTATTAATTTTCCTCGAATCACTGCTTTTAATGCATCCCATAGTATAGAGGGGTCCACCTCTCCATTGTTATTTTCCTCCAAATATCTTTTTATTTCTATTCGGATTTGCTCAACTACTGATTTATTATTTAATATTCCTAGATTTAATCTCCACAACGTGTTCCTTCTTTCCTCTCCCAGAGAGATCTTCATATAAATAGCATTATGGTCTGATACGTCAGCTACCCCAATACTACAATTCTGTATCCGGTGTCTGTTTTCTTCTTGTAATAGAAAGTAATCTATTCTAGAATACACAGAATGCGTGGCAGAGTAGTGACTATAATCCTTCTCTAATGGGTGTAATTCCCTCCAGACATCAATTAGGCCCAATTCTGTACATATGTGATTCATGAATTTTGTTACATGTTTTTTGTTTCTTTAATGGCTTGTAGTATCCAGGTCATGATTAAGCACTATGTTTAGGTCCCCTCCACATATACCAACCCCCTCCATCTCCTCCGCCACAATATCAAAAAGTACTTTGAAATATTGTTTATTGCTTTCCGGTGGGGCATAAACATTTATCAAAGTTACCATGGTATTATTAATTGTTCCTTTAACAATAACATATCTCCCTTCTTTATCCTTTACTTCTTTGTGACAATCAAAGTTAACACCTTTTGGAATTAAGATAATGACCCCTCTCTTACGATGGTTTGGACATGAACTATAAAATATATTTTTAAAACCCATTTTTTTCAGTTTTTCATGTTCCTCATTCGATAAATGTGTTTCTTGGAGAAAATAAATATGTTTCTTTTCCTTTTTCAATTTGGCTATAACTTTAGCTCTTTTGACTGGGTTCTCTAGTCCATTAACATTCAAAGACATTATCTCAATGTCTCTCTCCTGCATTCAACTATCTCTATAACAATCACTGTATAATGATAACCCCACTGGCAAACATTTGAACAAATACAAACTACTAAACAACTTTTACATAAACCAAAACATATTAGATTAACTGAAAAGATATCAACTGACCTCCAGATGGGTATGTTTACCCATAACTTAGGGTTTTGAGTCACTGTCTCCATAGAGAGGGAAAGCCTCGGCTGAACTGAGGGCCCCCTTCTAGATATGAGATGCAGTCTGTAAGATGTTTTTGCACCCATACTAGATATATTTTCTTCATTGTCCATGTCTCCCCTAAGTCAATGCATGTTCACAAACGCCTCTCACTGTATTATTGAATTGTTCTAAATTACGGTCATCGCGCAACATTATTTCCCATTAACCCCTTATGTATTAGTCCCTTGTTCACGTCGTCATATAGAGGGTTTCTTACTAATTCACCGTGTTTGTTCGCCGAAAATCCTCCAGCCGTTTCCGTGCTCTTCTGCTTGTCTCCGCTCTCCGTTCTCTGCCGACCCGTTGCCATGCTAAACTTTTCCGTGCCTCGAGTCGTTCCAGTAACGTTATTGGCCCGGCTGCATCTTCGGAATCCGTCACTTTATATCCTCTATCACGCAAGTCTTTCTCCACTTCTCCCGCTTCGTTGTATGTTTTTACTCCATTATCCCAATGAACTCTCATCTTTGTAAATGGAGTCTGAAATCGAATCCCCTCTTCTTTCAAAATTTTCTTGGCTTTAACATACGACTTGCGTTGCTGCACCACAGCCGAGGGGTAATCATGGTCGAAGAAAATCCTCCGCTCTCCAAGTGTGATTATTTTCTTTTCCCATGCTCTTCTCAGGACTTTCTCCTTCGTATTATACTGTAGGAAATTCACCACGATGGCCCTCGGTGGTTGATCTGTTTTAGGTTTCGGCGCCAGAGCCCTGTGCGCCCGCTGAATTTGACAGTCGTTTTCAATGTCAAGTTTACTCCGGATAATTTCTTCGACGAACTGAGTAACAGACCCTTTCTCGGCCTCTTCTGGCACTCCGAAAATCCGCAGGTTATTTCTTCTGGACCGCGACTCGAGGTCCGTAAATTTTTCCATCATCTTTTTGTGTTCTTGTATGAAGTCGTGTAGTAGACCATCAGTCTCGGTGCTCCAGCACTCCATTTCTTCAACCCGCGACAAGGTGGCCTCAGCTTTTGCATTTTGTTCCTTTATTTCTTCTGTTGTTGCCACGATTTTTTTATTTATGTCCTCTTTAAACTCATCTAGCTCGCGTTTCATCTGGGTTTTGAGTTCATCTTTAAATGACCCAAGCTCCGCTTTCAGCTCGCTGCGAAATTCCTGTATCTGCTTACTAATAGCATTTAAGCCCGCGCGCAGAGCGTCTGAAGTTTCTCGGTCGCCATTTTCTCCTTTTTCTTGCATGCTATCTGTCTCTGTTCGTTTGGGGTCTTTACCTTGCTTTTCGAGGTTTCTTTTAGCTTTAGATTTGTTGCCTCCGCTCATCTCTCAGCACACGAAGATTCTCAACAAATATATATCGAGTTTAGCGGAGTTTTTAAACTGACTTAAGGGAGCTCACAGCTTAACCTGCCATCGTGCTTCACTGCCCAACCGGAAGTCCTCTTTTCTTTTTTTTTAAATAGCAGCTAGACGTTCGGTTGAATAACTGTTCGTCTGTTATAGGACAACTCGCTCTACGTTTATTTAAAATGAACAGCAAGATCAACTAGAAGTGAATGTGCTTTCCATTAATGAATCCTTAACACAAAAGAAACGTTGCAATGAACGTGCTTTGTTTTAAATAAATCACACACAGTAAACAAAACCTTAACAAAAAAACTTTGCAATGAACTTTGCAATTTGGACACGCAAACTACGTGCCGGTGCGGTGAGACGTAGCCTACATGCTCGGGCAGATTCGGCTTGAAGTCGTTTATCCTCGGATGCGGCGTCGCGCGCGCTGTTACACAAAAAGCTGTGCACACAGCCAAGCGAAATGGGGTCTTGCCGGTCTTGCGCACCCAACGCGTCATTTTTGCCGTCCACACCTTCGCGCTCGTGCGGACGCGTCGAGTATAAACAAGGCTTTACTCCGTGTCAGCGCGCTCTGATCGGTAAAGGTGCACAGAGACAGACCTCTCCCGAATCATCACTCAGCCTCCGATCGCACCGCTAACTCCGCCTCCGTTTCCCTCGTAAGATGATATTAGTATTTAAACATTCTCTATGATAAAAAATGTTTGTAAAAAATATTTTAATAGCACGGTTTTGGCGGTTATAGAGTTCTAATGACGGTGTTCAACTATAACCGTCGGTCTCACGGTTATATAATAACGTCACACCCCTCATAACACTTGCCTACTATTCGACTATGAGGTTCATAGTCGAATCAGACCTCTCCGAATCGAATCGTCGAATCCTCGACTATTAGAAGTCAGCCCTAATACAGTGATAGGCGTCGTATTCCTATAGGTAGACATGGATCAGCTGAGAGTCAGCTGATGAGAGCTTGACTAACGTGACCTGCCAGAACTGACGCTACGCTTGATTTTTATGACATCGCTACGGACTTCAGCTTCTCATCACATTGTCTGTCCAATCAAATGCTCTCTAGAATCTAAAGCGTCCCGCCCCCATGCTATAAATAACACCTGGCCAAAGCGACCGTTGACACGTTACGGAGCAATATGGGTTGAAGATGTGTGTTCGGTTGCTCAGACGCTTGAGATTTATTAAGTTTTCCAACTGTACTTTGGTTCACACCTCTACTATTGAATCCAACGTATCATCAGCGCTCGGCTTCGCTTCCATGGTGCTGTCAAGGAAGACTTGCAGTCTGTGAGGTAAACCAAACGCTATTGGCTATTTGAAAAGGGGGAGGAGCCATTTAATATGTCCCACCTTACCTTCCTGTTTCAGTGGAAATTACGTCAACGCATCATACAAAGCTGCGCGTTCCAAGGCACTTCAGTGGGCCTTTAAAAGTATATTACGATCCTGTTTAGCTTATACATCTGTAGACTATAGATATGAAGATGGTCTAGTAGTCTGATTCATTCTGATTTAAAACTCCTTTGTATTTGATAAGTGAGACAACTTGAACTGACAAACGTATTTATTTATTTATTTATAAAACTGATGGTTCTCAACTGGTATTACTACCAAGTTATGAAGTAACAGCTGTATTTGTAACAAAACATAGTAGAGTTTGATTAGATGTGTGGCCTTTAACATCAACTACAAAAGGTATGTTTTGTGTTTTCTCCTCTCTACTTACAATAATGTGGTTAGTCACACATATTATTTGCATTTAGCATTGTTTTTTCCTTGCTGACTATAAGAACATACCTGCAGCCCATTGATCCAACACACCTGTATGTAATTATCAAGGGCTCCTGAAGATCTTAATTAGTTGGTTGAGTTGTGTTTGATCAGGGTTGAAGCTAAAGACCAGGCCAAACGAAGTGAGTGCGTGTTAGAAATCAGGAACAGTAAGAGAACATTGTGCTTGGTACGTTTTTCGTCCTCAAACCAAACTTAGGTCTTCAGCTGACAAAGTTTAAATCCCGTCTGTTTACAAAATGAAGTCAGTAGGTGGAGAGTAGGCGGTCTTTTGTGGCTGTTCGAAAGCATTCGACCACATGAAGCAAAGTCGTAAGTGGACAAGCTCAAAACGGTTTAGACCCCATTTACACCTGTATTTAGCGTCGTCCACTTGTGATCCGATTGACAAAAAGGCTTCTTAATACCAGGTGTAAACAGGGCCTGAGTTAGATTATACAACACTCGAAGATAGTACTGTTCCAAAGTCCAGGCAGTTTACTACTGACATGTTTAAAAGGTGCGATTGTGAGGGTAGTTTTTCCTGAAAACCTACAGTTTTAATTTGCCATGACCGTCAGGGTGTGTCTGAGATGCCTGAGCATCTCTGTCATAATAGAAAACTGAAATATCTTTTTCTGGACCATTTAATACAGCACAAGTGGACTCAAAACAGTGAGCTCATTGAACTGTGACTTTTCTCAATAACATCTTATTTTAAATCATGACCTAATGTTTTCTGTTTTAATTTGTTCAGAAATTCATACTGGAGGAAAATATCCTGATTTGTGAAGGCACTGCAAAAAAGAAAGAAAGAGAGAAAAGGTTTTGCCCTGTTACAGTACTGTCCCTCCTCTTTTATACAGAATGCAGTGCTGCCCATCTGGAGGACAGCTGTGCCATTTGTCATAAACAAAACCATGGACAGTAAAAAAAAAACAAAGACAGTAACAAAGTATAACTTTGGAAAATACAAGTTTAAACCTTTTATGTTTAATAAAACATACTTTTTGATATAGTCATACCAGGACAGCTTTGTATGTATGGTGACATATGTACGGTACATTGGCATACTGTACTTATCAGAGACTGTGTAAAAAGTCTCAGTACCATTGACAGTATAGACTAGAGTATAAAACCAAACCCAAAATGCTTTATTAATTTGAAACATTTTTAGAGCTCCATCTGATCCCAATTAGCTGTGGAAAGTATAAGAAAATAAAATATTCAGATGGCACTACAAAAAAATGTTGTTTTGTTAAACACTCTCGCTCATTGTGGAGAAACACTCATAAAGGACTCAGAGCTCCCGCTTATTCCTCAGTCCTGCAAATATATTTTTAGCCAAAGTACGCCAATAAACATTAAGTTGTGTTTGTGTAGCATGAGTCTGTACCACGAATTATGTCATAAATGAATGGATGTACGTCACTGAGCAGGGGTGAGTAGGTGGTATTCTACATTAGATTACAGGATAGGCTCCAGTGAGCTGTCTGCGGGCCGATCCCACGGATTTCCACAAGCTTCTATTTTCAGGCAAGAGGGCCTGCTTATAGTTTGTAAAAAGCCACAGCATCCTATTAAATAAGGTTAAAGTAATTGGACGATGTTTACTCAAGGACAGTCTTGCCACAACATTGTCCTTCCTTTTGTTAACATGCGTAGCATTCAGATTTTCCATATGGTTGCACGTACAGGTCTCTGTGTGTCGATAGCTTTTGGAGTCTTCAATCAAGAACTCTTGACCTTGTGCCTGGTCTTTGATCTGCAGTTTGAGAATAAGATGCAATAGCCTTAATGACACAGTGATGCCCACACATGCTGCCTTCCTCCGTGCCTTTTTTAAAATTACAATGCTCCCTTCAAAATCTGATTTGTTAATGGACCGAATGACAATATAATTGATAATAATTTGAGGAAATGATAAGTGTTTTTTTTACATTTACAATGGAGGGCCACCAATGTTTTGCATGGATTTTAGGGCATGTGGACACTTGACTCTAAGGAAAATGTTACTTTAATTTCTTCAGGGGTTCGCAGGCCCCTGCGGTCAATGAAGGTACTCAACCAGATGGAACTGGATAAATATTCTGAATGTTCTGATCCAATCTGACTTATGAACTGTAATTCTGCCTGAATCATAATTATACACTGTTTGTTCATTGGACAGAGGAGAACTGGCCCCCCGACTGAGCCATGGTTTCTCCCAAGGTAATTTCCTCCATTCTGTCACCTGATGGAGTTTGGGTTCCTTGCCACTGTCGCCTTTTGTTGCCTTTGGCTTTTGGATTGCTTAGTTGTAGACATTTAATATTCAACAATATTAATGATCTGCCTGCATTGACACCATTAAATGAGCAGACACCAGAGCGACTAATATATATATATATATACACTCACCGGCCACTGTATTAGGTACACCTGTCCAACTGCTCGTTAACACTTAATTTCTAAGCAGCCAATCACATGGCGGCAACTCAGTGCATTTAGGCATGTAGACATGGTCAAGACAATCTCCTGCAGTTCAAACCGAGCATCAGTATGGGGAAGAAAGTTGATTTGAGTGACTTTGAACGTGGCATGATTGTTGGTGCCAGAAGGGCTGGTCTGAGTATTTCAGAAACTGCTAATCTACTGGGATTTTCACGCACAACCATCTCTAGGGTTTACAGAGAATGGTCCGAAAAAGAAAAAACATCCAGTGAGCGGCAGTTCTGTGGGCGGAAATGCCTTGTTGATGCCAGAGGTCAGAGGAGAATGGCCAGACTGGTTCGAGCTGATAGAAGGGCAACAGTGACTGAAATAACCACTCGTTACAACCGAGGTATGCAGCAAAGCATTTGTGAAGCCACAACACGCACAACCTTGAGGCGGATGGGCTACAACAGCAGAAGACCCCACCGGGTACCACTCATCTCCACTACAAATAGGAAAAAGAGGCTACAATTTGCAAGAGCTCACCAAAATTGAACAGTTGAAGACTGGAAAAATGTTGCCTGGTCTGATGAGTCTCGATTTCTGTTGAGACATTCAGATGTTAGAGTCAGAATTTGGCGTAAACAGAATGAGAACATGGAACCATCATGCCTTGTTACCACTGTGCAGGCTGGTGGTGGTGGTGTAATGGTGTGGGGGATGTTTTCCTGGCACACTTTAGGCCCCTTAGTGCCAATTGGGCATCGTTTAAATGCCACGGCCTACCTGAGCATTGTTTCTGACCATGTCCATCCCTTTATGGCCACCATGTACCCATCCTCTGATGGCTACTTCCACCATGTCACAAAGCTCTAATCATTTCAAATTGGTTTCTTGAACATGACAATGAGTTCACTGTACTAAAATGGCCTCCACAGTCACCAGATCTCAACCCAATAGAGCATCTTTGGGATGTGGTGGAACGGGAGATTCGCATCATGGATGTGCAGCCGACAAATCTGCGGCAACTGTGTGATGCCATCATGTCAATATGGACCAAAGTCCCTGAGGAATGCTTCCAGCACCTTGTTGAATCTATGCCACGAAGAATTGAGGCAGTTCTGAAGGCAAAAGGGGGTCCAACCCGTTACTAGCATGGGGTACCTAATAAAGTGGCCGGTGAGTGTATATATATATACTAAATTAATAACTTTTTTACAACAACAATGAACCATCACTAAACTACTTAAGCTGGACTATGATGCTATTTTCTTCTAGAAACAAACTTTGTTGCATTATTTTCCTGTTATCTCTATAAAGCTGCTTTGAAACAATCTCTATTGTAAAAATCACTATATAAATAAAATGTGACTTGACTTGACTACTGTGGACAGCCTGTATAATGAGGTTGGTGGGGGTGTTCTATATCCTTTTTTAAATAAAAAAAATTACCTCATGATCTTCAGTTACTTCCATACAGGCCTATAGATATGGGGTGTGGGGTGTGGGCAGTGTCAGGAAAGATTAACAACTCTGATGTAAAGGTGTTACAATTGTTGATAGGCCTGCCATGTAGACTTAATTATATGGTGAGTTTATAGATGCATAAAATTAAGATACATTTTCATTCAACCAGCCTATAATTAGGAGACTGACTGGAGTGCTGAAAATCTTAATGCATCAACGTCCGGTAAGAGCAAACCATCATCTCATCCAAAGGAATCCAGACAGAGGTACCCTCCATTTATAGTGTCTGCAACTTAGCAGGCGATTACTCTTCCTCTTGTGGTTTTCCTTTTGTGTTTACCGTGGAATTCAATCCATTTCATAAGCACAAATCTCAGCAATACAAATCATTATCAGGCAGGGGTGTCATGCTCTAGGCAAGATAAGACATGACCACAGAAAAAATAAACACCTTTTAATGACTTTTTAAATTTAGCTCTTTTAAGATGTTCTAGCAAAGTTAGCAATATAAAACTAAATATTTAAGTAAGCAATATGTAAAATGCATGTAAAATACACTAAAAAGTGTGTATATACAGTATGTGTATATAATATAGATATATAATCTTTATATTTTAATACTTTATAATATATTATAAATATATTAAAATTTAAAGCTGCAGTCCGTAGCTTTTCCTCTTTGTCGCCATCTCTCTGTTCGAAATCTGTAACTGCAGTGATTCGCGGAATTATCATCTTTACGTGGGTTGTAAATCGACATGAAACAGCGCGGAAGAACACAGTGTTTTGAGGCGAGTGCTGCTGTCAGTCACCGCGCTGTGTGGATACTGTCACAGAATCACAGATTCACTTTTTGAAAGTTTGACCAACATAAGAATTTTCATAAGAAAATGTCTTCTGAACAAGTAAGTAACATCCATTTTTGTTCTGACCAACTAAGGGGGAAAAAGCATTCGACATGATAAGCTTCGTTAGATTTAATCAACGCGATTTACAGCAACCGTGCAAATTATAGCCTACTTTGTTCTCAAATTGTTCATGTTAACAACATCAGCATTGCGTGACTAATGTTAAATTTAATGTTTTATGGTTACCTGTGTAGTTCAGAATTCATATTCTCTATAATAGCAAAACGAGAAAGGCACAACAAAGGAAACTCCATAACTGTGTGAATTAAGAAAACGTACTGTTACACGATTGAACTATTGAAATGTCTTACTTGTTCAGCAGAAAAAGGCCATCTCTTCTTCCGTTTTGAACCCCTTCAAAACACGGAGTTCATGCACTTTTCAAAAGCCCCGCCGATGTTTAAATCCTTGTGTTCGCATGAGACGGTTTCTTTCTCTTTCTCTAGCCACCTTAAATCCGAAGTACGAAGTCTTTTGGGTTTTATAACTGCTAAATCTCCAGTTGACACTGATGATTGTTGTTTGGATCTTTCTGGATGCCATAAGTTTAATTATGTAAAGTGCGAGAAAAGCCTATACATCTAAACATCTCGTCACGCGCAGTATAGCCGGCTAGCCGAAACTCCTTCTTTATGTGTACGGGTGTGACGTAATGACGCAAAGACATGCTCGAATTTCCCGCGGAAACCCACCAGTACCACTGGAATTAAAATCATTATTACAAGCTAACCGTTTTGAATCTAGCTATGGCAAGCAGATAGTTTTGACCACTGGCAGAATAAGTTTTTTGTAATAATTATTTTGGATTATTTTTAACTTAAAAAAGTTACGGACTGGAGCTTTAAGTAATAAAATATGGGATTATAATTTTTGTGCGTGTTTCCATATTATAAGCTACATTGACAGTTGTATTGATGCCTAAACTCACAATTCAGTTTGCAGAAAATCCTTGTGGCAAATGCCTCAGGAATAGAATGGCTAGCGGGAAACTGTGAGACATGTCTGTGGACGATAGGCCCGTCATAATCCTCATCAACTCTGCGAACTTTTCAGCACATAAAGCCAGATGTTTGATCCCTCCTGAATCACGAGAAGAGGCAGACGACGTAGCAGGATGGAAGGAGGGAGGGGGGAGCGTGGCAGAAAACAACACAAGTCATAATTGCATGCGTAGGCTGACACATCTGGATTTACCACTCTTTGGCCCTTTGCCACAGACTTTATGATGGTTCTTAAAAAAAAAAGAAAAGATATTTTCTTACTTCCTACCAAAAGCTGTGTCTTAATGGGTTTGGCACCTCTGTGGCCAGAGCTATATTTATCTGCACTGGAGAGAGTAGGTTGAAAATGACACCATTATTTTCTCTAGACTGTTTTCGCTCCAGAGTAAATGAAAGGGAGAGAGAGAGAGAAAGATAGAAAGAGAGGGGCTGGTGTTTGACTGGTGTACCAATGCACTTGCACTATTTCTGCCAGTCTGGCATAGACACTCTGGTCTCTTTTGTATGCCAGCTCAACTCTTTTTGGCTGAAAGTGGCAACAATCCAACTTTCTTTGAACTGCTTTGACTTCTGCCTCCTTTTCTACTAATGTTAAATCTCTATCGAGACCATACAGCATTGTGCTAATTGGTGAAGCATATGCGGAGTAGATCCCACGTCCTGATTTTGCAGAGTTAGACGCGTTCCTGGGTCAACATATTCTGTTGATCCTGGAACAAAATTCCTGTCCGAAAATTTTATGCTAACCATATCCCTACCCCATAAACCTAACCCTACCCATAAGTTATCCCTAAGATCAGAGGGAAATGATAGCCGAATACTGATGTAGAAGGACATAACCCTGGTTGTAAGCCTAAACGTGACGTAAACTGTAAACGTGTCCCTCAAATCTGATGGGTTGATTGGAATGTTATTCCAGGATTCCACTTGGTGAAATCAGGTTCTACGAGCAGATCCAGCATAAAAATGCCAGTAAGTTAGGACATCACCATTGGATTTGTTCAAATCTGTTTCTATCTGTTTCTCTAAGAATTTATTTTTCCAGAAAATTGCTCTAGGCTAGTATAGGTTCAGGAGTGCATAATATCTGAAGTGACGTCTATGTTTCATTTTGGTATCCTGACTATTTTTAGCTTCCCACTCAACACTACAGACTAGTTACCCAACATACAGTTATAATGAAGTGTATGTCCTGGTGGTGCGAGCACACGACTTGATGCACAACACTGTATCTAGAATACCTTTGATGCACACAATTCAGCTGTGGGAAATAGTTTGGCCCCAACCCACAGCATAAAAAGATAATGACACTTTGACTTGTTTGGTTGTAAGACTGTTATTTAGCTGTCTGGTCTTGATTAACAAAAACAAAAGTGGGCAGCCATGCTGATTTGAGTATTTTAGTTTGGAAACAGACTGTTGTTTGTTCTCTCAGAGCTACCGTCACATGTAAATATGATCTTCAGCAACAGCTTTATCATGCAATAGAGTAATGGGACATTTTTATATTTCATGAAGTTTTTTAAGGCTCATTTACTGCCATAAGTGCTGTGCTCAAAACTATAGACAGAATGAGATGGTCATGGTTGTTTGGAGTCCTTTTGTCAATCCCCTGGTGGATTCATGGTTGACCAGGAAGAATGCATCAATTCATCTCTCTCTGTTTAGTTGTTCTGACAGTATAATGGTATGTTTGTGCAATGTTGGCTTTTCTTTAGGTGGTCTGGTCACTAAAAGCCTAAGAGAGAGTCGATAAGCAACTGAAAAGTGTGTGAATTTTTATAAACATTCATACATGAAAGCAGCTCTCAGAATGTTAAAAAATGTTTCAATGTTGTTTTGCCACATTAGTTAAAGGGATAGTTCACCAAAAAGGAAAACCATTTAGAACCATTAGTTCTAGGAGTCTTGCTGTTTTCATTTCTGACCACATCACATTCCTTCACAATGACTTTAAAATAATTGGAAAAACATCTTGAGTTTGGTCATTTTGCATTAGTTCTTGCTTGATTTGTGAGCTTTTAACTAAACACAATGAAAACTAGCAAACCAGGACTGATTATATCTGTTTCCTTTGCGCCTCCTTCCAAGTCATTACCGCCATGAGCAGTGAGGCTTCTTGCTATATTTGATCACTTTCTTTCAAGCTCCCTTCAGAGGTCTCATTGTAATTGAGTACTCTGAGTGATTTACAGGCTCTTCTGGTCATTAGGAATGATTCTTGAAGATCTTAGACTTGGTAAAATCAATGTATGTGAGAAATGAGTCATGTTATTATCATCTTTATTATGAGATTTAAGAAGAATAGGACCTGGTGCTGCAAAAAAATCATCTTCTAAGAAAAGCCTTGATATATAAATATTCTCTCACCTTGAAGGATAACTCAAAACAGCTTTCCTCACACACATGACTGGCCATTTGTGGGAAGATTTGACCATCCATCGTTTTTTCCATGTCTCTGCAGAAGCTCCTTGACTGAGGTCGACCTAAAAATTTCCATCAGTGTACGGGCCTTTTCCAGGGTTTCTGTTGGACTGATGTTACTTCTTAACAGACTACTGAGAGCTTCAAAAGAGACAGACATAATATCAGTCTGACCGTGTGTTTAACTTGTGCCAGTCAAGTAATACAAACGTGTGTGTGAGAATGTCTGGGTGCCTATGTGAATGAGTTCTTGTGTGTGAAAATGTGTATTGCATTGCGTGAGTAGATCTGTCTTAAATCTATGTCTCAGTGCATTACTCTTGGTCTATTTCTAGGAGAATGCTTGAGCACTTCTCTTTTAAACACACTTGACCCATTTGACATGGCAGCCAGATGCAGGCCTGCAGTTCTCGCATGTTCTGCTTGAGAACAAATACAGCAAGACTTTTTATAATATGACACGTCTAGCCAATAAGGCCATTTGATTAGGATAGTTTTCTGCACAGATAACTGTGTATGGATATATTTGTGCATAAAATCTGTGTACAAACGTTTTAATAATATTAATAATAACAGTAATTATAATAATAATCCCAGTAATTTATAACGGTTTTCTCTGTACTCAAAGCGCTTTACATATGGAAGGGGGAATCTCCTCAACCACCACCAATGTGCAGCATCCACCAGCATGATGCGACGGCAGCCATATTGCACCAAAACCCCCACCACACACCAGCTTATTGGTGGAGTTGAGAAAGCCAATCAGTGTATATTATATATGGGGATGATTAGGAGGCCATGATGATGGACAGAGGCAAATTTGGCCAGGATGCCAGTGTTACACCCCTACTCTTTTTTGAAAGGCTTCCTTGGATTTTTAATGACCACAGAGAGTCAGGACCTCGGTTTAACATCTTATCCGAAGGGTGGTAGTATAGTGTCCCTATCACTATACTGGGGCATTAGGACCCATACAGACCACATGGTGAGCACTAACACCTGACTCACTAACACCTCTTCCAACATCTGCATCCAAAATTGCATACTTCCCTACTATATAGTAGGCGAAAAACAGTATGTGACAAAAGTAGTATGTTGATGATATTGCCTTTATTCGTCTCACAAGTGAGAAATTTCAAGGAAAAATACAGCATAACATGAGGAGAGGTGAGGAGAAAAAAAGGCAACCCCCAGACTATGCTCCTCTAGGAGTACAGTGTGGGGACAGGAAAAAAACACCTCAGCAACATTAGCACACAATCAGTACACTTTACATGAACAAGACTTGCAACAGGGGTGAGGGGTGTGGGGTTGGGTGATGGAGGTAGCCCAGCACAGGCAAGCAGCCATCCGGTCCTGCAGCCATTTCAGGCGCTGGTCACAGACCCGCCTGTCAGACTGGGGGTACAAAGCGAGTCTGTTCACAGAACTCATAACAGAGTAGGCAAAAAGTACCTGGGTACTACTTCTTCCAGTGAGATTCTGAAGTGTGCATACGTTGGACACATTACTATCCCATGAGGCCACGGGAAAGGATTCATGAATGGCAGTGAAGTGACGTAACTGACTCTGGTAGGTCACATGATAATGACAACATGGCCAATGTAATACGTTCGGATTAGATTCATACTACACTCATTCATACTATATACTTTTTTTTTTAGCTGTCGTGAAGTAATTACTTATTCAGAATAAGTACCTACTCAAGAAAGTATGCGATTTCAGACGCAGCCAATGTTTTTCCAGGAGGTCTCCCATCCAGGTACTGACCAGGCTCAACCCAGCTTCAGTGGGTAAACAGTCCTAGGCTACAAGGTGATAGTTGCTGGCCTTGGTTTTCACCAAGAAATTGTGATTCATCAATAAGTTATTTATAAATGGTTTATTTTACTTATTTAAAATTTAGAAGAAAATTTAGAAGCGACTGAAATCACACTCGTGGTGGCCTTAGCAACAAATAATTTGTAAAGCCATTTTTTATCTATTCCGTGAGAAATGGAATTACTAGGCTAAGTAACCCAACAAAAATGTGTTCATTTTGAGTAGCAATTAAAATAAAATAAAAATGACGAAATGCTGCCTATAAGTGTATCCACTGCTGGCGATTGCGTGTAGTCCTATATTTAAAAACAATTTATTGTGTTTTAAATGTTTTTTGACATTCACTTAAATATCTTAGTGTGCATGCTCTCAGGTGAGAATGTGAGTGAGGAAAACAGGAGAGGGAGAGAGAGAGGGAAAGAAAGAGAAGAAGTGAGGAAAGCCCTTATATGGACATGCTGCTGCGGTGCGTGTTCTGCAAATTATTATCCATGGGCACGCGCTCCCTCGTTTAGAACAATGCGGATTCATTCAACTAAGACACATTTATATGCTTGTGCTTCTGTTGAACTTTTTCTGTGCACATACAAATGGCAAATTGTATGGGATAAATTAGTAAATTAGACCAGTCTATCACCTTTATTGAATAAATGGGGTAACACTTTATTTTGATGGTCCATTTTGAATATTCTGTTGACTAACTTTGCAACTACATGTCAACTAACTCTCATTAGAGTATTAATAGACTGTCTACTTAATATCTGCTAAATCTTTATTGTTATGGTCTTCCAACAAACATTCTACTGTATTTGTAACTTTGCAACTACATGTCAACTTATTCTAACCCTAACCCTATCAGTCTACTACTCTAATGAGAGTTAGTAGACATAGGTGGGTCAATAGAATGTGTTAAAAAGACCATCAAAATAAAGTGAAACCATAAATGGTATAGCCTAGTGCAGTGGGTCTCAACTGGTTCTGCTTCAGGTTCCAGATTTTAAATTAGGCAATGAGTGGTGACAGCTTCCACAATTGTTTATTGTACAAAAGTGAAAGTAAATGTGCTTAAAATCTTTACAATATTCAAGTAAAGTTGTATTTAATGTAGTCTGGGTCATAGTTTTGTTAATAGTTTTCATAGATGAAGGCATGTGACTGTCTAGCTTCTAGAAAGTGACATGTGAAGCTTATTTATTTTGCTGTCATGAAGTTGATCACTAGTTAAGAACCACTGGCCTATGGTTTGAACTGGCAACTGAAAGATTGTGGAGTCAAACTCCACTAGATATAAGGCAAGGTAGGTACTGAACTCCAGGTTGGACTGAGTGTGTGTGTAATAAGTGTACAGTATCTCACATTGGACAAAAATGCATACCTCAAGGTGGAGTGTGGTGCTTGGTTGTGTGTGCGATCTTACTAAGTGTTTCTCAGGTACATGCAGGAAAAGTGAAAAATAGCACTTCAATAAAGACGGACAAATAGCACTGGGGCGCTACTAGCAGCACTTTCTGCATTTGGACTGAAGTGGAGGTGACTGCTTGGGGGAAAATGAGAGTGATAGTGTTTTATATGAGGCAAAGGGGGAGAGGAGCATGTTAAGGGTTGAGTCTATGTTTTTCGGGTGGTGTCTTAGAGTTTTGCAAAACCACATTACTGTTTTGATAAAGAACCTAAAGTACGTGGGAGTCGGGGAAAGAGGAAGATAAATAGAGAAGGAGGGAGAGACAGAGAGTTTAAAGAAGACTGCTGGGAGGAGAGAGTGAATATAACCACCCACCTAAGCAGCTGTTAGACTGGTGGTAAAAAGCAGACACTTCCAGACACTCTCAGAAACAAGGAGTGACAAACGTGAATAAGGGAGTGTGTGAGATCCCAGGACGGAGGGAGAGTTTGACTCGGGCACAGCACAGAGTGACAGAACAGTCTAAAGAACCAGGATACACAGCAGGGATAGGTACCTCCTCAGGACCAGACGAGTGAATGGATACCTTTTGCAGTCTAAGTGGACTTGACCCACTATGGGTGAGCAAACCTCTAATATCAGACCTTAAATCTTGAATATTACTCAAGAATATAAATATACATGTATCATTGAATTTAATATAAATATATCATTGATTTATATTTTGTTTATGTCACATATATACCTGCAAAGAGTTGTTCTTTTTTATGTATGATATTTATATTGAAAGTTTTCTGGAAACATTGTATGTTGCCAAGAACCAGAAAACCAGAATATATCTGTTTTTTGTATGACTTTTCGATTATTTGGTTATAATTATTTATTAAATGTGTTGAATTAAGTTCAAAAGATGTTGCATTGTGGTCAATCTTTAGAATGTGATTTATTTTACATGGCATTAAATATTTTAAACAAGCTAGCAAATAAATGTACAATTTAATACACTTATTTCACAAACTTCAGTTGTCAGAATATCTGGCAGATATGTTCCTTCAGTTACATTGATTTAGTCCAATCTCAAGTCTTTAATAATTAATTCAATCTCAGCTGTCTCTAACCCATTAATATAAAGTGACAAGATAAAGTCAGTGATGAGCTTGGTAAGCATGATTACATGATAACCATGATAAGCAATAAAAAATAAGAAAAATTGACCAACATGGTAAACAAAGCACAAGATGTTCTAATTTTAGATGTTCTGGAACATTCATATCATATCTGGTTTCTCTGTGGAGAGGGTTTGGATCATGACAATATCTGGTTTTCTGTGGAGAGGGTTTAGATCAAGACAATATTGATCCACTGAAAGAATGAAGACTGTCAATTACCGTATAACTTGTTGAAAAGTTAAGGACACCCTGTTCTTTATCTCCAGGACTGGAACCAGACATGGTACACGCATAACCCTGAACTGAGCAATTGCTTCCAGAACACAGTCCTGGTGTGGGCTCCATGCATCTACCTGTGGGTCCTCTCTCCATTCTACTGCCTTCATCTCTACTGCCACGGCCGAGGTCGGCTGCCCCTCTCTTCACTCTGCAATGCCAAGCTGGTGAGGCAGACCGCTAAGACCTGTTAATGTTATACAAGCCTGTCCGGGTCTCAAAAGTACCAGCTTTGTGGTCTATAAAATTCAAACCAGAATGTTAAAACAAAGTGAACGTGGTGGTCTGGGTAGACTGAGGGGTCGAGTTCACGCTTTAGTGGCCGAGGAAGACAGTAAAAGAGAGAGTGGTGTGTGTAACCTCAGTTTGTGGTGTGAGTGCGGTTAGCACTCTAGTGAGCTGTGATGTCACTTTTCACTCTTCCGCTCTAAAACTCTTTTGTTTGAAATACAGTTGTTTCTCCGTTTGTTCAGAGCCACACAGATTCCAATCCAGTCTTATCATAATGTAAATCGCACCTCTTCTCTGCAGTCATTGACCACCGGAGATTCTGGGAGAGTGACTCAAGTTCTCACTCTGATATGAATTGTATTCCTCTTTGCTCTTTTACAGTTGTTGGGGTTTTTCTTGGCATCCTTTGGCTTTGTGGAATTCTTCTACATCCTGTTGGAACGAAGACAGGAAATCCAGCAACACCTTGTCTTCTTGCTCAGTCCTATCATACGCAGTCTGACCGTGGTAATGTAACCTCTAAGTTCCAAATTGTATGAGAAAAACGTAGCAGTACAGGCAGAAATCAGCGTCAATTTTTTTATAAAACGGTTTATTAAAGAAAAAGTCGGCCCAAATCGGTTGTTTTAATCAAATCAACAATTCAGGGTTTTGTTACTGAGCTTGCTACGTTTAATCTTAGAGTTTTATCTTAAGATGGTAAAGATTGGTGCCCAGGCTTGAGGTGTGGTCTCATTTACCATTGTTCAGCAAATTTTCAATGGTGAAATCCAGTCATTTCAATAGGAATCCAGGAATTCCTATCAGGATTGATACGATTCCAGAGGATCAGGAATTAGCCCAAAAGATTTCAACTTGCAGACTTGTGCAAAAGAAAGCTGCTTGGTTTGAAAGTGACTTTTGTGTGAGCTGTGCTTCATACATCACAACACCAATATTTTTATTTAGACCAAAATATATTTCCATTTTGGTCTGGACTGGTTAACATAATAGCAGCGTTTTGGTGTATCAGGTTGCAGCATAACGTAAATTATATGCTAATGTAAAGTTTTAGCTTGTGAAGCCAGTTGGCTTTGTTTTTCTTTTAAAGTTGGTTGACCAAAGAGGTCTTGCTGGTGAAGCTAGTTAAGAAATAAGAAGAGAATGTATGTACGTCTGACATTAGACAATCTGTCAAACATCTCAACAAATTAAAGAGGTAGATCTGCTCACTGTTGTAGAATTTCCATTTATTCAACAGTGTTTCGATTCAAAGGATCTTCATCAAGTGGAACTGTGGGAATTTTGCAGCAGTGTGTGGATCTTTAGTTTGGTTTGTGATAAGCTAGTTAAGAACATCAGCATCCCATTTTAGGAACCAGTAGCCAAAACATAAGTATATGTCTTAAAGATGGATGCATCAGCCCACATATGGAAATATATATTAAAGATTTAAGTTTTATTCATTCCACACCTACATTCATTTCACAACACACCTGCTTATGTTTGTAAAATAGCTCCTAACACAGCAGGATCTGTTTTCATCTAATAGACTGTGACATTCTGAGGTAAACTAGGTTAGGGGCACACCTACACATGGCCTAATGAACACAATCTCATCATCGCTTTCTGGGCTCCAGACCAGACTCATGACCCATCTGTGGTCTCTTCAGACACCTAAGTCAACATTGGCTAGTGTCAAAGTAAAAACACTTAAAGAGTTAAACAGTGTGATCGTGTCCTTAAACGGCCCCTTCCTTAACAGATTGTGATCTTAATTGGTCAAAAAGTGAAATAAAGCAGCGTCATAACTTGGGCAGGGGCTGGAGTGTAGGTAGAAATGCTCAATAACAATTTTAGAGATTTATTATGAAGGTGCATAAATATTGCTTTCTGAAAATGTTGCTTCGTTCCTTTCCTCAACCTCCTTTACCACCTATGGGTTTTCTTGGATAATATTTGGGCTCATGTAATGAACAGTTTAGAAAGCAAAAACCACCACAATTCTATTGAACCTAGAGGGGGAATTTACTAAAGGTGATGATACACAGGGCAACTTTTTGAGCAATGTTGCTGGGCAATCTTGCTGAGCGATTGTTGCTTGGGCACTTTCCCATTGAAAATGGGCAATACATTTCTACCTGGATAACTTCGGTCGGTCGTGGGCCCTGTGTCTCATCTGGTTGCCCGTTGACGGCAACATTGCTCAAAAAGTTGCCCTGTGTATCATCACCATAAGAGCACCCCACCAATTGCAATTTATTTACAACACTCTCTGGATTGTTGTAGCACCTGATTCATTAAAGGAACACCATAAACTTTCACAAATCTTTGCCAAACGCAACTGGCACTACGCAATTCTCCATCTTCAGGTTAGTTATGAGTGCTAGTTCGAGGAAGATACATCAGACTTTGCTGGGACTGTATGCCATCAGTCCACCAGATTCAGAGACCTGAAATGTCTCCTTACAATACTTTTCTTCATTATTTAATCGTTATTTTTGCTTTAACAAATTTTATATAGACCTGTAACCATGGGCTGTAACCACTACACATTCCTGAAATATTCAGATTAGTGATCCATCAATATTGGTTTTTAATGGTACAATCTTACATTTTTAAATCTGGTCCCCCTCAATATTGAATTTTTGGTTAATATCGTTGTCTGGAGTCTGCTGTAATGCTTGGCAACTTTTTCTACCAATCATAAGCTGCTGCCAGTTTCACTGTGTGCTCTCATTTAAGCTGCAGGAAGCAGATCTGCCTCTGTCTTCTATCGCTCTTAACTCTCCAGTATAATTGCTAGCTTTGGCTTCCTCCCACTGTCCAGAGGACTTATTCTCATGAGACGTGAAGTCAACATCAACAATGCAGATGTTACATGTGGTTTACATGTTCTGTTTCCAGGTAGCACAACAAACCTCCGCAGGCGTCTTTCATTAGGACATGATTAAGGGTTCCTTTTAAAGGTTTCACCTCATTTCTCTGAGGTTATATGGCTTTGGTTTGGTTTCGAGGAGGCGTCTTTGGATCCAGTCCTGATCTGTCTGTACCGCACCAGGAGGCTGCTTTTGATGTAATCAAAGGATGTTTTGCGCTACCTAGGAGATACTGCAACAAATTAACATCACATCAAGCTTGGGATCGGCAAGAGCCACTGGTTGACACAGTCTGGTTTTGAGACATGCAGAATGTCACATTTTTGGATGAAGAAAAGACACAGTCATTAAGAAAGATGTGGGTTCAACAGAGGCCACACTTTACATAGGCTATGTTGTTTTATTAGAGGAGACAGCTGTGGTGGTAGACAGGAAAAATTCCAATATAACTTCAACAAAACAACTGAAACAAAAACAAAGCAAATTTAATGATGGATTAGTCTTCAGGTCATCAAGAAAGCATAGTACAATTTTAAAAGTAAGGTTTCCCTAACAGATTTCATCTTCTATTTTCTCTGAATTTTTTTTTAACTTGGTTGGGTGTTGTTTTGACATGATAAAAGTTATTTGCTTACTGATCTTCCTTCTCTCTAAAGGTCATGGCCTTGATAGTAGTAATTTAAATATATTAAATGTAATTAAATCTATTTAAAGTCCTTCACAATGAGTTAGCGTAACAGTGAAATGTGTAATTTCAAAAAGGATGAAGTAATGAAGTTTCCCTGAACACTTTCCCCGTTTTCCTATGGTCGGCCAAACAGACAGTCCTGTCCCCAAACTCACACCATTGGCCATTTAAAGAGAACCACAGTGTTTACACTTTCTAGAGCTGTATCCTACGAATGGCTTAGGCTGGGATAGGAGAAAGTATTTTAAAAAGATGTAAGAAAAATGACATACTTTGTCTTTAAAGTAAACTTGCATCATTCAGTAGCAAAAGGAGGGCTATCTGTAATTAGGCTCCTTTTTGAAGTTATTTGTTATTACTGGTTTTGTATGGACTGTAATTTTAGCAGATGAGAACAATGTCATTGACAGGTGTGTGTTTGACAGGTGTTAGCCGTGTGCGTGATTCATTGGGAGAGAGTGCGGGGATGCCGTTCCTCTGCCTTCCTGTTCTTCTTCTGGCTGTTGGGCGTGGTTTGTTCCCTTATTCCACTTCATGCAAAGGTCCAGCTGGCTGCAGAGCAGGTGAGAAAAATGACAACTGACAGAGAATTTCAGTTTCACGGTACATTCACAACACCTTGGACTAAGCCTACACATACAGCCACATATGGGCGTATTAACATATGGATGAAACACAGATGCACGTATGCAAACATGCATACATGGTCACAGATACATATCCACACATGCACAAGCAAATACATTGCAGCACACTCACACAAACACACGGCAGCTCAGCATTCCAGCAGTTTCTACTTTTGGAACTTGTTGATTCTCCCCATGTTTGGAATTGGTTTGTCACATTCATATCATGAGTTCAGGTGAAGTCCAAGTACAGGTGTTAGTTTGTAACATATGTCAGAAAGTGTTTAAATCTGACTCATGCTCCTAATGAACCTTACAATATGCGGAAGTACAGTATGAGTGTTTTTCTTTTTTCAATAAGACAAAATTCCAAATGTTTTCGGAAAATTAATTAGTCAGTGTAAATTAGGTGAACAACTCACTTGGGTTAAGCTAATTATTTTGTCAAGCTAAATAAATAAATTCAGCCGAAGGTTTTTTCTTTTTTTGCATTCGCTATCTTTAAAAATGTCTTAAGTGCTTGTGTTTTTAATCAATTTCATTTGCCACACACAATAACACAAGAAAACAACCTAGCACGAAAGCAGGTTTAACATTTTAGAAACTAGACTAGACAGTTCTGACCCATATCGTGCAAAATGGGTCGAAACATAAAGACAGATAAGCATATTTCTCCCTGGCATGCTAACTTTATCCTTGGATAAGAGTGGGATGGCATTTTGACTGACCTACATTTTGACCACCGAAACCACTCTGGCCTTGTTTTTTATTTTGTGGTGTAGTAAAGAATAACGCCTCTATAAGGGACTTCATGGCCAAACGGTTGTTTACTACAGATTTGTCTCAACATGGCCTGTGCTCCAATAGTGTAGCCAAGACGCTATATCCAGGGCACCAGAAAGATAAACTTAGTATCTACAATAGATTTAGAAATGCATGAGCAGCATATGAACAGCACATGTGTTAAGTTTGTAAATATAGCTAACTGTTGGCTCCTCACCAGCAAATAGTGGCCGGAGGTTTGAACAGCAGCAATCTATGAGTTTCCAGATTGTAGCGTGACTCGAGGCCTTTTATGGCTCTTTTCATACGTAATTCATTTATATAAAGCAGGCCATTAAAGAGTTTGGTTTTCACCATGATTTCCCTTAACTGTTCAAAATAAGCTTTACTATGTTGTTAATGCTCGTGCACACCCATGTCTTCTGACATTAGGCGAATTAAGAAGGAACACTGCACTGCATGATTTCCTATACAATAAACAGCAGATCATATTTTTTGCATTAATCCTTAGTTTGGGACATGACATCACTCAGTAAACAACATGTCTCCTGCTTTCTCCACCAACTAGCTCTTCTACGCCTAGTCAGGGAGGCCTCGCGTGACATTTTCATTGACCATATTGTCCTCAGAAAACAACCACGTCAAGGTTCATTAAGAGATGTTATCTTGGATTGGAAATTCAACAACAAGTTGTGTTCCAGAGAGTTCCATAGGAACAGAATGTTCAGCATGTAAACAGCATGTTGGGAAGTCTGCGGATCAGGACTGGAATAACATCACAGTAGCATTATGGGAAATCCCTGGTTGTGGTGCTCATTTAAATGGGAAAGTCTGCCTGTGCTCTCTCTCTCTTTCTTTAATCTGGATGTGATCCGCTGTTTCTGTTGTCTCTGCTTTTTAGGGTCTCTCTCCGGATATTGTGCGGTATTTGGCCTTTTTCTCTTACTTCACCCTGCAATTGGCGCAGCTCTTCCTCAGCTGTTTTGCAGACCGAGCACCCTCAGGCAAAGCCGTCCTCAAGGTACGAACGGAGCAAACTCTTCATCAACTAAAATAATCCATCACAAACAATCCTGTGGTGTTTACTTCTGTCTTTAAGTAATATAGAACCCACCACCCCCCCACACACACACATTTTGAAGTGAATTATGGTAATGGCTGTAGCATATCCAACTACTGTCTCCCGCAAGAATGTTGCACTTAGATATTAGCTGAACTCATGATTGGATAAAAGAGCTTGACTCATCTACATGGACACTCTGTGGTCCTCCTTCCCGGATAATGATATATCCTTTTTTAAACTAAATTCTTGACTCATTCTGCCCACTGTTTGGTTGTTATGTATGCAAATTACACACATAGCACCGAGCAGAGCAACATAGAACATAATCTCCTAACATCTTGTGAGATAGTGGTCCATCTCACTGTTCTCCTCCGGAGAAAAACAAGGAAACAAGCTCAGAGAGGAATTAGAGTGTTTGTGATGAGGTTGTAGCCACAGATGTCGTGCCACACCCCTTGATCCCCTCCTGGCTCAGTCACTTCCTGTGTAGGGTTATTCACTGACTCCTGAAGAGTGAGACCTCCGGTGAGGAGGCGGGGGAGAGTGCGTGTTTGGTTGGTTGGCTGTATGGGCAAAGGGGCAGCACTGAGGTCAGCAGTGGGTGGAAGTGTGTTACTGTGGCACATAAGGCATACACACACACACACAGATAGAGGTCTACCACTCTTACTCACAGATGCTTTCACAGTGTTTCTCTATTTACTCTCAGTTCACTGTTGCCAAATATGATTTCTAGCCACTGCGTTCTCCATCCAAGAAAGCAAAACTGTGAAACTCTTCTTTCTAAAACTGATTGCCTCGCACCTGGATATTTATGTGTATAATGTTAGAACTGTTTTGACAAGCCTTGTTATAATTGATAATTTAATCTGTATCTATATCATATTTTAATTAACACGTTTGGCTTGGCCCAAACCTGTTAATTAAAATATGATTAGTAAAAATAGTAATTAGTAAATTGGGCCGACATAACATCCAATAACTTATAGCCAAATGATCATGGGAACCAATGGTATTTCTAGTTGGCCTACTGTAAAACCTTTTACTTTTATTCATTTAAACATATCCATATGCTGTACTTTTTGGCCATGTAGTGTATTTGTAATCAAATTGTTCTTGTCGTTTTCTCAGAATGCATGTCCTGTTCAAGATGCATCGTTCTTGTCAAAGATCCTCTTCTGGTGGTTTAGCGGGTATGGAATTAAATGATTTAAACACCATTACTAATTTGTGAAAATACTCTTTTAAATACTTCTTGGTCCAGTGAAAGAAATGCATTCAGTTTGTGTCGTGTGTGCTTCCAGGTTGGTTTTTAAAGGATACCGTTCTCCTCTGCAAGCAGAAGATCTGTGGAGTCTGAGGGAAGAAGATACATCAGAAAGGATTATATCCGACCTGGAAGAAGAATGGACAGCGGAGCGTACCAAATTACAGCAGTGAGTTCCATTAAAAACATCAGACATGTTTTTGTCACACACAAAATTTTGAGGCACGTGTACATTTAAGTTGTTTATGTTGCTGTGGATCCTCATGCTGCTTTGATCAGTGCGATCACATTTCCATTTCCATCAAAAAGACAGACCTAAAATAAGACAAAAAAGAGCCCTGCTGCATACACAGTCGAGACAGGAGGATTGTATCAATTGGTTTGCTTGTTAACACTGTTCTGCTTTGAACATACAGTGTTTTCAAGACCTCTGAAATCCTCTTTTAAGGCCTCACATGCGTTTTACAATTTGTGGAAACTTGCATTGTGCCGCAGGATGTTTTAATGTCATTCTGTTTTCAATTAGAACTTACAAAGAGGGATTAAACGAGCTTAACAACTGCATTTAAGCTTCAGCACCAATTCCTTATGCACGTGTCCGTTTGCCTCTTCTCCATCCACAGGCAGGAGAACCACCTAAGCACCAGTGTTGCCTTGGGATCTCGACTACCAGACCAGGCCCAACTCCTCAGGAAGATTCAAAAAGAGCAGAGTTCGGGATTCTGTCTGTTACGGACACTTGCGCGTAGCTTCGGACCCTACTTCCTAACCGGGACGCTGTGCCTCATGGTCCATGATGCCTTCATGTTTTCAGTTCCACAGGTTCTAAGGTGAGACAGGTTCCACAGGTTCTTGGCCTCATCCTTAGTTTAAGTTCTCAAAATTTGGGCTTTTCCCGGTAAGTTAGGCTTTGAGTTGTGTTTATGAAAAGTTCTGACTGTTCCTTAAAATAAACACAGATGGCCCCTCTGTGCTTTTAAAGACAGCTCGCTAGGTTATCAAAATATTTTTAGAAGAGACATCTTACGGTTCACAATATCTTGGGATGAAAACAGGAAGTGGCAGTGTGCGGCAGGTGCTTGAGTCAGAGACGCCATACCAGCCAGACAGAGATCATGCTGTTTATGCCCACAGAGAAGCAATTATGGCTTCAAGTCTGAAAGCTTGAGAGCGAGAGATGACCACAGCACTCCGTCCGCCCTAGACGTGTTAGCTTCGGGGAGGGTAGAGGAACACTGTCGGGGTTGTGGTTACTACAGGAAAGCTGCCAGTTAAATGGGAGGTTCAGTCAGCTACCAGCAAACTGTAGCAAGTAGATATATTGTACTGGGATCTTGTGTCAAAAAAGGTGGACTTTAGTGGGAACTATGGAAACATTCAAGGTCTTCTACCCTCAGAGTAACCAACATGGATTTTGTAGCATTTGGTTAGCATTCAGAAAAACATTTTTCCAGTTGAACATGCTACATCTTGTTAATCTCAACAAATCTACCATTCTTCATTTTCAAAGAAAGCTGTGGCTTTACTCGCTACTGTAAACCTTGAGCCAAACCACAATGGTTGGATGTGGTCTGTTATAGAGGAATCTAGCCAAATGCTTAGTTACATCAAAAATCGGCACATTTCTTTGTACTATATAGTGCCTTTATTGACCCCTTTTTCTCTTTTTTTAAAGTCTGTTGTTAGGCTTTATGAAGGATGAGGATGCTCCGCTGTGGAAGGGCTATTTCTATGCCTCTCTTGTGTTCCTCCTGTCCTGCCTGCAGTCTGTCTTCAACCACCAGTACACATACACCTGCTTTACTGTGGGCATGAGGGTTAAAACAGCTGTCATGGGTCTGGTCTACAGAAAGGTAGGCCATTTTACCAGCACAAAAACCTTGTTAGAACATATGGTTCAATGATATTTGGTAATGGGAGTATTTGCAGAAAGTTTCAAGAGCAGTACAGATATATATATATATATATATATATTTAGTGTAATATTATATACACTATATGGAAAAGTATTGGGACACACCTCTTAATTTTTTAATTCCATTGTTTCAATCAGACCCATTGCCACATGTGTATAAAATCAAGCACCTAGGCATGCTATTATTGGAAAGTGGAAGGATTTAGGAACAACAACAACTCAGCCCCAAACTGGAATACCACGTAAAGTCACAGAGTGGGGTCATCGAGTGCTGAGGGACATGGTGCGTAAAAGTCACCAACGCTCTGCTGATTCCATAGCTAAAGAGTTCCAAACTTCCACTGGCATTAATATCAGCACAAAAACAGTGCGGTGGGAAAAATGGGTTTCCATGGCCGAGCAGCTGCATGCAAGCCTCACATCACCAAGTATAATGTTAAGCGTCGGTGGAGTGGTGTAAAGAGGACTCAAGAGCAGAGGAAACGTGTTCTGTGGAGTGATGATTCATGCTTCTCTGATGGGCGAGTCTGGGTTTGGCGAATGCCAGGAGAACGTTACCTGCCTGACTCCATTGTGCCACTGTAAAGTTTGGTGGAGGAGGGATAATGGTATGGGGCTTTTTTTAAGTGGTGGGAAATCTTAATCTTCTCCAGCATACCAAGACATTTTGGACAATGCTGCTTCATGTTTGTGGGAACAGTTTGAGGAGGGCCCTTTTCTACTCCAACATGACTGTGCCAAAGTGCACAAGGCAAGGCCCATAAAGACATGGTTGAATGAGTTTGGTGTGGAAGAACTTGACTGGCCCGCACAGAGCCCTGACCTCAACCCCATGAACACCTTTGGGATGTTTGCAAGCCAGGCCTTCTCGTCCAACATAAATGCCTGACCTCACAAAAGCTCTACTGGATGAATGGGCAAAACTCAGAAACACTCCAAAATCTTGTGGAAAGCCTTCTCAGAAGAGTGTAAACTGTTATAGCTGCAAAGGGGGGGACCAACTCCATATTAATGTCTGCATTTAGAATGCGATGTCCCTGATAGTGTAATAGTCAGGTGTCCCAATACTTTTGTACATTTAGTGTTTGTATATATTATACATTTTTAATAATATAATAATTATTAACCAACATTTTATGGACCATGTAATTTCCCTGGATGCGCTAACGTACCCAGAAGTCTTCCAAATGGAGCCAAAGTAATGCTTAAGTTATCTGTTTTTACTGGACTAATGGATTTCCTGATAGAACAATATTGTGTTAATTTTCTTTTAATTCATTTTATTAATAAATTCCCGTAATTCCAATTCAGTTTTCTGTAGTGTGTGACCAATTCAGTTCAAATAATGAAAAGGGATTCAATGAAATGTTTTTAATCAATCTGTCTCTCTGCTTTTGTCGCTGCATCTCGTTTATCCCCAGTCTCTTGTCGTGAATAGCGCAGCACGCAGAACATGCACAGTGGGGGAGATAGTCAATCTGGTCTCTGCCGACACCCAGAAGCTGATGGATTTTGTGGTGTATTTCAATGCAGTGTGGCTGGCACCCATTGAGGTCACACTCTGTCTCTTCTTTCTTTGGCAGGTGAGGGCACACATATTTGTGTATTTTCATTCCACTCCAGTAAACTATTTCCATTCTAGTAATATAAGTAAATTCTGAATTGCATTCTTAACATTTGGAGATATTGGTTGAATAGTTGTTTAGCTTCCTAAGAGAAATAAATAAGACATGTCTTATTTCAGCTTTTAGGACCATCTGCTCTAGCGGGCATCGCCACTGTGATCTTCATCTTCCCTTTGAATGGATTCATTGCAAGGAAGAGAAGCAAACTCCAGGTACTGTAATGTTGTAACTCAGGATTCATGTGATGTCACTCACCTGCTATTTGAGGCCCAGACTCCCTAAAAAATCTAAATGGGCTCGATATTTACACATTTAAGAGGTTACTGTACAATAAAAACATACTGCAAGTTTCATACCTCAAAGCTAACTAACCAGTTTAAAATATGAATTTTTGTTTAACATGCCCCTTAACATGAGTATGTAACAACTCATTTTGTCCATCAATCACAAGAACGATACTGCTGTGTGGGTAAGATGTCGAGTAAGACCGTCTGACGTTGTAATCTCCAGAAACATAATATAAAGATCTGAAAATGCATTTTGTGACCCCAAAACCCTTAAAGTTCAAAGAGGAATGGCTAATTCTGAATGGGATTCTCATTAAAGGAGATCAAAATGAGTTAAGATCCTCATTTATCTCACCCAATAAGATGCTTTCTGAGACAGACTGTTGACTGTTGAGGAGTGCTATGAATGAATGAGTGAGTGCTAAAGTAAGTCAGCGTGAAGGGTCCACAGCTGGTTTAGATAGTGAAGTGTGCGGGTTGGATTCAAGCTTCTCTTGCTCCTTTGAAGTTCCCCATGCTTCCTCCAAAGCAAAGCAACCACAATGCTTGCAAATGGCAATAAAAGTTTAAATTTTATTTTTCAGAAAACAGACATTTGGCATGCCACTGGCTGAGTCAATCTCTCAGCTCATAGCTATTGTGTTCTAGAATGTCTTAACATGCGGTTTGAAATGTATTGCCTTCTTCAATGTTAATCATTCTGACGCGAAACCATTCTGCTGAAAAGACCAGTTTAAACCAGCGCAAATTGGTTTGATGCTGGTCCGACTGGTGGACCATCCTGTTCATCAGCTAAACACTCCTTTTTATGAATGTCCTTCTGGTTCAGTCAAGAATCCTTGTAGGAACAAGGCTGGTAACCAGAGCTTTTTGTAAGCAGGGCAGCCAGACATCAAGTACAGAAAAAGCCCAAACCCTCTCTGTTATTTAGTGGTGTCGTGCCAAAGCTTGTGGTGTTTTGATGACAGTTGGCTGTTTTCTGTTCATTCCGCAGGAGATACAAATGAAGTACATGGATGGACGGGTCAAGTTAATGAACGAGATTCTGAATGGTATCAAGATCTTGAAGTTCTACGCCTGGGAAAAGGCATTTCTGGAGCAGGTCCTGGGATACAGAGAGAAGGAGCTTAAAACTCTGAAGAAATCACAGATCTTATACTCTGTGTCTATTGCCTCATTTAACTGCTCGTCCTTTCTGGTAAGAAAAGACAGATTCTTAACAAATGTATCAGGGCTGTAACCATTTGTTGTGGTACTCGAGTCCGGACTTAAGTCCAAATACAAGACCATATTTTCTCCAGACTAGCTCCAGCTCTTGAATCTGAATAAAGGCCAAGTCCAAATGATCTGAAAAATATGGTCTTGGACTGGAGGGTATACTTTTGTGAAGGGCCTAAATCAAAATTGACATTATAGTAATGACTAATTACCTAAACGACAGGATGTGATATTACAGTTTTGACTGTGATTTGTTGTTTCCATTCTTTGCCAGATTGCTTTTGCCATGTTTGGTGTCTATGTGCTCATTGATGATAAGAATGTTCTGGATGCTCAAAAAATCTTTGTATCAATGGCTCTCATCAACATACTGAAAACACCCCTAAGCCAGCTTCCTTTTGCCATGAGCACAACCATGCAGGTGAGAATTATATGAACTCCAGCACCATTATATTCTGCCCTGATTATTTAATGGTGCTGTTATGTGTTGTTATTTCTTTATTTCAGGATTCTACTGATCTTGAATTAAATGTACAACTTATCCTTGTGTTGCAGGCTCTCGTCTCTCTCAAGCGTCTGGGGAAATTTCTCTGTCAAGACGAAATCAAACCGGAAAATGTAGCAAGAGAATCCTATAAATCAGGTGAGAGACCACTTGTTGACAAACATTATTGTGCAATAGATTTGTTAGGCTAAAAACAGACCGAATGTTGTATGTACCCTGTGAGACTTTCCCTTTGCTCTTCACTTCCGTCTGTCAGTAAAAATATGAGCAAGAGCGAGATTAACAACAGTTTGATAATAGCCTCTAAATTTCACAGTTAGGTGATACTGATGTCTCACTTCCTCTCCCTGGCGCAAACAATTAGAGATCTCTATTCAATTCAGATCACTGGATTGCCTACATTTGAATGCAGTGTTAGCCTACTACATAACATTTTATTTTATTTTATTAAAAAAATACATTGTTTATTTATTTTTATTTGTCATCAATCTAAACCGCTTGTTCTATGTCTCGGGCAATATGCTTGTTTTGTTTTATATTAGATTACCATAGACCTTGCACAAAACATCAGTACATAAAAAAAAACAATTAGCATTGTGACAAGATGAACACTGCAACAATATTAACTTTATTACTGATTAATTATTAACTTAAATACTAATTATTTACTCTGCAATCCAAATTACATTTATATGGACTTGTTAGTAACTTTTATATTGCTATTTTTTATTATTTTATTTTTTACAATGCATCATGTTTTCCTGTATTTAAAGTTATCATTTATACATCCATATACGTTAGTTTATCCAAACTTGATGGGGGTGGGGGGCGGGCAGCATTCATCAAATCTGTTCAAGATAGCCTTTGAAAGTTGTTATTGTGAAGATGAAGCTAATTAGACTGTGTAATTAAAGTGAGTCTATAATTTCACAAGCTGCAGAAGAAATCTAGTTTCCCAGAAGCAATCTCTGTAATTTGATCTGCACTTTCCTCCAGAACAATTTGTGTTTGCGACATAGATGTGTGCAGATAGTCTGCCTGAATAGATTGCATGTTAGGGTAGGTGATTAAGGCATTATTTACTTTTGCTCTTTCATTGTTGCTCTATACTTGTCAGATGTGGATGGTGTAGTGTTTGACAATGGAACCTTCAGCTGGTCTAAGGATGGACCCCCATGTCTAAAAAGGTATCATTATCCTGAAAGTTTCCACAAGGCACCTGAATACACAATCAGGCAATAAGTGTCCAAGTTTCAGCAACTTACCCCTCACTTACACTGTGTGTGTGTGTGTGGGCAGGATCAGCGTTAAAGTTCCCTGTGGCTCGCTGGTTGCTGTTGTCGGCCATGTTGGCAGTGGGAAATCCTCGCTGCTTTCAGCCATTCTTGGGGAGACTGAAAAAAGAAGCGGGGCCGTCTCAGTCAAGGTACTTGCACTAATCAACCATAACTCTCATTGTATATATTTTATGAAATCAAATTTTTGAATGGCATGTTATGATTATAGAGTAGGTGACCATAATATGAGCCCTGTCTTTCAAAGTAGAATACTATATTGCAATTATAAAATAGATATGAAAATCTTATTTAAGCCAGTTTAAATCTAAAATAAACACACATTTTTAGCATTTAAAGATTTAAGGCCTGTTCACACCGGGACGAATTTCGCGCGCGATATTCGCCGACGTTTAACGCCTCGTGACTAAACAAAGGGCGCCAATGTGAGTGTGCACACCGACACGAAAAACGGCACGCGTAAAAGCGTCATTTTTTAAAAAACGCCTCGGGTTCGTTTTTTTAGTTTGACGCGCCGTGTCAAAAACTATCCGACCAATGAGATTGGCGCTTTTGCTCACGTGTCTGGAGCTTCTGAAGTTACAGTAAAACACAACTTGGGGGCGCTCAAACACAAAGCGTTTTTTGCCGAGCACACATACGTAACGGCGAAGAAGATATACGCCAAGTAGCGTCTACACTGCCGGTGTTGTGCCGAATTTCGACCCCCGCCAAATTATTACCCCCCTAGCATTGGTAGGTTTAGGATTGGTTGTGGGGGAGGGGGTAGGATTAGGGGCGGGGTTGGTATTAGGCAATCAGGTACTGACTTCAACAAGGGTGGTAATCATTTGGCAGGGGGTCGAAATTAGGCACAACAGCGGGAAGAAATAAGACGAGGAAGATGCAAGGCAAGATGAATGTAGAGCTGCCGGTCTCGTTGGTGTCGGAACATAAAGAACTATATGACAAACGCGACAGCGACTACAAAAATCTTGATAAAAGAGAATGTTATGGAGTGGTATTGCAGAGCAAATGGGCGCCATCTAATGTCAGGGAATGAATTTGGGTGTGAACACAAAAAACGCGTTGAAAAACGCTGCCGAATAACGCGCGCCGATATTCGTCCCGGTGTGTACGAGCCTTTAGGTTTTAAAAAATGAACAGTATTAGGTAAAGAATAATTATTTAATATTCTGCATTATTTCAAGGCCATTAATCAAACTGCAAAATATTTCATCCTTACAGTTGATTGTCTGTTCAGCATTTCTTCGCTTCTGTTTATATAGGGCTCCATTGCCTACGTCCCCCAGCAAGCTTGGATCCAAAATGCCAGTCTGCAGGACAACATTCTGTTTGGATGGGAAAAAAAGAAAAGCTGGTACCAGCGAGTGCTGGAAGCCTGTGCCCTGCTGCCAGATCTGGATAATCTGCCAGCAGGAGACGCCACTGAGATCGGAGAGAAGGTGAGACATTGTTTCAATAGGATCAATAAGCATCCACGACGAGACCAATCACCATTGAGCATGCATCTCTATAGAATGTATATTATGTCTTGAAATAAATCTAAAACTTCCTTCCAGGGTTTGAATTTGTCTGGAGGACAGAAACAGAGGGTGAGCTTGGCACGTGCTGTTCACAGGAAAGCTGATGTGTATCTGCTTGATGACCCCCTGTCTGCTGTGGATGCACATGTTGGTCAGCACATCTTCAACAAAGTCATTGGGCCCAAAGGCATTCTGAGAGACAAGGTGACTTTCACTGGAACGTTTACCTTACACATGGGGTACGGGGTTATTTTCTTGCTCCTCAGCATTTTCAACCTCTAACATTCAACATTTTCAATAAAGACACGGGTTTTGGTGACCCACGGAATGAGCTTCCTGCCTCAGGCGGATTTGATCCTGGTTCTGGTGGACGGGGAGATCAGTGAGAGAGGCTCCTATCAAGAACTTCTGAACCGAAATGGTGCTTTTGCTGATTTCATCCACACCTTCGCAAGCTCTGAAAGGAAAGAGTGCTTTTCGGAGGCCTTCCAGAGAGGTAATATGTTATGGATGCTGGTGTCCCCACCATGCTTTGAACTAGTTTAACCAGGGGTTCAAGCTTCACAAGTTGGTTTTTCTAAAGTTCCCCTGCTTAAACTAGCGCTGTACTATAAGCTAGACTGATACCTGTTCATCATAAACCAACCAGGACCAGTATGAAAATTCATAGTGGTCTAAGATGACAGGGATCTGTCAAATCCAATTGTTGTGAAAAAAACCAACTCATTATAGATTGAGTATTATTGATCATTTTTATGTTGAACTCATCCACTTGCAGGCTCCAGAAAATCTGTAAGATTGAGTGTTACTGAATACATGCGATTTTCCAGGGATCTGTCCCAAGAGCAGCTCATCGGGTATGGGATTTTAAATATGCTAATTCAATGCAAATAAATATGACACACAGAAAACTGAAACAAATACTGAAATTAACACTGTTTCCATTGGCTTATGTATTTCTGCTCAAAGTCATAACTGGAACTAACAAAGGTTTATGATTCTTGTACATTTTGTTTATCAAGATAATGTTTATGATCTTTGAAGCATACATACAATCGGTAGAAGTAAAAACAGAAGTAAAGCTGGGCTATAAACAAATTATACCTTTGAAAAAACCCATAGAATTCAGGATGTTGGAACCGGAAGTGCTAAAATGCTAACTCATTTCCAAATTTTAGCATCATATCTGCAGCTCACTTTAGCTCTTGTTACGGTCAGCTGTATCAGTTATTCACTAAATATGAGAAACATAACGTTTGTTGATTGATTGAAACTCAAATCTCTTTCAGTGGTGACAGAAACAGCATTACAATTGAGCCACTACCTGAATCTGACGAGAACCACATCCCAGACGACATGGGGAAACTGACTACGGTTGATAAAGCACGGATAGGCAGAGTAAGATCACTTATGTTAAAACCTTCTTCTTTTGAAACATGACATTTATTTTTTATTAACCACATGAGTTTGGCTTATCTCTATTTTCTCTCTGTCCCTATAGGTCAAACTTGAGATGTACATTGAATACTTTCGCACCATTGGTTTGCCTTTAATAGTTTCCATCGTATTCCTGTACGCCTTCCAACAAGCAGCGTCTCTGTCTAATAATTACTGGTTAAGCTTGTGGGCGGATCAGCCTGTGATCAACGGCACTCAATTAAACACAGATCTGAAACTTGGAGTCTATGGCGCTCTTGGCGTTGCACAAGGTTAGTAGCAGACATGGGGACTTGTGACTTGGTGACTTGGACTCGAGTCGACTCGAGTCGCTATTTTTATGACTTGTGACTTGACTTGACATAAAATGAAATACTTGAGACTTGACTCGGACTTGGAAGTTAAAGACTCGGGACTTGACTTGACTTGAGACACGATGACTTGAATGACTTGAGTGTTAATCACATCATGTTTTCAGTTTGAATATAAAATATATATAAAAAAATGTTTTAAAGTTGATCACGACACTATCATCAGTCATACCTCGTACCTTACGCACACCACGCCCACTTAGATCAGATATCACATCAAAATGTCAGCCGGAGGGGTACCGAGGGTCATTGCTTTCGGCTTCAAGAATTATTCACACGATGGCAAAAGACGAACAGCGCTTTGCAAGACATAGGCTACAACATTAACATTGCGGACAGCCAGACGACAACCTCCAATTTCGTCCGTCATTTGAAGAGCCATTCTGCCCAGTAAGTGCTTGTCAATTTGTTAATGTTAGTTGGTAGTTAGCTAATGTAATAGCTAAAGTAGCCATTAACCCTTTCACAAGTAAGTTTAAACTATTCTAACTGATCCCCCAGCGTGAGTTTTTCTAGGCGACCGTTATTTAGAACCTGTCACTCACTTTAATGTTTCATGGTGACGCGTCATTGCTTGTCAAGTGACACAGCGCAACCACAACACAGCGCTGAATGAATGATCTGCTTTTATGTCATTTTTCCTGTTTTATTCAAAATGTTCACAAATGTATTAGCTATAACATGCAACACTGATATTCCGATTGTCAAATATGTGTAAGTGGATGTGTTTTGTTGTTTAAACACCTTTATAATGATCGCGTTAGTTGAGCTGTATGTGCGAATGGGCGGTGCCATGTTAACGTTAGTTTACAACACGTCAATTTCTCAACTTCTCACGAAATACATGAAAGTAAGTGACCGGTGAACTGGGAGAAGAATAGGGTAAAATGTAAAGCTACTTACACAATGTGTATCTGATATGAATAAAACGTGCGTCTTATTATAATGGAAATGATTATTATTGACGCTTCCATAGACATCATCAGTGTATATTTTACAAACTACAAATATATTTTTTGCTAGTAGTTATGTGTATTTAAATGTCTGAAACCTAAAATAAAAATGATGTGGTTGAAAACACTGAACAGTTGTGATATATGACAGCACTGAGAGCGTATGTCTCTGGCTCAGCGCCAGCCAACGCGTTTGAATTCATTGATAAATAACTTACACGAAGCAGAATAGTGGGTCATATGTCTAATGCTTTTTGAAAACTTAAAAGGGGCATATAATGCCATTTTTGTACAAGCTAATATGATTCTTTGGGGTCTAAATTAAAAGTTTGTAATATACTTTAATTAAAAATTCTCATTAGTATTGTAAGAAAACACTTATTTTACTTGGTCAAAAACAGCTCTGTTTTCAGCACGCCGTTTCAGTGCATATGACTTTAAATGATAATTTGCTCACCCCGCCCCTCTGTTCTGTGCGTACACCGTTTGTAACACAATAACACAATAACCATAACGCGTTGTTCAGTATAAACGTGGAATTATGAATTATATTGAGAACGTCATACATAGAAAACATGCCGTAATGTACCCTGAGTGTAAACCTTAGACGCATTCATTGTGAAGTGTGCAGCTAGCGATTTGCAAAGATATAAATATTAATATAAAGTTGAATAAAACGTTACACTCACTTCAGTTCTTCTGGAGATTCAGCAGGAACACGAATATCTGGTACCGATCTTTTTTCATGAGCAGCTACTTAGCAAATCCAGCTTTATACTCACCCTCGTTTATAAAGCAGTCTGGTGTGTGAAATGATTCGGGCAAACATGAGAGCATTGACGTTGCTCGTGGGGAATATTCCCTTCGAAAACAAACTCAGCCACTGCGTCTTCAGCGGTTTGGATTTAGGAACATTAAAATGACTGTGTTCGTTATTACACCCAAGAACAGAACACCACAATCGCTTAGACGCCATTCTGCTCATAGACAGTGCTCCAGCATATCAACAATGACCGCGCCGGTCCGCGCAGACTATGATTGACAGCTCGGGCGGGTCTGTGTTGAAACGCGGCTGTCATTCAACAATCGTGGGAGGGGCGTCCGACCGTGTGACGTCACAGGCTCGAACGGCTCGATTTGAGGCAGGGGAAAACATATAAGGAGATTAAAACAAAACCACTGGATGGATTTTTATCATTATATGATGGTTGTGTACAGGCACTGCCAACACACATTTCAGTACAATCAACTTGTAAAAGTGCATGTACCATTATATGACCCCTTTAAGGCTTTCTTCTTCATAAAAGAAGTCGGACATCACATTTTTGTATACATTTTTATTTCTTTAAATTAGTAAGCTACAGGACACCATCTTTCAAAACATGACCTGCGTGAAAGAAAAAAGTGAATGAATGCGTCATTGTTCCCAAATGCACTTCCGAATGCGCCTCTGTTCATTTCAAACCAAACTGACGCCCATAGATCAAACTCTGCAGGTAAAATTACAATAATAAGGTGACTTGACTTGGACTTGACTTGACCTACTACAAGACTTGACTTGACTTGACTTGACATAGCCTGTGACTTGACTTGACTTGACTTGCCCAGGAAAAAAATACTTGGGACTTACTTGAGACTTGAAGGTTAAGACTTGAGACTTACTTGAGACTTGCACATGTGTGACTTGGTCCCATCTCTGGTTAGTAGAGTCTTGAGGCCTTAACAGGCTGTGTGTAAATCGGTTTGCTCTTAGTGTTTTACCCCAGCTTCAGTTAAGATTCAAGTAAACTAAACAAACTTTCATCATTTCCTGTGTTTTAGGAATTGCCATATTTGGTACCACGGTTGCCATCTCATTAGGGTGCATCATTGCCTCCCGTCATCTTCACTTGGAACTTCTGAACAACGTGCTTCACTCCCCGATGTCGTTCTTTGAGTCCACTCCCAGCGGCAACCTCCTCAATCGTTTTGCTAAAGAGATAGATGCCATAGACAATATGGTCCCAGATGGGCTAAAGATGATGCTAAGTTACTTCTTCAAACTCTTGGAAGTCTGTATCATTGTGTTGATGGCCACTCCTTTCGCTGCCGTTATCATCCTCCCTATGGCACTCCTCTATGGTTTCATACAGGTACGTCTGAATCTGAATTTATGGGGTTAAGGAAAAAAGGCTCATTTGCAAACCTCAAATGCTAGTTTCTTGAAGCCATCTGCTAAAACACCAACAATACCTGAGTCTAACAGGAATGTTGGAAATCATCTAAAGTCCTACTTGGGTTTTGACTGTAATCTTTCTCTCACTCTTTTCACCCTTGAAGAGTTTCTACGTGGCCACTTCCTGCCAGCTGCGGCGGTTGGAGTCAGTGAGTCGCTCTCCCATCTACACGCACTTAAACGAGACTGTGCAGGGTGCCAGTGTTATCCGGGCGTTCAATGAGCAGTCGCGCTTCATCATGGGTGCCAATCACAAGGTGGATCTTAACCAAACTGCTTACTTCCCCCGATTCATAGCAACAAGGTGAGGGACTCCTTAACATTCAGTTTTACAATCACAATAACATGTACACTCAGAATCAAATATCACAATCTGGACAAGAATTCACACGGGAAGTAGCCTGGTTAAAACCAGACCATTCTCAGTTGTAACTGAGTTATGGTCTGGCAAAGCGTCATAGACAAATCATTTCCAGAGGGGCGTCACCAACGGACGTCGCGGATAGACCTAAAACCAATCAGAGCGATGAAGGAGATGACGTATGCAGAGCGGCGGAAAAACATCTCCGAGTGTTGTTCTTTGCTCGGTTTTTAACAAAAAGGAAACGTTCAAATCGCTTAAAACAGACGCGATAGCTGATTCGAACGAGTGATGTTCGACGGCGGCATCCATCTTTGTAATGTAGGCTACAAAATCTGCTTCAAAATCCCAGCGCTGTCGTCATCGTGTAAAGCCCGCCCCAACGTTTCTGATTGGTGCCTCGATTTCGCCGGATTGGAAATGAGTTTGAATGAGCTCTTTGCCAGACTAACTTTCAGAGCAAATCTAAATTTGCCGGAAGTTGTCTGGGTTTTCCCAGGCTACACGGGAAGCTTTCTTGCATTCAACAACAGCCAGATGTGGGGCGCAACGAAATGAGGCAACAACATATAAAATGGCACTGATGTAATGCAAGAGCAATCCTGTATAACCGCCCCCTATGGTGGGCATCCTATGATATATTTTGATTGATTGACATTGTACTGATATATAACCTCATTCCGGGATGCCATTTTGTTCAGGTGGCTGGGTGTGAATTTGGAGTTTCTGGGTAATGGCATTGTCCTCGCTGCTTCTATTCTCTCTGTGATGGCAAAAGGAACCCTGAGCCCTGGGATGGTCGGTCTGGCCGTGTCTCATTCCCTTCAGGTGTGAATCATTTCAAATGTCTCTATGCAGAATCCGGCACAAATATTATGAGGGCTACTGGAGATATTGCATGTGGAAACTTGCTCTTGCAATGTTCACCCTCAAACCTCAAATTGCTTTTAACGCTTGCACAAGCGTTAAAAGGTTTTTTTATTTTATTTGTGGTCAGCCGTTTTCAAATTAAAATGCGGAGAATAAAATCCAGCCATTATTTGTTGTTGTTCTGTGTTACATAAAGATCATAAATCAGGTCCTCTTTAGTGATTCTATTGTTTTAAAATGCTTTTTACTGTCTCTCAGGTGACAGGTTTCCTGAGCTGGATTGTAAGGTCATGGACAGATGTAGAGAACAACATTGTGTCAGTTGAGAGAGTGAAAGAGTATGCAGACACACCAAAAGAGGTGAGTGTGGCTATACAGCCTAGTTAATAGATATAAACATAAATCATATTTCTTTCTTTGTTGGTCAGTAATAGCAATCATTTTTTGTCATAGCTCTTTACCATCTATATAATCATTTACAGGCAGCTTGGAGCATAGAAGGAAGTTCTTTGCCACCAACTTGGCCTCAAACAGGGACCATAGAGTTTCAAGATTATGGCCTTCAATACCGTAAAGGCCTTGAGCTGGCCCTGAAGGGCATCTCCGTTCACATCCAGGAGCGGGAGAAGGTCCATACATATTCTACCTCAGCATTTACTATAAAATATTATTGCTATATCTTTTTGATTTAGGCTATACCTTGCCTCATTCTGAACAAGGCTAGATTCTTGTACACCTTGAGGAAATAGTCCACCCAAAATATAACCATTTTAAGGTTCTAACTAGGATGGTAAAAGTTGAAAGTATATTTCTGTAATTAAACTTGACAAACATTTGGTGGGATTGTGGTAATACAAAGTGTTCCTGATGATACCTTGTTATATTGAAAAAAATCCCACAGTCTCACTCTTTGTTTCCTTTTATCCTTTCAGATTGGTATTGTGGGAAGAACTGGTGCAGGAAAATCATCTTTGGCTCTTGGAATTTTCCGGATCTTGGAAGCAGCAAGAGGAAAGATCTACATCGATGGAATCGATATTGCAGAGATCGGGCTTCACGATCTGAGATCCCGCATCACCATCATTCCACAAGTGTGTATAACTAAGACATTCCACCTAATGGAACCAAAATAACTATAATTGTAATATTTTGTTGTATTTCAAATTATTATGAACTCACAAATCTGTTTTGCAATTTAAATATCTTTCCAGGACCCAGTGCTGTTCTCTGGATCTCTCCGTATGAACCTGGACCCCTTCGATGCCTATTCTGATGAGGAGGTGTGGAATGCCCTGGAACTGGCGCACCTTAAACACTTTGTGTCTGAACTTCCAGATAAACTCAATCATGAGTGTTCAGAAGGAGGGGAAAACCTCAGGTATGTGCATCCAATAGTGCTATTCTTTCACCATTTTAAATGAATGAAAAAAAAGCCAGTATATTTGAGACAATGGGAATGTTGTTTTTGGTTTGAAATTTCTTTATACCATGATAACCAATGGCTTGCAAAAGAGACTTTCGATTAACAATGGCGAATGTTTCTCTTCCTGCAGTCTTGGTCAGAGGCAGCTGGTATGTCTAGCTAGAGCTCTTCTTCGAAAGACAAAGATTCTGGTGCTGGACGAGGCTACAGCTGCATTGGACCTGGAGACAGACACCCTGATCCAGTATACTATCCGCAGCCAGTTTGAGGATTGTGCCGTTCTTACCATAGCACACCGCCTCAATACCATTATGGATTACACAAAGTATGTCGTGATACAAAATCATTAAACAGTGGTTCCTAAACTTTTCAGACCACACAGCTGCATCTCAATCTTCAGTCTATCAGGAAATAGCTTAAAAGCTGCTGTGTAATGTTCGATATTAAAATACTTTCTCACATCCCGTTTTAATATACAACTGTAACTGAGGCCCTGCAGATTTTGCATCGGGTTCAGTTGGTCACGTGAATTTGCCGAGTTGACCAACAGAATGATGCTTGGTTGTGGTGTGCAAGTAACTTTTGTGTGAGCTGTGCTTCATACATTGCTGTGCAATTGTCAATAGACTGAATGGGCCTTAATGACCATAATATTTTGCTAATGTAACCGCACCTTAAAGGGGTAGTTCACCCCAATATTCTGTCATTAATTACTCACCCTCATGTCGTTCCAAACCCGTAAGACTTTCGTTCATCTTCGTGAACACAAATGAAGATCTTTTTGATGAAATCTGAGAGATTTTTGTCCCTCCATTGGCAGCTACACAACTGACACTTTGACACTTCAAAAAGTACATAAAGAGATTGTAAAACTAATCCATATGAATTGAACTGTTTAGTCCCAATTTTCTGAAGAGACTTGATCGCTTTATATGATTAACAGATTTAATTTAGGCTTTTAAACATTCATCAATTCACACATCAGTTGTGGTAAACAGAAGCTCAAGGATGTTCGCTTGACCTGCAAGAACCAATGAGGTTCATTCTCTTGTTACTCAGCATGTTTATCAAAAAAAGATAAATTTTACGTGTCTTTATGAACTTTTTGAAGTGTCAAAGTGTCAGTTGCGTAGCTGTCTATGGAGGGACAGAAAGCTCTCAGATTGCATCAAAAAGAGCTTAATTTGTGTTCCGAAGATGAACGAAAGTCTTAAGGGTTTGGAACGACTTGATAGTGAGTAATCAATGACAGAATATTCATGTTTGGGTGAACTCTTTAATGGGAGACGTGTTAGTTTTGGTAATTTTGCATTTCAGTTAGGTGCCATACTCGGCTTAGAAATGACATACTACAAATAAAAATAGGCACGGACTAAATAATAAAAAGGTGAATTAGCTGCTTACCTTCAATGTGAATTGGATGCATCACTTTTCACACACTAATTATTATTTATTATTTTCATTTTACTCAATTGTAATGCACACAATAGCTTGTGTAATTTAGGCTATATAAATATAGCCGGTCTTCACAAATGTTTATTATTGCTCAGATATCTGTAATATGATGTTTTATCAATACTAATACTGCCGTTTTTGTTTTCTCAGGGTTATTGTTATGGATAAAGGACATATCGTGGAGATGGATTCTCCAAATAACCTTATTGCAAAGAGAGGCCAGTTTTACTACATGTGCCGAGAAGCTGGGCTCTTATAAGACATCCACTGTCTTCTCGCGCCCTCTTGTGGTGAAAGCAGAGAACCTGCACTCTGTTTCCCAGTTCTCAGTGCAGAACAGAGAGACATCCCAACAACACAACTGGTTCTTTAAGAGGGAAAAAGACCAGACACTTGAATTACACTTTTCTCCACAAATGAAAATGGTTTCCTTGTTAAATCTGAACTGAAGCTAAGACGCGTTTACTCAGGTTTACTGCCATCTCCATGAGCATAGTAATTCCATGAAAATCTTAAGAGGAATGAGGGAAAAGCCTTTGCATTCCGCCAGAAGATAAATATTGGTGCTTAGTGTTCAGTGGAAATGTGTAGCTGATGGAAACCTGTAAATATTGCACATAATTAAACAGACACATAACAATTAGGAAAGAAATGATGTCAGTTCTGTCTATGCCATAGTCATACCATGGTGAAAGAACATGAATGTGAATAGCTAATTTGCTAAAGTTGTTTTACAGTTAATTTTGGTTTTATAACAAATCAATGAAGACAATTCTATAAGCTCTAGTGGTTTCATAGTTCTCTTCATAGACAGTTATGTGAAGAACCGTGTAAGAGGACAAATATGTTTACAAACATATTGCCACATACACTTGACCTGAAATTCCCTGGAAAATTCCAGACTCGCTTTCAGACACTAATTAAAGCTTTTAAGAGCGGATTTAGGGAGAAAACAGTAGTCACCCAAATAGGATGTTGTGTTTTTTTTGTTTCAGCCAAAGTAAACAAACAAAATGGACAATAATGGCTGGATGAAAGAGCATTCAATCTGTACACACCGACTGCTTATTTTAATATCTCAAGAAAATATTGTTCACTACCATTCTGAAAGCAAGAGTTTTTTATTTAGCAGTTTTGAAAAATCCCAAATCGTTTTACAAGCATTGTTCTCTGTAACTGTAGATTTTTAGAAATATATTTTTCTCTTAAAAGTGGATATGAACGACACTGCATCTCATCTTGTAAGACAATGCAACAAGCTACATGTGTGACATTCAAGTGCCTTTGTGACACTCCAGAATTTATTTATATTTTATATTTAATCTTTGACACTTCATCTCATGTTTTATATGTTTATACATGTAATAAGTGTGTATAAAGAGACTTGACATATTGCTAAAGGATGCATCATTGTGCTTTTCTACAATGCTTTGTATTTGAAAAGACATGCTGTTAAACAATTACTCTGTGGACATGGAAAAAGCCTCAGCAAAAAAAAAAAAAGTACCAAACTATATTTATTGTTTACAGTAGTAAAGGACAAAAAAAATGTACATGTCAATACAGAAGGATGCCAAAATCTGGAAATCTTGAGTCGGCCCTTAAAACCCTCTCTCCCTTTCAGCCGTGTGAATTACAGTGGGAGGGCTAGAGATGTTAAAAGAGATCAGACCAGTCCTTGTGAGCGATGACAGATACACCTCTGCAACAAAGCCTGAAAGGATTCCCTTTTGATTTGATTCAAGACCTGGTTGTAGATTTGGGATTTAAAAAAGGGAAAAAAAAAAAAAAAAAAAAAGGAAAGGAAAAAGAGATGTATTGGTCCATTTAGGTCATTCCACTCTCCTCAACCAACATTTAAGAGGAAATGGAAATTATAAATGGATAGATTTCTACAGACATTTAAAAGTATAAACTAGTTGGTGTAATCCTGCCTTTATCAGCTAATCGAGTACCATTCTTTGGGGTTTGGTCCAGAAAGGGTCACTGTAAATTGTGTCACGTAATCCATCTCTTCATTTATAAACGACCAACAAGAGGATCCATAGATCCCGTCCCTACAGTGAGCTCATACGAGAAGCGGCCCCATTAAAAAGGCAAATGAATACTACACTGGTCGAACATATTCCTACAACACACAGGCAAATACAATCCGAGTTGAAACAGGCCTACTTAAAGCTCTTAAGAATTGAAAGACGAAGAAAAGAAAAAAAAAACCTATGCTTCTTCACTTTTAATAGGGCGAATACACTATAGAGCGGTTCCCTGTTGTGATCGGTCAGGGGGCTTGTCGAGAGAATCAGTGTTCTGAGCAACATAAAACCCTGCAGAAGTGGCTAGTGGGGCCTGTGGACAATTTGAAGAACTTCGCCCTCTGGTAGCCTTCTTGAGCTTGTTCCCCCCACCACAGTAGCTGTCTAACCATTGCGTATATAAATACTGGAAACACATTTGTGATGCCCACTCTAGGAAAGCTAGAGATGGCAGAAGAGAGACAAAGAGAGAAAGAGAAGGGGAAACAGTGTGAAAGCATCTGAATGAAACATCATGAGGAATAAAATAGATAAGCGTGGGGTCCAGGTGGTGTGGAGTTTTAGCAGGAGCCGCCAGTTTGTTGCTGAAATACGTCGATCGTGTCCTCGTCCTCCATCTCCAACTAACAGGCAAACGAGAAAAAAATTAAGTGACTATAAGGTATGGAAATACTGTATGGCTTGTCACCTGTTAAGTTTGGTTGTGTATGGAATATATATATATATATAAACTCAAAATAATGGGTATTTTATGTGACCTGAGGATGGAATATGTATGTGTGTAACATGTATGTGCATATATATATATATATATATATATATAAAACGTGTACACACACACATATTCCATCTGATCACATAAAATACCCATTATTTTGAGTGACCTGATGATAAAGAAATCATTTTGATAACATAATTATATATATATATATAAAAATCACACACACAATATGACAAACATATTTTTACTACAATCAAAATATAAAACACCCTACATTTGGGGTTGGTAAACCTTTAAAGGGAGTATGATCAGGGATTTCCAGTGTTACTATTGTTTAATAAAACTAGTAAACAATTTTTGTAAATTGAAACAAACTGAAATAACAGTAAAATGTAAATAGATGAAAAACTTATTTCAGTTAGCTGACAATGCAACAATTCTAGTTTTCATTGAAGTACTAAAATGGAAATAAAAATAAATTAAAGCTAAAAAGAAACAAAAAAATTAACAAATAAAAATGACAAATAGACAATTACAAAAACTAAAATTAAAACTCAATATAAAAATAAAAGCTCTATCAAAATATTAAAATAAATACTGTAATAGTACATAAACAATATTGAAGATAACACTGGGGATTTGATAGCAATAAAAAGGGGCACTCTCACTCACCTGTGCCGGTGTGTCTGTCTCATTAATTGGTTGCCCGTCAAATCTAAATCTAATCTGTCTTATTGACAAACCCTGAAAGAAAGCAATGTTTACAGTTTTACAATAACAGTCTAGAATGTGATATTACAGGTTTTTAATCATTATATAAGCAGCAATATTTTTGAGTTCAACCTATAGTGATTTAGATGTGTTTTGTATTGTGATTTCTCTGGTATTCTATTGAATTGTTCCAAAAACACACCGACAGTAACGGCATGACTCACATGTACGGCCCACACAGCAGCAACATGTATATGATTATTTAACTAGTTGTAATTTCAGGAAGAGCCTTACCTGTCTCTCACAGTATGCTTTCATTAATTTGCTGAGTGGCGTATGCCTTTTAATTTTGAACTGGACCACTGAGCCATCCTGCCCTGCCACCTTCAGATTGATGTGGTCATTCTCTGTTTTCACTCCCTCCTGAAACAATAATAAAGTGCATATATGATGATGCACGGTGAGATCAAAGTGTGCAAAATGTACACATTTAAGATGCATGAAACAACAACATTTTTAAATAAGCTACCCTGCTGTGGAACATGGCAATATGGTAAGAGGCCCATGGAACATCTTTTTACGAAGGCGACAACTAAGTACTGAACAACAAGGCCTAGTGGAAGTTTTTAAGAACTAAGTGAACTGATAAAAATCGAATTATAACAACGTTCAGTACACCATTGCCACCTCTTTAACAATAACAGCAGTGAACAGAGCAAGGCGAACAATCCATAAAAACAGACATGCAAATGTAGGACCAACTATTAGCCTTCTAGTCAAACATTGTTGCGGCTCTGTGCGCCATTTTTAAGCATCTGGCGCAGCGAGGTGCAACTCAGAACTCAATATTCGTAACCGAAAGATTACTCAAATGAAACTTTGGGGGTGAATACTTTTGATTAACTTGGAATATACACTTTATCCGTTTATTTACCATCCAAATGGCGGACGAACATCGTGCACTACGACGCTCTTTTACATTCCGTAACGCTGTTCTTGCGGCATTTCCTTACGCCAGTGGCGTAACGTGGCCGGTGAGCGCCACTTCGCTCTCACAAAGAAAAACCCGCAAACCCTGAATTACACCGGGGCGAATGCGCGGTAAGTACAAATTAATCGCGTACTTTGAATGAGCATCTGCTTAGCGGACGGTTGTAAACATTTAGTGATGAAAACAGAAGCCTATAAAATAAAAACGGATGGCATTTGTATGAAAACAAGACAATGATTGCGTGCCGACCGCCTTTCTCCCGCACAAATGCGCAATCTCACTATCACAGCAAGGTTGCTTAAAACGTAACTGGAACTCGGCATCATCCGTTTTGAACAAAGCTTAAAAATACGGTCAAATTACAAATCTGAGGCTCACCTTTGGCTTGTCTTCGGACATTTTGCAGGTGTCTGTTGGTCTGAATTATGGAAATATACTGAACACAAGATGCGCTCTCCAACACTGTAGAGCAACACAGCTGCCGACGGGAACGCGCTTTCCTTTACCTACTTTATCAACGATTGGTTGGTGTCTGGTCACATGACGTCCCTCTCATTCGCGGGAGCGAGCAAAGCTCCCCGCGAATTTCTGGAGATAAGCAGGCCCGAGCCCATCGAGCTCGTAACCATCCTGGTTCTAGGAGCGAGCAAGAGGAGAGCTGCAAGCCTAATGAATCAGTTAATTTTATTGATAAAGTACATACATACCGCTTTAACCAGAGGTAAAAATACTGGTGATAGCCATATATTTCCTCATTTGTACACAATGATGCTCGGTGTTTCCTGGCCCAGTTCTGTTTACATGTGTTATGTGGTGGATAGGAAGCTGTCAGTGATTTCTGGCATCTGGTCAAATAATCCCATTGCAAGTAATGAAGATAAAAATGAGAGATTGATAGCAAGTGCATTTTGATATTACACAATAATTCTCTGGTCACGTGTCGAAATGTTGTCCCGGCCTAATTGCCCTTGTCCTTTGTGTGTGTATGTTTTATTAGTATGCAGTCAGAGAAAAGTCAGAAACTTGATATTTTGCTGAATCCAACCCCCCAAAAAAACATTTTTACACAAATTTTGGTGGTCTATGCATCAATCTCAACCTTCAAATCTGTTACCAACAATAGATATGTTTATCAATGACTACAAACTTGCCACCCTGATACCCATTTATGTGTAATTTTTATATTCCAAATTGGGGGTTTTAAATATTTTATTTTTTATAGATTTTGTCAAATTGTATTATGATGTGTATTTATTGTGCATTGATTAAAACTATGCTATGTTAGAACTATATTTACACATTTTACAAGTTTTGGTAAAGGGTTTGCAGACCCCATAGAAAGTGAATTAAATAACATTTGAACATTTAATACCTCAAAATGTACCATTTGTTAAAAAACAACAACAACATTTTTCTATTAGATTTAAGGCAAAACAGGCAAGCAACTTTTAATTATTTATTCATTATTTTATTCAATAAATCATACACTACATCAGCAGGCATTTATCAAGTATTCTAAAAAAGTCTATTAGGCTCAGCAGAATAGAGTTTATTTGACTTCATATTATATTGAGGTACATTTACAAAGAATAGCTTAGGTTTCAGTGAATCCTTTACAGGGTAAATTTGCTATTATACTTTCATATTATGATGGGCAGTTTTTTAACAGTCACTGAACAGCCTAATCAGTATGAGAATGATATGATATGCAAAGTCCTGACCCATTCGGTGCTTATGCAATGTGTTCTGTGTCAACTTATTGATCTAACAGAATCTGACAAGAACAGAAATGAACAAATGAACATTTGTTCTTATAAAATAATACTTAAAAGACTGTTTTAATAAATGAGTGGAAAAACACAATTTTAAACATTATATATAACAGGAGAGTAAAAAGGCATAGCCTTTGTGGAAAATTGTGGTAAATAAAATAAATGAACATAAATGGACTTAGGTTGAATTCATCATTTTGAGCACAGTGGAATCTCATTCTTCCATTTATCCATTTTTAATAATGTTGGCATAGACAGCAGATTGTCAAAGTGTTCATTTATAAAATAATGCACCCATCACTTTAGTTGGGATTTTCAAATCTGGAATAAGGACTTGCCCTGCTGAGACCTGATACAGAGACAGAAAGAAATACAAAAGATAAAATTACATATATTAATCAAAAATACAGCAACATATTTATTCTCAAAATAAAGGCCATTGGACAAAGCTTAATGTTAAATATTATTATAAAACATAAATATTAACTCAATGTACACATATCCATTCGTGTCAAAGAGTGTTTACTGCAGAAACACAAGAGGTCAAATTGCATTATCACCACTAGAGGGAGCACACCTTCATAAAAACATGAATATTTGACTAGTCATAGCAAATACTATATTTTAAAAACATGCAGCTTTTTTGAAAACGTTCCAAAACACAAGGCTAAACCTATTTTTAAAACACTGTCATATGCTGCTTATCTTTACAACGATTGACAGTTTTGATTTATTTTTCATGCACTGCCAGCATAATAACCTGTTCAAATTCACTTATTTATGCAGTTTCTGAGATGAGGGAATTGTTGACTCACCATATTTTTGACGGATCTCATCGTGTCTAGTCTTCATCTCAGCTTTTCTGTGGCAGAAAAACACAAGAACATAAATTCCTTGTGAAATCACACACACACCCTAAAGGTATGTTGACAATCAGTAGATGTTACAGCTGTAAAACAGGTTTCTCATGGGGCATCTTTTGTCACATCTAAGTTCCTCATAACATTATCTTTTGTCTGCCGTGAAAATTCCGAGGTTGGTACACTACCCATAATGAATCTGTATGTGCATATACAGCTCTGGAAATAAAATAAGAGACCACTGTAAAATTAGCAGTTTCTCTGGATTTGTGTTGTATGTATGTGAGAAAAATTATATTTTTGTTTTTTTTCTATAAACTACTGACAACATTTCTTCCATATTTCAAGTAAAAACATTGTCATTTAGAGAATTTATTTGCAGAAAATGATTACTGGTCAAAATAGAAATAAATAAAAATGCCATGTTTTCAGACCAGTTAATGCAAAGAAAACATATTAATTTTTTATTAATATTCATTAATAACAACACGATAGTAATGTTTTAACTTCAGAAGAGTTAAGAAATGAGGGTTATTCCACCAAAAATTATTTCTGAATTAAAGTCAAAACATTAGTATCGTGTTGTTTAAAAATGAATATAAACTTGTTTTCTTTGCATAATCGAGGTCTGAAAAGATTTTTCTCAAACACATGCAGCGCATAAATAGAAAATCCAGAGAAACTGCAGATTTTGCAGTGGTCTCTGTATATGCATGGATATAGAAAGCAGACATTTGATAATTTGAATTTGAATTTTTCCCCTTTAAACTGGTTTTATATAATATCTTGAATTTCCTAATGTCATCTCTATTTTGAATATTAAAATTTGAATCTCTTACCTCTCCTCTTGTTTTGTTTTCGTCTTGTCTACCTTCCGGTTCATCTTGTTATCAAATCGACCAGATCTGTGAAAGACACATTGTCCCAGTTTGAGAAAGTTAAGTTGTTGAGCCCTATTTATATTATCCAGAGGTGTCTTAGTTCTCTACTATTTTACCATTTCAAAATTCTCATTTATGCTAGTATATGTAATTACAGCCTGAGGCAGGTGACATCAACTCCCCATAGTATTTAAGACAACAAAATGGAAGGTGCGACTCATTTGTCAGTCAACAATGTTATAAAAGGCCATGTGACATACAATAGGTCAAACACATCTCGTATATTCAGACTTACCCAGCATTCTCACACTTGCAGCAACAGAATATACACACCAAAAAACCAATGATGGAGAGCGCTGCAGCCACTGACAACGTAATGATCAAAATCTGGAAGTTTACTGAATTTCACAAAAAACAGAAAGTCATACAAAAGGGTCAAAAAATGATCTCTGAAGGTGATGCAGTACCAATTCTTATAACATTCATCATGGCAAGAACATATGATTATGGTAACTGTAGTTCATTGATTTTTAGTTGTGATGAATTAGTAATTTGGGCTAGAGAAAGGACTAGAGATAGTCCTCCTGATATTGTTGGTTTATGACTGCTACTATAAGTGCCTGATTACCAATATGCATAAACATGTTTAATTATTGTTTTTTTTTTTCCTTCAGTTTTTTGACACAAAAATGATTATTAGACATCAATAACAACACATAAATTAAAATATGTTAATATTAAGAATAATAATTATAGATGCAACAATACTGAAATTCTGCTAATGATAAATATTATAAATCCATACAAATATTTATTTTTAAACTAAAAACTAAAAAGAATTGTAAGCTAAATTTAAGTATTAGACTTGTAAAAAAATGATTATCTGAATTAGAAAGATGTCTTGATTGCCCAAAGTTGTTTTGTGATTTAAAAGGCCACACATTTATTTTCATCTACATTTTGGGCTATTTCTAATTGATAAGATCCACATTCTCACCTGAGAATAAATCAGTTATCTAGACAAATAATGCTATTTATCAAAAGATCCAATATTAAATAAGCGGCAATCATTTAACTTTGCTCTACAATGTAAATTACACACTCACACCCCAAATGTTCTTATCTACGTAGTTACTTAATAGAAATACACATTTAAAAAAAAAAAAAAATAACAGCTTCGTTTTCGACATGGGTGTGTGTAATTTAGGTTGTAGAGCAAAACATTCAAGTATAGTCAAGTTATGTTTACCACAGACCCCATTATGAAAATTGGGGCATTTGTATGAAAACAAGACAATGATCCCCCATTATTTCCTATGGGGTTTTTTGATTGATTGCAGGGTTGTCATCCCTGCACCACTCTATATTTAGGTATTTGAGCAGGTTTTTCAAGAAATTAAATGAAGACATTTCTTACTAGTGCAAAGGCCCCATCGAGCATCGTTCAGTGGGCAGAGGGAATGCGGGGGCAGGATGGTTTTGGCTGGGTATGTTACACACTTTTTAGTTGGGATGCACCACAGACACTGAAAAAATAGATTGAAAACTAATTTTGTTAAATGCATTCATCCTCTGTAGGTTCAAAGCTTATTATTTTGTTCCCTGAATTGAGGGTTGCAGATAGTCACAGCAACAATGCTGCTGATGATGGCAATGACATCAGCATTGACGTTGATGGGAATGTTGATACTGATGCACATGTCAGGAACTGTGAGAAAAACAGCAGTGTGTGCGTGTCTGAAGCCTAGAACACTGAAGCGTGTCAAAGGTTTGTTGAATAAATATGGAATGTCAGCGTCACATATCCTGAAATCTATAGCTAAAAAAAGATACTAACAATTCAAATGCCTTTCAATCAAATGGACCTAATAGCACCTTGACTTTGGATAACATTCTGGCAAGGTTCTCCCAAAGTTATGAAAAAACGTTCTTCCAGTAACGTTAATAGAAGATTAATAAAAGTTATATGGTGTGTAATAATGTCCTCAAAATATTACCACAAAAACATTATTTAGTTGGACATTTATCTAACATTTACTTCAGAGAACATTCAAAACTAATGTTCCCAAAATGTTTGCAGAATGATAAAATGTAATGATTTCATAATGATTGAATAACTAGGAAAAATACTTTGTTTTAAAACATTTAAAAATCTGGATGTTTTAAACATTCAGAGAACTTAATGGGAACGTTACCGAAACATTCTTAGAACATATTTTTGGAAGCTAGGGATTAGCAAACATTACTAAATAAGCAGCTGACCTGAATACAGGTGGCCTTCGTAAATACTTGACTGACTTTGGAAAGGGAAAGTGCACAGGCTCTCTCAAGTGAGTCTGAGCTCTAGGAAAGAGTATAAAGCTGTAAGAACAGAACAGACCAAACCTGTTCCACAGGTGAGATAAGTGATACTCTAAGTGTATATATAAAAAAAAATCCAGCTACTTGCCGAGTTCATTATTTCCTTGACACTCTTATATTCTCTTTCTCATCTTATGTTTTCATTTATACAGGTCAAATCTCCCTCCTTCCTACTGTAACATGTTTACACTCACCCTTATGTTTGTGTTGTAAGTAAACAGTGAACACAGAGTGAATAAAACAGGCCAGTCTGCTTTGTAGACCAGTGACATGCAAAAATATGTATTAAATAAATAAGTAAATATGTATAAATAAATATTATGACAATAATATCACACAGAGAGAGAGAGTTTTTATCCAAACTCACATTCACATCTTCCAAGCATGCGTCACAGCTTGTACCATTCTTGCTCTCACAACCTAGAAAAAGTGAGAAGAGTGAGAGAGAACACGTTAGTTAATGCAGAAATGAGTCTGACTCAATACATTAGGCAACAATTAGACCCTATGAGACAGTGGTTGCCTTGGCCATCCGTAGTTATGAAACAGACTAAAGCAACATGGGAAATCAGAGTAAGGCAGTTATTTACTAGTACGACATATGTTTTCCAGGGGAATTAAAGGTTTAAACAGCTTATATATGGCCCCCAAAACATGCGTATTTGTAAGTTTTTTTGTTTTTTTTTTGCCCGTTGTAGTAAAACAACTATAGTAAAAAATGATAGTAGCCTAATGATTGATTCTGGTTATTGTTTTAAGTTAAGTTTTAATTATATGTCTATGTAAATTCAACAACAGTGAAACTAGAGGACCTATAACAAATGAAACAAAAAAATTTAATCAAAATTGAGATTGTAACAATGTCTATTTGCCTTACTTGGACGTGGTGGTGGTGTAGTCGTTGTAGCTGTACTTGTAGATTGAGTCGTAGTCTGTGTTGTTGAAGATTGTGTAGAAGTTGAAGATTGTGTTGCATTTTCTGTTGCATTTATCTGTGCTGTAGTCTGTGCCAGTGTAGAACTCAAACCAAAGAGAAGCAGGACGAGAGGAATACAATTCATGTTTTCTTCTTTAAATGAACGAATACTTCAATAAAACTGACTCCTCTGTTTTGTTTGTAATATATATATATATTTGCCTGCAAATATCTCCCTTTAAATCCTCAGCTTCAAATCCTCAGCTTCACACTTCATCCGAAACCGTGGAACAGGTTTTGTAGTTTTGTTTCCCTTTCACCTCAATTACAATACCTACCTCGGCGAAGGCGTGTTTGATTAATATTAAGTAGCCTACACAATACAAAAGCTGCTTAGTAATGTTCCAATGACGGTGGCTTGACGTATGAATATTTAGTAGTCCATGACGTCGCACTGTAATCGTCCAATGGGGAAATTCTTGCTCATGATTATTAAGCAGCAAGCTGACTGAATCGGCTGTCGCAAAATTTGCATAGGCCTATTTAATCCCCAAGTCTGAAAATGGTCTAAGGTTTTAAATAATTATAATAATAATAATAAAAACTCTATAGACTGAGTCTACGTTTCCTTCCATAATCTCTCTTTTTTATTTTTGTATGCACGTATACAACAAGAAATTAACTCTGTGGTTTGCTACGTTTAATAGCCTGTATGTTACTTTAGTGAGAAAAAGTGGGAATAAGATTTTTTGAAAAATATCCTTAAATATTCAATAAAGAATAACGTCAACATATAAATTAAAAGTAATATACGGTAACGCTTTAGATTACAGCCCGGAAAGTAGCTACTGTGTAATTAAGAGGAATTTACAGAGTAACTTTCGGTAATTATAGTGTACCTATAAAGTACTTACATGTAAGTATAAGGGAACAATATGTAAAGTTTGGGGAATAAAGGGGTAACAACCAGGAGAATTAAAAAAAATATTTATACTGTAAGTATTATAGAACTAACTTAAGGGGTACTTATTCTACTATTATGATACAACAATCTTACATTTGGGAGCAATTAAGCGAGAACATACACTATGTACCTTTTTGTAATAATTGTGTGCAAGGCAATACATACTGTAGGCTTTTTAAAAATGACAGGGTACATAGCTATGCATTTATACTTTTATTTTATTTTTTTGATAGCAAAAGTGCAGATGTTTAAGTTGGGCTAACATGTTTCAAGGCAAGAAAAGCTAAGACTATTGCAATTTTTTTAAATACTGGGAAATATATCTTGTTTCATGTGGTTACAGGGTAAGTGGTGCTTGTATAATAAATAAAGGTTTCCGAGTCAGTGATATAAGATTGTGTGTATTTTTATTGTACTTACCCTGTAACATGGAACAAGAGGGTAACAAGCACCACTTTAATTTACAGCCCGCAACGTCACACTTACCCTGTAACTACATGGAACAAGGGGGTAACAAGCTACATGAAACAAGAGTATCTTTCCCCAATATTTCAGCAAAAGTTGCAATAGTTTTCATTTTCAGTGCACTTTTGTTAAAAAGATTACATTTTAAAAATTACAGGGTACATATCTATTATATCTATTTATGTACTGGTTCACCATTATTTCAAAAAGGTACGCAGTGTATGTTCTTGCTTAATTGATCACAAATGTAAGATTGTTATATCATAATAGTAGAATAAGTACCCCATAGTTCTATAATACTCACAATATTAATATTTTTTTAATTCTCCTGGTTGTTACCCCTTTATTCCCCAAACTTAAAATATTGTTCCCTTATACTTATATTGTAAGTACGTTATAGGTACACTATAATTACCGAAGGTTACGCTGTAAAATTGCTTTAATTACCCAGTACTTTCCGGGCTGTAATCTAAAGCGTTACCTAATATACATATTAATAATTGGAATTATTTTGATTATATGTATTAAAGATATAAGGGTGAGCATTTGTCTTAATATTAAAGGATAGTTCACCCAAAAATGACAATTTTGTCATCATTTACTCACCCTTATGTTGATCGAAACATGTGTGAGTTTATTTATTCTGTTGAACACAAAAGAAGATATTTTAAAGAATGGTGGTAATCAACAGACAGTAGCCATTGACTTCCATAGTAGGAAAAAATAGGCTACTATGGAAGGAAGTCAATGGGATCCATCAACTGTCTGGTTACCAGCATTCTTTAAAATATCTTTTTTTGTGTTTAACTGAAGAGAGAATACAGGTTATTATAAATATATATAGGCCCTACTATTACTAATACAGGTTTGGAACAACTTGAGGGTGAGTAAATGATGACAATTTTATTTTTTGGGTGATATATCCCTTTAATATAAAGCGTAACCAGATTTGTTGGCACCCTCTGGTGGATAATACATAAAACACCACAAGAAGTTGTCAAGCATGCAAGATATTAAAGGTGCTCTAAGCGATGTCACGCGTTTTTTAGGCCAAAACATTTTTTGTCACATACAGCAAACATCTCCTCACTATCCGCTGGCTGCCTGTCCCCTGAACACACTGTAAAGAAACGCGATCTCTGTAGACAGCCCTGGCTCCACACACAGCAACAAAAACAAACTGCAGCGACCCGCTCCCCAAAACATAACAAACTGTTCTAGCCAATCACCGACAAGAAGGGTTTGGGGGTGTGGTTTGGGGGGTTAGTGTGCGGATGAGGAGGAGGGAGGGTCTAGCTAGCCTCCGTTTTGTTTGACAATAGTTCGAACGTCAACAAGAAGTGACGTCACCCAGGATCGCTTAAGCCTCGCTCACACTACAGGAGTTTTAAAATCCTAACCGATTTTGAAATCTGGTTGCAGCTCACACTTAAGGAGAATCTTTGCAGATTTTCTTACCTCAAATCTTAAACATGCTCACACTACAAGATTTGAAAATCGTGGCGCATCACACACTACACAATGTTATTAAGATTCGTGCCAGAGAAAGCGCCTCACGTGATCTCACGCAACAGATCGGAAGCGGAAAGGTGGATGTAAACAAAATATCTGTCCTTCATATCAAGTCATATTCGTGAAAAGGTTGCCGTGTGACCAAGGAAAGCGAAATCTTTAAAAAAAAATCATCCTTTTAATAAGGATATTTCTAATGAATGGCGTCAGCTCTGTTCAATACAATGAATCAATGCCATAGATCTCTATAAGGTAAAGCATCAGCAGCGTTGCTCAATGCCCATTGCTGCTCAGCTGAGCATTGTAAAGTGGAGCTCAAAGTTAAAATTAAAATAATTAACAGCTTGTTTCATTTAACCTATCTTTGAATGAATATAACTTTATAATGAATATAAATATTTTATAATGAAAATATTTTTGTGTAGGCCTAGGCCTAATTCTGTGAATTACACTGTGCAAACCAAAGTAATAGCCTACATTAGCTACTACCCACCGGATGAAGAAAGGGCTCTCAGTCTCCACACAGAACATAAAATATTCATATTATTTTATTTTTCGTGTTGGCATTTGAGGAAAAAACAATCTTACGGACATGACCGCTCTAAGCGACTTTAAAATATGCTTTACAACTTTCACAAAGACATCAAACAGAAAGCACAAAACCTTTCTTTAAATCGAATTTCGTTTTGTATTAATTGTATCTTAATTTTAAACAATGTTTCATCAACCAATTGCCTGGATTTTCATAAATAAGAAGTAAATATAGCAGACGATAGATAATCACGAAACGGAGGCGTCGGCGATACTTCATAAATGAACCGAAACTCAGCGTATAAGATAGACTTGCCTCACAGACATGTCTACTTTTAAACAGAACAATTCAAAACGAAAGAAAACAGACAACAGACTGCTCTCTGCTTATGTAATCCGTATGAAATGTGCATTTCTCTCTGGCGCGTTCACTAGCCTACTGAAGATCGCGTGCATCCTGCGGAAGACGGAAGAGTTGCAGCTGGTTCAGGATCGATATCGAAAAATCTATATTTTTGACAACACTAGATTGTAGGCTACTTAGTTTATTATTTCAGATGCCTTTATTATGCATTTAGTATTTATTATTATTTATTATACTGTATTATGCTTATTTATTTAGCAATAAATGGATAAATGGAGATAATGCGCGCATCGCGCTGATGAGTCACTCAAAATTACCTCAATGGAAATTCCTTCACCATGACAGCCCTACTTATTGGCTATTGTGACAGTACTGACGTAATCACAATCTTGCTCATCCCGATAAATATCAAACATGTTTGATATGATCGGGGCGAGCCCGATTTGTGTAAGAGCAGATCGGGAGGTGCAAGATTCGATCTGTGAATGTCTCACATTACCAGATAATCTGTGCCGAACATCGGAACCGATCGAGGTCCTCGACAAGATTTTTTCTCCGATTCTCGGGAGGGGAAAATCGGGCATAAATCGGCCTAAAACTCCTTTAAGCCTGGCTCACACTACAGGAGTTTTAAAATCCTAACCGATTTTGAAATCTGGTTGCAGCTCACACTTAAGGAGAATCTTTGCAGATTTTCTTACCTCAAATCTTAAACATGCTCACACTACAAGATTTAAGAAATCGTGGCGCATCACACACTACACAATGTTATTAAGATTCGTGCCAGAGAAAGCGCCTCACGTGATCTCACGCAACAGATCGGAAGCGGAAAGGTGGATGTAAACAAAATATCTGTCCTTCATATCAAGTCATATTCGTGAAAAGGTTGCCGTGTGACCAAGGAAAGCGAAATCTTTAAAAAAAAATCATCCTTTTAATAAGGATATTTCTAATGAATGGCGTCAGCTCTGTTCAATACAATGATCAGCAGCGTTGCTCAATGCCCATTGCTGCTCAGCTGTGCATTGTAAAGTGGAGCTCAAAGTTAAAATTAAAATAATTAACAGCTTGTTTCATTTAACCTATCTTTGAATGAATATAACTTTATAATGAATATAAATATTTTATAATGAAAATATTTTTGTGTAGGCCTAGGCCTAATTCTGTGAATTACACTGTGCAAACCAAAGTAATAGCCTACAGTAGCTACTACCCACCGGATGAAGAAAGGGCTCTCAGTCTCCACAGAACATAAAATATTCATATTATTTTATTTTTCGTGTTGGCATTTGAGGAAAAAACAATGTTACGGACATGACCGCTCTAAGCGACTTTAAAATATGCTTTAAAACTTTCACAAAGACATCAAACAGAAAGCACAAAACCTTTCTTTAAATCGAATTTCGTTTTGTATTAATTGTATCTTAATTTTAAACAATGTTTCATCAACCAATTGCCTGGATTTTTATCAATAAGAAGTAAATATAGCAGACGATAGATAATCACGAAACGGAGGCGTCGGCGATACTTCATAAATGAACCGAAACTCAGCGTATAAGATAGCCTACTTGCCTCACAGACATGTCTACTTTTAAACAGAACAATTCAAAACGAAAGAAAACAGACTACAGACTGCTCTCTGCTTATGTAATCCGTATGAAATGTGCATTTCTCGCGTGCATCCTGCGGAAGACGGAAGAGTTGCAGATAGTTCAGGATCGATATCGAAAAATCTATATTTTTGACAACACTAGATTGTAGGCTACTTAGTTTATTATTTCAGATGCCTTTATTATGCATTTAGTATTTTATTATTATTTATTATACTGTATTATGCTTATTTATTTAGCAATAACTGGATAAATGGAGATAATGCGCGCATCGCGCTGATGAGTCACTCAAAATTACCTCAATGGAAATTCCTTCACCATGACAGCCCTACTTATTGGCTATTGTGACAGTACTGACGTAATCACAATCTTGCTCATCCCGATAAATATCAAACATGTTTGATATGATCGGGGCGAGCCCGATTTGTGTAAGAGCAGATCGGGAGGTGCAAGATTCGATCTGTGAATGCCTCACATTACCAGATAATCTGTGCCGAACATCGGAACCGATCGAGGTCCTCGACAAGATTTTTTCTCCGATTCTCGGGAGGGGAAAATCGGGCATAAATCGGCCTAAAACTCCTGTAGTGTGAGCCAGGCTTTAGTGTGAGCCAGGCTTTAGAGAACCTTTAAATATACAAATGAAACCACAACTTGCGATAAATTACAATAATTTATTAAAGCATTTTGTAAAGCCAGTTACAAAAGAAAACATTTTTTTTCTCTCAATATTTTAACAAGCACTATTATTCTTTCTTTTCTTTTTTTTCGAGAAAGCTATCATTTAGAATATTATAACAATGGCAATGAGGAAATTACATTCAGGCCTTGTACTTGCTGCCTGCAGCTGAGCAAGGACCCCAGTGTGAATGCGTGAGAGACAGAACGAAACGTGCTATGTTTGTGTGCGTGTGTAATGTTCATCTTTGTGTGTGAGCATAGTATGTCTATGATTATGTGTGTATGAGGCAGAGTGTAAGGGAGCACCAGAGTCTTCTCGGATCGATGCTTTGAATTTGAAACACAACCTCCTCTTAGCACACAACTACTTCAACACATAATGCCCAGTTAACAGGGAACGTTCTGGCAAGGTTCTCTCAAAGTTATTAACAATTTTTTCCCCCAGAAATGTTAATAGAATGGTCTTTATAATTATATGGTCTTTAAGTTATTTGGTCTTTAATAACGCTATCATAACATTAGCACATACATGTTATTTAAACATCATTCTTGGAACGTTTTTCTGAAACATTTTTGTTTTTGTTTTTAAACGTTACTACTTAACCTACTTCATTTTTCAGATAGTTCAGAGAAAGTAAAAGTATAATGTTCCCATAATACTTGCATAATGGTAAAACATAGAAAACATTCCGTTAATGTTTTCTCTATACATAAGGTCTTCATAACTTAATGGGAACGTTAGCAAAACGTTCTTAGAACATATTTTTGTTAGCTGGGTGCACCAACACACTGTCACAAGAAATTCAAATCTTTTCCACTTATTCCTATCCATTTCTTCACAGTGCTCACACAATTCAATAGTGTCTGCAGAAGCTGCCCTTTAATGCTGATCCACTTTAATGGTTCTGGAAAGATCAGCATGAAAGGGAGACCCCTACACCTTAATTTCTCCAATTATCACTATAACACTATCATCGCAGATAAATACAGCAAACCCTCACCCGCCCCTTCCCATTCGGTTTCTTAAATATAACAAAACAATATTGTAATAGAAATCCCCATACACATGACATAGCCCCCTAAATATTTTCATCATACATATTCCATCATCATTATCCTGGTTTCAATTCATGGTTAAATTCAGACATACAGTACACACATTCACAAAAGAACCTGCATTACACTGACAAATATAGTTGCATATCAAACAGCAAAATTACACAGGTACTGTCGCAGTTTACTTCAGGATTATACTCACATAAAAAGAAAAACAACAGGCATACTCAGACTCATTCTGCCAGTGGATGATGATGCTCTTTTTGTGTTGTGGTCCTCTGTTATGTCTTTTGTCTGTCATCTCTCTGGAATGAAGCCTTGCAAGGAATGCCAGCAGAGCTCCATCATGACATGAAACACAAAAAAAGGCTGCTATGGCCATGATAAAATACCAGAAAGCAAAATAAAACTTGTGACCAGAGCAAAGATCTTCAAAAATGTGTCTTAATGTCTGTTGTGAAATGAGATGTTTCGGGTCATTTGTCAGGCTGACTCAGGCAGTTCTTATAAAGACAAGACAAGGGAACAGATCTGCAAGATGGTCAGGATGCACTTGAAAGATCACAAGGCTTTTACAGTCCAGTAAATGGGTGTAATATCAATGCCTGCACATTTTGTACATCCTTAAATCATTTATATGCACATTTTCAGGATTCAAAGACCCGCTTGACTCAGTTTGCGCTGGTTTTTCTGTGTAGTCAAATATGATGACACATATTCTAGAGTTTTATGAGATTTCAAAATGCAAGGATTATGTATTCTGCTCAAAAGTTTGGGGTCGGTGAATTGCTTTTGAAAGCATATCTTATGCTCACCAAGGCTGCATTTATTTGATAAAAAAATACAGTAAAACAAATATTGTGAAATACAATTACAATTTAAAAGAAATATTTTCTAATTTAATATAAAGCTGAATTTTCAGCAGCCATTACTCCAGTGTACTTCAGAAATCCATGTTGATTTGGTGCACAGGAAACAGGAAAAAAAATATTAATACATTATAAAAAATGTTTACGGATTCTTTGATGGAGAAAGTTCAAAAGGACCACATTTTTGTAACACTTTAAATTACTTTACTGTCACTTTTTGATCAATTTAATGCGTCTAAATATAAGTTTTCATTTCTTTCAAAAATATATATACTGCCCGGCCAAAAACAGTTGTGAATTTATTTCCATCAAGAGGTGCATCAATTTTTGGTCAAGATCTTGTATTGACAATGCAAGAGTCCAGCACTCTGTAAAGTCTCCTCCAGCACATCCCAAAGACTTTCAGTGAATTTAAGGTCTTTACTCAGCGCTGCCAATTCATGTGTGAAAATGACTCTTCATGCTCCCTCCCAACCATTCTTCACAATTCGAGCCTGATGAATCTTGACATTGTCATCCTGGAATATGACCATGATGTGTGTGTCTTCATGGTTGTTTAAGAAATGAAAAGCTACACACTCCATCAATTAGGGTTAGAAGAACTGTAGCCAAACATATTACATGCTAGAAACATAATAATCACTGCAATAATGATCCAATCACTCAAAAACTCTTAAGAATTTGCCTATTTAAATCCAAACAGTGCCTTTTTGACCAGGCAGTGCATATTACTGACCCCAAACTTATGAATATTAGTGTATGTAAATAAGATATCAAGCTTTGCATTCTGAAAATATTGTCATAAAGTGGGCTCAGCATTTTTGCATCAATACTGTAAAAAAATGTCTTAGTGGAACAGGCTCTAAAAAAATCATTGGATAAGTGTAATGTTGCAAAATGAATGTCACATATACACATTGAAACGGTACAAATACATGCTTATTGAATCTAGACGGCTGTAGCTTAATACTTGACAGGGCCTCTTTTCATTGCTTGCATTGGGCAGACCTGGTTCTACTTGCATAATACTTAATAACCATTATCCGATCTCTGTCTGTGATAGCAAATAGAGATGCCTAGGACCTGCACACTTTTTTGTTGAAAACTCGCAAACTGGTCACAATGCTTTTGTGCATTGGTACAGTGAAGTTACACAAGCTTTGTATAACTGGCAAAATAATGAAATATGGAAACATTGCAATTACTGTAAATACAAATAATTTTAGACAGTATCAAATGTAACACTTTAGCATATGCATTTATAGACTCTGGCATTTAATATAAAATAGGACGTTTGTTGCATTGATAATGTGTGAAATATGAGTTGATGTGTGAACAGTCACACTGCTGATATCAACATACCGCCGGCCCCAGATATACTGCGATCTCATTGGCTGACTGACTCCAGGTGGCCCCTGCTGGTTGTAACTACACATTTTTGGAATCAACATATAAATAGCACACATTTCATTATATTATAGTAGATGTTTTATCAGTGACTAATATTTTTGAAGCGACTGTGCATGTTCCTTCTGACACCATCCGCCAATCAGTGCTGTCATGATGTCATTTTCCTGCGGCTCCAGACAGTGATGTCACGTGGCATCTATGGCTCAAAAAAACCTGTAAGTGAAACTGAGCGCCAATGAGCAAAGATGGCGGCCATGAGCAAAGATAGCGGCCATGAGCAAAAATCGCGTAATTCTGGGGGGTCCTGCACCAGCCTAGCAGCTGCCATTGAGCTCAATGGGAATGTTAACCCATAGCTTTCTCCTGGCTGCTTTCTGAACGGCCTCCAGCAGTCATGGCTTTACAAAATGTATGTGCTCCACAAAGCATACACCTGTGTGTGTGTGTGCGCAAACACAAGCACAATATACACACCTCAGTAAAACTACCAGTAAATGGAGTTGTAGGTGGTAGGCGGATAGGTACAACATCACTGACTGAAAACTGAGGATAGAGAGAAGGGAACAAAATGGAGAAGAGAAGAGGAGACAAGGAAATAAATAAGTTTGGTCATAAGTCAGAGTGCTGGCAGTGAGGGGTGGGAACATTGAGCAGGTTACCAGGCTTTGTTGTGCTTCGTAAAGGTGAAACTGGTCCAAATAAATATGTGTGCTGTTGTATTTAGGACGGGTCAGACAGAGGATTCCAGTATTTCTTCTCTGCTCTCCTTCTCTTTTACCATTCATCAACGGTCAGTAGTATACCTCACTTTCGTCACACTGTGTTGCTGGACACTTTGAGCTCTGGCTGTTGTTGATCACCTCATCCAGGCGCTGCTGTTGCTGGTGATGGACATGATGCTGCAGCGCTTTTTGACGATCATGTTAATGTATGCCTTCATGATCTTAGTGATTTCACCCACCTTAAAGCACACAACAAAACAGACATTAATCAATGTAAAGGGAATACTGTATAGTGACTAAATCAGAAGCCCAAGATTCAAATATTTAATTTAGCATAAGAGGCTATCTTAATTTCTGTTGTAATATAGGTTTATAAAATTGGTTTAGCAGTTTTGTTGAACACATTATGGCCACTTAACCTGTGATTTAAGGGAACAGAAATGTATCTTCATAAGACAAGACAGCTTGGTCAAGATGCACTTTAAAGAACTTGAGGCTTTCACAGTCCAGTGCCTGCACACTAAATACACTATCGTTCAGAGTTTTAGGTTCAGTAAGGTTTTACTATTTTTTTTTAAATTAATACTTTCATTCAACAAGGATGCATTAAATTGACCAGTAAATGCATTTATGATGTTACTAAAGTCTATTAAAAAAAAAAGCACTTATCACTGTTTCCACAAAAAATATAAAGCAGTACAACTGTTATCAACATTATAATAATACATGTTTCTTGAACACCAAATCAGCATATTAGAAGGATTTCTGAAGGATTATGTGACACTAAAGACTGGAGTAATGATGCTGAAAATTTAGCTTTGCAATCACAGGAATAAATTACATTTTATAATTTACTTAAATAGAAAACAGTTATTTTAAACTGTAATATTATTTCACAATATGACTGTATTTACTGTATTTTTGATAAATGTATCCTTCCTGAGCATAGGTCTCTTCTTTCAAAAACAAATCTTACAGACGCCAAACTTTTGAACTGTTGTGTACATCCTCAAAAGACTTACATGCTCCTAAAGCTTTTAAACAAGCAATTTAACAACATTCTGCACTGATAACAGAGACACAGAAGCGTGTTACCTGAGATGTCTCGAAGAACATCTCCCTTTCATCAACAATGATTTTGTATGTGCTGGGCTGAGGTGCTCCGAAGAAAACGATGTGCTCATACTGAAAAGTTTCGAGTGGTTTGGGTTCGCCCCGTTTGTACACAGAGACGTTTTCAGCACTGACGCCCAGCCACAGGTCATGAGGGAAGCCACCCTCCTTACACTGCAGACAGATATATAAAAACACAAACACATGTAATTAATAATGTCAATTAACATTACTGAGAGATTTCCTTACTGACTGCTCTCATAATAGTGGAAGATCTGAAAATATCCCTGCTGAAAAAGCAGCTTAGACCAGTCTGAATTTCATGAATCCTGGCTTATGATGGATTATGCGTGCAGTATGTAAACCCTTACCATAACTAGGCTTACGGTTTATGATGCTCAGTGCTGTTCTGGCTGTTCAAACGCAAAATTTAACTGTTGAAGTTGGTCATTCAACATGATTTTTCTGGTAAAGTTGGCTAAAAGGTTTTAGGATTAAAATAAAAAGATAAAAGTTGCTTTTAATTTAAGTATATTTCTAATTGAGTTTCTCTAGATGGCATAGGCTGAGGTCCTTACATGCAATCTACAAGCAATCACACCATTACCATATGGCACAAGCTGATTGGCCTCTGCTGATTCTGCAGCCAATGAGATTGCTTGCTCAACATTTAAATAGTATGGTTCAGTGTTCACTGCTGGCTAGTCCTAGCTAGTCCCAGCTCCACCTGCCTAGATCTGCTGCAGGATTTATGTATGTCTATTTATGCAGTATATAATACATGTTCACAGTTTGTGTATCTAATGGCAGTACCAAGTCTAGTCTGCTACGACCAAATACATTAACATTGCCTTACATATATTCATTAGCATGCCAAAACTACTCTCAGAGTTGTCATGATTGAAATCCTGCATTTCCTGTATATTTACACTTGCCACTTTTGAATTCCAAGTGTAGTGTGATAGGTTTAAAATAATGTAGCAAAGTAGTAGAGGGGAGTAGTCAATAGATGTGTCCCCGAATAGTGGTCAACAAATATCACTAAACTCTACACTTCACCACTATGGTGGCCCTACAACGTACATGGTAGTTATAGCCGTGATACTCTAAGAACCCTTACTGATTTTTGTAATCCCACCACAGGCCCAGAGCCGTAAAGAAAGGATTCACACCTCCACATCAAACAGTGTAGACCCATATCCCGGCCACTCTTTGATGATGGTCATGTAACCGAGCATGGCCTGGTGCTGAGGCATGCCCTGTAGACGACTCCATTTCTCCAGCACACTGGTCAGTGTGGCTGACATCTCCTCCTTTACAAACATCTCCAGCATATGTTCCTCCTCCACACGCTGTTTCTTCAGCGATCCTGTCTTGAAGCTGCGTCTCAGCGTCCCGTCCAGGAAGTTGGTCTTCCGGCGTTCCAAAGTGTGAGCTCCCGGCCCTGCTATACCAGCCCCGGGTACTCCGGCACCCCCTGCTTTAGTGGACTGGAAGATGCGTGTGCGAAGTCGTCCTACGGGGTAGACGCTGCTCAGGCTCCAGGGCGTACGGGCCACATCACCATGGATGTACTGCAGTCGCAGGGCTGCTAAGTGCTGAAGGGTTTCCTCAGGGGCTGGGAAATGACCACTGATGAGACTCTCATGAGCCTAAGAGAGATGGTGAAAAAAGAGGGAGAGAGATAAGGGGGAATGCAATTTAAAAAAACAGATATGCCCAAAGTTAGCAAGAGGGGGGGAAATAGAGGGGGAAAACATGCAATTGAAGCAAATCTTCACTTCTAAATGATCTTTGTTTTAACATTTTTGTTTTATTTTTGGATTAAAATGTACAGAATATTACAGAAGCCCTGAACCGCAACGTAAAAAAAAAAAAAAACTATTACGAGAATACAGTCTTCCGTAGGAGTTCTTACTACTTGTTCATTACTTTTGCTATGGTTAAATAAATGTTCAGTGATATCTTCCAAAGATTTCTGAATTTTGGCGCAAATTTTTCTCTATATGGTGTTGATATTTTTCTCATTATACTGATGTACGCAGTGTTGGGGGTAACTCATTACAAGTAACTTGAGTTACGTAATCATTTTACTTTTTCAAGAAACTAGTAAAGAACCCCATTACTTTTAAAATTTACAACAAAAAATCTGAGTTACTTTTTCAAATAAGTAATGCAAGTTACTGTGTTATCCCATTTATTGACTGACACCTCCTTTTTCCCAATGTTGAAACAAATTGAAGTGCAGAGGCGTTGTGTGTAAATATGATGGTTATTGTAGTTCTAGACTAAATGTGAGCGTGCATTTACTCATCTCACTTGCACAAAAAAAAGATTCAGTATTCCTCAAAATGAATAAAATCAGTGAAATGCAGAATCAGAATACTATGCAAACCTCCAATAACTAAATATGTTAAATAAAACATAAATTTTTATGCATTTAATCTCACTTTATTGACCAATGTACTTGCTTCTGACCTTGACTATAGAATTTATTTATTTTTTATTGGTAAAGAAAGTGTTAAATTTTTTTAAACTTCCGTTATCCAGAATGGCAGTACAGCTGAAAGGTTTGTCTGAGCTGCGCCCTCTACTGTACACGTGTGAATTTGCATTTCCTTCAGCCTGAGGCTTATTATTTCACTTTTGGTGTGAAAGGGTCTTTACATTTGCCCCAAAATATAACTTTTTTGTTATAAAACAAGCCCAGCTCAGGTGGAAAAAAAAGTAACGTAAAAGTAATGTAATGCATTACTTTTCTAAAAAAGTAACTTAGTTACTTAAGTTAAATTAGTTACTTTTTAAAGTAGCAGCACAATATTGTAATGCATTACTTTTCAAAGTAACTTTCCCCAACACTGGTGTACGGCCCTCAATCAAGTTTTAATGGTATAGCGGAGGATTTTCTTTTTCCGGGTGGGTAGTCTATACTATTGGTCCACCTAAGTGTCAATCATTCTGGTGATATGTTTACGTAACGCCGTCGTATGTGCTCGTCCCTATGTAGTTTTCGCTTTCTGCGCATGCGCACTTTCAGGTGTATTATGTGTGATGAGTTACGGTTTCAGCCATTCCTTTGAAAATGGCTGAGGGTCGAAAGAGAAAAAATGTATACGAAGTGTATGATAAGAAGAGAAAGGCCGCAGAATATAGAAACAAGACCAGAGTGATTTTGGGTGAATATTTCACACGCTGGGGTGCGCTAAAAGCACAGGTTGGGCTTCCCACTGATGCCGCAGTCGTGAAGATTCTACTAGACAGGTAAAGTTTGTCATGCTTTTTGGAGAAATCCATTTAAAATCACTGCTAGTAAAAGTTAATGTAAGCTATGATTAGCGATGCTAGCCCTGGCACAAGTCATGCAAATAGAGTGTTGCGCATGTGCATTTTGTAAAAAATTGGAGAGGGCGGGTCTTCTCTAAAATTCGGAAAGATCCTCCGCTATACCTTTAATTGTTGGTCCTTCATGGTAAATATATATATACCCATCTATATATATATTAGTGCTGTCAAACGATTAAAATATTTAATCGCGATTAATCACATTAATGTCATAGTTAACTAGCGATTAATCGCAATTAATCGCACATTTTTATCTATTCTAAATGTCTCTTGATTTCTTTTTGTCCCATTATTTTTTCTCATTTTAATGCTCTTATCAACATGGAAAAGTAGATAGGCTTGCTTTGTGCAAATGTTTTTTATTGAAAACAACATTGGCATATACTGTGTTCAATTTCACACTAACATTCTCACTTGGAGCAAATAATCTCTCACACAATGTAACACTGTCCATCAATAAAAGGGTGAAAGAAATACTGACGAGGTCCTAATATTGACGAGGGGGCAGAGAATTCGCATCAGCTGTGTGTGTGTGTGCTTGGCCATCAAGTGGTATTTCAGACTGGACGTGCTGCGATGATGATAGCTCACTTCACAACGACAAAACACACAGATCACTTTGGTCTTGTCAATGGAACCATTTGGCAACTTTTTAAAAGTAAACTTTCAATTCAGAATCTTATTGGCATCCATTTCGGCGTCTCGCGCTCGTCATCCACTCAAAACGTAACGTTAACCAACTATTTGGCCGGCTCGCAAGCCTAAACAAGTGTGTGCGGCGTGCCTGTTGTTGTTTCCCGTCTAGCTAGATCCGCTTGCGCTTTGGTCGACGAAGCAACAAAACGTCCTCGCGCGGCGCAAGCCATTGTCGCATGTCGCGTCCTGTTGCAAAAGCATGTGAAAAAAACTACAAAGTTTGCTAAGCCAAAAAGACCGTTAATCGCGCGATAAAAAAATTAACGCCGTTAAAATGGGTTTGCGTTAACGCCGTTAATAACGTGTTTAACTGACAGCCCTAATATATATGACAAAGATATTCTTATGTAACCTGGAATGAAGTGTGACATGATTGCAAAGCATTTTTTCTGCCAATTTTTGTAAGACAAATATTAGATTTTTGCAGTAAACATGATGGAAAAACTGTGAAGATGGCAAATAAGGTTTTGCATATTCTAGATATTTTTTTGTAAAATTCCATTGAAAAAAACATACTGTACATCAGTGTCACCAGAGAAGAGACAACATTTATTTGCAAGTAGAAGTTATTTTGATTAAAGATTACGAGGGCACATGAATTAAGAAAATCATGATGTGCACTGATAAATCATTTACCGTATAATAAATACTGCAATATACCCCCCCCCCCCCCCACCACCACCAAGAACTGTCAATTTGGATTTCATGGTGACTTTAAATCAGGAGAATCAATACTAAGAATGCTCTATAATGGGTATACAAAGTAAACAATGCTTTTGCAATTCACCTGCTCAAACATGAATGCAAATTCCACTCCCTCTTTGGGCATGCTTTCCACATCAAGAAAGCAATAAAGCTTGAAATATAGCCTCCAGGGCCCTTCCTCCTCCTCCTCCTCACCGCCTGCCAACCTGAAAGAGCAAAGCAGTGCAGATGAGCCTCAGTCATTCTACAGTCAGCCATCAAATACACCATATGAACGGTCACATTTTCATTACCTCTCAAACTTTGCGAGCACATCTGCCACAATTACGCGGCTTTCAATGGCCCGGCTCGCCACCTTATTGTGTTCAAACAAAGAGAACATGTTCCTACTGTTTTCCATCGCCAGACCACGAATCAGCTTCTCCACCACCTTCACACAAACAAGCACAAATAAGATCTCTTTCTTCCTAATTCTTAGGGCATGCTGTGTCATTTCATTTTACAATTCTAAGCAGAGTGATAAATGATAAAGACCCTTTCTCTTCCTCTCACCTCTCCAGCTGTGGTGTGTGAGTTGATGGATATCTTGCAAGACCCTCCTCCATGGCAGTACACAGTAGTTGTCATTTCCTGTCTGATCAGCAGGGCGGCGATCTCCTCCTGAGAGGGCACATACTCCCTGGTCTTTGTCTTCTTCAGGGACTCACCAATGAAGTGGGCATACTTCTCAATCTCAGTGCCAGGGTAGCGCTCTCTAACCCTGAGTTTATTCACAAAAAAGACATAGTGTTTGTCAAATGACCTTTGAGACGCCAAGATGCTATTTAATAAGCATGCCTCTCTGTTACCTCTTCAAGTGGAATCGAAGGTAACGCAGAATGGCACGACTGGGCAGAAAGGTGCAGCTCATGCAGGTGAGCAGGTGCCAGTGTGCACGGTTTGCGGGGCTGTTGGGTTGGGGCACGTGATTGGTCTGTTTGATCAGCTGACAGTACACCTCGTCTCTCAGTGGCCGCAGATCGTGGCAGGTTTGCAGGATGCCCTGAATTATGGCAACAGGGTCTGAAACTATCTCCATTTCCTGAAGTGAGTTAAAGATTTTCACTGCCTCATCCTGCAGGCTTCCGTAACCCTTCGCCTTTTGCACTGCAGAGAGAAGGAGAGAGTAGTAAGTTAGACTCTTTTTATTTTTAAAATCATATTATGTACAGTAGGTATAAAAACTCATTATGGTTTGGTTGATGACAATAAAAAATTCCATATATTTCATACTGGGAATTTTTAAACAGTCTATTGTTTTTATGAAGAAGTCTGCTCTGAAAGAAGTATATAACGTATCACATTTCTATTTGCATGGTGATAAAGCTTATCACTTAAAACGTTTTTATTCCTTTGTTTTCCTTTGCAAGATATGATATTACGATTCTCAAATATGTGTTTTAAAATGATCATGTTAGTTGTGATGTCAAGTGCTGAGCAGATTTGAATTTATCAGTTCATAATGTCACGCACTTGAAAAAAAGTGCTAACTGATTGGTTTTGAAGTGCTAACTGAGTTTTTTCGTTCATACGTTTCAGAAATTAACTCGCAGGCTACATGAAATGAGGTGGAAATACGACAAGATCACAGTATAATAAAATTATCTTTCGGGCCACATGAAATGAGGTAGCGGTAGCGAGTTTGACGTGTGTGATGTACAAACACAAAAGGCTACTCAGCACAAAAATAAACAGCATAAACATGTATATGTTAGTACATTTTTCCGTGTGTTTTCAGCTGATGAAAGGTACTCACGGCTTTCGCTGACCTCTCCGTAGGGCAGTGGCAGAAGAGGTGAATGCAAGGGATGCTGAGTATATCGCAGAATGGGGTTCCTTCGATACATTTGTTCCACAGCCTCAGAGTTAACACTGTTCTCCTATACAAATGTCAGAAAAGGCAAGAAATTTATGTACCGTTTTTAATAAACAACAATTTTACTCATTCTGACCTTGAGTGCAAAGACTTAACTTATGTTTTTTAAAAATGATTACCTTGATGTCTCTAATGAGTTGCTGGGTGGGCGTTTCAATGGGCACCTTGTTGTCAATGACGCCCTGAATGGCAGACACCCAGCGCATGGCCTCATTCAGCATTTTGGTGTACAGACGGTATGAATGTTTACGTCCATGAACTATGATGTTCCAATAACCTGCAGTGAAATCAGACATCAGCATCACCATGTTACTTAGTTTATAGAAAGAAAAACATTCATAACTTCAAAAATGTTCATATTCAATCTTCAAAACAAATGCAAAATGATGGCATATAACCAACAATTTCAATATTTGTATTTGACATCAAATATTAGTATAATTAGTATAATATATTAGTAAGATTATATATGTTATAAACGTTTTGGAGTCCATAAGATTCTTTTTCTTGTTTTCTAAAATAAATGAATTGTATTCACACAAGCGTAAAAGTGGCAATAAATACTTTCTCACATTGTTACAAACAAATTCTACTTCAAATCAATGGTGTTCTTTTGAACTTGCTATTCATCAAAGAACCCTGAAAAAAGGTATCACACTTTTTTCCACAAAACATTAAGCAGCACAACAGTTTTTAACTTTGATAATAATCAGAAATGTTTCTTGAGCTTTAAATCAGCATATTAGAATGATTTCTGTAGGATCATGTGACATTGAAGACAGTAATGACTGCTGAAATAACAGCTCTGCATCACAGGAATAAATTACGTTTTAAAATAAAAAATATATAATTATATTACATTGTAATAATATTTCAAAATATTACTGTTTTTACTGTATTTTATCAAATAAATGCAGCCTAAATGAGCATTAAATACTTCTTTTAAAAACATTACAAATTTTAAAGTAGAGTAATTTAAATTATTTAAACAAAATACTAAAGATTTCGTTGGTTTAAGGTCTTTTCTAGCTTTAAAAGTAAAGTCTGTAATTGCTACTAATGGCAGACTGCAAACAATACAGCAAATGCATCCCAATAATTTCAAACAATAATTTTTTGCTTCTTCTATGGTGAATCAAAAGTGTGACATACTTTGCTCTAAGATTTACTCAAATTATGATACAAGTAACATGGGCCAGGATTCCATATTATACATTTAACTGGCTTTAACTAGTTATACCAGAGACAATTTATATAGAGACATGCCACTTCCTCAATCCTCAATACAACTATATAGGGAAAACCCGTAACGCCAAAGATGGCGGTTGTATGCACATGCCCCGCCCCTCCCGCTGGAAAGCCAATCGTCTGCTTTTAACAGTCAAGCCGGGAAACATGTAAGCCTATCGTCTGGTTCCACTGACGCATGCGCACAGTTGAGGTTTGCGACAGCAGAGACGAGAACCCTTGCGCATGCGTAGTAAACGTATAACCTGTGGGGAAAAAGGCCTTTTAAAACCTTATTTTGGGGCAAAGTCATCAAACTTTTTCAGGGATTTTTATCATATTTTACTGCTGTTTCTATACAAGCAGTTTTTATGTCCTGGTGACCAGTGAAACTGCAGTTCTGACTCTCTGCCCATTCATTTAGATAGGAGCCTGGTGTTGTTAGTCCGAAATAGCTGCCCGGAGGCATTGCCAAGATGGCGGCCGAGTGGCATGACTTGCCTAAAAGGACTTTGGTTATACTCACCTGTCTCTTTAAACTTTTTCTCCTCAGGCTGGACCACAGAGCACAGGCTGTTCAGAACAAGAGTGCCCATCTTAGATGCATTACGTTCAGAAGACTTGTAGTAGTCCAGCGAGTTGTTAGTCAAGACAAACCAGCGCTTTTTCAGCTTAAGAGCAGAACTTTTGGCCCCCGCCTTAATCTCCTTGTGGAGCCATCCTGTGTCACGAAAGGACACGCAGACACACACATGCACAGTTTAAAGAAATGGACACAAGTTACAGAAAATCAAATATACACTGTCCGTTATACAATAAGGCTCATGGACATTTAATGCCAACTACCCAATATAACTAATCCACCACGGTCACCATGATTTTGCAAAGCAAGACATGCAAGCCAAAACTTGACGTCCCTCAAATCTGATTGGTTGATTGGAACGTTCTTCCAGGATCAACAAAGATGTTGATTCAAGTACATGTTGTACTTGGTAAAATCACGTTCACCAATCATCCACACATAAAATGTACACTTAGATTTGGTAGCTAAATTCAGGTTACAGATGAGTAACACACCTCTGACCAGGAACTCCTGTCCATCACTCTTGGAATCTCTTTTCGGTTTCTGCAGGAGACTAATCCAGTGATGCATTTCCTCCGGCAGGTCTGAGTTACAGTGGATCACACGATTGGCTGTGATGATCACAAATGAATTGGGCCTATTTGGAAGAAGGTTGTGTTAGCACCAGATAAAAAAAATATACTGTATATCTTCAGATATTTAGCTGTACAAATTTAAAGGTTAAAGGTGAATTGTGTAACTTCTGTGCCACTAGCGTAACAAAAGGTATTTTAAAACCATCAAATAACCAGCAAAACCAACAAATGGCTTACTCATTATTAACCCTTTTCATAGTGATGACATGTTTCCACAATTATTAACATTGTTAGTTTTTTTTTTATGTGTATATTTTAAATAAAAAATGTAATGCACATTAATAACAGTATTTTTATGTTATATTACCTTGGCATTAAATTACAAATAAACTAATTAACTGCATTATTGTTTCCAATTCAACAAAGAGAATGCAAATTTGTCTTTTTCTCTTTTACTACCGTAATCAATTTCTCACAATTGGCTATTGGAGTAAATATGACTGCAAAAAATTATATTTGTAGTAGTTTCCATTCACCACTATAGAAATTTACCCAACTATAATGGCTTCTGCTTCTGAGAACGCCGGTAATGTGAAATTAGTCCATTGCTTGTTATGCTTGGATAATGGAAAAAATAGCACACTTCAACTTTAAGTGCTGTAAGCAAGTTCAGCAGTTTTGCCATCTTCTAGCATTCTGTAACAAAGACAACACTCACCTGTCAGGATTGTCTGAAGCACAAACTGAATCAATCAATCCAACATCCAGTGTGCCCTGAGAGAAAGAGAGAAAAAACAGTTGTCATAAAAGAAAGGTGGTTTAACGGTTAAAGTGCATGAAGTCTAAGGACACTGACCACAGCGTTCTTTGGGTTGGCCTGCTCATGTGACATCTCCAGTAGCTGCTCTGGTGTGGCATTTTGGACCCGACTCAACACGGTAAACCAACCACTAAGAGAAAGAGAGCAAATTTGCAGAGTGAGGGAGAGCAATTTGGTCCAATTACAAAAAACACATTGGTATAAAATTGTCAGCATACTGTACCTGGCATCCTCTGGTGACTCGGCAAACACCTGGTATGTTCTCTCATCTGTCACAATATTCAGAGCATTCTCTTTCTCATGATTATCCACAATCTCCCTAAAAACAGATAAACAAAAACTAGATAAAACTTCAGATGGTTTCTGAATGAACTGTACTATAAGACTCTTTTGATAAAAACTAAATGTAAAAGAGTCAAGTAAGTCATATGGCTCAAACAGTAGAGCAGTGGCGCTTGCAATGAGTTGCTCATGGGTTCGATTCCCAGGGAAAGCAAGTAATTATAAGAATGTAAATGTGTACCTTGAAATGCAATGTAAGTCGCTTTGGAAAAAAGCGTCTGCCTAATGCATAAATGTAATGTAAATGTAAGATGATCACTATCAACAAATCACAAAAAGTGTTTTCCTATCTGACACAGACACCTAATGATACCACAATAATCCTATTTCTCTTCAACTTACTTGGCTGAATGGATGTCAATTGTCCCTTTCAGCTTCTCCTCGCTGTCATTATCATAGTACATGAGCTTGGAGTCACGCAGAACGAACCAGCGCATCTTCCAGTTCCTGCGAGAGAGAGTGGAAAGTCCGCCTCCCTTCTTGTACAGCCAGCCTGACTTTAACGACTCCTGTTTAGAGCGGAACCACATGAAGGTGTCGTCCTTCAAAACACACCAACGCCTGCGCCACGGGATCATCAACCCAGCTGTGGATTAGACAGAAGAGACAAAAACACGTGAACAACAGTGTCCAAGCTGTTTTTTGTGAGATGGTATTACATTATTATGTATTTGACAATAACAGGGGGCCTTGGAGTCAAAATAGTTGAGGTATTGCATTAGGGACTTTATTTTGTATAAAAAGATTGAATCATTTGATTTCTTACCTTTCATGTAAAGGTAACTGTGGAAGTACGGAGGTCCGTTCCCATTCAAGATGTTGACTTTACCGTTGGATACCTCCTCATCTGTGTCCACGTACCCATCATGCTCATCATCGCTCTCAGCATACTGAAAGAGAGACAGACAGAGTGAATGATCAGCCAGTGGGAAAGCATGTGCGTGAACCTAATTACTCATATTTTGACAAAACCTATTTTGGGGGACATAAGGGCATATCCACATTTGTAAAAACTATATAAAAATAAAGTAAATATATTTTTTTAAATTGTAAAATTTTTTGAATGTTTTCTGTTAGGGTTATTGTATTTATAACTAGTATTACTAGTAGTACAACAAAAAAATACAATTATATGGATTGTCCTGGAAAGTACCTCTGTGTCTGTGAAGTTTATTTTTGCACTCATTATTTTTTTCATCTGACACTATTTTGGTTAAGAAGAAGGATGAGAAAGACACAGTTCCTTTCAAAGAAAGTCAGTTCACTTGGCGACCATATTTGCAATGTCTCCGGGAAGATATTTCAGGCATTAAAGACCAACCCCTATCTATTTAAAAAAAAAAGTTTTTCCAAGACTGCTGGCCAAACTTAAATTTAAATAGCATATTTAAAATTATGTATCTGATATGTTTCTAACAGCAACTGCAGTGACGCCATATCTTAACCAATTGGCGACTGGCTGTTTTATTTAGAAGGCAGGAGTTGCATTAATAGAGCTGCCATTTTGCATGTTCCAGTTTCTTACATTCATAGCAATACTGGTGTACCGTCTTGGTATGTAAACAGTCTTTGGATTAAGACAAAAAATAATCTATACAAGTACCACATTTATACACGCTGTGATTCTAGTCTTGTTTTTACAGCTTGGCTGTCCCTAAAGAATGGTTATGACACAAATCTGACATTTATTGCAAACTACACAATAAGATATAACATGTTTATCCAGCATTTGTTCCAGTGTGCGCGCTTTCAAATATACAGTATGTATGATTGTATAATATACAGTATGTAACCCAACACTAGCTAACTTAAAAGGGAAAAAAAACTATTAGCTAACTTACTAACTTAAAACTTACTAGCTAACTTAGGGTGTATTCACACCAGGAAAGTCCGATAGTTCACTTGCTTTGGTCCGGACCAAATAATAATTTTTTTTTTTTTTTGGTACGGTTCGCTTTCACACTGCTCTTTTTGCAAGTGAACCAAAATTTGTCAACAAAACCACATGTGTGCTAAGGTCGTCCATTCATTGGACAAGGATTCTCAAGTAGGGAAATCAGGAAGTGCAAAAAAGGCTCAGCATGGAGATATTTCGTACTGCAATATTTGTTATTTTACTAATTTTGTGTTATTCTGTACAAACGCAATATGAAGAAACCGCGCAGAAGACGGATAAGGTATAAAGTTTTCATTCATAGAGAGGGGCTATGTTCACACATTCAAATAATGAGATTCTTATTATACTGCTAACAAGTGCTGTCAATGTTAACGCTTGCGATTAAGTTTGTCCAGAATAACGCAGCATCATCCTTGTATTGTAACTATCGTTACATTATATGAACTGCAAAAGCTTTTTTTGCATCTATGCGCGATTAGACTAAAGAGAATGCTCTGTATGTGAATGTCCTGATGCACACACTCATTCATTCATTCCATTCCAATGATGCACACACGACGCGCAGAAAGAAGCGCAACAGTATCGTGTGGCCAGACAGCGCGCCGGAATGGAATTCTCTTTCGCACTTGAACAACAATAACACAAACCATTATGCCAAAATCTCCGACTACGGAAGCCTGTTAACTCAAAGGCGCAGTGCTTTCTTGCAATTGGGTCGGTTCATGTTCACACCGTAAACGAACCGTACCAGAGTTCGTTTGGAACCGTACCGAGACCACCTCTTCAGCTGGGTCTCGGTTCGGTTGTTTGGTCCGCACCCGAGTTCGATTGCTGTATTCACACCTGCCCAAAAGGTCCGCACCAAGGGAGGAAACGAACTAGAGTTCGATTCAATCGAACCAAACAAGGCAGGTGTGAATACACCCTTAAAGAAATAGAAGTGTGAATTGGGCTACCTTCCTTTAATTGGGCTACCATTATGAAGATCCAAATGGACACTGTAGGAATTACATGTCCCATACAGTGGTTCTAAACCTTTTTGATGCCAAGGCCCACCTTTTTCCAAGACAATATTTGAAGGCCCACCTATCTATTGCTAATTTTTACCTCTTGTACTTCTGTTGTAATAAAAATCAATAAACAAAAAAAAATGATGTTTTACGTCTTTGTTTTTGGTGTTTTTCATTGTTTTAATTAAAATTATGATATTAACTAAATCTAAATAATTTTAAGACTCATTTCAAAGTTTTACCTGTGAAATTCTGCAGTGGCCAACGTTCAAATTCAAGTTCAAAAGCTGTTTGGCCCCAGCTTCCATGTTGAGAGCCACTGCCTTAGAACATGTGTGCATATTCTCTCTACAAAACTCACTGAATCTGAGCTGCGGTTGTAGGACTCCTGGCTTGCGTTGGTGCAGGTGGACTTGCGTGCGTGTTCTGTGTCTGTTGCCGCAATGCTGCTCTGTCCATCCTCAAGATCGTCTTGGTCATAGTCCGACTCGCCGTCCCCGGGGATGCTGTAGATGGGTTCCTCTGTGTCCGGCAGAGACTCCGGTGCGGTCAGCCTGCTGGTGCGGTCTACGTCCTCACCCTCCTTTTTCCCATCCTCCTCTTTAACCGTTTTAGCCTCTTCAGGCTTTCCATCTTCCTTTTTGGTTTCGCCAGGGAGAGGGGGAGGAGGTGGAGGAAGAGGAGGGGGAGGAGGTGGGGGCGGAGCCCCAGGTGGAACATTGGGTGCAGATGAAGGTACCGTGCCTTCGGCGAAAGCGGGAGGAGGAGGTGGCAGAGTAGCTAAGATCTCCTGATCCACTGGACCTTCTGCTGGAGGAGGGATCTCTGGAAGGGGTATGCACTCCTCCTCTGCGTGGAAGCCTTCGTCTACCTCTTCCTCAGTGGCAGCTGCCGGTCTGGAGGCAGGTTGTTTAGGATTACCAGGGATGACTTCTGGACCTCCGGTGTTGAGTAGTTCGAGAAATTCAGTGGCGACACGGGAAGCCTTCTTCTTCTGGCGCAGGACCTCTGCATCGCGCCGTAATCGGAGTTCTTGTTTCGAGCTCTCACATAGCAAAGACACACCATCTTCTCTTTTCTTCTGCAGACGCTCAATCTCTCGCTCCAAACGCAGAATTTCCTCCATCTGACGGGCCTCCTCAGCAGTGCGTGGAGACTAAAGGAGGGCAGGAGAGAGGGAAGATACAGAAACACTGGTTAGAGAAAAACAAACATTAGAAACACTTTCACACTACCTATCTGTAACTCTGACAGGTTTTTAGACTCAATGTCAGAAGGCTTGAAAAAAATCTATGATTTGACAAGTTGACTGCACGTATCTACATAAACATGTATGTTTTGGAGGAGTGGTCTTACATTTTCATTGAGAATAAAATGTTGCTCTATTTAAATTTGTTTTTAAAAAAATGCCTTCTGGAATTCTGAAAGCCCCAAAGAAACAACATATAAATTGTGAGATAAAAAGTCAATTATGACAAAAAGCTTGACTTTTTATATCCTAAATATAACATATGATGGCCATTTTGAGCATTCTATTCTAATGTGGTATAAAAAGTAATTTTTTTTACTCAAAAAGTCAAATTTATGAGATAAAAAGTCAATTATGACATAAAAAGTCAAGATTGTCATTAATATTTCACATACCTTTTTACTTTTTGTCAGAATTGTATCTTTATTTTCATATTTTGATATTAGCATATTTTCAATGTTCTATGTCACAATTGTGACTTTTTATGTCATAATTATGATTTACCATTTTTTTTTTCTGAAGGTAGGGCCACACCAAACCGACGCCAAAGAACTAGCCCTGATGAAAGCCAACTGTGTTGTCGTCGCCTCGCGTCGGGGCAAAAAACGTTCGCTTGAACACACCGAAAGGACTACTACTACCGACTGTCAGCTAGCGTGCGCGTTCTGCGCCTGCTTGTAAAGGAGATAACTCTCTATTTCTGCAGATATATTTGTCTATATTCATCATTTAAAAAGGGAAACCAACACTGCAGGCTGCAGGGCAAAATTCCGCCCAGGAACACTCAGGTAAAATGACGTAAAATTAGAACAGCATTCTGTCTGTACTGTCTTCTTTGTTCACAGTTTTGCTATTATTATTGTGCAGTGACTAGTTCACTAAACTGAACAGCCAATCAGAGTTCTCTTTCTCACTGACACCCTGACGCAGATTCTACATGCTGAATCGACCCCAAAAAACTCGACGCCGTCCGAGTAGAGCCAACAGTGCAGAACACACCGAAAAAAACAAGTCATCCGACGCTCAAAAACAGCCCCGACATTTCCAGATCGCCAATCGGCCAATGTGTCCCGGGCTTAATGTGATGGAAATGGGCTTCCACAGAAAAAAAAGAAAAAGCTACGTGACAAAATTACAGGCAATCAGCATTTTAAAGTTCAGCTAAACTTATATTGCATAATCATGACGCAAAGTTTCAAAGTTTGAAGCAAGATAAGACCCTGAATTTTTTTTTTAGGAAACTTCAAAAGAAAAGCGAATCACCTAATGGTGATTTCATGATATCAAGGGGTGAGTGGAATTTTTGCCCATAAAAAACAAAAACACTGCATGTTCTCTAAGCTTTTAAAAGGAACATTAAAGTATCTTACCTCTGCTGCCCCTTCCTCTCCTTCCTTTTCCTCCTCATTTTTCTTTTCATGGTCTCCCTCTGTTTTCTTCTCCTCCCCTTCTTTCTTTTTCTTTTCCTCCTCCTCTCTCTTCCTCATCTCCTCTCGTAGTTTGCGGGTGACTCCTCTTGCCACTTGCCCTCGCCTGTGTTTCTGGAGAACTAGCGCAGCTGCACGTTTCCTTTGAAACCGCCACCGATAGAGATGAGCGCGGTAGTTCTTCTGGATGGTCACAATGTTGTCCAGAGCCTTCTTAAAGTTCTTTCTGTAGTCCGTACAAAATTCACAGTAATTTCCCTTAGAATAAGTAACAGTTTAACTGGCAGATGACAGCATTTAAAAAGGTGTCACTAAAAAACGACTTGATTGTTGTCATGTCAAGGGCCCTGTTTACACCTGGTATTAAGATGCATTTTGGTCGATCGGATCACAAGTAGACGAGGGAGACACATTCCCTTTTACACCTAGTGTTTTAATCAGTCTCTTTTGTCCACTTTCAACCACTTCAACTCATTCAACCACAATCCGTTGCTACACTACGAAAACAACCGGTCGAATGCGTTTTCGACTACCTCTGGAAATGGTCGAAAGTGGACAAGCTCAAAATGTTTTAGACTACGTTTACACCTGTGTTTAGAGTCGTCCACTTGTGATCCGATCGACAAAAACACATCTTAATACCAGGTGTAAACAGGGCTGAGATAAGCACTAACAAGCAAAGATTAGGCATTTACAAATATATACAAAAACCGTTTGCCTTCATACGTTTAAAAACATTTAAAAAAAAATCAAACCAACCCCAAACTTTTGAACAGTAGTGCACATTTCTAAATGTCTTGTATTATTCTATGAGGAAAAACAATTACTAGATTATGGGAAACTTGAACAAAACCTAAATGTAATATAGGGTGACCAGATGACAAATACACATCTGAACAAGCTGGAAACTAGACCATATAGGTAATGCGTGTGTTTTGAAAAAGCAGGTGACATGTTCAAATCCAAAAGGATATTAAACAAATGTTGTGTATTGAAATGTTTTGGAAACCAAATGCAATCTAATGTAATCTGTGTAAAAACCCAAGAAATACACACACCTGGCAGTATATCTCAAAAGATAGGCTCGTATGATCAGTCCGGCTTTGCTTCGCACTTCATCCCTCTGCTTCTCCAGCTTCTGTTCCAAAGATTCCTTTAGGAACACCTAGGGGGCAAAGGTTATCACAGGTTAGTGCCATCAAACAAAACACAAGTGAAAATGTGCCTACCATTAATGCCGTCCCATTAATTGAAAAGAGATATAAATAAGCACATTTATAGAGGAAGATGTCAAAGGTCACTCACCTTGCTCTTTCCAAACTGCCACTCCTTCTTGGTCTTGTCATGGAGTGTCAGCAAATCTGTGCTCTTTTTTTTCTCATCTCCATTGGAAGCCACAGATGCCTTTTCCTTCTCATTGAGAATGATCTTATACCTGTTGTACACAACCACAAAATCATAAACGTCTCCCAGAGAACATGAGCCAGCAAAAACTCGTATCTATATTTGTTTTAACCCTTACCTGGTAAAGAAGTCTTTAAAGGTACGTCTGACAGGGAATCCAGCTCTGCGAATCTTTACTGTCTCCAACATGCCAGAGTACCGCAACTGATTCAGAACCACATCTGGGTCAAACTTGTTTGGGTTCTATAGAAGAGAAAAAACATTATTGAAATTGATAAATTGTGTGTGGAATAACATCACAATTTATTTTTTAAATTGCATTCTGATTGGTTGATGTCACTGCTCTAACCTTGTCCATGTTGGGTTTAATGCAACGTACAAAGAAGGGGTTGGATACACTGAGAGTGGCCATTAGAGAATGAAGAGAGTCCTGAAGGATAGAAGAGACAACCAATCAAATGTCTTAAATCACTGACAAGTCGAAAGGGGCTGTAAGTAGGGTGACCACCCGTCCCGTTTTTGCCTTGTCCCGCACATCGCATATTGAGAAAATATCCCGTATTTTCATCAGTCTGTTGGTTTTTAATTGTCATATTAAGAAAACGCGCATGTGTACTTTTGCCTTTTTAAGAAAGCATTTTATTTATTCTTTTTGCGGTGTAGTTTTTCACCTATATTTAACAGCGCTTCGTCAGAAGTACAAATACAACAGCCATTTTTAAAATCCTATCCAATGGTTGAAAAGAAAGGAGTAAACACGGTCACTAGAAGGTTGTGACGGCTGTCAATCAAAATGTGGAGCGGTGATTTGTTCCATGTGTTCCCTGTCAGAAAACTAATGGATAATTCGGTAAATTAAAATTTTATTCAGAATAGAATAATGTGAGCCTCCAGTATCATTTTAATATTTGGTTGGTATTTGCTGTTTTCCTGTGTTTCAGCCAAGTGTGCTCTCTGGTGCTGGAGGAGAACAGAATTTATCAACTTGTTGCCTGCTGTGGTTGTTTTAATTCACATCCTTTCTAAAAAATATGAACGTTTTTGGATTAATATATTCTTAATATATAAGAATGTCAATGAACTAATTTCATGTTGTTTTATATTTTATTTGTTCATTATTTAATTATTTATTTAATTATTTATTTCATTATCAATAGTTATCTGCATGATGCCTGCTGCCTTTGGGCTCAGTGATGTTGAATTTAAATGACATGTAAAATAAACAAAAACATGTTATGTTACATTGTGATGTAATGGTGTTTTCTGGAAGGGACAAAAGAACAAAGTATTTTTATCAGCTAAAAGGCAGAATACATATGTTTTTATAAAGTTAGATAGACATTATATAACAGTTTCAGGTTATGTTTTAGTGTTGGTAACATGTCCCACATTGTCCCACACAAACTTAGTAATCATCCCACATTTGGTTTGTTTGATGGTGGTCACCCTAGTAGCTGCAAGCAATATGTGAATAAGACACTGGCTTAACTGACTAGTGAATCTAGGTCTATTATTAATGAAAATCTTGATATGGAAGCTATATCTCACTCTGAACTGAGAGCTGACAGTGGGCTTTTTTCTGGCCGTGCCCATCTTTAAGGTCTCCTCATTGTTTCTGCTGCTCACTTGCTCAAACAGATCATAGATGAAATCCAATCTGCACACACACAGAATCACTCACAGGTTAAACTACACAAGAACAAAATTACCTTAGCGAGTGTGTGAGTTTATGAATTTGTGTGTTCGTGTCTTACCTACTATCCTTCAGCATGTTCAGTATATCATCTCTAAATGTGTCTCTGTTCTTTTCTAAAATCCCCTTCACATCATATAAGACCTATAAAAAAGAAGACAAAAATATAAAGATTAAAAAAGGAAGACAGGCAAACAGACAGACTGCTAGCTAGCTAGATAGATGGACAGACAGACAGATAGACAGACAGACAGACAGACAGACACTTTGTATACCTCTCCAGCATAGTGCTTTATTCCAAACTGATGGTCTGCCAGTCTGGGTTTCACATAGTAGGGATTAGTCTGTGGATAAACAACCTCATTTGTAAGTTTATTCATGTTATGCTTGGTTGAATTGTATCATGTCCCTGGCTTGTATGACGAAATTATAACTCACAGAGTGTCTGCCATGCAGTTTCTCCAGCAGGGTGAAGTCAGTGCCTTTGGGAAATCGGCTCTCCTCATTAACCAGAGCTAACATGCCCAGTTTCTGCATAAACACAACATTAGATAAGTGTTAATTAACACAAAACTGAAAACCTTACTATTATAATAATCAAATTGAACTTTTATTGAATGAATGCATAAATAGTCAACCTAAATTAAACTGAATTGTTCCCAACAGCTAACCATGATTGGATTACCTTTTCAATTAGATCCAGACATTCTGCATTGTCCATCCAATCAATGGCTTCCCAGTGAATCCCTTCCCTGTATGACAGAATCTGTTAGTTATAGTATACAAAATCTTTTCAAATGCTTAAAATTGCATTTGTAATAACTTTTCAGGTGATCTGGCACTTAAGAGATACAATACACATGTAAGAATAGATGTAACAGCAGACCAAATCGATGTTGATGGTGTTAAAATTCTGCAGAAGAGCGATGGCATTTCAGATCATTATCTAGTTTCGTGAATACACCATTAAGCCAAGGCTGCAAAACCATCTCCGTTACAAATATGGTAGAACTATCACCTTTACCACTAAAGATTGCTTTATAAATAATCTTCCTGATCAGTTTCAACTCCTCCTCAACATACCAGACAGCTTAGAAGAACTTAATGTTGCAACAGAAACTATTGACTCTCTTTTCCGCGCTTAAAGTGCCCCTATTATGGTTTTTCGAATATTCCCTTTCATGCAGTGTGTAAAATAGCTGTTTGTGAATATAAACGTTCTGCAAAATTGTAAAGTCAAAAGTGCACGATAAATAAAGTTATTGTCCCCCAAAAGAAAGAATCGACTCAGAACCATCTAACCGAGTTGTTTGTAATCCCACTGCGTAACGGTTCTATGTCACTAGAAATACATTTGCATAATGCCAGCGTATGTTGCATGTTGACGACTGCTTCTCAAATCTCTGAGTTCAACGCGGGATTCGCATAACGCTTGCTCTTTAAAGATGGGTCAATACTCGGTTTATTTGGACCAACTTGCTCCTCGGAATCACAACCTGTATGATTAATTATTGATGTATATATTTTCTACCAGGTGTTCAAAATACGTAGTTTTGTGTTTTATATTGTGTAGGTCTAATTTACGTTATTACTGTCTTACTGAAATAGTTCTGCAAATCAGCTGTGGGCCCACTATTACCTAAAACTGTGTCTATTAATGCAGATTCTCTTTCGTTCTTACTACTTTATTAAGTAAAGATAAAGGATGGAGCAAGACTTGTTTGGCAAACTTTAATGTTACATCAGTCATTCACGTTAGTGCTCGGTTAATGTATGCACCGTTATTGATACAGTTCCCGCATGTGCACCGCAATAAATGATAAAAATACACATCTGTTTGTTGATGGACATACACTTGTCAATGCTGATGGTGAGGAATTACAGTTGCAACATCTCATAATGCACCCCAATCAGAGTAGCATATCACTGAGAAACATCCTGCTCAAGTCGTCCTTGCGATGGAGGTTCGGGTTGAATAACTAGTTCTTCCAATGTTTCATCATCAAACTTGCGCTCGGATTGATATGGTAAAATCGACGCCATAGTTACTGTCTTTACTGTGTGTACAATCGCTGAGCTTGAATCGCGGAAGCCTCCGGAGCTGAAGTTTATGGTAATGGGCATTTTGTTTCTGACGTGCACTGTAAGGGGTAGACCAATCACAACAGACTGGGACATCTGGTTAATCAGAGCAGAGTAGGCTCATGGAAAGGAGGGATTTAGAGAGACGAGTCGTTTAAAAATCATTGAAAAATGTAGTGATATGCAATATATACAGTATTATGAAAAAAAGAAAGTGTTTTTGACATTTGATGCATGTAAACCTGTTGTAAGAGACCTCCAAAACAAAATCAGGAACCTTTAAAATAGCATAATTTAAAGAAGATTAATGAAAATAGTCCAACGCCATGGTATAAAAAGCACCCTCGCACCCTCAAGAGAGCAGCCTGAAAAATGGCGCACGGCTTGAAGAAAATATAACTAGAGGTATTTCGCATTTCGAGGAAGGACAGTGTTACTGCACACAGACAGGTCTTAAAAACGGCTAGATCTGCTTACTTTTCAACTCTCTTAGAACACAACCCTAGGTATTTATTTGATACAGTGGCTAAATTAAAGACCCCCTGATGAACAATTACATTCATTCTTTGCTATAGGAGAGGAATAATTGTCTAAACTTGTCAAATCATCAAAATGGATGTTAGACCCTATACCAACTAAGCTACTGAAAGTCCATAAGTCCATAAGAAGTCCAGAAGTCCTTTTCTTAATATTGTTAATTCATCATTATTAAATCATCATCTTTAGGATATGTACCAAAAACTTTTAAGCTGGCTGTTATGCTGCCTTTCATAAATAAAAAAAATAAAAAACACAACTTGATCCTAGAGAATTAGTTAATTACAGACCAATCTCGAATCTCCCTTTTCTGTCAAAAATTCTAGAAAAGCCAGTATCCTCACAACTATGTTCCTTCTTAGAAAGAAATTGTGTCTGTGAGGATTTCCAGTCAGGATTTATACCGTATCATAGTACTGAGACTGCTCTTATTAGAGTTCCAAATTATTTGCTCTTATTCATCTGATCGAGGTTGTATCTCTCTATAATCTTAGTGCTGCATTTGATTCTATCGACAACAACATTCTTTTAAATAGACTCAAAAATTACGTTGACATTAGTGGAATTGCATTGGCATGGTTCAAAACATATTTATCTGACCATTATCTTTTTGTAGCAGTAAACTAAGAGGTATATCAATCACAAGTGCAGTACCGCAAGGCTCAGTACCAGTACCGTTGCTTTTCACCCTGTACATGCTACCCTTGGGAGATATCATTAGGAAGCATGGCGTTAGTTTTCACTATTACACTGATGATACTCAGCTCTATATATCTTCACGCCCTGACGAAACATACAAATTCACAAAAATAACGAAATGCATAGTTGATATCAAAACATTGGATGACTAGTAATTTCCTACTTAACTCAGGGGTTAAGTATTTAACTTAAAAACAGAGGTTTTAAATATCTGACCAAAAACCTCAATACGTAATAACCAAGAATACTGACTAACACTTGATGGCTGCTCTGTCAAGTCTTCGTCATCAGTTAGGAACCTGGGTGTGCCAATCTTGAATTTGAAAGCCACATTTCTAATATCTGTAAAACCACATTTTTCAATCTTAAAAATACATCTAAATTACGACATATGCTCTCAATGCCAAATGCAGAAAAGTTGGTTTATGCATTCATGATCTCAAGGCTAGATTATTGTAAGGGCCTACTGGGTGGTTGCCCTGCACGCTTAATAAACAAACTCCAGCTAGTCCAAAATTTATCAGCTAGAGTTCTTACTAGAACCAGGAAGGTTCAATGACCATATTAGCACAGTTCTGTCAACACTGCATTAAAAAATATTGCAAATTACTTCCAAAGCACTAAATCGTTTAGTTCCTCAGTAATTGAGCGAGCTCTTAACGCCTTATAGTCCTTTGCGTCTATTGCGCTCTAAAAATTCTGGCCAGTTGATAAAACCTAGAATATCAAAATCGACTGCAGGCGGTAGATCCTTTTCCTATTTAGCTCCTAAACTTTGGAACAGTCTTCCTAGCATTGTTCGGGAATCAGACACACTTTGTCAGTTTATATCTAGACTAAAAACACATCTCTTTAACCTGGCATACACATCACATTTATATAATTCAAATCCATTAAAGGATTGTTAGGCTGCATAAATTAGGTCAACTGGAAACACTTCCCATAACCCCAGATGTACTTGTTACATCTTAAGAAGAATGGCATCAACGCTAACATTTGTCTGTCTGTCTCATCCTTATCCAAAGGTTACCGTAGTCAGCCAGATCCGGGTCGTATCCAGATCAGATGGTGGACCTGCACCTAGACACGACCTCATCTCAGCACTGAATGTCAGCAGAGACCGTGTCTACTAGAACAATCCCCTGAGATGGCCTTGTCGACACGATAGCCATCGGCACAGTTTCATCAGCAAAGACCACAAGAACCAAGTTCTCTGCACAGACCCCTATGGCCAGCTTCGTCTCCATACTGGGGTGATGAATCCGATCTTCAAGCAAAACTGGATGAAAAATATTTGAACGGTATTGATCCACAATCTCACTTCTGACTTGTGATGCAGCCTGAATCATAATCACACCGTGTTTGTTCATTGGCCAGAGGAGAACTGGCCCCCCGACTAAGCCTGGTTTCTCCCAAGGTTTTTTCCTCCATTTCTGTCACCTGATGGAGTTTGGGTTCCTTGCCACAGCCATCTCTGGCTTGCTTAGTTGGGGACACTTAATATTCAGCAATATTACTGATTTGACTGCACTGACACTATTGGATGAGAACTCAACTTAGCTGGATGATGACATCACTGTTTTCTGCAGAGCTGCTTTATAGCTGAATTGAACTCATTTCATAATTGTACTTTACACAGTTATTAAACCGAAATGAATCAACACTGAACTAATTTCAACTGAATGATGACTGTTTACTATTGTCTTTTTAGAGCTGCTTTACAGCAGTTGAATACTGTTTGCATCATTGAATCGTTATTTTCCTGCTTATCACTGTAACGCTACTTTAAAACAATCTGTATTGTATAAAACGCTATAAATAAAGGTGACTGGACTTGACCAAACTTTTCATGCACTCACGGATGTCAGTCTTTACCTGTTGTACTCCAGTTGCTCCAGAGAGAAAATATGTTTGTTGAAATATTCTTGCAGTTTCTCATTAGCATAATTAATGTTGAACTGCTCAAAACGGTTCACCTTCAGAACACAGAAACACTTGTGTTAGAATCTCAGTAAAAATATTATGTGTGTCTATCTGTGTGAATGAACATGTGATCTGTATGGCCTCAAACCTCAAAGTTCTCAAAACCAAAGATGTCCAGGATTCCAATAGACTTGAAATTATCTTTGCCCTTTATCTTCTGATTAATTCGCATGATGATCCACGAGAAGCACTGAGAATAAAGCGCCATGGCAACTGAATCCCGGGAATCTATCGCCTGTCAATCAAAAATGAGAAAAGAAAATGGATGAGTGGAGTCAGAAGAGAATAAATACCAAACTATTCAAGTTTTTTTTTTTTTTATAAAAGCATGTTGTTATGAGAAAGTATATGTATATATATATATATATATATGATTGTACCTGTTCCACTGTGAGTGGAGAGCAGATCTCTTCTCCTCTGAGGATCATGGAACGCTGGGTCAGAACCTCAGACAACTGAAAACTGTCCAGGCCCAGGAGCTCGCTCACATTAGTGACAACTAAAGGAAGTAGAGAAGAGAATTACTAACAAACACATAATAGTGAAGGCTATGTAAGGGATAATCCACGGCTAGGTGTGTATTACATGGTTGTAATGCACTACGGTGTAGAGGCAAAGAACCACCCAACGTGAATCGGAGGGTTGCCGGTTATCTTTGTCAGCTACTACTTGTCAGATTTAGACTGAATGCCCACTTTTCAGCCAATCAGAATTGAGTATTCTGACAGACCATGGTATATCTAACAGTAACAGATGAATGACACCTCTCACCCTGTTTGGTGGTGATCTGCGCCCCCCCTGCTGTCATGAACTCCACATTGCCAAGTTGCAGAACTCCAGACAGCAGTTTAAACATATCTCTGATCTCTTCCTCTGTGAACTCCATGACCTTCAGAGCCTCCTGAAGACAAAAAGAGAGAACGCATCATGCTGCTCTTAGTTTTTTGTCTACATTAAGAATGTTAATCTATTTGATTTTTTTATACCATGACGTCATCAAAATGCTGCTTGTCATCGAGACTGCGGTCCTTCACACATCCTGACTGACTCAGGTAATGAAAAACTTCAGGGGAGTCTTCTAGAAAATATGTCTCTATAAACAGAGACATATCTAATCATTCAGTCTGTCAACATGAGTGTGTTTTTTAGTTGATACTAATATACCAGCATCATCTGCGTTGTGTAAATGCATGTGTGTTTATTCACCCTTTTGGCTTTTGCTGGTCCCAGCCAGCAAAGCATAAAAGATATGGTAGTTTCTCTCCCCTGGATTCTGCCTTACCACTCGATTCTGGAACACAGATCAGATCACATATGATGAGTGGGCGAGAATCTCACTTTGGCAGACACTGTTTCTCTGCAAAATGGGGGAGTGATTCTGCCTTTGACAAGATATCCAGTGCCAAATCGTATTAACAGAAAAATTGTTGGTTTTATACTGTGAACAGTTGATCACAGAAGATTGTTTTCTGGTACTGTAGTTAGGGGTGAGTCACACAGGAGACAGCAAGGTTTACCTTTTCAAGCAAATCTGAAGGGGCAAGAATTAAGGGAAATACAGTTGCATGAAACTGTGCTTGTAGTAAACTGTACTGTGAACAACATGGTTAAGCATGTTACCTCAGTCACTCATTCATTACTATGGCAGAAATGTGGGGGGAAAAGAAGTACACTTAAGTACACTAATTTACTTTTAAAAGAATACTTAACTGTGTACTGAATGTAGTGTTTTCTGACACTTAATTGTGTTAAATACAAATATATTATAGTTTTATAGTTTAATTTATATTAAATGCAATTTCTTTAACTTGCATGTTGCATTTTCACACACTTTGATAGGACTTATTTAATCTTTGTATGTATTTTCCTAATTACTTGTATTGTTGTTGAAATATGATTAATGTGTACTGCCAAATGTATTGACAAGCTGTCATATAATTTAATTTTGATTGAAACCTATAATGTATTTAAATATATTTGTAATTACACATTTGTGATGATGAAATTGCAATTTAATACATTTAAAATGTTAACTTTAATGTAATACTGAATAACACAGTACAATTAAAATGATAATCAAATAGTTTACATGTGCTTTAGTATGTTATCAAAGTGTACAGTACTTTTCTAAAGCATGGCGAAATATTATTAAAACATAATATTTAAAATGTACTTTAGGGTAAAACTTAATTTTAAATGATTACAAAGTGCACTTTTTAAACACAGTCATGAAAGTATACTCTCTTTAAGTACACTTAAGTGGCGTTTTATTTCAGTAATATTATATTATATTATCTGCAAGTTTTTTTTAAAGTACACTACAAGTGTACATTCAATACAATTAAGCTCACTTCTTTTTCACAAGGGTACGGTACCATATGTAAAGGTCAAGATATCTCTGTATACAAAAACTATGTATGAATACAGTGAGGAGGATACAGTCGACGATGCATCCTCCCTGGATGTTCCCGCTTTGAGAGAAATGAAGCTGAATGAATTTCCCAAAACGACTAGAGTTGTTGTTGTAGACTGTTTTGGCATTCCCAAATGCTTCCATGATGGGACTGCACAAGAAAGAAAAGTATAAAGGTTTGTGCATTTGAGTGTGCATATAAATGCTTAGGCTGTGTGTGTTGAGGCATGCGCTATACCTGCTCTGTACGATGGCTTGCTCCACGCGCGTGCTCTTCTCCGTAGGCGGTGTCCCGGCAGAGTTTTGGCTCATGACAGACAGGAACTGCAGCAGTAGTTTGGTGCTTTCTGTTTTCCCAGCTCCACTTTCACCACTGTTAAACACATGCATACACACATTCATTTTATGACCTTCACTGACATTTGTGTTACCCTGATTGAATTTGCAATGCTGTGAAATCTGATAGCATTTTGTGGCAAAAGTCTAAACCACAACTGCTCAAACTCAGCCTTTAGGTTTAACACAAATGAGATTAGTACACTGAGATAACATCTAATAATGGATCCCCCATCAGTTCTCAGTCAGTGAATAAGGCCTAAAGCATTCCAAACCTTCCTCACATTATCTACATGCTTTAAAACAAGATACAAGCGACACAAAGCATCACTGATTTTTTCCAGGTAGAAGTTATAGAGTGTGATAACCCTTGCTGTTTGGTTTTTGGAGTTTTGTGATTGGTTGCTCCGCCCACAAATTACTTCAATTTGCAGTCCATTGGGTATACCTGTCGTCGCAGTGGTTCAGACGCTTCTTTAAAAGAGACTGCCAACTGTGCCAATGGGGGACTGGTTTGGGACATTGTTTGTGTTGTGTTTTATTTTTGTTTTTCTGAGCACTTACAACACTGCAACCCTCGATCACACACTGATGTTACTGACAATAAATGATTTTATTATTGAAGAGCTACTTTTTTTTTTTTTAATAAAGCTTTATCTTTTGAGACTACATTTCAAGAAAGTATCTTATTTATTTTCATGCTTGTTCTGCAGGTTTGTCTGCTTGACTAAATCAAAAAAAAGTTTGAAGCCTTGTATTACCTGATCAGCACACATTGGCTATCATGCCTCTTCCATAAGCAGCGGTAACACTCATTGGCAATAGCAAAGATATGTGGCGGCAGCTCGCCCAAATGATGCTGACTATACAGCTCCACTGCGGAGGGATCGTACAGCCCTCCGATCGACTTATAAGGATTCACAGCCGCCAAGATAGAACCTATGTTAGTCTGTGAGACAGAAAAAGAGAGGCAGTAAGTTAAGGACTATTGAAAGCCAGGAGGTAGTAAAACAATAAAACCAGCATATTGAGACAAATGTACACATTTGTGATCAGTGCATATTTTAGTTTATATCCACAAATGAAGGGACATTTAAAGGGAACTTTAACAATCAGTATGTGATCAGGTCACATTTCACATTAGAAGCTGGTTGTGTCAGGGTCAGTAGGCCATGAGAGGATTGTGGATAAAGTGTCTCCTTATCAATGCGCACTGTAACAACTTAAATCCATCTCTTTTAATATTAAATGCATCGGTACATGCTGGTCTTTGTAATGTGTTTATGTGCAGGTGTGTGATTGCAATTTGTATATATTGAGGCTAACAACACCCATGCTCACTGGCCACCAGCAGTAATATGACTTGCTGATCTTAACAATGGCGCAGTGATAAGATTAAATTGCGACTTTCCTGGATGCCTGGAGAGGAGCCAAACACAACACTGTGGATGCTACAACAAGGGGAGCTTGGATAATAAAAAAAATCTATTGTAGGCTTGTAATAATCACTGATTTCATACATGGCTATATTCTACTGCAGTGATTATCAACTCTGGCCAGTGTTGCCTCCTCTTTTCAATGGAAAGTAGTTAAAACCTGCTCAAAAAGTAGCTAAATGTCGCTACCATAACGTAATGCACCAACTGTTCGCACTTTACATCTGTTATCTCACCTAATCCGTGCTTATATACTGTATTTTATTACAATATATAGCCGAATGTCCAATAAAGCTGTTCTCATTTACATATTTTCTGTCAGACAATGGGAAGAGTATGATATAGAGACTGACTACATGTTAACCAACAGTCCAAAAAGTCGCTAGTCGTTTTTTTAATTTAATTTTTAAAGGTCTTAAAGATTTTAAAGGTTTTTAAATTGGCAACGCTAACTCTGGCCCTCGAGGTCCACTTTCCTGCAGCATTTAGCTCCAACCTTGATTCAAACTCACCTTCCTGTAACTTTCTAGTAATCCTGAAGACCTTGATTAGCTAGTTCAGGTGTGTGCGTGTGTGATTAGGGTTAAAGCTGAACTCTGCAGGAAAGTGGACCTCGAGGGCAAGAGTTGAGAACCCCTGATCTACTGCAACTATTTATGAGGTGTTCAAAAATCTCAAACCTGTTAAGAAGCAAAACACACGATTTGAGAAAAAAAAACTATGCTGATATTGTACAAAAATCACAATGGACCTGAAAAGTGTGTCTATGTTGTCCTTGCAAAAATTATTTTGTCGCTACCACCACCTCAAGAGGGGAGTCATTCTCATTCAGGTTGGCTGTGTCTCTTCTAAGATAAATCAGATAACCGCTTGCTATCAGTCATCAACCCCAATACATGCATCCTGGGAAAGGTAAATTACAGTATCCATTTCCCAAGATGGGATAAGAGAGCAGCAGAGCACCATCACATTCACTCCATTGAGCACAACATGACACAAATCTGCAGTCTAAAGCAAGATCAACAATAAAGCTGATAAAATAAAGCCTTGCATGCTGTTTTAGTTTTATATTCAAATAACAAGTAAATGCATAAGCTATTTTCAGACACTGATAGAGATATGTTATTTAAGCTCTAATAAAACACATTACACTGACCTTTGCTAATTTAAAAAAAAACATGCATACATAATTTCCTCCATTGCATATGAGAACTAGAGCTATTCATCATACTGTGTCTCATAAGGCTTGCAATTTCATTACCAGCACAAATAAAAAGAGATAAACAACAATACAGCTATTATCTGACTTGTTAGAGCAGGTTATTGGACCTATGATCCTATTAATGGCATGATGTGTTTGAGGTATAGATGACTGTCTGATGTTTTTGTCCCTCTGCAGTAAACTAAACAGGGCAGGTCATGTTCAGAACTGTTGCAAGTAATTACCTGGGATAGGCCTGACACTGGGACTGATACTTTATAAATGGTGCCTCACTTTATCACTTGTTCTGGGTTTGTTAAAACCACATGATGGAAGATTAAAAAAGAATCTGATGAATAAAAGCTTTGTAATCATGCTGAAAACTTTCAATATACTTGACTCTGTCCCAGTCAGTCCTTACAAAAAGGGATTTAGACTCTTTTTCTATGGATTTTGCAAAGGTCAAGCTTGAATGTTTGGATCATAATTCAGACTGTGAGTCATACCAGTTCCTCCAGGCCACAGCTCTAAACCAGCAGTCTGTGACGTATGGCTCTGTCTAGACAAATGAGGTTCCAGTTCCAGTCCGGGTTAAGAATGTGCATGTAAACACACTCAGTGATTCTGTCTACACTGGATCTGGCACGACACAACACATCCCAAATATTAAACTTATGCCCTGTTCTATTTATGTCGTACTCCAAGTGCTTGCGCTACTTGACACAAAGGACAAATGGATTTGCAATGGTCGCTTTTTCACGTCCAGTGTAGACAGCTTTTAGCTTTTGCGCCACGCCACGACATGGGAACAGTTGCTTCTGGTGTAGATTGTAGAGTTATTGGGGCTTTCCATAGACATGATGATTTTTATACTCTACAAACTGTATATTCTATCCACTAACCCTAAATGTACCCACCACAGAAAACTGCATTTTTACATAAAAAAAAAGTATGATTTTTAAGCTGTTTTCCAAAAAATGTCCCGGAAGGATAATGAAGGATAAAAGTGAGTTGAATAACCCAAAATTACGTCACACGGACAGTGCGCAGACCATCACGGAACGCAGACGATCGAAGTATACTTTTGGCTTAAGTGCATCTTGGGTCACTATTCACTTTAAAAATGTAAGATTGTTTGACCCTAAAACTTAATGGTATTTTTTTTTATTAGCATAAATTCTAATCCCTAATTACAAAAAAAAAACATTGCAATGAGCACCTGCAGTGTGCAGTTTGAATCTTCTGTTAAAAAAAAAACTAGATAATTAGATATTAGATAAAACTAGATAATTTCACACGATAACTCACTTTAAACAATGGAAATAAAAGCAAACAATGGAACATTTACTCAGGCTATTATTTACAGTACACAATTTAATAAATCCTGCATCACATTAGTTTTGTCTGAAAACCCAGTTTGGGATGTATTAGGCTTCGGATGTTTTTGTTGAAGAAGGAAAATTCCTTAATCAAACAGGGTTTCCTTTCAGTCCCAGGCTGAGATGTTTTGAGTTAATATCACTCTGTTAAACTAAGGCAGGAAACTCCAGTTCCTCTCTTAGTCAGTCAGAGAGCTGTCCACCCTAAAACTCAGAATACAAAACAACACAGGATTGATTACACAGGAAACATGGAGTGAACACTTAGGCATTAACTGACCTATTTTTTCATAAAGTACTAGTATGAAGAAAAGTGGAGAGAATTCCTGGTGAAAATGTGCAAACCTGTAATGATTTATATTAGGGTGAAATCAATGATAATGACAATCGTTGTAACGCTTTCATGTAAAATATCTAGATCCTTGTTTTGTTTTTCTTTTATTGGCCTGTAGCCTATGTATAGAGTGGAAAGGATATGATGGGGAAACAAGATCAGGAAATGATAAGCTCGACTCAAACTAACAGTGCCCACTTTAGAACCACAGCTCAATGTGTTGAAGGATGAGTCCTAAACACAAGTCTACAGCTTTGATTAATCATTAATTTTTTACTCTTGTCTGAAGACAAATTCTACTGCAATACAATAAAATTATAATATGCATAGTTTATTGTTAACAAATAAAAATGAAGTCAAAAGTTTAGTTAGGTCTAGTGACTCTCTGGATGGAAGAGGTTCTGTGCTGTTGTTATAATTTTGATGATTATGGCTTACAGCTTATGAAAACCCCAAACTCTAAATTAGAATATTGTGAAAAGGTTTTCATAGCTGTAAGCCATAATCATCAAAATTATAACAAATAAAGGCTTGAAATATCTCACTTTGCATGTAATGAGTCTATATAATATATTAGTTTCACCTTTTAAGTTGAATTACTAAAATAAATGAACTTTTGCACGATATTCAAATTTTTCAAAGTTTCACCTGTAAATAAAGCATGGTGTATTTAGTTACATTTTGTGATTTTACCTGTTCACCTCTGTGGAGCAACGCTATTAACATTCAGAGGGATCATTCACTTTTGGCCTCTATAGCAGGTGAAGAGACTTTTAATTGGGGGACAGATACAAAGGGAACTTCAATGTGGAAGAGATTTCAAGATATCTAAGGCCCCATCCACACTACTACGTTTTAGTTTAGAAACGGATAATTAAAACGAATACGATCTCCATCCACACCAGCGTTTTAGCTGCGTATTAGAATTGATCTCCGTCCACATTAAAACGACTGAAAACGCGGATCACGTGACCATGCACCAACACTGGGCATGCACGTGCCGGTGTAAACACAACTTCATTGATAAAATTATCCCACCATGCTCTGGGCCGCCGCTGCACACGGGAATTGTCACAGATCGCGCGAATAGTAGCTTGACTCCGGCGCATGTAGGCAGTTATAGCGTTGTAAAATGCAGAATTTACTTGTACAACAGCTGCTAGCAAAGATACGCCATGACTGATGACACCCAATCATAGAGCCGAGCGTGAGCCTCTACTACGTCATCGTTTCTAAAGTCCTCCGTTTTGACCCGTCTACACTAAAACGCCCTCCGGAGAATCAAAACGAAAAACGGATCGGCAGCGTTTCTAAACTTCTCCGTTTTGGGTCTCCGTTTTTGCCGTTTTAGTGTGGACGGGAGGTGCAAACGTAGCAAAAGGTCTCCGTTTTTAAACGAAAACGCAGAAGTGTGGACGGGGCCTAAGAGGCGTTTACTGTTTTTAAGAGGACAGGACAAGTAACCTGAAGACACTGAAACACATTAATCATCGTAAACCTATAAAATTAAATAGTTTTATTTCAGCTAACAGAAGTGTTTTTAAATTATTTTAGTTGTAGCATATAATAATAACCCTGATAAGGACTCATGGAGCATTGTGAGGTCAGGTGTCTGTAAGATTCTTACATAGATGCTGTCTTTTTGGTACCGCTGATGAAGGTTGTGCATGATGGCGGCCTCATGAAGCTCTGCCAACATGGACATGTCCTGCACTCCATCAATGCTGCTCTGGTCCATAGGGGACACCTTCTCTCTGTTCACCTCCGCCTGCTGCAGGTACACCACCTGAAAGACAGAAAGACAGAATGGGCTTAAAAATTCCCAAACCACTGATATACACACAGATGCATGAGTAGTACATCAAAAAAGGGGAGAAGCCTGCCTGGGCCATTTTAAGGGAATGCCTGCAGTTAAATAATGCATTAGTCAGACAGCAGGGTTTCCGCATTTCTGTTCCACAGAGTTTCAGCGTGCTGAGGCCTTTCTTTACCCTTTATACACAACAGGCACTTCCTCACAAAAACACCAGACATTTTGCCAAGCAGAGCACAGTGCGGCCGATTTAAACTCAGCAAAAATAATACTCTTAGCAATTGAGATAAATGTAAACCTGTGTAACTAGGTGCAGGAGGTAACATTAAACATGTTTTTGCATGTGTAATATGCAGCTTATCATTGTCAGTGTTTAAGATAGCAATATGTTAAAGCTGAAGTAATTTTGTGAAATTTTAAAATGTAAAATGATATATTCTTCAATTATAAAATTCTTCAATCACAGCTTAAAGTTGGCATGAAATGAAAATGCACACTATGTATTTTCTAAATGCATGTCATTGATCGTATTGTGAATGATTCATCCATGCATATGTTTCTTTTTATTTTTGAGCTTGTCCTTTTTTAATTCTCTCTGGTAAAGTGTGCCGGACTTCACTTATTGAGTCCTCTTAAACCCCGCCCCGTTCTTACAATCGACAGGGAACTTGCATTCACATCTGCCTCCATCCAATCAAGAACCGATAGATAGAACTAAGGTTGGGTATCGTTTGAATTTGAGCTATTTCGATTAAAATTCCGATTCTGCTTATCGATTCCGATTCTTATAGATTCTCAGTTTCGATTCCAATACGGTAAAAAAGTCAAACATTTAGATATTAAACATATTTATTCTGTGTCTTTTTGCTAAATATTCTCTTGCAGCTGAATACAATGAACAAAAGTCAGCAGCCCACAGAACAACTAATAAACTAGACTAACTAATATAGCAAGACCTTTGGTCAATGGAAGAGAGTAGGATCAGTTTCCTTATTAGGTCAACATATGATGTTCTCCCATCACCGCAGAACCTAAACCTCTGGGTAGGAGAGGATCCCTCTTGTCCTTTGTGTTCATCACCTGCCACATTAAGGCACATTTTGACAGGATGTAAGGTGGCTCTTAGCCAAGGTCGATTTACTTGGCGCCATGACCAAGTACTGCGATGTTTGGCTTTAGCATTAGAAGGCAAGCGTAACATGACCAATAAGTTGCCACCTGTTCTAGCAAAACATTACACGCAGAAGACAATATTCCTCCGCCCAGGCGAGCAACCACCAAGAAAAGGTGTTAACACCAATTCTCGCCCAGGACAACTGGAAGCTGCTAGGGACTGGAAGATGCTGGCTGATCTTGACCAACGGCTTATTTTTCCACCTGAGATTGCCACCACTAACCTACGACCAGATATTGTTTTGTGGTCTGGATCAGCACGCATTGTTCAACTGATAGAGTTAACAGTGCCATGGGAGGATGTGGTAGATGAGGCATATGAGAGGAAGAAACTGCGGTATGCTCATCTGGCCACTGAAGCAGAACAGCGAGGATGGAGAGTCCAGGTTTATCCAGTGGAAGTGGGTTGTCGAGGTTTTGTGGCACACTCCACAACCCGGTTCCTCAGAGACATCGGAATCAGCGGCCAAAAGTTGCGTCGCACAGTAAAGAACTTATCTGAAGCAGCAGAAAGGAGCAGCAACTGGCTGTGGTTGAGACGGAAAGATTCTAGCTGGCTGTGTACAGGCCGCCACGCTACGGTTTCGTAGAATTCTTGAAAACTTGAAGAGTCTGTTGGTTTATTTGTATACGTTCCTGTGGATATTGCGTGAATGACGGGTGGTTGGGCAGATATTGTGTTTTGCGGTAGGTGGTATGCCATACGGAACCGTTGTCCACTGAAACTGCATATTAACGCACCAGTGGGGCTCGACAGCCTTAGTCAAACGGGTTGGCGCGTATGGTCGGGTTGCGGAGAGATTGTGAGATTGTGGTTAGGTCTCAGCAGCAGGAGGGATGTAGAGGTCAGTAAGCTGGGCTGAGTTGAGTGGGGGACGGAGGGGGGTGACTCTGGGACGCCAGAGTCACTGTCGAGCCCTCTTGAGGTGTCGTGGGCTAGTCGACGAAACACTGAGGACGGAAGGTGCCCACTTGAAGACCCTAGAGATTTCCCCTACTCGGTTCAATCCAGACGGTTGTCGTGCTGGTCCTGTAGTTGCAGCCGTCGCGTGCGCTAACGCGCCAAGTACACTGCTGCCGTTAACGCCGGACAGAAGGGGAGTCACACCACCTTATGGAAAGAAGCGTAAATGGATGGAGAAGCATAGTTTACTGTAAAGCTACGTCTTAGTTTTGCTTATCTTGGCGAAAGCCGAGTACAAATCAGCATGAAGTTTTAACATCTACTCTCGTGTAATGGAAATCATATAATTTCTAGGTATGGTATGTCTAGAAGGTCCAACACATTGAAAGTTTCTGGGATACTGATAACTATACTGAACAAAATTATCAACGCAACACTTTTGTTTTTGCCCCCATTTTTTTTATGAGCTGAACTCAAAGATCTAAGACCTTTTCTATGTACACAAAAGGCCTATTTCTCTCAAATATTGTTCACAAATCTGTCTAAATCTGTGTTAGTGAGCACTTCTCCTTTGCCGAGATCATCCATCCCCCTCACAGGCGTGGCATATGTTCAGTGTAGGATTGCCAATACCTGCCAATACCAGCCAATACCTGTGTTTTCAATTGAAGCACTATTATACTCATACTGTTATACTACCGGTCACAATTGTGACCGTTAACAAATTTACAAGTCTTACGAGCAAAATATATACGCAGGAGTATAATTCTCAAAATATATCAGTAGTAGACCCTTTAAAGAATATATGTAAAAAATATGATAGTTCTATCTGTTAATTAAGATGTTTTACAAACTACTTTTTGTAGTAGTCTGAGGAAGACATCTTCTTCTAGATGTGCAAGCAGGAATCAAACTGATCTGGTCATGTGACCTTTCACACTAGTCACATGACATTAATAGATTTTAATCAAGACAATCTATTTTGTCATTTAAAAGTTGAATTTCTTCCCCAAAGTCAATAACAACATTTTTAGAGCTTCCAGAAATAAGAAAAAAGATGCGGTCACAATTGTGACCGCATCTTTTTTCTTATTTCGACACAGACAGAAGTAGGTTATTTAGCCTGCAGTCACTTTAAGACCTAATGCACGGATCCAATATACTGTTACACATGCATTTACTTTACGCTCACTTAAGACATAACGACTGTGTTTATTTGGATATTTTGACATAATTTGTGCAAGAAAACAGTGCACGTGTGCCAAATTGTCTCTTTTGCATCTTCTTGCGCTTGCAGACAACTATAATTAAGCCATTTGTATGTTGAAAAGATGAAGTGAAACCTGTCTAATAAAACAGTCATTATTTTTGGTATAAAAACCCTTTTGTGATGCTGTAGCTACAGAAATTACACACTTCAACTTCAATATGCATGTACATTACATGAACTTTGCTAAAAGGTTCTTTGCTTATTTGAGTGGACAACACAAAAGGGAGAGACTACTTTCTCTTCTTCTCAGCATTCTATTTCATTCCTGCTGAAACCTAACTCTTGTGCCACCCATTGCCATGATAACCACAGAGCACAGCTCAGTTCATGAGGAGAGACCTGAGAGTCTGATAGATTAGAAATCAATACAACCACTAATGTGTGTGTGTGTGTGTGTGCCATTTACTTCAGGTATGGATTTATGAGCTGTTACTATAGACCAATTTCGAGCCAACGTCACAGTTACGTCACTTGCAGCTGGCAGAAAAAGCAGGTGGCAGAAAAACAGAGGAAACAAACAAACATCTATGAGTGAATCTGGCGAAACTCCCCACAAAAATGTCTTGTTGTGCTGTTGGATGTCAGAATAGAAATGCCAAAAAAGATGACCTACATTTTTATAGAATACCGTCGTCGCAGACGCCATTTGAAGCTAAATATAGATGTTTATGGTTGCAAGCTATTTAATGGACAGACTGGAGTGAAGCACGACCCTAACCTGTCATGATTAGCCTACATTAAAACATGAATTTGATGTTAATAATAGATCTAGATAATACCTTAAAACTTAAATTAATAATGCTTATTTGTTTGTATTCACATATGCAATTCATAGAGGGAAAGTGTGTATTAGCCTACAGCATGAAATAATATTTAACCCTATAACTATTATAATATTTACATCCACCTAGGTAGTAGCAGCAGTAGTTTCCAGTGATTTACATTGTTCTAACATACATTAAACAATAAAAAGGAGTTAATACGTACCCAGCCAGACAATTGCAGTTCGCCGTCAGTATGCAGTTGTTTGATTTGTTAATAATAGCCCACGTTTTGTATAGTTGAGTTTTGTGTCCTGGCCGCTGGCTAGGCAAAACGTCGGTCCGTAATACACAAAAGTCATGAGACAATTCTTGATATTCGATATCCTGGACATTACCGCAAAGTACAAAGTTGTATGCGTCAAGAGACTTGTATGCCTTTAGTTTTTCTTTAGTGTAGACGCTGGGTTTTTCTACCAGGTATAAGAAGATGTCCGGCCACTGCAGCTTTGGCCATTTAGCTGGATCTCTCACCCATTGCCCCGACAGTGAGTGCGGGTCAGGAAACCTCAACCCGTTGCTAAGCGTTAGCTTGTTAATGTAAGACAATCGATCTTCTACTGGCAAACCATTAAAATAATCTGAGAAAGCGTCTGGATGATCCATATTCTTATGGTTTGAATTTGATTTTACCTCTGAAACCTGACACCGCTACTACAGAGCTGTCACTTTCTGCCACCAGTTCGGCCCGCCCACAAAATATGTCAGCGCTGAGAAAGACTTGTTCTGCGGCGTAATGCTAATCCATTGCGCCACATCATTCTTACGGTGTGTGTCCACTGGTGCGAAGCGAGCGGTGTCGGAGTGAGCGTTTTCAGTTCATTCCTATTGATGTTGAGCTTCATGCTCGCACGTGAGCCTGAGGCAAAACTTCCATAGGAATGAACTGAAAACGCTCACTCTGATCCGCGCCGGTGGATACACACTGTTACACACCGTATTTCTTGATGCATTGTTTGATGACTTATTCATCAGTCCTGGGGGGCACACTTGTTTCACACGTATTTGGCACTCCCTAATGTTGCGGGTGTATTATTTACATGAAAGTCCAGACCCTAAATATAAGACGCCCCAAATTTTTCAGATGTATTTCCAAGAAAAAAACACTGTCTTATATTCGGAACAATACGGTATATACTATCACTAGAGGGCAAGACATAGAGAATTATGTTTGCCTTGGTTACATGCTGTTAAATTGGGGTCGACAGACTGAAGGAAGGAAGGAAAGGTCAACGTTTATGAGCTGAGACAAGTTGTTGCTAATCAATACAACTGACGGTAATGACATTGACCTCCCAGAATCCTGATCAGAACCAAACATTAGAAATATATAGAAACAAAGCTGATTTAGAATGAAATAAATAATCATTTCAGTGTATTTGAGTGTGTTATTAGAGACATAATATGTTTGTTACTGTAAAAAAGGCCACTATAAGGGTTATATTCATTAGATTATATTCCATCCAGTGAGCCAATCAGCGCTCCGAGCAAGACGCGCAGGTCAGTGATCCCGCCCACTGAGCTGATTCAGACCGATCGGGAAAGCGGATGGACGCAAGCTAGACTGTAGCGATTTATTTTTTGCTAAAGTTGTGTGCATGCCTGTAAAGAAAGTAGCAGTCTGGTTATACATTGTTCTCTACACTTTGTTTATGAACGTTTTTATTGCCCCGAGTGTATAAAAGTTAATGTATGCAAGTGACAAATACGAACTAGCTTGTAAAGATGTCTGTGTATTTATTATATTTACATACTAGTTTCCTCACATATCACTCTTATGTTTAAAAGACCTAATCTACATGCCATTTATTCATCATATGGTTTATTTAATATATATATACTGTATATATATTGCTGCTCATTATATTATTTATTTAACCCTTAAGGGTTAAAGCACTCTTTGGGCAGCAAATTCTTACAAAACAGAAGAAGCCATCCTTTTTACAGTTACAAATCTTTGTATCACTTGTTTATGCTTAATTTGCTAGTCTTCATTTATACTTTTCTGTTCGCCTAGTGTCTGACTGGTCATATAGCTTATATCTTTATATCACATTTGAGGACTGCTGCTCAAGTCAAACAAAGCTACTGAAGACCTGAAATAAAGCACAAAAGTCTACTACTGGTTTCTTGTATTATACTTTTATGGTGGTTTTTGACCTTTTTGGAGCTTGACAGTAACAGCCTTACTGTATAACTACTACCGTAAGTATCTGAAGTGGATCGGTCACGTCTGACTCAATCTGCTTAAATGGACTGTATCAGTGTCGATAACGATATAGGGAAATACTCCATTGTAAATTGCAATTAAAAAACATGAGAGAGTTTCCGTAATAAATATGGCGGAACGATCATATAGTGGCATCACATAAAACAGATACCAAAAGGAAAAGGCATAGACAGAGAGAGAGTGTTTGTTTTTGTGTGTGTGTGTGTGTGTGTGTGTGTTTGGTTGAGAGTCTGTGACGATTGTAAGTTTAGATGCTGAAAAGAGGAGATGAGGAGGTCTTCATGCTCCATTTTCTCCACCCACCCACTCACACACGCACACAGCTGCTCCATCTCTCTCCCCTCAGCACATGGATATTCCTGCAAATCTGTTTGATGTTTGAAGCTGCTTTGCATGATTCAGACGAAAGCTGGAAAAAAAAGAGCACGAGCTAGAGAGAGAGAAACTATAAGCACCAGTGACCTACATTCACACCTATAGACAAACAGAAGAGCAGCAGAATGAAACAACGTGGGGGTCTTGAGATGCACTTTTTAAATTTGAATTAAAAACACGGCCCAAATGGCACAAGACACTGAAAAACAGTGAGATGTGATATTATGGTTAAAAACATCTGCCTACATGTGCACAGAGACCAACATCACAGAATGAATACAAGAACGTGCCTTGTGTCAATGACCTCTGAATCTACCTTAGATAGATTGCTGATCAATTAGATTGTTGTGGACTGTAGGACAGAATGTTCAGTGATATGAAAATAAAACAAACAATATATGGATTTCTAAAGCCATTTTTGTAATGTCTATTCAATGCTTTCATCCTGTCACAATAATGTAATGTGATTTAATTATTTTAATTTGGGGTCTTTTGCGCCAAATATTTACACTACTGTTCAAAAGTTCACCCTGGCTGGATTTTCACTCCAACACAGGAGAACACAACCACGTTAAATCATACATGACTCATGACAAAGGATTGAACCAAAACAGGGAGTATAAATACCAGAACTAATGAGGGAACTAATGAGCTAACTGATTAAAGGGTTAGTTCACCCAAAAATGAAAATTCTGTCAGTAATTCCTCACCCTCATGTTGTTCCAACCCCGTAAGACTTTCGTTCATCTTCGGAACACAAATTAAGATATTTTTGATTAAATCTGAGAGCTGGATCACTCCTCCATAGGCTTCTTAAGGGATCGAAACTGGCCGGCCCAAAAGTTATGAAAGACATCGTTAAAATAGTCTGAGTGACGGTGGCTCAATCTTAAGTTTATCAAGCGACGAGAATACTTTTTGTGCGCAAAAAAACAAACAAAAATAACGACTTTATTCAACTAATCATTTCCTTCTCTGTGGGCCGTGAAATTTCACGTAGTGAAACTACGCAAAGCTTGGTTGTACGTCACGCATCACATCACACACATGACCAGCGTCGGCAAATAGTGAGCCTACGTGTGACGTGCAACCTAGAAGCATTGCGCAATATCACTACGTGGAATATCACGGCCGTACAGAGAAGGAATGATTAGTTGAATAAAGTCGTTATTTTTGTTTGTTTGTTGCGCACAAAAAGTATTCTCGTCGCTTGATAAACTTAAGGTTGAGCCACTGTAGTCACTCGGACTATTTTAACTAAGGGTGCTCCGATTGATCGGTCGCCGATCATAATCGGCCGATAATTGCTTTGGAATGTGTGATCGGCGGTCTCTATAAAGGCCGATCTAGAAAAGCCGATCAGATGACGCAAAACTCGCGAGACAATTTTTTTACGCCCTGGTAAAAATGGCTTCACCGGTCTGGCAATTCTACAAGGTGTGTGAAAAAACAATTCATTAGCAATCTGCAATGTGTGTACCATGCCGCGGCCGCTTGTCAAACTGTGCTGCCTCTCTGCTCAACCCGTAAATAAATCCATTGATCCGCAATTTACGTTTGAGTTCTTCAATGGTCTAGTGGGAGATCTTTTGCCATGCGTGTCAGAGGTTACGGGTTCTAATCCGCACTCGTACATATTTTTTTTCTCTCATCAAAACTGAATATGTTCATCAGTGGTTACAGTTATATCAACCAAGGACACGTTTGTGTTTTATTTTGTGATTTCACCGGAATGAATAGAGTCCGCAACGGCGATCGATTGAAGCGCGCGTCCGAGTGAAGACTGCGCGAGGCACAGAGCACTGTATCCATGCAACTGATCGCCGCGGCAACGAGCGCGCAGCTTGAGTTCAAAAACACATTTTAGCGCTAGATTTCTTATTTAATAGCAAACTAAATGAATGATCTGCTAGTTAACTGAAGATGTTTTATTTATTTATATTAGGTACATGGTGGGACAGACTTCACTGGATCTAAAAAAAAAAATCAATCTAACCATAGATGTGACCAGTAGTGGTGGCTTTCTTAATCTGTTTAAAATAATTTTGTAAGGGTTCTTCACACACACACACACACACACAAAAAGGTTTCTCTACCTCTCTCTTCCTCTCTAAATGCCCACAAAATCTGACTAAGCATCCCTGAAAAAAGCAAAGTTATAGATACAGATATGGAAGTTGTTAGTTTTTTTTTTAGTTTTTTTTTTTGTTGCTGTGCACTTTACTACCTGTGGCTGTGGTCCTTTAAAGGAACACTCCGACTTTTTGGGACTTTAGCCTATTCACCTTATCCCCCATAGTTAGATAAGTCCATACATACCTTTTTCATCTCCGTGCGTGCTATAAGTCTGTTTGACGCACCCACCGCTAGCCTAGCTTAGCACAAAGACTGGATGTAAATGGTTGCAGCTAGCATACTAATCCAAATAAGTGACAAAATAGCGCAAACATTTTCCTATTTACATGTTGTGATTTGTATAGTCACAGAGTGTACAAAAAACAAAGTCACATGAGACACAGACATATTTTAAAGGAGCCGTATGTAAGATTGTGGCCAAAACTGGTACTGCAATCACTTTCTAAGGTGAATAGGCTAAAGTCCCAAAAAGTCGGAGTGTTCCTTTAAGTGTATTAGAAAAACTGATGGCTGACTGACTCAAAACATTATTTTGGCTATAGCCTTTTTTGTTGCTGTTTTTAGTTTAAAGTAGTCTAAAGCTAAATTTAAAGACTCAGATGTTCTGTCTTTTATTTATTTTATTTTGTATTCTACAGGAAAGTTGTGTGTCTAAGCCCTAAGCTGCTCCCAATAACCAAGCTGCTATGTTAATACTGGACATGTTGCTTGCAAATAAATACACAGGTGTCAATTCATGATGATGCATTGTCTTCTCTTAAATGTAATACTTAATGTACATTGTTGTTAAATATAGTTTAATAAGTAATGCTACATGATAAAAAGAAGTATTCAAATAGACCCTGTAATCGGTGATCGGTATCGGGTGATACAGCTTCCAGTAATCGGCGATCGGTGATCGGCCCCAAAAATCCTAATCGGAGCACCCCTAATTTTAACGATGTCTTTCATAACTTTTGGACCGGTCAGTTTCGATCCCTTAAGAACCCTATGGAGGAGTTATCCATCTCTCAGATTTAATCAAAAATATCTTAATTTGTGTTCCGAAGATGAACGAAAGTCTTACGGGGTTGGAACAATATGAGGGTGAGTAATTACTGACAGAATTTTTGGGTGAACTAACCCTTTAACAACAGGTGAACTAAATGAGGATGACACAGACTAGAAAACTAGGTCACACAAAGCATACTCCTGACAATTGTGAAATATTATTACAATTTTAAAATGACTGTTTTCTATTTTAATATATTAATATAAAATATAATTTATTCATGTGATGGCAAAGCTACATTTTCAGCCGCCAGTACTCCAGTCTTCAGTGGCCAAGTTTACATGGACACCTTATGTCAGAACGCCGGCTCATTATTGGCCAGCATCACACGCATGCGTCGTGTTGATCACGTGAACAGCGTCGGCCAATAATGAGCTGGAGTTCTGACTTAAAACCCAGAAGCGCTGCACTGTTTACTACGTGATGCGTGTAGGAGACTGACATGGATTGGATTAGAAAAGGAATAAACCACCCCTTTCAATCCGATCGAAATTCCATTCGGATCGAGCTCAATCGGATAGATTAAGGTGTTGGCTCTTCAGTGCAATTGAGACATCATTACGATTACTAATTATTTGGTTGTATGTAAACGTAGCCACGTGTCACATGATCCTTCAGAAAGTATTCTAATATGCCTTGCTGCTTAAGAAACATTTCTTATAATGGAAAAACTGTTTTTTTTTTTCACAATTCTTTGAGCTTCAAAATAACAGTATTTATTTGAAATAGAAATCTTTTATAACATTATAAATAATGTCTTTACTGTCACATTTGATAAATTGAATCCATCCTTGCTGAATAAATGTATTAATTTCTTTCAAAATAAAATCTTACTGACCCCAAACTTTCGAACTTTGAAATTCTATTAATTATTCAGCAGCATATAATGCAATTAATTTCATTAAAATTTTTAATAAACTGATTTCTCCAATAAAGCATGATTTAATCTTTTTATATTTTCATCCCATCAACCGAGCTTAGAGTGAACATCTGCTGATATGTTGTGCCTCAATGTGAAATGAATTAGAAATGCCTCTCACATACATGATGACACACAGAAAGGAGATCTCAGGAGGGGGTGGGTGAGAAGCCTTTGAGCGCTGTAGCTCAGAGTTGATTGTGAACTCTAATAGTTAACTTCTCAAATTTAGGTCACAGTCTGTATGTGTGCCTCAGAGTTCTTAAATCCTATAACAAAACTGTGAATTCTTTAGGTGAACTTGCGCACACACACTGACGCACTGAAGCAGAAGACTCACCTCAGCGTGAATGGTAGGAAGGAGATACTCACTGACCAATGTTCCGGAGGCTACGCACACACATACCAAAAAAAAACACAAACACACACACACACGCACCCCCCCACACACACACACTTTTTCCAACTGATACAGAGAAATATAGGAAAACACACTAGATTTACAGATATACTGATAAAATTCAAACTCTTTCACTTAATTTCACATTCAACCTGAATGGACAAAGCCAACATTATGATCACCGACATAATAAGGTGACCTTTTTAACAACCTCAAATTCAACCTAAAAGGACAAGGCCAACAATGTAATCTACTATGACGGAATCAAACACAAAGACAAAGGCCTGTGACAAAGAAGACCCTGTTACTAACAGGCTGTTAGCATAAGTCATAAAAAGGTTATGATAACACTTTTACCCAATTCCCTTAGTAAGTCCAGGCATTGCATTTTTAGGCAACATTTTTAACGTAACATTAAAAAGGGACAGAACCTAACTGCAATAAAAATGCAATGTTTGGAAAACATTTTGTGCTTGCTGTAAAAACACACTCGGCATGTACAATACACTAGTGCTGCCGCGATTAGTCGACTTAGTCGACGTAATCGACCATGCAAATTAGTCGACGGCAATTTTTTTAGTCGACGTGTCGTTTTACTATTGACCGCTATTTATTTTTGGTCTCCCGTCACAAACGGCTCACTGTAATTCACCTCCACACACCAGTCTGTGCGCCGTGCGCGCCCTGCTGGTTTATCTGCTATCATTTTCCTTCACTGCCCGCCTTCACTGCTTTGATATGAAAAATTGCGGAGGCAGGTGACGGAGCTTTCACAGTTTGCTGCGGTCCGAGTCCGAGCGCGAGCGCGATTGTTCCCGGCGCCCCCCGCAGCGTTGGTCTGGTTTCACACTCAATTCTATCGAACTCTGTTGGGTTTGCGTGCATCTTATGCCATCGCAAACGTGCACGGCGCATGATAGAAAACAGAACGCGGGTCAATATATTGTGTTTTTCAAACGGACTCTGAGGAGACAGTGGATTTCCAAATGTGTTGCCCTGATTGCACGCGCAATGCGCGAATACACTGCAGACTCAACTCTCGCGTATCCAAGGTAAATCATCAACACTATCATCCCTTACATGTGTTTTATTTAACTAAATGCATCATAATCAGCTAAAACGCATGGGCAGGTTACTTAACTTCCTGAACAAGCGCTCCCGAGTCCGTGTTGCTTTCACATTCACGCGAACCGCGGCAGGGTCCGCCATGCACGCAAGTGTAAACGCGAGCTACATAACTGCGTGCCTGCCTGCTTTCAGCGCGACTCATAGTGGGCTAGTCCAGACTCTTTCAATTCAATTCCAATTTATTTGTATAGCGCTTTTCACAGAAAATGCATTGCATCTACTTTACTATTCAGAGTGATGTTATCAGTTATGCTTTTCAGAAATGTACATAAATTAATCATTATTAGCTTACTGTACATTTTTTAAGGCAGAACAAAGAGCTAATTTAAGTAATACATACATGTTTGTTATTAGAGGATTAGATTAGGACTCTGACTAATATGGTATAGCCTAATGGAAATGCAGATACTTAATGCTAAGATTGTTAATACATAATGTTTTTGAACAGGTGACATTTTATGTTTTGGCCCTTCAGTTGAGTTCAAAAAGGACACAACGAAATAAACACTTGATTTTTTTTAAATTAGTCGTTTAGATTAGTCGACTAATCGAAAAATTAGTCGAAAGATTAGTCGTTAGAAAATTAGTCGTTAGTGGCAGCACTACAATACACACAATCATGCATGTATTCATAGCATGCTTTCTGTCCCAGTAACTCGGTCAGAAGCACTGCAGGAATGGGGTTACAACCATGCTTAACTAAATTATTAACCAAATCAGAAACATCCAGCCCTGTACTATAACACGCATTTAAATCTACATAAAAAATGCAGCATTCTCCAACAGGGTTGCCATTTTAAAACGAATCCCCAGCAAACGGAATGCAATTTCTCAACCCTTTTGGACTGAATCCTTCAGATTAGCTCTGGGCTAAAACAATGGGTGAAAGACCTCCAGGGAGAAAGTGTTGGGGTTTCCTGGAGAAGCTGCTTGAGACCCAGCAGAGTACTAGATCTATGTATTGATTTATGGAGGAGGGTTTGGACTACTGCAGAGAAAGCTACTGAATATTGTCAGCACAAGCACTCAGGTGTTCAGGGCATGAATCATCAAGGTTACCAGCACATAGGAAATATTGGGAAACGTAGCCTTTTGGAACCCACCTTGGGATCAGCAGTAGTGATTCAGTCCTTTTTAAATGTTCATTTCAGTCAATTTGGTGGGAAAAAAAAGATACACTGATAGGCTACACATCCTCCCTCCACATTCCGGCGTGATGTCTCCAGCAGAAAGAACTGGATGCAATATTCTGAATGATATCAATCCACAGTATGACTAATGATGCAGCCTGGAATTAAACCACACCTTGTTGGTTAGCCAGCCAGTTCTACTAGAACTGGTCCTACGACTGAGCCTGGTTTCTCCCTAGGTTTATTTCTCAATTTCTGTCACCAATAGAGTTTGGTTCCCTTTCCACTGTCCCCTTAGAGCTAAATCTTCTGTATCACCAGCATCACCAAATGTAATTGCAAAAATAACTGTTTTTTCCAACACTCCCTCCATCTATAATTGGTTGGTCAAACGGAAGTCCTGCCCCCTGTTTGCATGTGCATCACCATCAGAAAGACCTTAACATTTAACAACAGAGTCATATTTAAGAATCATTCTAGATGACAGATGTAGGACTGCAGTACATTCTACCACTGGTCATTTCAACTCAATTGTCTGTCATTATTTTATGTTTTGTTACCTTTTAGTGTAAATATGGAAATTACTTTGGCTGTACTGCTCAGAAACTTGAAGACCAACATTAAAAAACACACACGATGAGATTGTGGATCGTGGTCCTACCTGAAAGAAATATGATATGATATGACGTTCCCCCCTACCACCACAAACACACACACATATGAATGAACATACACGTGCCACACATATGCAACAATTGTTTGTAGACAAACACAAATGCAAACAGGCTTCTTGTATGCATCTGTACATACAGATAACCCTTCCCTGCTGTGCAGTTTCTGAATCCAGGCCAGCACAGCTGTTATTATTAGCCTGACATTACAGTTCTACCAACATATGCAAGTTAAAGGGTTGGTGCACAGACTTCATTACATTCATAAAACTACTAAGAAACTAAAACTGATGAGGTGAGTTTTACATGAAAACATCAAGTTTTTTTTATTTTTGATTCTTGGTTATGCGAATTTTAAAGGAACATTTCATTTTATTTTACAAACATTATGGGAACGCTATTTTTGAATGTTATCTGAACATTCTGAAACAAGTCAAATGTAATATGAACTTCCAACTAAAACGTTTCAGAAAAAAAACATCCCACGAACCATCTATAAATAAAGTTTTTATGTCAACGTTTTGAGAACATTATCAAAGACCAGATAACTTTGAATGAACGTTCTATTAACGTTAGTAGAAGAATGTTCATAACTTTGAGAAAACCTTGCCAGAACATTATATTAGCCAAAGTTGTGAGAATGTTCCCTGTTAGCTGGGTTCATGCCTTTTAGCAGATTAGAGCGGGTCGATAATAGATAATACAAGCAATCAAGCAGTTGAGATTTTCTATAGTATATATCGCCCTATATGAATATACAGTATGTAATGTATGCAGATAAAGTTGGACATACTTTATAAACTATAATTGGTATTTTTTGTAAATAACAATGCAATTTGCTTATCTATAGAGAACGAATTAATATTTATCTAATTTAAAAACACGACACAGCATGTTTTTCAGTGATATTGTATGCTATTGCATGTCCAGTTATATGGTTTGTTGTTTATTGTATAACAGGTCTGGTACAATTTTCTCCAGCTGCATCACCTTTTAAAGAACACCCTGTTACCATGACAACATATATTAGTGTATAACTCTGCAGTCTGCACTAAAAGCAGTATTCTCTCTCTTCGACTGTCTCTCTCTTTCATGATTTCTGTGATTATTACTCTGTCTGCATATATCATATTGCACCAGGACAGGCCAGAATCTCATGTAGAATGGTGGAGTACATTAGGGTTATATGATACAGTCTCTTTCACATGAACGTTTATGGGAGGGTGAATGTATTGATTTAGCCTCAGATGTGATGTTGGCACACACACACACACACACACACACACACACACAGCTCCTCAGCTCTGTTATGATGACATTCAGAGCACAATACCAAACCAGAGTAATCTCTGACTCACACAACACCCATTCAGCCATTAAGGTCAACTGTGTTTGCATGTGTGTGTGTGTGTTTTAGGATAGATTGCTGAGTCTTACCTCCCCGTAGTCGGTGGTGAGCACCACGGTTCCATCTCCACAGGAGTTCACTGTAGACGGAACCAGCTGATCTTTATGATTCAACCAAACTCGAGAACCCTGCAAAACACACACAAAAGCAGTCAGACACAAATCAGCACAATCCCAGATTATATGTCCCAGGTGCTTGTGCGAGTTACAGAACAATAAAACACAAAATCTTCATGTAGCCAATCACTATTGAAAGTCGCAACTTTCAGGGTGAACTATGGGTGGCTTTTCAGACACAAACCCTCACAGATGCCCACACACAGAGCTCAGAAAGAAAACAGCCTGAGTCAGATTTTTTTTTTTTTTACCTTTTATTATTCCAGAGCATTGAAGTGAAGGCCAAACTCATTCCCTCGGAGCACATTAGAAAGTAGCATATATAAGAGAAGAGAATAAGGAGAAACAGCCACAGTGTTCCCCAAAGAAACAACTGTGTCATTCTACAAAATTTGTGCCATATTTTTCAAAATATCAACAAATATCTACAGTATTGTAAAAATGAAGATCCATGAACATTTTTCATGAAGATGTTTCTTTTTGGCCTGTTCACTTGGCTGTACCAATGCACATCTTGACGAAAACTAATTTAAAAATTGTCTATATATAAAAGACAAAAATAAAATAAACATTAGCTTGTATAGAAAATATAACATTCAAAAGACTCATACAGTATCAACCCTGATCTGATCAGATTTTCCCCATTTTAAAACTATGAATTATTTTAAAAATCAAAAAGAAAAAACAATAAAAAGTCTAAATTGTTATGTACCAACAAGGTTATGGTGTTAAAATGCCATGCCTTTTACAATGATTTCAAACAACAATTGATCATTGAAAATAATATACCATTTTTTTTGTTAGTTTAATTAGTTTTATTTATTTTTTCCCCAATAAATAAAACAAAGATTATCGGAAAATATTATTTCTTTCTACTTAAAAAAAAAATGTTTAATTCAATGTGTTCCTTGCCTTTTCATGGTAATTATTTGTGAAATTTCCTATCAATCAATTTCTGAGTAAATCCTACACCATTTTTTCTTCAGTCATGTTACATTCTGTCTGACATTAAAATATTTTAATTTAACTTGAAATGGCAACAATGCAATTAATTTACACTTACATTTATAACTTAAAACATATTTAAAACCTTACAAAAATGTACAAATGAAGCATGAAAGAGTCAGACTAGGTTTGTGCTTTATTGAATTTTCCCACATTATAGTTTGTAAATGCAATAACACACAGCACAATGAGCACTGATGTCATTTCAGATGTGTCCTCCTGCTCTTCTCCACAGAGTGCTGTTCCATGTGTGGGCCGGACTGAATTATGACCAGCTCTATGAAGTTAACTACTAATAATTGGGAAATGGATCGATAAGCCCTCAGCTTCAGAGAGGAAACTCAATACACAATCACCAGCTCCAGCAGAAAGTCACATGACTTCCAAAGCATTAAATGACCCAGAAGAAACATCCACCTTTTATTAATTTAAAACATGTTGACCTTTTGTGACAACATGCCCTAATAGTCGCAGTGTATGAGGTAGGATGTTACAATACCATTAAATAAACTAACCTGCTATTAAATCAAATGTAAAAGTAAAACAATTGAGACACAAAACAATTCAGAAATCAGCAAACATGTAAATGGTAACAAGTTTTATCTTGGAAGACAGAATTCAAAAGTATTATTCTACTGAAATAGGTGTTTGAAATAAACACACACAAAAAAAAAAAAGTTTACATTTTGACTCATTTGTCATCCATACTCACTCCTGCCCAACAAACAAACAGAGAATAATGTGTGAATCCACCCCAAACCACAAACTAGACAATGAGATTGAGTTTCCCAGACATGGACATCGGCCACACTGATTCTGAAGAGGATGACCTCCTCTACGCCACATGTATTTCTAGACGACAAATAGGCAGACAGACAGGCAGACCGAAAGACAGACAGATAAACAGAAGCTGCTCTTTGTCAACAGATGGTTGACTGTGACGGGCCGTCCCACCTCCAGTCAGAGGAACTACAGTGGTGAAGACAAAAGGCAGGCTGCTCTGCCCCTGGGTAAAGGAACCAAGCCAGGCAGAAAAAACACTTACACACATTTCATTTCCATTAGAAGACATTAAAGGGGACACATCATGGAAAACAAGATTTCCCTGCTCTTTATTGAAACAAAGTTGCAACAATGCACAATTTAAAAAATAAATTAATTGTGAATGCAATTTAAAATGCACACTTTTTTGTGATTATATATCAATATGACTATAAAAGAAAACGATGTACTTATTCAAAGAACCAGTTTTTTATTTACCATTGCACTGCAAATAAGCAGAGACAGTATCCAAAATGTGTGCAGGACTTCATTCCCCATTGAGGCGGGTGGAGCTCCTGAATGAGGTAGTGCCGACAGTTTGAGGATCCACTGGAGTTACAAGGTTTAGTCACAAGCTCTTAGTATAGAATTAAATTCAAGCTCTGATATAAAGTATAGGCAAAAAAACAACATTATTAACTGATATTTTCTCTAATCAAACCATTTACAGAATGATAATATTACAGAAAGAACGCATGAACAGAAGCGTTAAAACATTGATTCTGCTTCGAGTGAACCAATTGATTTTAGTTTTAGTTTTTAAGCCCTGCTAATAATTATGTCTTCATTTCTTAATTTTCCAAAATTAAACCAGCTTTAATTTTGGTGGTAAATGACAGGAAGCCCTTAAAGCTTTTCTTTTGTTGACAAAAGCATGCATCATTACAAGTTTGGGAAGATGTTTGGCGCACGTTGCATCCCAAATGCACGTGATAAGCTCATGACTCAAACTCAAAGCTGCAGATGTGTTTAGAGCATTTACTGGAAACCGAGCCAGTGCGTAAATTAACACAGTGCTATGCTTCACTCAGCCATTTAGCAAACTCGGTTGGTTTTATTTAAATTAATTCTGCATCCCTACACACGCATGCCACTATGCATGGGAAGAAATTCAGAAACTGAAAGTGACTTCTAGCGATGTTTGACTTGTCTTTCTCTCAAGTGTTCTTCATGTTCTTATCTCTTGGCTTTATGTTTGCACAGGCGCAGATAGCATCTCTAACAGGGATCTAGAGCCGCTAATTAGCACAGATGCAGGTCTGCTCCCCGATCTGAACGAACGAATCATTAATGAGAGCTCAGCCTCAGACCCTATGGAGAGCAGGAGCGGGTAATCATGCATAAACAGAACACAGATGAAAGAATTCAACGTCTTCATCAACAGATATCGCTGCTGTTGCACTCGCACAGCTGTCAGAAAACAGTTATAATAAAGCTGGAAAATATAAAAGCAACACTCAACCACTCACATATACCCCTCTATGTGAGAATAAGGAGAGCATGCTCTTAAGGGGAAAGTATGCAAGAGTGCCTATATACACTGAAAAAAAACACTAACACACATTTATATGTTTTCAAATAATGTTATTCTCTAAAATGAGCAAATTATTTTGAGCGAATGTGAACCAATCAAGTAATGGAAATAAATATATATATATATATATAAAAAATAATAATAATTATTACCATTTTATAGCATATTGACATATAATCACAATATTGTGGTAGAATTGTGCTGCACAAACAAGCACAGCAAACCTGTTTTGTTTTTTAAATCTCATTTTAAAACACAATCATAATTTTTTATCAGAAAAATCTCAAGTTATGGCCATCACCCCCACCCAGTGTCATCTTCCACCACGATGTAAAACAGAGACCCCTAGAACCCATCAAGTAACTGTTATGGAACATCTACACAACCTTGACAACCATGGCTTTCAAAACCTCCCTGCACAGATACTTGCCTTTATTAACCTTTATCTAATGACCGACGTAATTTATCACCAGACAGCCTCTTAACCTCTCATCAACCTTCAATGGGGGGATTTACCAATTATGCCAGACAATAACATTCACATTGAGAAACAGAGGGCGTGTGGAACAGTGCCTGAATGATTCTGTGAGGATTAATACAGCATTAGGGAAGTGGCACACTTGGCAACGTGTTAGAAATGCAGAGTAGAAGCATATTGTGATAGGCTACAGCTGGACAAGATAGGGAAATGGCAAAAGAAAGAGGGAGAGTATTGACTGTAAAAGGGAAAATAAACTCATTAGCCCAAGGAAAATGCTGCATCCCATCACCCACCTCTCCATGGCCCTAAACATGCTGACATTTCAGTGTTCACCAGTGGAGTCTCAGTTACTGCAACAACATGACCATTTTGAGATATTTCTGCTCCATTTCAGACATCACTCAGTTATAATGCCAAAACTCTGCCCATCTTTCTGCCCTGTAGGGAGAATTTTAGCTGCTCAGGTGATCTGAAAAGCAGCTTCTGTCCTTTTTGTAGGCACAATGCCCTGAAGACACAAATGACTATAATTCAGCCTGTGAGTTCCTCTCAGGATTTCATTTCAGCAGCTCTGCACACTAAAATGAAGCCTGAAAGAACGCAAAAGCTGAAAAAGTGTAATAACCACATTTACTCTACTTGATTTCCAAAATACTTAATGTCTGCAAGAATATCATTATGAACTTTTACACAGTTCAGGGAATTTACTGTTAAACTGTTTTAAACTGTTAAACTGTTTTAAAAACTATAATATTCAAACAAAGCCAAAGAAATTAAATAAATGAAAAACAAAATAGGTATCAAGAGATAATACCTACATCCAGTTATTTTGAACGACATCTGCCGATAGTTTGGTGGCTTCTGCTTTTTTCTGCTACTTTTAAAACACAGTTAATTAATTACACAGCTTTGAATTAAATTACTTTTCGTTTTTGCTAGTAAATATGTTTTACACATAAAGTGCTTTATAACTTCTCAGCTGAGATATTGAATAGTGGTGACAGACATATGTAAAGGAAACACTGAAATGAAAAGCACCATAGATTAAGAAGCATAAATAATCAAAAGCATTTAATTTAATTCAATACTGACAACTGCTTCTAACGAGTTTAAAGTAGTATATTATTATAATCAACAAGAATTAGAGATTCATTCTGCAATGTAGAAAGATTTGTTGGTTCGTGAAAGTGTCAAATTGTTCCCTTTCAGTGAGTAACAGTTTTTTCATGCTACAAATCACAACTCTTCTGTCATTTTCCCAACAACCTGTTTTCCTCTTTTGATTGACAGGACATAACTGACTCTGTGGTTGTTAATAAACAATTACTCAATGTCGTATACCGATGATTAGCTAATACATTCGGTACCTTCCACTTCCTTCCTTTCTAATTTCCTCCCCTCATATCTCCTTTATCTCACTCTCGTCTCCTAACCTCATGGATGTTCACACATAGCAGTGTGAAAATGCCATTACACTGCACTTCCTGTGCAGCTATCAAATATACATGACAGAAGGAGAGAGAGTCAGAGAGAAAAAGATTGAGAGAAATTAATGATAGATGAAGCTGTTAGGCTAAAAGTTGTGCCTGAGAGATTCCTACCATATTGAAGAAAACAGAGAGATGATGAGGAGGCTTTGCTACACATTACTACGCCCCTCCCCTCCTCCTTTAATTTATGGCCTATACTAACACACACAGGTTTTATGGGGCATTTTATTTGTCAGCCTGAACAAGGTCATTGATGTGAACAGGAGGAACTAGAACACAAGAAACTAGATGAGATACAAGTCCAAAATGGATTGTGCGATTTTCTGAAGGAAACATGCGGTGCTAAGGTTAAGTTATTGTCTATTATAATGGATTTTAAGCATGTTTATATTTGGTTGCTAGGTGGTTGCCTACTGGCCCAAGTCTCTATGCATATGAAAAAAATAAAAATCATGGTGTTCAGTTTGCCTGAAAAGTAAATAACACTCCCCACAGAAAAAAAAAGTTAAGACACAATTTTGTTATTTTTTCTTGACACCAGAGTGTTGATGTGCAGAACACATACTAACTGGTTTACTGGGTGCAGAAATTATTGTGGGTTTTATCAATTTTTTGGGTGTTTCTTTTTTTTTAAAGCTGCTGTCCGTAGCTTTTTTTGGGTTAAAAATTATCCAAAATACATATTTGATAAAATACATAACCAGCCAGTGTTCAAAACTATCTGCTTGCCTTAGCTCGATGCAAAACGGTAAGCTTGTAATAATGTTTTTAATTTTAGTGGTACTGGTGGATTTCCGCGGGAGATTCGAGCATGTCTTTGCGTCATTACGTCACATCTGTACACATAAAGAAGGAGTCTCGGCTAGTATAAGCTATATTGCGTGTGAGGATGTTGGAGGTAGAGATTTATAGCCTTTTCTCACAGCACTTGATATAATTAAACTTATCAATTTGATGGCGGATCCAGAAAGGTTCAAACGACGATCATCATCAGTGAAAACTAGAGACTCACCCGCTGTAACATGCAAAAGACTTCGTTCGGACTTCGGAGTGGCTACAGAAAAAAAGAGACTGCAACCGGACCCATGCGAAAACAAGGATAATATCGGAAGGACATTACATGATGTAGTCACGCAATGCTTGCTGACGTTGTTAACATTAACAATTTGAGAACATAGTATAGCTACTTTGCACGGTTTTGCGTGAAATGATAACTTATAAGCAATTGTTAGATTTAATCAGCGCGATTTACTGCAATGTCAGAACCAGAACAAAAGTGAATGTTTCTTACTAGTTCAGATGACATTTCCCGGTGAAAATTCTTATGTTGGTCATACTTCCAAAAAGAATAATCTGTGATTCTGAATGACAATATCCACATCGGCGCGGTGACTGACAGCTGCACACTCTCCTCAAACACTGTGTTCCTCCGCGCTGTGACGTGTCGAGGGTGTTGAACTACAACTCACGTAAAGTTGATAATTCCGCGAATGACTGCAATTGCAGATTTCGAACAGAGATGGCGACAAAGAGGAAAAATGCCGGACTGCAGCTTTAAGTAACAGAAAATATGATGCGTATTTTAAAAAGACATCACAATAAAGTTGTCTTTTATAGTAAGTAAACAAAATTAAACATTGACAAAGAATTTTTTACGTTTTATCTTAAGTGGAAATTCTGCTTTCATATTAGGCCTATAGCTAATTTAGCTTTTAGTTTGTGGTGAAATTAAGTTGCAAAAAGCCAAAATAAAATTATACTGACCTACATTAAAGCTGCAGTATATTAAAGCTGCAGTAGTTTTTCCTCTTTGTCGCCATCTCTGTTCGAAATCTGCAATTGCAGTTATTCGTGGAATTATCAACTTTACGTGGGTTGTGCCTCGGCACGGCACAGCGCGGATGAATCCAATGTTTTGAGGAGAGTGTGCAGCTGTCAATCACCGCGCCGGTGTGGATACTGGCATTCAGAATCACAAATTCTACTTTTTGGAAGTATGACCAACATAAGAATTTTCACCGGAAAATGTCATCTGAACAAGTAACATTTACTTTTGTTCTGACCAACTAAAGGGAAAAAAGCATTGCAGTAAATCACGCTGATTAAATCTAACGATTGCTTATCATATCACGTCAAACCGTGCAAATTATACTTTGTTCTCAAATTGTTAATGTTAACATCAGCATTGCGTGACTACATTTAATGCCCTTCAGATATTTATCCTTGTTTTCGCATGGGCCGGTTGCAGTCTCTTTTTTTCTGTAGCTACTCCGAAGTCCTTTTGCATTTTACAACGGGTGAATCTCCAGTTGTCACTGGTGATTGTCATTTGAACCTTTCGGGATCCGCCATCAAATAAGTTTAATTATATCAAGTGCTGTGAGAAGAGGGTATAAATCTCCACCTCCAACATCCTCACACGCAATATAGCCTACTAGCCGAGACTCCTCCTTTATGTGTACAGATGTGACGTAATGACACAAAGACGTCGGAAATCCACGGAAATCCACCAGTACCACTGGAATTAAAAACATGTTTTACAAGCTTACCGTTTTGATTCGAGCTATGGCAAGCAGAGCTTTAAGTAAAATATTTGGCTTATGTCTAAAGAAAATATATTGAATAAGTATATGGTCTTTATAATAAATAATCTTTTTACTTTGTATAATGTTTTTGTCTTTGGAGAATTTTTTTTTTTTTTTATTACATTTTAAATAAAAATGTATATAAATATAATTTGAGAAACACAAATAAACTTGACTGTAAAAACATTTTGGTCCAAAAAAGTTGGTCCAAACTATAATTTCTTTCAGTGTGGAAATATTATTATTTTCAATAATATAAAAAAAAAATACTAAAGAAATCAAAATATTTATACAATATGTGAAACATATAGTGCAGGATTATCTACTTTGATGGGCCGGCACAGGCTGTTTTTAGTCTCTAACTCCACACTCCTTTCTCTTAATTCTCTCAAATCCTCTTTCTCACTCTGTCCTTCACACAGTCTCCCTCTCTATTACCCCTATGCCCCATTTTGATTTTTAAAAGCAAGAACACTGAAGACTAAGAAATGAGACACCTTTCTGAGACCCCCTCCCTGCCAAGCCAGTATGTCTTTTTTTAAAGGCCTGCTGACAGATTTATACATCTGGAAAAGGAGCGAGACAGAGATCTAAACGGTCAACCGGTTCACCATGGCAGTAGAGGAGTTAATCGTCCATCAAGGGCAGATATATGTTCTATGCTGGACAGAGTGGGAATGTGTGTTCATGGACCACAGGTACTAGGGGTGTGACGAGACACTTATCTCACGAGACGAGACACGAGATTGGGTTCACGAGAACGAGACAAGACGAGATCTTTGCACAATATTGTATAGAAATCCTCAGAAAAAATGTGACGTGGACATATTGTGAGATTCATCCTTAAAAGCATAGCAGTGTCTCATAATAACTGTTCCAAAAAAGTGTTGGGTTAACATGGTACACTCGTGAAGTCATCCATTTTGGCTCTAATCACAGCAGGGTGAAATCACAGGGGAAATGATGCTAAATCAGGAAAGCCAAAGCTGCAGTTGTAATGACAAAGGGAGTTAATTACATCGCAAGCCTAGCTGTTTGCGTTCTGATAATTATAGGCCTATACAGCCAGCAAGAAAGAAAACACACACGCAGTCTTGTGCAATTTTTTATATAACATAATTTCCCATAAAATTTCCCTAGGAAGATGCAGACAGATGACCCTGGCCTCTGTGAGCATTATAAAGGTACAATAATCACTATAATAACCCACTGTGTTACTATAATCCCACCGAGCTGCCACCTCTCTCAGAGGGTTTAGCACAAGCACACGGCTGCCATAGCAACAGCGGGGCAGGGTCCTGGCCATAGACAGTAAAAGAAATGGACAGAGCCATCTCATTGGAACTCAGTTGAGACAGTTGAAGCCCATTTTTAGCGATTTTTGAGCACTTCCGTTCCTGACGCGCAGACTCAAACCGACTCAAACTAAGCTTGATGACGTGGGCAACCTGTCTGACAGACGTTAATCTTCTAGTAGCTGTGCCAAAGGAATCTGAATCATTCCCTTCCGAAACTTGCAGAGCCGGAGATCGTGAGTATTAGCTGTCCATGAGCTCGCAGCAGGAGCAGCTTTACAACTCTCTATGGGCTTCTCCCTTGACTTTATGCCTCGACGTCCCCCCGATTGCGCGCGAGTTTCTACTTCTGTCTATACGGTAATTTCTGCACAGCGCGACAGAGAGTCGAGTGGTTATGACGCAATCGTTAGCCTATTTTTACTAAATCTGTTTCTACGGGGCCATAACGTAACATAGAAGGTAATGGAGCCTTTTATACATTGTCGTGTTTCTTTAGAAATAAATAATGGACAAATGGAGTCTTTAAACGCCTCAGATGTAAAGTTATTCGCTGTCAAAGTGACGCCAAAATGAATGGGAGTCAATGGAAATGCTAACGCAAGTGAAGTTCTGCTACAAGATGGCGGCACCCGGCCGACTTCAACTTCCGGTCGATGGATTACCCCCTTGGTCCTGGCAGCAGCAGGTGTTGGGTGTGAACTAGGGCAACAGTGGAGTGGACAGGGCAGTAGGTTAAATATTAAAATTGAAATATTGCATTGGGAATTTGGACTGATTTAAGGCACAGATGGATAATGACTAACACTGGACTGATTATTGAATGGCTGTGCAGAGGATCAAGAAAAAAATATTCTAGTTCAGGTTGCAGGGAAAAGTCACATGCAGCATGGGTATATTTTTAGCCTGCATGTTTGTGTCTGTACTGTCGACGTAAACCACCTAACCTCCTTTCTGACGGGTACTTCTCCCTCTCCCATACACACGTATTCTTCTGCATGTGCTAAGACCTTCCTCTCACGGTCTCACCTTACTCAGCTCATCTTCCTGAACATACAAAAAGTTCTGTTCATATATTGTACAGTACTGTTTGAAAGTTTGGGGTTGTTTTATAAACAGTTTTTTTATGTTTCTGAAAGAAGTCTCTTGTGTTCACAAAGGCTGCACGCACAATTTCTAATAAAAAAACTGCAATACTGTGAAATATTACAATTGAAAATAACTCTATATATTTTAAAATGGAATTTATTTCTTGTGATGGCAAAGCTGATTTTTGATTTTTAATCTCTCCAGTCTTCAGTGTCACATGATCATTCAGAAATAATTGCAATATGCTGATATGGTGCTCAAGTAACATTTCATATTATTATCACTGATAAATTGGTACACACATAAAATGCTTTGAATAGAAAGTTCAAAAGAATATCACTTGAGTCTTGAGTTATTTTATAAAGTGTTATAAATATCATAAATGTTTTACTGCCAACGTCTTGTAAAAAACAAATCTATTTGAACCCAAACTTTTGAACAGTAGTGTATATCTATACACAATCACATTACACAGTATTACAAAACTAACTTTAAATAGTTCCAATATTAGCCACATGATATTATAATGTGGAAAAACCTCTTATAACAGCAACTCTGTCAGTATTATTAATTTATTAGCACCTGCCAACTAGTCTCAGCCTCAAAAGACATGGTCACATCAGGTCAGACTGTCTCTTTCTGTTTCAGTTCTTGAGCAGACTGACCTGCACTGTGGACCATCAGCTGGTTGCAACAAACCACTTCATAGATGCATACCTTTTAGATGTTTTCTCAATTTAAAATGATGGCTTAGCCACCAAAAATGTAAAATTCTGTCATCATTTACTCCATAGATATTTCAACCTAGATTCCAAATTCAGCTGCTCCACACATCGACGCATGCGCCATTTTGGAAACGTCAACATTTATTTAGATATTCATTAGATATTTCATTGGATATTCACAGATTTGTATAACTACGGTTGCAGACTCACAATCAACTTGCTCTCCAATGTTCTGGGTTCACGGCTTATTTAACAGCAGCTAATGAGGCATCTATGTATATATATATGTAAGAATGTTGATAACAGTTTCGGTTCCCAATAACTTCCACTGTATGGGCATACAATACAATGGAAGTCAATAAGAACCTAAATTATTTGGTTACCAGCATTTTATCTTCTTTTGTGTTACACATACAGGTTTGGAATGACATTGCGGTGAGTAAATGATGACAGAATTTACATTTTTGGATGTATCTATCAAATCTAAACTACTTGATTTTTTTATTTAGTCACAAAATGTAACTATTATCGCCCAGTTCTTTATGTGAAGTTGGATATGTATGTCCAACTTCATCCACATTCACACTCAAAGCGGTACTATAGCAAATCTCAACTACTTGATTGCTTGTCTCATGATTCATCATGATTGTCTGTAAAGCTGATTTGAAACAATGTGTATTTTGACTTGACTTGCAGTCAGACATTTCTAATCTAAGAAACTAAGTGTGTCCCTTATTTTCCACGGCTAAAGGGCCTCTGGTTCTAAAATGTGCCCGGGTTAAAACCCTGTAATGATCAGAGGCTGAGATTAAATGTTGGGATTGAGGCACCCTGCATGGGGTTTAGGTCATATTCTGACAACCTCAAAGACAATGACTTGAGTAAAAGAAAAGTATATCACTCCAGACGAGTGAGACTTTATAGGAGACCGTTCTAATTATACACAAGTGACCAGAACAATGACTAGACCATATAATGATGCCATGAATGTACAGAGATAGAGAGAGGAAAAGGAGGAATGGAGACACAGGAAAGGGGCACACGTGCATCAGCTGTGGTAGAAAGAGATTTGCACTTTTCCCTGGAGCGATCTGTCAGATCTGCTCTTCACAGCCAGGCGGAGGCGGCTGATCTGGGTCAGGAGAGAGAACTTTGCTCAGTGCTTCTCTCTGCTGGTCTCTCTAACTGAGAACACAAGTATGCACACATGCAGTAGACTTTAGTTTTTCATGTCTCGGTCTCCATTCTGATTTTGATGCCCTTCATAGTCACTGTATATCCTGTAATACGGTTATGTGGGTGAACTGGAACTAAACTGTGAACTGGCTACAATATTTCAAGGGAGGGATAATGTAGTCAGCCTGTTACGAACTGCTCTGAGACACAAAGGTTGAATCATTCTTAATCAAACACAGGCAAAGGGTCAAGGACAGGAAGGCAGTCCAAACAAACAAACAAACAAACAAACAAACAGGCAGGGTCAGAGGCAAAAACGGATTCCAAGAAACAGGCAAAAATCCAAGAACCAAGAGACAATGAAACCAGGGAGAATGCTAAGAAATGCAGTATAAACACTAAACAAGACTTTGCAGGGAATGAATGAGTGTACATGGTTTAAGGCTGAGACTGACAAGGTAATGAGACACAGGTGGATGCAATCAGGGATGATGAATCCGGGCAGTGAGTTATGGGAAATGTAGTTTGTGAGGGAATGACAATAGTCTGATGTGGAGTGCCCTCTGGTGGCTCTCAAGGGCACTCCAGCTGGTGACCGTTAGACATATTTTACATTTAATGTTTTCTATGGGGAGTATTATTTGCTTTTAGCCAAACTGAACAAAACAGGATTAAACCAGGAATCACGATTTCCCGTTGGACCAATATGAAGATGCATTTTAAATAAATTATGGAATTTTATTACTTTTTATGATTTGAGTTGAAATTATTTGTGATATACGAGAGACTTGAAACAAGCACTACAATGTAGAAAAAAGTCTATTGCACAGTTTATCAAATATTGCATGAACATATCTGACCACCAAATGTCTTTTGTAAAAACAAACAAGAAATGTTTTCAGCTTATAGTCTTTGGATGTCTGAGAACAATTAATAGTTTTAAAATCCCAGGTAATATACAGTGCCCTCCACTAATATTGGCACTCTTTGTAAATATGAACAAAGGCTGCTGTGAAAATAAATCTTCATTGTTTACCCTTTTGAGCTTTCATACATAAAAAAAAATCACAAAATTCTAACCTTTCATTGAAGTAAAACAATTAAAAGTGGGAGGAAACTCACATTGTGAATACATGTTTTTCTCCAATGCATGTTGGCCACAATTATTGGCACACCTAGAAATTCTTACGAGTAAAATATCTCTGAAGTATATTCAAAAACATCAGGGTGACTATAGGAGCATGAAATTGTCCAGCCATGACTTCCTGTTCCACAGGAGTTTAAATATGAGGAAACACAAAAGGCCAAATGCCCTTAATCATTCATCACAATGAGTAAAACCAAGGGGCTGAACTGAAGAGAAGCACCACCAACATGGATCTGGGAATCTGAAGGATCTGGAGAGATTCTGTATGGAGGAATGGTCTCGGATCTCTTGTCAGGTGTTCTCCAAACTCATCAGGCATTATAGGAGAAGACTCAGAGATGTTATATTGGGAAAAGGACGTTGCAATAATTTGGTGCCAATAATTGTGGCCAACGTGAACAAGAGAAAAACATTTCATAATGTTTCAATTATTTTACTTCAATGAAAGGTTAGAATTTTGTGAATTTTTTTAATGAAAGATCAAAAGTATAAACAATGCAGATTTCTTTTCACAGCCGCCTTTGCTCATATTTACCAAAGTTGCCAATATTAGTGGGAGGGCACTGTAAATAAAATACTTCAATTTAATTCCAAATGTAATGGTTCTGGTGAGATTCTGAAGTATGCATTAAATGTACACTTTTTACTATAATATATATATTTTTTTAAATAAATAAGAAATAGGCAGCTCCTCACAAGAATCCATGAAAAAATGCCTTTTCTAATCTGAAACTGAGAATCTGATACTTAAGGAAAGAAAACAAACACACACAAACAGACACACACACTGTAGCTCTGATGCACAATCATACCACATTTAGGCTTCTCAAAAGCAATCAAACAAGTGCAAGAGGAAAAAAATAAAAAGAAGACAGAAGATGATGAAGTGGAATGGAAATTGATGGTATCTTTTCCAAAGCCCAACAGTATGTAATAACAAGCCAGTGCATATAGAGCCCACTACTTCAAACAACCTGTGAAATTAGTGCATTGCAGCAATGGATGAATCAAAAGAGAAGAGAGACAGCAGTAAAATAATGTTGTGTTAAGAGAGAATGATATGAGAGAGGGGAAGAGAGAGAGATTCACACTGGAACGAATCAAGGCCCTCGCTTTCAAATGAAGCTAAGGAAATATAGGTCACACATCTCCAGTGGCTGATTTCCTCAGAACCAGCGACACAGAGAGCGAGAGAGGACACCCAATTCATGTCATCATGAAACATGAATTCTGCTCTGACCTGGAAGAACACACACACACGACACATCAAATTATCTTTAATTTCTGCTCTGTAAACATCTGCTGAAGCTCCTGCCACCTGTCAACAAATCACATTCGTAATCGTTTCACATTAAATTTCTAACCAACAACTTCATATACGGAAACACCAATATTACAATTGTGCCTGATACTGAAAATAACCATAAAGATAACCAACAAATGGCCAATATCAAAATGATATAAGTTGTCTAAACAAAATTATAAAAAAATATATATATATATATGAAAAGGCTACAAGTTAATTTAGGCATAATAACATTATAATATACAAAATGAAAACTACAAAAAGACAATCCACCATCATGTGGATGTCTGATATCCTGAATATTTGTCACAATTAAGGTGAACTTTCAACTGAAACCTCACCTCACAAGAATCCATAAGAAAACTGAATATTCATTTTGAGATCATGTAACTGATATTAAAACAACTAGATTAGTGGGTGTTGGACGATGTTAATCTAAATGTAAAAATAGGTCAAATTAGATGCAATAAATGTCCATATAAAAGCAATAAAGGATACATACAATTTGGTACCAATACATGAGTTCCTATTTTATATATATCATCAGATTTCCTAGAATTCTATAAAAATAGCCAACAGCCATACAAATGTAAATGGCATGCCAACATCCATTCCATTCAGAAGTTCAGAGATAGTCAGTGTTTACTCTATTAGCTTTGTTCTTTTATTTCTCCATTTTCCCCCTCAATCCTTCAGCACTCTTTTCTCTGACTTCCTGTCCTTTTCTGCTTTACCCCCCCAGCCCATGTTTATAAATAGGTCTCTGTGTCTGGTGAGAAACAGTTTGAGTTGGCTCTCTCCACTAACCACTGCTGATGTTGCTTCAGATTGTGGACATGCCAAAGTGGCACAATTGTGTCTGAAAGTATTCGTTTTTGTCTAAGTAATTCTAAGTGCAGAGACTCAAGAATTTTATAAAGAAATTAAATTAAAGCCAGAATTTGACCTAAAAAAGAAAAAAAGAAAAGCCCCGACCGGACAATTCCCACAGCTCAGGTGATTGTGTGCACATGAAAAAAAAAAAAAATTACTACAAAACCAAATTTAATGCAAACCCCAAGTTTTACACACATACACTCACACTCTCAATTGGACACTCTTTTCAGTACTGAGTGTTTTCAAAAAAATGATATTTTCTCTAATAGAATAGAATATCCATCCATGATTTTAGGATTTAGACCTACTCTCACACAGTGTTTACATTTCCTCAAGGCCAAGAATAAGTGAGCAACTCTGGTACTCTTGACATCAAAGGTCAAGGTTGGGTTTGCCAAATTGTTGTGACCACAGGATGCCAGATTGGAAGAAATTCAGTCGCAGTTGATTTGGCTGTTACACCCAACACCATTATGGAATGGTATTCTTTGGATAAAAAAAGTCTTCCAATAAAATCTGCTTTACTAAACATACTTTATTTATTTATTTATTTTAAATTATGAATCTTAAAGAGATGGAGTTTGAGGAGATTGTAGTTTGAACTGAGATTTTAAAAATAGAACCTCCTCTAAAGATGTAGGCCATCATCTATTATATAATTCAGTATACTTCAACTTTAATCTCTGGTCTACATTAGAAAATTGCTTTGAAAAGGAAGCAAGTCTACTATATACACTCACCGGCCACTTTATTAGGTACCCCATGCTAGTAACGGGTTGGACCCCCTTTTGCCTTCAGAACTGCCTCAATTCTTCGTGGCATAGATTCAACAAGGTGCTGGAAGCATTCCTCAGGGAGTTTGGTCCATATTGACATGATGGCATCACACAGTTGCCGCAGATTTGTCGGCTGCACATCCATGATGCGAATCTCCCGTTCCACCACATCCCAAAGATGCTCTATTGCTCTAACAATGCTCAGGTAGGCCGTGGCATTTAAACGATGCCCAATTGGCACTAAGGGGCCTAAAGTGTGCCAGGAAAACATCCCCCACACCATTACACCACCACCACCAGCCTGCACAGTGGTAACAAGGCATGATGGTTCCATGTTCTCATTCTGTTTACGCCAAATTCTGACTCTAACATCTGAATGTCTCAACAGAAATCGAGACTCATCAGACCAGGCAACATTTTTCCAGTCTTCAACTGTTCAATTTTGGTGAGCTCTTGCAAATTGTAGCCTCTTTTTCCTATTTGTAGTGGAGATGAGTGGTACCCGGTGGAGTCTTCTGCTGTTGTAGCCCATCCGCCTCAAGGTTGTGCGTGTTGTGGCTTCACAAATGCTTTGCTGCATACCTCGGTTGTAACGAGTGGTTATTTCAGTCACTGTTGCCCTTCTATCAGCTCGAACCAGTCTGGCCATTCTCCTCTGACCTCTGGCATCAACAAGGCATTTCCGCCCACAGAACTGCCGCTCACTGGATGTTTTTTCTTTTTCGGACCATTCTCTGTAAACCCTAGAGATGGTTGTGCGTGAAAATCCCAGTAGATTAGCAGTTTCTGAAATACTCAGACCAGCCCTTCTGGCACCAACAATCATGCCACGTTCAAAGTCACTCAAATCACCTTTCTTCCCCATACTGATGCTCGGTTTGAACTGCAGGAGATTGTCTTGACCATGTCTACATGCCTAAATGCACTGAGTTGCCGCCATGTGATTGGCTGCTTAGAAATTAAGTGTTAACGAGCAGTTGGACAGGTGTACCTAATAAAGTGGCCGGTGAGTGTATATATATATATATATATATATTTATATATATATATATATATACGTATATGCTCTGTATATGATTCCAAAATTACATTCCAGGCACTAGGACCATGGGGTGACCCAGTCTAATAAAGCATGCCTCCTTTCTAATGTTGCTGTGGGGACAGGAGGTGTGGACTGTTGAGTCACCAAAATGATAACCTGAACTGTCACCGCAGAGCAGACAGCAGAAAAAGGGGTTAAGATAGGTTGAAAGAAAGAGGAGTATGTGCTTCTGTGTTGTTCTTTAAAGGGTCACTGAGCTTTCAGTATCTCCAAAAAACACCCCTGGGCTCCTGAGATGCTTTAAGGCGATGACACATTAGGATGTTGGGCAGAGATAAGGATATTAGTGGGTGGGTCAGACGTGTATTTTGGGGGGCTTATATGCTCCACTGCATCTTACATGTATTACATCATTTAAAATATCAGTTTACGCACAACTCCCCTGGGAGGGAAGTTTAACCTCTGACCCCTACATTAACACTGGCTAAGGCTATTACTCTTTTTCTTTTTACACGGCTTATTATTTTGGACCTATGGACTAATGGATGCAAGCCATTTCTAGGGACCAGAAAATCAAAAGACAAGTTGCTGTTGACTTGGTCCAGTTAACAACCACCTTTCAATGCACTTGCAAACACAGAGACCAACCGCACAAAATAACACAGTCTCATCCCAAGAAGTCATATAACTGACGTCTTGGGACGTCTTTTGACCATACGTCAATATCCGCCTTTTTAGGGTACCCTTAAACGTCGGTTTATGGCGATCCTGGGACGTCACCCTAACTGACGCTTTACCTTTAACGTCAGTTAGGTGACGGGGTAGGTTTAGGGGTAGGTTTAGGTCTGGGGTAGAGTTAGGATCCGATAACGTCATCTAACCGACGTTTAAGGGTACCCTAAAAAGGCGGATATTGACGTATGGTCAAAAGACGTCAGTTATATGACGTCTTGGGATGAGACTGCGCTGCACAAAACACCTTAGAAACCCCATTGGAAACACCTGCCAACCACCTGCAACTCCCATCTTGGCAGCCATTTTTGCATGGGCAAGAACCATCTAATTGTACTCATGCTAGCTGATGTATCACAAGCATCGTAGTTATCTGGACCACTTGGAAAGACCAGCAATTAGAGACAGGTTTCACCATAAATGCCCCATAAATTAAATTAATAGCCATTCCAGATAGTGATCTGTGAAGGATCCAAAGATCAATTTCTCCTGCTCTGTTCCATAGACAGAAGTTTCCTATTGGCCATCATATAGCCCATTTTTTGCAGTTTCTTGACTTATAGCATGCCAATAAACACATGGATTCCAACCCCTCTCTCAGGTACAATATCAGTGTACTTTGCATCATAAATTAATGTCATTTACTCACTAAGCCTTGTGTGCTGTCCACTCTGACACAGATTAAATGCTGACTGCTTAAAACCATTTGAAACATAGCATGTGCTCAAGAGGATAAATGGCTTAATGGGGATGCTGTAATTCAGTATTAGATCAAATGAAGGTGTTTGTAGATGTGCAAAGAGTGTGTACAGTCAGCGAGAAGGAGCAATGACAAAATCATCCAATCAAGTAAGATTTGGGCATCCCAATCTAATGGTATAGAGAGATAAGCAGAAATGAAACAAATAGTTTAAAAAGATATTGTGAGGCCTGTTCTGCAGAATTCAGATCAGGTAAACAGAACCACCATGCATTCACTCAGGGTGACATGTTCATTGTGAGCCCTTGCATATATGTTCCTGAGCAATTCCTATCAGGCTCAAGGTGAATGCTCTGAATATGGAATGTGGTGATAATCCCAATTATGTCCGGATAGCCTTCACAACACAGTCACGCGCTTGCTTTGAGAGATTTCATGTCATTGATTTATAACAAATAATGAAGATGCATGAAAATCAACAATTTGGAAAATGTGAGAGGTTTAGAAAACCTTGCATAGAACCCTTGGAGAAGCATCATATCAGATAGAGACCCTGCCTCTGCTTCAATGCGCGAGCCCCTTCCCCCCTCACGCGCGCCACAGCCCAGGCGAGCGCGAGACACCGATGCACGCGACATCACCATAGACTACTGTCAACGTGTGAAATAACGAACTGGTCGCTTTTAATGAAACAATTCAATGACAAACAGTAAAACGCTTGTATGTATGTATATGTAAACGGAATGACACTGTTATAGGAGGAGACGGCATTACATGCAACATCCTGAGGCACAGCCAAGGATAATTATCCACCGGTCTTTACATCATAAGACTACTGAGGACATTATTTCACAAATATAGCACATAATCTATTGTTTTTGCATTACACATAAAGCACAACAGATGAAATGACACATTCCCTTCATTATAAAAATGAGCCCACCTCTGCGAAGAAGGTCTCCATCTTCCCTCAGAGGATGCAAGAGGATCCAGCTAATCAGTCACAAAACTGCAGAGGATTCGAGAAACCTTTGACAAGATGTATGTCTGTTCTGCAGTTGCTTTCCATTCACGAATGTTTACGAAGAGCAGGGAGCTGCAGTCCTGCGTGAGGTGGCAATTCGAACAACTGATGGCGCGAGAAACGGCCGTTGGCAAATAACAGCCGGTGGGGAAAAGAAAACGCTCAGGTGTTTCGTTTCTGTAAGTGTCTTTTCTATTTACTCGAAACGCCGGTGTCCAAACACATGCCTGGCAGACTCCGGTGTCCGCACCAGAGCAAATGAGCCAGTGTCCGCTCGCGCATCTCCGGTTGGGCGGCGCACCGCGCGCAAAGACAACCCCCCAAGTTTGCCCTTTTTACCGTGCAGCATACCGGTAGTAAAATGAAGAAAATATGGCTGCGCAGAAATAAATATGACCGAAATTACAGCTATTCTCTGAATCAATAATACAGCATACAGTATAGTGCGCTTTTGATGCGTTATTGATGCACTACATGAAGTGAGACCGAAAGCGGTATATGTTAAAATACAGTACAACAGGCTTCAGCCAGATTCCATCATCTGAATGATCAGAAATCCCATGTGTTGGATGTGGTACTACTGCTTGCGCCTCAGATGGGTTTCCATGGTAGCACTACTGACACATATTTCTGCATGCGCCATGCAGTGGGTGGGGTAGAGCAGATTCACTCATCAATTCACATAGAAGGTGTTGCGGTGTCTGCAGGGCAGGCTTAGTGCTCTGAAAACAAGTTCATATTTGCAACATCTTCAAACTAAATTAAGAGCCAGTTTGGTCACTCTCTGCATGAAAGTCAAATATAAAGCAGATGGTAGATGTATTAAATCATTAAACTCTTATCTCCCACAGCTTGAGAGACATAAATATAATCCGGATTCATTAGCCCAAGAAGAAGAGTGTAATTTAAAATTTTCATTGATACATAATTGTCTAAGATGACCATGACCAAAACTATATGTGCAATGTTTTTAAATGATTTGTTCTTAAAAGAAGTTCTTAATAGTTTTACATGTACATGCAAATACACAAAGACACAATCATTATTTCCATTTTTTTTTAAAGTGTTAAAAACATTTTACCATGTAAAAGCATTGTTTTTGTTTTTTTACAAACATCGCTTGACTTCCTGAAGTCATTATGACATTTACTTGTGGTTATACCGTTTGACAATCTGAACTAACCATGTCATAGCAAATTAAATGATATTTTAGGAGACTGAGCTAAACACAGTGAAGAAGATAAAGGGCATTACAATGACAATTTTTAACTTAAAAAAAGAGTTTTTAACATTTTAATCAAGAACTATATTCTAGTTATTGTATGAAAAACCTTTTTTAGTGTTTATATTTTATTTTTATGTTGAGGTCCAAACACAACAAAAGAAAAAGTAAGACACTTGAGTACAAACCTGTAAATTCTCTCGGCCTTAATGTAACTTCAGTGCTGACTCTATAGAGTTGTAAATCTTTGTGATGTTTTCAATTAGAGGAGACAAAGAGCAGGTTTTCCTGAGGACTTACAAGCCATTTGATAGACATGTTTCATTCAGCACCTAATAGCACACTAACTGTAATAACAGCACCCCTGGAGCAATGTGGGACGGACTTCATGTCATTCTCAGAGTTAAAATACTGTATTTATCGAGCAGAATTATGATGAGAACTGGGTTACCTTTAAACTTTTAACATTTGTGTTATTCAGATCCTTAACTGTCTTAAATGTACTACCTCTGCCTCCTTTTTTTCAGGGTGGAAATTATGGGGTTCTACTACTACACAAATACACACAGACAATCTTTTTCTTTTGGTCCAAATAAACATCTTGAGATATTGGAATTCTTTCTTTCTTCTTTTTTTTTCTTTACCCTATTTGAAGACGAGTCATCAGAAAGCTAAAAGATTAATTCATTGCTTCAAGCTAACTGTAACTTCACCCCAAAGAACATTAAATACATTTCAGAAGGTGCCAAAAAGTCTCAGATGATATTCATGACGCACGAGCATGCATTGTAATCCATGCAAGACAAAGTATATCAATACATTGTAGCATGTGTGTTTGAGTCAAACACACATTGAAGATTGATGACTATATCATCTGACAAACAAAAGCTGTGAAGACAACAATGTGAAATCCCTATGGTCACTTACATCACTAAATTAAAGTCATGCTCATTTTACACCCTAAAGCACACATGCACACACACACACCCTTTTAGGTTATTTTTCTTTTTTTGTCAAAAAGAGTATCATCTATGCGAGTGGCACCACCTGTTCCATTATGGCTTTTAACCTGCGGTCGTTTGGGAGAATAGGTGAGGGGGATTGGTTACATAATTTTTTGCAATTTGATTTTAGGCAGTCAAATAGCTTTAGTAGTGACACCGATCGAGCTTCCTGGCAACGAGAACCAAAATAATATTCATGCTCATCTATTTATATGATGGCAAGAAGCACGATCGCCTGTGCTCCAGACATTCAGACTATAGAGCCCAGAAGCGGCTTCCACTGCCCAGGCCTCTCTATTGTATTCTCATGCCTGTCACTGGAGGCCCTGAAGGTTTTAGGGGCCCCCCAGTAAGCGGTGTAGCCTGCAGCACACCACCCGTATTAAAGTCGCCTCTTTGTCTCCTCCAGCCTTTTATCCCTTGCCTCCCATTGTGGGACGTGAGCTGGGGTCACACCACTGTAACAGAGCCTCACGTTCAGAGGAAGCTTGTCTCTTTTGTTTCATCTTGCTGAATGGAGCTGCTTAATTTTTAAGTGTTGGGGCAGTTCCACATGGTCCCCCCTTTCACTAACATCACTCTCCTACTGTGACAACTCAATTTAACGTGAATGGGCTTCTTAATCATTCACCTGATGCTTTGCTTTCAACAAGCATGTGTTGCATGATGCTCATAAAGTCCCCCAAAACAGTAAAACAATAAAGTGACACACTGGCAGGCTTAAAGGAGGAAGATCCAGTAGGGTTCCAGGTTTAACAGATGAGCAAGAGACAGAGAAAATGTCTCGGTTACGTATGTAACCCTCGTTCCCCGAAGGAGGGAACGGAGACGTACGTCGAATGTGGCCGACTGAAAGGGAACTAGAAAACTGAGAGCCATATCCCAAAAGTGTACTTCAGAATCAAATGTCATTTTAATGTGACATCAATCGGACTCGCAGGGTGATGTCATTTTAAGCGGATATAGGCAGATGAGAAGAATGTGATATAAATGTGACGAGCCCTGCGGTTGGACCATCATAGATTTTCTGCACAACTGGTTTTGTCCAATAAGACCAGATTACATAACAGGGTTGTGCCCCTAAATAACGAATAGAACAATTGGCTCCTAATTGTTCGCATCTATTGTCTTAATTGTTCTATTCTTTATTTTGCCCAAACATATGGAGAAACAGATGAGAGACAAAGACAATCATCACAGTATCTTGGGCACCACTGACAAGTTTTGCAACTATAACAACCATGTTGCCATGCCAATAAAATAAGTATGTTTTTTTTGTAATAGGGCTGTGATGCGCTGACGTCAGATGGCACATGGACAGTTTTCAAATATGAGAGGTTGTTGATGAACTGAGGAGTGCTGTCTAGGGTGTATTTATGCACAGTTCTGTTCTGTTTAATGTCCAACTGTCCCCGAGTCATTGCAGGGATGGATTATTTTAAGTAAGAGTTGAGTTGAGTCCCCTGGGCTAGAACTTAAACTGTTTAAAAAAAATAGTGGCATCTGAATGAGCCACCTGAGCAAATAGTACCAGCATTAAGTTGCAAAACAGTTAAACAGGCACATTTCAATTCTATTCTTTTTTTAAATACTTTCAGGCTTGATCTTCTCGCTTGAATATGCTTTCTCCTCTCTGCAGCCTGGTGTTTTTTACTGCCGAATCAGAAAGTAGTAAAAGCTGGTCGATACTGTTGTTATTACTGGGGTGAGAAACAAACAGATTACTGTCAATCAAAGGCACTAGCCAATAGCCATCACCATAAATCCCTCTGATTCAGTGAACCAACAGAGGCCTTAGCGTAATGAGATTTTCCTTTTGTCTAAAGCATAAGAACAGATTCAAATCTCACAGTGCTTCTAGCAATATGGTATATCTCCCCCAGTTTTGTTTATAATGCACGAAATTATGTAACTTATATGGTTAGTTACCTATTAGAAAAAACTAAAGAATCAAATAGTTGTGAATCAAATTGGAATTTGGAAATAGTTTGCCTACAAATATTGTAATCTCCACAGGCAATGGCCCAAAAAGAAACATTCAGGTGCCTATGTATCTGTTCATGGGAACAGAGACAGACAGACAAGAGTCTCTTGGGTAAGATGACATGAGACTGGCGGCAGTATTAAAATTGAGAAAGAGATGTCAAGACAATTCTCACTTCTCATAGTGAAATAAATGTATAGGAAAGCAAAAGCATTGTATTTTTGATCAAAATTGGTGATTTCAGAAATATGGTTAAAATCAAAATGTTCACACAATGTGCACACAGACAAAAATCGATATTGGAGTTTACAGGCAAAAAAGCCCAAATCATATTCTGGACTTAAGAAATGGCTCGGGTCTTTCCCTCAATGTATCTATGGGACATTTTCACATATTTAATGTTCAACAAGTTAGACCTGCAGATCACTTGGGAAGTTTAATAACCCCCAGTATTAGTTCCCAAGTGTTTGGTTTGTTCAAACCCATAAGCAATAATAACTGTGACACTTGCTTTGCTAAACAGCCATGTTTAGGTATTATATTTTGATGGAATGGTACACGTTTTAGAGAAATAAGCGAGCGCACATTTAGCTAGACGGCCACGAGAATGTTAATGCTGTAGTTAAGTGCTATGGGTGTTGTGTCTGGAGGCATAATAATGGTTCTGCAATAGACAGGGAGGGTGTATTTTATGATGCTAGAAATCATTTTCATTGATCGCTGGTGAGACTGTAAAAAAATCTGACAGTGTTTTTATATTAATCTTTTTTTATTTACCTTAATTCTTGGTATTAAAAAAATATGTTTAAACTGCAGAAAAAAAATATTTCTTCACAAAAGTTTAGGTAACTTTCAAAAGGTCTAGAATATATAGTCTCTAGACTGCCCTCAATTTTGGGTTGCATTAGAGAATATGTGTGTGATCTGAAACTATAACCGGTCCACAGGAAGAACATCCATGGGAAAGTGAATATGTTTATTGTGTTTACAGAAAGCTAAAAGAAAGGAATCAAGTTTAGAGTCCTCGGATCATCACAAGATTTGAAAGGATTGCAAACAGAAAGTGAACGGATTTATGATTTAATTAATTTATGAAGCACTATGAACAACGCAGAGAGTGTGTGATTCTGGTGTGAATGTATCAACAAACCTATTCTAATCTATTTATTGGAATGTTAGAATATGTTAACTTGCCATTAAAGATGCAGAAGCTTTCCATCTTCAAATTGTTATAAACCGTCCACAACTATAAGATACTAACTACAAAAATAAAGACACACACTTCAGCATGGCTTCCCTCACATTCCCATGCCAAATCCAAGATTATCCAATCTTTCAAATTTATTGAAAAAAAGGAATCTGCCCTCCAGCATACACTCTCTTCTATTATCCCTCAATACAGAAATGAATGCTTGTCCTATAAATTCATGTGTGCACCTTGATCCTCTACAATCCTTAATATGAAAATGTCTGAAGCATAGCACAGTAAAGCCCTGTGCCATAAAGCATATCTCCCTCACAAACATGCACACACTGCTCTCCAGACTGAAGCACGGACTACAGGAAATGAATACATGTGTGTATTCAGATCCAGCCTCTTCAAGACCTGCATCAGAGAGGAGGGCATCAAACGAGATAGTACTGTATCTATTTTCATGTTACTAGCATTTATTTTTCATTTGCTATTTAGTAATTTTTTCAGTTTCACTGGTCCATTTTCATAGTTAGAACAGGTGTATAAGACCATAAAAGATATTTTGAAGAACGTTTGGAACCAAACAGTTGTTTGGCACCATTGACTTCCATAGTAGAAAAAAAAAAATACTATGGAAGTCAATCAATGGTGCCAAAGTTCCAATCGTTCTTCAAAATATCTTCCTTTGTGTTCAGCAGAAGAAAGAAACTCATACAGGTTTGGAACAACTTGAGGGTAAGTAAATGATGAAAGAATTTTCATTTTTGGGTGGAGTAGCCTATCCCTTTAAGACCAGGGAGGTTAATAAAGGCATTCTGTGGTGAAGCGATGTGAAAAATATCCACTTTTAACATGTTACAAAGTAAAAGTCCAGCTTCCGGCCAAACGGCCATATGCAGTCCACTTGAGCCTAAAGCGCAACTTACGTCGGAAGTAGCGTAGTGCGTCATGGCGTATAGCGTGAATTTACAGCAGTACGTCGCATTACTCGCAAAAGTCGAATCCGTATGTTCATTTGGCAGGACGCTAGTCATTTTATTTTATAAAGTTTTAAATATGAATATTTTTCTTACACAAACGCATCGCTTCACTTCAGAAGGCCTTTATTAACCCCCGGAGCCGTGTGGAGCACTTTTATGATGGATAGATGCACTTTTATGGACTTTTTTATGGTCTTATACACCTAGGATGACTTGAGGGTGAGTAAATGATGGGCTAATTTTCATTTTTGGGTGAACTATCCCTTTAATGCTTAGAGTAAATGTTGAGAAACTGTACAATGCTCCTAAAGGGTTTAAAACAGAGGCAGTAGGAAAGAGAATGTGTGTGTATACTGTAGCTGAATATGGTTCCCAGCAGCAGTTCAATTTAATTAAGGATCCCCAGAGGAATGACTTCATCTCTGAGTAAGAGGGGTCTCCACTTACCCCTGTTTCCCTTCCTTCCTCCTGTCAATCCCTGTATGACAGAATTTCATCTGAATCAGTCCTCAATATCACTAATGCATGCAGAGGTCAACATGGGCAAGCATGCTGCAATAAAACCACAATCATAAATCCTGTTTTTCATCTTGTGTGTTAAATGTTGGTAACTGGTGCTGCTACAAACACCACTACAGCAACCACTACAGGTTATCAAGTAATGCAATTTGTCTGACCCAGTTGAGTTTTTATAGAGTACTTGCCATGCCAAAAGTGATTGAAATAAAGTGATGAGGTACGCTTGTTGATGAGGTTATCTTCGTATTTAAAGTTGCTGTACACAATGTTAGCCATTCTAGAGCAGGCTTAGACACGCCCTCTATTCATACAATTTATTATTATTAATCACTATAAAAAACAAATATACAATTCTTATTTTTATGCAGTATTGCAGTATCTATTATAAATGGTTTATCCGTGCACATCATTTTTATTCATGTGCCCTTATAATCTTTTATCGAAATAACTTCCCTTCCCTTGCAATGACATCTCTTCTCTGATGACGTGTTTACTGGCGTGAGGGCGGGACCACCTGTCACTCAATTCCCGATGGAATTTCACAATATAGGGAAGAAAATACTAAAACAACTCCCATTTTTTTGCCGACTTTAACAGTTTATCAACTGAAAGAATTTACTTATGTTCAAGTTGTTTTATTATGCACTATATTTAGGTAGAAATTGTATGCATATTTCAAATTATTGTTGTTTGTGTGTACTAAAAGTTAATGAAGACCTGATTTCTGACGAAACCGACAGCTTTTACGCATAGTATTTTTTTTTACCTGTCAAGCAGAAGCAAAGGAAGCTTGGAGGGTGGGTTGCATCTGTTTCCCTCCAGCGATGAAAAGCTTTATTATCGATGTACACTCGTCTTGCTTTTTTTTTTTTTTGTTCCCAAAGACTTTTTGGCCTCTTTGTTTTCCTCTGTCTTAATTTCCCTCATCGAATATTTGTCTGTATAAACGGTTGTTGACAGATGAAAAATCGTAAACATTTTGCACCCTGCAAACTCATGAAAACCGCTCTTTTAACTTCCGGCTTGCCGTATATGGACTGCTCGCTGTGAACGCTCAAAATGATTGACAGGGATAAATAACCGGCCAGTTCTGATTAGCTAAACAATACTGAAATTAGGATGCAAAATGATTAACTGAAAGCGTCTTCTGAAAAAACAAAAAACACACTTTATTTTACTGTTTACAGATATGGGGATGTTATTTCAGTTATTTTAGGGATAATTATTTGCTTCATATTAAATATCGATTAGCCTACAGCACCTACTCAAAAACATATTTTGCTATATCAAAAGTAACAACAATTGTGTTTTATTTTATTCATTTTAAATTGCACAGCACTTTGGTACACTCTGTGTTTTTTAAGGTGCTTTATAAATACATTTTGATTTGATTTTGAATTGATTTACAATTGTACCACTATTTACATTCTATAATAGCTTTCTTGTCAATATATCAGGATGGGGGCATTTTTTTATGTTCTTTCCTTTTGAATACATCATGAATATCATGACAGAGAGTGCAAAACATATTTATAGGCTACTCCGTAATCCTCTACCATATTCCTTAATTTCAGCAATGAGCCAATAAAGAAACATTAATTTAACCTTTGTCCTAGTCCATTAGCACACTTTTTCTTCTGTGCCACCCGCATACACTTTGCGATTTCATTTAAACAATTTCAGCATGCATTTATTCTGCAGTTAGTATGCAACCAAGCAGTACAGTAGGCTACTATGATCTAAATATTGGCCTTTATCTAAAGTCATATCACTGTCTGCAGGCTTAAAATGATTTAAGAAGAAATTTGTACCATTCAGTTAATTTTTCATGTAGTCACAAGGTGGAGCTATTGTATAGTACAGGAGGGTTTAAACATTACCAAAATTTCACCACTAGAAGGTTAGCATGATTTGGCCTTTTGAAATGCTTGATACCTTTATCATCTCTGTTGTTTCTTGTTGGAAACAACAGGTCCAAACAATTGGTCCTGTAGTCAAAACATTCTGCAAAATGCTTAATTTGTTGTCCTGTAAAATACAACTAACTATGATGAATCACTTTTTACTGTTTAACCCTCAGTGTAATTTAAATATGCAGGTACAATTAATTATTTCTGTGTATTTTTTCTGGGTTATTGGGGTGGATGTTGTTTGTGGTATTTTCTAAAAGAAGACCCGCCCCCAAAATGCCATTGGCTCGTTTACACGGAAAACCTGCTTCTGATTGGACAGCAAATGTGTCACACAGTGGACGCGGCCTCTATACCGTGCGTCAAGAATCGAAACCAAAAATGGTTCAAATTGGAAAACAAAAGAGAACTTGGCATTTATAGCAGAGTGCGAATCATAAATCACCGCTGCTCACATTCGAATGAGGTAATATTTCATCCTAATAATATTTCTGAATAACGAATCGCCTTTTGTTGCTGCATAGCAGGTAGGTGTTTCTCAATGTGACGCGCATCTCATATTTTCCTCAGGCTTCTGTTGACATAAATAGCTGGTTGCCTCCTGCCAAGGATAAAAACACACCTTGGTTATTTTAAGTAAAGTATTAAAAGTTATTTAAGGATAATAAGCCTTCTAAATGAGACTATGCGACTGTGCTCTGTTTTGTGCCTTTTGCGAGAATGGACTGAATGTGTTTATGTTTTTTGCGCTTTCATCTATAGGAAGAGCAGAATTGGTCCCGTAGTCCTTTTGATTTCATAAATGAAATGGAGGGAGGTACAAGGTAAGAGTTGATCTTGTAATACACCGTGTTATATATTTAAATGCAGGGACGTTTCAGATAGCAATGTTTGTTTCTGAGAGGTAGGCATATTTGACAAAGCTGTCAAACTAGTCCAGCACTTGTTTTAAAACTGCTCACGTAATGGCAACAAAATCCAGTGATTTAAACCTAATATCTTTGGGTGAGTGTGTTATTTTATTGGTTTATTATACCGTGAATCATATTATGAGCGTGGGCCCACAGCTGTTGCGCAATGATGTTTTTGTGGGCTGGGTATTTTTTAATAACAGCCTGTCACGTTTATATATACTTGAATGACCTGAAAAGACAAATTAGACCACATTTATTCTATCATGTTTTGTGTCATACCCAAGTGGGTTGCTTATAATAAATGTTCTTTTAATCCAGAGGCACTAGAAGGGATAGTGTGTGACAGGAGATTGGGGGTCTGACAGCGGGATGGCCCACTTTGATACAGAGTACCAGCGCCTGGAGGCGTCCTACAGCGACTCCCCTCCCGGAGAAGAGAATCTACTGGTGCATGTTCCAGAGGGATCCAAATGTAAGATCCAAAATTTAAATAAAGCAACAGTGCCGCATAGTGTGTATGTCTATTGTATGACAGAATCATATGCTTTTATTCTTTTGGCAACCTTGCTTTAAATAAGGGGTTTTCAAACTGGGATCCGGGGATTCCCAGGGAGCCACAATGGAGTGCTAGGGGTCTGTGGAACAGGTTAGAGAAAAGTAGTGTAAAAAATATCAAAATAAACAATTGATAAAAAAAAGTTTCAACTAATAAACTAAATAAACAAATAAATAAATTGTGATTTTAAATAAACAAATACTTTTGATTACAATATATTACATTTGTAATATAACAGTATAATTTTTAATACAACAGGATAAACACAATATAACACAATCGACAGATTTATAATATTAATTTAAAACGCGAGTGCTTTATTTGCGCAAAAATAGTTTTCCCACTTTATTTACAACATATTAATCTCCAACACGCGTTCACGAGAGCACCACAACGCATTAAACCACTGGAGACACATGGATTACTTTAATGATGTCTTTACTACCTTTCTGGGGCTTGAAAGTGGTAGTTGCATAGGCTGTCAATGGAGGGACAGAAATCTCTCCGATTTCATTAAAAAGATCTTCACTTTTGTTCTGAAGATGAATGGAAGTCTTAATGAATAGAAGTCTTAATGAAGTCTCCATGTTGTTTTGTCATAAAATTCATAAATACATTTGTTTATTGCAGCTCCGTGGCACCACATTGAAAATCTAGACCTTTTCTTCCAGAGAATATCCTTTGCACACTGAAATGAACTGCTTGTTTATGGGTCATATAGATTTTCGTTAGATCAAGTAGATTGACCTAAAATTAGTCATTATAGTCAACATGTCTGATATTTTTCTTAACATTTAATAAGTCTATAATCTACACCAGAAGAATGGATTTACTTGTATGCTGCTGGGGGAAATATTTGAGCTTGTGTAAGTATCAATTCATTTATTAAACATGACATTTTTTGTGTAAAGTGATAGGACTCATAAGTGTTGTCTGTTAACAACAGATCAGTGATCACATTAATTTACCCTTCTGAATTGTCATGTAATATTTTATTATTCTAGGCAACTGGTGTTTGTGGTGGCATTCACAGTGTTCCTGGCTAACTGTGTGGACTATGACATCCTTTTTGCCAACAAGTTTGTTAATCACACTGATTCCTCAAAGGTTACGCTGCCCGATGCGTTTCTACCAGTGGACGAGTGCAGTGCTCGGTATATTTTATATATTAAATGTCACTAATGTGGCGTTAATGTTATTGCTTCTTACTACTTTATCAGTATAATCCATCATAAATCTAACCGTCCTTTGTTGACGTATGTTTTAGGATCCGTGACAGTGTTTCGGTCATCTTCATCCTTATCATATCAGGGGTCTTTTGGCTCCACCGTCTCGTCAAGTTCTTCTACAACATCTGTTGCTACTGGGAGATCAGATCGTTTTACATTAATGCCCTAAAAATGTCCACGGTGAGCTTTTCTGCTATTTACTAAAATGTTTTGGTTCTAACAGACGTTTGAGTCAGCACTGGAAGAAAGCATGTATACTCCACATTTATGAGTTCTTGCTGTCTTCTTGTCTCAGTAAGCCACTTAAATTGCTGATAATTTTCAGAGAAAACATACCAAAGGAACTGATGAAATTTGATTATTCAACCCATTTAAATGTTTAATCAGCCCTCTTCTTTTGGTAGGCGGACCTTCCTTATTTTACCTGGCAGGAGGTGCAGGCAAGGATTGTTGAGATACAGAAGGAGCACCAGATTTGCATCCACAAAAAAGAACTGACAGAGCTCGACATCTACCATCGCATACTGCGTTTCAAAAACTACATGGTCGCCATGGTCAATAAGTCACTTCTTCCTGTGCGCTTTCGTTTGCCTCTGCTGGGCGACACTGTTTTTTACACCCGTGGCCTCAAGTATAACTTTGAGTTGATTTTCTTCTGGGGCCCTGGATCTCTTTTTGAAAACGAGTGGAGTTTGAAGTCAGAGTACAAGCGTGGAGGGAACCGTTTAGAGCTAGCAGATCGTCTGAGCTCACGGATCTTGTGGATTGGAATCGCCAACCTTCTCTTGTGTCCAGTTATCCTGATTTGGCAGATTCTCTACGCGTTCTTCAGCTACACTGAGGTGATAAAGCGTGAGCCGGGAAGCCTGGGTGCTCGATGTTGGTCTCTGTATGGCCGTTTTTACCTCAGACACTTCAATGAACTAGACCATGAGCTAATGTCACGCCTCAGCAAGGGCTACAAGGCCTCCTCCAAGTACATGAACTGCTTCATGTCACCATTGCTGACGGTGGTGGCCAAGAACGTGGCATTCTTTGCTGGCTCCATACTTGCGGTTTTGATTGCTTTGACTATTTATGATGAAGATGTATTGGCTGTGGAGCACGTCCTCAGCAGTATCACATTACTTGGGGTCGGCATCACAGTCTGCAGGTGCGCAAAGAGAGGAAAAGATAGTATTTTACAGCTAAGAGTTTTGTGCTCATTCTTTCCTCCTTTTTCTGAACCAGGTCATTTATCCCAGACAAGCATATGGTGTTCTGTCCAGAGCAGCTGCTTAAAGTGATCCTGGCACAGATTCACTACATGCCTGATCATTGGCAGGGAAATGCCCACCGCTATGAGACCAGAGACGAGTTCGCACAGCTCTTTCAGTACAAGGCTGTAAGTCATGCAGCAGTTAAAGGAATTCTTCTATTTGTACCCAACACCAGTGTGCTATTATTGTTAATGAAAACCAAATGATAACATTTTCGTTAACTGAAATAAAAATTGAATTTGGAGAAACATAATTACAGTTTTATAACTAAAATAAAATGGACCAAAAAATTCATTTTAGTTTTTGATACACAACATACTATACATTACAGAATCAAGACATGATTATGGTGGCGATAATGCCATTTAAATAGTGCAAATGACGTTTTGGGAGTTTTGTTGAGTCCCCTTCTGAATGTGATTAATAAATAAACAATAATCAAGCAGTTAAATAATTAATCAAATTAATAAATTAACCTCAATTCACAGTAACTTTGGCAGCCCTAAAATATTCATTTACAAATAAAATGGCTGCCGATTTATTTATTTAACAAGAATATGCTGAAAAACAAACTAAATTGAAACAACAAGAGTTGTTTAAAAATTAAACTCAAAGGGTTAAATTTGAAAGTAAAAGTATTGAAACTGAAATAAAAACTTGAACCCTGCCTAACGCAAGCATCTGCTCCCCTTCTCCCTGTGTTAAAGTTGCAATGAAACAGAAGTAGTAACAGTTTTCTTTTCTGTACTGTGATTTGAAACGAAAAGAAAAAAAATGTTGGGTGGGAATTTGATTTCTATCTATCAGTTGTTGATTGGATGCATACGTACTTGCAGTCAATTGTAAGAAAGGTTTAAGCAGACTAAATCTTTGAAGTCGTCAGAGGCTTCTCGCACCAGAAGATTGAGTTTTGACATTTTGATTAAAAATTGTGTAGAAAAAAATCTAAAAATGAAACGATTCTATTCACAATTCAATCAATAGCATGCAGTTAGAAAATTGATTTTCATTTCATTGATCTCTTGTTCTTGTAGGTGTTTATTCTTGAGGAGCTTTTGAGTCCGGTCATCACTCCCTTCATTCTCATTTTCTGCTTGCGCCGCAAATCTCTGGAGATCATCGATTTTTTCCGAAACTTTACTGTGGATGTGGTCGGTGTGGGTGATACTTGCTCTTTTGCACAGATGGATGTCCGTCAACATGGTCATCCTGCAGTAAGTGACACATTTATTTCATTTCCACTTTGTTTCATTATTGTACTTTTTTTAGTAGATAGATGTATCATCCTAGTTCTCTCTTTATTGCTGACTCTGATGTTGTTTTCGGTCCACTATAGTGGATGTCTGCTGGGAAAACAGAGGCCTCCATCTATCAGCAGGCAGAAGACGGGAAGACAGAACTGTCACTCATGCACTTTGCGATCACAAATCCACACTGGCAGCCCCCTCGGGAGAGCACACATTTCATCAGTCTTCTGAAAGAGAAGGTGCACCGCGAGGCCGCCGGAGGACAGCAGGGAATCATAGCAGAGAATCCTATCTTTACCTCAACCCATTCACTACAGTCTGATTCAGAGGTATTCAAATGACTGGACTGCCAACATCTATCAGATTAATACATTTAATATGATGATTTCTAATTGCAAATATTATCTTTTATTAATACTTCATATTATTAGTCGCTATGATTGAAAAATGGATTAAGTAGAAAACCCACTTTTAAGTTCAAATATAATATGATTACACACAAATAATTGGATGGATTATTTTTCTAAGGTCTAATTTTGGTTCTGTTTTCATTTCAGCCTCGCAGTCTTATTGCAAATCTCCTGATTGGACCCCCTTCCCTTGTCTCGCTGCATCTTGGTCGAGAGGGCTCCATCAATCCTGTGTCCATTGGAGTGAGTGAGGGAGCTTCCGCCCTCCGATCCCTCTCTCCGGTCAGCGCGAGTCTACACCTCCGAGGCAGCCACCCATCCGCCAGACTGGCACGACAGGACCATCCTGTGGTGACTGGGCGAGCAATGACAGGCTCTGGGTAATGATTCAATAAAAGTGTAATATAATCATTAACATACCCTATATAATATACTAATAGTCATGTGTTGTTATAAAATATTATTAATAATAATTATATACTTTTTCAGCTTTAATTATGTTTTTTCTTGTGTATTCTAAGCCTAAATTTAGGACATTTATTGTGTTTTAATTGATTTTCTGAACTGCACACTAGACATTTTGTTGTGCGGAAAGCGCTTTACGTTAAAATTAAAATTTAGATTAGAGTTAAAATGTATGTACATAGTATACACACCTGTTGAGAAAATTTGTGCGCAATTATTTGTGAATGAGTCCGGTTAAAGTCCGTTTTTTTTTTTCTTAAAGATGTCTTATTAAGAGGGAAGCCAAATTAATACAGTACAGCTTGTTAGAATCACATACTTTTTTTAAATAGCAATTTAGACAACATTTAGATACAATTTCAGAATTGGTGATCTGTATATGCTATTGTTCAAAAGTTTGGGGTCAGTAAGATTAAAATAATAATAATACATTAATACTTTTATTCAGGAAGGGCGTTAATTCACAATTGATTAAAAGTAGCAGTAAAGAAATGTTTAATGCTACAAAAGATTTATATTTCAAATAAATGCTGCTCTTTTGAACTTTCTATTCATCAAATAATACTGAAAAACAATGCATCATGGTTTCCACAAAAATATTAAGCTGTTTGTTGACAATAATAAGAAATGTTTCTGAGCACCAAATCAGCATTTTAGAATGATTCATGAAGGATCACGTGACAATGATGCAGTATTGATGCTTAAAACTCAGCTTTTTATAACCGGGAATACATAACAATTTAAAATAAATTAAAATAGAATAAATTGTAATAATATTTCATAATATTGCTGTTTTTTTTTTTTATATATATTTTTATATTTTTTAATAAATGCAGAGTACAAGAGACTTCTTTCAAAAACTCTTTTTTTTTTTTTTTACCTATTCCAAACTTTTGAATGGCAATATATTTATCTGTATAGCTGGAATCAGGTTAAAATTGTCCCTGCCTGTGTAAAAATTATTTGACTATCATTATATCGGTCATTTGTTCTCCCTCTTAACTCTTGGATTGTCCTTGTCTAGCACTGACGCCCGTACCATCAGCTCTGGCAGTAGTGCCTGGGAAGGCCAGCTAACCAGTATGATCCTATCAGAATACGCCTCCACAGAGATGAGCATCCATGCTCTCTACATTCATGAGGTAAAGCAACAAAAATCTATCGATTCTATTATACATGTATGGAATTTAGCAGCAGCTTTTTTCCCACTACCTACAATTCCCATTGTTATCCGCTTTTTCTTTACTAATCCATCCAAATCAACCAATAGCGTTTGGGATGTTGTCTGGTTCTGTTGAAAAATGTCAGTCTGTAGTCTGCACCTGAAGATTAGTAACTATATTGAATGTGTATGTAGATGCATAAGCAGCAATCGCGAGGTGAGCTGTCTCGACACACCTGGCACAGACAGGAGAGTGACGAGAGCAGTGAGAGTGTCAATGAAGACATGGAAGCTGCTCGCAACTTTCCCCGTTCCAGCACTTTCCCTAGTGCCACCAACTCACACCAGCAGGGGGCAGCACATCACAGCGGCAGCCAGCGACGCTTCGACGGAACCTCAGGTACTAGAAATGACTGTTAACAGATCACAAGAACGAAAATATGACCCCTCCATAGTCTTTACATGAGCGACATTCTATGTCTCCCGCAGATCCTGTTTCTGGAAGCTTTCGAGTCCAGAGGACACCTCGTATGCCTATGGGCGGATGGTCTGAGGAGAATCAAATAGGCCGGCATCACGACCCAGTGCCCGAGGAGGGGGCTGAGGATGATCTACCGCCACACATCCATAAGGTATAACCAATAGACTGTAAACCGTGGAAAAATGAAGCCAAAATGTCACAGTAATAGCCACTGACATCTTGGGCTGATGACATCATTTGGAGCCAAAGTCTGTGCAGTAGTGATTGGGCGGTGGAGCCACGGTATCAAAGTCTTGCCCATACTCCCGCAGACTCAATTGCAAGCACACCCCCCTGAACTTCTTAAACAACTCATTTTATCAATGCGAAACAAAAAAATCAGTTATGGAAAATTAAAAGATAAACCTGATCTCTTACCGAAACTCCCGAAAGAATTCCACTGGTGATGATGCCCGTTTTATAACATCACATAATTAGCTAAAACCAAACTTATTAGAAAAACAAACACTTGGACATACGTCAGTGGGATAAGAACTTCCTAAAATGACAGAAAATGTCTTTGGGAAAAATTTATTTCAAGTGTGTTTTTTTTTTTTTTTTTGACTTTCTTTAGTTTTCTTGATTCGTTTCATTGAGAGGGTGGGGTTTATGACCTATACTGCAGCCAGCCAGCAGGGGGCGATCTAAATGTTTTGGTTACCCTTTCAGGGCTTGCAGGGTTTCCAGGGCTACTTTAAAATTGTTGCCATGGTTTTGATTTTTTTTTTTTTCCCTCCGGGTTATTTGGGAGACATACGCACTGGGCTAATTTAGTTGCGCAGACCTGGCAACCCTGCTTGTGTGGCACATTTGGAAGCAGCATTGATCTGCGCTGGATTCCTAATATTTATTTCGGTGTTCTTTTTTTCTTCTAGGTGACTTAACAGGTGTATCGTCGATGAAGTACACAAGAGAGACTCACACCATCCATTTTCTTTTGGACACTGATCACAAAAGTCAGAATTATTTACTCCTGGATAGAACTCGAGACTCCCAGCTTAATCATTATGCCAAATCATTTTCAAATGCATTACAATGGTTTGAGCTTCTTAGTACATCATCAAAATATTAAATGATTCATACATCTTACATATTGATCCGCTTGATAGAGGGTGCAAAACTGATTCTGTTATTATATATTTTTTTTTCCATTATATTGTGAATAGGAAAGTCTAATTGGCCTCCCGATGAGACCATTGAGTAAACTGTCATGTAGGATTGCACTCAGTTGACCTTCACATTTCTGTTCTCGTCAAAAAGTACAGGTCGGTGTTGATGCAAGAAGTTTGTGCTTAGAATTTCTAAGCTAATTTGAATAGTTTTGATAGGATGAAGAAATATTTATAATATGCAATGTGCCATAATGAACTTTAACGATTTGCAAAATTAGATTTTATTGTCAATCCCAGATATCTGTGAGGGGGGGGAACCACTGAAGATCATTCAAGCATGGCACTGTAAAAATAACGCATGCTATTTAAGTTTTATTATTTGCACAATATCAAACAAGAATGCACTTTATCATTTTTCAGATCCAAAGGATGACACAAAGGCAGTGAGCAAATCAGATTTGTTTTTATAAACATGCAGTTTTAAAGAAAGTTGTATATTTCTGTCTATAGGATAAGCGTTAATATATTCCAGATACCTCAGGACCGGCTTGTTTTTGGCACTGAAGTTGCCCAAAAAGTGCATGACACTTTTTGGGTGATTGACAGCTGCACCTTCCATCCTCAAATCCATAACTGCTAAAAGGAAGTTGACAAACTTTTGTGTAATTTATGTGTGACTGCAAAGATGTTGGATCTCGTTCATAGACCATCAATGCATAAAATGGCAAAAGTGTACATTTTGTTTCACATAAACTGACACCATTTCTCATATCTCACACTGCTTGCATACATCGTGCTTGCATAGAGATTGTTCAAGGTGCAAATTGTGCATGACCCTTGACCTTTATAGCCTGGTATGTGTTTGTAATAATTGGCCTGTGAAATGCTTCTGTGACCTTACCTATCTACCAACTGCAGCTGTGCATTTTCCATTTTCTTTCGTTTTCAGTTTTCTAGGCTGTTGTATATTTACATTTTGTACAGTTTAAAATGCATCAATAAAATGTATTTAATAGTTTGTGTATATTTTAATTTCAGACAATTATTTTTCAAATAAAGTGTCAAAGTGCAAATACTGTGCCAAAAATAAAATCATCGATGTGGAAAATAATGCATTTAGGGATGCCGTTATGTAATTTTCTGGTCAAGAATGGTTTCATAACGGATTCAAAAAAGAAATGGATATGATTTTGAATGCAAACCTCTTTAGAAAAAATCTTATTGTTTTTACACTGTTCGAGAATTAAAGGGTTAAAAATCAAACGACCGCATATCATTCAACCACATACTAGCACATACATTTTTCGTTAGTAAAAGCAATGAAAAATTGTACCGCCCGAACAGGGACTTGAACCCTGGACCCTCAGATTAAAAGTCTGATGCTCTACCGACTGAGCTATCCGGGCTCTGAAAAGCAGGTATAACGCCCCCTACTTTCACCAACCCGTTTCTTCCTCAATAACAACAAAGAAATGATAGACAGACATGCTAAACTACAATGCGTTAAATGAGTTCGCGGGTGTGGTGTGAACAACATCAAACGCTCAACGTGAGCTGAATTACAGCAGCAAGCACGGTGGTAACGTTAACCCAGTTAATACTACCACTATAGAATGTAGTGTAAAAAAACATGTTTCCTAATTTTTATCAATACCAATAACCAAAATCTAGTTTCAGATTTTGAAAAGATCAGTAAGTATGTGCCTTAAACTTCGCAATTCGATTAACATTCGTTTGCATTTCAACTATTCAGAACGTAATTTCAGCGCATGCGCAGTGTTCAGAAACAGGCCTGAGAATACTAGTTCTATTAAATTGATTTTAACACACACGCGCACGCTCTATGTGGTTAGCACATGTGTATCAATGATCTATACACCACTAATTTTTCAGTCGGATCCAGATGACGTTCATGCACTGTGTCGGATTTACCTCACATTGTGACATAGGCTAAAACATTGAGAACCTAATGTCCAAAATCAATACTATCAAGAAATCGGAACAAAAAACACTAAACAAAACAATTTTTAAATAAATGAACACGTGTTGTCAAAGTTTATAAATAGAGGCTTTTTTATGGTCAGACACTAGCATGCGTCATATATTAACATTTTACCTAAATCAAGCTCAAATGGAGTAACGAGGATTTTGACCAGCGAATCTCGGACATAGGCCTAACGTAACTTAACCGTTAGCTGCTACGTGTTTTGTTCGTCATTAGAACGGTCGCATCAGAGGCTGTAAGTGCATCGCATTACTCTTTCATCAACTTACAGGTTATAACGTGTGTAGAGCTATGTTACGTAATGTATGTGCTCAGTTTTTTTTCTTCAAACAATCAGTTTTTCGTTTACCTTTGCAATTGTAAACAAGCAGAGACGTCCGAACTACGAACTCCGTGCGGCACAGAAGAAGGGCAGAGTTTTGAGGTTTTGACCGACAGTTTGAGGATCCAATGGAGTTACAAGGTTTAGTCTCAAGCTTTTACATACTTTTCATTGGTTAATATTTGCAAAACCCACAGACAGACGTAAAGGTTGACCAATAGTAATGATTTATGGAAAAAAAAACGATGATGTGTCAGTGTTTTACGATTAAACTAATAACAATAAATTATTTCTCAATGTAATTGGAGACACGCGAAAAAATTGTGCATTGTGACAACTTGCATTAATCAGTCTGAATTTAACTTACTGAAGAATTAATGCGTAAAACGTTACTTGCATGCAAAAAAGCGCTTCTCATTGGTTTACTCAGTTTTCCTTTCATTATTAACCATTTTATATGTATCATGTGCTTGCAAAGTTAAGTGTGTTTGTTACTAAGAGGTGCAACAGAGGGTTAAAATTTAAACCATGCTTTAAATTTAGTACAAATACAATGATGAATAACTTTAGAAGAGCTACTCCTAGTACTTTAATAGAAATGACACAAATCGCAATTTAGACTAAAATATTTATTGATTTTTATAGAAATACTGTCCATAAAAAAAGCAATATAAAACATTTTACAAAACATGTCCAACCATGTGCATTTAAACAGTGACATCCATTAAAAATCACAAATTCAAGTGCAAAAGTCTTAAATGCTTTCTGTGGACAACATGTAAATAAAAGAATATAAACTGAACATTTACAGACCAATCAAAATTGTTTACAAAAAAAGTGAAAAAATAACTAAATAGCACTGGTTGCAAAAAAATTATAATAACACGTTATTGGTGACATTGTTTTAGCTAAAATGAAAAAGACAGCAAATATGAATGTAAAAAAAAAACCCTACTAATTTAAACAGACTGGCACAAGTGATCAGATTTCTTCATTCATCGGTCAGATTTCCTGGCATATGGAATCATTGGTGGTGAACCTGAAAAAAAGAAGAAAAAAAAAGATGATTAGAAATGACATCAGCCCTGCATATGCCTAACCTGCCAACCGCAGCACAAGGGAGTATTCGTGCAGACGAACAGGCATGCACACCTCTGTGAAACAAGAATATCCAGAACGTGACTGATCACACAAGAAGGTGAATTTGTCTTTGAACTCCGGTGACTGGGTAACATGGAAATCAGGCCAGACCGTCACTCACCTAAAGGCCGCATGGACCCCGGTGCCAAACAACTCAAATACAGCCAGGTTCTATTTTCTAGAAACCACTTCTGCCGAAAGCTCATGGTATTGGGGAGGCTATGCCTCCTGTCCGCTCTGGGGACTGTAAGATGGTAAGGTCAGAAGTCACAAATGGCCAATATTTCATTAACGTTTTTGATCCTTTTACCTTCAGTGTTAAAAGGGGTTATAGTCAAACAAAAATACTAAAAATACCATCTTGTGTAATCAGTTTCAAAAACAAGGTCTAAGTTTGTTTATATTATATGTCAATTCCACTACCATTTGAATGCAAGAGTGATTATAGAGTGACATGCTTCAGTTGTCCAGTAGAGGTCAGTGCAATATTTTTCTTCTGAAATATTCCGGGTTCATACAGCCAACACATACATAATTCAAAATATATACTACTGTTTAAAAGCTTGCAGTCAGTAAGATCTTTTTTTTTTTTACAGCATTAAAAATTTTGGTAAATTTCCACTGGCCTCATCCTACCTGGATGAGCGGCTCCCAGACGCTGCTGGACAGTCTCCAGATGTTGAATATACTCTGTGAGGGAACGTTCCTGATCTTGGGAAGAGCTGAAGGAGTGTTCAGCTGGTCCTGGCACAGAACTTGTGTACATTCTTGGTGAAAGAGAATAGGAGAGGAGTTAAGTTACTAAAACTATTTGCTTATTAGAAGGAAAAACAATCTACAATTTACAACATCTGAAGTTAAACAGACTAGAGTATGTTTTACAAGAAAATACCGTTTCATTCTTTCTACTTCAAATTTTCATGTTCAATTCAATGTTATGTGCTGTTTCTTTGTAAATATTTGTGAAATTTACCAGCAATATCTGAGTGAAAATTGTTTCTACACCGATTCTTCTTTCAGTGTAGATCAACACTAGCCTGGATGCCAGCCGAACTTAGCCCCGCCCACAACATTTGAGGATGGGAAGTTCGGTCTGGACTTGATCCGTTGTGAAGCAAGTATGCCCGAACCAAAGCTGTTCGGACCAATCAAATTGTCAGGGCGGGCTTTATACTATGATGGAAAGATGATCAAAAGTATCGTAATCATCCACGTCACCAAAGAGCGCTTGGGTTGAATTCGTTTACAACAAAGAATGGCTGCCGCTGGAGAATTTAGATGTGTAGATTCAGCCATCGCGTCTGTTATAGAAGATGTAGACGGCGCATTCATTATAAAAGAGGAACAGAGAACCGCGATCAAGGCATTTGTCGATCCAATTGAGTGCAGAGGCATTTTTTTTCCTGGTTTGGTTGAAACACGCCCCATAAACACAGCCCAATGGAGCAGTATCAGACTCACATTCTGACTAGAATCAGAGTATGACGACGTCAGGCTAGATCAACACTATTGTGTAGTAAGAAACGTCACCTATTATTCAGCCGGAAGGGTGATTTGATTGGTGGCACAAGAGACGAGACCACACCCCTTTGAGCGAAGGCATGATCACGGGTGGGTGGAGAGTTGAACGCAACTCCAGTCTGCTGCGGCCTCAGCACTTCAGTCCTCAGAGCAGGAACTAAGAGAGAAGGAAAGGCGGCACATGAATGACTAATGATTTAAGTTACCAAATCAAGCCTCTTAAATACTCCAGCTGAACAAGTGAATCATGTTACTGCTAACCTGTGCTTGGTCCTGTTCCATGCCCGTTAACGGTGGCACTGCCTGAGATTTTCCTTGTAGCTCTTTGCCATTTCCTGGTCAGGAACTTCAGTCTAAAAAAAGTGGTAAGAAAACAAGTAAATCACCAATTCATAGTTTTCAGTCACGTGACTAGCACAGAGGCCAGCAGAGAAAAACATCCACAGACCTGCCAATTTTTCATCTGTTTCGAGCCACAAATATTTAATCACCTCTCAAAACAAAAACAAAAAAAGATTTGCACACTTGTGATCCATATACAGCACCTGCTGAAGTATTTTAATCACTAAAAAGTTCACCATTCTGTCATTAATTACTCACCCTCATGTCGTTCCAAACTCGTAAGACTTTCATTCATCTTTGGAACACAAATTTAAATATTTTTAATGAAATCAGAGATTTCTGTCCTTACATTGGCAGTCTACACAACTACCCCTTTGACGCTTCAAAAAGTTCATTGAGAGATTGTAAACCTAATCCATATGAATTGAGCAGTCTAGTCCACATTTTCTAAAGAGACACGATCGCTTTATACAATGAACAGATTGAATTTAGGCTTTTTTTCGAAATGTAAACATTGATCAGCAAACATAAACAGAAGCTCAACCGAACTTGCTTAACACGTGAGAACAAGTCTCTTGCTGAAGCTCAAACGTGCTGCGCAACACGAGAATGAACCTCATTGGTTCTTGTGGAAGCTCAAACATGTAATTGCTTAACGTGCTGCTTAACACATGAGAATGAACATCATTGGTTCTCACACGTCAAGCGAACATCCTTGAGCTTCTGTTTACCACAACTAATGTGTGAGTTGATGAATGTTTATATATGAATAAAAGCCTAAAATAAACCTGTTAATCATATAAAGTAATTGTCTAAACAGTTTCATTTTCATCTCTTTATGAACTTTTTGAAGCGACAAAAGTGGTAGTTGCTTATACTGTCAATGGAGGGACCGAATCTCTCACACTTCATTAGAAATATCTTCATTTGTGTTCCGAAGATGAACAAAAGCATTCTTCATGGTTTGAAACCACATGATGTAAATGATGACAATGTACATTTTTGGGTGAACGAACCCTTTAACGTGAAAAACATAACATAATAATAACAGTGTTATTAAAAGCTCAAATTGAGTATACACCTTATTGATGATACATACCACATACAGATGAGCCCAGAATATGAACGCAACGCGCTAAATGGTTAAGCATTTTCTTTATAATGGTTTTATTTGGAAAAACGTTAACAAGAGGAAACACATTTATATTCTGCGTTTATATCATGGGTTTATCTGCTTGCCTGTACACGATAATGCATCATCAATAAGGTGTATACTGAATTTGTTCATTTAATATCACTGTCTTACAACATAAATACTCAGTAAAAACAACTGGTGGGCAATGGAGGAAAGCCTTGTATTGAAGGAATAAGAAACTAAACAATTTTCCAGAGTCATAATCAAACTTCAAGCACATTTTTAACTTTTAAAGTCACAGTGAAATGGTAGCAGCATCAGATTTTGTTCCCGTATTTTGACATGCATCCAAGTAAAACGTAGGGAAGTAAGGAAGCTTGGGTCTATCCATCCATCAGTTGTTGGGATTTTGAAATCTGCAGATGAACATTAACTTACAGGTTCAAATGGACTAAATGATTGGAGAAGTTCTGCATGTCAGAACTTTATTTTCAGTTTATTTTCACCATAAGGTCCAGCAATGACATGCTGATTATACACTATACACTGTATTTAGAAAATAGATGGAGTGAATTTTCACCCAAGCATTTTCCAAACATCATACTAACCCTGCCAGACACATAGTTGGGAATCCATGATGGCATTTGTTTTGTTTTTTTACCTTGAGATAGCGATGACTACTCTGACAGACGTTCTGAAGCGGTTTAGAGGTCTGGAGACCTGCGATTGGCTTAACGTCGGTTGTGCGCCCATACGAGCTATGAGCGCAAGCGTAGCCTGCTCGCACTCTTGAAACCCTCCCAGTAGCAGCAGCAGATAGCGCTTCTGATACACCAGCGACTTCCTGTAACTCTCTGCTCGCAGGTATCTCTCATAGAGCCGCTGTACCTACAGGAACAGGTTCATAAAACAAGCAGTTCCAACGGTTTAGAATCACATTTATAAACGAAAAAAAGTCAGTCCATTAATTGAAATAAATGTCAATTAAATAAAAATGATTCATGAAATTAAAGCTAAGCTTTTTCATTAAAATATACTGGTAAAGTAACGTGTGGGATGTTTTTATTGAAAGTAGAGACAGGTCTACTACTACAAAGGGACAGATAGTACGTTGTGAAACTTTAAGGCGATTTACCTTGTTGTTTGAGAGGTCATTGATAGGTCTGTTCTCATTGCTAGCTGTGACTCTTGACAGTTCAGCTTCTGCTTTTCGTAACGCAGTCTGAAGAGCCGCCTTTTCCTTTTGCCAGGCCAGTTTCTCCGATGACACGCACTGCTCTGTAACAGTAGGAGGCTTCACCTGACCGGACAGACAGAAATGCACACACAACCATCACAACTAAAATCAAAACATTTACATACTAAACATTAACAAATACACATTCCCTCAGATATGCAGATGTGTGACCCCATAGAAATGATGAACTGCAATTTTATGCCATTTTTAACCATTACACACTCTCATGCAAACATTTTGCAATTGGTTGAACTGTCTTGCTTGCTGTTCAAAAAGGTCCACCGTTTTTAATAAATAAAGATTACCTGCTCCTGGTGCCTGAAGCTTTGCAGGTCTCTCTCCATACAGGATATGGTGTGTTTGAGGGCGATCTTCTCCTCACTCAGAGCAGCGAGACACTCAGAGAACTCAGAGTTCTCCTTCAGCAAACGCTCCATTAGAGAGGGAGTAGATGAGGTAGAGTCCTATTGAACACAGGATCAAATATATTACAATATCAGACATGTTATGCTTGCTTACACAAACAACTGTCGCATAAGTCCCGTTCATACAAAGACAAGTGTTCAGCAGGAAAATGGCACCAAAATATAATTTTAATTTGACTTAACATATGACTGTTAATGCTTTTGAGCAGACCAAGGTTATTTTAGTAAACGAAAACTGAAACCAAAACAAAAACAGGTGATCAGAAAACATTTTTGTTTAGAGGGAAATGTACCTAGCCTCGTGAGACCATCCTGATCTCGCGAGCTTTCAAGGTTTCACTCGCAGATCAGTCTGGATACTTTCCGTTAAAGAAAATTTGGGAGCAGTTCACCAAACGAACGTCCAATCAGCGTTGGCTTTGAGGCGGGTTGAGGTGTGACGCAACGAGAAGCGCGTCAGTTCAGTCTAAAGAACATGTCGGCTTCAGCGGATGAAACTAGCATCAGCGTGGCTATCGAGCAAGTTTTATCGGAATTACAGAGTATTTCTTCACTGAAAGAAGAGCAAAACACTGCTCTGGAGGCTTTTCTCAGAGGAAAAGATACGCTCTGTTAGTACGTCATATGCTTCGTTGATCTGATTGGTTGATTTGGCCCGTCTATCACCAACATAGGCCAATCAGCTAACCAGTATTTTCGCCCCTTACCAAAACTACTTCAACGGAAGGTTTCCAGATGGATATGCGGAGCAAATCCATCTGGCGGAGTCAGGTTAAAATGTACCCACCTGTCATGCACATCACTATAGTACTGCAAGTTTGACTAAAATAAAACGCGGTGAAAAGATGTTGAGGCTCAGCCGTCTTCGAGTCCCAGGTATTATTTATATGCAGTTGTTTACGGGTATAAAGTAAGCAAAACATGACAGTTACAATCATGATTATGGTTAATTAAGATAAGACATCTAATATAATCAAATTATATTTATCTTTCAGTCTAGCACTTTCATATATGACAATATATATTATTAACACATTTATATTAGCCTATAAATACACATGGATGTATTATATACACACGTGTATATGTCCACAGTCTCTATATCATACTCTTTCCGTTGTCTGGTACCCAGGGTTTTTCTGCAACACCTAATGTCAAGAGAGTGATTTCACACATCCATTGAACCCGTTTGATGTTTTTCCCCCTGCATTGGTTTTAACTGACAAAATCAAATGCGAAAATCTGAATTTGTGCCGGTTTCGTACTAACAGTACCACAAATCTATTCAACTCATACAACTCATAAATGCCATTCACTTTCATCTGAGAGAAATCTTGTGGGAATCAGTATTTTTGGGTTAGGTTTGGGTTTAAAATTTGACAGTACAGGTCCTTAATACCCATACCAAATTTAGGAATGAAGAATGTTACCTGAGAGATGTTTGCAAGTGTGTTCTGGGCGAAGGTCAGGCGATTGGAGTGTGTGTCTCTCTGCAGGCGTTCTGATGTGAGCCGTTTCTCTTCCTGCTCCAGGTCAGCAAGCGTCTGCTGCAGCTGCCTCAATCTCTGCTGATCCTTCTGACGCAACAACTCCAACTCCATCTGAGAAAAAAAAAAAAAAAAACTGTTTTAGAACACTTACGTTATGAAGCTCACATAAAAATCGAAAAATTACGCTCAGGATATGTTGCGCTTTCTTTTACTTTGACACCAAATCGTCTTGTCAGTCATTCTCAGTCATTCTCTGTCTCATAATTGAAATCTGACTCCTGCTGCTAATATTTAATGTAACGGGTGGAATAATATTTGCGTTGTCATTTGCGGTGCGGGTCGAATATCCGAGACTATTTCGACTCCATTTGTAATTTAAATAAAAGTTTTATTTTTCATGCTGCTAAGAGGACCAACGACGACAAATAGGCTGCACGGCATTGTATTTAAATGTGGTTGTTTCTCCTGATACTGAGTGAATCTGCTCAAATATCCCCGATATTATATGACAGTAAAGGCTCATATTTGGCTATATGTTCTTTTAATTTATGGAGACCTCTAAGCGTCTGTATAGTCTATTAGACGATTTACGCACATTTGTTCAAAAATAGCCTGTATGGGCAGATTGTTCACATATAGGCAAGAGTTCTGTATCGTTTACACAATGGATGCACGTTCTCATCCTTTTTTTCTTTTAATCACTACCATGTTGGGCTGCGTGTCTTTTCCCTAAATGCATCAACTCTGAGAATGCCTAAAGCCTTGTTTATACTCGACACGTCCGCACGAGCGTAAGTCTCCGCTGACTGCGCGCGCACCTCTCCAAACGGACGAGGCGTTTATACTTGACGTGCTCGCCGTTGTGCTATTCTGTGAAACGACAGGGGGCGACTGAGTAATTCTCCTCTAAACCACCAGGAATCAGCAGTGAAGAAGTAGTTTGCCGTTTATTAGTAGTTTATTAATTGCTGATTCATATAAAAAGAGTAATAAATACAGTAGGTTTATTATACTTTCACTGCATGTAAACTAGTTAAACAACTGAAGCCTTATTGAAGAGTGTTTAAACCTTAATTTCATCAGCAGGGCTTACTTCTGCTATTGTAGGCTTATTTTGTAAATATAAGCAGTTACTTTAGACAAGTGCAAACTGGGTACTTAATGCAAATGTGTTCCTATTCACAAAATGATGGTCGCCCATCAATGCAAATGTCTCTGTGTATAGAAGGATCATAAACATGCTGGTACAGACGTACCAGTTCGGCCAGATTCGGCTCGAAGTCGTTCATCTTCGGATGCGGCGCCGTGTGCGATGTTACAAAAAGTGCCGTGCACACCGCCAGACGAAATGGGGTCTTGCGCACCCAACGCGCACGACCGCAATTACGTCATTTTTGCCGCGCGCACCTTCGCGCTCTTGCGGACGCGTCGAGTATAAACAAGGCTTTATGTTGGTTTGATTGCTTGTGTTACATGAGAAAATAAATAATTTTTGTCTTCCTGATGTAGTTGATTTAATGCGGGTGCAGTTCGGGTTGCGGCCTTTACGTCAAAAAGGTCGGGTACGGAATTAAATTAGTGTTTAATTGTCGGATAACGGGTCGGGTGTTCTGCAGGTATAAATGAAAAGAATTAATCACCAGTTTCTCGTTGGTGCGTTCCTGCCGCCGTTCCTTTTCCAGCTGCTCCTGTTTCTCCTGTCTCCTCTTCCTCTCCATCTCCTCCTCCCTCTCTTTCACCACTCTCATCTTTTCCTTCATCACATCCAGCTCCACTTGTAAGTGAGCGGCTCTTTCTCGCTCTGCCTCTAGAGTGCGCCCGACCTCCGTCTTCTGAGTCTGCAGGCCCTCCAGAGCAGCACGGAGCCTCCTCACTTCCTCCTGCTCCTTGTGTGCCTTCCGCTCGGCCTCCTCCGCTTGCCTGCGCTTTCCTTCCAGGACCTGCCCTTGCAAACGTTCCAACATGGCTGCCAGGTCTTCTCCCTGACGCCTCTCGTGTTCTAGTTGTGTCCGTAGGTCCTGAATGAACTTTCTGTCGTGGGCACTGGCCGCTTCCTGTCTGCGGGCTTCCTCCTCTAAACGCCGTGCGTGTTCCTGGGCCTGGCGAGAGAGTGAATCCGAGAGCTCCGCCGATCGAGAGCGTTCCTCCTCCAAGCGGGAAAGTGCAAGTTCAGTGCGCTCTCGCTCCTGGGCCATTAGGGCCTCACAGCGAGACTGCTCGATCTGGAGCTCAGAGCGCAGGTTACTGCATGTGATGCTCTCCTGGTTCAGAGCGGAGTTAAGCTGCTTAACATGTGATTCTTGCTCGTTCAAAGCCTGGTGCAAAGACTGTTTAAACAAAATAAAACGAAGAGAAAAAATAAATAAAACAAAACGCGTAAAGGCAGATTATCAATTTTAACAGCCATTTATACACATTTAACCATGGCAGTGATACACAATAAAATATAGTAATTTGGATAGTCACTGCATCAAACAATTATAAATTAAACAAAACCTCAAAACATAATTCTCAATATCACCATATAACTCAGATAAATTAATAACAAATTATATAAATACAATATATATATATATATATATATATATTCATACATACTGTACACTATACTCACGTATATTAATATACACTATATAGCAAATCTCGGACGAGTGATTGTTTATATTGTTGTAAACTATATATAGCTCTATATATAAAATAGCAATCTTTATGAGAGTATACTGTATACGGCAAATATAAAGTCAAATATACCATATACTCTAGTAATCTCAACAGCTTGATAGTTTGTATCATCTTAAAAATGTAAACTAAATGAGACTAAGGCATGAAGATATTCAAATATTAGAAACATTAACATCATGATTTTCTGTAAAGCTGCTTTGAAACAATGTGTATTGTGAAAAGCACTATGCAAATACATTTGACATTATGAATGATTTTTAAAAGAAATAATTTAAGTAAATCAGTGTTTTTGAATGAATTTTAAAACGAATCTTTAAGTGAAAGTATTTTCTCTTTAAGTGAAAAAATTATTTGTATTGGCCCAAGTAATACTTTCTCTTTAAAGTACTTGACTGCTTTCGAGCCTTAGCCGACTATAGCTCCTTACTATAGTCTATTGAGACAGCATTTCATTGGTTGGATCTACTGAACAGACAGGGTTCCCACACCTTGGTTAACTTCAAATTCAAGGACCTTTCAAAGACTTTCCAGGTCCAATACCCTCAAATTTAAGGACTTAATGTGGGGACACATTTGTTGTGTCCAACAAAGGTTGTGGTACCATCGTAGTAGTTTCGTGCATCCGTGAACTTCATGGCAACGTACAACACAAAGTACGGGAAACACTTAACGTAACGTGTAAATGTGCGTAACTAGCGTAAATCAAGCAAGCTGGTATGCATAGGCCACGAAGTGTTGGCGAAATAACACATTAGCGGACCGGAAGGAATAATATGGAATTTTTTTTCTTCAGATTCACAAACTTAAGGATTTTAAGGACCCGTGGGAACCCTAGAAAGAGAATGTTTTGGAGTTGACGTTCAGCATCATGTTACCAACAAAGCCAGTGGCCTGTTGCATGAAGCTAGTTGAACAAACTCTGAGTTTCAGAGTAAGTTTACAGTTGACAAAGCCATACAAATCCAACATGGTTTAGACATCAGGTTCAACGGGCTCACAACGCTCGGTATATAGACATTCTGTGTCAACTCAGGTTTAATCCAGAGTTTGCGATTAACTCTGAAGCGTGCAGCTGAAAGTGTGTCATGTGCAGTGAACAGCCAATCACACGGAACAAGGAGAGCGTCAGTTTGAGTCACTTTTTGCGAGAGAGCCGGTGCAATTTAACTCTACTGAAGATTAAGAGATCATTATGGAAAATATCATGAAATTAAGTGTGTTTATAAGTCAGGAATAAACACTGTTGGTGCAGCAAAAGTTTGAGAAGGCAGCTGAAAGAAAATATCTGACAATCAAACAAATATTCCTAATAACTTATATAGCTCGTTCAAAAAGAGCTCAAATTAATAAATATAAGGTTAATCCGTTTAAAAGCTTTTTATATTAATTTAATGCACATATTTTAATTCATATTTCATATAATATAAATATAATAAATTAGCAGCAAAAGATGAGCAATTTAGTCTCTAAAAGGTTTTCACTCTAAACTGCTTTAACTTGGAGTGAGAGATACAGGGGGAGTGGCTTTATTGCATCAGATACATGTCACTCACAGCTCGGTCCAGTTTTGGTTTGCGATCTCTAACTCAGAATTAAAACCTGCTCCGGAGGAGGTTAGCCGTGTAGTGCAAGTTACCATGGTGATGAACACCGCTAAAAACCAAATCACCTTCTTGAGCATGAAAACCCAGAGTTTGCTCAAACTAATCTCGAACTTACCTGGGTAGCAAGTTAGCAACAGAAACCGGCTTTGTGCAACAGGCCACAGATTGAATTGGTTTGGTCAACTCGAAACTTATCCCGTAACCCTGAGTTTGTTCAACTACCATTAGGGTAGAAAAAAGATGCTGCGAGCATGACATCATATCAGAACTGTTGCAGTGCCTGTACAAATTTGGCTTGCGCAAGTCTAATTCTGCGGTCACAGACAACAATCAGTTGAGTGATTCAATGGCTCATTCACAACACACAAAACAAAGAGAGCCACCACATACTGGAAAAATCATCTAACCTGAACAAAGAGCCACTGAACAAATCAGAGAATTAATCTGAATTTTTTTTTTTTTTTTTTTGGTGAACCGATTCACTGAGATTAATCAAAATCCCAACCAAAAGAAGGTTTGTACATCAAAAATGTGCATTACCTCCTGATTTTGGTGGTTTTGCTCAATTGTTTGTTGATCGTTCAGTCTCTGCTGCTGAAGGTCCTCTTGCAGTTCCTGTACTCTGGCCTGCTCTTTCTCCACTGCCTGTAGACAGGCCTGATGCTCAGCCTCATCATGTTCCAGCTTCAGCCTTAAGGTAAACATTTAAAAACAAAAGTTTACGGCATACTACTAAAGTGATCATTCATTTTCAATGGGGTGCATGCACAAGTTTGCCATACCTGAGCTTGTGAATTTGGCTCTTTAATTCCTCTTGAATTTTGTATGCTGACTGAAGCTGAAGTCTGGTCTCCTCTAGCTCCGCCTTCAGCACTGACACAGCCTTTAGCTCTGCCTCTAACTGTCTCTGCTGCTCCAGTCCTCTACTCTTTTCAGCCTCCAGTGTGGAGCACAGATCATTTGACCGTGTCTGTTCCTTTTGCAGCCGCAGCTCAAGCTCTTCAACTAAAACAGTGCACAAAGTTTTTATATTTGCTATTATATATTATATTATACACTGAAATATTTACCATCTCTATGCAGCTGATGTTGCGTTTCCGTGCCATGTTCTTTTGCGGTGTGAAGTGAATCCTGTAGTTGCCGCAGCTGTTCTTGGCTCTGCTGGCTGCTTGCATGCAGGCTGCGCACCTCAGCCAATAGACTGTGACGGTCTGCGTTGAACAGCTGCTCTAAAGATCTCCACTGCTGCTCCTCCTGAAAGAGAAAAGGTTAATGAATAACAGAAGCACTTGAATGCACTTGATCCATGTCAAGATTAAGATGAGAGGACATGAATGGTGTGGAAACAGCATCACATGCTGGGCTGCTCAGCACCTGCTTCTGAAACAGTTTCTTCAACTGGTCCAGCAAAGGGGTGAGGTCCATCTGAGTGCTGGATGTCATGAAAGCCTGAAGCTGAGAGTGAAGCCACTCCCGTTCACTGTCAAACACACTGCGGACCGCATGCAACAGCTCGCGCCTCCAGTCCACGTCCCCACTGTCAGTCTTCATGCGTATACACACAAACACAAAAATTAAAATACAAGTGGAGTGTTGAACCACAGCCACACACATGCTGATGCAGACCATAATTCTAAACTACGCTGGGAACTCTGGATCCATGTTCCGTCTTAACCCCTACAAAGCCTAATCAACATGATCAAAACTTTACTGAAAAAACTGTTGTACACAATCTTTTAAAATGCCTTTTGTCATCTGATTGAGTTTATTATTTTTTTTTAACAAAGTAAAAGGGCTTTTAGTATAATTCTAAAACTGTCCACCTTCAGGTCAGGATACATGTTTTTTACTGAGAAATCTTGACTGATTTATACAAAGTAAACATAAGAATACATTTTATATTGTTAGTAATATTTCAAGCAAGATGAACACTAACTAAATATATTATTTATTTATCTTTTAACATGAAAAATCGTGTTAAAATGTGAGTTTCAAATATTGTACAGCAGGCTTTTGAGGAATGTTTATTTGTATATCTCACAATGTTTTGCGCCCTACAACTACAGAGATTTATCATTATATATATATATATATATATATATATATATATATATATCCAGGAATTCCAAAATCCCCCTAAAAATAAAAAAAAGACAAAAGAAAAACAATAAATAAAAATAAATGCTAAAAATAAGAATATATTGTGGCTGTCGGGCAGAAGCCTTGTATCTCTATATTTCGTCGTTTAAAAAAAAAAGAAAAAAAAAATGAAAGCGAGGCTGTGAGGGACAGACATGCATCTCTTCAATGGGCTGTACTGTTATTTAATGCGTTTTTGGATTGTTCTGCTCATGAAACACTGGAAAATATCTTTCCAAGAAATTTCAGTTGACAAAACTCCCGACAATATAAGCTGTGGAAAATTGTAAGTACCGGTAATCTAGGAGCTTTTTACAGCGGATGCCATTGGAAACACGGCAAGTCTATCCCTCACATTCGTAACTGTCATGGCGCTGCTCTGAATAAGGTCTATTGGTCATCCTTTACGCACGTATGTGGGTTTTACAAATAATTTACCAAAAATAATAAATTAAGTATTTTAAAAATGAATAAAAAGATATAACTTATAACTCCTTATAACTCCATTGACTCTTCAAACTGTCGGCGATACCTCATAACTCCACCTGCCTCTAGTCTATCGTGAATGAAGTGCCATGCAGTTTGGAGATAGATCGCTGTTTGTTTGCAATGCAAAGGTAAATAAATAACTGATGTTTGAATGAGTACAGCATTTTACTTAAGAAACACTATAAAGAGTGGAGAAGAGTCATAGTCTGCTATTTACAGTCTAGTTGAGGCCAAAATATGCTTTTAAATAACCTGTGCATAGCGCTTTATCTTTTATATGTTGATATTTTGGCCAAATGTATTCAATAAGAAAAACTGAGCACCTATATAGCTACCATAAACTTCATAACCTGTAAAATAACCTGCAAGTTGATGAAAATGTAGTGCAATGCACTTATTACCTCAGATGCGCCCATTCTAATGACAGACAAAATGCATATGTCATTCGGTAGTCAAAAACCTTGTAACTCAATTTGGTCTTGATTTTCATAAAATGTTAATACTATAATGAAATGTGCAAGTGTCTGGCCATATACAAAGCCACAATACCAACTTTGATGACAGTGTTTATTTAAAAATATGAGGAGATTTTGAGAATTTGTTGTTTTATCATCAACAGCATCATATAGCAACCTATATGACCTTATGTTCTTACCTGACTTAAGCTCAAGTTTCACCTTTAATGCAAGTACTACTTTTAATGTAATATCCAGTTTTAATATGCCGTTTAAACCAATGCATGTTTGTGCAATTTTGTTATTTTAGTGCTTATTGCTGTGTTGTGGGATTAAAACTGTGCTGTAGCAAGAAAAAGGTTGGGAAACACTGATCTAACCAGCAACCAAAAGATGGAACCAAGACCACACCCTACACTTTTTTCTATTTCTAGGCCGTTTCACTTGGACGTGGCACAATACTGTCACTAGTTCCGTTTCATCGTGACTTAAAAAGATCTATCAGGTAAGCAAAGCACAGATGAGTCTCACCTTGGGTTCCCTGTCAGCCATCCTGCAGAGCAGCTCTCTGAGCGATAGGATGGTCTCCTGTAAGGCCCGTCTCTCCCTCTGCCAGGAGGGGGGTGGAGCAGGCTCAGAATCTGGCCGAGACTGGCCAGATGGGGCAGGGCGATGGGACAAAGACAGGATTCTGCAGCTTTCCTGGTAGACACGTTTCAACATAGCCTATGCATGGTACAAACAAATATAAAATCATCAAATCATTTCTTTATGTATGAGTGAGGGCAGCATTGTGAAGACTGTTTACCTGCAACTCAGGTGTGAGGGCCTCATGGCTTTCATTCATGCTGCCTGCAGCGCTATCTGTGTTTTGAGCAGGAGACATTCCTCTGCAGCGCAGATACTCCACAAAATGAGCATCTAAACGCTCCGTATTCTCCAACTCGAGCTTCAGCATGGCCTCTAATTCTGAGCTCACGTCTACACACACAAAAATACACTTCAGATAACTCCAAGATAAAATATTTGAACCTCTATTAAACGCATGCAGTCTGTCTTTCACAAACTCATGCATAAACACACAACTCACTGCTGCCGTATCCATCGCTGACCCACTCCGGCACAGACTCGGGAGAGGTGGAGCCAAGTGGAGACCGAGATAGCGTTACATCCGAATTGTCCGATTCAATAACCTTAAAACATAGCCCCATTATCACACCATTAGCTTGCTAAACATGATGTCAACTAAGAGAACAATAGCATGTGTAGCAACAACTCCAACTATTGACATCTGTTTAAGACACTTTCCACAAATAGAAGAAAAATCATAGGGAACCAAAGAGTGAGAATTTTCAGATCTGTTCGATAAACTTATAAAATTCACCTAGTAAAGTGCGTGGTTTCACACCCATGAAGTAACATTTTCTTGTAAGAAAACTTAACATTTAAATGACAAATGTTATTTTCTGGCATTAGGGCTGGGCTATAAATCAATATTTTTAAATCATAAAAAGAAAGAAAAGAAAGAAGGTTCATGATACAGAAACTCAAATGTCTTCACTATAAAACTGCAAAATAAAACTAAGAGAAATTATAACATTACAGAACTAACAACAATAAAAATAATATTTATTAAAACAATTTAATGTATTCCTATTTCATCGGTTTTAAAATATACTGTATACAAGCACTTTAATTTATTTATAAATTAATTATTTTATCTGATTACATTTTTAAAGACTGGTGAAATTGGTAAAGATTTATGAATCTTTCTGATGATAAACTTATTAAAATTAAAAACCAGGAAAAAATTAAATGGGGTCCTAAATTAAAAAGGTTCTTAGGAGTTAACTCGTAAACAAGTTGTTTGCATGTTTGTTAGACCTCAAAAATGAATGTAATGAACTTTCTTCCCCATTAATAGTATGAAAAATAATGACATCATTTAATGATATGGGGGGATAAAAAAACATTAAGACACAAGGTTAAAATATTTTTTTGTGGTGGGCTGGTAAAAATATCAGCAGAACAGGGAGAGGAGGGGAAAAAAAAGAATGATTTTTTTTTTTTACTGTTGAGCCCTGGTATATTTCTTTTGAAAAGTTAAATGCATGCTTACCTTTACTGCATCCAGCGAGTCGAGCACAGAGAGGTGTTCGGACAAAGAAAGCGAGCATGGGGATGCAGAGTGTGTGATGGGTTGGACTTCCTCTGAAGGTGGGATAAACATTTGTCTGCCGTGTGGTCTCTCCTTGTCCTGCTCCATGGGTGAAGCCTTGCTGTGGAGCTCCAGGCTGGCGTTGTGTAGTGCGCTGAGCTCTGAGAAATGTGAAACCTGCAGACGAGAGGGGCGCTCTTCGCTGCAGTCCAACCTTCGCAGAACTTCTGGGGAAGACAGGGAGGCGGAGAGGGACGGGTCACGGGAAAGGCCTTCGAGGAAGCAGTGGACGTGTTTGGGACGGTGGTCCTGCAGGTTGCAGCGCTGTCGGAGCTGCTCTAGCTCCCTCTGCTGATAGGCCAACTCTTCTTCCTGCACAGCCAGGTCATCCTGCAGACTCCGCAGCTCCGCCTTCAGGTGCTGGTTAAGGACCTCGAGATCAGCTAACGCACGATCTTTCGTCTGAAGGTGAAACATCAAATCAGAAAACTTGATTTTTTGCTGCCATGTTGAAAGTCAGTGCCACGTTTAATGCTACGCGTTTAACTAAGGTGTCATTTATACCACAAATTACGTAAAACTGTTACAATTCAAAAGCAGGCAGCATAATGGAATTACATGTCTCTATGGAATACTCAATTCTCTCAAAGTATTAGTTTACCCAAAAAAGTCAATACTGTCATCAATTACTCACCCTCATGTTGTTACAAACCCAAAACACTTTGGTTCATCTTCAAAACACAAATTAACATGAATGAAATTTGAGATTTCTGTCCCTCTATTGAAAGTCCACTGCACCAAAACTTTGGTGCTTCAAAAATTCATGAGATTGTAAAAGTAATCCATATGAGCAATCCATCTCTCAGGTTTCATTAAAAATATAAAAAGATGGATGAAAGTCTCGAAGGTTTGGAATAACATGGTGAGTAATGACAATTTTCATTTTTGAGTGAACCAACCCTTTAATATTAGTATTAATGTAACTAATATTGTTGAAGTGTTTTGTTGCTCGGCTGATTGCTTAACAATGTGGATAAAAGATAATATACAGGTAAGATTATACAATTATTTTTAACTAAAAATCAATATGTATAACAATTAAATTGCAAACTAAACCTCCATTGACAGTGATCATGCAATAAGGTTCATGACCGGGTGACTATTTTCTCTTACTTGAACTAATTAGCCAGTGAACTCATTATTTTGCAAATCATGGTTGATAATACATTACTTGGTAACAAGACTTTGGCTGTAAATAGGCAAGTCCTAAATTTGAAAATAAATATTTTAACAGATGAACCAGAAGATATCCTAAGATGTGGATCGATTAAGGAAATGAACTAATGCACATACCTGTCCCTCTTCCAGTAGCTTCTCCGCTCTCTCTGTGCTGGTACTGAGACCCTCCTTCACTGCTGTTAGCTCCGCCCTTAAAGCATCATGCTCCGCCCTCAGGTGGATCAGCTGCTGTTCCCTCTCACGTAAAGCAGTCTCAGCTTTAGCCAAGGTCTCTTCAGCACATGTCTGCAAACATAAAAACACAGTCCTTTACACCACTCATTCAAAATGCATTACATCAGCAGTTTCAAACTCACTTCATTTAGCTAAAGCCATGCTATGAAAAATGAGCAACAACCTCCTTTTTAAAAGTTTAAATGTGCAGCAAGTCTCTTGTAAACAAACTATTCCCAGCTAGCTAGTGAACATGTAAAGTTGGACATTATCTATATGGAGTATTTCAAGTTAAAGCAACCAGGGTATTGCCTCCTGTTTAATCACAACAAAAAGTACACTTGTCACTCACTAGCAAGAAACAGTTATTTGATAAAATACCTCTCCATTGTTCTCAGAACCCAGCAAATATAAATAGAGCGGCTCTCCACCTTACGTTGTGATTAACCAATCTAAAATTTAGATCAAGCTTAAAAATAAACTGTTTAAAAGACTTCAGATAGACTTCCTCTTTGAAATGTTACTTCCTGTGTGAAACTCTCCTCTTGTGTGCCAGAGGGCTGGACTAAATCAGTCTGTTCTCATTCCTCCCCTTTTTATCCTGCTGTAATTTCAGGCACTACAGAGACCGCACACACAACATTGTTGATCTGCGACTAATTAAAGACTCTGGAAAGCTTAAAACCAAAAAGCAACTTCCCAAATAACTCAGTGTTTACATCACAGGACATGGAAAGAGTTTGCAGTCCAAGTTCATAACAATTACAGTTTGTTTGTATTGCTGTGTTGCTCAAATTCCACCACAAAGAGAAATGAAAACTAATAAATAAACAAATCCATACATATGATGAGAGTGAGTACGGTTTAAATAATAATTATTATTATTTTTTACAAGCATCTCACCAGGACTTCTTTTTGGGCTTCCCCTTGTTTAGCCACCGTCTCCTCCTGTTGCTCATGTAGTTCTTTTATGTAGTTCATCTTTGATGTCATTTCCTGTTTCAAGTGCTCTATTTCCTCCTGGAGATATCCCTCCCGTTTTCTCAGAGCCTCTCTCTCCATGTACAGTTCTCTTTTGCCGGTCTCCAAGGCACTGACATTGGCTCTGCCGATTTGGACGTGCTCCTCAAGCTCTGTGAGCGTGGACTGTAAAGCGGCCAGCTCATTCTCATAATGCTCCTCTTTGTGCTGCAGCTCTGAGATCTGGTTTTCCAGAAGCTCCTTCTCAACACGCTGGTTCTTCGCCTCCTCTTGCAGCCTGTCAAGCTCCTGCTGGACCTCATCTTTTCTCTCCTCCACCCTTCTCAACTGGAACTCAGATTCTCTCATGCTGGACTGATGAGCTCGCTCTGCATCTTCCAACTCTTCCACACGGGCCGCCAATCGCTCAGCTTCTGTCCGTTTCTCCTCTAGCTGTACTGTCAGCTCATTTGCCTCCTGTTCCAACAGGACCACCTTCCCCCTTTCCTCTCCAAGACTCCGGCCAAGCGCCTCCACCTGACTTCCATACTCTTCCTCCTGGGAGAGCAACAGCCTCTGAAGAGAATCCTTCTCCCCGTCGGCACGTTCCAGCTCAATCTTTAACTCCTGCAAGCGAGCACGAGACGACTGCAGCGTGTGGCTGCTGAGCTCCTGGCACAGGCTTTCCTCAGATGCCCTCTGCTGGCGGGGATGAGAGGACCAGGGAAAGTCCGATGACTCTGCGCTGTCAGTGCTAGGGTCACTGACCTCATGATGGTTGGGGTCAAGCTGGCTCAACTCCTCTTGAAGCTTGTTAATAACCTCATGGAGCCGCTCGGTCTCCTCTTCCTTTGCCTGCCGTAAACGTTCCTGGTCACAACGAAGACGTTCGACCTGAGAGCGCAGCTCTTCTATCTCAGCTTGCTTTTCCTCTAGTGTCTGAAAATGGTAATGAGGACCAGTTACAAGTAGGGGTGGTTAATCTGTCTGATTTCCCGATTCGATTCGATTACGATTATTGAAGTCCCGATTCGATTAGTCGATTTTCGATTATTAACGATTCTCGATTAGCGATTATTGATTTTCCATTTCACAACAGTAAACGAAAATACACTACAAAGTGTTTGCAGTATTAAAAAAAAGTCAGCTGCTGAATTACTCATCAAGTTGAACTAAACAATAACAAATAAATGAAAGGCTTATTTCCTTTAGGAAGTAGATCAGAACCAACATACTGTAGAAATTGGACAATTTTCTTCTAGAAAGACAAGGTTTTGTAGCAAGCAACGCTCGTTAGGCCGGAGACACACTGGCTGCGTGGCGTGAGCGTGGCGTTTCTGTTGCGTGTCAGCTGCGTCACGTTTTCTGTGTCTTTGCACACCAGAAACGTGTCTGACGCGGCGCCGCTGCTGCTAGGTGACATAGAGGGACAGTCTACATTTGGGTTAGCGGTGTGTTAATCCTTACTACAACATTTTCAACTCTTGCCTCTTGCCTTTACGACAACAATTTCAACTGTTATCACACATCTTCCAAAATCCGAAAAATAGGGAAGTGGGCTGTCTGTTTATTTCAATAACATTTACAAATTTTGTGTAGCTTTAAAGAGCCTATATTTAGCCTCATGGTGGACCATCACTCAGAAGACACACTATGTTGTTATTGTAGCCTATTATCTTTATATCCTCCTGAGGCCCAGAACGTTTTTTTCAAAAGTTTTTTTTCTTCTTCATGTAATCACATTGTTAAGAGCATAAGAAACAAATGAAAAAAAGAGATATTTTATTCATATGTTATGCTATGACCTCTGTAGTGAACACCAGGACTCGATTGTTTAAAAAATAAAAATGACATAAATTTGTATATAGGCAAAAATAATGGCAATATTTGAAAATCGATTATTATTATTATTATTATTTGTTTAAATTACATTGATATCTGAATTTATATCAAAACCTAGACTTTCAAACATCAAAATGTAATTTATTAATATGTATTCGTGTACAAAATGACATATAAACATCGTTTCCTATTCTATTTTGCCTGGAAACGCTTCCAACACGCTTGCGTGTTGCGTGAAAAATAGGCGTCGGTTCTATTTCTAGCATGCACGCGTTTTCCGCGCGGCTCATGCAGGCAGTGTGCAAGCTCTAACCTGTTAACATGGGAGCCGAAATAAAAACGGACACACCACGCAGCTGAGACGCCGCCACGCAGCCAGTGTGTCTCCGGCACACCTGCTCTCACTCGCTCTGGCTGCCGTTACACGCGCTTGCTACTGGAACTGGGCGCGTTCGTGACGTTCAACTTCTGGTATAACATTTTTTACAAAATAAAATAATGCAATTTTTTTTTTTTATAATAATAAAAAATCGATTTTTGAAAATGTAATAATCGATTCATACTCGTCCATAACATACTCGCGATTAATCAATAATCGATTTTTTTCACCACCCCTAGTTACAAGCCAGCAGCTTGTACAAGCTATTATTTAATCAGTACAAAATAAATTACGGAAGTCTTCAAACTAAGCAAGACACTACACCTTAGATTTACTTTCCTTGTGATAACTGTATTTCAAGTCACTTTTGATTATAGAATCAGCTAAAATATACATTAAAAGGTGCAGAAAGAGAGCGATGAAGTTTTAGAAGCATGAAATGAGATGTGTCCGCTTCCTGAATATTAGGTATGGGAATTTAAAGGAATGTTTCAGATTCTTCGTTATTCTAGTTACATTAACAATTCTTTCTGTATTTCTGAAGTTGTGTGTGTGGGTTGGGATATGAAAAATAAATATGACAAATGTAATAATTTTAGAAAAGGTTTGTTTACACAAAGCTTTTCACAGATGTGATGAAAATGAATCATATTCCTTTTTATATATACGTTTTATTAACTAATATTAAGATAGATTAATAAATACTGCAACAATTGTATTGCTCATAGGTTCATGTTACATTAATGTTAACGAATAAAACATTATTGTAAAGTGTTAACATTATTATTATTATAATATTATAATATATCTTTACTAGGCTTTTAATTACTGTTATAAACCTTAAGTGCTACATGACTCGACCAAGGATTGTTAGTTTTATAGAGTTAAGTTATTGGGTCAAACTTATTCAGTAACAGCTCTGACTGACTTAGTTTTTGAATCACTAAAAAGATTTGGGCCCATATGTATACAACTTCTCAGAAATGCTCTTAAAAATAGTCTTAAGCTTTAAATTAAGTGTCAAAATTCTTAGTAAAAAGTAAGACTTGTCTAAGAGTAGGAGACGTTTATAAAGCAGCTAAAAGCAACTTTCAGTAAAGTCTAAGGCTGCGTTCACACTGCAGGGGATTAATGCTCAATTCCGATTTTTTGAAAAAATTTGATTTTTTTGCAAGGCCGTTCACATTTCCAATTAAATGCAACCTTTTGTGATCTCCTGTGTGAACGTGAAATGACCCAGAAGTGACCCGCATGCACAGAAGAGTACTCAACGGTCAATTCCCGCCTACTTCAACGCAGAATTATGACGTTTGTCGCATATCAATGACGTGCGGGTCGGATACATGTGACCTGGCCGTTCAGATTGAAGTTGCATTTCAAAAAATTGGATACATAACGGATTTGGACCACATACCCAAGTGGCCTGGGTCGCATTTGAAAAGATCGGATCTGTGTCTTTCAGACTGTCATGAAAAGATCAGATACAGGTCGCATAGGGGCAAAAAAAATCGGAATTGGGTCGTTTCAGCCTGCAGTGTGAACGTAGCCTGATTCTTAAGTGCTGACTGAAAGTGTGTTCTCCTCTCTGCTGCCATCTTGTCACTCCTAACTAGGTTAGGAGATCTCTCCAGCACTCTTAAATAATTTAGGAGTTGAGATCAAGTCTTGACACTTATGAACCTTTATGAATCACACTTATTCTTAAGTTTAGGAATAAGAGTAAAATGTCATTCTTAGAATTTTGACACTTCAGACAAAAATTGTACTTTGAGCGGCTTTATACATACGGCCCCTGACGACTAAAACTCATGTTTAGGAATCGGACACACTGACACTTGTCATACCTTATTATCGTTGGTCAGGTCCAGCTCCTGCTGCAGCTGGAGGATCTGCTGATTTAAGTGGTCGATCTCCATATTCTTCTCCTCCAGAAGGGCAGAAGGTAGCTGAAGGATGGATTCATCGCTGCCCTCTTCTAGCCGCCTTGTCAGAGTGTCCACAGTGTCCTAAAGGACAGACACAATGAGGACCTTTTCACATTCTCCATAAAACTCCAAGCATATTCTATAAAGGTACTGTGCTATGAATACAATTTATCCAAGTTTGTGAACATACTGGTCACAAGCCACCACAATTTAACTACCAGATTAAAGTCATTATACAATTATACAGAGCCAGAGCCTTACCTGCAGGTGTGTGATGTGAGCGTGGAGCTGCTCTTCTGTAGCTCTGCTCTCTCTGTTTTTGAGCTCCAGCTGTAGTGTTAGTTGTCCGAGCTCTTCCTCCCTCACTACTACATCCTTCTCAAGCTCACTTGTACGCTCCGACAGCAACTCCACCTAAGAGACAAAAAGTTTCAATGTAACAAAGAAATACCACAAAGTGGACAAGAAACAAAATTAGATCTTACCTCATAAATCTGAGGTTTTGTCTTAGAAATAGAAACCATACAAATGTTCACAGTTGATTTTTGACAATGCCTGGTAAGCCATAGTGTGTAATGTTACTGCTAAAATCAAACGTGTTCTCATTGGCTGCAATTCTCATTTCCGCAGCACAAAAAATGACCATATGCAAAAAACATGTTGCACCTAGAGTTGTTAGACCATGGTGTTGTGTCATGTACCCTTATATAAACTCTAAAGGCCCCAATATAATTCAAGTGAAATCAAAGAATGAAAAATATAATACCGGAATATCTGTAAAAATAGCTGTAATAAATATGGAAGTTGTTGCAATTGGTGTGGCTCTTTTTTCATACATCATAAATGACTTTTGCTAAAAAACGCTGTCGTGTTATCTTGCATTCAGGAAACGGAATTGTGTGAGACTACGGGGAGGGAATTAAAAACCAAATCATTCTGATGACAGACTTGGCTCAGGTATTTCAGAACGGTCAAACCAACAATAGAGAAGCTGTTGAGGCAAAGTCACATGAGTTTGTTGCGCACCGAGGGATTTATTGGATAAATGTGTTTCCATCATAGTTTATGTGCATGTCTTCTTATCGGATAAATGTATCCGCCTCAAGTGTGCGGATAAATTGTTTAGAATTACTGGCATATTTGTGATTCCATCCACTGTTTTTTTATGTTTAATCAATGGTGTATAAAATAGATAGCTTTAAAGCACTATATAAATAAATGTGGCTTGACTGGAGTGCCGAATTGCAGAGCTTGTGCAAACATATCCATGATGAAATGCTTTCTTAAATGCCGTTTTCTCACCACTGTCATTTTTGTTGTGTGCTTATTTTGTTGTAATTGGCGATTAGATGAATATGGAAATATGTGCAACGCGCTTTACTCTCACTCTCAGCAGTGTTGGGATGTCTGCAAGCAGTATACCACTGCAAAGGTATTTCAAACTTTAAACCCACAAGCCAAGAATGAAAATGAACCAGGTATTTTGTTTAGAGAACTAACTTCAAGACCTCTATATTCATTGTAAAGCAAATGCAAACTTGTTACTTGGATACTGTTACTCTGATTGTTCAATCATGACAGTCCACAAATCTCTTTCAATCTGCTTAATCCTGCACTTGATATACACACACACCTGTTGTTCTTTGGTCTGCAGATCCTGTTGTGTAGCTTCCAGCTGTTCCAGGAGGTTCGGGTCAGGGGTCATATCAGGGAAGCGGTGTCTGGTTTCATCGAGTTTGGACTGTAGGGCAGAGATCTGGAGCTTATTAGCATACTGCTGCTGCTGCAAAGCTTCTTTATCCTGAAAGAAAGAACACACAGATCAGAATGGGTTAGAACCATAGATATTGGTGCAAAATGGAAAATTAATTGAATTAATTAACTGAAGCAGTGACTAGACAACCTAATTCGGGGCTTAAATGTGTGGCAGGGGGGTTCTGTAAAATCAGAATACATGCAAGACACATCTGAACTTGTACGTGCAGTTTTGTGCACCTGTGTGAGCTCCTGAAGGTTCTTGCGTGCTTTCTGAAGTTCTTGCTCCAGCTGTGTGACAGTTCGGCTGGCCTCCGCACAGCTCAGTAACGCCTGCTCCAACTCACGGATACGAGTTGCCAATTTCTCAATCTCTTCATTACGCTCTTCCACATCAAGCTGGCACTGCTCTTTTGCTGACAACAGTATACCATAGTCTTCTATCTTATCTTTGATCAGAGCCTGAAGGTTTTCCACCTGTACAAATCACACGAATACAGAATATGGACCTAAATAGAGTGTGTGTGAATATTTTAATACAAATCAGGGCTCCTGACTTACATTTGAGAGAAGGAGCACCGGTTCCACTAGGTTCTACAGATGGTGGCCCCTGATTTGGTAGTGCACATTTGACTATAAAAGCACTGAGCTTGAGTTGAGATGAAAATGAAATTAACTTTTATTAAAGGATAATTAAAATTCTGTCATTAATTACTCACCCTCATGTCGTTCCACACCGGCAAGACTTTCGTTTATGCAAATAAAGATCTTTTTAATGAAATCTGAGAGCTTTCCTTTCTGTCCCTCCATTGACAGCTACGCAACTACCACTTTCAGGGCCCAGAAAGTACTTTACGCGAGAGCTTTGTTTGCACACACAAAAAAAAACCGATTTACTATTTTATTGACAAAATATTAAATCTCCAACGCGCGTTCAACAGAGCACCACGGTGCATGCGTGTTGTTAATGCGAGAGCAGATGTTGCGCGTACAACCGTAGAGTTGTTGCGCTACGTAAGAGATTGTAATTTTGTAAAAGTGGTAAAAAAATAAAATAAAAGAAATTGTGCAAACAAAGCACTTGTGTTGCTTCATAAAATTGAGGTTAAATTTCTGAAGTCACATGGTTTACTTTGATGATGTCTTTACTACCTTTCTGGGGCTTGAAAGTGATAGTTGCATCAATCGAGGGACAGAAATCTTTCAGATTCCATTAAAAAGATCTTCATTTGTGTTCCGAAGATAAATAAATGTCTGACGGGCTTGGAACAAAATAAGGGCGAGTAAATGAGAATTTTTAATTTTTGGGTGAACTAACCCTTACAAAAGTAATGTGTAACAACCTAATTTTTACAGGGAAAATGTTTAATATCCTAACCTTATTAAATTTACCATTGTTCTTCTATAGTATTCTATAGTATACTGACCGACAGCTTCAGTGGTTATAAAAGGTGCACTTATTACTTGCTTTGTGTAATTCAGTTGCAATTAAGAATTAAATAATAAAAAAAGAAAATTGATTTCTTGATACTTTGATTATTTTATAATAATGATTTCATAATGTCTAAATGTAAATTCAAAAGCAAAACCAAGGAGTGTAAATGGCGAATAAGCTAACAAGTGCTCTTCTGCAGCCACCTACTGGTTATAGTGGTAATTTCATGTCTTTTTACATTTTTAATAAAATGGTTTGGGCTACGTAGTGGTGGCACCAGTGTGACCTCTAACAAAATGTATTCACACTGGCAGGAAAAAAAAGGTCATCATATGGGAATATAAGTGAATAGAACAACAGTTTTGCCAAGGATGGAGACTTTTAAAGGGGCTACAAGACAATCATAAAAGGAACAGATAAAGATGAGCCAAGATGGACGGTAAAGGCAAAGTCAATCTCTTTCAGCAGCTACTACATTAATAAGCAAAGACATTTGAGAGGAAAGAGGATAAGCATGTGTTTGAGTTTCAATGGGTGGATGAAAGTGCAAAAAACAATAACATGAGTTACAGATGCAACTGATGTACTGCATAATATCTGCTGAAAAAAGGTTTGACAAGCAAGACAACGTAACGCAAAATAGCTATCACATGCTCTACTGCTTTAAACGCTGCATAAGCCATGCATATCTGCTACAAGGCCAGCACATTAATGACTACAGCTGGATAACATACCTGAAGAACCAAGTCCTCAATCTACATCATTCAGTTAGGGAGAAAAAAAAGCATCTATATGAAAACATTCAAAATCATTCAGATGTCAGTATCAGAAAGGCTATAGTTTCTGTCACAAAGAGTATGTGAGCAATGTGGTACAGAAGGGGAGTGGGTTTTTAAAATTTTGCCTGTGAAGCATTTTGTGATGTTCTTTCTTGCTTCAAGATCAGTCAGTAATCGCATCAAAGAAATGATACTAATACGCTAATTTGATGCTCAAGAAACCTTTCTTTTCGAAGGTTGTCCTGCTCAATATTTTAATTGAGCAGGCATTTTAATAGTCAAAAATGCCACTGCATGAAATAATTCAGTGTATTATACTGTTAATAGTACTAATTACTATAAACAGCTTTTTTTTTTACAAGTAAAAATATATACAATGCATCCTTGAATAAATGGTAAAAAAAAAAAAAAAAAAAAAAAAAAAAAAAAAAAAATTATATATATATATATATAAACAGTAAAGACTTTAACAGTTAAAAAAAAAAAACATTAAATAAAATGCTTTCTATTCAAAGAAGCCTGAAAAAGCATCATTTTCAGCAGTTTCCAAAAAATATTGAGCAGGACAACCTTCGAAAAGAAAGGTTTCTTGAGCATCAAATTAGCGTATTAGTATCATTTCTGAAGGATCATGTGACAGTGAAGACTGGAGTAATGATGCTGGAAATTCAGCTTTGCCATCCCATATATTAAAATATAATAAAACAAAAAAAATTTGCTCGCATACTCGTCACAGATTATTCACAAAAAAAAACGGTCAGACTGTTCAGACAATGACACATCTAAAGCTCTAGACATTGGCCCTTACCCTTTGACCCTTGCTGTTCCCTCCTGCGTGTCCTTTAGATGGATGTCTCAGCTGAGCTTCCAGATTCTTGATTTCCTGCTGAAATTCATCCCTCTCATGCTCCCGTTCCACTGCTTGTTCCTGTACAAGCATAGTCATTTATTTGCCTAAGCTTACGCCAAGTCTGACATGACTGAAATGAAATAAAGTATAAAATATTCACATTTTTCTCTCAGCACCAGACAAGGTGCGAATAGTTTTGGTGCAAAGAACTTCAGACAAATTGTTGTAAATGCTTACATCTATGAACTGGCGGTTTTGTTTGAGCTGTTTCTCCAAAGCATCAATGTGTTGCTGCAGGTCTTCAGTCTGCAGGCGGTGCTGTTCCTCCAGCTGATGTCCACGGCTCTCCTGCTCCTCCAGGGCCTGTTCCAGCATCTGCAGACGGGACGCCAACCCACCGCAGTCCTTCTCCGCCTGCCGCTGTACCTCCACACACTCCTGCCCCAGACGCTCAGCCTCCGCTAGCAGAGCTGCACAGAGCCCAGGAGGACCAATGAATAAAACGTGCCACAACAGATCTCATGTCAACAACACTCACTCAAACTGCAAATGCAAATTAAGATGCAAACATGCACAGGAGCTCCGGATCATTTGTGCATTCTCAATGCACAAATAAAAGCACAGCAAACTGGATCGAGAAGAAATTGGCAAAGAAAGAGTCATAAGAAAAATTAAAAAGTACTTGGACCTTCAAAACCAATGGTTTAGAACAAGTTAGACTGCAAAAAAAAAAGATCACAAGCAAGAGCATTAATAAACCACAAATTAAAAAATAAATAAACTGCAAACTTCATCTGAAATGGATGCATTTAGTGTCCAAAAATGTAGTTATTCTTTTCTCAACTCAAACATAGTCAGCCGCAGATTATCATCACAAACCTGTGTCTTCCTCTGCGTCGAGGAAGCCTACAGAGCAGAAAGAATTTGTAGGATGAAACTAAACCCTTCCATCATAAGCACACAACCTTAAAACCTCACTGTGTGCGAAGTAACACGCATATTTAACAGGCCATGACTATTCGGCATGATCCAAATGACAAAACAAACGTTACATAAGTGCATGTTATGTAACTCAATCTGGGAATTAAACTAAAGCACGTCATCTTAAACGAAATGACACCCCTTCCGCTCTCACCCTTCTCTGTGTCTCCGAGGCTGGCCGTCAGGGCTTCTCTCTGACGCAGGAGGAGGGCATGATTTTCGTTGAGCTGCTGCAATTGGATGCGTGTGCTCTCCAGCTCCTCTGCCAGACGCTGCTCCTGCGTCTCCTTCTGCTGAAGCGCCTCCTCCAAAATGGCTTTCTCAGCTATGTAGCCTTCCATCAAACCTACAGCCACACAAGTAAAAGCACACAAGAGCGCAAATAAGTTGTGAAAGTGAATGACATTGAAGTAGGGATACACAAATATTAAACATTCATAAACAACAGACCATAAACATGAAAGTCCTGACCTTCGGTCTTGTGCAGCTCCAATTGTAGTTGGCTCTTCAGACTGGCCTCATGATCCAGCTGCTCCAAGAGCTGAGAGTTTTGAAACAGCAAAGACGCTCCGGCCTCACCTCCGTCTCTGAATTGCTCATTTAGTACGGCCTGCAGACCACACATCTGCTCCAACTACAGCAGAAAAAAACAAAGAGAGATAAGACGGACATATGGGTTAATGGGAATATGGGGGTTCCTAAAAAGAACTTGTTCAAATCCATCACATTATCATATTACATTATGGTCTGAATCTCAAACACTACCGTTCGTTAGAGGCCAGTTTTTGTTTTTTCAAGGATTGATTATATTTTTTATTCAGCAAGGAAGGATGCATTAAATTCATCATAAGTGACAGCAGGGTTGTTACTGTAAACTAAAACTATTAAAGGGGTCATATAATGGTACATGCACTTTTTTAAGTTGATTGTACTGAAATGTGTGTTGGCAGTGCCTGTACACAACCATCATATAATGATAAAAATCCATCCAGTGGTTTTGTTTTAATCTCCTTATATGTTTTCCCCTGCCTCAAATCGAGCCGTTCGACCGTGTGACGTCACGACCGCGATTGTTGATTGATAGGCGCGTTTCAACACACACCCGCCCTCGCTCGTGAGAGCTGTCAATCATAGTCTGCGCGGCGCGGCGGACCGGACCGGCGCGGTCATTGTTGATATGCTGGAGCACTGTCTATGAGCAGAATGGCGTCTAAGCGATTGTGGTGTTCTGTTCTTGGGTGTAATAACGAACACAGCAGTCATTTTAATGTTCCTAAATCCGAACCGCTGAAGACGCAGTGGTTGAGTTTGTTTTCGAAGGGAATATTCCCCACGACCAACGTCAATGCTCTCATGTTTGCGCGAATCATTTCTCACCAGACTGCTTTATAAACGAGGATCAGTATAAAGCTGGTTTTGCTAAGCAGCTGCTCCTGAATAAAGAATCGGTACCAGATATTCGTGTTCCTGCTGAACCTCTAGAACAACTGAAGTGAGTGTAACGTTTTATTAAACTTTATATTAATATTTATATCTTTGCAAATCGCTTCACGATGAATGAGTCTAAGGTTTACACTCAGGGTACATTACTGCATGTTTTCTATGTACGACGTTCTCCATATAATTCATAATCCCACGTTTATAATGAACAACACGTTATGGTATTGTGTTACAAACGTGTACGCATAGAACAGAGAGGCGGAGTCAGCAAAGCTCATGATCATTTAAAGTCATATGCACTTAAACGGCGTGCTGAAAACAGAGCTGTTTTTGACCAGGTAAAATAAGTGTTTTCTTACAATACTAATGAGAATTTTTAATTAAAGTATATTACAAACTTTTAATTTAGACCCTAAAGAATCATATTAGCTTGTACAAAAATGGCATTATATGACCCCTTTAAAAACATTTGTAGTAAATAACTAAACTAAGTTTAGGCACTAAAATTACTAACTGGAAATAAATAAAAACTAAAACAAAAATAAATTAAACCTAAATAGTGCTATTAATGTTTATATTTTCAGATTTAATTACATTTTTAGTAATTCTTTAAAAAAAAACAAGTAATAACATATAAAAACTAAAATAACACCGTGATAGTAAAAACATTTATAATGTTACAAAAGTTTCTATTATCTCAAATAGATGCTGTTGTTGTTGTTTTTTGATTCCACAAAAATATTAAGCAGAACAACATTATAATAACAAGAAATGTTACTTCAGCACCAAATCAGCATATAAGAATGATTTCTAAAGGATCATGTGACACTGAAGCAATGGCTGCTGAAAATTCAGCTTTGCCATCACAGGAATAAATTTAAATATTAAAGTTGAAAACTGATATTTTAAATTGCAATAATTTTTCACTATTACTGGTTTTACTGTATTTTTTATCAAATAAAGCAACCTTTGTGAGCAAAATATACTTAAAAAAATAAACCAAAAAACATATACCAACCCCAAACTTTTGAACAGCAGCGTACTTAAGTATGAAAAGTACATACTAAGCTGGAAATAAGTTTATTTAAATTAAAAGCATGAGGAAATGATGCCTCAAAACTGATGACAACCCATTTTGTGCACATACATGTGCATAAATATAATGGATCACTAACTGTTCCTTCCTAGCATTGCACTTCCACATGCTTGTGGCCACCAATATTGGTTACTCTGTCTACACAATAAACAGTATGCAAATTCAGCAAAAGTCAGAAGTGGGTAGGACAGGGATGTGTCTCTAAGCACGGCACCTGCTGTGAGGACTCGGAAAGCAGCTCCAGTAGTTTATCCACAGCGGTGCGCAGACGTGTACAGGATCCCAGCATGAGTTCCTCTCCTTCTGCCTCCATCTCCCCCTCCGGCCCAGAGAACACACTCTCACACAGCCTCTGAGACAACTCCAACCCCTCATCCACAGCTGAAGACCACACACTACAATCAGCCTCCCCCTCTGTGCCAATCACCTCTCCTGAAAAAACAGAATGATAAAATATGTTAAAGTCAACAACAAATATTAAAAGATAATGGAACATTCAGATTATTAGCCAAAGGTTTTTCTTCCAAATATTTTTAATTAAGATTGTGCAAAAGAAATGCTAATTTTAGCATCTGTGTGTAAGCATGCAATTTTGTCTCATTTGTCATAAAATATTTATACATATTTTATACCGGTATGTATATTTTTTTATACATTTATTTTTAATAAATTTGTAAATTAATGTGTTTGAAAGACAAAAGCCAACCAAAGACAGGGTGATAATTCAATTAAAAATGTATGTGTTTGTCAGAAGTTTAGATATGATTAGATACGCAATGTTGAGAAAACGCTTCTTAAAGTGAAACCATTTCTGTAAATCCAGTGATCAAATGCTGTGGGTCAGTTTTCAGTGATGGGCACATGACTAGTGGCTGGTCTGTGTGTGCAATTCCACAAACCTGGAAACCCTTCTGAACTTATGTTTTAATAGTCATTAATCAATACAGATTTTTCATCCACAGAAACGTACCCGTTTCATGTGAATCACGGCTACTCCTAGCGGTCATTGAGCTGGGTGTTTTGTCTCCAGACTGACCACCTGATACACAAGCTCCTAACTTGCGGCTTATGTGCTCGTCCGTTGCCATAGTGATCCGAACCATCTCTATGAGCATCCGCTGTAGTTTGTCACGTGCTGTTTGCAGGTCTTGTCTGATAGGAACAAAAATAAATGTTTAAATGATCAGCTAAAAACAAGGTTGTTTTATTTATATATACATTTTTTTTTTTTTTTAGGATGCAAACTGTCGGTTAAAGCTTCCCCAAAATCCCTCTTTCTGCATCTCTGTGGGTCAGCTGACCTGTCCTGTGTGGCCGTGTTGAGGTCTGCTCTGAGCATGGCCAGTAGATTATCTCCTTCCTGGTTTTCCCGGTCTCTGCGTTGCAGGAGAGTCTCCAGCGTGTCCATCTCTGCCCGCTTGCCCTCTAGCTCCACCTGCAGCCCGCTCACTTCCGATTGCAGCTGAGAAAGAGGCAAGAGAGACGCCACAGACAGGAAAACAGTCATCACATAGGCAAGAAAGTGTTTGCCTGAGAGGTGTCGACGCAACTAACAAATGAGGAAGAGGTTAATGTCTAGAAGCATCATAAAATAAGCTTGCTGCCAAAGTAAATAGACAACGCCTGTCTGTGGATGCTCCCGTAGGTCTACATAATGTATTCTTCAGGCTCAAACAGGACAAGCTGTACAAAGCCAAAAAGAGGGGAAAACAGCCACAAAAGCAGACAAGAATGTAGCATGCATTTAAATAAGGCTCCTGTAAAAATGTGGCGTACTTCACCAGACAAAAGGCATGCAAATATGTAACCATAACAACAGAAAAAAACAACAACCACCAGCTCTACCAAAGCTTACTAGGCCCTTTGTTACCATTTCCACCAACCACTTCTTATGTAAAGATTAATATTATGTAACAGCATCCGAAACACCTGCTTAAAAAAGCAACTCAACTGATGAATATAAAGCCTGCATTCTGTAAAACCTCTCTTTGCAGGGCTTGACAATAAGAAGGGTTGGGTATCGTTTTTTTTCTTCTTTTTTCTCGATACTTTAATCTAAAAAGTATCGATACCAAATCGTTACTTTTAAAACGGTACGGGTGCCTAAACGGTGCCTGAACCGATACTTAAAAAAAAAGAGCCTCAAAACGATTGTTAATGACATTAAAGAACGTTTTTTTTTGTATTGAAAAAATATTAAATAAATTCTTAAAATTGAATATATTAATTTTGGAGTAAATATATAAATACAAGTAGTCTAAATACAAAACACAACAAGTTTACATAAATTCTAAATAAAACCTAAGCCACCTAACCCAAATACAGTAATGTAACCCTAAATAACACGACAGTACCAATAACAGCAATACCATTCTCGGTATGCTACAAACGAGCATTAAATTTCAGCCAATTTTTTCACATTTTTTTGCCTTCTCTGGCCAAATACCACACCACTCCTGACTTATTGTATGTCCTGCACAAGGTGAGCGTTATTTTAGAACGCATCACCATAAATGCGTTGACGCGAAACCCCTCATGGAAGAAGAACGCTGTCATGTTTACAACTGTGACAATAAGCGCTCATCAGGATCAACTGAATGCTGGATTTTCAAAAGTACGTGAGGTTCGCGGCTCTATTCTTGCAGTAAACTTGCACAACGTTCTTGAATGAATCATTTATTAGATGTACGCCGGTCTGTTATTGAATGGACATCGACTTTACATTTTCACACTAAACATGATGCGGAACAAATAACGAACTGTGATTGGTTGCATATGTCAGTCAGTCCTTGGTTGATATTTTTATTCTTAAATACATGCAAGTGAATGTTTTTTGTCATTTAAGAAACCTTTATAACGATCCTGATTCATGTCAGTTGATTTATAACACACAATGGGCACCATGTTAGTATGCACCGCAGTTCAGAGAATTGTAGAATAGTCAATTTTATAGTTACCTACACAATGTGCATCTAAACACATCATCAATTTATAATTGAAAGGATTGTTATTGCCGCTTCCATAGACATCAGTGTGTATTTTACAAACTATAAATGTTGTTTTGTTAGTAGGCCTACTTATGTGTATTTAAATGTCTGAAACCTAAAATAAAGCTTGTGCTTGAAAACACAGAATAGTTGTGATGACAGCGCTGAGCGAGTCTTTCTCTCTGACGCGAACGCAGATTTGAATTTAGAAGTTGATGATCACACGAGCTGAACACCAAGTCCACCAGTGTGAATTGTACGCGTCAAAGGGTTAACCAGCAATCACATGCGGTGATGATGTTTCTTACGTCCGTTTCGGAGAACCAGAGGACAGATATTTCAACCGACAGCTGAAGCATTTAAGTGACAACGAAATGAGACACCGAAATCTGCGTTTTGATTCAGTCCGGTTACTTAGGTACCGGTTCCATATCGGTGCCTGGTTTTGGTACCCAACCCTAGCAATAAGGACTGCCCGATGGATCGGGGTCAGCGTAAACTTTGCTCGGGAAAGTTCACGGAACGGTCACTTTAAGCCTTGCCAGTTTTAATATTCAAGCACAAGACGACACAAAAGAGAACTTAATTTGGTACTTGCGCGCTGTGTGAGAAGCTTTGTGTCCAGAAAGCCGCATGTATGTATATATTAGGGGTGGAATGGTACATGTATTCGCATTGAACCAAAACGGTACGGGCGTCACTCATTATTCAAACTGCAAAGTGTTTACTTATATTTGTGTACACTCGCAATAAAACACAACATTGTGCTTTTGTCACACTCTAAACTCTTGTCAAACTGTAACCTACAACTGTCACCCAATCAAAATCTCACACACACAGGTTTAAAAGCAAAACATATATTTATCCAACCCCATTTCAAAACAGTCTGTGGGTGCCATCTTGTTCTAGAAGCAGGTCAGATGAAAATAATGTGCGTGTTAAATTCAGCTCAAAATATCTGATATACTCTGACTGGATGGACTCAGTCTAGATTGTAAATCAGGGTAAAAATCTGTGCAAAATTTGTGTAGTGTATAAAAAAAAATGCCCAGCCTTTATATTCAAATTAAAGGAACATTGAAAAAATTGTAAATTCTTTTTGTTCAATATTTGAATTCTTTAATACTGATTGTTTACTTTAATATTTCAAATAACCACTGCTTCAAAGTTAAGTAAATATTAATGCTACACTGAGCTGACTGCTCATTTGCTGTAGCTGTGTGACGAGTTGACTGATTGGGTGTTGTACCTGTGACACTACAGTGTCCAGCTGCTGTAGTTGTGCAGTAAGTTGGCTCATCTTGTCACTGTAGGTGAGTTCAGTTTGCTCATGTTGCTGTCTTAAAGCCCTTTCCAGCTCCTCAAGAGAAACAGCCTTTTCCTGGTCACTCTCCTCCTGAAACACACACATACACGTCATGGTCAACACTGCAGAAACAGGTAGAAAAACAATGACTGACATTTCACTCTCAGCCTCACACTCTCCCCTCAAACAAACAAAAGCCAAATTATCTGAATGTAATGGATCAAAATTTACCCAGTGATCTCTATAAAGAACAAAAATAAAATGACCATTAACACAAAAAAAAGCCCCACACAAACCTCACATCCTCATTCAGTCAGCCATCACTCACGTGTCCCTACACTTCCTCCCATCTGTAGGATTAATGTTGTCAGAGGACCTCTCTAATGCTCCAAAGGGAAAGAGGCCAACTGACAAACCAGCCAGTGTAAAATGTCAGAAAGTCCCCATGCAGAGAGATTTGAGCAAGAGAACAGGTCAAATGCAAAAGTCTGACAGGGTCCGATGCAGAGAAAAGGTTTACTGTGAATGATGGAAGCTATAATGTACAGTACACGGTGGGGATTAGTATTAATTTGAGCTTAGAGTGGACCGTCCCCCAACTCCAGATGTTATCTCCCTCCCCCAATAAGCTCAGCTATTGTTTATAACTGTGTTTGTGAGGGTAGCATTAGCAAATACACGTTCTCATACTGAACAACACACAGCAATTATGACAAGAACAAGTTGGAAAAATGTTGAAAAATTATAAAAAGCTAGTTTTTTCTTGTCCGAGTCACAATTAATATGAAGAATAAATACTGATTTAATAAGTTGCAGTGAGAAGCAGGCTTGTAAGTAAAATGAGCCATACTCTTTCTTAGCCCTAATTTTGAGCCAATGTTTACAGTTACTGCCTATTAAAGTTTTTAAGTGTAGCTACTCCGTAGCTTACTGTTTCTCATGAATATTACCTAAAACCCAAATTACTAATTTTGCATTTATGACATTTAAAGGCCTCAATAGAACGAAATTAATACGTACCAAGTTTCCCCTTTTGTTTTATTCCAAGATTGGTTATTAAACAATGTTGATTCTAAACTTGCCCGGATTTATGCCTATTTAATACAGGGATATTATGAAACACACACGAAAAAAATCATGTTAAACTTATTTCAGCTAGTTTCTCATTTTCATTTAGTTTAGTAATTTACTAAATAAAAATTAAAACAGAAAATATAATCATTCATGACATCTAATTCAAAATATTAAAATAAACTACAATGGTATCTCAATGATACTAAAATAACACTTTAAAAATTCAGGCTGGGCCAAGCTGAATATTAAATCAATCAAACTTAATATAGTCCATACAGAACAAACCCATACAAATCACAAAATAAGTAATGCATCTCATATTATTTTAATTAAACAGGCTGAGGCATACATTCAAAAGCAAAGTTTAAAATACTCTAGGCATATTTTTTCAAATCAATATACATATTGAACTGAACATATGTACTGAAATTGATTTATGTACTAATATAATACATCCAAATTAGAGGTCGATCGATACTGGATTTTGCTACAATGCGTTTGAAGAGTCATGAAACCCTAAAACACATTTTTAAGATCTTTTGATTATTTTAAAAGATATGTACAGGTTGCACATTAATTAAAACAACTATAGTACTCATTACGTTTATTATTAAGGAAAAAAAGTTTATTTTTTTGTTTTTTTTGGAGCCACTTCATTCTCCCGGTTTAAAAAGCAAAGTTTAACCAACTGGAGGTATATGTGTTAAATCGGAGTGGTGATTGGCTGCCGTGGCTGGAGTGTACGGGTCTGTCATCAGTTTAGTTTCTAAACCTTTCTCCACATTATACATGAGAATAAACTCTTTTAATCCAATCACTGCGCTGTATTAACCATTAGATCGCAGTACAGCGGAGACCTGACATTAGTTCACGCCAACAATCTCCGAAACTGGTTATCTCCAAGCAAATAAGAGTTAAATGTACACCTCCCCATTTTGCTCGAATTTGCCCACTCTCTTCTCGCAAGCGACTCACCCTCCCCGACTCGATCTCTGGTGAAGCGTATACTGTGACATACGGAAAAAACGCAACAGTGAAGTTGCGAACTGGGTACTTCCAAAGACTTGATGCTACACAGCCTTAAAAGCATATCTTTTTCGATCAGATTTAAGACCTCATTCTAAATTGAATGCCTAGCAGAAAAAATACAAATATTTGAGAATTTTTAATGGGCTTAAAATCAGGAGATTCTAATTTAAGACTTTTGAATGCCCTGTGGGAACTCTATTGGTTGTTGTATAGTACATAAAAAAACTCTACCATTGTTTTTGGTGCAAGAAACCATGACCAATAAACATGCACTTTATCGGGAAATAGTAGCGTAGGATATGACTACTCTAAAACTAACACCTTCTCCTCTCACCTTTAACTGTGCAATTCTCTGCTGCAGCTGCTCCCCAGACTTGCATTTGAGAAGTTCTGCCTCTTCCAGGAAGTGGAGGCGTTGCCTTGATGCTTCTTCCTCTAATTCCCTACGCAGAGTCACCAACTCCCTGGCTGACACTACCCTTAACTCCTGAGCAACAAAGAGGACGAGAGGAGAGTTAAGGTAAGAAGCTCTTATCTTCTTACAGTTCAAAACAAGACCCAACCATGCTAAATCCATGCTAAAGGCTGAACACATCTAAACGAAATGACATACTCTTGTCTTCCCGAACACACTCACCTGTAGCTGTTGCTGATGTTGAGTGGTCAGCTCATTCAGTTGTTGCTGATGTTGAGTGGCCAGCTCATCCAGTTGTTGCTGATGTTGAGTGGCCAGCTCATCCAGTTGTTGCTCATGTTGCTTTTTCTCTGCAGTGGCAATATCAGTGATCTCCAGAAGGGCGGCGCTATGCTGCTTCTCTAAAGCAACTACTTGCTGCTGAAGAGCTTCCAGAGAAGATAGATGCTCATCATCCAGAGCAGCCCTCTGAGAGGAGACCGCTTCAGACATCTCCGCCTGCATAAGCAAGTTAACACACTTGATGTTGCCCCTGCAAAAACTATACATGGCAAATTAACTAAACCATTACAGTGCTCACCTGATGGGCTTGATGCAATTCTCTTGCCATGGCACTGAACTTATCCATATGGACGTTAGCAACCTCCCTCCTGTGGTCCTCTCTGATGGTTTGCTCCTTTTTTCTCACCCTCTCAATCTCTCGAGTATAGTGTTCTTGAAGGTCACGCAGTTCTCTATCCTTCTCATCCCGTACTGCCTGAATTTCATTCAAGTATGTGCTCTCCAATGTATCCATGTTTGCCATCAGCCTCTCCTCAAGCTCCTCCCTCTCCTGTTTGTGTCGTGCCTGAAGCTCCGCCTCTTGAGCTTCAAGCTGTGCCAGGTTGGTCTCCTGAAGGACGGCCTCTAATTTGTCGAGCTCCGCCTTGTGTTTATTTGTAAGTTCCATCTCCAAGGTCTCTAAGGCTGTCTTGCGATTGGTCGTCAGGGACTCCAGTTCCTCCCGGTGGTGTATTTTGAGATCCTGACACTCCTTTTCAAGATCCTGTAATTGTGCAGCTCGCTGGTCCAGGAGTGTTTTCTGGGCCTGCAGCTCCATGGCATGCTGTTCTCTCTGTTGACCCAGGGCAGCATCTCTTTGAAGGGTCAACTTCTCTTCCAGTTGTTTCTGCTCTTCTTGATGCCTACATGTATGACATACAGATAATATTGATGATCACATTTACTACATCCAGAAACATTAACCATTTGTTGTACATTGTTCTGTTATAATACAAAATATTTAATTTTGTTACTTTTATTGCAAAAGAAAAAGTTAGTAGTAAGTTTAGTAAGAGTTACTTAGAGGGGGGTTGTCCTAAAGCTGCACAATTAATCAAAATAAAAAGGATACCACAAACACGATGGCACCATGTTTTTACATGCGAGCAGCTCACGATCCAGTGCTTTCAGTGTCTCAGAGCAGCTCGGTTCACAGTAAATCCTGTTCCACACAAAATCCATCTGGAGTTTAGGTTGCTTATAACATGCCTTTGGGAATGCAATATGTAGCATCTTCTCATACTTGTAAATGAGAACAGCTTCTCAAAAGGAAGGGACCATGTGGTTTTCCGACATTTAATTAAGTTAAATATTAGCATTGCAATTTTATTGTACAGTAAAACATAGTAATATTTATTATTTTGTTTAATATTTTTGTTATAATAATCAAATTGTGCAGCCCTACAAACAAAAGCACAGCAAACCTGGACACGAATAAACAAACAAATAAATAAAAGTTTAAATTACAATGCTACAAATAAATATTTACTTATTCTCAATTATTTCCCCCCATATCGTGCACCCCTAGGTCATAAAAAAAAAAACAATACTAAAGAGTACAGATATTAGTAATAGGACCTGAGGTTTCATTTTTAAGCGGCTCTGAGGCCTGTTGCATGAAGCCAATTTAACCAACTCCGAGTTTCAGAGAAGGTATGGAGTTGACGAATCCATATAAATCCAACGGGCTCACAACACCCGGTTTAAACGTTCTGTCTCAACTCAGGTTTAATCCAGACAGAGTTTGAGATTAACTCTGAAGCGTGTGCACCTGAAAGTGCGTCACATGCAGCGAATAGCCAATCACACGGAACATGGAGAGCGTCAGTTTGATTCAGTTCTCGCGAGAGCTGCGCAATTTACTTGTCTGCTGAAGATCAATATGAAAAACATACCGTATCATGAAATTAAAAGCATTTAAATGGCAGGAATAAACACTGCGGCTGCAGCAAAAGTTTGAGCGAAAACATTTTTTTTTACTATATCAATACATTCAAACAAATAGGCCTAATAATTTATATAGTTTCACAAAGAGCTCAAAAGGAATACACGCAAGCTTAATCTGTTTTAAACACTAGGGTAGCCAGAAAAGAGTCTCTGGGTGTGCATAAGAAAAACTGGGTGTGCCACATTTATTGTCAGATTAATGTGCAATAAACCCAGACTTTGCCTATCTCTAACTTTACAGAATAGAATGGGCTGATGTGTAAAACTATAGGCTACTCAGCGCCAAATAACCATAATACTATATAAAATATAACTCAGGGCTCGACATAAAGCCTCTTCATGTGCTTGTCCTTCGAACAAGTAAATCTGTCACTTGTCCAAGTAAAAAAATTACTAAAAATGCAATAATAAAGCAATATTCTCATCAGTGTTGAGTCAACTTTGACATATTTAAATCTGCATATTTATGATATTTTAACTTTTATAAAGAGCATTTTTCCTTAATCGTTTTAAATATAGCCTATGCTTCATCTTTCATTTTAAATTCTTAAATTTGATCAATAAATTAAATTAAAATAATAAGACACTGGCTGCTACCAATCAAATTAAATAATTTACAGTGAAAAATTACAATGGCATTAAATAATGTTATGAGATTGTTTTAAATGTTTTTTGAATATACAAATATGAAATATTGGAAAGAATGATACTTTTAAACACAAAACTAAACCACCAATAGGTGGCGGCAGATCGCCGTCTTACTGAGTGAGTCGTTGAGCCATTTATTCAAACGATTCTTTCAAAACGCTGAATTGTTTAAGAATGAGGCATTTGTTTAATGGGCCATTGAATCTTTGACTCAACCGATTCATTCAAAACGCTGAATCATGATTCAGTAATGCGGTTATGTGTTCTGGTGAGATGTGCTGTGGTTCTGCTGTGATCTTTGTTTGGAACTATTTTCGCTGCTCAAATACAACAAAAAACAGTCAATATTTTGTCTAAAATGTAAGTGACTTAATATTAATTTGTTTATTAAACTGTCATATCATATGAAATCAGTGGTACATTTTCAATCGTGATGGTATTGCACTTGTGGTTGTGTGATGTTGCTTAACTGTATCATATCATATGTTATAAATATAAGAACTCCACATGAATTTTTACCGCTGTGCATGTTCATTAAGTTTCTTTGTGTGATCTGGGCTCATTTGTTTCCATTTCTCATGAGGCACGAGCCTCAACAGCGCAACCGTGTTACCGTAAGACAGTCAGAGGCTGTTTGCGGATTGGTTAGCAGTCCAAATGTCGGCAGATTTTTTTTAACGATAACAATTAAAACATTTAATTACATTTTAAATTAACAAATTGTAAGTAAATAACAATAGGTCAAGTTTAGATTTTTTTTTTTTTATATCAAGACTTAAAAAATTATTCTGGACTATTTTTAGGTGTGCCAGCTGCCACTGTGGGTGGCACCGGCACACCCTGGCACACCCGTGGCTACGCCAGTGGTTTTAAAGCTTTATATATTAAAGCATATTATATTTATTTTAATTTAAAAGCAAAGTTTAATATTGTCAATTAATTTAATCATTATATGAATTAGAACTCATATAATATAAATAATTAGCAGCAAAAGATTAGCAATTTAGTCTAAAATATTTTCACTATAAACTGCTTTAATTTGGAGTGAGAGATACAGGAGGAGTGGCTTTATTGCATCTTTACTCTCAGCTGATTGGTCGAGTTTTGGTCTGCAATAACCCAGAATTCAACCTGCTCCGGACCAGGTTGTAAGTTGCCATAGCAATGGAACCCACTAAAAACTAATGGCACCTTCTTTTTCACCTTCGGTTTTCGGCCTTGGTTTCCTCTTTTTCGGTTTTCGGCCAAGAATTTTCATTTCGGTGCATCCCTAATAGCAATGGAACCCACTAAAAACTAATGGCACCTTCTTGAGCCCGAAAAACCAGAGTTTGCTTGAACATACCAGAGTAGAAACTGAAACTGGCTTTGTAAGACAGGCCACAAGAAATACTGAATTTGCCAATAGTATTAAAATTGTATGCCGTTTCAGTGTAATGCAGTCTCTGACCTGCAGAGGGCGTCCTGTAGCTTGCTCTCCATCTGATCTTGAAGTAGAGCGTTCAGCTCTTTCACCTCTGCTGCCATAGTACTCCTTGCAGTGCACATCTCTCGGTCATACTGAGCCTGAAGTTTCTGCTTCAACGCCACCACCTGAGGGCTCTCTTCACACTCCAGACTCTTCTGCAGTGCTTGAAGGCTCTGCCTTTCCACATCCAGGAGCTTTTGGACCTCCAGAAGCCTCTGCTCAAACTCCTCTTTCTCTTCCAGGGCAGATCTCTGAAGCTGCTCTCTCTGGGAAGCCAAGCGCTCCTCAGCCTGCAATTGGAGTTGCTCCCTCAGTCGGGCCTGCTCTTCAGTCAACTCCTCACTCGCACGATTCCTCTCTGCCTTCTGTGCCTCCTCAAGGCGCACCCTCAAATCTTCGGCAACATCCTTCTGATGCTTTAAAAGGAAGAGAACACAGCGCTCAATAAAAAGAACCATATTCATAAAGACACCATTGATTACGGCATTACAGTATTGCTAAAGGGTCTATAATAATCAGCATCTGTCTACAGCATGACCACTATTTCGACGCCTTATGACAGTGCTTGGTTCCAGCCTATGGCTACAATCTTCACCAAAGCCCTTTTGTCTTAAGTATGAAGGCCTGGTCTTATGCGCACTCTTACCGTCTCCATCTGTCTGAGCTGCTCACGGTGTTGCTCCGCCACTTTCTCCAGTTCCCCTGAGTGCATTAGGGAGAGCTGAGATAGCTGGGTTTCCAGCTGGGTCACCTTGGCCTGGTGCTGCCGAGTCCTCTCCTTCACCTCAGCTTCCACCTGCCTCGCTAGATCTTGTGCTGACTGTAACCGCAACTTGTTTATTTCTTATGAGAAAGAGAGAAAAAAAATTTAAAACATTGTTTTTGAAGTCTCTTGTGATCACAATAAAAAAATACAGTGAAAACAGTAATATTGTGAAATATTACAAATATTAAAATAATAATTTTCTCCTTTATTTTACAAAATGTTAATTATTCCTGTGATGTCAAAGCTGAATTTCCAGCATCATTAGCATTGTTGTGCTCCTTAATATTTCTGTGGAAGTTACAATAGTTTTTCTTTAGGATTCTTTCATAAATAAAATAAAACCAACGCAATTTTTTGGACTTTCTATTTATTTTAAATAGAAATCTTTGTAACATTATAAATGTCTTTACTGTCACTTTTGATCCTTGCTAAAAAAATAAATAATTTTTTTACTTAAAAAAAGAAGAAAAGAAATTCATGCTTTTTTTAGCAAGGATATATATTTTAGCATATATATATATATATATATATATATATATATATATATATATACACTCACCGGCCACTTTATTAGCTACACCTGTCCAACTGCTCGTTAACACTTAATTTCTAAGCAGCCAATCACATGGCGGCAACTCAGTGCATTTAGGCATGTAGACATGGTCAAGACAATCTCCTGCAGTTCAAACCGAGCATCAGTATGGGGAAGAAAGTTGATTTGAGTGACTTTGAACGTGGCATGATTGTTGGTGCCAGAAGGGCTGGTCTGAGTATTTCAGAAACTGCTAATCTACTGGGATTTTCACGCACAACCATCTCTAGGGTTTACAGAGAATGGTCCGAAAAAGAAAAAACATCCAGTGAACGGCAGTTCTGTGGGCGGAAATGCCTTGTTGATGCCAGAGGTCAGAGGAGAATGGCCAGACTGGTTCGAGCTGATAGAAGGGGAACAGTGACTGAAATAACCACTCGTTACAACCGAGGTATGCAGCAAAGCATTTGTGAAGCCACAACACGCACAACCTTGAGGCGGATGGGCTACAACAGCAGAAGACTCCACCGGGTACCACTCATCTCCACTACAAATAGGAAAAAGAGGCTACAATTTGCAAGAGCTCACCAAAATTGAACAGTTGAAGACTGGAAAAATGTTGCCTGGTCTGATGAGTCTCGATTTCTGTTGAGACATTCAGATGTTAGAGTCAGAATTTGGCGTAAACAGAATGAGAACATGGAACCATCATGCCTTGTTACCACTGTGCAGGCTGGTGGTGGTGGTGTAATGGTGTGGGGGATGTTTTCCTGGCACACTTTAGGCCCCTTAGTGCCAATTGGGCATCGTTTAAATGCCACGGCCTACCTGAGCATTGTTTCTGACCATGTCCATCCCTTTATGGCCACCATGTACCCATCCTCTGATGGCTACTTCCACCATGTCACAAAGCTCTAATCATTTCAAATTGGTTTCTTGAACTTGACAATGAGTTCACTGTACTAAAATGGCCTCCACAGTCACCAGATCTCAACCCAATAGAGCATCTTTGGGATGTGGTGGAACGGGAGATTCGCATCATGGATGTGCAGCCGACAAATCTGCGGCAACTGTGTGATGCCATCATGTCAATATGGACCAAACTCCCTGAGGAATGCTTCCAGCACCTTGTTGAATCTATGCCACGAAGAATTGAGGCAGTTCTGAAGGCAAAAGGGGGTCCAACCCGTTACTAGCATGGGGTACCTAATAAAGTGGCCGGTGAGTGTATATATATAATATATATTTGTACTGACCCCAAACTTTTCAACACTAGTGTATTTTCTGAAGAAACCATGAATGGTGTTTCCATTTAAAAGTTGCTTCCACAATGCTAGGGTGTTTTCTTAAGTGTGCAAGTGCGGTTGCTGAGGTGTTCTGAGTGGTTGCCAGGGTTTCCTTCCAAAAGGACAAACACTTTGGAACACACTGAACAAAGCTTCACCTTTGATATGGTTGTCTGAGAGTTTGGCACGGAGCTGCTCTAGTTCATGGGCGTGTTTTGTGTTGAGCTGATCGATGTCTTTGTAGTATCGATCAGTGAGCTCAGTGCGAGCCTGGAGTAGATCTTCTTTATAAACCAGAGTCATTCTGGACCGCAGTTGATCCAATTCCTGCTGGTGTCTCTCCTCTAACTGCATCCGAAGGGAGTCCAGCTCCTCCTGTAAAAAAAACAACAACAGATAAATACTCACAAAGAACAGGGACTTGCGCATAAGCACATTTATTTGTCCCCAACTTATTCTATTACTAATAAATTGGTCAATGGTAGTGAATTAAAATGGAGCTAGTTTCTGCATTTTGATGAAAGATTAGAAAGAATTTTTCTTAAAAATAATGTGAATATGCACAACACAAACAGAAAGTAAATCAAGGTTAAATTTGATTTCAAGTTTATAATCACTAAAACTCAAACAAAACCAACTACAACACACCTTCTGTTTCTCCAGTTGTCTTGTGATCTCCGCCATAGCTTCACTCCTGTCATCTTCACTCTTGCCTTCTGAGAGAAAACTACAAAACACAACATATTTTGTCACCCTGTGTTATGTCCTTTCATGTTTCATTATTTTGTATATAAAATGTTGTTGTTGTGAGTGTATGTGCGTATACACGATTTGTTTTCTTGTTCTGCAAGAATTAGTGCATCAAATGTTGCATTATATCCAACTATATTATATTCAAATAATAGAGGTTTAAATTAAATTCACTCATTCTCTACATAAAAGCCTAAATTCAATCAGTTCATCATATAAAGTGACAGTCTCTTAAAAAAAGTGGACTAAAGCGCTCAATTCATATGGATTAGTTTTAAGATATCTTTATGAACTTTTGTGTAGTTGCGTAGCTGTTAATGGAGGGATAGAAAGCTCTCAGATTTCACCATAAAGTTCTTCATTTGTGTTCCAAACATTAACAAATGTCTTACAGGTTTAGAACGACATGAGGATGAGTAATTAATGACAATTTTCATTTTTGGGAGAACTATCCCTTTAAATGGTATTTTCCCACCTTTTTCCCCCCCTCTTGTGAAATGGCATGTTGGGCCAAAACAAAGACCCAACTTTGACCTGTATGCCCTAGTTTGGGGACCCCTGGTAATGAATCCCTGGTATTGTATCATTCCCCATTTGTACATTGTTGTCTGTATCAAGTGTTAACATGCTAAGCAATCTCAGGTGACCATACCAGGTGTAAATGATGCCTATAGTTTCCAATTGTATAATAAAATGTAAATGTAAGCTTAAAGGTGCAGTATGTAAGAATGACAACTAGTGGTCGAAATAGGTACTGCAGTCCAATTCAAAATATCGGAGATCGTCGTTTCTCCCTGCTCCTCAGACTCGACGCTGCTCACGCCGGTTGCCATTTTGAGCAGACGCAACAGGAACGAGCGCAATGGACAATGAAAATTGGCAACGTGCAGTATCACAGACCAAAACAATAACAATCATTCCAGCCTGGAAACACACATTTCAAAGTAAAATAACTGGCTGTAGAAGCGTTTATCAGAGAAACGAGTATGAGAACTTAGCATGTTTCCTAAATATCTGCAAACATATTATGGTATTTTTATGCTTTAGTAGAGTGCAAAAATGTACATACAGCACCTTTAAGCCAAGATTTCAAATTACAGAATCAATATTAAAATGTAGAAATTCTAGAAAACCTTGCATCTCCAGTCTGGAGGACAGAGTCCTCCAGAGCTCCCTCTATGAGGCGCAGCTGCAGGAGTGCGATTTCTTCCCGATGACTCTCTTCTGTGACCCGAAGTCTCTGCTCGAAATATGTGCGGAGGTTTTCCAGCTCTGTCTCATTCAGTTCTTTGATTTCCTGGCGCTGCTGAGCGAATTCTTGTTTCAGTCGCTCAATGTCATCAACCCGCGATGAGCGTGCTAACAGCTGCTCTTTCAGCTCTACAGAGACAAAATTACAATTCCTTGTAATTCACGCAAGCACTGAATAGTAGTAACTTGGCTGAAAACCAGTCCCTCCAGAAAAACGCGATTATGCGATCGCTGAATTCAATGCAAAATCAGCCAAAGTCCGCATATTTTTGCGGGGGTAGCATTTTTTCAAATACTTCGCAATTTCGCCGCATAAATTGCTGATTTCCGCGCAAAATATGCGGGGCTTGCATGATTTCATAATCCCCGCATTTTCGTCGCAAAAAAGTCACATATATCTTAGCAGAAAGTTGGAAAATGTTGCGTTTGCTTCACACAAGAGCAGCCACTTCCCCCTGTTGCCATGGGGACGTTATGAAGTGACGTAATTACGCGACGTGAACATCATTGAAAAGCTGTAAAACAGGAGCACACTTTATTTTTAAATATTTCATTTATTCATTTTTACTGAAGCTGTAGCATATTCCTCTAGTAAAGCTACAGAACTGGTTTGACTCAATGTTTTGTAAGTTAAATGTGTTTATTAAGGTCTTGTAACGCGTTGTGTCGGGAAGAAAAATAGGGATAGCTCACAGCTGAAGTTATTGCAGAGGCCAGACAGACTCACGGAGGCGATTGGCATCTCACAACTCGCACTTTATTCCCAAATCGAACTCGTAACTGTCTGTCCCACGTTCTACCGTCCACATCGTTACTTAATAAACAAAATAAGATAAAAGTAGCATCAAACAGAAATTACCCGCACACATGGGGTGTTCGAGGCGCATGGCACATACAAATATAATACTGCAGACAGTTGGGAGCGCGCAGCTCTTAAAGGGGCCACACCTTATTTCCACTCGTTACAGTCTGAAATAAAACAAGATGAGAAATTAAATATTTCCAGCACTTTCTGTGATGTAGTATGCTTGCTTATCATAGGAAGTAATAAGAAAGGACTCTTTACATTAAGGTAGTAGCCTAGTGAGAACAGGGTGTTGGGGGAATCACTTTTTTTTCTCTTTTTCATCAAACCTCAGTTTTTGCAAGTTCCCGCAATTTTTGCAAGTTCCCGCAATTTTTGCAAGTTCCCGCAATTTCATCGCAAAAAATTGCATAAATATCCCGCATATTCCATCGCATTTTTAAAGAAAACGGGCCGCGTAATCAAGGATTTTTGCCCGCAACAATCACAAAAAAACTCCGCATTTTTCTGGAAGGACTGGAAAACACAAACATCAGTTCAGAAGGAAATAAAACTGTTCTATTATAAATAATAAATGAGTAAAACAATACAGCAGCCAAAGCCTATAGAGATATTCAAAAGAGGAAAATAGGGAAATAGCCCAGCGTGCCTCCGAGCTCCTGTCTGTTGGTCCTCATGGACTCCAGCTGGGACCAGAGGTTTGAGATCTCCTGTTCTGAACTGGCCTTCAGTTCCTCCCTTTCTGACTGCAGACGGTCAACCTTTCACAAACATGTTTGCTTCAGTACAAAACGAAAAGAAAACATTTGCATTGCAATTATGTTGCAACAAATGCAAGATTTGTATGGTACCTCTTGCGTCAGCTCTTTTTCTCTCTGTTCCAAGGCTCGGGCATGTTCCTGTTTCTCCTGCAGTGCTGCCTTGTGACATGCAATCAACTCCTCAACTGCACCTGCAAGAGAAAGAATGGGAACTTAGGGCATTCTCAGACCTTCAGAACAGTTACCTTTGATCCGAAACAGGGACTCAAATTGTTACAAAGTTGTATTTACTTATTGGTTCGGTTCCCTTCACTTCACAAGGCAACATTTCAAAGCATGCTATTTGTACAAGTCACATTTTAGTAAAACTGTCTTCTCATTGGTCAGAGTGCACATTTATTTTCTGTGGTTCTGCTCAATCCATCTTGATAGATGACACTGTGGCTTTATCTGTAGCTGTCATTATACACACATACATATTAGGGGTGTAACGGTTCACAAAATTCACGGTTCGGTTCGAAACGATACACTTGTGTCACGGTTCGGTACAGTTTCGATACAGCAAAAAGAAAGAAATGGCAGAGAAATTTCCTTGATTTAATTTTTTTAACTATATTTTTATTAAAACTAACATCATAAAGTATGATTTTTTTTACTTTGAGCAATGATGGAGCTATACTTGACTTTTCTTAGGAGCATATAAAACAAAACAGCTCCTTGGACAAAATGAAATGTAATATTGTAGTAGTTATAAACAAAGGTTTATTTTAGTTCAGATTAACATTTGATAGAACCGACGTAATGTTACCTGAAAGCATTATAGCCTACTATTCCTGCCAAACTTCCATGGTTACAGTTAGTGTTACTACAGTAAATTCATGGTGAATGTTGCTGATCTGTGAACACTGAATAGTTCATTCATGGCACAATGTTTCTTCCTGGTTTCCACGTCAGCGCGGTTTGATCCGTTAATAACGGAGAAATGTGAATGTTTCTCACTAGATCTCGCAGCGATGTTATTACTTCAGTGGCGAATTAAATTTTTTTCTTAATACTGGATTTCGCTGTGTAGTAACAGTGCTGCTAGATTTAGATTGGCTCGCGCTGCATTGGTCCAAACTGTCCGTCAACCACACAATAACGAGCAGCTCAGTTTCGTTCCGCTTACATTAGCCATTTGATGTAATGTTGTGGTCAAGCCAGCGTCTCTTACATTATGAGCACGCTTGCCACGCGCCTACATTTGAAATAACGAATATTTGGTCGGCAGGAAAAATGGTCCAACGAACCGTTCGGTTTAAAAATGCGTACCTAAAACCCAACCGAAAGCCTCGTACCGAACGGTTCAATACGAATACGTGTATCGTTACACCCCTAATACACACACACACATTTTATATATATATATATATATATATATATATATATATATATATATATATATATATATATATATATATATATATATATATATATATATATATATATATATATATATATATATATATATATATATATATATATATATATACACACACACACACACACACAAATGTACACAAGCCTTCATTCCCGTTCTAACTAATGAAATTGCATAGAGTGGAAATCAAGGCTTCTTCATGACAGCATTCTTGCAATGCTCCGGTTTCGAGAAGAGCATTTAACTTGCCATTTTAACATGAAGAGGCACTCACAGAATCGGACACTGCTGCCCTTTACGTAACGTATCTCCCATTATGAATTATGATACTGTTGGTTTGTTGGCCTGTTGGGTTGCATTGCGTTTTTCACCACAATCGAACCGCTCCAGAATTTGTTTCGGGCTGATTGAAAAAAATCTCAGACCTGTAATAAATTGGACCTCGTATTGCTGTGTTCCTTCCTATAAGCCTAAAACCAAACTAAGCAAGAAAATGTGCCAGGTTCTGAAATGAATGCTCCAAGTGAGCCTTGTGAGAGGTGTGAAAATACTGTGCAAGTAAACAAAATACCTTAAACTGGGCAAGTAAACAGATCATTGCCAATATGGCTTAGTTTATACAGAGGTTTAAACGACACTCACGTGCAGCAGCATCTCTGTCAGTCAAGGCCTGGTTGAGCTCTTTCTCCAGATTCTTGATGACTTGATCTGTGGAACGCTGCCGTTCTTCTAGCCTACACTGCGTCTCAGACAGAGCTGCTTCAGCCTCCGAGAGGGCCTTCTGGGTCTCACTCAGTTTATGATGGGCATCATTTAATCGACTCTGGAGTTCAGTTTTTGCTTCTTCAGCCTCCGATAGCAACTTGGCTTTTAGATCCTGCAGAGAAAATAAAAATAAAATTGCACTACACAGGCCTGTTTCACACTTAATTCTAGGCAAGCAACAATATTTCAGTGGGTCAAGATATCAGCCCATTAAAAGAGAAAAAGTTCACCTCCAGTTTACAGCCCTGCAACTGTTCCACAGAGCTTTTCTCTTCCAAAACTCTCCTCTCCCACTCCTGATTCAGATTATCTATACAGTGAATGAACAAATACACTCACAAACATATACTTCACAGTACTAGAGTAACGCTAAAAAGAATAAACTTTGAATGAAACTACAGGGCAAACCCTCACCAATCTCTTGTTGGTACAGTCCCTGGTTTCGTTGCTCCTGCTCTCGGTTCTGCTCCCGAACTCTTTCCAGCTCAAACTGTTGCCGCGTCTGAAGCATGGCGCTCTCCTGAGCCCATTTCTCTCGTAACATGGTCTGCAGCTCGCTGAGGGCCACCTCCTTATCTTTCTGCATGTTGGTTTGAGAAAGCTCCAACTGGGCTGTGTGCAAGTTGGTCAGGCTGAGACGCAAGGCTTCAAGCTCCAGGTTGTGCTTGCTCTGATTACAGAGAGTAAAATCAACCAACATTTTAGCTGATGAGTGGAATTGAGGGAATGAGCATGTTTAGATTAGCACACTGCTGTACTGCTATTAAAAATTCAGTACAAATAGGCAGCTGTTGAATTCCTGTGCTCATGCTGCTAAAGAGCTGTAGGCAACTGGCCAAGAAAAAGGCATTTACAGCTTTTCTTTTTTTACATTTACATGTTTACATGGAAGACTAATTTAAGTAGCTGCATACTGAATTCCATTCCATATGCCATTAAAAAAATACACACCATTGTTCAAAAGGTTGGGGCGGGTAAGATTTTTCAAGTGTTTTGAAAAGTCACTTATGCTCACCAAGGCTGCATTTTTTTACAATAAAAAAATACAGTAAAAACAGTGAAATACTTCAACTTAAAATAACTTAATTTTAAAATGTAATTTATTCCTCTGATGGCAAAGTAGAATTTTCAGCAGCCATAACTCTTCAGTCAACTCTTCAGCCATAACACAGTCTTCAGAGTCACATGATCCTACATAAATCATTCTAATATGCTGATTTGATACTCAAGAAACATTTCTTATTATTAACAAACAGTTCTGCTTAATATTTGTGTGAAAACCATCATTAAAAGTATCTTTACCATGACTTTCATGATCAAATTCATGCACACGTGCTGAATAAAAGTATTTGTTTATTAAAAATATCTCTTACTGACCCCAAGCTTTTGAACAAATTGCAGGTCTTAAATGTCAGGCCTTATATTCCAAAACATCCTGCCAAAATTTAAAATCAAATGAGATCAAAACCAAAAAGGTACTTGTGTTTGGAGTAGCTCAGCCTGGTGTGCAGCCTCCAGCCCTTCTTGAAGATCACTGACAAGCTCATCTTTAAGTCTGGCAATTTCCTCACTCTGTTGGGCTGCCAGCTGCGTCAACTCCCTCTCATGCTCCCGTTCATAGACCTAGTACAGCAGAGTTGACAAAATGCTTCAAGTGACAGGTCTCGTATGATTGGGTGATATACACATGGCTAGAATAAATAGGTAAATAGTAAGTGGTTTAACCTGTTTGATCAAGCTGGTCTGTCTTTTCTGCTCATCTTCCAGATGAGCACTTTGCTCAGAAAGTTCCCGCTCAAATCGAACATTCAAGTATTTAATCTGGAGGTAGGGAAATATAAGAGATCAATGGTTATGGATGTACAGCATTTCATGCAATTGCAGGGGGTGCAGGAGATCCACAAAAAAAGAAAAAAAAAAGGAAAGAAAAGAAAACAGCCATGGCAACGGCGTTCGAGTGTGTGAATGGCAGTTGGCTCTCTGCCTTTATAAACCGCTCCAAACGGCAATCCCTCTGAATCTTTCTTCTTTAGACCGTTGGCTTCGCACCATCTGAACAAGCCCTTTTTTTGAGGTTAGGGGGCGTGACCAAAAAGGCTTGAGTGTGCAATTTTCTTGTCTCTTAATGACAAGTGCTTTTTTACTTCTTTTTTTTTAATGGACATTCTCCCCTAGTGACTGTCAAAACCTTCACTAACCTCTTTCTGGTGTTTCTCTTCCAGGATTTTCTGCTCCTTCTCATGTTGTTCCTGTCTTTCCTCTAGATTCTGTTTGACTGAGATAAGTTCTTTCATTAAGGCACTCTCCTTTTCCATGTATTCCTCTTCTGCCTTCTCTTGTGCTTCCCTTACTTCCTTGAGCTCTGCATCCTTTGATTCAAGTTGGTGCTAAAGATAAAGGTACAAGTTACTTGGAGGATCACATTCATGTCAAATAAATAATATATTCCAGCCAGGTTTTCCACATTCTGAAAAAACAGAGCACACAAATGCATGCATTTGTTCTTACTTATTACTCAACTTTCAACCAGCAACAGATATTGCAGTTTACACATTAGACATATGGCATATTTTAAAAGAGCGATTAAGATTCAAACCTCAAAGTTCTTCAATTCTGATTCTAGAACCTTCTCCATGCTCTTTGCCTGGTCCTCGAAAACTTCGAGACGTCTTTCCAAGGTAGCTTTCTCCTCTTCCATGTTGGTGAGGTTCTCTTTAAGGCACACTAGTTTAGACTCAAGGTCTGTCTTCTCTTCCTCCAGGTCCTGCAACCTTCCAGCTTTCTCCTCTACTTCAGCTTTGAGCTGCTGAAGCTCTCTATCGGCTTGATCCAGCTGTAACGTCCTTTGACCAAGCAGCACTGAAGTAGCTTGGTGTTTTTCCCTTTGTTGCTCCAGCTGAAGTTGAAATTCATCTCTCTGAGCTTGCAAAGAGGAAAACTCACTAATTACAGAGTCACCAGCTGCTTTCTGGTCATGGACGTCCTTTGCTATCTGCTCCTGAAGTTTGAGCTGTAGCACCAATTGGGCCTTTTCTTCCCTTAGTTCCTTTAGCAACTCCTCTGTAGACAAAGGGATTGAGGTCTTATTAGAATCAGTGTTGTGTGGCATTATCCTTTCGTTGCCTTGAACCTGCAGGTCACTCAGTATGTTTTTGAGGTTGTCTTCATTCATTTTCTGGCTGATAACTTCCTCGTACTGAATTCTTTTCTCACGTTCCATCTCCAGCTCCCACTTAGCTTCCTCAAGCTCCTCCGAAGCTTTGCTCCAACGCTCCCGTGCCTCCTCGACCTCTTCCGCAGAGCGCTGAACCTCTTCTTGAAGAACCTCGAGTTGCCGTTCCCGATCCTCTAACTGCTCTGAAAGGTCTTGGCACTGCTGGATCAGAAGCTGTTTAGCTAAGTCCAGAGTGCCTGCACTCTCATTCAGCTCTTCAATGGCTGAGGTTTGCCACTGGGCATCATTGAAGGACATTTCATCAGGTTGGTGCGCATCAATGGCAGAAACTCCGGGCAGTCCTGGCTCTGACTTATCACCATCAGATGTGACATTAGGGTAATCTGAAGCATGAAATATGACCTCACTGTCAAGCTCAAACCTGGATGTCTCAGAGTTCTCAATCAGGCTACGTTCCTCTAGACTCCCTTCAAGTAATGAACTTTCTTGAGGCCCTTCAGAAGCCAAGTATCGCTCCATCAAAACATCCTGGAAACCCCCTGTAGAGACATCAAAACTAAAGCTGTCTCTCACAGCACACTCAATGACTGTCTCCTCACTGTAGTGCTCTTTGGATACTATGTTCCAGGGTACATCTGCACCATTGTCTTTGGAAACGTTTTGATCAGAATCAGACTGTTGACTTTGGGCCTGGTTCAGAAGCTCCTTGATGCGATGGATCTCGTCAGAGTGCTCCTCCTGTAGGCGCCTAAATGCAGCCCCGTGAGCTTCGGTAAGCTGGGCTACATTCAACTCCCTTTCCTCCTCCAGAGTCTGAAGCCTGAGATCATAATTGGAAATATCAGCTTCATATTTGGAACGCATATGGTGCCCCGTCTTCTCCTCTTCGTGAAGACGATTTTGAAGCTCCTTGACCAGGTTATCTAATCTGGCCATTTCTTGGTTCAATTCATCTTTCTCTGCTTTATAATGCTGGGCTTCCTGGGCTTGTGTTTCTACAAACGCTGCCAGATGAGCTTCCATCTGGGTCTTCTCATCTTCCAGACTCTGTACCCTCTTCTGAAAAGCTTCTATTTGTTCTTGAGCTCGCTGGCTGTTCTTACGCTCTTCCTCTAGCTCAGCTCTAAGGCTTTGCGTTAAAGCTTCAGAGTTTGAGTCAGGACTATTCTCTGAGAGCGGAAGGCTCACATTGGATAAATCTAAACCACCGTGTTGGTCAAGCCTTAGATCTGATTGATCAGCACTTCTCTGGGTAAATGCATGTTGAAGCTGAGAAAGGGATTTTTCCATGACACACAATTTCTGTTGCAAGCCTGTGATCTCAGCTTCTTTTTTGGCCAAGAGGCACTGTTGCTCCTTAGTTACCTATACAAGAAATGAATTGTGTTACTAATACAAATGTATATTTTGCTTCAGTGACGAGCTTAACTGTTAAAAAAGATACAAGTGGCCTGACCTGTTGTGACTCCTCCAACTGTTCATGCAGCTGATTCGGAGCAGCCTGGGTCGGATCCACACACCCTTGACTTTTGATACGTAGATATTCTTTAGCCTGAAAAGAGTATTACATTTAATTTGTTTAGACTCCTTTGCTGTTGCGTTTTATTGTGAAGAACAAAAATACAATTATTTGTTGCACAATGGGGACTAATAACTTATGGGTTTTGTTCATTTAGACCAAACAGTCATATTAGACCATAAATATTCAAGTTATTAGATGCATTGTCGGTAAAAGTCACCACTAATACATTTTTTTTTTAATGCCAAAGAGAAACTAGCATGTCTCTATTTGGTTCTTTCCAACCCCAAAAATACACATTTTAGGCGTACAAATCTGACAAGATCACTTATAAAGCAGTCAAAAAAATGTATTGGGTGTATTTGAATAATCAATGCAGGAGAGATACACTAATGGAATTTTTTTATTTTTATGCATTAAGTTTACCTGCTGTAGTTGCTGTTGTAGTGCCTGAATCTGACCCGAGAGCTCCTGTGCCTCCAATTGCACCTGGTCTCTGCTCTGCAGCGCCCCCTGCAGGTTCTTACTAAGCTGTGATATGATCTCATTCCGTTTCTCTACTGCAGCCTGTAATTGCTTTGTGAAGAATTAAAAAAATTCAACAGTATTTAAGTTTCTGTAAAAAGTTCCAAAACCATATTATTTCTAAATTGGACTCCACCAAACAATAAGTGACATTTTACAGAATAAGCACAAACACTTTTTGGCGCCTAGGCTTCCTCAGGAAGAGTAAGTAAAAATGTGATTGGAGCAAGTAATCCTTAAATCCATGAATGCAATGAACACCCCTAATTCGAATACATTTAACCTCATCCGTGAAATCTAATTGGTTCTTTCTTTCCCTCTACAGCATCAGAAATGCAAGCAAACCAAATATGGTAAACACTACGCTCCAGAAAGCAGTACTCTGCCTCAGGTTTCTAGATGTATTCATAACCATGACCATGAATTAATCCAGTCAAATGGGCAGATGTAACCCAGTTTGAAGAGAATCTTTCTAATTTCTATTTCAGGATAATGGCTGTACACCACACATCTTCCTTCAGATTTCAAGTGAGCTATTCAACACAATAATATCTAAGAAAAGAGTGTTAGTTATAGTCCTCACACAGTTGGTAATAGCTAAAAAAAAAAAAAAAAAAAAAAGGAGTGCATGTATATATAAAAAAAAAAAAAAAAGAAATACATAAAACAAATATACTGCCAAATAAACAAATAAATACGGATTAAATAAATGCATATTTATTTTTTTGCTAAGGTGTCTATTCTGCTGCTAAACTAATGGATAGGCAAACGTACTGCACAGTGTTGTCAAAAAATACAAATATTTCGATACTAAAATAACTGAAACGAATTCTAATACTAATTTTTCCACAGTATCGACACTTCGATACCAGCTGTGCGCTCTCCTACGCCGCATTGACACACCGCCTCATCTCACTCGCCTTATTTACTCCGGTTGAATAGTGTTGTTAGAGTGCCTAAATTTTGGTGCGGGGTTGCGGGTATTGCGCAAAATTTGACTTACTCCCTCAGGTTTCTCGGACCACAGATCTATATATCATAATATAATGCGTGATTGACTGATGTTATGAGTGTACGTTCAGATATTTAAAAAGCTGTGCCATTTGAAACTCACTTGGAGAGAAAACTCACTTTAAACTCATTTTACAAAGAAAAGCTGATCTGGTGGAATCATATGTATATAAATAGTATATCCAAATAGTATAATTAATATATATATATATATATATATATATATATATATATATATATATATATATATATATATATATATATATATATATATATATATATATAGAGAGAGAGAGAGAGAGAGAGAGAGAGAGAGAGAGAGAGAGAGAGAGAGAGAGAGAGAGAGAGAGAGAGAGAGAGAGAGAGAGAGAGAGAGAGAGAGAGAGAGAGAGAGAGAGAGAGAGAGAGAGAGAGGGTTGTGTGGTGTGTGTAGAGGGTTGTTGTAAGCATTAATCTGTATTTAATTAAATGTAAAATAACACTATCTTTATTATAAAAATTACTTTAATTTCTGTAGTATTTCTTACATGAACACTAATGTTAATCACCTGAAAAACTTAAAGCCATGTTTAAATCATTTGTCTTTTTATTCTTTAGTATTTATTAGTGCTATCATTTGAAATTTGTTTATCAGTTCTACTGACCTTTTTACTTGTCTTTTTTGTAAATTTAGTTTAAAATTTCAAATAAAAGCATTCTTTTGCTGTGTGAAAGCTATTGCAACAAAATTACCCAAATTATCAAAAAATGATAAAAATATCTAAACAGCAGTTTTGACCGTGATATCGAAAATGTGATCAAATATCTATATAGTATCGTTTTGAATTTAGAATTTCCAGTATCGTGACAACACTATCACACGTGCATAAATGCATTGGAAAACATAACACCAAGTGTATAGGACTGTCTTGTGTGCTCTATAAATGTTTACCTTCAGTTGTTCTTTGCCAGTATGTGCAACTATAATCATTTCTGCAAGTTCGCCCTCTGCCTGATCGGGCGGCTCTGACTCTGCCAGATACCCCGATGAGGAGCTCTGTTCCTGGGCATTGGTTTCATCGGCCTCTCTGCTGCACTGATGGACATCTGGAACACTGCTTTCTGTGCCTTCAGGTCTGAGTGACGCCTATATGTTCAGACAAACATGCATGTTTTCCACAGTTTGTGTTACCATGACTACATTCCCCCCAGCCATGTTATGCTAACTGACCTACTTTTTGTCAGATGGGGAGGGAGGACAATTATACACCATGCATTCATTATATTCTATAGACTTGAAAACAGACAGTGAAAGGCTTTACATTAATATTGTTAAGCAGACTAGGCATTAATTTCAATTAAATGAAAGCATCAACTGATATGAATTTTCATAATTATTTTCCCCCCAATGCCTAAATATATTTTAGAAAATTTTAGTGACATATTTTCTACAACCTTCTATACATTATATATATACCGGTATATATATAACATTTTATTTTGAGATAAGGAATCTTGTTAAAAACGTAATAAAGTTGCTTATTTCTGACGTTCAGATACTCTGGAAAATTATTTTTTTATCTGGAATTATCGTTTATCTGGAACTTGATAATGGTTTCTTTTAATTGCATTACTGTGACTGATGTGTTGATGCATCTGACTGGCGTCACAAAGTCACAAACGTTTTTTTTATTGCTATTTTGCTATATTTAATAATTTGTCAGCTGTAACAAAGAAACAGGACAAATTTTGTCAATTTAAGAAACACTTAAACTAAGAGCAAACCTCTGAGTATTCCTTGCTGATCTCTCCATGACAATCGTCTGTCTGTGGCTCCTCTAGGTGGCGCTCTTGTGCGGAACAGGCATTCGTCTGGCCCTTCCTCTTCGCCGTCTTTTTCTGCGTGCTCGAACTGTCGCTTTTCGCCCGGCTCCGTCTAAAGTGAGCAAGCTGCGCCAGAGGTTGAGGGACAGGTAGAGGGAAACGTACATCAGGATGAGATAGCAAGAACATAGAAGCAGCATTTTGCTGGGCTTGAAATATGAGCCATGTCAAAGGTCAAATGGATGCATCTCCTGCATGACTGATGTCTCATAATTAGACCAAACTAAATAAGGCAAATTCCTCTTAAGGGATGATTTAGTTCATAATATGAAAGACAACAGCAAGAAAACCAGGTTTTTAAAAAAAAATACAATATCCAAATAGATGATATTTCTTAAGGCAGGAAAAATGATGGGTTCTTCATCTTCTAAAAACAATCATCCTCTTCCTTTTTTTGGAGAATCCCTGATCCTCAAGCATGGAAATGTGGTGACGCCTGAAATACGCACAATTCTCCAAGAGACATTGCTCACAGCTGCCTTAAGAAGCTTATTCCAGATTAAAACAGGCTGACATGAGCCCTGCTGGATCAAATATTACAATGGTGCTTCTATGAACAAACACCAGCACAACCCCTAAGCCATTTAAATTAGTCACATGACAGCAATCCATCTACCAAACAAACAAAAACGCCTTATGATTCCTGGGCAAGTCTGCAACTATTAGAACTAAAGACCACCAAGTGAAGAACCCACTGAGAACCAAATGAAAAAGGAAAAGAAAGAGGAGGAGCGAATGCACGCAAACCATTCACATAAATGCACATACTGTGACCCAACTTGGACCTAGTACCCTCTGGACTAAACCTCTAACCCAGGTCTGAGTATGAATACACCTGAAAAAAATCCAACGAGCTGGGTATTCGGCTGGATTACTTTTGACCTGCTTTCATAAACATGTAGGAAATCTGTTTTGTCTTTCACCCACTGAATGTCAAATCACATAAGATGTTGATCTGAAGCCTAGGGGACGACAAGCCATAAACAGTTTCTGGAACAGCGGCTTACATGCAATATTCAGGCCACTCTCTGTAACATCCACTAAAATGGTGTGCACATCTGAAATAAATAAATGTATATAAAAATTAAATATACACACAAACATATGGGTGCGTTTAAAAAAAATAATAATATTATGGTTTAAGTGGAAGGTCCACTTTCTGATTAAATATTATCGGGGGGGTGGAGTTTGGCTCTAGTCCCCCATAAGAAAATGTATATTTTAAAGTTAAATGGTATCAATTTGGTGCACTTTGAATTCAAATTTAAGAGCTCCAAGCCTCCAACCCATCTCCCGAGAACAAATTTAACAAAGTCTTTTCGTTGAACAGTCACCTCTAAAAACAGATCACTCTAAATTGTAACGTAGACATGCATTTTCTGTAAAGTTTTTTTTATCTCACAAATCTGGGGGGTTTGCTTGTGACCGTTTACATCTTGCAATTCTTTTTTTGTTCTTAGAAAGATATAAACTCGCAATTCTGAGAAAAGAAGTCAGTAAATTTTTCCCCTCAGAATTGGACTTTATAGCAATTGCAAGATTCTCCCATGATTCTGAACAGACAACTAAAATTTAGATATTCAAAAATATTTCATTGTTTCATTACTAGATGAATCAGCATTTTTTTTAACAAATCTCTTGAATTATTCAATAACAACAACAAAAATTTAAACAGTCACTTGTCATAACCTGGTGGCATAACTGTGTAATCGATACAATCATTATTTGAAGCGCCATTTTACTTTCAAAAAGGTGATTCACTCTATCACTTTTGCTCGCTTCTGTAGACATCATCAGTGTTTACATCCGAACTAGAAACTAATATGAATATTTGTAACGCAGAAAAATAATGATACTGTGTAGTTGAAAAGACACTGACTGTTTGTGAAGCGGTTTCATACCTATACAGGACAACTGCTCTCTCTGGGTCAGCAGCAGTGCCAACAACGATCTGAATGTTCTGCTGTGATTTTGTCAAAGGTTTAATAGACGCAGGCGAATTGTTGTCATTTGGAATGAGATCACGTTGGTGTTTGAATAAAGACCGTGATCCTTTAAAGATTAATCGTGCAGCTCTAATTGACTGGTGTTGTAGGAAGCTAAACATTTAAAATAATAATAATTATAATAATTATTATTATTATTATCATCATCATCCTAATAATGCTAATAATATCATGTATAGTCTAATAAATATAAATGAAAATGAATTTTTCATTAGTATATTATTTATCTTTACACTACAGAGAAATCACAATTCTTTTGTCCTAATTTGTTCGCTTGCAAGTAGGGATGCTCATAATTACCTTGTTAACCAACAGTAAGTATTTTGACCGATTAAAAACCAATGTTTTTTTAACAAATGCCATGGCAACCAGCAAGCCACTCTGCAACAGGTTAATCTTTGAGCTAAATTAATCTACAAACACACGTCTAGACACATTCCATAACCAACTGATAAATACTTGAACATTCATGCGGCTAAAGTTACAAATTAAATTCAACGCTTAAAGGGGAAGCTCACAAAAAAAAAAATATATAATATATATATATGTTTTTTTTTTCATTCTAAATGTTGTCATTACTTACTATCCCTCGAGTTGTTCCAACCTGTATGAGTTTCCTTCTATTGAGCACTAAAGATGATATTTTAAAGAATGTTGGTAACCAACCAGACAGTTAACAGCAACCATTGACTTCTATAGTATTTTTTTCCTACTATGGAAGTTAATGTGTGTCATCAACTGTCTGATTACCAATACCGACATTCTTTAAAATATTTCCTTTTGTATTCAACAGAAGAAAGAAACTCATACAGGTTTGGAACAACACGAGGGCGAGTAGATGACAAAATGTTCCAATTTTGGGTGAACTATCCCTTTAACAGTTTGGATCCAATGACCCAAAGCCAATGCAAGAGAGATTCAGGCCAGATGATATGCTTGACAATGCAGCAGCACTCACCTCTGACAGGGCATCTTACATTGATTATGAATGTGTAAACTTATACACCAACCACTAAATAATTTGAATTGTATTCAAGTTGGTTGTGAATTGTGCAAAAGTCACTACAGGGATATTATCTAGCTGGATGAGTGGATGAAAATGCTTGTCATGTCATTTTAAATAATAAACTTTTAATGAAAAATACAAGCTCTTTTGTGACCAAAAATGTTGCCTCAAATTATGATATTTGTGAATTATGTCATTACTCAACCTCATAGTACAAAACCAGTAATGCATTTCGTTCGTTGAACACAAACGACTGAGGACTTTTTCCCTATACAATAAAAGTACATTTTGTATGTTGCATAAAAATAAATACAACATGGGGGTGAGCAAATTATGACTATTTCAATTTTGAGAGTCCAGGAACATACTACTGGCATCCTTGCAGTGTTGATATTTTAATCGTGTGGTGCCTCCTACAGGACTCTTTACAAATAACAAGTTGAATTCTTCTGTAAAATGAATCGTGTCATTCAACATCTAGTAATTCAGTCAATATCGTGTTGGTCACATCATTTGAACCGTTTGACCTTTAAAAGCAAATTAAAAGATCGGTCACTTCATCTCGGTTTTCCTCTCAATGCGGATAAAGCGCAGTTCCCTTAAAAGCTCTCGAGCTAAATATATACTGTAGATAAGTTACCTGTGAGCCACACAGATCCTGCCTAGAGACAGAGCTGTATCAGTTTCACCTCATGTTCAACAGCAAATAGCCTATAACTTTATGTGCAACTTGAAACATACCATAAGCAAATAAAGTAAGTTTCCGCTACAAAGCAAGACAATTCGCATACAAAACTTGTTATTCCCTCCCCAAATTCAAACTCCAAATAAATACCCAAAGCTATAAAGATTAAAAAAGTAAAGTAAAAACACAAATCAAAAACCTTCAAGCTGAGAACATGGTTTTAAATCATAGATGGTTTTAAATTTGAGAACCGTAGCAAATGAAAAGGTACGTTACACTCAGAAGAAATGTAGAGTTTAAGCCTAATTTTGTCCATTATCACTATGATATGATATTGTTGTAATATTCAGCACAATGGATCGTGAGACAGTTAGGCACTAATGTGCTGACAAATAGATTAGGGCTGATTAGTTCCAAAATGCTTTATAATATGACATTGTGCAGCAAGAATAATATGAGTGACTGTGATATCTTTGGCTGGCCGAAATAGAAGTGGACCTCAAGTTAAAGGAAAAAAACTTAATTAAATGTAATACCTGATGTAATTACAGACATAAACAAAATATCAAGGAGTATTCAAATTCAAAACAAGCCTAGGCTATGTAAAGTTTCTGCTAATGTTAGCGCGTACCTTTGCTCGTCCGGCCTCTAATTTTCTCTGCCTTTCATCCTGATCCATCTCGTGGATCAAGGAGTTTCATGGGAATGAAGGAAACGCTCAAGTGGCGGCAAGCAGACCAAAAAAATTTTCTGTAAAACTCTCCTAACACATTTTTCGCAATGTTTTGTGAGTTGAGAGTGATTTTCCTAAGGAGTAACTGTCAGTGTAATTTTCAACATGGCCGCGAATGTGTTTATCCCCGCCCTTATCGGATTGACAGTCTGCGAGAACCAATTAGAATAAAGGACGTGAACTTGGTAGCCAATGACATTTCTTGTTGCAGAAATTCACCTCACACTTTTTAAAACGCCCTCCTTTAAACGCATTGGGCCCGAATGGCCAATTAAATAGCGTTTGCAAGCATGACCCCTTGATTGACAACTTATACAGCCTATCGCAGAGCATAATAGAGAGAAACGACATCCCTGTAGGTTGTGAATTTGTTGTGGTACTCTCGTTTCCGATAGTATGAGTGGTTGTGATTGACAAATGAGAGCCGCGGGTAAAAGCCCGGGTAAATAAGATCAACCAGTAGGTAACAAAGGCTGAATTCTGAAACAACATAACAAAAGGTTTTTTTTCACCTTATATAATCTCAATAATATAAGGCCTAGTCTCATAAATTATAAATGCTATACCAATTAAATGCACTTTTGATAATATAATATTATAAATAAAGGTATAAAAATGTTAATTCCAAAAACATTTAATTATTATAGGTATTATCTTTATTAATTATGACATATTGATAATGTTGTATTTAAGACTATAAAGAAAACGTATTTTAAATGTATAAATAACTTAACTTAAATTTGTAAACGCTCAAAACACAAAAAAACAAAGGAAGAGGTGCCAACTCTGCCCTAAAGTTATGTTTTGAAAGGTGTGAATCTTATGTGGAAAAAAAAAATGTCTGAAAAGATCATTTTCATATGGTCTGTGAAAAATGTGGCGAGTGAGGGTTCAGACCCAGACGGTTCAGACTAGATTAGAATATAGCCTACTTTACAGTTAGATCTAAATTAGTTTGTTTAGAAAAAAGTACAACTGCATTTTAAAACGAATCAATTTCATATTTTGTAACCCATATATTCAAGGAAAGTGGACAAATAAACAAGTTTGATATATTAAAACATTTAGGTCACATATTTTCCATTATTAATTTAAAAACGGGTTATTTTGACCCCCTTTATGCATTTATGTAGGTTTTGTTTAAATGCATTCTAGGGTTAAGTGCACATTGAAATAGTTTGTTTACAATTGTAATATGTTATTACATTTACTTATTTATTTATTTATTTATTTATTTATTTAATTTAGAGCCGTCTAAGATTGGTCTACCAAAGCGTAAACAAGTGCCTCGGTCTGTAACTTAGCAACGTGAGGGTTGGCAAAGAGCAGAAATGTTTTTGACAACGGACATCTTTCTACAGCAAGCATGGACACTAACTAAATAAACTTATCATAAAGGTGTTTTTAAAATGGCAGATTTGGTTGACCAAATAACAAGGTTGAGATTGAAAATGCTGGAAAAGGTAAGTTGGTTTGATGTGATAAATTATACATACTGACATGGTTTTCTTTCTTTATTGTTGACAACTTTCTATCATGAGGCTAAATTTGTCTATGAAGAAACTATGCTTCATCATTAAATAATCTGTTTGTTTAGAGACTGGAGAATGAGAGAAATGACAACATTGAACGAGAGGGTTCAGCCCTTTCCTCAAGTAAGTTAACGTTAGATAGATAAGAGTGCATTTTTTTTAATTAAATTTTTTGTGTAACTTACTGCATTATTGTGTTTTTAGAAGTTTTTGAATAATTTAGGTAATATATTTCATGATTGAAATGATTTGTGCTTTGTCTCACTTACTAACTGACCTGGGGAAAAAAGTTGCCAGTTGGGCTGGGCGATATCGATAACGATGACAAGCTCGGGACATTTTTACTTGATATTGATTAATCTAACAGTCTGTCACACAGCAGAATCACACGCCACAACAACCAGTCAGTGATTTCTGCGTGTCACTGTGTGTACGGCGGGGTCTGATCTTTTTTTTACAGTCTATGGGTCTGATACACAAACTAACAAACACAGCACACGGTATTTTCAACGTCTGCCGTCTCAATATGAGGACATAAACATATGAACTTCATCTCCACAGCTGCTTTGAGAGTCACTTCGCAAGCTTTTTCCTGCCTCATTTGAGAAAAACAACTGACAAATACACACTGAAACTGAAACTAAAACTGACCTTGACAGTAATGAAATATCTTCACGACAAACCGTCAAAATAAAAGTTCTGTTTAACTTAAAAAAAATTATGACAAAAATATATCACTACTAGGGTTGCCACCTGTCCCGGTTTTACCGGGATTGTCCTTCTTTTTAATAACCTGTCCCGGGAAATTTACGCACTCTCCCGGGACACTGAATGTCCCGGTTTTCGAAAGGCTACGTGAATATGTATGTTCAAACTGTGTAGCGCGCGCAACGGCAGAGAGCGAGAGACCTTGCGTGTGTGTGCTAGTGTGAGTCGAGTCTGCCTCAAGAAGCGCATAAGAAGCGCATGTAATCTGAGTGTGGAGCGCGCTTGCTGCACGAGGCGCGGGCGCGAGCACTTCCGTTTTTCTATCAACAGTGGAAACAACTTAAAATAGGCCTACTACTCTATCATTTCTGGTCATAGAAAATAAACATCATTCGCAACAATACATCATTCGCAACTACTTTTATTTGTGTAAACTCACAATAACAAGAAAACGTTGTGCTTTTGTAAAATAAAATAAAACAATCAGTCGCGCTCTTTTATGGTCTCCGTGAACTGGATCGCGTCTCAAAATAAACAAGCCCATAGGCTAAAGCTTGAAATGTCCACTTTTAAACGAACAAATTCGAATCAAAAGAAAATACAGTCTGATTATGTAATCCATATGAATTTCTTCTCTAAAGGCCCATCTGCTTTACAGCGGAGATGGAGATATGTTGCAGCCGATTTAGAAAATACTAGTTTATTAATAAACAATTAAAATGCCTCGTTACTTTTTCAGAAACATTTATAATAGCCTATAAATCATCTATAGCCTTAGAAATATAGTGTTTGGCCTTAGAAAACCATTTTATCCATATAATTTGTGAATATTTTAAATGCTTATTAAAGGGGCAAAAAAAAAATCATGAACAAAAATCTGAAAATACGCGAATATAGGATATATTTTTGCGCAGCATTTGGTGTATAGGCGGGCCTACAGTTAAAATTTAAATTTTGGTGTTCAACCGTTCATTTTTGGTCTTCAAACACCCCTCTCCCCCCCCCCCCCCCCCCCCCAGTTGGGCGGGTAATATGTCCCGGTTTTTTATCAGACATAGGTGGCAACCCTAATCACTACTGTATACAAAAAAAATGTACTTCTCAAAGTTATAACATTATTATGTCTAAGGAATATCATACACCCAAGATATTTTCATCCCTGTTTTAAATGTATACGGTTCTGTTGTGCAGCATCTTATTTGACAAAAATAAAATGTAATGTGTTGTTATTAATTAATTGTTATATTTTCATTTGATTAAATTTTCAAAGCTTGATTAAATTGTTAAAGTTTAGCTATATCAATTTATATTGAATCCCACAGAATCCCCCCTAAAATTTAATAGAAAATACTGAATTTAGGGAAAGATCAAATTAATTTCATGATTCCCTAAATTAAAAGGTACACTCTGAGTTTAATTGTGAACAAACAAGTTTACTTGTTTACCTTCATTCTTAAGATCTAACAAATGTGCGGAAAGCATTCCCCATTAATGGTGATAATATAGATAGCCTATCGTGTGATATCGAAAAAAATATCATAAAATCGCCCAGCCCTGTCCTAGACAGAATGCCTTTTTTTTTTGTAGTAATTATCTTAGTGGTTTATTCTAAGCCTAAATAAAACCTATCAAGGAATAAAAACAAAAGCAGATGAGGATGTTGAAAATACAGAATACAACATATATGACTAATTTCTTGTTTTTTGATGCCGCAGGAAGTTATGATGGTCAGGCAGACGCATTACACAGCGCTCTGAGACGGAAGAGAAACCTTCTACAGAGACTGAGGGTACAGAAATGATACTAAAATGATTATTCTTCGCACTATAAGAAGAGTTTCTGTTAAACTTATCAAGATGATTAAAACAAAGACAACCTTGAAGTAGTGTGGACCTAATGGGTGGAGCTTAACCTAATTTAGATTTAGGGATAGGGTAAGCTTAGGAAAGGGTGTGGCTGGACCTTCAAGCTCCACCCATTACGTCCAGAGATGGGGAGCTGAAAGTCAAGCTCCACACATTAGCTCTGCAGTAAGCAGCCTCTCATCTTGAACAAAGTGTCATGTAAATAGAATCTTTGTATCACTTAAATCACAAATATAAGTGTGCATTTGGGTATGTTTATGTGTATGTAACAGGAACAGCATATGATGGAGGATCTGGGAAGGCCACACACATGGGATGGATCTCATAGGCAATATCATTATGAACCTCTTCTTGGGCCACTCCAGCCTGTGCCCCCCATCCATGTCCACCAAAGTGCACCACCTGCTCCCCTCCCCCCTCTAGTCCCTCAGCCCCCTCGAATCATTCAACACACTGTATGTTAAGTTTTCTTATGTTATATTCTCTTTCAAGCACCTGGCCTGATCCTGGACACAGCATATCTACTTTTACTATTCCAGTTCATTTAAATACCTTTATAGCTGTTCTAAAATATACAAGTACATAATAACTATTTGTGTATATGTGTCTATAACAATGATATATTGCTGGCACTCCTCTAATAACTTATATTTCTCCTTCCACAAGGTTCCTCAACAGCCAGCCACCATTATCCAGCAGTTACCACAGCAACAGCCTCTCATAGCACAAATCCCTCCCCCGCAAACCTTTCCTTACAGATCAGGAAGTATTAAAGAAGGTATATACAGATAGATACATCAAATACAGAAAAAACAACAGTATACTAAACCATGTAGCATTGTATACTATAACAACAGTTATTGTATACTTATTTGTAAGTCGCTTTGGATAAAAGCGTCTGCTAAATTAATAATTGTAAATGTACTAAGCCAAAAAGTAAATAAGTAGCCTAATAATAAAGTAAGTAATAGTGACTATAGGAGATTTAAACCTGGTTACAGGTACTTCCCAACAAAAAGCAACTTATAAGAGAGAAAATATATTGTGCTTCAGATTATTCTTTAACAAATACAACATTTGGGGGTCAGAATTTAAAAAAAAAATGTGTGTGTAGTTTTATTTAGCATGGGACACATTAAATTGTTCAAATGTGACAGCATAGACAATTTATAATGTTCCAAAAGATTTATTCAAATAAATGCTTTTCTTCAAACTTTCTGTTCATCAAAGAACCCTGAAGAGAGCTCTTCCATACTTTCAATACGTCATTAGGCAGCACAAACATTTTCAACTAATAATAAGAAATGTTTCTTGCACAAAAACAGCATATCACAATGATTTATGAATGATTTCATGTGACTGAAAACTGAAGTAATTTCAGCTGAAAATGTGTTTGCCATTATAAAAAAAAAGACAATATATTGAAAAACAGTTATTTGAAATTGTAATAATATTTCACAAAATTGCTGCTTTTGACTTGTGATCAAATAAATGCAGTCTTGGTGAACAGAAAAGCATGACATTTTTTACTGATCCCAAACTTTTGAACAGTATGTTTCAAGTTGCATGCCTGAAACATCAATAGTCTGTATAAGAACTAAAGAAATAAATGTCTAATTTGAGACTAAAGAAATAAATTTCTAAAACAGCAGTTCAAGGTTTAAGCTATAGGCCAAGAGTTCTTCACTTCATTATTCTCATGACAACAGATATGGTGGAGTTGATGCTCATGCAGAATGCTCAGATGCACCAGATCATCATGCACAATATGATGTTGAAGGCTCTTCCACCAACGGCCGTGTCCCCAGGAGGAAACACACATCACACAGCCTCACATTCAGGGCAGGTAACCAGGGAATGTTGTGTTCATTATACATAAAGTTGATATGTGTTCATTTCACAATGTAGTATTAAGTTACAATGCTAATTTGATGTTGTTCAGGAACTTTATTCACCAGTGAGAGGAGGAGGTGCTGTCCATCATCATCATCACTACGGCTCCCATGGACCACCTCTCCCTCCAATTGGCTACTCTGTTTGGCCATCTATGATGTCAGCAGGACAAGGCGGGACTTATCAGCCAACAATGCAGCACGTGATTGGTCCTGTAACTCTGCCTCCTTTAAACACATAAGAATCAACAGTGTAACAATATCAATAAATAAAAATAAAATAAATTTAAAAATGGATCAGAAATTCTTTGGGAACAGTTGCTTGTAGGTTTTGTCTCTATACTCTATAAGCTGGTTGGCCAGTTTCATTAACTGCTTAGACAAGTCGTCATCTATTTTTTTTCTTTAAGACTGGTCATATAGTAAAGTCAGTTAGATAAAACCATATTGGTCTAATTTGAATCAGAAAAAGAAGACTTGATTTCTCCTTGGCTAACTGCTAGTTGGTCAGACTATGTTTATGGAACTGGCCCCTGCAGGACCTAACTCAACTTTATCATTTACAAAACCTTGTGTTGTATACATATGTTTTTCATATATATGAGGTGTTGCTGTGAGATGTTTCACATACTGAGTGTACAGTACAAATGTTTTGGCCAGAAACATAAAAATCACTACATAACACTACATAATTGTTATCACTACACAAAATGCTTTGTGGTACTTTTGGTTTAAAATATTCACTTGTCACTTATAGGCCTAATATAGCTACTCATGTTAACTTGTTTTGCCTTGAAGAATGGGAATTGATGCAGTGAACTCCAGGACTCCACTTGGTCTCTGAGGTAAACATAAAGTAATACCCCTTTCTCTTTATTTATATTATTATATTATAATCCCCCCCCCCCCCCCCCCCCTAAAATTAATTAAAATGTTTAAGTCACTGGTATGTAGTTGTCGTGACTGTTCTGCCATACAACACACTTTTAAAAAGTACAGTTCCTGTCTTTGCAGTGTAGTCATACTAGGGTTACTTGTCATACAGGCAGTACAGTGTGCTTGCGCAACACAAAGATTAACCCCATAAGTCCGACTTACTAAGGGTGTCATGTCAAGTAATGATCAGGTAATGATGCTGTTTAAAATACTGCACACGCCTTCTCTGCTGTAAAAGGGTTAACAGAGATAGAACATTCAACAGGTAAAAGCACATCCACTCGATATTTTTCTTTCGCTTTGAGACACGTGATGCTCAGTGTCGCATCTGATTGGTTACATTCCTTTTTTTTTCTTTATTATTGGTGACATTCCTTGTCCCGCCAAATGTTTAGCATAACAGCTAATCGCTTATCAGTTCTTTAATCAAACATTCACGGAATATATGGATAAAAAAGAGTAATTAAATTGTGTGTCGGTTTTAATAAAACATCGTTTCGTTTGTGATGGAACGTCAATATCAGTGGATAGTGGGAGGGCCCCGCAGTTGACAAATCGGTGACGCAGTTAAGCGTAACTGCTACGGAAGGCTATTGAAACACGAGTGGGTCCGTTTCTTGGTTCCAAAATCTTTAGTATAGAGACCTGGCACTAACAAACGAAACAGAGTCTTATTCATCGTGGTGGTTTGTGATGTATGAATGGATAGTTGACGGATTATCGTCGCTGTTCGTGCCCTTTTCTGGTGAGAAATCCGCAGCCTGGCCTAGTGAGCACGGTAACGGTATAGCAAGAGCCGCGGGCACAGACACCCAGCGGCAGGAGAACAGCAGGCCCGCCAAACGCAACTATCAAAGGTGTAGTATTAGTCTTTTGTATTCCTCATTTCTGAATGAACCGAATTTGTTTTGTTTTCTATTTTTGTTAACACACAGTTTGCTTCCTTTGTTTTGGCCTTTGTTAGTTTGTGTCTTGTTCATTTACATGAACAATAGGCAGTGTAGTATTAGCGTTTGTCTTTATGGGCAGGAATCAGTCCAATGTAAACAAATCATCAATAGACAATTTATTTACAGCAAACAACTTAATTTATGGACTATTTGTCGTATTTGGTCTTATTACAGGTTTGGTTGTCATTAAATGAACCTGTAGATAATTTTTATTTTGTCTTTATGGTAGTCTTTATTTTGGTGATCTATATGAATAAAAGTGCATGTTCTTTACCAGGCCAAGGGATATTGTATGTTTGCCAGTGGTTCTGAGGCTTAGTGATTTTTATTTTAAGTGCTCGATAGGTTTTTCTTCGTAATCCGTCTGATAAACTGACTTGAAGTGTTCTTCTGGGTTTCAGTGTGTACTCTGCTGATGGTGTGGCAGAATATCCAGAGGTCAAAAGAGCAAGACATGGTAAATATTTAGACCATATCTTCCATGTAAACAACAGTGCCTAATGCAACTTCACTGAACATTTCTTACTTACCTACTATCAAGATTTTTCCCCCCCAAATATATAATTGTCTCTGTCAACAGATGTGATCATTAGGGTTGTCAAGAAGACTTTTGCAGGGATTGCTGGGCTGTTCCGTTCGAGACACCGCAGGAAGGACGAACATGAAAAGCAGAAAGGCTTTACGCAGGTATGTTTGTATATCCACTAAGCACTTGCAAAAACACACATTGTTTGTACAGCCTTGGTTTCATGAATTCTGCACATTGTCTTGTTTCTTGTGCTTGTTGTTGGCTCAGGTTGGCAGGGTTGCCTTTATGGGTATTGATGACATATACAGCAACAGCCTGAGTTCATGGATTGAGATTGACGGAATGGGTGAGTGTGACCTACCAGCATGTCTCTGTGATCTGTGAAATTTTCTGTACATAGAAGCATCCTGAAAAAAATGTATCACAGTTTCTATAAAATTTATTAATAATATCATACTGTCCCCAAACATTTAAACGGTAGCACATAAAGCGTATTTCATACTTGCGTACAATCTGTCAGTTTTGTAATGATTTCAATCTCTATTTAGATAAACAGTTTGAAATGGGACTTAAAAATAAAGAAAGGACAGCAACCAATGTCCACCACAATATCCAGGCTTTACGTAAACCTGAGTAAGTATCATTTAGTCCATTTTTGAAATGTTTCTCAATTTTAAGCTTTTTTTTTCAGTCTTCTCAAATGTTTTGTTTTTATTATCTGCCACCGTTTTAATTATTATCTTTCCTGACGAAATGAATATCCAGTTGTAATGGTTTATCATTTTTACATGATTAAAGGGGAGATTTTTTTTCCTATGTGGCTCTTTTTATATGAATAGAAGTTTTTCTTTTCTAAATATTCCCACATCCGATGATGTACAGAATATGGGTGTAATTCAGCCAAACAATAAACACTCAGCACTTATGAATAAACATGCATTATGGAAACAATAAGAAGCATTCATGAAAGATGAACCTTACCTACCATGTGCTAACAGAAGTATCAAAACAAGGCTTGAGATACATACTTCTGCTTTGTAACTGTAAACCATATTCTGGAAGGTTGGCGATACTAAAATGATTTGTCCTTTATATGTTCTGTAACAGTCTGTATTTATCTTCTTGAGCAGTGGAGCAATGCTGTACAAGGGAAGCCAGGACAGAGGCAGGGAGATGCGCAGATCCCTGAAGCTAGTGCCGTCTTGCACCACCCACGGGCTGAGCACAAGACCGCCTGAGATGGAGCACCCGAGCCGCACACACAAACCTTGCCTGACCGTGGAGGCGGTAGGAAAACTCAATCTTGATGTACTGGGAAGCTTGGTGCGTCAATGTCTTTGATTTCCTGAGCATTTCTATTTCGAGTAGGCATTGAGAGAGAGCGATCGAGAGCATTACAGGAAGCTAGTAGAGATGGCTTCGGAGAAATACTCAAAGAGCAAACCATTACCATTTGGACGGATGAAGCCTCCAATGTAAGTCCTTGGAACACTTTTGAAATCATTGTAGCTTTGCTGGAGAAAATTAACGCTATGTTTATTAAAATCTTTTAGCTCAAATTTCCCTCTTGATGGACACAAGGCTAATGGACACACATCTCTCAGTTGCACTAGTGACGTGAGCAGACCTGCTCCAGTAAGAGGTGAGCTTAATTAAGAGCCAATATACACCCAGCAGTATGAGCCACATCCCAAATGAGTGTTGATGATAACGTTACCTTCTTCTGTGCTGTTTTCCTATAACTCTATGAAACGGTTTTAACCTTTTATTGAAGAGATTCCATTATATTTTTTACAATCAAATCAAATTTTCTGTTTGCCTTCAGCCCTTCCTAACATGTCTGTGTGGCGGGAGCCAGTATCACTGATGCAGACTAAAGACAGGTAACATTTTAACCTGTTGCATAAACATTGTTGATTAATAAATGCATGTCTACATCTATTGATTCAAATTTCTTTCATTCGTAAATCTGCTATAGAACAATAGATGTTAATCGAAGCACACCAGGAAGTGATGTCAAGCAACGAGCGTTGGATAATCAAACTGCAAGAAAAATCGTAAGTGAATCCGTGTATCTTCCGATTATTTGTTTGTTTGTTTTTTTAATATTGAAAGCAAAAAAAAATTTGAATGGTGCCTTTTTTGTTCAAAAGTAGAAAATGAATAAACAGGTTAAATATTCAATGCATGTGGACGGGAATGAAACACCCCTTTCTGCTGATTGGTCAACCATGCAGTCATCAGTTCTTCCTCAGTTCCACACAACAGAAAAATAATCATCTTCTGCTACAGTTGTACGGATTCTTAAAGCAGCGGATGATTATGATTCTGTGATGTTTGGTTGACCAATCAGCAAAAAGGGGTGTTTCATTCCAGTCCACATGTAGAGATTGAATATTCAAGCTGTTTATACAATTTCTACCCCTGAATGTAAAAGCAAAAAATCAAGGTGAATTCTTGGTTCATTTTTCTGCTTTCAATATTAAATCAAAAAAGGAATGATTGGAAGATACATGATTTCAGTGTCTTCTTCATGTCATGCAAGTGTTGCTGTCTACAATTGAAATTTGGAGATTTATGATTTTTGAAAACAGTTATGTAGCTGTAATTTGATCATTTCAAAGCAATATGGTATTTAATGTCGTCATATAGTCAGTTTTATAAGTGTAGTTCTGTTTTCCTCACCCTCTCTCTAGCCTGTAGACGTGGATCTGTCAGCTGAGGTTGAAGCCAGGTTGAATCTTAAGGAGAAAGACACTGCTGCAGGACCCTTGCTACCATCCAGATCTGAACTGATTACAGATTCAGTAAGGCGCAGTGAGGAGGAGTTTCCCAGACTGACCAAGGTCACTGCCCTTTATAAATCTTGTTATACCTTTGTCTGATTGTTTAATTTTTTGTTTTGTTTTACAGTGTTCAAGAAATATTGTGAACATGCGTACAAATATTTCTGTGTTAATTAGAATTTGGTGAAATTCTGATTAATAATGTCTCACAAATGTTAACCTGATTGCTATAAATTCTAGTTAAAAAAATTCTAAAATATCCATTGTAACAGATTAATTATTTTTAATCTGTGTATGTACAAGCAAAAGCCATTTTTGGTGCTATTTATGTATATATTTATTTAAAGCAAGCCTTTAAAAGAAAGTAGCATTAATCAGTTTACATATGAGTGAATGTAGCAGTGTCATGACTTTTAACTTAAATTTTGCAGTTAATTGCAATTAAAGGGTTAGTTCACCCAAAAAGGACTTTTCTGTCATTAATTCCAAAATCCCTCATGTCGTTCGACCTTCGTTCATCTTCAGAACAAAAAATATAGTTTTGATGAAATCCGAGAGCTTTCTGACCCCTGATAGACTGCAATATTATTACCATTTTCAAGGCCCAGAAACGTAGTAAAAACATAGTTAAAATAGTCCATGTGACTATAGTGGTACAGTGGTAGCAACGAGAGTACTTTTTGTGCGCAAAAAAAACAAAACAATTTCTTCTCTTCCCTGTCAGTCTGTGATGCTGTTCACATTGTAAACAGTGCAGCGCTTCCGGGTTCTATGTCAGAAAGCTGGCTCGGTATTGGCTGGCTCCTGCGTCAGCATCACACGTGGTGCTCACGTGAACAGTGTCGGAGACTGACATGGATGAGAAGACATTTTTGAATGGTTTTTGTTTTGTTTGTTTTTTGCCCAAAAAACATATTCTCGTTGCTTCAATTAATGATAGAAATTTAAATTTTGGGTGAACTAACCCTTTAATGAATTAAATTTAAATTTCTGGTCTCATTTCATTAATGCGTGATAAATTGCTGACAATAAATGACTAAAGCGAACATCTCCAATAAGAGAATTGTGGGGGAAAGAAAAAGCATGACTTCTTTGCTTGGGTAGCTTTGAGTGCCATTTAAACAGGGATATTCCAATATAAGTGTAAACCCTTTTTTTTGCGGAATAAAGGCTTTATCAGAAAATAGACCTTAACTGAAGTTACATACTGAACAATGATGTGCATGTAAGTTCTCAGTTTTGTTACACTGTCACGTTGGTTCCTTTCCTTCTTGTTTGAGTCTCATTTTTGTCTGTGTATCATGTAACAGGAGATGCAGCAGGAAGTGAGTGCTGCTCTTGCTCAAAGTGATCCAAACCTGGTTCTGTGCAGTGCTTTCAAACTGCGTATCACACAGAGGGATCTGGCAACCCTGCAAGAAGGCAGCTGGCTCAACGATGAGGTATTGTCATTTCAAAAGACTTTTATTAGGAATGCACCGTATATTGGTAACATGATGGTTATCAGCTGATAATGGATATTTAGTTCTGCGTTCTCATTTTTCCCTCTCTATTTTTACAATACTTTTGCCAGCATCTAATTTTCTAATGTGTACAGTAGTAAATTGATTAAACTGTACTAAATTAATTTGTTAAATGTAATCTTTTAATCTTGTAATCTGTAATTTTAAATGTATTTACAGCATTTTTAGTGTTTTATTTTTCATTTAGGCAAAATAGTATAGAATTTAATCAGCCACTTATCGGTTATTGGCCATAACATGAAAATAATTGTTGTTTCCATAATTTTTGTCTGTCATACTCATAAATCAAAATGCAGGTCAGACCTGACCTCTAATATAACGCATAATGTTATGTATATAATGCTACACGTAATCTGAAAGTTCTTATGAAACATTACCTTTGATTAAACATGTAACCCTGTCGCTCTCAGGTGATCAACTTCTACATGAATCTCGTGATGTCCCGCGGTGAGCAGGAAGTAGGAAGCAGGAAGGTCTACTCTTTCAGTACTTTCCTCTTTCCCAAGTTGCATGGAGGGGGACATGCTTCAGTACGGCGCTGGACTAAGGCTGTAGACCTCTTCCTGTATGACATCATTCTGGTCCCTCTTCACCTGGGTGTTCACTGGTCCCTTGCTGTGAGTAATTAACCATAACTATCATAGGTTCAAACATTAGAAACCCTTATATTAACAGTAGCAGTCTGTTGCGGCACAACTTTTTGGTGCCTGATGAATAGTTTTACAGGACTGTTGATTGGCTGGTTGATTTGAATAATTTATTAGCTTTTATTTAATTTGTGTCTGAGTGATGACGTTTAGATTTGTGTGTAATGTTTTCTCCTTTTTCCACGGTAGGTTGTTGACTTAAAAACAAAATCTGTACTATCTTACGACTCCATGGGTCAACGGCATGATGACATCTGCAACATGATTCTGTAAGTGATAATGTTGTGGAGCATTATACTTCACTGCTTATTTTTTTAAGACAAGCTAAAAAAAGCTAAAATGAGGAGTTTGTGTAATTGTGCTGATGAGGTTAAATGTATCCATGTTAAAGTTTGTGCTCATAGTTTGTTTTTCACAGGCGACTGTACACATTTATATTAACCTAATGACTGCATCTGTCTATTAGGCTTTATCTGAAAGAAGAGTTCAAGGTGAAAAAGGGAAAAGATTTGGACTTGTCAAAGTGGACCATGAGCAGTTTACGACCTTCTGTAAGCAGTTGTATAATTACATTAATTCATTTCATTAAATTCTATAAGAAGATTGTAAGGGTGTGTTCACACTTGGCAAGTTTGGTTTGATTAAAATGAACTGGTGCAATTGCTCTGTTAGTGCAGTTCCTTTGAAAAAGTGTGGACACTGCTGTTCAAAACCTGGTGCGCACCAAACAAGCAGACTGAGACCCCTGAAAAGGTGAGTCTCAGTCCGCTTCCAAGCGAACTGTGGTGCGGTTCGACTGATACATAAACGGACCAAAGACATTTAAACAAACCAAAAACTGGGTGTGATGTTACAAGATGCGACCCTAAAAAGGATAGAATGCTCAAGCATTGGCTCTTCACGGCATAGGAACTACGTTGCCTATCAGTTCAGTACAGCCATCGGAAACGCCGTCTCCTTGCAGCAGATTTTCATTTGTGTAAAACTGAAGAATTCCTGGTGCTGTTTTGACTCCTTTACACATTGTATAAGCTCTTCATGAATTCTCAGCTGGTAAAAAGGCCATCATATGTAGGTACGCACATACGACACGTGTGTTTAGGTCAGAACTTTTTACTTTAGGTTCGGTCTTAACAAGGACAGTGTTAACGCTAAGCGAACCAGGACTAAATGTATTATTTTCTTTTTTGGTCTGGACCAAGAGAACCAAACTACAAGTTTGAACACACCCTAAGACTGTTAGCATGACTGAGAAAATTTATTTTAAAGTTTTACTTAAAATTACCAAAATGTAATATTAATATTTAATATTATTTCAGGGTAAAAGTAACAAGACCTCAGTGATCATATTTTTTTTAATCAATGTTGTCACATCAGTCCACAAGAGGGTGCAACAAACAAATGTAAACAAAACAGCACTGAGTTATTGTAAGCAGACAACATGTACAAGTCTGTATTCGGTTTTATGTGTTTGCTCAAGCACTGTTTTTGCACTCAAATGCAACCCATATTCAAAGTTTAAAAGTTTAATTTGACAGCTGTAGAAGTGTTTCATTCTGGGTCAGGATATAAGCTCAGTTCTAATTATTGTTTGTAGGAGATCCCTCAGCAGAAGAATGGTAGTGATTGTGGTGTGTTCGTATGCAAATATGCTGACTATATCTCCAGAGGACGCAACCTCACATTCAGACAGGTACTGCTTATTTACACACACACAATTACTTACATATACATATGTATAATTATTGCAGAATTAGATTTACTATTTATTTATTCTTTCTCTCTCTAGAATCATATGCCGTATTTCAGGAAAGTTATGATCTGGGAGATCCTCAACCAAAAGCTGCTGCAGTAGGAGTGTTGGGAATGTCGTACTGACTGAATCAGATTGACCAAAGCACAGGACCATTATATGTCTGTCCCTCCTGCTCTTTTCTAGAGACTTTTGGCTTTATATTGGCCTGTTGCAAAATTCCACCCAATTCTTTTAACAGACAGTGGATTGCTGGTTCTCGGACAGTTTTGTTTGCACAAATAACCAACCCCTGCTGTATTAATCCAAACACTAGAAGCGCAAATATGGTTCAAGGAGCAGAACACTGGACTGGGGTGTGAATAGATTTGAGCAGGTGGAAGCCTCATTAGCAGTTGTTTTTGTGAGGCTGGAATCGTTTCATTCCAAGAATGTAGTCTTATCGCCCCCTGCTGGTTATACTGTGAGCAGTTCCCAGCTCACAGAAGTAGCTGTTGATGTTCCCATGTTTAGTTACGATGGGGGGGTTAAAACAAAATGAACTTTATTCTCAGTAAGCTTTCAGAGTTTCTTAGCATGGGGATGTTTTAGCATTAACATATCTCTTTTTACATTATATTTGGATTAATAAGGAATAATAAATATATTTATTTAGTTTGAATGATATTCAGTTATGTCAGCTTAGTATGTCAAGACTTGTGTGTTTAAAAACCAACAATCGTACCCATTAGTCTCAGAGCATCTTACTAGCAAGGTTTAACGTGCATGACGATGATGGTACTTGCACTGAAAGCAACAGTATTCAGTGGATCTGTTTTGTTTCTTTTGTGTCTCTACACAGTCCTGGCCTCCAAGTGCCTTGATCCGGGTGCATCTCATATTTGAAAGCCGTAAAATAGAAATGTTGAATATTTTGGCTTCACACCTCTTGCTGGAGCATCTGACATGCTTGTTTTTTTGTGTGTGTTGGGAGGTAACAGAGCTTAACACTAGTAAAAACCAGAGCTAGATGATGGGGAGGGGGAAATGCATTGGTCTCATTTTTCTGATTCTAAATGCTATATTTATAATCCCAATGGCTGTATTAGACATTCTTATTGAACTGGAACTGTGGAGCAGTGGAGTTGTGCCAAACTGACATTTCTGTGGTTTATTTCTGCAATATTCCTCTCTCATCCAGTAATACAGGATCAAAAAGTGCTTTAATTCTGACTTGAAGTGTAAAAGAAGAAAAAAGGTCTATATTTATTTGTCCGTATGTGGCTCTTCTGATTTAGTTTGAGCTTGAGTGCATATCCTGAAGTGGAATTGTTTGTGAGAATGGAGAGTATTTCGATTGGCAGTGGGTGAGTTCTGATGCGAGCTTTAATATAGAAGATGAAAAGGCCCCACTGCATATGAACTGTTTTTGTCATTAATGCAGAGTGTTGGTACTTATTTTTGTAAGTAATAAAGAAGTGAAAAAGAAACATGGCATCTGTCTTAGTCACACTCAAGTAAGGTCAAATTCCTGTCACAAGAAGTCAATACAACTGCAACATAATTCAGAAGATCTTCTAATAGTTGCTACTGTTTTATGTTTAATTGGTAATCAGAACACCATATGCAGTGAAAGAACTATTAATGTTTTGATTTGCAATTTAGTTGCATATGTTGAGCTAATGCTGTCTTACTGGTGTCATTTTTGTTCACTCTTGTTCCGCATAGGTGCATAAAAATGTATTTTATTTTGTTACTAAAATATTTATATTTCAAGTAAATGCTGCTCTTTTATCCAGTTTCCACAAAATTAGTAAGCAACAGTTTTCAACATTGATAAGAAATGTTTCTTGAGCCAGATCAGTAAATTATAATGATTTCTGAAGGGTCATGTGACTGGAGTATTGATGCTGAAAATTCAGCTTCAGAAATCACCAGATTACATTACATTTTAAAATATATTTGAACAGAAAATAGATATTTTAATTTGTAATAATGTTTGACAATATTACTATTTTTCTTGTATTTTCAATCAAATAAATGCATCCTTAGTGAGCAGAAGAGACTTCTAAAAACATTTTAAAAATCATACCGACCCCAAACTTTTCATTTATATTTATTTAATAGTGTTATTTTAATTAATATTATTGTAAACAGATATGGACAGGCAGCACATGAGTTTGTGGAGGCAGTCTTTTAATATGTGCGTTTGACATTCTTTGCTATACAATCAACAGTTTAAGGTAGGCCTTACATTTTTTTTTCCATCCATTACACTATTCTAACCAGTAGGGCCACCAGTTGTCAAATAAGCACACAAATGTAACCTTGCACTATCCTTGCCCTCACTTCACACACTATCTGGAAACAGTTTGATGGTGTAATGTTCACAGGAGACAACTGTCAGTGATGTACTTCCTGCTCTGCCATCACGTGATCTACAGGCTAATTTATTGATAGGCCTGAATTATTTAGACGGCCCAGTGTGTTCGAAAACACAGCAGATGGTCTTCACGTGATGAAACTAATATCTGCCCTAGCTTTTTGCCCTAATGTATCTCTTTTCTTGCCCATTTGTATATGGATGGGTAAGACGCGCCATTTAAATAAAAGTTACTGACAATATGTAAACAATACAATACATAATTGTAATATGTAAATGTAATTACATATGTAAATAATTTTGTTTTGCAATGTAACATGAACACGATAAGTACATTGTACCTAACAATTTTTTTTAAAATGTAAATACATAGTTAAAGTCATGCACTGTTAAAAATAAATGTTCCAAAAGGGTGTTTCTGCAGCAATGCCAAAGAGGAACCAGTTTTGGGGCCCCAAAGAACCTTTCAGTAAAAAAAAATATATATTATTATTGTTGTGAAGAACTTCGTAATAATCTTAGTGTACATTTACATGACAACGATGTACTAAAAATGGAAGCGTTTTTTGCGTACAGGCGACAAATGATCCCGTTCACATGGATATGTGAACGTGATTAAAAATACTGTATTATGCATTCCAGGCCAGTAGTTGGCGATGTAACTTTGCAAAGAAAGCCCACCGCATATATTAGACTGAATACGTAATAGACGTGCATGACATCACCACTCTCCACAGATGGTCGGTCTGTGGCTCTACCATTGGAAAAAGCGCAACGGCTTACTTGGATCACGTGTGCCTTGATAACCAATCGCATTAAAGCCTTGACGTCATTAAATTTAGTTCAGAGTTGTGCGCAGTTAATCACTATTTGCGAATACCATAGAAATAAATTAGAAGTGCCGTTAACTGAATCATACCTGTTGTGCAACTGTCTGTGACTTCTCTTATAAAACACCTTTTTTTTGGTGTAAACTCTAAAACATTCGTTTTGGATTGATCTATTTTTAGAGCAAACATGTTAAAGATTAGCCAATGGGCGTCGATAAGCTATTTCCTCACAAAAGTGATTTATTTAGCATAGTGAAGCCTCTCCTCCATTGACATCCATGTAAAAAACGGCTTCTTGTCTCCTTCCCTGTGGACCGCAGCGTTAGCAGGCGTTAAGCTTTTTACAGCTAAGGTTGCAGGCTTGCCTTCAAATGGCTTTGCAGTTTTCACAAATTCGTGTTTTTCTAGTTTACACAGAGAAGATAACGGTATCATTTTCAAAATTTTCCAATTCAAAAGCTTCCGTTTTCAGGCCCCCAAAACGCCGTTGTCGTGTAAATGAATGGCCAAAATGCATAAGAAGTTCTCTAGGGGTTTTTTGTTGTTGAAAATGGTGTCATGTAAAAGTTCCCTAAAGAACTGCTTTTCCACTATGAAGAACCTTTTGTGCAATGGAAAGGTTCCTTGGATGTTAAAGATTCTATATGGAACATAGATGCAGGGCCGTAGCTAGAGGATTCGGGGCCCCCTGAAAAAATATTGATGTGGGCCCCCACCACCCTCCACCAATATCATATACTGTACAATAGATTAACATGGAGGCCCACATAACAGAAGATGGTGATGTTGTTGTAAAACCTTTATTTTAAAAGTTAAATGTTTATATAAAAATTACAACTAATAAAAACTAACAAAAAAGCAAGAAATTGTTAAATAATAATAAAACCAATTTTTAAAAAGTAATAAATTTTTTTCCCCATCAGTCTGTTATAATTCATAAATCAAAAAGTAAACATTTAGAAATTGACAAGAATGCAGTCTAATTAAAAAAATAAAACCATTCATTGTCTTATTTTTTAATAAAGATAATATGGAACTGGTAATATTATTAAATAAAGCGAATACATTTATTCATCCAAGTGCAGTGTGTTGTATTCGTGTTTTCTCGATGTTTTAAATATCATCAGCCGGCAGGTCAGATGCATAATGCAATGCGTCGTGACTCGTGTACATTTTTTTTAAACTTTAGTTACAATAGTGTAAAAAGACAGGAATTTAGACCACGTAATCATTCGGTCGATTGTTGCGCGCACCGATAATAAAAAATGACTATACACGGCAGACTGTAGACGGAAGTTTTCTAATTCCCAGCGAAATAACAATATATAACCGGTCTTTAAGAACGTCTTGATCGACTGGGATACAACCACTCTCCTTGCCTCCCTCTCCGTCTTTTCCTGGCATTTCTGGTTCCCTGATTTATGTTTTCTTTTCCCAGACATTTTTCAGTCTGTCAGTCTCCTGCTCTTCCACCAAGTTCATCGTTAACTTCAGGCTGCCGCCTCAACTCTGATTGGTTCTGTTCACGAGCTGGGGTGGGACTTACAATTTTATTGGGTCCATCTGATGTTTGTCACTGACTCTGACTGAATAATTAATAAATACTTTAGGTCGGACTAAACCATTTTTATGGAGGTAAGAGAAGCAGATATTTGGAAAAATATTTACCCAAATTGCACGTTTTTGTGGTTTTCATTTAAATCTCAGGCATACAACTAATATAAATATTAGAATTATTCATACTACAGGGGCCTAAATAGTATAACCGCTGGATTTTGTGGGGCCCCCTGGGCAGCGGGGCCCCTATAATTGTCACCACCTTTCACCCCACTAGCGACGGCCCTGCATAGATGCCTATAAAGAATGTAATGTAATGTAATGTAATTTGTTCTTAACCTCTTTGCTATTGTAGCACTTTGAGATTTCTTTGAAATGTAAAGTGCATTATAAATAAAATGTATTATTATTATTATAATGTAAAGTGTGACCTAATTATTATTTAACAACTAAGATGCAACGGGTATAATAACATCCTCTCATTCAAACAGCTGAATTTGTGACAAAACAAGGAAAAAATATATAACTAATCACGTAATTAATAATCAGATTGCAGTCAAACTCTTTCGAATCTGTTGGTTTACAATCATTTGTTTGGTTACAAATCATTGGTTTACAATGTCAGTGCCACTAACACTGAGCAAAGAACATTCTTGTGTTTTTTTTCTGAAATTAAAGATGATGGTTGTACATCTTGTGGTCATATTGCACAAGGTCTGCATGAAAATCACCCTGGGAGTTCCTCCAAGCCATTTCTCACCTCAAGGTTTTGTGCCAGAGGTCAAAACACGGTACAGCGTGGAGACGGACGTATTTGTGTCCCCCCGAAGAGCATTCCAGGCAGCCATAGACTGTCTCGCGCTTCTGATGCCCCATGCCACACAGGGCGCACGGTCCTTTAGGTATGTTATGGTTGAGCAGATTTACACGTATGTGCTTCTCATCCCGCAGGTAGGCCGTGGACAGGTCAGTCATGCTGGCAGCCTTCTCGTAGTAGTCCGTCACGACATCGTCCATGTACATATCAGAGTGAGTGAGCTCTTCAAAAGTCCTGTCATCTACAGCAAGCATAAATCAAGAGTCATATTTGGAACATTTCTTCAAGATTTTTTAAATATTACAGATACATTTGACAATTATCAGAAATTATATCACCTGCTCTGAAAGGATTCCCATAGATGATTCCAGACAGGAATCTCCTGAGTCTTCCAAAGGAAAAGCGGCCAATGAATCCCCCGAGCTGGTCACGTATCTGTTCCCTCTCAAACCCTCCCATTGACTCTGGTGCTACACATATGTCTGACCAAAGTTACATTAAAGGCCATTAGTTAAATAAAAAAAACAGATGGAGACTCTACTTGAATCTGAAAATCAACTCATTTCTGAAAATGTTTAAATCTAAAAAACATCTATGATTCATATACATTATAACTCCATAGATATACACCCAAAGTTTGGTGTCAGTAATATTTTTTTAATGTTTTTAAAAGTCTCACCAAGGCTGCATTCATTTGATCAAAAATACAATGTAATATTAATACTGTGAAATATTATAACAAACTGGTTTCTTTTGTAATATATTTTAAAATGTAATTTATTCCTGTGATGGCAAAGCTGAATTACTCCAGTTTTTAGTTTTTCCTTCAGAAATCATTGCTCGAGAAACATCAGTGTTGAAAACAGTTGTGCTGCTCTTTTTGTGGAAACCGTGATACATTTTTTCAGGATTCTTCGATGAATGGAAAGTTCAAAAGAACAGCATGTATTTGAAATATAAATCTTTTGTAACATTATGTATGGAGCCTCTAAAAGGACATAGTGAAGTAAAACAAATATGAGATGAGAAGAAAAATTATACGTCAGTGCGTTCTCTCGCAAATGTTTTGAACTTTGCAGAAACTTTGCATTCGTTCGCAAAATGTTTGCGTTCCCCCAAGAAATTTTGAGTTTGCGCAAAACTTTTGAACGGAGCCCCTAAAGGGACATATGAAGGAAAAAAAATATGAGATGGAGGAAAAATTATTTGTCAATCCTTTTGTGTTCCCTCGCAAAAACTTTTCCGTTCCGCCGAGAAAAGAGCTCAAAAGGTCGACGAGCAAACACAAAGTTTCTCGTGGGAAACGCAAAATGTTTTGCGAACGAACACAAAGTTTCTTCTCGGGGGAACGCAAAACATTAGTGAGAGAACGCAAAAGCATTGACTTATTATATGTCCCTTTAGGGGCTCCGTAGTTTTGTGAGCTAATGCAAAGTTTCTTGGGGGAACGCAACATTTTTGCGAAACGACGCAAAAGCGTTGAAATCTATTTTTTCCTCCCATCCCATTGGCTATTTCCACCCCCATGTCCTTTTAGGGGCTTCTTATAAATGTCTTTAGTGTCATTTTTGACCCTTACTGACCCCAAACTTATGTATGGTATAGTGTAAATAGAATGATAGATTCAGAATTTGATTACATTACTAGAATTATGCAGTCATTTAATGCTTACCAAGACGTCCATCAAGACGCACATAAAGCTCAAGCACACTGAATGCTATGGTCGTGTGGGCTGGAATAACAATGGCTTTATCTCGCCCTTTAGGATTTCGACCGTCATCTATCTGGAACTGTGTGGGATAATAGAAAGCATCAGAGAACAGCAGATTTCACAGCCACGTATATAGTTTGGCCCGGGGGTACAATTGCATTTGTTTACCCTCATGGTCGTTCCACGCATTCCAGCGTGGACGGTGAGGGAACACTGTCGTGTGGTGCGGATACTCTCCATGACAATGCACAGGACAGTGCGTCCATTCTCTTTGGACTGACGGATCAAGCAGTGATCAAGGTCCACTTTCCTGATATTTAAAAAGAAATGAGAGGAGAATAGACAGAAAGATTTGTGAGAAAAAGAATGTAGAATGTATTGATTCATTTCATCTAAGTACATGAGCAAGAGTGCTGCTGTACTGAATATCAGCACTGACAGGTAATCACAGCCGCTGAAATAACTTATACATCAGTAACTTAAATTTGAGACCCAATTATGACTGTTATTTTGTCAATATTTATGAAGCCCCTTAGAAGAAGAAGAAGAAGTTTTATTTATATAGCGCCTTTCCGAAGCTCAAGGTCGCTTTACATGGTACCTTTATAATACATTTAACACTGACGCACAACTTTACAATCACAAAGGACACATATAATCACATTTAGACGAAGTACATGTTAAACAGATATGTTTTTAACTGTGTCTTGAAAGCAGTCACTGATGAAATATTTCGAAGTGAAAGGGGCAGTGAATTCCATAATGTTGGCGCATTAACACTGAATGACCTTCCACCTACTGTAGATAATCGAAAACGAGGGATGGACAGTAAACCAAGTTCAGTTGATCTGAGAGAGCGTGCAGGACGGTAGGTGAAAAGTAGATCAGACAAATATGGGGGTGCAAGACCGTTTAATGCCTTATATGTTAAAAGCAATACCTTAAAGTGGATACGTGATGAAACAGGTAACCAGTGAAGGTCATGAAGCACCGGAGTAATGTGAGCAGAACGCCTGGTGGAGGTGAGAACTCTTGCTGCTGAGTTTTGGACGTACTGCAATCTTGCAATAAGTTTTTTGGGAAGGCCAAGAAATAAAGCATTGCAATAATCCAGACGTGATGTGATTGATGCATGAATTAAGAGTTCGGCGTCAGCTAAAGTGAGAGATGGTCTTAGACGAGCAATATTTCGAAGATGAAAGAAAGAGTTTTTAACAATGGAAGAAATATGAGAGCCAAAAGACAGAGTTGAGTCAAATAAGACACCGAGGTTGCGAGTCAGTGATGAAGGCTTTATATGGAAACCATCAATATAGAAGGACTGGTCCATCCTTTTGACTGAGGCTGGAAAACCAATCACTAATATCTCAGTTTTATTATCATTTAATTTGAGGAAGTTAAGGGACATCCAATGCTTTATGTCCCTGATGCATGCAGTGAGTGAGTCAGGCAGGGATGGTCTATCGGAGCTGGTGGTGAGGTAAATTTGGATGTCATCTGCATAGCAATGGAATTGTAGTCCATGCCTGCGTATGATGCTACCAAGTGGGTGTATGTAGATGATAAACAAGAGTGGACCAAGAACCGAACCTTGAGGAACGCCCCGTGTAAGTAAATTGGTGGCAGAATTATGACCTTGTATGGTGATATAATACATTCTGTCAGTGATATAGGAAATAAGCCAGGAAAGAGCGGAACCAGTGATACCAATATCAGAAAGCCGAAAAAAGAAATGGGACTTAGGGACATGATGATGGAAATAATATGATATGGAGGAAAAACTATATTTCAATGCTTTTATGAGTGAAGGGCAAAGTTTCTCAGGGGAATTCAATAGGTTTGTGAGAAAAGGTAAATTTCTCAGAGGAACACAATCATTTTGCTAAAGAACGAAAGTTTTGTTACCAAATGTAATTTTATTTGGAGGAATGCAAAAGTTTTGCAAGCAAACACAATATTTTTTGTGAGCAAATGCAAAGTTCCTCGGGGAATGCAATAATTTTGCGAGAGAATGCAAAGGTTTTGTGGAAAAATAATGTTTTTTTTAGGAGGAATGCAAAAGTTTTGCTAATTTTTCCTCCCATCTCATATTTTTTTCCCATCACCATGTCCCATTGGGGGCTCCGTAATGTTTGCTATACCAATGAAAATAGTTCCTAATGGAGTCAAAGCAAAATCAACCTTTGCGCATTATATTTGTATCTTGTCCCTGAATGAATGTTTTTGAATGAATCGGTTAAGTGAATGATTCTGACTCACTCATAAATACAGTTATTTGTCACACATACTGTACTTCCTTAACAATATAACCTGCAAAAAGACTCACTTTAAAAATATTCACTAAATGCACGGACTGACAGCCTGTCTGTGACGTGCAAAAAGTAAGTGATACAAACAGTGAAAAGTCCTGCTGCTGGACTAAATACCAGCTCTCAGCCAATTTTGAGGAGCGGAACTAACTGTCTAACTGTATAAAAATATATACATAATGTGTCCTTTACCTTGCATTGAGCTCCCTCAGTAATGTAGGAACTTCCACCTCATGCTTGGTCACAATTCCAAATGAGGCCTTTACCGCCACAGAGTCTGAACCACTGACGTTTACTCCCACCTCGTGGATCAGATGGTTCCCCAAACGCCCATTTAGGGAAACATCAGACTTGTCTTCATAGTTCAGGAGCTGATATGAGGAGACCCCTGTCAACCAGAGAGAAATACACTCCCTTGATATCACTTACAGTATGCACTTAAAGGGATAGTTCACCCAAAAAGGAAAATTCTGTTATCATATACTCACCGTCACCGTCAAGTTGTTCCAAACCTGTATGAATTTCTTTCTTCTGCTAAACACAAAAGAAGATATTTTAAATTATGTTAATAACCAAACAGTTTATGGGCCCCATTGACTTCCATAATATTTTTTTCCATACTATGGAAGTCAATCAACTGTTTTTTAAATATCTTCTTTTGTGTTCAGCAGAAGAAGAAGAAAAAATCATACAGGTTTAGAACAACTTGAGGTTGAGTAAATGATGACAGAATTTTCTTTTTTGGGTGCACTATCCCTTTAATGCAAAAAATACCTCATTTATAACGCATAAAATGCGAAACAATTTCAATATACAGTATATAATAACTGTTTTTATGCATTTTGTTAGTACAAATTACCCAAATAAGCACATAAAATGCTTTATGACTGCCTAATTGAAGACATGCGATAACCAACTGTTTGCTCATCTAGGCCTAGCCTACTCATCAAGTTATTTTAATTGATTTCAAATTATGAAATATTTCTTCCTCACCTGCTGTGATCTCTTTCTCTCCCACGAGTATGTCTTTCAGGGAGAAGGGGGTTGTGGCATATTTGGTCTTCTTCCAGAAATGTCGTCTCCTCTTCCTCGTCACCAGGCTGAGGGGTTGATATCGGTCGGCTTCACTTAGACTGGGCACAGGGACCAGCCGTCCAGTGTTCCCCACCTGCTTCACAAAGTTCTTAGTTGCTGCCGCAAACATGACTGTAGTTCACCGCAGCTTGAGCATTTCGTTTCTTTGTATGTTCATTCACAGTGGTCTGAATTTGACTTGGTACTGGCTGTGGAAACATCGCTAAATGAGATTGAAGAGGTGCTGCTTGGGTTTGTCCAACCAGATCATAAATAATAAAGGGGTGTAAGCTGATCAGGATGTTCTTTGCCATATGTGTAGTGTCTTATCAGGTTCAAATAAATAGACCTGACACCATCACATCTGTTATAAGTAACAGTGTTTATAACAAGTATAATAACCTTTTTAATGCTTGTTCATTATTGCTTCACTTAATTTGCAAACAGAATATAATTATCTTAAATATTCTGTAATTACCTAGTTTACATTACTTGTAATTTGAACAGTTTATACTAGAACACACTGCATATCTGATTACCTTCTTTTGTATAAGTTCAAACTAGTTTACACGAAGAATATTTGTGGTTAATTATGAACACTTTATTTTACTGGCAACACTTTTCAATACATTTCTATTTGTTAACATTAGTTAACTAGTTAACATGAAACAGTGAAAAATAGCCTACTTTTAGTTTGTTAATTTCAACATTTCTAATACATGGGCTAATTAAAATCAAAAGTTGTATGATAATCGTATTTAATTAACCTGAGCTAACATGAACAATGAACAGTTGTAGGCCTATTTTTATTTACTAATATTATAAAAATATAGCAGTTATATTTTTGCATTGTTGTTAGTCAATGCATTAACTAATGTTTAGAAATGGGACCTTATTGTAAAGTGTTACCATTTGTTTTGTTTTGTTTCAGTTATTTCTTGTTATACCGTCAGCTTCAGTGAGAGAAGTAATACTTCAAAGTAGAACAGAAACAACATGTAAGAGATAAATCTTATGTTTTACCAGAATATAGCATAACAACTTCTGCTTTGAGTTTAACTTATGGTTTGGTAAATTTACCAAAATCTGTGATGATGTGTAATGTCCATTTTTAGGACAAGTTGAATGTTTGCAGTGATTCACAGATGGTGAAATAAACTGTGGTTAAAGACAACTAGGTGTTTCTCACCTCGCAACTGAACCAATCCCTTTGCCTACACTAACAAAACATGTGGATACTTTCTACTGTGAAAGGGAAGTGAACTTGTGAGTCTGCATAAAGTAATTTGTTATAATTATGTCTATACTGCAGTGTCCAAGGCTCATTTGGCTAGAATGTATTTACGGAACGACTCACTCACTCATGGCCTCATGTGGCTCCTCTTTATGTCCACCGATGGCTGGAGAGAATGAGGTCCGTTACTGTTGAAGGCACACTGGTAAAACATTAATGGGAAAAAAGAGCTTTTGTAAAGAGTTGTTTATAGAACACAGTCTGCTCACGTGTACAGTAATACTTTGTGAAGCCAGCCAAGAACATCCTGAGGTCACCCTGTTACTCAGGCAATTATGACGATAAGGTGGGAGAATGTTTGCAATGGGAATAAACTTTTTCATTTAGAATTGTACAAACAACTGTAGGACATGAATTGGAGGGAAACAGTCTAACAACCTATATTTGTCTCAAAGTAAATTGCCTTCTCAGATGTAGAAAGATTTGTGCAATTAGGCAGGCCGAGTATGAATGACCAATACTGTACTGGTTTCAAAATGAAACCCCACCCACCAAAGTTTCTTTAGGTAACATTCTGTTATTAAAGAGATAGTTTACCCCAAAATTTAAATTGTGTCATTATTTACTCTTGTCGTTTCAAGCCTTCTTTGGAACACAAAGGAAGATATTTTGAAAACTGAAAAGTGCTTTTTGTCCATGCAGTTAAATTCAATTGGCTTTAAGATTGATAAACGCTTACATGGTTGTTCTATTTATATATGTACACTTAGCCTTTTTGAAAGAAGTCTCTTATGGCTGCATTTGTTGAATCAAAAATACATTAAAAACAGTGAAATATTACAATTTAAAATATTACTGTATATATTACTATTTTAATACAGTTTAAAATGCTATTTATTCCTGTGATGGCAAAGCTGAATTTTCAGCATCATCACTCCAGTCTTCAGTGTCACATGATCCTTCAGAAATCATTGTAATATGCTGATTTGCTGCTCAAGAAACATTTGTTATTATTATCAATATTGAAAACAGCTGTGCTGCTTAAGATTTTTGTGGAAACCTTGAACCTTGAAAGCTTTTTTGGGATTCTTTGATAAATAGAAAGTTCAAAATAACTACAGAAATCTTTTTTTTAACAGAATAATTGTCTTTACTGTCAATTTAATGTATCCTTGCTGAATTACAGAATACGTTTTTTAAAAGCCCAAACTCTCTGATCCCAAACTTTTGAATGTTTTACATTTTTATAAAGTAAAAACAAAAACCTTATTGCACATTTGGGCTATACAACATTTAAATTACATTTACATATACATTTTCATGATATTGTGATCATGATCTTCATCTCAGCTCCTTGCGTTACAAGGCGAACGACTGATAGGAATATCTCATGTTAATGAGTTTTAACGCATGAATATTAATGACAGTGTTGACTAATTCATGTTTACTAGCTTAGCAAATGATCATCCTTAATACTTTATGCATTCAGGTGCAACATATAGGCGTCACACATTAATGCCACAACAGAAAAAAAACGCTTTTGTGTTTCATAAGTTTTTAAATGATTGCTGTTTCTTTTTGTCCTCCAACATCAGTAAAAAGGGGTAGCACTTTATTTTACAGTCCTGTTCTGCATATACATATGTATTTATTACCTATAGCAATTACAATGGGTTATAACTACTAACCCTGAACTTACCCCTATACCTAACCTTAACACATGTAGTTACCTTATATCACAGTACTTTCTTGGGTACTGTAAGTACACATACTGTAAAATAAAGTGTAAACGAAAAGTAAAAAAAAAGAAAGAAAAGGTTTGTCAAGCTCTACAGTGTCTAATATGAACAAATAGGTTAGCATATGATCCACTGTAGAATCTACACACCAAATGATTGTGTTTTTACACATCTAAGAAATTAAGTAAACCCCCTGCACATGTCCTATAATTAAATCTATTGGTGTCTGCTGAGTGATGCTGGTGAGCTTTGTAGTGTTATTCCCGTGATACATGATGCATTCTGCTTCAAGTTCTTCACAAGTGTGCATGATCTTAAAGAAAACTGGAGGCTCGAGTTATTTTTGCTCCAGCTAGATGAGAGGCTGGAGAACCACAGGGCGGGGGTGCACAGGCTGCCTGGAGTTTTCATACAGGGAACGTCTGCGCAGAGGTTGGCAGCTGCGCTCTCTCGGGTACAGTGGGCATCTTGTGGAGCGCATGTTGAAGCTGTGATTTTTTAACAGTCTACCTCCTGTGGCAGGCACAGGCAAGGCTTGTGCCCCACTGTCGTGAAAATGACCGCAATTCATCACCTCAGGATACCTGTATGGCTGGGGTTCTGTTTGGCCCAGGTGTTATTGATTACGTGCCAGGATGTTAAGACCGGTGAGTAACCTGCCTCACACTTTACTAACCTGACCGAACAGGTGAAGAGATACTCTGTATATCAGTAAGAACAGCTTCTCTCATGTCATTTTTATCATGGCATTTGAATATGACATTCAACTGATTTTTCATGCATCTGTGGACAGTGTAAGATTATATGTTTAAAAATGCAAAAGTCTGAACAGTTTAATAGCTTAGCAAATGATCATGTTTAATACTTTATGCAATTCAGGTGAAACATATAAGTGTCAGACATTAATGCCACTACAGAACTGTTGTGTGTTTCATAACTGTTTAAATGATTGCTGTTTCTATGTTTAAAAATACAAAAGTCTGAACAGTTTTTCTTAAGGTGCTTCATTTACTGTAGATTAAATGTGAACTGGATTTCTTCCACTGTTTGTTAAATAATAAAGCCTCATTTTGTATTATTGCAGTAAAATTATTATTATTTTTAGCATGAAAGCACTATGATAATTTAAGAGCAAGTATTGGCTATTAATGTCTTACCATATAGTTTAGAAATAATTTATTTAGCCTCATTTAAAGCGACTAATTCCCTATTCAATTTCATTATGGAAAAAAAGAGGCATTGGAAGGCAGTGATGTCTATCATTGTGCCTAACAACTCTTTTAGTGTTCCATGGAAGTAAGAAAGTCATACAGGTGGAACAAGTGTGAGTAAATTATGACAGAATTTATATTTTTTGGGCAAACTATTCCTAATTCGTCCTATTAAACGGATGTGGGAAACACACCACAAGGAGATGTTGTTTTAGTCCATTTATGTTTTGAACAGCAATGAAAAAAATGAGGTGATGGAATAGGCCTATTGCTGAAGAAAGTTAATGCCAGATGAAGAAAGCATTCCCCGCTTTTTAGTGCTAATGTTTGTATTAAGTATATGAAAACATTATTTCTGAATGTTCTCTGAACGTTCAAAACTTCCAATTTTTAAAAATGTTTTAAAAACATATTTTTTTCTTGGTTATTTGAATGTTAAGGAAACATTTGATCAATCTTCAAACATTTTGGGAACCTTACTTTTGAATGTTCTATGAATATTCTTAAACAAGCAGTAAATGTAAAAAACCTTAGACGAATGTCCAACTAAACCAGAAAACAACCTTCAATGAATGATGTATAAACAATTTTTGTGCAAAAGACCAGATAATAACGAACATTCTATTCATGTCACTGAAGGAATGTTGTTCATAACGTGTGAGTGAACTTTGCCAGAACATTCCCTGTTATCTGCACTGCTGATTTTTATCTCAATAGCATCATTCCTTGCTAATTAGCAGAATTTTGATTTCTAATTTCATTGTGAAAGCTAAATTGTCCTGATCTTCTGCTTTGTCAGCTCTATTGGAGCTGGAGACATAATTTCATGGCCTTGCGTGTAATGATGTGCGGTTTTTCTGGACCAAAGCAAGCCACCAATTGTGGTCAAAGTTCTTTCCAAAAGAGATGCTAGACACACCCAATCATGTGGCGAATGCGTTTGCCTAAAATCCAACTATGATGTTTTCACATTCATTTAGGTTAGTCATACAGTTCGGTTAAAATTGATCAGTATTGTTGGGTAACTCAGCAAGAATCAAGTCTAAAATTATATTACATTTTGCAATGTAAATTCATGCAGTCCCACTCCAACCCTAGTTTGATGTACATTGGTCTAGTCTAATATACACTACATAAAACAATGAGTGTGACCCTCCCAGGGAAATTATCCATTGTGGCGACACGTCATGAGAGCCACCTCGTAATGTTTTATGAGCTGGGAGGATATTATGTCAGTCACAGGGTCTGCAATACAGGACTTGTAGAGAAACATTGCTTGCACCAAAATGACAAATACAATGTCCATTCTATACATGAGTATATAGTAAAGACATGTACATTCCAAAGTTGATATTTTTGTTAAAAACTTCAGACAGAGGGCGTGCCTTTTCTTTTGACAGAAATAAAAGTTGCCCACAGGCTAACCTTAAGCAGAACCTATAATAGAGGCCGCTGTGGTTTCCCTAAAATAACCTATGCGCTTTTCCACTAAATTGGTACTTGCTGTCTTTTCAGAATCGTGCTTTAAAAAGGGACAGTTTCATACAGCTGAGTAGCAACAGGTGTCTTTCTGGTAGTAGTTTTACTGCACCAATGCCATTTACAAGACTAAAAATAATATAGCCTACTATTATTTCAGCCCTTCAGCATATTTACATGGTCACAGAAAGGTCCTAAAATGAACACTCGCCTAATGCAAGCAATAGAATGAAATGGTGTCAATCGCCAGTTGGCCAGTAATATTTTTCTAAATTCTAACAATGCAAAATTGTGAGAACATTAAGGGTGAACAAACGTGAACGGTGCTCGGGACAGTTGACAGGCCAGCACTGCACCGTCACGAATGTTTAAGCCTTGCCAATTTAAATATTCAAGCTCAAGAAGACACAAAAGGGAACTTACTGTTCCCTTTTGTTACTCGCGCGGTGTGTGAGAAGTTTTCTATGTGCAAACATCAGACGCCTATGCCCAGAAATCCACGTCTTAGACAGCACGCAAATACTGTCCCTGTCAAGTTTTCTTGTGCTTGAACAGAAAAATTCAAACAAAATTATGCAAAAATGCCCGTCTTGGCAAGTATCCTTCTAAACATTACATAGTCAGTTATCTGAAAGTAAACAGTTGACACATGTTTAACAGTACTGGATCTGTGCGTTAGCTCTTAAAGTGACAACAGCCTAATATTCCTCCTGCTTTCTGTGTTTTTAATGTTAATCAAAGACCAAAAGATAAAGAACAGTCACTCATTGCTATTGACTGAATAACGTTTGTAACATTAATAAGGATTAATCTGTTTCATGGATGGTAAAAAAATATTTATGGCCAGTATATTTTCTTAAAGAGGAACTCCAGTCAATTTTAACATTGAGCTCGTTTTTTTGTACATTTGGAGTGCTGTCAGTACAGACAAAAACGACAAAAATCGGTGTTGCCTACACCGTGTTGTCCTCTTTTTAAAATTCGCACCCATGTTGACTTCATTAAGATGTTATTAAGAGTGACCACGGTCAATCTGACTGCAGTAGATGTGAGTCGATTGTCGAGTTCGCGCGCGCGATTATTAGTTATATTAGTTACCAACATAGACTGGTTACCAATGATCGCGCGCGCGAACTCGACAATCGACTACTGTGGACTTCGAACGAAAACAGGAAGTAAATACAGGTATGTGAGCTGGCTGAATTAACATCATTTTTTATTAATATCTTTCACATCTACTGCAGTCAGATTGACCGTGGTCACTCTTAATAACACCACTTGTAATGCCAAATCAAGGATGTTAAGAGGCTAAAAGCAGCTTTAGAACTTGCCCCATTGAAGTCAACAGGGTGCAAATTTTAAAAAGAGGATAACACGGTGTAGGCAACACCGATTTTTGTCGTTTTTGTCTGTACTGACAGCACTCCAAATGTACAAAAAAATTAGCTCAATGTTAAAATTGACCGGAGTTCTCCTTTAAGTCACTGGCCATTGGCAAGAGTGCCCTGGTCACCGATATTTAAGATGGGGACTTTTAGCTGTTGCTAAGAAATTGTGAAGTTTATACATTTATATTTCAAATATTTTATAAGCTCCCTTCCGTTATTTCTCTCACAAAGTCTATTATTTTGAAAAGTAAAGTGCAGAGAAATTTCACTTTGTCTTCTTAATTGCTTGGAATGTCTTTATGACATAATTTGGGTCTTTACTGAAACAATTATAGCTGTAACAAACGCCTTTGATGAAAGTAGGAGCAACAAATGTCTCCTAAAATAATTCTTCCCTTCCATAAAGCTGTCTGCACTGCACTAGACACACTGTATTAAAGGCTTTGAGATAGTCATACACATTATTGCTTGATTACAGCAGTGGAAGCCACGCTACAAGCCAGCCGTCAGGATAGACTCTAATGCGACAGACTTTGAGCATCAGAACCGGCATTTACTCTGTCTACCGTCTCTGTCTTACAGCATCTAATCAAGAAGAGTTACTCAGCCTGGAGCTGTCGCTCAACACACAACACATGCAGACAACATGAGAGGGTTTAAAAGAGACATGAAGGAAAATTAATTTGGCATCTTCTCCTCGGGTGTGTTTATTATAAAGCTGTGGTCAATATTCTGACTGCTGATATATTAGGGCATTTATTATGGATATTCCTCCACAATTATGTGAAAGTAGGCTATTACAGTTTTTGTATTTTACATTTGCTGGGATCCCAAACTCTTCATACAGTTCTCATCAACTTTCAGCTTGACACAGCAGTAAAGTTTACATGTAAAATGCAAAAAGACAACCAAAACACTTCATACATGTCTCAAATCAAGCCATTCTTCCATAACACTAGCAAATGTTTCACCCAACAAACACACTTTGTCACTCATAAAACAATGACCTAAAAACACTGACAACAGGTAGCATTACAGTATGTTTTCTTTTGTACATTTTCTTTAAACCTCTTTAATGTTTAGAATTCACTGCTGCATATTTTATATGGGCTATTAACATTACAGTACACATTTTTTCTAAGTTGTGCCCTTTTGTACAGTATAGATGGTAATGCAACTGAAAGACTAACACCTGTATGTGTTCGGCTACATCTAATTACTTGATAGTATTTAATTTTTTAGATTCAAAATATATTTCGATATAGTATTACTGTAGAAATGTAGCAAATTGCTGTCTTATTCAGTTTCGTATTATGTGTTTTAGAGTTTAACAGTTTTGAAAAGATTGTAATGCGCAAATTGTTCTGTAGTTTTGGTGGTGGTTGTATCGTGAGAAAAGATTTTTTGTCATTTGAAAGAAGAAGTCATTGAATGCATTTTGTGACAAAGCCCACATGTTGTGCTCAGTGTGTGAAGAGTTTTGAAAAAGTGACAAGTATTAAGAAACTGGTCCTAGTAATTGTTTAAAAAAAACAACAACCTGTAATTGGTTTGATAGTAGGCTATCTATTTTTTATTTTTAGATTTGGTATATTTCAATATGGTATTACTGAAATGTAGCAAATTGCTGTCTTATTCAGTTTTGCATTATGTTTTGAACTACAGTTTTACAGTTTAAAGGTTTTCAAGTTTAACAGTGCAAATTGGCTTGAACAGAATTTTGGTGCTGATTGTGTCTGATATTGTATGAAGCAGAGATGGGAGGACAAGATAAGCTATAAAAGAGAACGTTTTAAACCATTCAAGCACAGAGAAATGTTTTAAAGCAATCTTGGTCAGACAGAAAGGTGAACTGTATAGACCAGCCCCATAATTTGACTTTGAAAAAAAGATTAAAGATGTGATTCTTGATGGTGCATCTTCAAAAGTCCGAGTGAAAAATGGCTGAAGGTCTCAGCTGCAGACCTCAATTACAGGGTGTGGCATTGATCACCAGCTAAATGAGGGCAAGCACAACTGGATGAATGGTGGCATTGCTAGTTCTGTCTGAGTCTAAACCATTGTAGGCTACTTTAACTTATAATTATATAGGTTGCTTCTAAGTAGAAGCTTTATAGCTACTTACATGTTCTTGTCAAGGACAAGAATGGACCAACTATGGACCAGACCAATGGGACCAGTGCTTTATCATGAGGCTCCCTCTGAGGGGTCTGCGATGCCCAGACACTTCTTACTTTATATGTTGATATAGACAGACAGCTTGAATGTGTGCCTCTGGCTCTCTGACTGACAACAATGTGAAATAAATGAAGAAATGAAAAATGTTATCCGGTAGGCTACCTCCTCAGCACTAACAATGCCTTCTGAAAGTGTAGTAAATTATCGTCTCTTTTACAGTATTATGGTGTGCCCAATCAATCAATCTGACCGCGGTTCGCGTGATAACGAGTTAGATAATCAGAAAACTCACAGGAGTTTGGGCTATCTGCTAATAGTGCAGATTTGACATGTCCTTCAAACAATGTAAGAAACATGTAGAGTCTTTGTGATTTCTTTTTTATTTATTACCTTTTTCCCTTGCTGAGAGTAATGATACCATGTGACGACTGTTAATTGTAGAAACAAACAACAACAACAACAAAGATTGTTTGTAGCACTAGTTGTGGTGGGTATTGTGGTTAGCATGCTCAGTTTTTGACTGTTAGCTTCCAGTATACGAAGACATAATGGAAAATCTGTGAGTTTCTACCACAATATTAGCAGTAAGCATAACCATAGTGGATTTTTAGGATGAAAATATCAAAATGAGAATTAAGTAACTAACTTAATGTGAACAAAATGATTATTGACGCTTGATGCCATCTGCTGGCGGAGTGAATTGCTGCTGTAAAAAAAAAAAAGGATTCTCAGCAATCTCACATAAACCATTATATCACCACAAACATTAAGTAAGTAAGTAAATAAATAAATAAACAAGGCTATAATTTGGAAGCTACAATTTTGGATGCTATTAGTAACAATATTAGCCTACCAATTTGAATATAGGCTATTACATAATTGCGCTTTTAAATTTTTTTTTAGGTGATTATGTGATTTAAAAAGAATGTAATGTTTGTGTATGATAGACTAAAAATGACTGATATAAAAATCCTTATGTCTGTTTTTATTTTCGTCTTTGAAAAGAGGACACGAAAAATTGTAAAGACGGTGATCAGAATTATTCCGAAAATGAGATCTGGAAGCCAGAGCCGTGCAGACTTTGTGTCTGTGATAAAGGCCAGGTGATCTGTGAGGAGATCCGCTGTGAGGAGCTGAAGGGATGCGAACAGTTCATCATCCCAGATGGAGAGTGCTGTCCTGTGTGTCAAACCTTCGCCAGTGCGCATGGACGGATCGGTGAGTCTTACATGATACGGCCGCTAGAGGGCAGACGTCAATTAGATTCGGAAAGAAAAATTAATTTAGATGAGGAGGGGAGATCGTTTATTCATAATTTATTATGCTATATTTATTATAGTTAAGTCTTTGAATTAATTTAACTCTATTTTGTGTTTATTTTGCAGAAACAATTGCGTTTAAGGTACGTGAATTTTTTTAAATTCAGGCATACAGATTAACATTTGTCTGTTTGTTTGTAATATGTTTTTCCCCCCCATCACAAATTAATATATATAAAGTTTTGACCTTTTGACCAAGTTTTGGCCTGCATGTTTTTTCAGGGCGAAAAAGGTGAACCTGGTGACATTCCTTATGTGAGTCTATAAGAGTATGCTTCTGTCCATCATATGTCCATGCAATATTTTATGCCAGATATAATAATATGACTGCAATAATATGTTATAATTGTTATACTGTTTTACTATTTTGAAATCATGTTTTTTTTTTAGATTGTGGGAGTACCTGGGCGTCCAGGACCAATGGTAAAAAAATAACAATACACACACACACACACACACACACACACACACACACACACACACACACACACACACACACGCCTCTAACCTTTTACCCCCCAAATCCTTATTCTTTGTAATGTCAATCAAAGTGATGTCCATTGTCTTGTGTGTCACATCAAACAGGGTCCCCCAGGAGCAGACGGTCGAGCAGGATATCCAGGAAGTAAAGGAAGACGAGTAAGTGACATTTACCAATACCCATATAGCCATTTGTATTCTGTTATGGGGCTATTTCACCTCAGAAACATCATGTTATGTACAAAAATGTGCATTTCTCTCTTATTTAATGGAATTTCAAAATTACTTTGAGTGTAAACATAGTGTAATGTAGTAAATGACAGCTAAATTGTTAAAATAGTGACATGCAATGTGTTTTTGTGAAGGGTGTCTCAGGTCCACCTGGTTTTGATGGAGAGCCAGGTGTCCCAGGCATGCCAGGTGAGCCTGGTCCTGTGGGCAATTCACTGCCTGGGGTGAGTTGGTAATATTACCTGTCCTGGTTTTGTTGTCCTGTATTTCTTAAATCCTTTATCAGTGATTAGAATGATAAAATGTGTTAGTTTGATCTCAATATGTAATGCATATTATTAGTAAATGAAGATAAAATGTGGGGAAAAAAGGTTAAAAAAAAAGTATAAGAAAAAGAAGAAGAAAAAATTCTATAATGTATAGTTGTAAAAAAAAAAGGGGTTTAAGTAAACCATAATGACTCATTTCTTTCACCAAACACCAAAAATGAAAATGCTGTATTACTAGTTTACTAGTGATTTTAATTACCATTTTAGTGACAATACAAAACACAAGCAAACCCACCAAATCCGAACTTGATCCTGTTGTTTTTCAAAAACTACCAAAATGTTCTTTTCATATACCATTATAACATTTATTGAAAGGGGCATGAACTTTCCTATTCTCTTTCTTTTCTATTGTGTCTGAGTGAAACGGCTTCTCTAATAAGAAAAATGGTAGGGTGGGTCATGATTTTTTCCATTGGGAATTGATTGGATCGTTGGATGGTTGTAGTTTGCTATTGGTTGTCCTGCCCTCATGTCAATAAACACGTCATCAGGGAAGAGAAGAGTCGCTGAAAGAAGGAGGGGAAGTTTGATTAAAGATTACGAGGGCACATGCATTTTTGAAAAATAATGAGGTGCACGGATAAATAGTGCAATATTCCTTTTAAAAAACAAGAATAGTCCATTTTGATTTCATGGTGACTTTAATCTGCTGATCTGTAAATCTATGGTGACATTTATGTTTTACAGAGTCACTTTGCTTCTCAAATGGCCTCTGGATTCCAGGATGGAAAGCATGGAATGGCGGGGATGGTCTCTGGAGCACCGGTAAGGATCTTTCCACTTTCAATAATGACTTTTTTCAAATAAATATTTAGCTGGATTTCCATATAGAACCACTAAACTGAGATATAATATCTTTGTTGAGATCAGGGTGAATCAGGATCAAGAGGTCATCCAGGCCCACCTGGTCCACCAGTAAGTTCTCTCAAGCTTGGTGCTACAATACATGTATTGAATGTCATCATTTCAATGTTGTTTTTTTCACACTGCACGTTTTCACCAAATTTATTTCCCTCTGTGTCACTCAGGGGCCAACAGGAGCACAAGGTGCGCCAGGAGATGCGGGTGATCCTGGACCCATGGTAAGACTAATGCCTTTACGCCATGATAAATATTCTGACAATTACTGGTAAATTAATACAATGTGCCTATAGGTTTCTAATATTCATCCATGCCATACAGTTCAAGAAAAACAATTGTGTCACTTACTGTGCATGTGCAATAAAGAATTTTTTTCTCTGTAGGGCTCTTTTGGTCCAAGGGGACCAGATGGTCCTCCAGGAAAAGCTGGTCCAGATGTGAGTAGACCAACAGTTCACCCAGTGATTTCGTTATTTAAACATCATAGAAAAGCAGTTCATTCAATATGCTGTCCAATCTTTAAAAAAATGCTGTCATATACATGTTACAAAGTTTGAATACACCGAACAGAAGTAAGATGGGTTTCCCTGTGCTTATGATAACACAGTTTTGTTCCTCTCTGTAACAGGGTGAGTCTGGACCCCCTGGAAATACAGGAGAAAAAGGATTCCCTGGCTCTCCAGTAAGACAATGCTGCATATTATAGACATGGCTGCTGAAATGTTCCTTATGGTGTAGGATTAATGGGGTATTCACACAGGACACATCATCTGGACACAGGGCCGGATTAACCATTAGGGCAACTGGTCACTTGCCCAGGGGCACATGACATCTAAGGGGCCCTGCGCACCGTCAAATATTATGTTAGATCACGTTATAAACGCAGTCCTCACTTTCCTAATTATATGCATATTTTTGCAACCCATTCGATCAAAATATAATGTTAAATCGCGTCAAAAACAGCGTCTGTATTCCTGCGCAGTGAGCGAGAGCGAGCTATCATGTCGACTCGCGTCGCGTGACTTGACGCTCTGAAATTTGAAGTGATGGAGAAGCAGTTGCATACGGTCGCCTAACATAAAGGTCTCGACTGTTTAGCGTTATATTTTGCCAACGAAGTCAAATTGAAACTGTGATATTGCTTCGTGCCGTTATAAAACAGCAAAAGACTTTAAGTAGCCTATAGGCATTCTGTTTGTGCTGCGTGATTTAAATAGAAGTGCGCACTTTGCTCACGCGATCAGCATGGTGATCTGGTGTTTTCTCCAAAATGAAAGCTCAAGGGTTTATTTCTGGCAATTAAAGAAATTAGGACAAAAGTATTGTACTTTTCCTATACTGTGTAATGTAATGCAAAATACTTTTAGGCTACATTTATAGGAGGTATATGATTTTACGTCATAGGAATAATTATATAAATCATTATTATAATAATTGTTTGGCATCCTAAAACACCAGTGATAATGTAATGTAGACTGAGACTCTATATCATAACTAAAAAGATGTTTGAGCCCTCTTTAATGTCCAGGTACAAGTCAATGCTTTTTCTTTGTTCAATGTGCACAGTTCATGGGTTAAAGCCGGTTGAAGCTCTTAATTGTGAGCTCTCAAAGTGCACCAGATTGATGCATTTAACCTTAAAATGTACAAAATTTTCTTGCGGGGGAGCATGCCCCCCAACCCCCCTAGAGGGATAGAGTTCCACCCAACATAGTTTTATAAAATCCTATGGGAAACACAGATCATTTATGAAGTAATATGTACAACAAAGTTCCTTTTAAGTCAGTAATAAAAAATGTCCTTGGACAAACTACATTTGGCCTGCCTAAGGGGGGGCCTACAAGACATTGTGCCCAGGGCCCTCTGAATTCTTAATCCGGCCCTGTCTGGACACCAAATCTGCCCTAGACAGACATCTCAGACCATTGTGATGCATCTCACTGTTTCTTTTCAGTGATTCAGGTTCAAAGAAGTACAGCTTTTAAAAATGCATGGAACAGATGCATCTAGTTGTTTGTGAATGCACAAATACAATACAGCCTGTTTGAGTTTCCTCTTAGATTTGCACAAGTATGCACATTTTAAGATCCACTCCAGGCTTCTAAGCATTATTGGTCATAATCAATATTGTACTTATACATTTGAATGGCAGAGGAGGCTTTTAGCCCTCAGAGTTTGTCAGCCTCAACCAGTATGGGCTACCCAGCAAACAAAAACATGTTCAAAGAACGTTTTGCTAGTGTTCCCAATTGGTTGATAAAAACGTTATTTGTGAATGTACAGTTTTTAAATGTTTTTTTCTTGGTTATGCAAATGTTAAGGAGACATTCCAATTTTATCGTTCTTCAACATTATGGGAATGCTACTTTAAATGTTATCTGAGTAGTAACATTTAAAGAACGTTAGATGAATGTTCAACTAAAACATTAGAGAAAGGAAACTTTTCATGAACGATGTATAAATAATGTTTTTTTCCACAATCTTCTGGCGATCTTTACAAGTCGCTGTAAAATTCCACACATGTTGGGGATTGCTATTGAGTGAAAACTCCTAAACTAAATGGACTAAAATTCTAAAACATGCTCTTTCTGATTATAGAGTAATGTTAAAGAGTTCCAGATGACCACAATGTCAAACAGACTCAGATATAAATCAAAGGCTTTAATGACAGCGCAACTGATAATAATTACAGGATGACTAAAGCAGTACACAAGGAAGAACAAGTGAGCAGAGAGAGAAAAAAAAATGAATCAAAGAGTGGAACTTAAATAGTGTGGCAGACGATGACAAATTAAACACAGATGTAAACAATGATGACTAATTAATTCATGGGAGCTAGAAGCAATTAACCCAGAATGCAAGACGCCATTGTGCCAACTAGTGGCTCACAGACTGAATCACTGTGCTGTGCTATGCTTACACAATTCAAAACATTTCCATAAATACTGCACATTAAATGCTTAGTCACTGTGTATCCTTACCAATGGTGATTTGTTTCATAGGGCTCCAGAGGATTTCCTGGGTTACCCGGTCAGTCGGGAATAAAAGGTCCAAAGGTGGGTTAGATTAGAACTTCCTTTCCAATACACTGATCACTGTTTACTCTTTGCACTGATCTTGAATTACTTGTGAATATTTATTAGTATTTATTACTATAAAACAAACCAAATACACAAGTTCATGTAATGTTTTAACTGTGTTTGAGGACAATTTCACAAACAGTGTAAAACCAATTAATCTCATTCCCATTTTAGGGTCATCCAGGTCTGCAGGGTACGAAAGGAGAAGCAGGTGCTGTGGGGTCAAAGGTCAGAGGTCACATTTTTGGAGCCAATAAATTCATGTGAAAATTTTCTTGAACCTGTGTCGCTGTAGTTTGACTGTATTAGTAAATGCCATTTTCTTTTCATTATAAAAGGGAGAATCTGGGTCTCCTGGCACCATGGGACTTGTGGGTCCACCGGTATGGAGCACTTTGTGATTGCAGTTCTGATTGTGATGTTTCATTTAAACTGCACTTTATTGGATTTTGCAAACACTGCACTTTTATGATAAAAATATTGTTCTTCACAGGGTCCGATTGGTATGACTGGTGAGAGAGGACGCATCGGTCCAGGAGGGCCTGTGGTAAGTGAACCATTAAAGGGATAGTTCACCCAAAAATGAAAATTCTGCCATCATTTACTCACCCTCAAGTTGTTCCATACCTGTATGAATTTCTTTCTTCGGCTGAACATAAAAGAAGATATTTTGATGAATATGGGTAACCAAACAGCTGATGCTTGACGTCCATAGTATGGAGAGAAAAAAAAAATGGAAGTCAATGTTTGGTTACCGAAATTCTTTAGAATATCTTCTTTTGTCTTCAGG